>NC_060078.1:56615000-57865000 GCF_922984935.1 Meles meles | reverse complement strand
TTCCTTAATATTGGCCACATTTGGGGCGGGGTAGGTGGGGGGGGGGGGGCTGCCAAGTGGACCGCAACGCCGTTTTGCTGGGCTCTGACTAACCGTGCGGTCTGTTCCTCCGGGAGGCCAAGCACAGGACCATGTGGCGGGGACCCAGTGTGGGTGTGGGGGCGGCGCACGCGCTTTGGCTTCCTGGGAGCCCGCGCCGGAGGGGGCGCCGGATGGGGGGGCGGGGGGGGGGGTGAAAAAATGGAAAAAAATAGTCCAGTGCTATTGTGTAGAACAAGAGTGCCCTCTAGTGGCGCATGGGACAGCACTCTGGAATGAGAGATTAGGATGTGTGGGGTTACAAAGGAGCAAAAGGAGCTGATGCCCCCTCCCCCAACACACACACTCAGCTTCTTACACTTACACACTCCCCTGCCTCCCTTCTTCTCCCTCTCTCATGGTTTAGCCATATAGAAACAGACACTAGAACAGACGGGTGTCATGTCCAGGCCTACACATTTCATGTTGGGAGTCTGGACCGAAACTCAAGTCTCTGGCCTTCCAGTCCAATGTCTTTTCCTTCTGGATTCATCTACCAGCATATTTATAACCAGTCCTTCTTTTATTGCTCACCTGCTATGTGAGTTGGTGGAGGGAGAGTGCAACAGTGAACAAGACAGACTCACGGTCTTCCTGCCTAGTGGAGAGACAGACAGGAGGTCAGCAATGCCAGTACTCTGTGATGAGTGCAGAGATCTCAGAAGTGTGGGGTAATATGGAAGCACTTTGGAGGGGCACCTAACCTAAAGGACAGATAGGAGTGAGCCAGGGGAAGGAAGATGGAAGGGGGACGGAATATGGAGAAGGTTCCAAGCAGCAGGAACATGTACAAAAACTCTGAGATCAGAGATTGGGCTTGGAGACACTGCAGCATGGAATGGAAGGAGGTGGTGAGTAGTGAGGAGCTGTTATGGACAGGAACTAGGGTGAGACTAGGTAAAAGGCTTTGCCTATTGGGTCTTGTAAAGGCTTTGGACAGTGTTCTAAGATCAGCAGGGAGCTATTGAACATTAGGTAGGTGAATATCGTGATCAGATTTCTGTTTGTGCAGGATGACTCTGAGTTTGGTATTAAATGCCTCAAGTTAGTTGCTAGGCTTTGGACAACCCACTTAAAAAATGTTCAAGACAGGGGCGCCTGGGTGGCTCAGTGGGTTGAGGCCTCTGCCTTCGCCTCGGGTCATGATCCCAGAGTCCTGGGATCGAGCCCCACATTAGGCTCTCTGCTCTGCGGGGAGCCTGCTTCCTCCTCTCTCTGCCTGCCTCTCTGCCTATTTGTGATCTCTGTCTGTCAGATAAATAAATAAAATCTTTATTAAAAAAATGTTCAAGACAGAAGGACTCTGAGGTTTCATCTAGTCTGTTTTACACATAGAGAAACCCAAGCTCAGAGAATGCAAACCACTTCCTCAAAGTAGCTGAGGGAGAGTGATTATCTCTAAGTCCCTTTACCTCCCATTCAAGGTCCCTAATATGCCAACCTGAAGCAGACAGAGCTCCCAGGCCTGCTCCCAATAATACAGTCTTCTCCAGCCTCTGCCCCACAAAAATCCACCCAGGGCCAGACCAGAGTCCAGCAAATTATCTTCAAGATTGGCAAAGAGCATGCTCACTAGACCTGCTTCCCTGAGCCGTCGGGATAGTTGAAAGCTTGATTCAATATCCATGGCTAGCAAGAGTCAGGGTAAAACATGAGGACCAGAGACTGTAGACAGGTGGTGGGGGAAGGAGGGTGACCTGGACAAGGGGCTCCCATAGAGACCAAGAGAACAGAGGGCTTGACTCCATACTGACACATTGAATCCCATTTCAGATAGCATGCAAAATAAAGAAAACAAGTTTAGGAATTGAAAATTTAACTCAGACTTTGCAAAAACAGATGGTGATAAAATGCAGTTGTCCTAATATTTGGACAATTTAAATGCTCCCAGCAGCTAGGGATTTAAGATAAACAGTTCAACATAGGCTGAATCATTTAGCATTTGGTGTGAAAAGTCATAGTAACTAAGGAGGTCCCAGGTATGATGGAAATATGATTAGGAAGGGTTTTGAAATAAAGAAACACGATCCTGGTGAATGCCATCTGGAATTGGAGAATAACACTAAATAGTCGAAAGAGGTGTCAGAAAGGACTGAATTCGAGACCTAGCTTAGCCATCTATTAGCTGTGTGACCTTGCCCAGACCACTTAACCTCTCTGACCTCATCTCGGTAGTAAAGTTACAAAAAAAATAATAATAATCACCCCATGTATACCTCACAGGCCTCTTTAGCGATCACAAGGGAGGCCAGACAGGACCATAGTGAAGGGCAGTGTTACAAATCTCACCCATATCACTTACTGACTGTGTGACTCAGGTGAGACCCCTCTAAACTTTGATTTCCTCATCCATAGTAGAGGGTTTCTAACCCCTGCCTCAGGTGGTTGTTGGAAGGACTAAATGCGATAGTCAGATGAAATGATAACAAAATGCCTTTGTGTACAAAATAGTCATCACCATTACTAATCAATGATTTTTATCATCAGTGTGACTATGTTTTCAAACTTATAAATTGTTCATAAACATGAAAAACTATTGTAATATTTAGCATGATATGGCTTCACTGGTAGCAGGATAAATATGAAAATAAAAATGTGAGCAGGAAAAATAGAATGGAGGTGGTAAAGCATGTGGCCTGTCTTTAATGGAGGGAATTTCTAGAGGAGGATGTGTGGAGACTCAGGGTCTCCCTGAATTAACTCATGTTGGCTTAGTTAAGAGATGGTCATATGGATCTTTTTTTTAAGGTTGAAAAATACTATCTGTGATCAATGGCCTCCTGTCAGGTTGGGATAAGGCATCTGGTAAGTGACTGAGAATCAGCGCTAATTCAGGTCTTATCTCACATCTCCAGAGCCACTGAAAGCGAGAGAGTAATTGGTAGGTTAATGAAATCCGTAAAGACACTCAGCAAACCTCCAGGGAGCCTCTCTGAAGCTGGAGAAATTCCACCCCAAGATAAGAAGTAGTGCAAAAGAACCTCAAAGTTCATTCACTTGTTCAAAGATTATTTCATCCCTCCTCCAGGCCGGGCACCTTGTTAGGCACCGAGGAGTTAGGGATGAAAGACATGATCCCTTTCCTCACGAAGCTCACAGCCCAGTGAGGGGGATAGTGAGTAAGTCACTACAATTCAGTGAGGTAGTCATAGATAAGTTTGGGATACAAGAGAATCCAGAGTTGGAGCTCCTAGCCCAGCCCAGAGATCAGAGAAGGTTCCCCAGAGAGGACAACACCTCAGCAGGTTCTGCAAGGACACGGTGTGGTTAGTCTGACAGGGGAGGAGGGTGAGTTGTGAAGTGGAACTGCACATTGTTTACTTTGGTCCTGTGGGACAAGGGGGCCAGGCCTGTAAAAGGACCAGGGTTCCTTAGTGATGTCAGCTTATGTCACCATCCTCCCACATTACAGTAATTGTCCTTTTAAAATATCTTGCTTGAGGGCGCCTGGATGGCTCTGTTGGTTAGGCGACTGGTTGTGGGATCAAGTCCCGCATCAGGCTTTCAACTCCATGGGGAGTCTGCTTCTCCCTCTGACCCTCTGCCCTCTCATGCTCTCTCTCTCTCTTTCTCTCTCAAATAAAGAAATAAAATCTTTTTTTAAAAAAAGATCTCTTGCTTGAGGGGCACTTGGGTGACTCAGTCAGTTAAGTGTCTGTCTCTTGGTTTCAGCTCAGGGCATGATTTTAGGGTCCTAAGTTTGAGCACCTGCCCCATGTCAGGCTCTGCTCCTCCCACCTCTTCTCGCTCTCTCACTCTTTCTCTATCTCTCTCAAATAAATAAATAAAATCTTTTAAATCTCTTGCTTGAAAAAAGCACATGATGCCCCTCTCCTCCCAAAAAAAAGCTATTAGGAATTTTATAACAGTTTTAAATGAACTTGTGTCTTATTAATCCCAACAGTGTCTACTGGTACTTACACTTGAAAAATATTTACTGTACTTTTATTTTTTTTTAATGTTTATTTGTTTATTTGACAGAGAGAGAGATCATAAGTAGGCAGAGAGGCAGGCAGAGAGAGAGGAGAAAGCAGGCTCCCTGCTAAGCAGAAAGCCCGATGCGGGGCTTGATCCCAGGAACCTGGGACCATGACCTGAGCCAAAGGCAGAGGCTTTAACCCACTGAGCCACCCAGGTGCCCCATTTACTATAGGTGCCCCATTTACTATACTTTTAAATGAACTTTCATACTTCATTCCCAACAATATCTACTTACGTTGTCATTTGAGAACTATTTATTTCATTTATGAGCAAGATTTAACTAGCTTTTCATTGTGAAACAAATTTTGTTCATGTATATATTGGTGATGACCTAAAAAGCACAGCCAATCAGCCCACCCTCACCCCCAGAGGCCAGGGAGCCGTAGTTAGCACTGGGGCCAGGGGTACTGGCAGGACCCAAAACTGGAGAGCTAGCCAGAATGGGGCTTCATTGTCCATGTGAAAGTGGAAGGCACGGGGAGATGCTGAAGAGTTTAAAGCAGTGACAGAAATTGATTGCTCTGTCAGCAATGTGGCAAGCAGCAGGAGGAAGGCAAGGCAGGGGGCAAAGAGATTGGTTACATGGCAAGTTCTGAACTAAGGTAGTAGCAGTAGTGGAGAGAAAGAAGCAGATATGAAAAATATTAAAAGGTAGAATTGACTTTGTGACACCCGACGTGGGAATTGGGGGAGAAGTCCCAGATGACCAGCTTTCTGGCTTAGATCATTGGGTAGATGGTGGTCCCAACACAAAAAAGGCTAAGAAAAGGACAGGGTTTGAGGAGACCATTTTTACTTTGGACATAGTGGCTTTGTAGTTCCTGTGGGACAGCCAAGTGGAGATGACATTAGTTAGAAGAAGGATCTAGGCTATGTTTGGGGAGAATTGACATGAATAACAAAGTTCTGGGTGTGGATGACAACACTCAGTGGGAGTATGGAGTGTGGGAGAAGAGGTCCAAGGACAAGGCACCGAGAACCCCAATGTATGAGGCAGGTAGAAGCGAACAGTCCCTCTCAACAGGCAACCACTTGCAGAAATGAAGGAGAAGGAGAGTGGGGGTGAGAGAGAGACAGAGATACCATGGGAAACAAGGGAAGAGAGGACTTTAAGAAGGAGCCATGAAACTTGTCAGTCCCGAAAGCAGTCAAGTACAAGGATCAGTAAGTTTACCCACAGCTATGGTGAAAAGAATTAATAACAAAACCCCATCTCCTACTTACGGGACTAATTATGCTGTCAGAGCGTCTCATGCTTTGTACTTCATGTCCCTGGCCCTACAGCCTATAGCAATTGCACAGACGGGAAAGCTCTGGAAGGGAGGTGACTGTCTAAGTGAGTGAGTGACTGGGCTCTTGGAATGAGAGATCCATCCAGAATCTCAACCATACTCCCTGATTCAACCCACACTTAGGTTAGCTTTTTACAAATAACTGACAAGGAAAGCAGAATGGGTCCTGTTAGAGAATAACAATATAGACATTCAAAGGCTTGCTTATCACACTTCCCAGAACCCAGACATAGAGCAATGCTCTGGGATGGTGTGATGCTAAAAGGACATTACCTCATTCCTTATGGGGAGGGCTTGCTCGCAGTTCCGTATGCAGGAGGGATCATTGAAGGTCTTCGAGTAGAGCAGTGACATTAACTGAGGATGCATTGGAAAAATTAATTAGTATTATTGAACTTCTATTTGATGGTGCATATATATGTCTGCTTGTTGGATATTCACACCACCTGAAACAAAATAATGAAAGTACTCCGGGAAGACCTGTTCTGGCTTTTTTTTTTTTTTTTTTTTTTTTTTGTCTTTTGCAACTGGACCCCTTCTCCTTACCCCACCTCCCACTCCAGTGAATAGGCTCTCTTCACCAGAGGTAGTCAATTAAATTTGGAGCAAAAGCTCCTTCCAGGTTTGATGAGGTCAATACTTACCAGATCTCAGTTCTCCTACTTCTGTACTTTTCCAGAGGCAGGTCTGGCTGTCCACACAGGAGTCCCCTGCTCACTCTGCCATTCCTTAGTTACACCAATAAGAGGAGGGTGGCTGTCTCTCTGGCCTGTTGGATCTGGATCAGACCCAAACTTATCCATGGGACCAGGCCTGGACCTGCCTCCCTGCCTTGCCCTCTGTTAGGAGCAATTCACAGCTCACTTATCTCTGGGAATTCTCCGGTCTGCTGTGCTGACCATCTCTCTCCAAACCTGTCTTCCACTCACAGAACAGCAGGAACACGGAACAAAGACCTCTATATCAGTGTGTAACATTTCATTCTCTTACAGCTCAGATAATATCGCTGCATTGTCACCACATTGGAGGTCGGGCAGGACCCCAAAACAGTCATCACTATGCAATGTTGATTTTCTGAGGGTGACTCACAGCCTTATTTCTAGGGTGGTCTGGCTCTGGCCTTTTCTTCTGACCCAGAAAACTGAGCTTCAATCTGGATACATGGCTGTACAAGTCATTCCAGGAACAGCTGGGAAGTTTTTTGGATTCTGTACCGCAGGCCACGGATGGGTGATGAGCTACTTCCCTTTCTCCTAAGTGTACTCTGTATGTGGCCCTCTTCTCAGGATTGAAGACGGCTGGTACACAGGAAGAAGAAAAGCAAGCAGGATGGCTGAGTGGGAATTAGAAAACCCCTACTTTATCACCTACTCCACTATGTTGCTGGAACAGAAACATCTGTAAAATACGAGATATAAAGGACATCTAAGTGGCTTAGTCAGTTGAGAGTCCAGTTCTTAATCATGATCTCAGGGTCATGAGATCGAGCCCCAAGTTGGTCTCCACACTGGTATGGAGCCTGCTTAAGATTCTGTCTTGGAGGGACTGGGTGGCTCAGTGGGTTAAGCCTCTGCCTTCGGCTCAGGTCATGATCTCGGGGTCCTGGGATCGAGCCCCGCATCGGGCTCTCTGCTCAGCAGGGAGCCCGCTTCCTCCTCTCTCTCTGCCTGTCTGCCTACTTGTGATCTCTCTCTCTCTCTGTCAAAAAAATAAATTAAATATTTTTTAAAAAATTCTCTCTCTCTCTCTCCCTCTCCATCCCTCCACCCCCACTCGCACTCTCTCTCTCCTTAAAAAAAAAAAAAAAAAAGAAAATAGATTTGAAAACTCATTCTCAGAAAAAGGAGAATCATTAAGTGTCTCTCTCCTCCTTCAGAACAAACCTAGACAAGTAACATGATGTTCATTCTCTAATCTCTCAAATAAATTAAAGAGATCTTTTAAAAAGGAGACTTCTGAAATCATCTTAAGCCTGTGCATCACTCCACAGGGAAAAATGCTTCAGGTATACAATCAAACTGAACTGCTATTATGATTTTTAAAAATAGGTGTAATACACTTTTCAGCTTCTGCATCACACTTTTCACTTGTCTAAATGATGTTGTCTCTGGAACTAGACAGCCTGTGGTCAAATCCTGGCTCCCAGACCCACAAGCTGGATGACCTTGGGCCAGTCACTTAGCCACTCTAGGTAAAATGGGATCATGGCGATTTCTTTCTCAGAGAGTTGCTGGAGTTTTTTAATGAGTTTTTCAAAAGTAAAACACGGAGCTGAGAGTTTGGGTATAGGAAGCGTCAGTAAGGGCTCCCTGGGCCAGTACCAGACAGACTGGCAGGCAGTCCAGGGCTGCCCAGGCTTGGCTGTGATGAGGCACTGACAAGTCCCATGCTATTTGTCTTCGCTGTAGGTCAGTGCAGCTGAACGGCCAGCCCTTAGTGATGGTGGACGATGGGACCCTCCCCGAACTGAAGCCCCGCCCCCTGCGGGCCGGCCGGACATTGGTCATCCCTCCAGTCACCATGGGCTTCTATGTGGTCAAGAATGTCAACGCCTTGGCCTGCCGCTATCGATAAACCACCCTCACGCCCACAAGTCACCCGCAGGCCTGCTGGACTGCTTTCCACTCTCCTGCCCTAATCGTATCCCGATCTTTCAGACATCTTCTTAGCAACAAACCAGCCTCTGCTGCCCCATCCTGCTGGAATCAGCACAGACTTGCTCTCTAAAGAGACAAATGCCATAGCACGAGCTTTGCCTAGGGAGGCCACATCCACCCCAAAGGAAAGTGTACCCATCACCTGTGCCTATATAAGGTATGTGTGTGGAGCCGTATGTACCCATGTGCACGCACGAGGAAGAGAAGCCCGGTGCGCTCGCAGGACCCATCAAACAGCTCTCCATCATCCGGGTCCCACAGCAGCGTCACTATAGACCTTAGCCTGGGACTGCTTCCCGCAGTACAGGATGAGGAAGGACACCACCAAGTGGGCCTTCAGGAGCCCAGTCCTCTTCAAACTCCTCTCCTTGTCTGTTCCCTGCTGTTGCCCTGGGTTTCCTGTCACCTCTCTTCTCACGGGGGAGCAAGTGGGTGGGTCAGCGATGGCCTGCTGGGTGAGCTGTTTATCTCATTTCCAGGCTGATGTATGAGTGTGTGCATCTGGGTTTCTGGCAGTGGCATCGATCACTGGCTATTCCTCCGGGAGACGGGTGCTTCAAAAGTAAAATTGTAATCGTACTCCAGATTTTGTAAGAGGGTTCTATTCCTCTGTGAATCCGGATTCCCCTTGGGTTGGAATGGGAGTCAGGTAACAATATTCGTGGAGTGGAGTACAATGTATTAGGCACCACAAAAAGCAATCATCATCCGTCATGTGGCTGGGAGGGAGAGTTTCAGCACAAAGAGAAAGCACACTGAACCACCGAACAAACGCGCGTGCACACACACACACACACACACACACCAACTGAACAAGCAAATAATTAGACCTGCATCAAATATGAAGGAATCTTAAGGGCTTGTCAGTCAAGCCCTTAAGGGCTTGTTTGACCAAAGTTATAAAAAAAAGTGTAAATCGAAAGTCATGCCTGTAAGACACAACCGAATCTAGCCGTCCTTCCTGTTCCCCAAGGAGCTGTGTGCTTCTCTGGGCATTTACTAGGCAGAAATCTAATGTGGTAGTGAAAGCTGACCGGGTCCCAGCTTTCCCAGACCAGCCAGTGTGAGCCCAGAACAAAGCTTTCCATGTACCGCCTGGGGGGAGGGGAATCTGGAAACTGAGATCTGATGGAGAACTGTGAGGTGGTGGGTGGGAAGCCCCTGAGTCGGGCAGGGGGAAGTGGACTGATTTAAAGATTACGATAAACCTGTATGATTCAAGGGGTAAGAGACAAATAAGCTGCCGCTGAAAAGACTCTCTCCCGTGGGGTTGATTTTCTTTCTCAGGATAAAGGACATGAAGGACAGGGGCTAAGGACGGGGCCGGGTGTGAGGTGAGACACAGGAGGAAGATGAGATAAGGGAGGAAGTCTGGGAGACTTGGCAAGGAGAACAGGGAATCAGGGAGAGGGAAGCCAGCAGCTTCGCTCTGTGCTTGAGGAAGAGAGCGGACTCAGTTTTGCCCTGTGGGTCAGCGGGTCCAGAGGTGTGTGCTATGGTCAGCAAAAGGCGGGGGCAAGGACTGGGCTGGACCTGGTCAGTGGGCATGCCCAGCCTGGGGTGGATGGAGAGAGGGGCGCAGACCTCAGCACCGCCACCCTAGGCTACCCAGGCGGTCTCCTCCGAAAGCCGGGAGCTCCTGCTGAAGCCTCAGCTCTGTGAGGTGAGGAGTGAGAAGTGCCCAGACTGGGATAGAAAGTAGGGAGAGAAGTGGCAGAGGACAGTCCACGTGAGGAAGAGAGAGGACAAGAAAGACAAAGAAGTTGTCTCCTCAAACTTCGAAAAAGGCATGCAGATAGCAAAATCTCGTCTCTACACAGGCACAGGCAGAGCTGCAGGCCCCTGATGAGAACACGAGTAGGCAGCCGTCCCCACGGACCTGGCCCAGGCCAATTTGCTTCCCCATGAAGGAGTCACTGGTTCTAATCCCCGCCTTCCTGAGAGGCTGGGAGAGGGTTCGGAGCTCTCCCAGGGTCACCCAGGGCAGTGGGCGCCTGAGCGCGGAATATTCCAGTGCCTGTTCATTTAACCACCAAGCCTAGGATTGCCCACTTCCCAGCCTCACCCCCTCCCCTGCTGCTTGAGTGCAGCCCAGCCTCCAGAGCTCCAAGCAAGCACACTTCCTATACATAAGTGCTGGTTCTCCCCTAAGCTTCCAAGCCCGCAGAAGACAGGCCGTTTCTGCTTCTTTGATCTTTCTTTGTGTATTAAATGCTCCCAAAAGGTTTAAGTTTTGTTTTTTTGTTTTTTATTTTTTGTTAGTTAATAAAAAGGGAGGAGAGGGAATCATCGAAATTTATCTTTGGGGTCCTGCAGTTCTAACTTCACAACTGTCTCATGAAAGAAATTTTTGCATTATTCAAAGGATACTGAGAAACTCATGATAATATCACATTCTTTAGGGATTTGGGTGCCGGGTATCTGTCCTGGCTTTTTCATTTTGAGGTGGGGGATAATTACTGAATCAGTAGGGATCACTTCCTATGAGGGATTCCCCTATCATACTCCCCACCCAAGACAGCCGGTGGCAAAACAGCCTCACAGCGCACACACACAGAGGAGCGGCTGGCCAGGCTGGGCCCTGGGACAAAAGAGTTCATCCGCCAGCTTCCCACATGAGACTTTCCCTCCTAAGACAAGACATGGCTGAGATCATCTAAGACTTTAGAGCCACTTTACTTTAAACTGAAGAATGGACTTGGAAAAATGCTTATTTGAAAGCATAATAAGGTATAATGAGAAGTCTGTGCCTTTTGTTGAGACAATTTTCTGTTCTTCCTGCCTCTGGGAGTGATTTTCTTTCTCCTTTCTTATCACAAAGGCTCAGAACAAATTCTCATTGTTATTTGAAGAAAAAGTCTCAATTCTTCTCATATCCTGAAAAAGCTGCCATTGTGGGATATTAGCTTATCTCTGGATGGAGAAAAGCTTGAAAATTCCAGAACTGGGCTACAATCAGACTAAGGCCTGAGACCCCCAGAACCGCAGTTTCTCACGGCCACTCACCCTGGTAGCCCCATCCCCTCCCCAGCAGTTGGGCCCAAGCCCTGCACCTTCCAAAATGGCAGAGCTTGTTGGTGGATCCACGTGAAAGGCCCCCACTGGCCCTGAGCACCAGGAGGTGCTGAAGCCTCCTTGAGGCAGCCAGGGGAAGGACCCAGCGGGGCTATGAACCGATGAGGGGCTGGAATGGTCCTGGCCATGCCCCACACCTGCAGGTGTGCTCCTCATGTGCACTGCAGGCCCATGTTCGGGAGGGATGCTGCTGCTGGATTTACCTTGGAAATCCACTGAGAGTGGCTTTATTTCTGAAAACAAAAGGGCAGTGTCTAAACTCCACAGAAGCAGAGATGAACCAGTCTGCCGTAAAGCAGACTAGCTGTTCTGATGAGTCGTGAATAGGGTTGTAACATTTGGAATCCAGCTTCCCCTGGGCCCACCAGTGACCCTCCTGGCTGTTCCTCCCTGTGTTCTTCTGTAGAATAATTTAAAGGACCCCGCCCACCACCCACCACAGGTGATGAGTCTTAACATTTCCAAGTCCTGGAGAGCCAGGCATCACCCAAGCACTCACTGACTCTGAGGGCACTGTTCCTCCTGTCCCCACCACTAAGAGATCTGGAAGTTTCTCTTTGTCTTCCAGACTAAATAATAAATCCAATAACTATTGCCAGAGAGGCAGTATTTTGCAAGGATCACTCTAAAACAGGAAAGCTAAAATATAAGAAACCAACCTCTTTGGCACCTACTTCCTTCCAAACACCAGAGCAGCCCCCTAGGAGCCCTGGGAACACTCAGGAGGAGCAGACCAAGTTCCCAATGATTGGCTCACAAATAAATCCCACTGTCCTATGCACCCAGCAGAGAAAAGGGGGAGTCCCTCTTTACAGCCCACAGAGTGAACTTTACACTTCTAATTATTATTCATGAAAATATCCTAGGATCCTTTTTCAAGTTGTAAATGTTATGTAATAAATTATGCTTTTGGAAGAAGCAAAAAGAAACCCAAGCTTTATTCATCTGGAAGTTGGCAAAATGAGTACAGGAACACCTCCCAGGGAAAGTCTCTTCTCTGCAGGGAATTTGAACAGGTGTTAATATTTGCTTCCAAAAATCAGATCATATTAAGGTTTATATGAGCTTGGCGATTGCAGAGAGTTAGAGCCCATGAGGTAGTTTATATTTGAGGTAACATTCTGTAAGTAATAAAATGTGAATATTCTAACTTTCTGTTCTCAGGGTGTTCTGTGGAGGAAGGGGGCCACTGTTGTCCACACTACACTTTGACCTGATGAACTAACATATGGTGGGCATTGTTGATTTCGCGATGTGCTGCCCTTTCCCTCTTTCCTCTTCCCCACAAGCTTTGCCTCCAGCACTCTAATTGGAAATTAAATGTTATTGTTCAAGTTAGAGGTCATTGACTATGTTAAAGTACCTGTTAACTGCAATAACAGATAAACCCCAGAATCTCAGTGGCCTAACGGAATCGACATTTATTTCTTGCTAACAGATCATGCAAAGTTCAGTTGGTGGTCATGGGGTGGTCAGTGGTTCCATTCTCCATAGCCCTTCAGGGACCCAGACTGGTAGGTGGTCTGCCATTTCAGCACTTGGCCTCCAAGGTTGCTATGGGCGTCCACCTGCAGCTGGCAGACAAGGACAGAGAGTGTGCAGAACCGTATGTGGTAGTTTAGGGGCCCACCTAGAACTGGCGTGAATTCCTTCCACTCAATTCCACCAGCCATAAGTCAGTCACGTGGTCCCACCTAGATGCGGGGGTTTCAGAAATGAAGTCCATGGCCAGACAGTCACTTCTCAACAATTACATTTCATTGCTATAAATGGAATATCTTTGATCTCCCCCCCAACCAGATTCATACGTTGAAACCTAACACTATGTGATGGATTCCCAGTGTGAAATAATTGGGAGGTGGGGCCTTTGACAGTGATAAGATCATGAGGGAGGAGCATGATCCCTTTATGAATGGGATTATAAAAGAGACTGTAGGGCCTCCTTGGCCCCTTCCACCATGTGAGGACACATTGGAAAGGTTCTTGTGAATAAGAAAGTGGGCTCTCATCAGACACTGAAGCTGCCAGAACTTCAATCTTGGACTTCTCAGCCTCTAGAACTGTGAAGAATAAATTTCTTTTGTTTATAAGGTATTCTGTCTATGGTCTTTTTATTATAGCAGCCTGAACAAACTAAGACATTCATGAAAAAGGAACACAAAACATTGATGGACAGCTAGGAGACCAGAAAATGTATCAATGATATTGGGTCTCTCTTTAATTTGACAAGTGAGTGTTAGAAACAGATTGTGCGTGGTGATATCTAAATTCAAAGGATTGTTTTTACATGCTTCAGAATGACCTCAAGGAGCTTTCTTCTGCCCCTTTCCCTCCCTTAAGTCCTGCCACTCCTGGTACATGCCTGAATTTTAGCAAAAAACAATCTTTGTGTTGTTCCACCGCTGTCCAGTTAGGAAGCATCAAGTACTGGACACTGTACCCTCTACCAAGCACATCTGAAATCTAATTGATAACCTCACATAGCGAAGTGGGTTAACAGATTGCTAGAGAATCCTAGAGCCAATGGCTACAGACCAAATGGGTACCCATACCAGGAGATAACACAATTTCACTGGTTGACTGCACCTGAGGGGGTAGGGGGAGCAGGAGACTATACTTTTAGGCAGTTGAAGGAGGCTGCTCTGTCCAGAGACCCTGATTCTAATCCTGACTCCCCATCCACTGGGTGACGTTAAACCAGTCATTGAGCCTCCCTAGAGCTCAGAGTCCTCATCTCTAAAATGAGGGCTTTGCATTAAGTGAGCTCTAGATCACCGGAGACTCCCCACTGTCTGAGCCTGTGTCAGATGGTCCATAAACACACACACACACACACACAGACTTAGATACACCTTTTAGATAGGTTTCAAAGTTAGCCTTAAATTTTTTGTCACTGTTTCTACATAAATGCAATGTGCCTTTCAGGATGCATGCACACAAAAATTAACACAGACAACACAATTTGGTGATTTTTGTTTCTAGAGGTGAGATCATGGTTTTTCTTTGAGTTAATGACTTGACTACTCCCATCCAAATGTCTTCCAAGCAGCGATTTAGAGCAAATTTAATGTAAACGAAGCATGCCTCGAAGTATATTCACCTTGTTAATAGGTTTTTGAAAGGAAAAAAAAAAACCCTCACTTTTGAGAAATTAAACTTTAAGACATGTACATGGCATTGCTACAGGAGCATCTGAAATGTAACACAGCAGAGTTTTATCATGTGTACACCCGATATCCTGGAAATAGGGCCATGGAGAGGTGAGGAAATTGAAGGGGCAATGAAAGACGGGGCGGGGGGTGGAAAGCAAAAAGAATGAATAATCAAAATAATGCTAAGGGAATTGCAGGAAAGAATGAAGAGCAACATAAATGGTAAATATATGGGCAAATTAAATATAAAACAATAATAATGTCTCAATTAAAAATGCATTACAATAGTATACATTTTAAAAGCAGACAAATGGAAAGTATTCTAATATCCTTCCATTTTCAAGGAAGAGGTGAAAGTACCAATTTATATTAAACTTTGATAAGTCAAGGATGAATGTCTTAATCTCTAGGGTAACCGCTAAAAGAATATTAAAAGAGTGTATTATTTCTAAGTGAGTGGGGGTAGGGGAGTGAGTGGAATCAAAATAGAAAGTAATTGATCTAAAAGAAAGCTAGAAAGAAAAGAAAGATAAAGAATATGTGGGACGAATAGAAAGAGAAGAATAAGATGATAGATTTGAACACAAATTTATCTGTAATGTTATAAAATGTAAACAGAATGCTCCAATTAAAATACAAAGATTGTCAGATGAGATAAAAAGAAACAAAGCCCAACTGAATGCCATTTAAAAAGAAACATCTAAAATATTAAAGGGTAAAAGGATTAAAAAAAGATATGCCATGCAATAAAAGGTAATATTAGTAAGAGATAATAAATACTTTTATAGAACAAAAAGCACTGTGAATAATGGAGAGGGACATTTCATAAAGAATTTTTAACAGTAAAACTTCTAAATTTCCACGCACCTAATGACAAACCCAATCTGTAAAGCAAAGCCTCACAGAAATAAAAGGGGGAAAGACAAATTCACAATCGTAATAGGAGATTCTAAATACATTTCTCTCAGAAAACGACAGAAAAGGCAGCCTAAATCAGAAAGAAGAGAAAATTTCAAGAGACTAGAAAATCAACAAATTTCACCTAAATGAAATTTGATATATAAATTTTAAAATGACATTTTAATCATATATATATGTATGTGTACATATATGAAGCAGGAAACTGTGACCCACAGTCAGTAATAATGTTATGTCAAGCTATACTGGAGCCTGAGGCGAAAAGAAAAATCAGAAATACTGACATGTTTATTATTGAAAACTTTGATATTTTGTTCATTACAGATTTTTTGCATTAGTTTTGACTTTTAAAAACACTAATTAAAATGGTGTTAAGTTGATTACCAAATTCTTTGACATCCCTTTAAACTCTACACTCAAATGAGTATCTCATCTGCCCCCCCCCCCAGTCCTGGTCCTGAAGCCCATAAAGAAGATAAAAGGGAATCAAAGAAGTACCCAATAAATGTTTTTAAAGGGATAAAAAGAGGAAGAAAGGGACAAAGAAAAGATGGGACAAATGCAAAACAAATAGCAAGATAATGACTGATAGACTTTAAACCATAGTAATCAGCAGATTACACCTGAGTTGTTCACACACAATCTGACAATTCCGTCTGGCACAGATTGTCAGTCTGGATAAAAAATCAGACCCAACTGTATGCTGCCTACAAAAAAAAAAAAAAAGTGTTTTACATATGAAGACTCAAGTGGGTTAAGAGAAAGGATGGAAGATTAAATATGCAGGGGAAGTAATATGTCTCCTCGACCCCCTCGGGCTTTCCAGCTAAGGCTGATACAAAACAGAGTCACTGGAGAAAAGCACAGAGATTTTATTTAGTAATGTTTAACATGTCCAGGGGAACCCCCACAAGAATGAAGATCCAAAGAACTGGCCAGGCCTAAGTTAAAGAAAGAGTGGCGATTGTGGAAAAGCAACTGAACCAGATGGGAAGACTACAAAAAGAGAAGTTATTTTAACCCAGTCTATTTGTACAGATTTCACTCTGCCTAGACTCCTCTTCTCTGGTGAGAAGAAAGTTCCTTTCCTCTTGGAAAAGGGAGGGCATTTTCCCCACGGGAGTTTCATCTCCTGCCTGCAGAAAGAAAAGGGAAGGTCAGCATGTCTTTCTTGCACCCACTGTGTTTCAAGTGCCTTAGCTCACAATAATCAATACACCAAGGTGGCATATTTTGGGCTTGCATGTCCCGAACTCTTCTGCATGCCATGTTAACTAATCAAAATAAAGCTGTAATGGTGACACTGTCCTCAAAGTAGAGGTAGTGCAATGAGTAGGGTCAGAGATCAAAAGGTAATTTTATAATGACATAGGCGCTAATTCATTAAGAGAACGTAACAATCATAATGTTTATGCATCAAACAACAGAGCTTCAAAATATATGAAGTAAAACCTGGCAGAACCATGAAGAGAACTAGTCAAATTCAAAATTATAATTAGGGAATTCAATATCACTATCTCAATATTTGATAGGCTAGTACACAGAAAATCATGAAGGAGAGAAGACTTAAATGTAGGTATCAACCAACTTGGCCTCATTGACATTTATGGATCACTTAACCCACCAAAAGAAAAATATATATTATTTTCAAGTACACCTGGAACATTCACCAAGATTGACCATATCCCAGGCCATCAATAAATTTAAAAGGACTCAAGTCACACAAAGCATATTCTCTAGCCACAGGGCAATGAAATAGAAACAAATTACAGAAAGATACCTGGAAAACCATCAAATAGTTGGAAATTAATACCATACTTCTAAATAATCCATAGGTCAAAAATTAGAAAAGGAAAAATTAGAAAGCATTTGAACTCACTGAAAATGAAAACACAACATATCAAAAGTTGTGGGTGCTGAAAACCCAGTACCTTGGGGGAAATTTTATAGCAGCAAATCCCTTGTTGGGGAAAAAAAAAAAAAAAAAAAAAGACAATAGGTCTCAAATCAATGGGTCAGTTTCTATCCTAAGAAACCAAAAAAAGAAGAAGAAATTAAATCGAAAGTAAACAGAAAAAAGGAAATAGTAAATATACAGAAACGGGTGAAATAAAAAACAGAAACCAATGAAAATTGTTGAAACCAAAAGCTGTTTGAGAAAATCAATAAAATCCTTACTGTGACCTGAATCCTTCTAAATTTATTGAACAGAATGGAGAATCCAGAAATAGATCCACTTACTTAGTCAATTTATTCAAGACAAATATGTCAAAGTAATTCAATGAAGGAAGGATATTTTTTCAACAAATGGTGCTAGAAAAATTAGATATCTATATGCAAAAAAGGAAACATTTCTCTCACACTTTCTACAAAAATCAACTTGAAATGGATCATAGACTTAAAGTGCAAAAGAAACTATAAAACTGTTGGAGGGAAACAGGAGGAAATCTTTGTGACCCTGGGTTTAGGCAAAGATGATTTAGGCAATGGCACAAAATGCACAAAAATTTCTGTTCTTCAAAAGTCACTGTAAAGAAAATGAAAACACAAAGCCACAGGCTGGCAAAAAAAAAAAAAAAGGAAAAGGAAAAAGATACCTGATAAAGAAATCATATAAGTAATAATAACTTAAAAAATCCAATTTTAAAATGGGTAAATGATTTGAACACTTTACACGTGGCATATAACCATATGAAAAGAAGTTTAACGTCATTAGTTATTAGGAAGATGAAAATTCAAACCCCAGTGGGATACTAGAACAGACCTACTAGAATGGCTAAAATGGTAAAAGGACAATGTCAAGTGCTAAGGAGGCTACAGGGCAGCAAAAACTCTCAGTGCTGGGGAGATGGGGGGATAGGTGGAGGCACTTTACCCTACAGCTCATACCATAGAGCTACTTATCATACAGCCCCACTCCTCTACTCCTAAATATTTACCGAGGTAAAATAAAAACTTATGTTGACACAAAAGCCTGGATAGAATTATAAATGGGTATATTGGATTAAATCACAATTGAAAACATTTGTGCCAGAAGTGCTACCATTTAGAGAGCAAAAAACCAAACCACGTAATGGGAGAAAATATTTGTAAACCATAGATCTACTAAGGGACTTGTATCCAGAGTATATAAAGAACTCTTACAATTTGATAATAAAAAGACAATTAATTTTAAAATGGGCAAAGGAATTGAATAGCCGTTTCTTGAAAGAAGATATACAAATGGCCAAAAGCACATGAACGGATGCTGAACACCATAGGTCATTAGGAAAACACAAATCGAAATCAGCAGCTACCACTTCACACCCACCAGGATGGCTAAGTAGAAACAGACAATAACAAGTGTTGACGCAGATGTGGAGACTTAGGACCCTCCTACTTTGCTGGTGGGAACTGGCAACTACTAGCAGTCGAAGGGAAGAATGGCAGCATACCCATCTGATGGAATTTATTCAACCACTGAAAACTCGTGCTTATGAAGAGTCCAACAGCGGAAGAAAGGGGAGGGAAAACAGCAGGATGAAGAGCGGACAGAGAGACCAATCACAACTGTGGGCTGCAGAGAGCGATGCCTACAGTAGGCCTGTGGAGCAGATGGGTCGTTGGAAGGTGCTGGCGAAGGTGAGCCCTAAGGGAGGGAGGGACCAGTTGGAGGGGGGAAGGGAAGGGTTGCTCGCTTTGTCTGCAGGTGGTGGGGGCATTAATTCTGGGACCCCGTCTTTCCCCAAGGGGTGTGCAATCTGCCGGGTCCCACCAGTCCCCACAACTCATCCCCTGCTGAGCCTCGCCCAAAGCCCCCAGGCAACACCAAGTCACCAAGGGGTGACCTGGGAGGGAATTTACTCCCTTCCATGACCTTCATCAGCAACCCCACATTTCAGCCACTCTAAATACACAATTTAAGAAAATCTTGGTTCTAAACAAAGCCCCTAATATGCAGCCCGCCTCCCGAATGGATTGAGAACCTTTATAGAGAATTCCAGCCTTGGCACTGTGGGGCCAACCCGGCCCTTATGCGGGCTGTTTTCTCCCCAGGCCACGGAAATCAAGTCACCTTGGGGCAGCTCTCGCAGGGGAACTGCAGTTCAGCAGGTAAAGCCAAAGGGTGGGAAAGAGCCGCGCGGGAACCAGGGGTCCTGGGCTCTGATCCCAGCTCGGGCCCTCTGCAAATTATTTCTTCTTCCTGGGCCTTGCTTCCCCCCTGTGTGAAGCGCAGTGAAAACGGACATGTCCCTAGTGCCTCGGTGGGGAATCGCCAGCGTGGTGGCGGGGGGGGGGGGGGGGGGGGGCGGCCAGACAGGTGCCCCTGACCGCTGCGGGCAGCAGGCCCCAACTCCGCAGGCCTCCGCGCGCTCCTGGACGACCGGAAGAATGCGGCCGCGGAACTGCAGGAGCCCCTGCTCTCAGGACGGGGAGGCCGAGCCGAGCGAAGGGCCCCAGCGGGAACAAGCGACGCCGGGCAGAGGCTGAGCTCGAACTGGCGGAGCCCGCACCGGCTTCCAACCCCTCCCCCGGCGGGGCGGTGACGCGAGAGGTCATGTGATCGCACCCGGAAGCGCGCCCGGGGCCCCAGCTGCTGGGCGGAGTAGTGCGGCAGCCGGTACGTGGTCCTCACCTTCCTTCCGAGCGCGGCTCCCCGCGGCCCCTCCGTGGGCGGCGGGACTTCTTGAGCCCCTCCCCGGCCCGAGCGGCCCTCTGGAAAGTGGAGGCCAACCACACCCCGGCTGCACGGACCCCGCCCTTCTGGCCTGGGTCCCGCCGCCTCACTTCTCGGAGCCTAAGTTTCTGCAGCCACGGAGTGGGGCGGGCACCTCCCCCCCAGCCGGGCCCTCTTCCTAGGGCAGCTGTGAGCTTCGCGGGGGCTTTCGGGGGGCTGCAAACACTGTGGAGTGCGGGGCACATGGAAGGCTGCCCTTCCGCGGGCGCCCCGCGGAGTCTCTCTCCCGGGTCCTCCAGCCCAGCAGGGGCCAGGCGGGTCCCGGTCGCAGGGGAGCGCCCCGAGACAGAGCTGCTGGGAGGCCGACGTGGCGGCCCGAGTGCGGTTTGCTGGGGAAGGCGGTGAAAACGGGGCCGGGGCTCTTTTCCACACTGGCCCCGTGCCATCTGGAGCTCCAGTGAGGCCTGTGTTACCACTTTGGAGCAGGATAGAAAGGGGAACAGGGAAGTCACAAAATGACACCGGCGAGGTTCGCTTTCCAACAGTCGTTCGGAATAAAACAGTAGAACCTAATGTCCGCTGAAAAGCATTTCCACTTTTCTGGGAATATGTCTTTAAGGGCAGTTATGCCGGTGATGTAGCAAGTCTCATTTATGCTGCAAAAGATGCCGAGCTCCCCGCTCTCCTTTCTTGCCTCTTACTTGCTTACAGTGTTTGGTTTCCTAGTTAGTTTACAGCTTTATGCTGTTCTGCCTTTCATCATCCCAATGTGCATAATTCTGGAGCCAGTTTAGTTCACCCTGTTGTTTGAAAGGGAAGCTGGAAAAGAAGGGAAAGTAAGCCCACTTCATGTAAGAAAGCAGAGTTTGCTAAGGGCTTCCCACCTGGTTATTCTGTCTTTCCCTACAGCCCTGTAGGGAGGTAGAGCAGGGCTTTGAGACCCAGGGGTTTAAGTGCCTCGGCCAGCTCAAAACTAGAACCAGGTCTCTGGTGCCTTTTGTACTGGTTTACTTCATCATCCCAGCATGTCCCCTCCCTTCTCCTGGGACCACTTCCCTGTGGGGCTCGATGTGCTGTGTGGCCTCCAGTCACTCCTGGCAAGCCCCTTGGGGCTGCTCAGAGCGGGTTTGCTGACCACACCAAAGGTCTGAGTGACCCGTGGTAAAATGAGAGTGCCTGGAAGGAAACAGTAGGCAGGAATTAATGGTTGTGGGTCCCTGCTATGCCCAGAGGACTGTGCTGGCTGGGTTCGTGTTCTCAGTGGCGAGAGGATGGGGGTGGATAGGATACAGGGCACCCTGCACCTCCTGGCTGTGGAGTGTATGCTGAGGAGACTTCCTAGGGGCCAGAGAGAGACATTTGACCTCTGAGCCCTTCGCCAGCTTGTCCTCCCAGAAATGGGCAGCAGGCAGATGAGAGGCTCTGCTGGCCCTCATGACTTCTGTGCATTATAAGCATTTGCAGGACCTGAGATGCTGTGCTGCTCTGCGTGAGCTGGTCATCGAGTCTGCTGCAGCCCTTTCAGAACCTCTGGCTGGCTGGGGGCTCCTCGGTGCTCCTTGCCAAGGTAGGTGATCCTGCCTGACCTGGGGGCAAAACAGAGGCAGACAGTACCCCCTCCGGGGCTGCTCGGGAGCAGTGGGCGGTACCCACCAGAGCAGGCAGTGGACTGCTTCACACTCCGTTGCTCTCCCCCTTCTCCGCCTGGTGTTTAGCAGTTCCATGGGGACAGGCTGCATCCTTTGTTCAGTGTGGAGGAACCACCTTGAGGCCAGGGGCTCGGAGTTAGAGTTGATAAACCCACGGGAAGCTGGGGAGGAATTCAGTAAGTGCCACCGAGCTGGGTGCTAGGGGATTCTGAAGAGTGTCACTGAGTCCAGGACCTCAAGATCCTGTTTGAAATTGGACGTCCACTCAGGGGGCAGTCAGAGCAGAGTTTTCTGGTCATTGTCACATCTTGGCACACATACAACGTAATCTTGTCCATGTGGCACACTAAGGGGCATGAGAAGCCCCTGCCTGCCCTTTTTTTGGCTACTTGCAGATGGACAGAGAGTTCTGGCCTCCCCTGGCTTGGTCAGGCTGCCCCAGGGTTGAGAGGATGGATGTCCTGCCGGCCCGCGGAATGGAAAGCACAGTGTGGGACACTCTGGCTCAAGAAGCTCCCCGCTGATGCATAATGAAACACATTTTGTATAATCAGGCATGAAAATGTGTGACACAGAATGCATGAGTGGTGGGGCGGGCGGTTTTGGGAGGCCAAAGGTGCTGGTGGGTGCGGCTGAGGAAGCAGCTGCTACGGGAGTGTGAGAATGAGCTGTGGACAAGGTTAGGCAGCCTGTTTCCCCCCAGAGCAGAAGGAGCTCACGAAGTAAGTTAGGTGATGCTGAACCCATTCCTCTTCTGGAGCTGTTTTTGCCTCGAGGAGAAACATTTCTGAACTGCCCAAAGGGAGGTACACTAGCCTCCCTCCATCTAGACCAGGCACCGACGGCCACGAGCCACCACACTGCCTGTCCTCCTGGGTGGTTGATCCTCCGTCCCGGTCAGGAGCGGGACCCTTCCGTAGGTTTGGTGCAGGTAGGCCCGTATGCGTCTGCTGCTCTGGCAAGAGGCACGGGAAAACACAGAAGCAAGAGCCCCAGCCTTAGGCCTGGTTTTCGATCCCAGGGGCTCCAAGCGTGCTGAGTCCTGCTCTAGAAAGTGGGCATAACTAAAGATTCCTACATCCTTAGGTGGTTTTGAGGGTGTGACAGAATAACAGCAGGAAGGCCCCTGCTGTGGGGGCTGGTGCCCTGTGAGGGCTCAGTAGGTATTGGCTGGGGTTCTCATCCTCTTCGTTACTCAGACTGAGCTTCTGGATAAAGAGGCTGGGAGGTGACCTTGCCCTTGCTTCTCCCTGGCAGATGAAGTGCGTCTTGGTGGCCACAGAAGGTGCAGAGGTCCTCTTCTACTGGACGGATGAGGAGTTTGCAGAGAGTCTGCAGCTGAAGTTTGGGTTTGAGGGAGAAGAGGTGAGTGCCGGGCCAACGGGGCATGGGAGGGAACAACAGCCCAGAAGTACCAGGCGGTGGGAACCTGCCCCTCCCCCGGGCCTGTACGTGTGGTCCGGGGTCCTGCACATCCAGCTGCTCATCATCAGCAGTTCGCCTCTTGGTCCTCTCGAATTGGTGACCTCACCCCTACTCTACCAGGGCTCCTTGGGCTAAATGAGAGCTGGAGGAGGGGGTAGAGTTTTAATCACACAACAGAGAAATTTGTGTCCTCATTTCCTCTTCCTAAAAAGTGTAGCATAAACTTAACACATCAATTGTTTAAAGCCTATGTTAAGGTATAATGGACTTACTGTACACTGAACATTCTCAAAGGGCAGTTGGAGATACTTGCGTGCGCATGCGCTCGCGGACACACACACACACACACACACCTGTGATTCTGTCACAATCAATAAAATAAACATATTGGTCATCACAGAAGTTTGTGACCACACCCTCACCTCCCCCAACCTGGGCCATCACCGATGTGCTTTTTGTCCCAATGGAGGAGTTTGTATTCTGTAGGTTTTTATGTAAACGAAGTCATGTAGTATTTACTCCAAGTGGTTTGGGGGTAGCTTCTTTCTGTCAGCATAATTTTGAGATTTACCCATGTTGTAGCATGTGTTGGTCCTTCTGACTGTTGAGCAGGGGGTCGTCAGGTATCGACAAGCCATGGCTTGTGTATCTGGGTACCTGTTGATGGTAACTGTGTCCCGCTTTTGACTTTTCCCAATAAAGCAGATGTGAACATTCATGTGTAGGTCTCTCTATGGACTTCATCTTTCAGTTTTCTTGGGTAAATACCTAGCATAGAGGGGCTAGATCGTGGAGGTGCATGTGAAACTTTGTAAGAAACTGCCAGATTTTGCCAGAGGGGTCGCAGCACACCAGAGCCCATTACTCACGTACGAGAGTTCTACTTCCATATCCTTGCTAACACTTGCTGTGGTCTTTATAATTTTAGCCATTTTAAAGGCATCTCCTGGATCTCACTGTCATAATTTTCATGTCGTGTTGGCTGATGATTTTGACATCATTTCATGTACTTATTTTCCCTCTGTGTCTCCTTGAATTGAAGTTGGTTCACATTTTGCCCGTCTTTTTATTGGGTAGGTTATCTCTTACTATTCTTACTGAGTTTTGAGAGTGTTACGTAGTTTGGGTGTAAGTCCTTTATTTGGTAAGTGTTTTGCAAATATTTTTTCCAGTCTGTGTGTTGTCTTCACATCCATTAACCAGTATTTTGTAAAGGGCAGACGTTTTTCATTCTGATAACACCAGTGTATCCATTTTTTTGCTTTTAGGAAATCACGGTTTTGGTGTCCTATTGAAGAAATCTTTATCCAACCCAAGATCCCAGAGTTTTCTCTGTATTTTCTTCTAGAAGTTTTATATATATATACATATATATGTATATATGTATATACGTATATACATTGGATAAAGATATATATATATAAGCTTTTTTTTATATTAGGTCTCTTTTTTTTAGCTTTTATATTAGGTCTAATGATCCCCTTTGAATTTTTGTATATGATGTCAAGTATGGATTAAGGTTTATCTTCTGCATGTAGACATCCAGGGTAACCCTGAAATATTACATGATGGAGATAGTTGTCATTTTCACTCATAATTTCTACTCTACATTTGAAAGGAGTGATTTATTTTGAAAACTTTTTCCAGATGATTATGG
Source organism: Meles meles (assembly GCF_922984935.1). Taxonomy (NCBI): domain Eukaryota; kingdom Metazoa; phylum Chordata; class Mammalia; order Carnivora; family Mustelidae; genus Meles; species Meles meles. The sequence continues at coordinate 57,840,459 of NC_060078.1, read as the reverse complement.
GGTTAAACATATTTGCAGGGAAAGCAGTAGAGAGCATCCCAGCACTTCTGCAGCAGCCCCGACAGGTGGCTTGCCTGGCCCCTTCTCGCTCTGCTGGGCATGATTACCGCTCAGCCAGTTCCACTTCAGCAGCTTAATCCGCCCAACATCACCACTATTCTCGTCCCTGTCTTTAGGAATAAAGATGTCAGAGATCATGACGTTTTAGTGGTTTCCTTTAAGCTAAAAAACTGGTCTAGTAGGCTCTTTTATTTTTAGCAGTCAATACGTACAGTATTTTTCCTTTTTGAAGAGAGAGAGAATGCAAGTCAGGGGACAGAGGGAGAGAAAGATGGAGAGAATCTCAGGCAGATGCCTCGCAGAGTGCAGAGCCTGACATGGGGCTCAATCTCAGGACTCTGAGATCATGATCTGAGCCAAAATCAAGAGTCAAACGCTTAACCGATTGAGCCACCCAGGTGCCCCAATGCATATAGTTTTTTAAGGAATTTTTAAATATTTTTATTCTTAACCTACTGTTTGAATCAGGTTAGCTGAAGAAGCCAGCTGTCAGTAGACCTCTGTATCCCCAGAACCTGCCATAACATGAACAGAAAGGCACTCAGTATATCAGCGAATGAATGAATAAAACAAAAGAAGCAAGTTATCTGATCATGTTTATCTTCCTCTTTATTATAAACCTCGTAAGGGAACAAAATCCTATTTTTTTTTCACTTCCTAAGTGATTACTGTAAAGAAAAAAAAATGCCTTTAAAGTTTTATTTTTATGTACACAACGCTATTTTTTCTTGATTCTATAAATAACATGAATTAATTGTAGGAAATTTGAAAATACAGAGAAATCGTTTTTAAATGACCCATAATTCTAGTACCGGAGCCATTAGCTCTTCTATATATTTCCTTTGGGTCTTTATCTTTTATGTGTAGTTGGAATCATACCACATTTACAGTTTTATTTTCTGTTTTTCCACTTTCCATTATATCAAAAGCATTATTCTTTTTTGTTACATATTCTCAAAAGCATAAATCTTAGTGGAAGCATTATATCCCAGTGCATAAATAAATGTATCATTTATCCGACCATTTTTCCCATACTGGGCACGTATATTGCTTCTAGTTGGCTAAAACTGTTGCTGCAGGGAACACTTATGCTTGAATTTGATCCTACATCTCATTATTTCCTTCGGATAATTTCCTATAAATAGAAACGTTGATTCAAAAGCCATTCGAAGATAATGCACCACTTTATAATTCCAAGTAATAGTAATTCCTTTGCACTCTGCCTACACCAAGTATTTTCATCTTCCCCAACCTTTTAAAAAAAAAAATCTCACTACACCTGCAGGAAAAGCCACTCTTTAAAAAACAAGTTGCTGTACACAATCCAGATTTTTAAGCGACTTTTCCTTAACATAATCTGTTCATGGCAGTTCAAGAAAATTGTGGCACATGAATAATTCAACAAACGTTCTTCTCTGTGGAGGGATATTCATTCAACGAATATTAATTGAGAACCTACTATGTGCCAGCCTCTTGGGGTGAAGCAGTGAACACAGCGACAGGGTCCTGCTCTCGCGGAAGTTAGGGCTACAGAGGGAGGACAGAGAGTGAACGGGGTGGAAAGAAACACATGACTTCAGGGAATGTTAAATGCACCAAAGAAATCTGACGGTGTGGGGTGGGGAGTGATGGGGGCAGGGTGGCCAAGGTGGTCAGAAAAGGGGCCATCTGAACTGGGGCCCAGGAACCACAGCTAGCGGGACCCACCTCTGCTCCTGAGCAGCGTTGGAAGGAAATCCGTCCTGCAGCGCTGCCTCCCGCTCCTGTTTGTTAATGCTGCTCATTGCCCTGGTTAGGTGCCGTTTTTCTTTTCAAGGCAAGGCCTTACTCTCCTTTCTTTCTTTCTTTTTTTTTTTAATAATTTTTTAATTTTCTTATAAACATATAATGTATTATTAGCCCCAGGGGTACAGGTCTGTGATTCGCCAGGTTTACACACTTCACAGCACTCACCATAGCACATACCCTCCCCAATGTCCATAACGCCACCCTCCTCTTCCAATGCCCCTCTCCCCAGCAACCCTCAGTTTGTTTTGTGAGATTAAGAGTCTCTTATGGTTTGTCTCCCTCCGGATCCCATCTTGTTTCATTTATTCTTTTCCTACCCCCCAAGCCCCCCATGTTGCATCTCCACTTCCTCATATCAGACTCCTCTCCTTTCAGATTTCACAAGCTCAAAGTCGGGATTCGGCTCTCTCCATATTTCGGTCAAGTCTCCCCAGATCAGCGTGGGGACAGGCAACTGTTCTCCTTTCTTCCCCTTCCAGTGAGGAGGGTTTTGGGGGTGCCCATTCTTCTGGCTTTATGCCAGTTTTATCTGCAGATTTTCAGCAGATCTGTCCAGTTTCTCTTTGGTTCTCTTTGTTTTGCTCCTGATTTTGGAGGGCAGAGAGAATGGCTGGAGGAGGAGCTTGTAAAAGTGAATGTTGGCTTGTTATGGAAATCAGGACGGTACAGAATAAAAAGTTGGGGGGGGGGGGGTCTCTCCTACTCTCTTGGCCAGAAGGAATACTTTAACAGCGTTACACTGACTTTTTAAATATTTTGTCAATACTTTGTTTTTTTCTATGTATTTTAAAATACCGTTCTCAGCGACTTTTTTAAGGTAACATCAGAGGAATTTTCCATGTCCTTGAAACTTCCAGTATTTTAGGCAGCTTCACATTCTTCCTTCATTTAGCTGAGCTGTTACTTATTTAACTGTTTCCCTGGCACTGGGCATTTCCGGGTCTTGGTCACTTGCTGCTGTAAATTTTTTTTTTTTTTTTTTTTTTTTTTTTTTTTTAAAGATTTATTTATTTGACAGATAGAGATTACAAGTAGTCAGAGAGGCGGGCAGAGAGAGAGAGAGAGAGGAGGAAGCAGGCTCCCAGCCAAGCAGAGAGCCCGATGCGGGGCTCGATCCCAGGACTCTGGGATCATGACCTGAGCCGAAGGCAGAGGCCCCAACCCGCTGAGCCACCCAGGCGCCCCACTTGCTGCTGTAAATTATGCTGTAGTGAGCATCTTTGTGCACTTGCCTTTGCCCTATCCCTGATGGTTGTCCTTCGGATACACTCCCCCGAGGTAGTCCAAGTGTAACAAAAGCATGGACTCAGGGACACATAGGGAACTTTCTCAGAGTTGGTCAGTTCTCCATTAAATGCCCCCACACATTCCACTGTGGAGATGGCCCGAGTCCTTAATGTTTCCTTCTGGATTCAGAGCCAGAAGGATACAGGTACCTGGCTGACCCTTCCCAGCCTCTTCTAACTACCACCAGGGTGCTGGGGGCAGTCTCCTCTTGCCCCGCTTCCCTGTCAGGATGGTGCTACCTTCCAGGCAGGTCTAAAAACACGGGACAACCTTGCTAGCGAGGCCTGGGTCTTGTCCATTCCTTTTGTCGCCAGGGTCTGGCACTCTAAGCAGTGTTACTTTCTTCCCTCTTGCAGCTTCCCGCCCTGGAGGACCAGCTCAGCACCCTCCTGGCCCCGGTCATCATCTCCTCCATGACCATGCTGGAAAAGCTCTCAGATACATACACTTGCTTTTCGACGGAAAATGGCAGCTATCTGTACGTCCTTCACCTGGTGAGTGTGAAGCCCCGGGACCCATGTTTCTTTTCCCTCAGCGCCACGGGCCATCCACGAGCCTTTCCCTTGAACTTCAGATTCCCTTAGAAAGCAGAAACCACCCTATCAGATTCCCCAGAGATCTAGGCCTCCCCTCGCTCTCCTCTGGGATCAGGCCAGGTGAGGGGTCCCCGGGGCTGGCTGACCCCAGCCCCCTCGGCCCGCAGTTTGGAGAATGCCTTTTCATTGCCATCAACGGAGACCACACGGAGGGCGAGGGCGACCTGCGGCAGAAGCTGTGCGTGCTCAAGTACCTGTTCGAGGTGCACTTCGGGCTGGTCACCGTGGATGGCCAGCTCATCCGAAAGGAGTGAGTCTACTCTGGCTGACTTTGTGTCCTGTGTCCATGTGTGAGGGAAACCGAGACGTGAAGTGGTTTGCTCAGGCGCCTATCTCCAGGGTCTGTGCCCATCCGGCTCTAGGGCCACGGTGCCGCCTGGATGAGCCCTTCCGTGCTCGGAGGGCTCTCCCGCTTGTCGCCTCGAGTCGCAGGAGCCCGCCCAGCCCTGGCGGTAACTCTGCTCTTTTGGTGGAAGGTGGCCATGGGCAGCTTTCTCAGGGTATCTCCTGCTCCACCCCCAGGCTGCGGCCCCCCGACCTTGAGCAGCGAGTCCGGGTGTGGGAGCACTTCCAGAGCCTGCTGTGGACGTACGGGCGCCTTCGGGAGCAGGAGCAGTGCTTCGCCGTGGAGGTGACTACCGGGCGTGGGAGGCCTCAGGCCCCAGGGGTGCCAGGTCAGAGGGCTGAGGAGACACACTGCCGCCCCATCACGAGTGAGGTCACGACAGACCCTCAGACTCTAACCTTTAGAAGTTTACTGTCTGTGGCCACATGGTGGCTTTCTCTACAATGCTTTGGTGGGGTTCTCTATAATAAAAGAGACATTTTAACACAATCTGGGGCTCACAGTAAATTATGGAAATTCTGAAGCTAGCTCCCTCCATTCTGACCGCCCGCTTCTCCCCAGGAAATTATACTGAACCGAAACTAGTGTGGAAAGTAGTGAAAAATAAACATCCCGGCAGGGAAGATGGCCCGAGTGCAGATGGTGGTAACGCCGCCGCCGGAACGCTGACTTAGGCCCTCAGCAGCTGCGGAGCTGAGCCCGAGACTCCCAGGTCAAGCTCTGATCGAGGAGCTCAGAGGTCCCTGCCGTACCACTTCTGGCTCCCTGTGGAGACAAACACAGATTTCCTCCCTAGGGTTGGTTCTCACCCTCAGGGTACATCCGAATCATCTGAAGGGCTTGTGAGAGAAGGGTTGTGGGGCCTCACTTTTTCCATGGTGGGGGTGGTGTAGAGATTCTAGAATTTGCATTTCTGACAAGTTCACTGGTGAGCTGATGATGCTGGTCCTGGAACTGCACTTTGAAAGCTCCTGCCTTAGAGGCAGGTTTGGAGCAGCAAACAGCAGCTCACAACTGGCAGATGCACCAGGACACGAGCCAGCATGAGTGAGAGGAAAACCAGTCACCGATAGATTTAGACCCCAAGGAGCTTGATATACTGGGATTATTCGGTCCAGAACGTAAAATAACTCTGAAATATTTAAAGACTTAAAAGCTAGTTGAGAACCCATATAGGTATTTTAGAAATAAAAATAATTGTTAAAATAAAAACCTCAAGGGATGGGTTAAATCATGGATGAGACATAACTAGAAAGAGAATTAGTGAACTGGAAAATAGATCTGAAGGATTCGTGTGCACACCCTGCTCACTTACTCCTCTGAGAAATGTACAGTTCCTACTACATGCGAAGAGTGTGCCAGGCCCTGGGAAGAGAGAGTAAAGACATTGTCGCTGCCCTTGAGAGGAAGTCAGCCGTACACATATGCCTGAAAATACAACCAAGCATCCTGGGTGCTGCCATATTGGTTTCCCATCCAAATCCATGGTGGTGCAAGGGATGCCATGGCCAGCTCTCTCTGAGACATCAGGAAAGTCTTCTTGTAGGAGGTAGCCTGTGCAGTTAAGATAAAATCCACACTTCTTCCAAAACTGAGCAGACCCTGTATGATCTGCTGCTGTGGGACTCACCCCCACCTTGTCTCATGCCCTTCTGCCCTTTCTCACTGTGGCCTGGCCCCCCGGGACTTCTTTCCCTTTCAGGTGCACTGGATATTTAATTCTGTGCGGTTCAGTAGTTGTTAGCTACATTTGGCTATTGAGCATTTGAAGTCTAGTTTGCCCAAATTGAGTTATGCTACACATGTAGAATATACTCTGAATTATGGTGACTTGGTATAAAAACAGTGTCAAACATGCCATTAATAATGCTTTTAAATTGTATGTTGAAATGATAAGATTTTAAGTATATTAGGTAAAATAAATCATTAAAATTAATTTCACCTATTTCTTTCTACTCTTTAAATGTAGCTACTAGCAAATTTTAAATTATTCCTAGGGCTTTCCTTCTATATTAGTTGGACAGCATGGCTCCAGACTCTTCCCACCTCAGGGCCTTTGCATATGCTCTTTTCTCTGCTTACAGGATTCTCCCCCACCACTCTGTCTGATAGGATTTCTTGTTCTTTAGAGATCAGTTTAATGTAACTTCCTCAAGGACACTTTCCGAGGACACCCTACCAAGTAGGTGCTGGTCAGTACCAGGTGTTTCCTACACAGCACTTACTACAGTTGACGTCTCTTGTCTCTTTCCTTACATATTGTCTGTCTCACCCCCTAGAGTCTAGTGACCAGACCATATGCCCAGTAAGGCTGACCCGAGTCACCTTGTTCCGTAGTGTCTGGCACGTAGCATGTGTTCAGCATGGACGGAGCGAGGAGACCACCAGCCCGGGCCTGGAGCAGGGGTGGATGGTCAGTGACATGGCTTCCTTTCCCTGCCCTCTAGGCTGTGGAACGGCTGATTCACCCTCAGCTCTGTGAGCTGTGCATAGAGGCCCTGGAGCGGCATGTCATCCAGGCTGTCAACTCCAGCCCCGAGAGGGCCGGCGAGGAGGCCCTGCATGCCTTTCTGCTCGTGCACTCCAAGCTGCTGGCCTTCTACTCCAGGTGAGCCCTGGTCCCGGAAATGGAGGCCCAGAACCCTGACTTTCCCCAACCCCCAGCTGAAAAAGCACCACCTCCCCAGCCAAGAAGACCTTCAAGACCTGTCTCTTCCCTGAAGCCTCCTTAACTCTTTCATTCTTGGCCCTCTCAGCTCATTCCCTTCTCTGAGTTAGGTCTTCCTGGAACACCGTCTCTGAATCTGAATTCTGGAACTTCCCCATGGGCTGTGAATGGTCCCCAGTGGTTTCTCATGGGTGGTTTTTTTTTCTTAAACACAACAAGTTTTATTTCAAAAATTAATGAACTGATTAATTTTATTTGTACCTTGCCTTCCTTCAAGAAGGATGAAGCCAGCTGACATGTTCCTAAATTCCTTGAGAGCAGGGAGCCTGCTCCTTAACCTGCCTGCCCCGCGCCCACTGTTACCTGCAGGGGGCGCCAGCGTGCGCTGACAGCCGCGTGCTCTCTCTGCAGCCACAGTGCCAGCTCCCTGCGCCCTGCTGACCTTCTTGCCCTCATCCTCCTGGTCCAGGATCTCTACCCCAGCGAGAGCACAGCGGAGGATGACGACCCTCAGGTCTTGGGCCGGCTCCCCGGGGAAGCTCCAAAACCCAGTCTGGAGTGTGCTGGGCAGGCCACCAGGGGAGGCTATGTTTCTGCATCACAGTTCTGGGCCAGCAGGGGTGCTATAGGCCTTGACTCCCTGCTGTTTTCAGATGTAACAGGAATTCTAGAATGATGTGGTTTAGTCAGTGAAAAGAGCAGATGTTTGGAGTCCTTGCCGCTCTAGGCCTCAATTCCCTTCTGTGTGCACTGGGACAAGGGTTGTTTGGAGGAGTAAAAGGGACAGCTTACCTAGAGCCCAGCCGTGCCTGGGGTGCTCGGTGGGTGCTAGCCACTGTCCTCGCCCATGCAGACCCCATTGTCAGTGGCAGTTTGGTTACCACTGTGTTGGAAGTTCGGAAATTTCAGTGGTTCTGGAGAAAGACTAGGCCACCCAGAACTGAAACCTCAGTGGGAAGTGAGGATGCCCACCCAAGGCCGCGTGGTGGTGGGAGGCACCAGGGAGGGAGGGCTGTGGGTGGAAGAGCTAGGCTCCCCCAGAGGAGGGGAGGAGCAGACCAGAGGAGCTCTAACTAGGTTTCCCTTGCCCATAGCAGCCTTCTCCCCGGAAGCCCAGGAGCAGCCAGAGCATCCCCGTGCAGCAGGCCCAGAGCCCTGCCTCCACAACCCAGGCCAGGAGGAGTTCTGCCACAACTGTGTGTGCTGTGCACCTGCTGCGTGGAGGGGTGGGGGGCCCAGGGTCGAGCCCCTCAGGAGAGGCTCTCCCAGCCCTCAGCCCAAGATGCCCTCTTCTCCCTTCCAGGAGACCGACAGCTTCTCCCTCCCTGAGGAGTACTTCACGCCTGCTCCTTCCCCTGGAGAGCAGAGCTCAGGTAAGACCTGGGGAGGAGCAGGAGGGCGGCAGGGGTTGGGGTGGGAGCCCAGATACAGACACCGGGATTCCCAGGGTGCAGGGTGCTGCCCTGCACCACCCCCAGCTTCAGCCTGGATGAAAGCGCAGCCACCGAAATGATTCTGTGTGACAAGCAGATTTCATTTAAAATTTCGTCTCCTGTAGGTGTATTCTCTGCCCTTTTTTTGGGTAATCAATTAATAAGTAACTAAAATTAATAATCATTTCGTTTCAAGTATAATGATTTAAAATGTACACACTCAGTTCCTATACCTTACCTGTTTTTCCAGATGGTATGAGTGGGTAAACAATAAGAAGAAACGGAAAATATTCAAAATCTTGCTAACGAATAGACAACATTGCTAAGAAAAAAGATAAGCCAGAATCCGTACTGTTGACATCCCTCTGGGTGGGCATCACATTTACCTCTGAAGTTCTTGGGGAGAAGGAAGGATCGTGTGGTTCACATCACCTAACAGAGGAAGGCCAGGGTTTTAGGACAAGACACTTCTCAGGGACTGAGTTTTAAAAGGAGTTTACTGTGTGGCGTCCTTAAGCCAGTGGTTCTTAACCCTGGTTGCATGGGGGAGCCCACCGGGTGGCTTCAGCCAGACCGGTGAAGCTACAGTCTGCGCCTGGGACCAGGTGTGAATGCTTCTAGAAACTGGCCCCGTGAGGCCGGCGAGCATCAGAGTGGGAACCGGCCCTGTGCACAGATTCAGGTTAGCACAGTGGTTCGAAGCCCCGTTACACTGTGGGCTTACTTAGGGATCTTTAAAAACTACTGAAGCCAGCCCTGCCAGTGCCAGGGATTTGGACTTAATTGATCTGGAATGTGGCCTGGGCATTGGGATTTTCAAAAGGTCTCATGTGCAGCCACAGCTGGAAACCAGTGGGTTAGATGTTCTTAACTGTAATTCCGTGGATGGGCTTCAAGGAGCCTGGGACCCCCGAGAGCCCACACCACCTCCTATAGCCTTGCACATTCCTCTGGGCCCAGGGGCCATAGCTGCCCTCTGGTCTCTAAGATCCCCGTGAGCCCAGAACACATCAGGAGACACCGCTTTGGGGTTGTCACCAAAGTTCATTTTTCTTCTAACTACTCACTCTCCTCATCCATCACAGCCTTCCTCCTGGCCTCTTTCTCAGTGGTTAGTTTATATGCCTCCGAGCTGTAAATAATGCCATTTCACAGTGCCTGGAACTCACCACTTACAAATGGTTTGAGTCAGACTCGTTCATTTGTAAATCGGGTGTTCAAAACATGGAAACGGGCTTCCCTAGAGAAACATGATTACAAATGATAGCTATCGGCAATGAAAGATAAGAGAGCACTGTATTATTACAAACAGGTAATAATTCAGGTCCGTAGTGGGCTCAGCAGGTTTTCTGGGAGCTCTGCTGGGCAAGGGAGGCCGCTGCATTCCCTGCGCATAGTGGGTGCTCAGTAGAAGTTTGCTGATTGAGTAAGTGTGCTTCCTCCTGGGGAAGAGGCACTGTGGTAGACGGGAAGGAACGGAAGGAGTGAGAGGGTATTCAGGGGGCCAAGAAGGGCCATGCCCCGCTTTGCCCCTCTGGGTATCATCGTCAGGAGCCACACCCAGCAGCTGGCCTTGGGGGGAGCGTCTCTTCCCCAGGCTGCTCAGGCTGCTCGAGCCCAGGACTGCAGAGCGCACCCTGCACTTCCAGCCTGGGGCCCGATGAGCAGGGCAGTGCTCCAGCCCCTACTACTTGCCCTCGCCCCCACCAGGTTCTCTGCTGCACCCTCCCCTTCTGACCCACTGCTGTGCCGTTGTTCAGGTGTTCACGGTATTTATGTTCTCTTATGGCCCGTGTCCTGTAGGTAGTACTGTCTGGCTGGATGAGGGCACCCCACCCACGGATGCACCCCAGGTCCAGGTGAGCTTCTCCTGGGGGAGGGAAGGTCCATAGGCACCGACTGATTTGAGACGCTGCGGTGGGCCCTGGGGACTCCAAGGTGTCTCCTCCCTGTAACTCCACACAGGGCCAGCCCTCCTGCCACCACCTCGGGGCTGGTCAGTGCGGGGACAGAGCTCGTCCCAGAGGCCGGGGCCAGGGGGGCAGGTGGTGGGCGAAGGGTGACTTCAATTCCAGAGGACTCCCACCCTCCTCACTGTTGTTGGGACTGAAAGTCCAGCTTAATTTGTGACGACTTTTTCAATTAGAAAGTAAATATATTCATTGTAGAAAAATTGGGAAATACGAAAGTATGAAAAGCAATGAAAATAACTGATTCAGTCTTAATCCTTCGTCCAGATGTTGATTACTATTAATATTTTGGGATGTTTCCTTCTGTCTTCCCTCTGACTTTATGTTCACATACGGACGTATATACGTTGTATGTATATTTACACATTACATGTTTTTTTTCTTTTACCAAATTTGAATCCTAATGTCCTTCATTACACTGTTTTCCTTAAGCGTTTTTCTGTTTAATCCATGCTGGTCTTTAAGGGTTAAGAGTCCATCACGTGCCTCTATTACTTATTTTAGCAGATTCCCAAACAACCAGTACATTGTTGCTAGGTTTTGGGCTGTTCTAGAACAGTAAGACTGCAGTGCCAAGGTCTCATGGCATCTCTGGTGATTTCCTCAGTTCTCTACTTTTTCCCACTAAAGCCTTTCTTACTTATTTAGTAAGGCTCACTTAGTCCTCCCACGCCTCAGTTTCCCCCATGAGACCAGCAGTCCGGATGCTCTGAGGATGGGTAGAATGACAGCGTTATTGACATGCCTTCGCCCCAATGAAGGCCTGGGAGGGAGCTCCCCCCACCCCCAACCGTTCCTGCCCTTTGAGTCTCTTTTCTACCTCCCACCCCAGGTCCTGTTCCCCACAGCCCCTGCTTGCCACCCAGTCCTGACTCTGGGTTGATTGGCTCCGAGGACACAGGGAGACCAGCAGGAGCGGTACTAGAGCTGCTGGGGCCGTGGTAACAGAGCACAGGGGTTGAAGAGCTGGGTTTCTTGGAGCGAAAGTGTCTACCCCCGTGGTTCACAGGGAAGACAGCAAATGGGAGACCATGGGTGGGTATATGAGGTGGAGGCTGAGTGCCCCCGCCCCCCGGAGCCCTCCCACGGACAGCTCTTCTTCTCCGCAGATAGCTGAAGACACCCTCCAGGTGCTGGTCCCGCCCGCCCCAGTCGCTTCTGGCCCCAGAAGGATCTTCCTGGATGCCAGCGTCAAGGAGAGCCACTGCCCCATGGTGCCCCACACTGCATACTGTCTGCCCCTGTGGCCAGGCATCAACATGGTGCTCCTGACCAAGGTGGGAGTGACCCCCACCTCCCTCAGCACTGCCCCAGCCTGGACACCTCCCCGCAGGCTTCCGCCGTTCATCCTGCCCTGCACTGCTTCCTGTAGGGCCCCAGCACCCCCCTGGCCCTCGTCCTGTACCAGCTGCTGGAAGGGTTTTCCCTGCTGGAGAAGAAGCTCAAGGAGGGGCAGGAGGCCGGGAGCACCCTGCGGTCCCACCCCGTCATGGGGGACCTGCGCCAGAGGATGGACAAGTTCGTCAAGAATCGCGGGGGGCAAGAGATTCAGGTGAGACCTGGGTCCCAGGTATAGTGGCCTCTGGGAGAGGAGGCAGGGCCGGGGTGGCAGGGTCTGTTCTGTCCACACTGGGGGAGGGAGCCCCACCATGGGCCCATGATCCTTGTTTTCCCCATCATGAACTTATAACAGAAACATGGCGGTATTTTCAGAGCATTTTGATGTGAGTTTGGTAGAACATGGGTTCAATTTCCTGTGTTTTATGTGAGGAAACCAGAGCTGAGATTGCTGGCAGGCAGATGGCAGGACCAGAGCCTGACTCTAGGCCGCCGTGAAGGCCAGTGGCCTGCCCCCAGCGTCCCTCCTGGTGTGGCAGCTCGCGCTGACGTGCAGGACACCCACCCCCACCACAGGTGGGAGATGAGACCTGGAGAGGCCTAGACGGTAGAAATGCCCAGTCTCTGCTGGGAGCCTAGCAGGAGTTCAGGAGGCGTAGGTCACCCGGGAAGCAGCTGGTGGTGCTTGGGTCCGTCTGAGGACCCGAAATTCATGGTGGCTGCCGTACATGGGCGTCTGAAAATGAGAAGAAGGGTTGGAGGAGACGGAGTGAGTGAAGCTCAGACCCAGATGGACGCAGATTGTGCAGTGAGCGTGGGGGTGGGGTGCACGGTCCCCCTCTACAGTGCTCACCAGGGCCCTACCTTCGCACGCCAGCGCCTGCCCCACCCACATCCACTCCTGTTCCGGGCACTCGCCTGTCCCTCCGACAGCTTTAGTTCACGAGTCTGTGCCGCCAGGCAGTGAGCCCCAGCTTGCCGCACAGAAACTGCTCTTTAAAGAAATGCACACTGGTGTGCATGGTGGTGTGTGTGGTGGGGTGCAGAGAGCTGGGGGACCTGCTGGAGAGCCGGCTTGGACTACGTGAGGGCAGCTGCATGCTGAGCCTAAATACTGAAGCAAATGAGAGGTGTGAGTCCCTCCTAGAGCCCAACATCACAAGCTTCTCCCTGAGACCTCACTGTGGGGCCGTCACCGTGAAGCCAACCTGTCCCGTCCTACAGAGAACCTGGCTGGAGTTCAAGAGCAAGGCTTTCTCCAGGAGCGAACCCGGATCGTCCTGGGAGTGAGTGGTGGGCTCTGAGGATGGTGCGGGGGGTGTGTCACTTGGACAGAGGGGCAGGTTCCTCCAGGCCAAGAGGGAAAGGATGCTCAGGAAGGTGCTCAGGAGGTCCAAGGGCTTCCCAGAGATCAGAGTCCCGCCTGCAGACGCTGGAGAGGGGCTGGGAGGCAGAGGGGCTGCAGGTGGAGGAGGGGGCCTTGAGGACTTAATGTGGGGTAGGGGCTTAGGTTCCAGCCCAGCCTGGAACCCTGAAGGGTGCACTTTCCCCACTTTCCCTCATTTCTCTGTAAAATAAACCATGGTGGGGGTGGGGGCACGAGATTCCAGGAGCTTCCACCCAAGTGCAGTGTACCATGGTGGGGGAAAAGCGGGAAGCTTCCTCCTGAATCTCTGAGGGCAAGTGTGTGCTTCAGCAGCTGTGTCTGTCACCGGTGAGGTGACCCTGACCCAGAGGATGAAGTCCGGTCGGTCTAAGGGGTGTGTCTTCAGCACACATGCAGACAGCCCCCCTCCAGGGCCCTTCCCGCTGTCATGCTCTCTTCTCCCGCCACCAGGCTGCTCCAGGCCTGCGGCAAGGTGAAGCGACAGCTCTGTGCCATCTACCGTCTCAGCTTCCTGAGCACGGCTCCAGGCCGGGGGGGCCCCCATCTGCCCCAGCAGCTACAGGACCAGGTCCAGACCATCATGCAGTAAGTGTGGGCGCCCCCTCCCCCCCCCCGTAGCTGGACCAGGAGCCACATTACACCCACCTCCCTGCTTTCCCAACAGAGAGAAGCTGATGGACTGGAAGGACTTCTTGTTGGTGAAGAGTAGGAGGAACGTCACCATGGTGTCATATCCTCCTGCCCGAGCCCCTGGTGTCTGTCTGTCCCACGCACCTGCCCACTCTGTAGGAGTGCGGGCTTTTAAGAAGGAACAGATATGTTCCAGCAGCTCAGCATCTTTTCTCTGAAGAATAGGAGATACTGTCGAGGGTGTCTTGTCCAGAGGAATGCTCCAGGACTGAAAGTTCCCAGATCCCTGCTGTCCCACAGGGACTTCCTAAAGGCTTTGGGGATTGTTTATGTTGACATTGTCTGGCCAGCAAAGTGGTAACAGGTATTCCAGGAGGGGCAGGAGTCCTGGGATCACGAGAGGCAGGGATCCTGGGGTCAGGTGGGTTAGAGAGGCCATGTCCTCCTTAGGAGTCACAGAACACAGTGGGACGTGAAGGCTCTGAGAAGGCCTGCACCAAAAATGTTTATCCATTTAAAAACCACTGTCCAAGACCTGTCTGACCATATACTGTGGAATACTAGTTCTATTGATTACTGATTTTTCCTGCAGCTTTATATAAAGCAGCTTTTCCTGTGTTGAGATCTCAGTATGCAGGTGAAAGGGTAATAGAGGCCCTCTTTAGCCGCCACCCTGCCATGTTGGCTGTTCCGTCTCCAGTGGGAACCTCCCAGCTTCACGAGGTGAAGTGTGGAGAGATGAGCAAAACCATGCCAAGGGGTGTGGGCTGGGCAGTCAGCTAGGCTCATTTATCAGAGGGGTAGCTCTCCTGTCCCACCAGCCTCACCGTGTATGTGATTTAAGCTCATCCCTCGTGAAAATGATAAAATAGGAACAATCACTATGCTTGTTGGGTCTAGAAACCCCCAGGTTAGATGTGCTAGTGTAAAGGGATCCATTGTACTTGCTTCATAGAATTTCACAGTGTTGGGGGTTCAGAGGTAAAGAAGTCTAGGAAAACAGGAACCCTAGGGGGTTGGCTGGCATGGCAGCTGTGGGGACAGGTGGGCACAGCAGGCCTGGCCTCCAGACTCCACTGCTTAGCCTTGCCGGAAGACTGGGTAGAGGACAGAGTTACCCCCGCTCCAGTCCCTGGCTTTCACCTTAACCCTGACCTTCACCTACCTAGAAGACTTCCCAGGCTTGGTACATTTCATCTACGTGGACCGCACGACTGGCCAGATGGTGGCCCCTTCCCTCAGTAGCAGTAAGAGGATTTCGTCGGAGCTGGGCAGGGGGCCATTGGCCGCGTTCATCAGAACCAAGGTAACCATTGCCTGGCCCGGGTAACTCTTCACCCCCGTCAGACAAGATGTGCTGGCCTGACCCCTATCCAGAAAAGACTGATGCCCCCCAGGGGCTCCCCTGAGGCCTTGGGCCCACCCCACCTTAACCCTTACTGTACTCTTCCATTGGTGTCTGCACCCAGTTGGTCTGCAGGCTCCTACCCTTGGTACTCAGGGCCACATAGGCCTCAGAGTGGGGGGCACCTTCCTGGGTATCTTCTAATGTGCCTGAAGGAGCTTGTCTGGACAGTGAGGTCAGTTGGAGCAGTGGCCAGGCCCTGTGCTTGGCATAAATAAATCCCAATGAGTATTTGTTGAATGAATTCAAATGGAAAGAAGAAACACAAGGTCATTCAGTTTGGATACAGGATTTAACACTAGGTGGTTTGCACTAAAGAAACATTCTCTGGGGGTTCTTGTATTCTCTTTAACAGACTCTTTCGTGGCAAACTAGTGTATTTCTATGTAGTGGGTAGCATGGTATAAACATAAATTAGATAGATTCATCTCGATAAAGCATATGCTAATAGGTAAAATGGAGAGGGAGACAGAAGGTGGGTTGGGCTCTGCCTTTCCCTGGCTGTGTGGCCCAGGGCATTATGTGGTCTGAGTGCCCATGTGCTCATCTGTGAAGGAGGCTGCTGACACTGTTGACGTCCACGCGTGGCAGTGATTACAGACGCGTGAGATGCTGCAGATTAAATACTCAGCTTGGTACGTAGCACAGAAGAGAGACAGAACTCAGGGAGCAGTTGCTGGTATTGGCCTCCCAGCCATCTGTCGGGAGATCCTTGCGGTTCTCTGGCTGCATTTCTTTGCATTGTTTTTCTGTGAGGTTTTTTGCCATCGGTCATAGTCATGGATCATTCCGTAAGTGCAATTGTGTTTACCCACGTTTTCGCTTTCTATCTGATGCATTTCCTCATGTCATTAATTCTTTATCAACGTGATTTTTAACAAGTCCACAATAGTCCATCATGTGGCTGTAACATAATTTCCTTAGCCATTTCCCCAATGTTGGACAGTTAGAGTGTTTCCAGGCTCTCGCAGTCATAAATAATTCTGCAGCACATACCTTCATGCATCCATCTTTGTCCTCGTCTGATTATTTTCTCAATATGGATTCCAGAAATGGAATTACTAAGTCAAATGGGAGGAATGTTTCCAAGGTTATTGATACACATTGTCAGATTGCTTTCCTGAAAATACAGCAAATCCGCAAACGTGTTTGCAGATGTAATTAGACATGACGCTGTGGTCAGGTTGGCTGTGAATCATGCATGCCTTCCACAAAGCTCTTTGGTACGAGAGCTCATCAGGTCTTTTCCAGCTCGGGAAATGGAGGAAGTCAGGCTGTCCCCGCTGTCCTCCCTTGAGCAGGTCACAGGTAGCACCAGGAAGTCCTTGATTAGGCAAGAGAATGTCACCCAGGGGATCCAACGCACATTGCCCCTCATTCACTGTGTTTCTGTCGGATCTCTTGGTGAGCCCTGGTTAGGACTTCACCCTGGAGCAGAGGACATGCCTGGCTTAGGCTCCTCTGTGTTCACACGCCCCGCAGCACCTTCCTGGCATAGAAGCTATGCCACAGACGCCCGGCCCTGGAGGGGACCGGGTGGGCAGGTGGCCCTGGACAGCAGGAAGGGTTTCCAGGTGGCCACACCCTTGTCTCCTGTTAACTAACCACATGCTTGGCTGTTTTCTGGGCTGAATGATCCGTTTACTGATTTGTGGCTTCTGTGCATGGTAAAGTTAAGTGAAATATTTTTACGTATATTTTATTATCGTAGTAATGGGGGGGAGGGGGCAGGTAGTCCACCCACCCACCCGATAATGATTTGTTTTTGAGCTCGCACTCTAATCTAGCCATGCCCCGGCACTAAGGAAACAGGTGAACCGGAGCAGCCACTGGCCTTCCCGAAGCTCCTCCTCTGACTGCTTTTCTTCCAGAGGCAGGAGCCTGAGCCCTGGGCCCGCTGTGAGGAGAGAGCCAACCCCGCAGGCCCGGAGAGGCTGTCGGGGCTGCCACAGTTGTCCCCCTGTCCCCCAGGTCTGGGCTCTGATCCGGCTGGCACGCAGATACCTGCAGAAAGGCTACACGACGCTGCTCTTCCGGGAGGGCGACTTCTGCTTCTCCTACTTCCTGTGGTTCGAGAACGAGATGGTGGGTGCAGCCAGGTCCCGGGACAGGACCGTCCCAAAATGCTTTCCTTTCTGCTCACCCCGGGATCCCTTTCTTCTGCACTGTGTTCAGTCTGTCTCTTCATCTCTTCTCGTCCCTAGTGGAGCTGATAGGGAGCCACAGCCGTTGGGACCCAGACCTCAGAGGTCCTGTGTTCAGGGGCGCTGTGTGACCCTCCAGCAGCTGTCTGAACGACTTATGCTGTCACTCAAGGCAGCGTCCAGGTCGCACATGAACACATGGACACGTGCCCGGTGAGAATGGCTCCTCACGCGTGCATCCGTGTGGCCAGCTGCCCTCACGGAGCATGGCACGCTGTCACTCCCACTGGAGAGGCCAGTAAACTGCGGTGCAGAGCAGTTAAGCAACCTGCCCAAGGTGAAGAGGACAGTACGACCTCCTGGCCCAGTACTTCCCTCTCTAGCCCTCACAGTTACTCCAGTGTAAGCACAGGACTATTTCTCTCTCTCTTTTTCTTTCCTGTTTCTCTTTGGTGTCTCCTCACTTGTCACTTGGAGTCAGTGTTCCAGCTCTCTCCATTCCTTCCTCCCCTCACGCCCCCTCCACCCCCACTGGGCCCTGCCCTCTCCCGCTCCTGGCACCAGCCCTTCTTCGCTCTGCCACGAGAGTGACGGCCAGCACCTTCGAGAGTGCAGGCTGCTTCCTGGGTCTCTCACAACCTCCCGTCCCCCCAGCCCGTGCTATGGTTGTGGTGGGTGTCATTAGCCCCATTTTACAGAGAGAGACACTGATGCGTGGAGATCAAACTCTATGGGCAGGGCCACCAAGGTCATAAATGAAACAGCCCGAAGCCAGGCTCAGCTCTCCTGGCCGCCAGGCTCCCATCTGTGCTCCAAGCCGGGGATGTGTGTATGACCTTTACCTTGGCTTCTGTGTGTGTGCCTGGCCCCATGGAGAGACAGACTAAAGTAGGGCTGTGGGGGGCAGAGCCAGCTGTAGAGGCTGCCTGCACCTGCGCCATCCTGGGCAGCCACCAGGCGCTCTGAGCGCACCTCCTTGCCTGCAGGACGGGCCCCACGATGCCCACGTGAGTGTGGAGACGAGCCCATGACCGTGCCCAACATACAGTGGCTGCCCAGTGCATCTTAATTCCGTTCTCCTCCTTATCCTTTTTTTAAGATTATATTTATTTGTTCGAGAGAGAGCAGAATGAGAGGAAGCAGAGCAAGAGAGCATAAATGGGGGGGGGGGGCAGAGAGGGAAGCAGACTCCCCACTGAGCAGGGAGCCCGATGTGGGGCTTAATTCCAGGATCCTGGGATCATGACCTGAACCAAAGACAGATGCTTAACGACTCCAGTGTCCGCTGGGAGGTTACTGTTAGTCCCACTTCACAGATGAGGAAACGGGGTAGGAAGAGGCCCACGCAGCAAGCAGCCACCACGCGGCCTGAGCCAGGCCTTGAACTTCGTGTCCGACTCAGGCTCATGATCTTTGCGGCACACCACCCCCGCCCCGTGTAAGAGCTTCCTCCTCTCCCGCAGGGGTACAAACTGCAGCTGATAGAGGTGCCCGTCCTCTCGGATGACTCGGCGTCCTTCGGCGTGCTGGGAGGAGACTACTACAGGTGACTGCGGTTCACAAGGCTGCGGGGAACAGGGGGCGCCCCGACGAGTGCCTCTCCCCCACAGGGGAGCAGCTCCTCCTTCAGGAAAGCCCCCCAGGAAGCCCTCGGTGGGAGCTCTTTGATGCCCAGCCCCGTGTTCAGCGAGAGAGGGTGGGTGGGCGCACACCGGGTTTCTACCCGTTTCTGGCTGCTACACTGTTGGCAGCACCCGCCGGCGTCCGTGCTGGGCCCTCGGCCTTCCCCGCTGGCTCTGTGGCTGTCCGTGGCTCGGACATGGCTGTCGGCAGACCCTGCGCAGGACTGGGAACCCAGAAGGGTGGAGTGCGCGGCCCCCAGGCCATGCCTCGTGCAGTTGGGTGGGAAGGCTTCATTGGCCAGGTGCTGGGGCCTCGCCAGGTGACAGTGCCCATGCTTGGCCAGAGGGTACTGGGGACACCTGAGTCCAGGAGGGCTGCTGTGGCCTCGTTCCTGAGTCCTGTCCCCTCTTCCTCCAGGAAGCTCCTGCGCTACTATAGCAAGGGACACCCTGCTGAGGCCGTCAAGTGCCACGAGCTGCTGGCCCTCCACCTGTCGGTCATCCCCACGGACGTGCTGGTGCAGCAGGCCGGCGAGCTGGCCCGGCGCCTGTGGGAGACCTCCCGCCTCCCCGTGCTCTAGGCCGGTGCAACCCGGGTGTGCACCCCTGGTCCCCACGCAGAACAGCCAGCCACCAGGGGTAGGACAGCCCCCTGGGTCTCTTAAAGAAACCACCTAGACTAGCCTCCCCTCCAGGTGCCAAACCCCCAAATTCTCTTTGGGGGAGGAGGAATGCATCCCCTCTTTGGGGGAGGAGGGTTCTCTGTTCTGTTCTCTGTTCTCTGTTGTTCTTAAAACAACAGTGGCTGTGAGGGTGGACCTGGGGCACCTGCTTTCAGAGCTGCCTCTCCCTTTATCCTCAGGAGACAGGGAGTCCCTGGTGCCTGCAGGTGTCCGAAGATCCCTCCTTTAGGCTTTCCTTGGAGTGAAGAAAGAGCTTCCTCAGGAAGCCGGTTCCCTCCCCAAATGCAGGGTGCTGCCTTGGCTGGATGGGAGTTCCCACTGTGCCCTTTCCTCTCTGCAGCTCGGGGCGGGTCTCCTACACCTGCACCCCTTTCCCCGCCTTGGAGGGGTAACACCGACCTCAGCATGGCTGGGAGGGCAGCCCGGCCCATGTGTGAGATCAATAAACACCCGCTGTGGTCGTTGCTGTTCCAGCCGAGCATGCCTGGGCTCCTGGGCTCTTCCTGGTGCGCAGAAGTCCTGGCCCTTCACACCCTGCTCCATCCGGTCTCCTACCTCACCCCACCTCAGAGAGTCATGTCCCTCGTGTCCCTCAGTCCTCTGCATCCCAGGCAGAGGTTTATAAAAACTCCCCAGCCGACCCCTGTGTGCCCTGGGTTGAGAACTGCTGCCGAGGGGACGGCCCCTCTCCTGTCACCTGGAAGCTCCCACCCCAGGACAGGAGAGCACCTGAGCCCTGGGACTGGGGCACGTCACCCTGGGGAAGAGAGAAGCACCATGCCGGGGGAGGCCCCTGGGCAGCATTCCTGACCTGCTGACCGCAGCCGGGCCTTCCGTGTCTTCAGTCTTGAGCCAAAATTCAAGCAAAGATTCTTCTTTCCTGTTAAGGAAACAGCTGGTGGGGGCGAAAGCGGTGCAGAACCACACCTCACATGAACGTCCTCAGAGGCGGCAGTGAGGGGCAGTCATCTGAGGTGACTGGGACTGAATCCCCCCTTAATATCTTGACTTTATGAATGGGAATTTAACCTCAATTGGGCACAGAGGGCGGGAGGGCTAAGTCTAGAAGCCCACTGCCGCTTTTGTCACCTAGTACTCTAGTATTCTGTCACCTAGTATTGTCCCTTAATTTTTAGTAGCTGCATAATGTTGACATGTCTAGTTGAGCCAGTCTCCCCAGTTCTTCAATGCTGTGACACCGGCGAACACCCTCCGCGGAAGGCTGTCCCGCTCGGACGCGGATACTCTCTGCATACTCTCCCAGTGTTAAGGTGCATTTCTAATGGCGGGTTTCTAGAACAAGGACAGACGTCACGGCACTACGGAAACTCAACTCTTGGGGGCTTTTTTCTCCAACAAGAGGAATGGCTTGCTAGCTAATGGGCAGAGAACCAAGGGGCTGCTAACTCAAGGCAGGCCGGAGGATGGCGAGAAAGTGTGGTAGCTGAAGATACTTGCAGATGTGATCTTTAATCCTTGAGCATTCTGGGGAAATGGGAAAGGTGCCAAAAGTCAGAAGAGGGATGTCCAGGCCTTCAAAAGAAGGCAGCGAACCCCAAGTTCCCCGGACCTTGCAATCTCCCACGGCCTCTTGAGTGCAAGGTGCTTCAGGGTCTGGGGGAGCACAAGCAGCTCTCCAGGGGCCACAGCGACAGATGTGTCTCCCCACAACCGTAGTTTTGCAGAGCCCCAGTCATGGCGACCCTGTGGAGTATAGAGCCGCTCACCATCCTGCTGGCGGAAGGATGGGGAGCTAGAACAGCGTCTGACCAGTATGTCCTCGGGATTTGCTTCCTGCACACCCCAGACAGTAAACTCCCTGATAAGAGGCAGTACAGAGCTGGGGAGGGGGGCCCCACCAGCATGCTCACAGGCTACCTGACCTCCCCTGTCCCTTCTCCGAGCCACAGTGGCTCTCTTCCGTGAAATAGGAGTTCTGGGGCCCCCGTGAGCATAGCACCTCACACATGGGAGCCCTAGAGCGACCAGCACAGTGGCTGTCCTCTGCGGCCTGGAGGGGACCCGACTTCTGCCTAGTGAACTGCGGACCTCCTGAGACTCTGCCCCGTGTGGACTCTGTGAGCCTCCTGTCCTGGTGGCCCAAAGCCAAGTACAGCAGCTGGACTGCTGCTCCTCCTCTCTTCCGGTTTGCTCTCTGCCCCTCCCCCTGCCTGGGCTGCACAAAAGCTGACTGGAAGCAAATTCCTGGCCTGGTGCTAGGCAGGAATGGCTGCAAGGGGCCCAGGTCTCAGCAGGGCCTTGGGTGCTTCTCCCTGCCCAGCTTGGAGGCGAGCTCACTGGGGAGCCAAGGGACGCCTGAAGCCCAAGTATGATGCCGTGGTGATAGGAGCAGGTAACCGGGCTGTGCCCGAGCTGAGGGGCGGGGACGGCAGCCCTGCTCAGAGTCCCGGGGACAGGGGGGAGGGGCATTCCCATGCCCCACACTTCCCTCTGCTCTGGCACAAGCTGGTCTGGATTTGGGCCAGAGCAGGGTGGGTGGTGGAAAGTCTGCTTAGTCTGTGAGCAGGCACTAGGTTGTGGGGCTGGCTCTGCCATCGACTTGCTCTGTGGTCTGGGCCAGTTTCTTGCCCTCTCCAGGCTTGGGTCTTCCCTTCTAGAATGGCCAGGGAGGAATAGGTGAGCTCAAGAGTTCCCACATATCTCTTGCAAAATTAGCTAGTTGCCACCACATTCTTGGAAAGCAGAAGGTACACAAGGGTTGGGAAGAAAGAGCCTTGGCATAAAAGACCCATGAAATCCAGCCACCCGAGTGCCCTGAGTTCTGGTCACCACCACCTCCCCACTAGGACCACCAATTCCCTGAGGAAACTGGGAGATTCCTTAAAGAGGGGTTAGGAAGAAATAGAAATGAGTCGCAGAGTTACTAGCCCATGTCTGGGGAGGGTGACAACCCCTGTTGTCTTAGGTATCGGGCACGTAGGGTCCTGCTGGCCTTTGCTCACCCCCAGGCTGCGGGTGTCGGATTCGGTCCCATGACTGTGGGAGGCCAAAGGGCCTGGACCAGGTTGTCTTTGCTCAGAGCCTTCCACGCACACTCCCGGGGGCCCCAAATGTCTCCTTCTGGCATTCTCTCCTGGGCTTAGACAGACAGACAATGGCAGGATCGAAAGAAGATGCTCGTCACCGTTTTAAAGCTGCGTCCTGTCCTGCCAGCTCTTCATTCACGTGTGCTGAGAGCCGTCGCGGCCAGAGAACATTCCAGCGGCCCCTCCAGGGAAAAATGTCTGCGAACATACATACGGAAGCTCGTGATAAATACTGAAATAAAAGACGTAGAGCAGACACATTTACAAATAAGATACACAGTACTCTAAATTCCAGGTAGCCAATTGGCTCTCACCAAATTTCTGGGCTTTTTGCTAAACATAGCAGCAAACCTGTGGTTACTCTCCACCAATCCGACCAGCTTGGAAAGGAACAAGGCTTGCCGTTTGCACTGACTTTAGAGAGTAGAACCGACGGGAAGCAACAGTCCCTTCTGAACTTCACTGGTCCAGTAATGGGAGGGGCTTAGCTCCATCAGATGACGTTTCTCCTGCACTGGGAGAACATTCTTTCGAGGTCTGTGCTGTTCGCTGCAGAGCAACGGCAGCCACAGGCGCACGGCCGGGTTTCATCTGCTCCGTTTTTTGTGTTTTCTCCATCACTTTCTCCCGTGGATCCGCCAACAGGGTCACACCGCCCACCCCTGAGGCAGACCGTCGGCTGGCTTCCCTGGTGCAAGGGCTCCGACCACGGCCTTTTGCAAGTTGCCACTGTGAGGAGCTGTGTGTGCCCCTGGGAGGGAGGCACAGCTGCTCACGGCCACTCGGAGGTACAGAACCACAAGAATGAAGGTAATTGTAAACTGTGGAGAAACGATGAGGAAGTGACAAGTTTTGAGTACTGATTACCCTTGTTTTCAATATAATGTATATCACTGTAAGTTTATAATAATCTCAGTTTTAACAACGGTGGCCTTCACAAACATCCCAGTTGGGGGAAGCCAGCTCCAGACTTCACTGACTGGACTGGGCTCCGTACCTGGAGCTCCCCCCACCCCCGCTTTCTTGCCCTTGGTGACAACACATCCCTGCTGTCTCCTGGCTGGGAGGGTTGACTCCAGGTCCAGAGGCCTGAGTGACTGGCCCACACATCTGTGAGCCTCAGGTGTGAGTTTTTCCTTGATATTGTTTCTGCCATTGCTAAGCATTCAGGGCAGCCCAGTTTGATTAAGGGAATTTGGGGATCAAGTGAGGAACAGAGTGGCATCGTCGGAGAGAAGGGTTAGCTCTGCTCCCTGAGGTCATACCAGTATCCAGGGGCCTTGAAGATGAGCCCTGATTAGTCCCTTGATTAAATATGCCCAAGAATGACCCAAGGAGCTTGTTAAAATGCAGTTCCTGGACCATGTCCCTGGTGATTAGGATTCAGGGAAAGTCAGCGCATCCAGCCAGAATTTGGAGCAGGTTGGGTGCAGGGGGCTGCAGGCCACACTTAAGAACCCACGTGCCTGGCTGTCCATGGATCCCTGGAGTCAGGCTGGAGATGGTCAGAGCCTGCAGCTTCAGACCCCCTCAGGAGGAAAGGACAGATCACCGGAAGCCCAAGGAGGGCTCAGGCAGGACTGGGGATAGAGTGGTGGAGGGCCAAGGGTCCTGGGCTGCTGGAATCTTGACCTTTATCATTTGAGGTCTGTTTGTGCCTTTGTGGGCTCATGTGGGATGATGGAACTGGACCCAGTTGCCTGGGAGCCTTCATTTCCCAAGATTTATGATCAGCACTATTTAAGAGACGAATAGCTACCATTTACCACGGGGCTGCTGAGGGTCAGGTGCTCTACATATATTACTGGTTATTCTCGCCCCAACACTGCAAGAAGCCTGAAGCTCGTGGCCAGTCAGAAAGACTCTCTGAGGGCCACGTCCTATAAATAGCAGGAACCAGCTTGAGCCCGGGATAGTCGGCCTTTAATTTGATATCTGTATGTGAGAGCAGGGCTTTCCAAACCCATGAGTCCATCCAGCAAAGCTTCTAAACCAGAGCCCTGGGTGTGGTGCATAAACAATGAATCTTGGAGCACTAAAAAAAATACAATTAAATTTAAAAAAAAAAAAAAAAAGACTTTTCAAAAATATATAAAAATAGTACATTAACCATTCCTTTTTAAAGGAAATATAATCAAATAGATCATCACCTGCTTATCACGTGGTGAGTTAATATGAGTTCGTGAAACTTGTTTCTGCGGATACATGTGTACGGGGGGTGGGGACCAGGTCGTGGAGTAAGACACGCTCTTCCTGTGGCTTGTGCTCAAAGAGGGTTGAACAACTGATTCGGAGATTTCTTCAGTGGAAGAGAAGTTGGCTCAATGACCTCTAAAATTCTGGGTGTCTCCGTGTGGCAAATGTAAAACAAAGTCAGCTCAGCCATGAAGAAATCCATCACGTGGGTCATCGCTGCCTCCTATTTATGGATGTTTGTCAAATTAATGGCTGAACGTTCGATTGAAGTGAACGCCGGGTTCAGGCTGGTGCTCCGAGAACATAGGCTTCTGCTGACATCTTTGAAGACTCAGAGTGACCTTCTGTCACCAAGGAGAAACACGTGCCAAGTGTTGCAGACAACACCCGTCCCCGTTACCTGAAAACAACCCGGGCCTGCTCTCCGCCCCACAAGGGCTTCCCCGTAAGCAACTACATTTACCCTGAGAGTGAGGCAAGAGGAGACACTCCCAGCCCCTGGCCGTGCTAGACCACCTGCATCGGAATGACCCTGCGGGCTTGTGAGAAATCCATCCCCAGACCCTGCCCAGCAGACTCTGGGGAGGGGTTATGAATCCTCATTCGCGCAAGTTCTCGGATGTCCTGAAGCTTCTCAGAGCAGGAGAGGCACTTACCAGCGGTGGGCCTGGTGTGCAACCTGAGCTCTCAAGTTGAGTTCAGGGGTCCCAACCCAGGGGTGCCCCTCCTGGGGAGATTTTGGAAAAGAAACACATATAAGACAGATCAATTCACTTAGTCAGCCGGCACTCCTTTAGCACATACTGAAGCCGTATGTGTTTAATGACTTCCTTTTGAACTGTTCCTATTCGGGGAACACTGGTGACTGACAAAGACAAAGCCATGTGCCTGAAGCCCTCTGGGGCACTAGAGCGGAGCGCGCTTGGGCAGAAGCAGCTGTGTTTGGTGGCAGCTGTCCACACGCCCAGCATGGCCCCTAGACCATGTGCCAGCGAGGGGGTCCAGCCCCAGCATAGCAGCCGAGGAAACTGTGACACGCTCTCCACCCATCACCTGCACTTTCCCAAGTGACGGAAGCTCAGCAACGTGAGGCTTCGTGAGATAGCTTTTGTCTGATGACTGTGGGTTTCTCCTGTCCCTCACTCCAGCCTGGAGCCACTGGCCAGGACAGGGTGACAGGACTTTTTTTCAAGCTAGGGCAAGGGCCAGGGTTTTCTAACTCCCCACAGACCAGGTGACTTATGGCATCAAAACAGATGCCGTTAACACATCCAGGTACAGGAGGGCGGATCCCATCCCCAACTCCCTGCTACCTCCCAGGGATCGTCACCAGCATGGGGACAGAGGTGGGTGACCATATTCCCCAAGGAGTGTGTCTGCCCACTGACCACTGCTGCTTTCCTCCTCCCTCTTGTCTCATTGCAGGACACAACGGGCTGGTGGCTGTGAGTACCCACCCCTGTGCCACACTTCCCTAGCCCCTGCACACGTGGCTGCTAGCCAGAAGCAAGGAAGCTGGCACCGAGGAAGCCGGCAGGGCCGGGCAGGGTGCCAGCCCGGGAGAGGAGGGAGGCCGGTTTGTCTCCTCTCCCTGGCGCCGACAAGTGGCTTTCGAATGGGTATCCACGGTAGTTAAGGAGGCTAGCAGGGGCTCCCTTTGCTTTCTTTAATGTACGTGCATTTCCCCGCATGACTTTGGGAGAGTCAGGGGGCTTTCAGAAGCAAGATGATGACGAGGTGGGAAAGTATGTAACTGGTAGAACCAGGGAGATGGGTGAGAGCCTGGGATGCTGGGGCCAGGTGGGGCCCTCTGACTACAGATTATGGGCAGCCCCCGTGCTCCCCAGCTGGGTCAAGGATGAAGTACCCAGCAGCTACATGGCCCCAAGTGCATCCCGGAGAAAGCAAGGAAGCCAGCCTAGCAGAGGAGGCAGGGCCCTGCTCCCAACACCAATGGCTCCTCCATCCAAAGCTGAGCCAGGCCAGGGGTAGCCTAAGGCTGTGCTTCTCAAACTCTGGTCCCCGCACCCTTCCGAGGCCGCTGTGTGTGCTAGAGGGTGTTCACAAGTCAAACTTGGAGCATCTCCCTGAAGCAACAGCTGCTCCAGGATACCGATACAGGAGGACTCAGCACGTCGGGGAGGGCGGGCTGTGAGACTGGTGGTCAATCTGAACACTTCCCCTGACGTACTAGTTTTACTTGAACGTTTTACAGGGAGCGTTATGTAACTCAACCTATCAGGAATTTAAAACATGGATTAATAGAAACACGGGTTCGTCCTCCAGCTCTGTCACTTTCTATCTGTGAAAGTCAAGGCAAGTCCTTCAGGCTCTCTGAGCCACGGTAGGATGGGAGTAAAAACACCCACTCTCAGAGTTGCTGTGAAGCGAACAGAGGACATGCTTCAAGGACCTGCCATCCAAGGTCTCCCAGATGGGGACTCAGCCCAGGGGAGGCTGGTGTCCGCGACCCCAGCCCAAGACCCAGGGCCCCCCGAGCACAGCCCTGCAGTTCATGGAGTCGGGGGGTGACTGGCTGTGGGGGCCAGGAGGTAGGGGGGTTGTGAAGCAGCTTGGGAAGGAGAGGTATGGAAGAACCTGTTCTAGGATTTGAGCTCTGGTCGGATGACTGGGGGGACAGTGTGAGGATGTGGGGTCTGCTCGAGATTGGATACCGTCAGAAAGCAGGAGCACTCCCGTGACTGGGCATCTCCATGAATCTTACCTATCGGGGAGGGGGGCCAATAGGAGGAGAGGGTGCCTGGTAAGGAAGTAGCAGCCACTTATTGTGGCTGAGAGAGGTGTAGGGTATTTTGTGGATGACTAAGAGCCCTTGTTTATACTCAGAATCGTGAAGTGGTCTTGCTCTGCCTGATTTTCAGTGGTCTCAGACCTGCTTGTCCAAGGTGTCATCATTCTGTGAGGCTGTTCGTGGCTAATGCGAGAAAAACACGGCGTACCTTTGAGGGCCAGGCTGTGTCCCAGTGCCAGGGCGGCTCTGCTTTCTTCCTCACCGGCATGGGTCAGGAGTATAGGTCCTCGGTCCAGACTCTCTGGGTTCAATTCCCAACACCTCTCCTCAGGAGCTCCATGAGCCTGAGGCAATCTGTTAACCTCCTTGGGCCTCCATTTCCTCATCTGTGAGATGGGGAGAATCATAGTGCCCACCTCTAGGGTAGTGATTAAACAGTGTCTGCCCGTGAACTTTCATTAATTTACTTTTTAAAGATTTTGTTTGACAGAGAGAATGAGCACCAGCAGGGGGAGCAGCAGGCAGAGGGAGAGGGAGAAGCAGGCACCCAGTGTGGGCCTGGATCCCAGGCCCCTGTGTTCATGACCGAAGGCAGATGCTTAACCAACTGAGCCACCCAGGCGCTCCTGCCTCTTGGTGCTTGTGAAGAGGCATGAGGCTTGCCCTGACCTGGGGGAGCTGGGCAGCCCAGGCAGGGCTGGGCACCGTGCAGTAGGACTTCACAGAGCCAGGCCATGCAGGAGGGAAGGTCACCGCTGGGACATGGAGGGGCAGGAATAGTCATGTCGCGTCTCAGAAGACTCTGGGCAAGTGGGAATTTATGGAGGAAGCAAGGGAATGGCATTCCCAGAGGCAGGAACAGCATGAGCCTAGGGGCAGCAGGCCGGCCCTATAGCGGGACCCCTGAGCCAGCAAGTTGGTCCCCGGGATGAAAGGAGGGCTCTGTGTGCCCTTCAGGCAGCGTACCTGCAGAGACTGGGGGTGAACACAGCCATCTTCGAGAGACGCCCTGTGATCGGGGGTGCAGCTCTCACAGAGGAGATCATCCCAGGTGAGCCCTGAGAGGTGATGTGGGGTGGCAGAGGGGACCACTGGTGACCGCTGGTGACCGCTGTTGACTGTCTTCACTGGATACTGTTTCAGGGTTTAAGTTCTCCCGAGCATCCTACCTCCTCAGCCTGCTAAGGCCGCAGATTTACACCGACCTGGAGCTGAAGGTACAGCCCCCCAGGGCCCAAAGGTGGGGGGGGGCATTTCCAGCTTCCCGACCCCGGTGAAGCCTCCCTATTTTGTGCCCACATGGTTCCCTGCACCTGGGGTGTCTCTTCCATCAGAAAGTTTGTCTGCCCCACATGCTCTCCTCAGTGCACGCCCACACATGGGCTTTGTCTAGCCTACCCAGGGTCTTAAAAATGGGAAACTTCACAGAAAAAAATGGACATCTTTTGAAGAACAAGCCTTGGTGTCTTGCATGGGACTGGGGTTCCAGCTCTGCAGGGCCCCATCACTGCCTGGCATCTCGCCTGGCCCTCGCTAACAACCTGCCTGAACCCTTTGGCCTCTGACAAAAGCCTGATTTCTGCCCTCGTTAAACTTTAGGTCCTGTTACCACT
This sequence comes from Meles meles, assembly GCF_922984935.1. Lineage (NCBI taxonomy): Eukaryota > Metazoa > Chordata > Mammalia > Carnivora > Mustelidae > Meles > Meles meles. Next base: position 57,811,494 of record NC_060078.1, on the reverse strand, counting down.
GCGGGCAGCTTGAGCCTGAAGCTGGCCCCCAGGGACTTTCACCACCTCTGACTCCCGGGCTGCTCTGAGGGAGTCCCGAGAATGCTCAGTGCCCCTTGCTGACTTCTAGTCGGCTTAACCTAGGTCCACAGGCTGGCCCCGCTTGGCCCTGTCCTTTCAGATTCCTGTCACCCCACTGCCTCTTTTGGAAGCTGGGCGACTACATCCCTGGGGCCCACTTAGCTTCTCCCTGCTGGATGTCTCCGTCACCTCCACTCGGGAAAAAGGGTCCTGTGTGTCATCCGTGTGAGAAGCTGTGAGCATTTGAGCACCAACTTCGCTCTAAATTGAAAGTTTGAAGTTAATAAGACATTCAGCCACTGTTGCCTACTGAGAGAGAGATTGAGAGAGAGTGCGTGAGTGAGCTGCCTGCCAGGCAGGACGGGATGAAGTCCAACCAAGGCCCGGGAAAGGGTCTCGGTCTTCAGCCCATCTCAGAATACAGCTGAAGACAGCTTGCAAACACACCAGTCACACACAGTGGCAGACGTGGCTGTGGGTGGGGACTGTGGGTACACCCTCCTTTTTGAAAAATCTAACTTATGAAAACTCAGGATCACAGAATAGAAATTTTCATGTGCATATTCTCTTTATAAAAATAAATTACTCATTTGAGGGGCACCTGGGTGGCTCAGTCGGTTAAGCATCTGCCTTTAGCTCAGGTCATGATCCCAGGGTCCTGGGATCGAGCCCCATGTTGGGCTCCCTGCTCAGTGGGGAGCCTGCTTCTCCCTCTCCCTCTGCCCTGCTCTTGTGTTCTCTCTCGCGCGCGCTCGCTCACTCTCTCTCTCTCTCAAATACATAAACAAAATCTTAAAAAAAAAAAATTTACTCCTTTGAAAATGGCTTCTTTCATAGGGTTTCTTTAACTAGGAAACCCCCCACTGAATTAAGTATATGCTTTGACTTCCTGTCTTAGGCTGCATTAATAGGAGCATGGTGCTCAAATCAAGGGAGAAAACAGTCCTGCTTCGTGGTACACAGAACTAACTCCACTCGGAGTACGGAGCACCTTCTCTAACAAGACACTGACAGGCCGGACAGCGTTTCTAGGAGGGCAGCTAAACTCTGGGAATGTTCTGTCTCTAAGCAACAGTAAAGAACAATTATTTCAGTGGTGTCACAACTCGGGCTACGAGCTCTAAGGCTCCAGCTACTGGTCTTCACCTGTGAGGCAGGAATGTTAGTGTCCCATTCTATGACGAGGGAACTAATGTTCTGGGATGTTAGGTTCACAGGCTAGGAAAAGACAGAGAACTTGAACCAGGCCCGGCTGCCTCCCGCTTCCCGTTCTTGGGCTCCCACGTGCCGGCACAGGCATCCTAGAGCCATCCTGCTCAGCCCCACGCCTTCCAGCACATTGCAGTTTGCAGTGGACAAGGTCACAGACGGGAGCTTCCCGTGCAGCCCGGCCTGAGCTCACACGTAAATCCCTCCATGATGGTTTTATTAGCGGCTGCATGGTGCCTCATCTTCTCATCAGCAAGATGAGGATGGTAAGCCCACCTCATAAGGCTATTGTGGTGGTTAATAGGTTTGTCTGGGCATGCTCTGTACCCCAAAATGGTCAGTTAGCATTATGACTCCCGTGCCACATTTGAGAACCTGAGGTTCCAGAAAGACAAGACAGCCTCCCTGGGGCCTAGCCCTCACCTAACGGGTGAGTCTTGGCTTTGGTGCCACTTCCTGTCTTGCCACCCTTGAGCCAGAGGATGGTTTCTTCCACCCACATGGGGCCTCCATGGGGCCTGTCTTCTGGGTCTGTTTCCACAGCTGTCACCGAGAGCATCAGATTGGATCACCTCCTGGTCCTCTCCACTAGATTACACGTTTGCTTTAAAAATGGCCCCACAGTAAGGAGTGGGCTCCAGGCTGGGAGGGTGAAGTTCCACCCTGGTGGGGTCTTTCCTCCGACGTCAGCAAGCAGCCACCTTGTCCAGCTCTCCCTGGGCCAGCCTGGACCTCATTCAAGTGGCAATGCCTTGTCCTCCCTTCCCTTCACTAATTATCTTCTGGATCTCAGCCAGATCGCTGTGCTCCTACTTTACTCCCGGAAACCTAAGTCAGGGCCCTCCAACGTTCAGGTCTATCAGAACAACCTGGGAAACTGATGGGACCCTGACCCGAAAGCTGATTCTGCAGGACCGCGGTGGGGCTGGGGGCCACAGCGTTTGGATCTCCCTTAGCTCTGGTCCCTCGTATATACCTTGCCCCTTCCTAGCAATTTCCACCCCGGCTGAGAATGCTCCTGGGGGAATCAGAAGAAGGGTTCTGTTCTTCTAAGAGGAAAACTACATGATCTAAGCAAATCTAATGGGGATTTAACATCTCTCTTCTTATTCTGACACCACATAGCTAAAACCATCAAGAACGACAAATGTCGGGGCGCCTGGGCAGCTCAGTGGGTTAAAGCCTTTGCCTTTGGCTCAGGTCATGATCCCAGGATCCTGGGATCGAGCCCCACATTGGGCTCTCTGCTCAGCAGGGAGACTTCTTCCCTTCCTCTCTCTCTGCCTACTTGTGATCTCTCTCTGTCAAATAAATAAATAAAATCTTAAAAAATAATGACAAAGGTCCAATTTATGAGAAAGTCCTGGAATCAGATGAAAAAATTATTCATATTCAATTAGTTATACTGGAAGCCAGTCTTGGGTCCCTTATTTGGGGTGGGCTATCGATTCGTTCATTCAGTAAATGCTTCTGAGGCCCTGGCCCTGCATCCCTCGCTGGGAGAAGCCCTTGGGGATACCGTGGTGAGGGAGGGGGCAAGGCTTCTGCCCTTAGTAAGAGGACTTCAGGTAGAGGAAGTAGTACCCAAAGAAAGGAAAACAAGACAGTATCATAGTGAGGGACCAGAGGTCCAGCCTGGACTGCCTGACCAAGACAGCTTTCCTGAGGAGGCGACACTTGAGCTGACACGCAAACGCTAAGATGTTACCGGCCTTGTGGTCACCTAAGCAGAGGGTGTTCCAGTCAGAGGGAGGTCGAGGTGGACAGGCCCACGGTGGAAGAAAGCAGACAAGGGATGGGGCGGCAGATGGTGTGAGAGAGGGGCCGGCACCAGCTGAGATAGGGCCTTGTAGGCTGTGAGGGAGGGACTGCAATTTATCCTGAGTGCCGTGGGCAGAGGAAGAGGAGAGATGGGGTTTGTGTCTTCACGGAAGGTCAGTCCACCTGTTGGGTGCTGTGGAATGTGGTGGAAGCAGCTGTGGTCTCAAGGAGATAGGCGAGGCAGCCGCTACAGGGGTCTACAGGATGGCAGCTTGGGCTGAGGGGCGGTGGAGACGGAGAGAAGCAGGCAACTTCCGGAGAGACTGGGCCAGTGAGATGCGGTGATGGATGGGATGAAGGAGAAACTGAGGATACTTCCTGGGTGAGAAAGAGTTTACTAAACTGAGACATCTCCCCAAAGTGGTGTGAGAAAGGACCCTGGAGGTCTCCCAGCCCAAACCCCTACCAACGTTTGGATTCACCTCCACAGCGTGCTCCATCCGTGGCGATCCCGCCATCTGGAATATCTCCGGCTTGGGTAAACGTCAGTTGTAATTGTTGGAGAGGGCTGTTCGTTTCTTTGTATTTTCTAGAATTTCTCCTCACAGATCTCGTTTCTGCTTCTGGACATGTCCCCTGTCTGAAACATGGCATTCATTTATTCAACCAACAGAATACATGTTAATTGCAGTACCTCAGGGGCTGGGGATAGAGCCCTGAGCAAAGGGACTATGCCCCTGAGCCCACAGAGCTTACAGTCTACCCGGTGGGGGGACACGGAGAAACAAAGTATGCGGTTAGCCAGGTGGCAGTGAGCGTTTCAGAGACAAAGCAGGCTGAGGGGGCCGGAAGTGCGGGGTGTGTAAGGGAGGTCTTGCTTCTCGGGTGACAGCAGTCCCGGGGGGAGGGAGCTGGCCATGTGTCTGGGGAAGTCTCTAGATGCCAGATTCACCAGGTTAAACACGTTAAAGACGTACAGCTTTCAGTATGCTGATCATCCCTCAGTAGAGTGGTTTCAGAAAAAAGGCGTCTCTGGTGGGAAGGATGAGTCTTATTTGTGGGGATAGTGCAGGTCCCTTTTGTATTATCTATACTCCATCAAAAAATTAGCTGTGCTCTTGGAAAGTTCTGTTTGCCAGTCAAATATTTGTAAATCAAATCATATTTTAAATACTTTGAGGGAACTTCCCTTTAAAGTGATCCTGGAGTAAATGAGTCTGCAAAGTAAATAAAATTTTTGGATGTGAATAATTTATCTACCTTATAAGTATGGATTTTCACATAACCATTACTTTCTTGTGTCTTTCTACATTTTAATTATTTATTTCTGAAGTGGGGGTAGTTACAGACCAGTGCTGAGAGACAGAGCTTTGGAGTCACAAAGATGTGGTTTTGAAACCTAGACCCACCACCCAAGGTGACCTTGGCCAACTTCCTTCTTTGCTCTGAGCCTCTGTTGTTGTATTTGTGCAATGAGGACCATTAACTTACAGTCATTGTGAGGTGATCGTTGTAAACACCAGGACAGTCACTGGCACAGGGTAGCATGGTGTGCTACGATGTGGCGTGGCGGGGTTCAGTGTGGCGTGGTACGGTGTGGCGTGGTGGGGTATGCTGTGGCCTGCCAAAGGATGCCTGGGCGAGAGCGCTTTTGTATACTTGCATTAAAAAATAAGAAGCAGCAGCACCTGCCTTGGGGAACTGTACTCAGGTACCCAAATGGCTGCAAACAATCAGAGAAGGGTCAAGGGCAGAGGACACAGACCCCTTCAATTGTTGCTATGCTGTGTGTTTTCTGCAGAAACACGGACTGAAGCTTCATCTTCGAAATCCCTACTCCTTCACCCCAATGCTGGAAGAGGGCTTGGGGAGCAAGGTGCCCAGGTCCCTTCTTTTGGGCATGGACATGGCGGAAAACCAGAAGCAGATTGCCCAGTTCTCACGGAAAGATGCCCAGGTAGGGAAAGGGACCGGCGACGGATCTCCTCCTCCCTCGCCGGCCTATAGGTGGCTCTTGAAAGGAATTGGGCCTGGTTGGAGTCATCCTAGAGCATGTTGTCCAAAGACCATGAGGGCTTGGACAGGCCATCTCTCCTGCCCTAGGAGGGCTCCAGTCTGTGGCAGCCTCTGATCTCAGGGTTTTCAAAGAGGTGATGGAGAACACTGATTACGACCAGCGGGCACTGGGGACACCTGGGTGGCTCAGTGGGTTAACCGTCTTCCTTCATCTCAGGTCATGATCACAGGGTCCTGAGCAGGGAGCCTGCTTCTCCCTCTACCCCTTCCCCATCCACTCATGCTCACTCTCTATCAAATAAATAAAATCTTAAAAAAAGAAAAAAAGACCAGTGGACACCGGACAACCTCAAACCTGTGTGTGTTCAGTATGAGGCCACTGTTCAGGTGATCTCTGCCAGCTGAATTTCAAAAGAGAATCCGCTGGTATGTACTTACACTGCATGTGCTTTCCATCTCGCCTTCCTTTGGAAAGAACTGCAGGTGCTTATCAGTGTTAAAGCCATGAAAGCCAAAAAGAAGGATGAAGGGAGGATCAGAGACAATTAAGGATGGAATGAACTGGATCAGGTATTTAGGACAAGAGAGTTAGAATAAATATTCATCGGATTTGGGAACACTCCCCTGGCAGCCCAAGGCAAGAAATTGTCCAGGATGGCGTGCAGGTCTGCTGGAAGGCAGACATACGTCTGAAGGAGAATGCACACCTTTTTCCTGGGAGTGCAACATAAGGAAATTGTTGGGTACCTTCACGTATGTGAACCACGGAATAATATTATTGGCCTGCTGTGCCTGGTTTTGCAGATTTGGATTCTTTGAAGGGACATATATTGGTACCAAGCCTAGGTACAACCTGAAGGCATAGCATGAACTCCTGTCTCACTGAGGACTTTTCCAGAAGAAGACCTAGATTAACACAATCCCCCGTATTGCTTTTTGTACTCTAGTATTGGGTAAAACCAAGAGAACGACCGACACTCAGTATCTCTCCTCAGCCCGTGTCTTCTAAAGGGTGATGATCCGAATCACCTGGGGGGCTTGCTTTCTTAAAGTGCTTCTTTTCTGTGCAGTGAGTCGGGGACCAGAGCCTCCAGCCCCTCCTCCAAACCCTGACCATCTCAGGTGCCCTAGAGAGGAGCACAGGACGAGGCCATGTCGCTGGGCCTAGAGGAAGTGGCTGTGGCCTGGCATGTTAGTGACCACAGGAGGAGGAGGCAGGGGCCACCTCCCATTGTGGAAAGTAAGGAAACATTTCTGGCTTTGTCTTCTCGCGTTGTCCCATTGGGGGTCTGCTGTAGAGAAGGTTATTTAAGGTCATTTGTATCAAGACTTCTCAAACGTTCTTCAGTGCAGAGCTTTTCTTTCTGCAACCTAATTAAAATTCCATGGATGTATTCATGCGTGTAGAGGAATGAAAATTTGAAAGCTGGGGTCTGAGGATCAAGGTAGGGCCCGCGGGGCGCAGGCATCCATCCCTGCTCCTGTCCCCACCCAGTGACGGAACCGGGTGTGTCCTAACCACACTATTGAAATGGATTCTGAAGGAAGGAAGGAAGGAGAAGGGAGGAAGGGAGGGAGGGAGAGAAAAGAAGGAACAAAGAAGGAAGGAAGAAGGAGAAAAGAAATGGATTCTGTTATTGGGGTTTGTGGAGTGAAGGGGTGTAGGCTTCTGTTTTTGCGTATGTCAAGAGAACAGAGGAGATTTGCAGAAAGAACAGTCATCGTGCTGCCTTACAGGGGAAGAGATCTTACTCTCACCAGCAATATACGGAAAGACAGGACAGAGAGAAGAAATCTTGCAGTGGTTTTCTGGTTTATCATGGAGCCCACAGGCTAGGATACTTGCCAGTTTTCTGTGGCTGACAGCTGGTCTCAGCCAGCACAACCTCTTGTCCCTCCCAGCACCCTGGTGACTCGTGTGCTCGGGATCTCTCTGGCCTCCCCCAGTGCTGACATCAGCTCGCAGGCCTGGAACTGGGAATAATTTACCACGGCCCAACTGAGCCAAGGATGTGAGGCCTGAGGAGCCACGGAGGTTAGATTAGGAGCTGCAGGCCACGTAGGGGTGGGATGGAGGCCAGAGCGTGGGGGCAGTGTCCCTGTGGGATGCTAAGCAATGCGGCCTTGACTCAGAGCTCTCTGTTCCAGGCCTTTCCCAAATATGAGGCTTTCATGAATCGCTTGGCATTAGCCATTGAACCTCTGCTGGACGCAGCCCCTGTGGACATGGAGGCCTTCCAGAGGGGTTCCCTGCTGCAAAGGCTCCAGGCACTCTCCACGCTCAAGCCCCTGCTGCAAGCAGGTAAGTCCAAGGTTCAGGTGTCAGGTCTAATGAGTGACCTTTCTGGAGTTGAGCCCATTTTCTGGATAATTGGACATGAGCTTGAACTTTCAGGCGCCTGCCCACTACCAGCAGTGGATAGGGGCTGCCCAGAGCACTGTGCTGAGTGGGTACTAGCCTGGCTGCCCAAGATAGAAAGCCTGAGACCGAGGCTGGTGTGCACATAGTTCATCTCGAAGGGAGGGTGTGGAAGGAGGTAGAGTCCATCACGGGGGGTGCTGCTGTTGCTGTGGCCACCACCGCAGGCGACAGGTGCTAGATCTTAGAAGGACCACCCACGTAGTCTCATGAAGGGCACCTCAGGACCATTCCTAGGAGAAAAGGGGAAACATTAGTCTAGCAGGTTCTCTCCCCCACTGATCCCAGATTGCTCCATGGGGCTTAACTCCCTCCTGGAGCATTAACTTCTGGGCAGTGCACCCATGGGTGCCAAGTGGGCTCCCCTGGGTGTCCAGTCGTGGTGCCAGAGACCCCCTCGGGATGAGATGAAGAGACGCATCCTATAGATCTGAGATGAGATGCTGTCGGGTTTGACGGCGTGAGGCTGACTTAAAGCCTGCATGGAGCTTGTCACCACAGTCTTGACTAGAATGAGAGGGGGGGCCAAGGGAGTTTGAAGGGATGCCCCCATACAGGAAGGATGCTAGATTTGGGCTCAGCAAGAAGAAATTCTGTGATGAATTAGTGATGTCTGCCACGGGTATGAGAAGGGACGTTTCACCAAGCATGCTGCTGTTTTCTACCATTCCTCCAGGATATGAAGGCCAGGTTAGCTCCTGCATTCTTGAAAAGCTCTGAAAGAGTTAGCTCATACAAAATTGCTATGGAACAGCTACAAAACTCAAGTAGCACATAAAAATAAACATCTATTTCTAATGTGTCCACACAGTCTGGTCTGGGCTTGGTCTCACATGTGGGTTTATGGCTGGGGCACATCAGCCACCCTACCTGTACTCCAGGGGCTTCCCACCCTCTTCCTGGAAGCAGCAGGTTGGTCCAGGCCTGGCCGTCTGACATCAATGGCAGAAGCATAGAGGTCAAGGGCCCAGGTGCAGGCCAGTTTCAAGCATCTGTTTGCATCCCGATTGCAAACATCCCATTGGCCCAGAGTCAAGGAGTAGGGCAGGTCAGCCCAGCTGCAGTGGGAGGCCCTGTGGAGCTGCAGGACAAAGTGTATGGATATGGGAAGGATCCGAGCCAGTAGAATCTATCACGAAATATAAAAGTCGACATTGCCTCTCAGAAGACCTGTCCAAAGAGCTTCATGCGATGAAATTTATTAAGCAAGTTCTAGTGCCAGACACTAAGCCAGGCACTGGGGCTGAAATTGCCAGAGATCACGATCCGTGCCTTGGGGACCTTACTGCCCAGTTAGTCCCTGAGCTGGTGTGAATCAGCTTCCAAGCAGTGGACCTTGGCGACCTCCCAGGGGGTGGGCCTTACAGAGTTCAAAGTAAGGGACTAAGGTACAAGTTAACCCTTTTCCAGAAATAATTCCAAGCACTAAAATGCATTCATGCCCGTGAACTTGCAAACACTGTACATATGTTATTTATTCCTTATAGTTACCCTTGGGGATATGAAATATCACTCCCATTTTGCAGATAAAGAAATAGGAACAGAGATATCGTAGATGGGAAGGACTCCTTCTTGCCTGCCTCGATGTCTGTTTTATGGGTCTTCTCTTTCAGGTCGCGTGCTGGGAGCCCAGCTGCCCCAGTATTACCAGGTCCTCACGGCTCCAATTACAAAGGTAAGGGGCTCCCCGGCCTCTGGCTGGACCTCACAGGAAGGGGGACACTCCCCCTGAGGCCCCTCTGCCCTTCTCCCTGACATTTTGCTGTCCCAGGTGCTGGATCAGTGGTTTGAGTCCGAGCCTCTAAAAGCCACTCTGGCCACGGATGCTGTGATCGGAGCCATGACAAGTCCCCACACTCCGGGGAGTGGGTGAGTGCGGGACGGGGGCCATGGCTGCAGCGAGAGCAAAGCGACTCTCCCAAGGGTGCTAACAGCTGTCGCTCCCCCAGTGAACCAGGCACGAAGCCAAGCGTTCATCGAACCCTCAAAGCAACACCTGGGAGCCACGGTGCAGTGAAGGGATGGGTCTTGCCCCCGGTCACACAGCTGGTGGTGGCAGAGCTGATCTGCAGCTGGCCCTCCAGAATCTTCCTTCGTAGCCCCTTCTCCCTCCTGCTGCAGCGGGAAAAGCCTCTCTCCCACTATGGGAGCCCAACATAAATAGCTCTTTCTCCCTCTCCTCTTCCTCCTTCTTTTTCTCTCTCACTCCCTTCTACCCCGTCTTCTCTCTCTCCCTCCTCTTTCTATCCCTTCTCCTCCCACAAAGTTCCACTGTCTTTCTGTCCCCCACAGATCCTTTCCTTGGGTTCCAGAACACACACCCACAGACCCCTTCATCAGGGTGAGGTGCTGCCCTTCCCTTTCTGGGGGGGGTGTTGACAGTGGAACCAAGAGGGGGCAGCAAGACCCAGTGAAGCCTGTACCTGTGGTGTGACTTAAGGAGCCCCTTGCAGGAGCAGGAGCGGAGGGTGTGCGCGCAAGGTTGTGTTAGGATAGAGGATGCTGCCAAGTGTTGGGCCATTTCCAGTACATCAGAAGATGCAGCTAGAAGCTGTCAACGTGGCTTTTCTCTCGAAGGACAAGAACCACCCTTGGAAGTGGTTTTGCAGCACACACTAAGCCAGCTCCAAATTCCCCAGGGCCATGGAAAAGGGGTTGGCAGCGGCGGCCCCACCTTGGCCAACTCTATGATCCACCCGCCAATTTGGATCTTCTACTGGGGCCTCCTGGCCTCTTTTCTGTGGCTCTCCTGGAGGCAAAGCTACTGCCCAGTGTGTGAAATGCGCCTTTAAGTAATTTGTTTCCTCATTAATCCCTCCAGTGAATACTGATGGAGCCCTTACCTGTGCCAGGTGCAGGGCCAGGGCGTGGAGGGCACTGAGATCCTCACAGAAAGGGTAGACAGAGGGTGAGTGAAGAGAGTGAGTTCTGCGGGGGCTGGGAAGGGGTGGAGCAGGGAAGCAATGCCATCCAGCACCAGAAGAGGCCTCCTTGAGGAAGAGATATTTAGTCTGAGACTCTCGGGACAGACACGAGGGAGGAAGGGGCTTCAAGGCTGCCAGACCAGTCCGTGCAAGCGCGGGGGGCTGAGCCAGGACCATGTGGACGTTTGCTTTGGCAGGAGTGCTGACTGCAAGGGGCGGGTATGGGGAGGGATGAGGCTGGAGCCAGAGACTGGCCATGCCACCGAGAGCAACGCTGAGTCGGCAAAGGCATCCCAGGAGAGAAGTGACAGGACTCGGCTAGATTTTGTGATGGGGCTCCAGGTCGGCAGGGGAGAAAGAGTGGGAGAAGGTGGTCCAATCAGGAGGACATCACTGTGGGAGTTGAAGGAAGGGAGGAGAGGGCTGGACCAGAGAGGAGGCCTCAGGGGGGCAGGAACCGGAACATTCTCTGGGAGGCAGGGTTGATGGTGCCTGACTGCGTGGAGGGAGTGAGGCACAGGTGCAAGTCACGACTGGCCCCAGCTTCCGGTTGGAAACGGAAGCTGCCATCACAGGGTGGGAAGAATGAAGGGAAAACAGCTTGGGGAATGGGGAAAGAGATGCGTTGCAGCTGCCTGCAGCGGGGGAGGGGACCCCACTCAGGTGGAGCTATCTGGGGTAGGCGGCACTCAGGAGAGAGTTAGGGCTGCGGGTGTGGGATCCCCGCCGCGTGGTTGGGCTACGGCTCTGCCCGCAGACGTGTTTGCATGGGGAGAGGATGTAGGGTGTGATGCAACAGGCCTTACAGGAGCCTAGAGCCCATTTAAAGGCTGATGAGAAAGGCAGCATGGGGGGAGGGAGAGGCTAAAGGTACCGGAAGGAAAGGACTGTTTGCACCTAGAGTTCTGGGGAGTTAAACTGCACCTCCAACCACTGACCCCGGGGTCTGTCCTCAGGTACGTGCTGCTACATCACGTGATGGGGGGCCTGGAGGGAGTGCAGGGGGCCTGGGGCTATGTCCAGGGCGGCATGGGTGCCCTCTCAGAAGCCATCATGAGCTCAGCCACGGCCCATGGAGCAAGTGTCTTCACTGAAAAGGTGAATCCCCACCCACCCCTTATCCTGATTATCTGTAGGGATCCCAGCGTAGAAAAAAATCCCAAATTCAGAAGGTTCCTCATGTTACCATGCACAAAGTGGGGCTTTGGAATCAAGGGACTGAGTTTGTGCAGCCTGTTCTTGGCCGAGCAGCTGTCAGTCAGGTCCCATTTCTTCTGACCACCTCCCTTTGAATGCCCCGGGCCCCTAAACCCCATTAGAGCTGAGCCTTTGCATTGGTGTGGGTGGGCTGAGGCTTCCGCGTTTTGCCACCGAGCCCCACAGGGTGGGTTCAGGTGGGGAAGTTGGGAGCACCCAGAGCAGCACGGACAGCGGAAATCCCCCCAAGATTCAACTTGTACCTTCCTTCCTGGGGGGATTCTGGGGCCTCGCTCTGGTGGGTTCTAGACAGTGGTGAAAGTGCTGGTGAGCAATGAAGGGCGCGCCCAAGGAGTCGTGCTGCAGGATGGCTCGGAGGTGAGGAGCCGGGTGGTGCTGTCCAATGCTTCCCCGCAGGCCACCTTCCTGAAGCTGACGCCGCAGGTGAGGCCTGGGGGCTGGAGGCAAGATATCTGCATGGGGTGTTGGTCAAGGGCGCCAGGACCGCGTGAGGCTGGGATTGCAAGCGCCAGGTCTCTCAGCCCTGGGGGAAGCCAGTCCTTCTCCCCCTGACCCAACAGTCAGGTAGCAAACAGGGAAGAAGCCTCAGATGTGGGGAGAAAGGTCCAGGGGGAGGAGGTGACCTAGGCATGCAGCTGGCAATTAGCAGAGCCAGATTCGGAACCCAGGTCTGACTTTTAATCCGGAGGTATCCTACTCCCCTGACTTGCTGCTCTCACCAGCTCTGATTCCTTCTGTGTCAGTTGTCTGTGGCTCTATCAGTGCTGCATGAAACCACCGCACAGCTTCTGGACGTTTAATAAGAAGTCCTGCCTTGGCACGCAGATTGGGAGAATTCAGTTGAACTTGGCTGAGTCCGGCTGATCTGGGCTTGCTCTTGCAAATTCCATCAGCTCTGGGTCAGCTGGTGGGGCCTCCTCGTCTTGGCTGGCCTCGCTCCTGTGCCCAGGCTGGCTGGCTGGCTCTAGCCCAAGACAGTTTCTGCTGGAATGACCAGGTTGACCAGCTCTGCTCTACGTGTCTTTCACCCTCCAGGATGACAAGTCCAGGCAGGTTCTCAGGGTCTGGCAGAGGCCAAAAGTGAGCAAACTCCCTCATGCAGGTGGTTTTTAGGATTCTGTTTGCCTCCTACTGGTTAACAGTCACTTTGTCCCAAGCCCAGAGTCACAGTAGGAAGATGTTACAAAGGTGTGTGGATACGGGGAGGGGTGAGGACTGGGGACAATTTTTGCAACCGATCGCACCTTCCCTGTCCCCAAAATGTATGATAGTATGTCTATGAGTATGGAGCTCCCAACCATTCTTGGGACTACCTGAGGGTACAAGGCACCAGGTTTTCTGAATGATTCCACTAGGAAAATTCAACAAACATCAGTTTAAAAGCATCTTGTCAAGAGAATTCTGAGATAATCAAGACATCCAAGAGCTTACAGACCAGAGGAGAAAGAGGGCCTTCGGCCCTCTGGCCGTGTCCGAAGTAGGAGTTGGTGTGGGCCATTTGTATTTGCTGTGGGAGGTCGAAGGAAGAAGTGGTCAGTGATGAGCTGGAGGGGGGTGGGAGGGGATGCAGGGGAGCTTCACAGAGGAGGGGCTTTGGCTGAGCTCTGAACGATGAAAGGAATTTCTGGCAGTGGAGGTTGAGGGACCATCCTCAACAAAGGAAGAAGGCAGCCCCCCTTGGGGCCTTGGCCATCCCCAGGCCTTTTCATGGAATCTTCTTCCAGAAATGGCTTCCTAAGGAGTTCGTGGAGAGGATCTCCCAGCTGGACACCAAGTCTCCTGTTACCAAGATCAACGGTAAGAGGCACACAGATTGCAGAGCTGTCTTTTTTTTGACATTATCTGAGTGAGAAATCTCCCAGTTTAGGAGATTGACTGACTTACATCATCATCTCTATTCCCTGACCAGCCCTCTTCCCTCCACCCCCATACTTTTTTTTTTTTTTCCAATCCACCACTTGGGTGAGCAGGGTGATGGGTAGAGAAGGAGGATCCAGGAGGCCAAGGACAAAGGCCTTTGGGCCCTCACCCTCCTCTTTGGTCCCTCAGTGGCTGTCGACAGGCTGCCTGACTTCCTGGCGGCCCCCAATGCTCCTGGAGGCCAGCCACGGCCCCATCACCAGTGCTCCATCCACCTGAACTGTGAAGACACACTCCTCCTCCACCAGGCCTTCCAAGATGCCGTGGATGGCCTGCCTTCCCACAGGTGGGTGGGCCCTGGGCTTTGTGTTCCCTGCAACACTCCTACACACGTGGGCTGGGGAAGGGAGGGTGACTATCTAGACTCAAGTGAGGGTTGCCTCTTCTTCGTGGGGCTTAACAGTCAGTGTCTTAGGATCTACCTAAATACATACTTAAGTTCTATGGGTAGGAAGTTCATCCCAGGCGATAAATCCATGGGCCAGGGCAGGTGGGGAGTAAAGAGGAGGACACGGGGAGGCCAAGTGTCACAGATTAGGAGAAGGAGCAAAGGATGGCAGAGAGAAGAGTACTGGCATTTGGGGAGAATTGGAGAAAATGCTTACAGGGAGAGAAGGGGTCTCTCAGACTCGGCAGCCCATCAGAGGGCACACACTCCTCCGACACCCCTGCTCTGTATTTTCTTGTTGCCGATAAGCTGCCTTCATGCAAAACTTCCAAAAGCACTTCCTACCTCCCACCCTAGTTGTATCTCCATCCTGGAAACAGGCAGGGATATTATAGGAGCAAGTACCTTTCCATACTGTCAATTGTCCGCCAAAGCTTGTTGAAAACCTGTTCTCTGTGGGACTCCATATTGAGTGTGGGTTAGGGGAGTCAGGGGTCAGGCAGGGGCAGGAAGGCACAAACCCCTTACCTTAGGGCAAGCACACAAATATTTATAGCATGACATAAAGAGGATTGAGTCCTGTTCGTTCATAACTATTCCAAGCCTCTACTCTGCCAGGCTTGGTCCAGGTACCTAAGCACAGAGCAGCAAGCAAAGTCTACATGGCCTCTGCCCTCAGTTCACTGACCTATGGTGGAAGGCAAGACAATCAAACACACACTGATAGTATGGCGAAAAATAGGTCGGAGGAGCAGAGGGCTCGTTAGTCTTCATAAGGAGGTCAGGAAAGAAAGGCATCTCTGACAGCATGGCATTTGAGCTAAGACCCAAAGAAACGAGCACAAAGGTCTTATAAATTATATCTGAGGAAAAACATTCAAACTGAGGGCAAGTCATGTGCAAATGCCCTGGGGCAGGAGTGGCCCAGGAATGTAGCCAGAGAGGCTGGAGAAAGAGAACCTGGGAGCAAGGAAAGGAAGGAAGGGTCCCAGAGCGGCAGCCGGGCCCTTGTCAGCCACTCCTGACTTTTACTCTTGGAAAGTTTGTGCCAAGCCTGACTTCCATTTGGAAAGACCACTCTGGCCACTGCTGGAAGAAAAAAAAAGGCATACTGTTGCAGAATCCAAGGGGCGGAAGACGGTGGCCTGGACCAGGGTGGGGACAGTGGAAGTGACAAGAAGTGGCCAGAGACTGGGTATTTGAAGACGAAGCTGGCAGCATGTGCTTTTGGACGGGAAGTGGGGTTGAGCTAAAGAGGTGTCACTGGAGGATGGTGTTCGTCTTTATAAAAAAGGGGAACCTGTTGTATGGGGGAAGAAGCAGGCTTTAGGCATTCGGGTTTGGACAAGTTGCTTTGGAAATGCCTAGTGGACATCCAGGTTCATAGGATACATTGCAAGTGAGAGAGGCAGGGAGGGAGGGCATTTCATATGGCCTTGAAGGTGCTCGTATTTGGATATTAGAGGGGAAATGTGCTCCAAGTAGACGCAGCATTGTAAGCAGGGGAGGGGCAGGCCAGGTCGGGGTTCTGTTAGGGGGCCTCAGCCCCAGCAGCTCTGGTTTGCACAGGCTGCTCAGAGAAAGGTGGGCAGACAGCGCTAACCTGGGTTGAAATCTGGCCACCTGAGCACCAGCTGCCCTGAGCCTGGCCCTTCCCTCAAGGGCGCTGTCTGCTGGGCCCTGGAGAGATTTGAGACCATCAGAGTGCAGGCTGTGGTGGAAGCTGGTGGGGACAGGCACGCAGGTAGGGGGAGACTAGGAGGGACATGAGACCTGGGGGCAGTGGTGGTGTGGGGGTGCATCAGGGCTGGGAGCTGCCCCGGCTGGTCTGGACCGTCCCAGGGAGTACAGACCCCACGCAGGCGAGCAGCCACCACAGCCTCACAGACACCCATCATCTCACCCTAGGCCTTCCTTCCTCTTGTCCCTGTCACCACTCCCAGCCCCTCCCTCAGGGCGGCTACCATTCTTCAAGCCTGACCCCCTCTCTTCCTCCTGCGGCAGGCCTATGATTGAACTCTGCATCCCTTCCTCGCTGGACCCCACCCTGGCTCCCCCTGGCTGCCATGTCATCTCCCTCTTCACTCAGTACACTCCCTACACACTGGCCGGAGGCAAGGTGTGGGATGAGCAGGAGAGAAGCGCATATGCAGACAAAGGTAAAGAGGGCAGACCGTCCAGTCTCCTGACAGCTGGGACCCCTCCCCTCCCGACTGCCCCGTTCAGGGTTAACACCTGTTCAGTCCCGTCCTAGCGGGAAAGAAGTACCCAACAGAAGCTGAGTGAACACAGTGAGTGCCTGCCAGGACCAGGCACTGGGCCAAGAAAGCCTAAAAGACGCAGTTCCTATCCTTAGGTTGCTCACAACCCAGTTGGGGTTTGGGGGAACCAATCTTACAAGACCACATATCATGTGAACCAAGGGAAGAAGCTCTTCACCAGACAAGGAGGGCTTTCCAAAGGAAGGGACATTTGAGCTGGGTTTTAAAGGATGAATAGGAGTTGGCCGGGCACCGGTGGGCATTTGGAGCAAAGAAACAACTTGAATAAACCAAGGAGGTGAAGAAAGCTCTGCATATTCATGGGAGAAGAGTAACTTTGCGGTTAGGTTTGGGGTGAGCAGGTGGGAAAGTGGAGTAGACCCATAGGACTTTGTAATGATTATTTACTTGCCCATGGACTGTTCTTATTTTTTGCTTATTGAGATATGATTTGCATATGGTAAAAAAAGCTCATTTTAAGTGTGTAGTTTAATGAATTTTCATAAATTTGCCAAGCTGTAGAATCCTAGCGCCTCCTCTTCTTCCTCTTCACGCTGTCTCATTTCTCTGCTCTTTGGTGCCCAGTGTTCGACTGCATCGAGGCCTACGCCCCTGGCTTCAAGGGCTCAGTGGTAGGCAGGGACATCCTCACACCACCTGATTTGGAGAGAATCTTTGGGCTTCCTGGAGGGGTGAGTATGAGACCGGGGGTCTCAGGGCCGCCTGGGTGGCTCAGTCGGTTAAGTCACTGCCTTTGGCTCAGGTCATGATCCCAGGGTCCTGGGATTAAGTCCTGCATCAGGCTCCTTGCTCAGTGGGGAGCCTGCTTCTCCCTACCACTCTGCCTGCTTGTGCGCTCGCGCACGCTCGCTCGTGCTTGCTCTCTCTGACAAATAAATAAATTAATTAAATCTAAAAAAAAAAAAGACAGGGGTCTCTCATCACCTTCTTCTCCCCACACCCCTATCCCCTGCATGCCCGCTCAGCTTTCTCTTGTCCCTCCATGCCCGCCCTGAATTGGGAAGGGAGGATGGTGTGGAGACCGCAGTGGAAGGGGACAGAGAAGTGGTCCAACCTGGGGATTTGGGGAGGAGTAAGGAGATCAGACAGGAGAGACAGTGCCCACGGAGCAGGTCACCAAGACCGTGGCCCCCTCTGTCTGGACACCCATGGCCACCTCTCCCATCTGGCTTTCTTCAGAGGGAACTCCCCTCTTAAGGCAATATGTCCTTGGACTTGCCTCTCTGATTGCAAAACCTCACTGACAGTGGGGTTAGAAGGAGCAGCTAGGGGGCCAGTCCACAAGGCAGCCACCAGCTTCGTGTTCCTCTTGGTGGCTTCCGTGGGGTGAGACCAAACAGAGCCAGGCTACACAGGCAACCCGCCCACCACCCCACAGAGGCTTAGGATGAAAGAAAATGAAACACATCTCATTAGTAATTTTTATATTGATCACATGTTGAAGTGATAATGTTTTGGATCTATTGGGTTAAATAAAATATATTATTGACGTTCGTTTCACTGGTTTCTTTTTAAATCTTAATGTGGCTCCTAGAAAATAAAAATTGCATATGTGGCTCATATTATGTTTTTATTGGACAGTGCTGGTCCAGAAATAGAGCACAGGAGACCAGGCACTGGGGGGTTGGCGGGGGCAGAGCAGAGGGATGTGGGAGGCATCAGGCAGGCATGCAGAAGTCAGGGCGGAGATGAGGGGAAGGGTCCTCCTGGAGGCCCAGGCAGGGAAGATGATGCCGCCCACCAAGGTGGGGAAGGTGGGAGAAAACAGACTGGGCAGGGGAGGACAAGAGCTCAGCTCGGGACATGCTGAGAGGGTTAGCTGGAAGGACATCCTTGTGGTAAGGTCCAGCACATGTCAGTCTTCTTGTATAGACCTGTCCCAAAAGTCTGACCTCCCCCTACCCCGCCCCAGCCCTTGCTCCCCACTTCCTGGCTGCTTGGACACAGGCTAGGGGAGCAGAACCAAGCTGGAGTCCCCTGCCCCTTGCCTGCCATCAACAGTGACTTCTGGGACATGAACCCCCTGGGGCCCAGGCTCAAGTGGGTGTCTGGGCCAAGGGAAGGTGAGCCAGCTCCCAAAATAAGTCAAACCCCCCATTTTTCAAACACAGTGAGGAGGATTTATAGTTCTCAGCAAAACCCTTAAAATCTCCCTCTTCTTTCCCCTTTCAGTTCCCTTCTGCTCTGAAGATGCTCACCTTTCTTTCCTCCTGAAAAGTAACTCTGGAAAACTCCATCCCCAGAGCAAGGATATGCACCTGTTCTCACTCTTCCCCTCCCCTTTCTGCTTCATAAGAATCCAAGAGAACATGCTGGAAGGAGAAGAACCTTCCTGGGTGGGCGGTAGAAAAACTCGAAAAGGCGGTGAAGCCCCTAACACTCCTACGTTAACCACTGCGGCCCTGCCTCCTGCAGAATATCTTCCACTGCGCCATGACCCTGGACCAGCTCTACTTCGCCCGCCCTGCGCCCCTGCACTCCAGCTACCGCAGTCCCCTCCAGGGTCTGTATCTCTGTGGAAGCGGCGCCCACCCGGGTGAGTGCCCCGGGGCCCCTTCCCTGTGCTGCTGGGATCATCGGTGCAGGGATGCAGGGAGAGAGGGCTGCGAGCAGGGAACACCTACAAGAACAAGCCATCCCCCATACTCAGGCTTCTCGGAGCGCAGGAACCGAGGATGGGGGCTCTGCCAGCTGGCCGCACCCTCCCCCTCCGGGGTAGCTCACACCTCCTCCTCTCGAGGTCTGAGAATAGGTCGCAGAGGCGGCATCCAAATGCCAACTTTGGGCTGAGAGAGACCCGTGTCCCTGAATACCCCCTCCAGGATTTAGACCATTACGGGTTGGTAAGGTGTTTCTCAATTTAAAAACTCTTCCCAGAGCTCTCTGCCATGCCCAGACCTCACCAAGTCTGCCCCTTCCTCATGGACACGTCCCGGAGAGGTCTGTGCCCCCACTCTTCCCCCTTGAACCGTGAGTCGGTTTCGCCAGCCTCCAGACTGAAGGGGACACTTGCTTGGACCATGCTGGGCCCCCTGCCAAGAGGCCAGCCCGGAATCTGTCTTAGTAGTCATCCAGGGGCTTCTGATGCCCACGGTCTGGGCCGCACTCAGCTTCTCTGGGAGCCCTGGCCCAGCAGGCTCTCTGGGGAGGGCTGTGAGCGCAGCTTAGCTTCCCTGGTGGTTGTCTTCCAGGAGGAGGCGTCATGGGAGCCGCTGGACGCAATGCAGCCCATGTTGTCTTCAGAGACCTCAAGAGCATGTGACCCTGAACCAACTCTGATCTTGAGATTTTAAGTGTCCGTGGAGTCAGCGTCCAGGATACTGCTGGAGGCCGACAAGCCCTCTTGCTCAAGCCACATACAGGTTACATTTGACACTTGTTAACCTTGCACCCCTGACTTCCTAGATGGACTGGTGTTGTTTTATTAAAAACAGGGTCTTATATAGATAGTTTATGGATTTTCTTCTATATATTTTCTATATACTAGTAGATATTTGCATTTTTTTCTACAGGTTAGTTTTTTCTGTGTATTAGTCAGTGCACATGACTACGTAGTAATGGGCGGGATAAGCTTGTCTGGGACACTCAGCCTTCACACCTCGGCCCCAAGCAGTCCATAGGACCCGCGCAAGGCTTTAAATGCAAGCACCCCTACTCACCGCTGGGTCCCACTACCAGCTGGACCTGGGGACAGCCCCGGGGAGGCCTCATCTGCTGCTGTCCCACTCCTGGAAAACTGAAAAGAAAGGACCCAGTTCCCTGACGGGACACAAAGCCATCCATAGGGGCTAGGAGTCTGAACGAAGTTTGGCATCTCAAGCCATCACAACCACCATCAGGCAGCAGCAGTCAAGGGTAAGGGTGAAGTGCATGCAGCTGAGGGCCACGTGGGAGCTCACGTTCCTGATTCGAGAGCATTCATCCTCCTCCCATGAGCTATACCTGATGCATCAGTAAACCCTTCAGATGGAAACCTGTATTATTCTCAAATGAGCTGGGTCGTCACTCTTGATCAGAAAGATCCATACAGATGCCCCATATGTTACTCAGCTCTCCACGTGTTTCTCCAATTCCAGCAGCCAGGGCTGCTGTGATCCAGGGGGGGCCTGTCAGCAGGGGGAAGGCAGAAGGTTCCTCGGGCATCTCTTCCCTCTCCTACCCAGAAAGACTTGCACAGATCAGGAGGTAACCATCTCATTACTTAATCGTGCTAAACTCAGATATTTCATCTGCACAGGAGTTGCCTCAAAGATCAAACAAGACAACAGGTTATGCTTTGGTCCCGGATCAGGTGCACGATCGGCATTCAGTGCAGGTGGCAGCCTGCCTGCTAAGCTTGTTGGTGAAGGCGCTGCGGTCGGGTTTGCATTCTGCAGAAGTCAGGCTCTTCCATACTCTTTTTTTTTTTTTAAAGATTTTATTTATTTATTTGACAGACAGAGATCCCAAGTAAGCAGAGAGGCAGGCAGAGAGAAAAAGGAGAAAGCAGGCTCCGCGCTGAGCAGAGAGCCCGATGCGGGGCTCGATCCCAGGACCCCCGAGCCGAAGGCAGAGGCTTTAACCCACTGAGCCATCCAGGCGCCCCCAGAACTGAAACCAGACGGCTAGCGGCAGCGTGGCTGGGGCGGAACAGAGTGATCTTAGAGTTCTTAGAGCTTTTTCCAGAAGAATGGCTGTCAGGCTACGGTCCCCGTTCAGTTCTGGCACAAGTGACCTTGTTGGAAATCTGGTTCTGGTCTGGGTTCTGAGATACACTTTTCTCACTTGCCCTCAACCCCCCCACAGTTTTTGCAGTGGGGGGGTGGTGTGGGGAAGTGTTTGGAAGACAGGGAGGAAGGAAGGGAGGAAGAAGCGTGTGGGGTTGAGTGCTGGCTGAAATCTGTAGTCAGAGGGGTGCTCATTCTCTGCAAAGTCAGTTGCCTTGTGGATGTCTCCCCTGGTCTCAGCACACCCTGTTCCCAACACAGGCCTACGGAGAGCAGAAATAAAGAACATATAGGACCCAGCCCAATCCCCGGAGGCCTGGAGGCCATCACATCTGATCTGGTGTTTCAGAGCATCAGTGCTTGGGTGGGGGAGAGGGGTGGAATAAAAGTCAAAAAGCTTATAGGATGTAGGAAAATTTTTAAATGTAATAAGAAACATAAAACGCAAACATTATCCTGACTGCAGAGAAAATCACCATTACTATTTATACTACTTCCAGACAGTCTCTTAGATAATTTGGATGAGGATCTGTATTCTGAATGTGGGTTTTACATCTTCTTTTAGTTTTAATTCATGTCGTGAGCATTTTTCAGTCATAAAAATTCATTAAAAACATTATTTTTTTTTAAGATTTTATTTATTTATTTGACAGAGATCACAAGTAGATAGAGAGGCAGGCAGAGAGAGAGAGGGAAGCAGGCTCTCTGCTGAGCAGAGAGCCCGATGTGGGACTCGATCCCAGGACCCTGAGATCATGACCTGAGCCAAAGGCAGCGGCTTAACCCACTGAGCCACCCAGGCGCCCCAAAAACATTATTTTTAATAGCTGCCTAATATTCTCTTATAAGGACAATGATGGGACATTGAGTTTAGCCTTGACCTTGATTGCTAACTAGCACCAGCCAAAGGCCAGAAAGAGTAGCTTTCTGCATCTGCTTCTACTTGAGTGATTGGCCATCGTGTCTGCCTGGGTGCAGCTGCTGTCCAGGCAAACACCCCCTCACGGGGGCGGAACTCAGAGGACACATGGAAAGAAGGGAAAGAGAATTCGTTTCCCACTGTTTGGTGATTTCCCGTGTCTGGGAAGATAACATTTGGTCCAGACCAAGAGACACAATTGATGGACCGGATTCGGCACTATGGGGTGCCTTAGCTCCTACAAGCCCCTGGCAGTCCCCCTCCCCCAGCCCCGGCTGAGCAAGGGGGACTGAGCTTTCCCCAAGTGCTGACTGCAAATTGGCCGTGGGTCGGGCAATGCGTCCCTTGTTGACTTCAGAATGTGAAACTCTTACAAGGATAAATAAGTCAGTGCCACATTGTTACCTGATTTACAATTGCCCATTTTCCCAGAGCGGTGGGGGACACTTCCTCGGAGGCACAACTGTGTAAAAACCCAAAGTGTGTGTGAACCTCACCTGTTTAAGTCATTAGGTCACATGGCCAGCCCCTCCTGCTCTGAGGGCCCGTGGGTGATGGTGTCCAGAGTTCGGGTGAGAAGTGAGGTTTATAGCCCTGCGGGGAGTTCGGGGGTCCTCGTCGGAGGAATGACAGATGTGGCTGGCCAAGCCACCTGCGGGCCTTGGGAATGTGCGATTTTCTGACACATGTTCTGTTTGCAAGCATTTAGGAATGCTGAGTTTTCTATGGGACACTGATACTACATCGGTGGCAATAGCAGAGATGAGACTTGCCCGAACAGAGGGCAGCATTCTGTGGGGGAGTGCAAAAACATGAAATAAGAAGGAATGTGAAATGCAAATGAGGAGAAACTGAAAGGGAGAGCAAATCTGAAAAATTATTTAACCTCACCAGGAATCAGTGCAATGCAATTATAACTATCATTTTTTGCCTATAAAACTGAGAAAAGTTATTATAATAGAAAATCGCCAGTGTGAGCAGAGAGGACACTCACATATTGTTGGCAGCGGCATAAATTTGTATTTGATGAGGAACAAAAACCGACATCCAAAAGGCAACCCATTTGGTGGGCCATTCAACGTCTTGGCCCGTAGCCTAAGGAAAATGTCAGAGATGCCCCCAAAGATTTAGGTACAAGCATATCCATGAAGTGTTACTGCCAATGGCAAAATATTGAAAGCAGCTTAAATGTTCCCAAATAGAGAATAGTTAAAAGAATCATAATAGGGGCAGCTGGGTGGAGTGAAGAAGTCGTTAAGCGTCTGCCTTTGGCTCAGGTCTTGATCCCAGGGTCCTGGGCTCAAGCCCCACATCGGGCTCCCTGCTCAGTGGGAATCCTGCTTCTCCCTCTCCCACTCCCATGCTTGTGTTCCCTCTCTCTCTGGGTCTCTCTCTGTCAAATAAATGAAATCTTTAAAAAAAAAAATCATAATAATTGCATGTGATGGGTATGCCTAATATGTGTGTGTATGTATGCATATATATGGATACATATTAGAGCTATATGTATGACATAATGACATACGTGTCATACAGAGACACAGAGAGACTGGCAGACAGACACAGATGAAGAACCAAAACAGACAAGTGAGAAAGAACCACGAACACCCAAATGTTAGCAGTAGCCGGAAGTCTTTCCGGCCACTTGGTGGCGGTTTGGAAGATGTTCCTTACTACCTTCCTACAGCCTATCTCAGCGGAAGAACAAGCCCAGAGTAAATGGACGGGGCTCTGAAACATTGTTTAAAATGATGATCCATGGACGGGGCTCTGAAACATTGTTTAAAATGATGATCCAGGCCTGGTCTAAAAGACGTGAATTACTTGTATGTTGATATCTATTTATGGATCACAAATCCGAGGATTTCAGGCATGGTGTGGGTCTTAGATTTTCTTAGTGGGAGAGTGAAGATCCGTGTCATTTAAAGTTCCCTAAACATCACAAAGGGGAAGGGCAGCGTATCACCAGGGGTTCAACAGCCCCGGAGAAACCCTGTGTTCCTGAAAGGAGACAACAGAGGTGAACCCAAACCTGGACTTTCTTTAGTTTTATCTGAAATTACAACAGTTCTGTTAGGCAGGATGTCAGATCAGCGGCTCTGCAAGCTGCTTTTTGACTAATAAGAGAATTGGGAGATGAATTAAATGATACGGGGCCAACAGCATTTGCTTAGTGGCTTGGTAGGCAGAAATCTTCCAAAAACAAGGGGTCTTTTAAGAAAAACAACAACAAGTTGTCAATAGTGAAAAAGCACCAGAGCAAGACCTACACTTTCTCCCCTGTGCCAGTCGGCCTTTCCTCCTGTCCCATCCTCCAGGACCTCTTCAGGAAACGTGGGTCTGGCTCAAATACTGCTGTGCATAAAGGGGCTGAAGATGCCTTCCTCACAGTGGGGAAGTGAGGATTATATATGTGAACAAAGCTCGCCAAAATATGTGTGCCCGGCAGCCCACCAACCCAGCCCTAGGTATCTATCCAGCAGACACACTTATGTGTTCACGAAGGACACATACTAAGGCCCTCATGAATGAGGGCCTCCAAACTGGAAACCACCCACATGCCCATCAACAGCAGAACAAACAAGTCAATTGTGCTAGGTCCACTCAATGGAATTATATTCGGCAATTAGAAAAGTACACCCAGATCGACATGCCCCAAGACCGTGTTGAGTCAAGAAAATCAGACCCAGAAGACTATGGGCTGTGGTATTCCACTTATAAAATGTACAAAAACAAGTAAAAAGTAATCTCTGCTGTTAGAGATCCACCCTCGAGGATGTTAGGGACTAGAAGGGAGATGGAGGAGGGCTTTGGGCTGCTGGTAATATTCTTGTATTTGATCCGTGTGATGGTTACAGACATGTGTTCAAGTGTCCAAAAAAACCCACGGAGCTCTACACATAGGATGTTGCCATTTTCTGCATGTGTGTTATACTTGAATAGAAAGGTAAAATGAAAACTGGCTTGGTGCCTGGCACAAAATGATATTACTTATTAGCATTATTACCGTAAAGCTCTTACTTATTGGTAAAGCCCTAGTCTGAGTCTAGACTAGGATGGGAAATGAGGAGGAGGGTGAAAAGGATAAAAAGAAGGGAAAGGACAAAAGGGATGTGGTGGACAGGCGCTCAAGGTGCCCCCACCCATAAGCCCTGCTTCCTGCTGTTTATGTGACTCCTCCCTTTGAGTGTGGGCAGGACCTGTGACCTGCTTCTAACCAACAGATGATGACAAAGGTCATGGGATGTATGTGTCATGAGAGGTAACAGGTAATACCTGTGTCACGAAAGGTAATAGTGCCCATCTTTCAGGAAGCTTGGTCTCCCTGGCTGGCTGTGATGGAGCAGGGCCCCCCGGGAAGGCCTACATGGCAAGTCACTGAAGTGGCCTCTAGGTTCTAAGAGCAGCCCCCAACCAACAGTCAGAAAAAAGCCTGAAGCCCTCAGTCCTACAGTCCAAAGGAACTGAATGCTGCTGGGAAATGGCTCCTTCCCCAGTCGAGTCTCCAGAAGACAGTGCAGCCCTGGGCGACGCCTACATTGCAGCCCCACGAGACCACAAGCAGAGGGTTCAGCTAAACCCACCTGAAGTCCTGACCTATAAAAACTGTGGGTATTGTTTTAAGTTTGGGGTAATTTGTTACACAGCAACAGAGGATCCAAGAGAGGCCAAATAGCCAGATCTGGGTACAGAATGTATCTGATGATACACATTTAATTTGTGGCCCTAGATTTCAGAATATTCCCATTTTAAATAACCAGTGTGGTATGGAAATCTATTGCTGGGGCTAAGCCTGGAGTCAGCCATTGCTGAGGTCAACAGCCAGACCCACCCAGGTTTGGATCCTGGCTCTACCGACATTTGACCCTGGCTAAGGTTCTTTACACTTCTGAGTCTCAGTTTCTCCTGATTAATGGGATCATGACATTTTGCCTGACACGAGGCACACAACAAAGCTAGGTTTCTTTCTTCCTTACAAAATGACATGTTGTACATGCTCAGAAGCAGAGTGTTCAGACAGGGCAAGAGGCAGTCTGGAACATTCTGGCCCACCTGAAGCAAAGGGATGAAATTAAAGCTACTATATGTCACGTTTTGCATGGAGCACTGGGTGTTGTGCAAAAAGAATGAATACTGTTACACTGAAAAAATAAATAAAATGAAAAAAAAAAAAAAGCTACTATATGAAGAACTGGAGCAAGATCTCCTTTGATCTCAGGTTTGGAGATCCCTCAGAAAGAGGATCCCCGAGTGAAGGGCTGCCATTCTGGGACAGCAGCACACACGCGTGCGCACACACACACACACACTCCTCTACAATAAACTACACCAACTCACACACACAGATCAATATGTCAGGGCAAGAGAGAGAGAAGCAGTCAGGGCAGTTTGCCAAAGACAGAATCGGTGTGTGGGCTGTTGAGCTGTATTTCTGGTCTGATAAATCAATCCGCCTTGAATGAGTTCCTCCGACTCCATGACTGTAATTGGAGCTACCTTCCTCAGGGGCTGTTTGTTACGTTCAAGGTCAGGTGACAAGTACAGGTTTTCAGAGTCAGGCCCAGTCAATCTTCACTGGCCTCTGCACTATCTGGGATATCAGCTACAAACTAGTCCACCTGCGAAACGCTGAAAACTTGGTAGGAAGAGACTTGAGTTAATCTCTCATTTCTGTCCTCATTAGGTTTCCAAACTCACGTCAACATTCTCTCTGGGAGCCTCCTCTAAAACTGTGTCCATTAATTTGCAGTTTGTTGAGTCTTGCTGTAGCAGAAGTATCTGGGCACCAGCCCCCCTCCCTGACAAAAAAAAAAAAAAAACAGAAAATATTAACTGTTGCTGTTTATGGGGTCCCCAGCCTGTGTCAGGCACTGTACTGACCATGCATTTCGAATACATTACTTCCCTTAAAGCCGCAACAAGCCCAGGAGTCAATTACACTAGTAGTCTGTGTTCATAACCGAGGAAACAAGCCAATGACATTAAAGAGCTTACCTAAGGTCACAAAGCTGGGAGTTGACACAGTCAGGATTTGAGCTGAGGTCTTTCTCACACCCAAGGTCATGTTCTAAGCGAGAAGCTACTCTCTGGACCCAATTAGTAGACAACTGGTTATATCATAATCAAGTCTACTAATTGCTGACCGATTTAGGTGTAGGGCTGTCCATGAATGTGAAGCCATGATCTCTAGTCTCAAAGCATCTAAACTCAGGTGGGGGAGACAAAGGACGTGCATATAAAGAATCACTAACGTCTCCAGGCCCGTGTGATTCTGCACAGAGCACACCAGTGAAATGTGAGGGAGAGATGGCTGCTTGTGAGCCGGCGGGTTCAGGGAGAATTTCCTCCAGCAGAGGGACCTGAGCTACAGTGAGAGTGCCCTACACTTCACGGGTGAAAAGACTCGTTGACTGAAAAGGATAAAGAGGGCATCCTGCTTCTTCCATGCGGGGCAAAGGCAAAGGGGTGAGAAGGGGCAAAGAACGTGGGCTGGGTTTCCACTGCGTAAATGAGCTCAGGAACACACAGTTGGCTGGCAAGAGGATTTGTGAAAAGCAGTGATGGGAAATAGGAGGGAACAAAGGCTCAAACTACTGGGAAATTTCATGTCTGGCTGAAGGCGGGCTTTGTTCTACAAGCAATGTGGAGTTCATTTGAGAAGATATTGTGGATTTTACACTAGTGAGAGGATGGCCAGTCCCTTCACTTGTCTATGTGGCCACATTCAGAGTGTTAGCAGAGACCATCCAAGGCAAGCTTTTGGGCTGTGCACATCCCCACTCTTGGCTCTCTCCCGAAACCCTCAAATGAGATGAAAGTGAGCTAGGAATGGGATCTTGTCTCCAAGATGCTAGAATTGGTTTTTCAGACCATCACACCCCGCTGTGTTCCCTGGCCAGGAGCTCAGTGTGAGGGTGTCAGCAGGAAGCCTGTGAGGCTTCTGATCTCTGTAGAAAGTCTTCTCACCAGCAGCGTCAATGCCAAAGGCTCCTTGTTCACCTCTGCCACAAGAGAGACCCTGGCCATGGGACCTGGATTTGGGGAGCGTAGTTAGCATCTCCTGCTCTTTTATTAGAGATGTTTGTAAAACTTTGTGAAAGTAGCGACCCCTAGATCCTCCCATTTCAAGAGCTGTCCAGACACCTCTGCTGTGAGCACCTGCTCTGGCTTTGTGCAGCTGACCTATATTTCATCAAGGATCAAGGCAGGTGACAACCCAGGGGCTGGGTTTCCCGCAGAGAAGGCAGAAACTCATCCACACACTGTATACCCTGGAGCGGCCCATATTTGGTTTGGG
This sequence comes from Meles meles, assembly GCF_922984935.1. Classification (NCBI taxonomy): domain Eukaryota; kingdom Metazoa; phylum Chordata; class Mammalia; order Carnivora; family Mustelidae; genus Meles; species Meles meles. Next base: position 57,783,374 of record NC_060078.1, on the reverse strand, counting down.
AAGAAGGTTAATAATAGTAAACAAACTTCCTTGAAGGGATGGCCTAAAGGGGAACTGGTTATTAAGAGGAAAAAAAATAAAACCAACACCACTGCTTTTACAGTTACTCTCCGCAGTCTATAATGAGAAAACCTCTCTTCTGTATAAACGACCTCCTAACGGGAGTCACCCCCAGACCAAGCTCCCAACCCTTAGTCCTGGAAGCAGGAGCATAACGGGGCAGTCAGGTGTAAATTATAGGGGCCCGCTGGGGCAGGAAGCAGGGAGAGTTATAATAGTCGAGGAAATTAATTTCACATAAGTGGGATTAGCAGTTAAATAAATAACAGCCTCACCACTAACCCCGTCTGGAATGCCGGGTGTCTGTCCCCTGCCAGAAAAGCCTTATGGCTGAGTAGGAATTAGGTCACGACACGGTTGCCTACCCGCTTTTAAGGACAACTCCTCTAGAAATGTAAGGCAGAAAAAATGATTGTGTTAGGAAAGACATTCCAAGTCAAAAACATAAAGAAATAAAAGAGGAGCTGTGAGCTGCTTCTGCTGATGGTTCAGCCACCATTCCTGTGGCCACGGTGCCCCATGAGTCAACAGAGCCCTCAATGCAACCTGGGGGTAGGGGTCACCCAGGACTTGGGGCAAACCGGGGGCAATGAGTTCTGCAGACGGACCCATCAGGAGCTTCCGTTCCAAGCTGAGAACGTGTCGGTCTTATTTTTAAATTGTCAACCTCTTGGGGCTCCTGGGCGGCTCAGTGGGTTAAGCCTCTGCCTTCAGCTAGGTCATGATCTCAGGATCCTGGGATTGAGCCCTGCATGGGGCTCTCTGCTCAGCAGGGGCCCTACTTTCCCCCCTCTCTCTGCCTACTTGTGATATCTCTCTGTGTCTAATAAATAAATAAAATCTTTTAAAAAAAATAGTCAACCTCTCGATGGGTTGTTTGGGCTTTTTAAGGCTTCTGCCTTTTTACGATTTGACAGTAACCTCTGTCCAGGTGAGTGGCATGCTGGGGTTTGGGGGACCTCAGAGGCTGTGGGAAGTGGTGGGGAGACCAGGGTTTGAGCTGAGCCAGGAGGGGACAAGCTGGGCTGGAATTTCAATGTAGGCTCCTGATATACAGAGTAGGGTCAGTCATGCTTCCTGCGGTGGTTGGGAGGGTCTAAATTACATCAAGTCAAAAGCAAAGCCCCTCGTCCTCGTTCTGACATGTTAAGATGAACATGGAAAGAAATGGCAGCTCTCTCTCCTCCCCCTCCCCCTTCGCTTGAAACAGTGGAGCCAAATAAGAGGATCGGTATTGGACATCATCTAAAGGAGGTCACACCAACGTCCAAGTCTTCCTAAGGTGGGGAGAGCTAACTACCCTTTAGATGATTCTCAGTAAGGACCTCCAGGGATGCTTCCTGAAGCTGTGATTCTTTCTCTGCGTTTGCTAGAACCTTGGACCAAGTCAGAGCGGACTTGTAGCCTTGGTTGCCTGAGGAGAGGGCATTATCATAAACCTTCTACAGGGCTTCCTAGACTTTGCTGGCTATACCTACTTGGATGGGGGCCAAAGATCCCCAGTAGCCACCTACTCCATGTCTCTTCTGAGTTGGGTAAATTAGAGGGGTTGGGTTTAAGGGAAGGAGAAGAGAATACAGAAGAATTAGATGAATCTATGGTGTTGAACTTGAACATGCAACATCCGTGACTCACTTCCTGCCTGTCTTAAAAGAGAAGAACCTGACGTTATCCACTTGATTATAAGTGAATGCCTTCTGGTCTCAAAAATAACCCTGCTAATTTTATTCTACTACCCTTGAGTGTAAGATGAAAGCTATTAGAATAGCACAAATCCACAGGCAAGCGAGCCACCAACGAAGAGTCTGTAAATAACAGGGTAACCAATCATGCCAGCTTGCCCAGATTTTCCTGGTTTTCACACTGACACTTCTGCATCCCAGCAAAACCCTCTCTTCTGGGCAAACTGGCCTGGCTGGTCACTCTACTGTACAAGCAAATGGTAAGGGATTATGTCTATCTCTCCCTTAGCAACAGGGATAGATGAGCCATTGCTTACCGAGCTGCAATTCATTTCTATGTAATGTCCAGACAGTGGACGATTACACAGGCCGGAAGTACCCACTCAGGACAAACAAAAACCTGTCATCGGCCCAAAATGGATAATGAGAGCACAGACACAGTGGTAATTTATAAATAAAAAGTAGGAATACCAGCCACTGAAAGCCACAACATCACCACTGCTGAAAAATCAAGGAAAAAGACTCCTTCCAAAAATCAGAGAAATTCCACCTATGTAAAGTAGAAGAGAAAAAACAAATTTGAGTCCTTAGCAAACTATGTGAACACTAATTTTAGCTTATGAATACCCAATTTTTGCAGGTTACTGGCAAATAGCCTTGAATTGTAGGCGAGGAGGCAAGTCCCTGCAATGTGTCTGGGAGTCACTGGCAGGAACCACAGAACCGATCTGCATTTTGCGGGGGCGGTTCAGGGTTGTCCCAAAGACACTTCATTCCTACCAGGATCTCACAGCCACAACACCTGGAGAAGTCTCTGCTTGAGCTCACTTAGTAAATGAGAAAACCAAGGCCCAGACAAGTTAAGGGACTTTTCCAAAGCTCTAATTGTCATGGAAATACCAAGAAGATCTTCTGCATCTTACGGAGCTGCATGAGGAAGGCAGAATGGCAGGATTTTTAGATACGGGGTCTGTCCTGTTTCATCGTCCCTCCAGGTATAGGGAGATATCTATAGATAGATACAGAGAATCGATTCCGTCGGCTTCCGCAAAGACGTGTTGAAGTTCTAACCCCAGCACCTCTGGCCCCCAAACCGTAACTGTGACGTCACGGGGATAGAGGGTCTTTGCAGATGTGTCAAGCTCAGATGAGGTCATTAGGGTGGGTCCTAATCCAGTAGGACAGGCGTCCTCATAAGAAGGACACACACAGGATAGGAGAACAATAAATGAAACAAGATGGGATTGGGAAGGAGACAAACCATAAATGATTCTTAACCTCACAAAACAAACTGGGGGTTGCTGGGGGGAGGTGGGATTGGGAGAGGGGGAGGGGGCTATGGACATTGGGGGGAGGTGGGATTGGGAGAGGGGGAGGGGGCTATGGACATTGGGGAGGGGGCTATGGACATTGGGGATTGGGAGAGGGGGAGGGGGTTATGGACATCGTGAGTGCTGTGAAGTGTGTAAACCTGGCGATTCACAGACCTGTACCCCTGGGGATAAAAATACATTATATGTTTATTAAAAAAAAAAAAAATTTGGAAGGGGAGGCGAACCATAAGAGACTATGGACTCTGAAAAACAACCTGAGGGTTTTGAAGGGTCAGGGGTGGGAGGTTGGGGGAACAGGTGGTGGGTAATAGGGAGGGCACGTTTTGCATGGAGCACTGGGTGTTGTGCAAAAACAATGAATACTGTTACGCTGAAAAAATAAATAAAATGAAAAAAAAAGTAAAAAAAAAAAAAAGGACACACACACACACAAACACACACTCCAATAAATAAAATGAAAAAAAAAGTAAAAAAAAAAAAAAAAAAGAAGGACACACACACACACAAACACACACTCCGACTTTGCACCACATGCCCAGGAATGCCTGGGGCTACCAAGAAACCCAGGCAGGATCCTCCCCTGGAGGCTTCTGAGGGTGCAGGGCCCTGCTGCCACTTGGATTTGGGACTCTGCGCCTCCAGACTGTGAAAAAACAAATCTCTGTTGTCGTAAGCTGCCTAGCTTGGGGGACTTTGTGACAGCAGCCTGGGAAACTACTGCAGGACCCCAAAGTGGCTCCCGCCCACAGGGACGGGGTCTCTTCCCTCTCCTGGCAGCTGGTTGGGAACAAAAGAAAAGAGGCGGTTCCTCATCAGCCTCCTTACTGTGCCTTTCCTGTCTGCTGTGGCAGCATTAGAGAGCTCTGGGACACATCTCCAACACGGAGAAGGTGGGTGACGTCAGGGCCTGTATCTGGGTCCCACAAAGGTGGGGGAACCCTGGTGGGCACGCCCCCTCCTCCAGGAGGGCACTGTTCTGGGCCACATCCTTCTAGTATGATCACTTGACATTTTCCTGTCCACACACCATTTGGCAAGGGTGAGAGATTCGATGAGCCATCCTGCCCTTTGCCATTTTTTCTAGGACAAAAGTAAAGAGCTCATCAGAGGGGGTGGGGGAGACGGCCACTTCAGAAACTGAGAAGTTTGCACATGATCTTGCTTTTACGTCTCATGTCTTCTTCTAGATGCAACACAGAGACTTGGTTGGGTTACAAACTCCTCTGCCCGTAATAGTCCACCCAGTATGAAGCCCGTCAACTTCCCCAGGGCTAGGATGGCACCATCCCACGGGAGGCCGATAGCTTTATAAATATCCACCAGCTGCAGAGAATGGCCCTAAATTTACAAACTTTATAAATTTATAAGTGTACTTACATGTCTGTCTGTATATCAAAATATGTGAAGAGAACACCAAAATGTTATCTATCTGGGGTATAATTATGAATGTTTTTATTTTATGTAACTCTTCTTTCTTTTCTAATATTGCTGCATTAAACAGGAAGGAATTATCTAAGAAAACTAACCAAAGAAATTTGCTCCCACAAGCACAGCCCTTCAACATGAATTCTGCTAGAATTCTGATGCCTGATAGATGAAAACACCAAGAGCTATAACAATATAATGACGCGTTAATACATCACATTCACCGTTTCTTACTCCAGCAAGGGCTAAAGACGGCTTTTTCCAGTGAAGCACTTTTTTTTTCCTAATTGAGATCATCCTGGGTTTACAAAACTGGTTTCACTTAAAGTCATAACCAGCATTTTCCCGTATGGTTCTAAACCCTTCCATTCATAATAATCATCATATCTAATAGATGCATAATAGTTGCCTCAGATATATAAACTTTCATTCACCTGCGTCTTTCATGAACCTTCATCCAGTTTGACTTGCCTTCACAGAACGTCAACTTCCCTTCTGCTAAAGTTGCAAGAGAATTTGCAGCAATCGGTTCAGAGTCAAGATTCTTCTACATGTGTGGCCCGTGTTGGCTGCACCTGTCCAAGGGAGGCAGGGCTGGCAGTCTGTTGCCTCCTGCGTCCCACCAACGCTTGGCTGAGTTACCCCCCTGTGGCCAATGTTTGAATTTAGGCTTCTTCTTCCCGCCCCCCCCCCCCGCCCCCAGCTCGTGACCAGCCACTCGTGCTACTATTTTTCACTTCGCTACTGGCCTTGTGGAACTGAAAGTGATTGTGAATATCCATTGATGTTGAGTAAATGAGCACTATTTTCGGCCCCAGGGCTCCATTTTCCTAAAACGCCAGGGATATCTTCAGCTCGAACCCTGCCCTCCCTTTGCTCACGCGACATCCCTGTCTTTCCCCAAGGATGCAAGTATGCGGCATATGTCCCATCGGCCCTTGTTCCTTCCTTGTGGCCAAATCACCAAATGGTCATGGCGTGCTTTCCGGCAATGCCTGGCTACAGCGCTGACTGGTGTGGCACCAGGGACAGAGAACCTTGTCATGCCAGGACCCAGTAATGGTTAGGGCCCCTTTTAGTGCTGGCATTCGGTGAATCCCACCCAAATAGCTCCATTTTTTCCTTTTTAATTTACAATCTGAACTATGTAGGGTCGTAAACAGAACGTAAGGGGTTTGCAGTCACACAGATCTCGACGTGAGGAATCCTGGCGGAAGGAAGGGAGTCTCCCAGGACCGACCAATGTGGGGGAGGAACAGCCTAGAAGCCTGAGTACAAGAGACGATAAACCCAAACCAAGTGAAAACGGAAACACTTCCTTAACCACGCTTGGCTGAGGATTTTCACCAGTCCCGGTGAGGAGTGATTGGAAATTAATAACAGAAGCCCACTATGTGTCTGTCGTTCACGGTATATAATTAGACTTAAGTTGACTTTACAGTAAACAGTCTATAATTCTCATTCCATGAGACAGTCTCAAAAAATTCTTTTGTTGCCTTTAGAAACTCTACAGTAAAAACCTTACTGGATACCTTTATAATTCTAAATCTGTCCTGGAGGGTTCCCCCAAGGGACTCTGGCAAACAAGATTCCAGTTCCTGGAGTGAGGCTAACAGAACTCCTTCCAGAATGCAGCTTTACTAAGGCATAGTTCTGACTGTGGGACAGCGGCCTTGGGGGCACTCACCTCACCAGCCCGTACTGAGCACTTGTGCCAGGCGCTGGCCACACAGCACAAAATTGAGTCCATAACCACAAAAAGCCTCCTGGAAGTAAAGAAGTGATAAAGAGATGAGTGGGAATAAGATCTTAAGAAAAGAAGGTCTGGAAGGATCACTAAGGGCCAAGGAGGAGGAAACCCACGAGAAATTAGGAAAAGGGCTCATGTAGGACCCTGTCCCTAGAACCCGTATGGAACATGCCGTTAGAATAGAGAGATGAGAGGGCTTTCTTTCTGTTTCATGCTCTGGGGGCATAAATAGCGTCAACAGTGTGGTTCCGGAGGCTTTGGATGGTTGTGAACATCAAGATGGCAGGTGGCGCGCTCCCTGGAGGGCATGCAGATGGCTTGAAGTGGGCATGTGAGCCGAGAGAGGAATTCATGTCCTCCCAGGGCACGGAGGTGGGGCTCTTCCCAGTGACGATTGAAATGCCCGTGGTGGAACACAGCTGCAGGAAGGACAGCCAGCGAGACACGGGCAGGCGATAAAAGAGGCAGCGTTTCATCAGGTCCCATCCTTGCACAGTGCCAACCTGGGAAGGGAAAGATGCCAACCCAGGAAGGCAAAGACGGGATGTTTGGAGGCACTCTCTCCCACCCCTTGTTAGTGCTCAGCTTCAGGAGCCTAATTGCCAGGAAGAGTTTAGCAGTAGGGCTCTCTGGAAAGGAGATGGAGTTTAAATCAGAGCTGTAAAAATGGGGGTGGAATTTATCACCCCCCTCCCCACTTCCCACTCCCACCCCTGCTCAGGCCCTTTGGCCTTGGGGTGTGTGACAGAATCTAGCAGAGCTTCGGCTATTTGCAATGCTCAAAGTTGAAAGCAATCTGAAAGTCCAAACGATTGCACCCTCCAGACCCCCATCTGCCACCCTCACACCTCCACTCGGGGTACTGGGTTTGCAGCTGCTGTTCCAGGCACCAGCCACTTATCCTGAGCAGCCTGGCCTCACCTGATGATAATGAAAAGTAGGACAATGCTTCCCTGTAGCTGTCTATAGCTCCCAGCGTACAGACGTCTAATAATTCTTGGTTGATTTGATAGAACAACGGTGGAGACTGAGGACACATTATTATACCCCCATTTTAGAGCAGAACAAGCTGAGGCTCAGAGAAGAGGTGGGCATTTTCCCAGCATCTCATAGCTGGTGAATTGCACTAAATCTTCCAGTTCAAGTCACTTGACTATAAAGCTTACCCCAATACGTGGTCTGCACAGCCAATTATAAGCCATTGATGGGTCTTCATCCTTACCACTGAATCTTTTAAGTTTTTTGGAGAGAATGAGATATGCTCCCTCCCAGCAGCCAGGTTTGGAGGATGTGAAGACCCAGCCCATCTCTGCTAGAGAGAAGGAGATGGTGGCCATCCCAATGGCATGAGTAAGACTCAACCTCCAGGGCCCTGCCCTAGCCCAACTCAGTTTGGGGTGGCCATAATCTTAGCTCCCAACACCCAGAATGTTCTAGGTAGCGGTCATCTGCTGTTTGGACTCACAGCGTCCATTTCTTCTTCATTTGCTAATAGCGTCTTGAGTTAGATGTCTCTCCCTCATGTGTGCCATCTCAGGGCTCTTGTCTCGCTGGCCTACTGGATCAAGATCCCAGGACAATCCACCGGGCTCTCTCCTGGGCCTTCAACAATTGCAGAGTGAAAGGGAAATCGTTAACACAAATTTATTCCAGGGAGAGGACCCCAAGAAGGCTATTAATTAGTTTCTCGGGCCCAGGCACTAGATCACTCTGGTTCTTGTCCTTTTCAAAGCCTGGCTCTCCTACCTCCCACTGGATTCTGGGCCATCTGGCGGCCCTCCAGGAAAAACCTTTCCCACTGAAAGTAGCTAGAACCAGTCCCTGTGACTTGCAACCAGAGAAAAGGGGATGACTTCCATCTCCCTTCTACTTCCCATGCCCTTGGTCTCCTCTATCTCCCTCTTGGGGAGGACACTAAATAGTATAAAGGGAAAAGCCCTGGAATCCAAGTCAAGAATTGAGTTTGAGTCTAGTCTCTGCCAAGACCTTGACCGACCAGCCGGTTAACGGTGGGTTACAGGCGCATGGGATACGTTCAGAGGCGCTTTTGTTGCTAGATCGTGAGACATCAGGTCCATTAAAAATAGCTTCTAAGATAAGTCAGAATAAGGAAGGAATTCATAAGGGTTGAGGGTAAAGCTGCTTACCCTGGGGGAGGAAGACAGAACTCGAGTAGGACCCACAATCCTGCCTTGATCTGTAAGGGAAGCTTTGTCCTGGATACTTTGAAAGAAAAAGAGGACAGGCCCAGAAATATTCTCTCTGGAGAAGAGTAAACAGACTGGCACGCTGGACACCAAGCAAGACAACCACTCCTTTTCACTGGGGCATAAAGAGGGCACTGAGTGTGGGAACGTGCTGGGGCGGGTTCAGGTGAATGTCAGCCTGGGCCTGAGTCAGGTGCTGTGTTGGGGGCCGGACATCCTTTTCCTGTTGTCTCACACTGTGTGTGGAAAGAGGGGTCACTGGGGCTGTGTCCGGGCCTCTGTGCATCACCCAGAGGGACACGTTGGTCCCTGTGCAGTAGTTAGCCATCAGGAAGTCAGCAGGCAGTGAAAGGTCAGGGCCTGACCCAGGTTTTTGTCAATGTGGAGGCAAAGCCCCAGACTGCAGTGGGCTTGGCCTTGGCTGCACTGTCATGCTCCGTGCTCTTTCCTCTGAACTTGAAGGCAGCATTTTTTTTTAAGATTTATTTATTTATTTATTTGACAGGCAGAGATCACAAGTAGGCAGAGAGGCAGGCAGAGAGAGAGGGAGAAGCAGACTCCCTGCCGAGCAGAGAGCCTGATGCGGAGCTCGATCCCAGGACCCTGGGATCATGACCTGAGCCAAAGGCAGAGGCTTTAACCCACTGAGCCACCCAGGCGCCCCGAAAGCAGCATTTTTAAAAAAATGTTTTGGTCTTAGATGGTAATGAACTATTGACTCAACCCCATGCAGCTTCCAATAGCCTACCAGGCCAGAGCCTCTTAGGCTGGAAGGGCAGAATTCCACTGGCATAGCCCGAGTTATGTCCTCTGCCCTGTCACTGGAAGCACGTGCCCAAGTGAGCACTCCCTTAGGGCCACAGTTAATAGGCTTTCTGAGATTTTGTATCCGATGAGAACGATCTGAATTTGGCCATGTGTGTGGCCTAACCTCGAGTCATGTCTTTCCTCTAGCACTGTCAAAACTGTGAAAACTCTGTGTGTGAAGGTTTTGGTGACTGGTGAACCCTTAGAAAGCAAAGCCTGACATTGAGCAGGGCAAGAAAGAAGAGGGGCTCTTCAGATGCCCCCGTGCTGAGGCCTCGGCTCGGAGACACCGGTGTCCGAGGAACACCGTGCTTCCTTTCTCCCTCCTTTTTCTCCTCATCTCCAGCCACACGGGAAAGAGGACCCCAGGCACCAGTGGATGTCGTTGCTAGTGACTAATGTCTGCCCAGAGACACACGGCGCCCTCTTAGGTCAGGAGAAAGATGTACTAGGGAGCTCCCCAGAGAGGTTCGGTTCAGGTAGATTCTGTGTTGTCTCCCAAGTGTTCTCACTGTGATTAGCTTATGTTTCTCTCTGAGGGACAGGTTCCAGCCAGCTCCCCAGCTCCCCAGGTTTGAATCCGTGCTCCAACGTTTGCTAACCACGTGAGCACATGACTCAGTGTCTCCGAGGGATGCTCCCTCCTCCCTCAGGATGTGAGTGCTTCAGAGAGCTGTGATGGTTACGTAGAATAAAGCATAAAGTGTCCAGCACACTCTGTGGTATATAGTAGGTGCTTAATAAATTAACATTTATTAACATCAACCACAGTTTTAGTAGTAGTAACGACCATAGTTTGTTCCCTGAGTCCACTCCCAGTGGAGGTGTCCTCCTGCTCTCGTTCTGGGCTTGGCCATGTGACTCTCTTTGACCCCTCGATCAATAGCAACTGTGACACAGAGATCTGAGAAGTGCTTGCATAGTGGGGCTTGCCCTCTTGCTGCTCCCGAAACCCCACTGCTCTACGGCCAAGCCTGTGCGAGCCCCATGGAGGAGGAGAGACCACGGCAAGGGGACGGAGGTGGCCCAGCTACTAGGGGCAGCTTCCGCTGGCTCAGACAAAAATCTTTAGACTATTTATTTCAAAAGGTCATTGATCTCTCAAACGTGCAATATTTTAGGGCCAGTCTCTTGTTGGTCCCACAGCTCAATCTCTTGTCAGTATTCTTTGGCACAACAAGATGATTTACTTAATATGTGGATTTTTACTTAGCTGTCCCACATCCTGGAGATTTGCTTCTCAATCTCCATCTAAATTCTAAAAACCATGGCAAAAATTAGAGTTTTGAGACAAAACTTTCTGGAAATTAAGTTAAATTCACTTTCTAAACAAATAAATACACCACAGAAAGGGAAGTGCCCTGATGTCCAGTTCGCCAGGCAAACTCGGGAGGGGCCCAACCCAGGAGAGTTAAGCCAGGCCAAACAAGGCAGCTGCCCAGGGCAGACAAGGCAGCTGTGGCCGGAGGCAAGTTCAGTGCATGCATCCCAGTCATGGTGGCTGCTCTGGTGCTGATGGGGCAAGACAGGCCAGAAGCTGGCAGGTCACAGTCTGGGAGACTTAGGTATACTTGGGAAGTAAAGATCCAAGTAGATCACAGTAAATGTTTTTTAGGACAAGATCTAGGGATACTGTGAGTGAATTAGAGTTTCCCCCAATCTCATCGTCCTGGAGAAGCTGACCTTGAGCTTTCAAATGGTCAGAGACCCCCTCAAGGCTTGGCCGAACATAAACTCAGCAGATCCATCTATGAGTGGGTGCTAATGAAGCACCAACTGTATACCCATGGTTGGCTAGGCACCCAGAGGAATATAAGAACAGGCTAAGGCCCCTGCCTTCCAGTGGCTTACAAGTACCCCATGGGAGCCATGCCAACCAGACCCAGAGAAGTATGTTCAGAGCAATATGTGCAGAAGTAAGTGGGAGTTGAATTGTTCTGTACAGACTTTTGGATGAGAAGGCTTGAGTTAGACTATGAGGAATGGCTGTAATTTAACAACAAATAAACTGTTTGGCTTTGGAGCCAGACAGGACAGTGAGAGAACACCATGATTGATTAGTGATGTCTGCATGAGCCCGTGTCTGTTTACCACCTCTGGCCTAGATGATATTTAAAATCCCTTTGACCTTTGATAGCCCATGACTAATGGGCTAAACCAATCTGTTTTAAGATAGAGCCAGGGCACCCAGACTCCCTGATCCTTAGGGTGGCCATGGGAGAGCGAAGACAGCTATTATACTCCTCTTGTCTGGATTTCTCACTCAGAAACCTGAGAAACTGTTTAGTCTGGTCTAGAATCATCCCTGATGTAAACATGCTGGTCATTAAAAGCAAACAAACAAACAGCTAGAAACCTCAGAGAACAATGGACGGAAAGAAAAGGAAGGGAATGATTAACAAAAAAACTCAGAATTACTATTGACAGGAGAGAGGGGAATTCCACTGGGGAAAGCATATAAGACTAAGGTTCTTGGTAATATTTTATTTTTAAAACTTGGTAATATTTATATTTAATATTTAAGTACTTGGATGAATGGTAAGTGAATATTTTTTATATATTCACAGAGTTATGCGACCATTCACACAATCTTCACTACCCCATGACCTCATAACCATGAGCAGTCCCTCTCCATTTCTCCCTAAACCCCCCAGCTCTAGAAAACCAGTAATCTACTTTTTGCCACATGGGTTTGCCTATTCTGGACATTTCAAAGAAGTGCAATTATGCAATACACGTTCTTCTGTGATTGGCTTCTTTGACTTAGGGTAACATTTTCGAAGGTCACCCTTGTGGTAGGATAACAGTACTTCGTTCCTTGTTATTGCTGAAGAACATTCCATTGTATGAATATACCACATCTCATTTATCCATTTATCAATCCATAGACATTGGGTTGTTTCCACTTCTTGGCTATAATGACAAACGCTGTTATGAACATTCAGCTACAATGTTTTTATGTCAACATATGTTTATATTTCTCTTGGGTATATGTCAGGAGTGGAATTGCTTGGTCATGTAGTAACTCTCCGTTTAGCATTTTGAGAAACTACTCAAAGTAGCTGCATCACCTTAACATTCCCACCAGCAGGGGCTAAGAGCTCCAATGTCTTCACATCCATGCCAACACTTGTTACTGTCTATCTTGTCGATTGCAGCCGTCCTAACGGGCGTGAAGCAGTAGCTCATTGTCTTTCGATTTACATTTCCCTCATGACTAGTGATGCTGAGCATCTTTTCATGAGCTTATTGGCCATGTGTGTATTTTCTTGGGAGAAATGTCTATTCAGATCTTTTGTTCAATTTTTAGTTGAGTTGTTTGACTTTTTAATATTGAGCTGTTAAGAGCTTTTAATACAGTCCAGGTATAAGACCCCCTTCAAATACAATTTACAAAAATTTTCTTCCATTCTGTGGGTTTTCTGTTCACTTTCTTGATCTCAACAGATCAGACTTTGATCTCGCAGCACAAAAGTTTTCCATTTGATGGTGTCCGGTTTATCTATTTTTTCTTTTGTCCTTTGTGCTTTGATGTCATATTTTAAAAACCACTGCCTCATCTGAGATCGGAAAGATTTTCCACATGTTCTAAGAGTTTTATAGGTCTAGTTCTTATGTCCGGGTCTTTGATTCATTTTGAGTGAATTTTTGCACATACATAAGGTAAGGATCCAACTTTGGTCATTTGCTTGTGGACACGATGTATTTTATGACCTAATCTCAGAAGTGTCTTAGCATTTTTGCCTGCCATTTTCTGTTCGCCATAAAGGCCAATTCTGGTTACAATGTGGAAGGAGACTACACTTCCTCCTCTGGTCATGAAAACAGTGAGAATCACTAGGCACCATCTTGGAAGCTGGTTACAACACTACAGACTTTCATATTCATAAATCAGAGAAATCCCTTATATTACCTTTAATGAATAACAAAATAAGATTACAAAAGATTCCCTCAGCTACAAGTGATAGCCATTCATTCCTCTATTATTGATTTACCTTCTCTATGTCCTGGTAATAACAAAATTTATCATTTCTCAAGCAAACTACTTGGTTCCCTGCACACAGCCAATTTTCCTGGCCATTATTTCTAGTCCCCACTTATTGCTGGGTATTAGAATCAGAAGATTTTTATACATATTTATTGATTTAAAAAAAAAAAGAAAACTAAGAAGAGGTTAAGTGACATGTCCAAGATCACCCGACCAGGAAGTGGTAGTCAAGTTCTAAACCCTTGGTTCATCAGACTTTGGAGTCTTTCCTTTCCGAACCATGGTCCAAAAACACTTGGGTGGGCACACTGGGGCTGGGCCTTGACTACTTCTCTGCTCTCTCCACGCACAACATGGTCATTCCACAACAACCTGGTCATTCTTAAAATCAGCTTCCTTGCAACTCTCAGGAGCGGGCACTGAGGAGCCATCAGTCAGCATTAGCTCGAGCTGCAGGATTTGGGGAGTGGGTGCCACGGTGGGTGCCAGACCCTGTGAAGTCTGCTCTGTTTAGCTGCCATTCTTGTTGCGAAAGCAGAACTCTAAAGTGTGGTGCCAAAATTCAAAATATAATTGAAGTACATTTTTATTTGCATTTTCTAGTTTATTCTGAATAGCTGAACTCCTTAATAGTTATCCGAAGTGTATTTCCCTTTAAAAGCACACTTTAAAATGTTTCACAGCATCCAATATGATTTTATTACATCTTGGAATCAAAATGTTTTCTAAAATTAATGTCTGGGTTTATGACTCAAGACTATCAGAAAATAAGCCGAGTTACATTAAAAAATTACATTACTGAAATCTTTTAGGTGTTCCCATTCCAAAAGGAGGTGTGACATACTTCTCTCCTCCCCACCCCCCCTTGCTCTCCTGCTTTTCAAAGAGAGTCAGAGACTGATGGGCATGGAGACAACAGAATATTTTTGGCCCCCATAGAAATTTAAAACCACTTTTAAACATTAAGTTTCTTGTACCTTTTTGGAAAGATGAGATATTGCAATCTGGGGCTTTTTCACTGTGGAAGCATTTGCCATTAAATAACCAGCTGCTGTTTTTCTCCTTTAAAACACACATACCAAACCGCACAGGCGGGGGTTCTCCCTGCGATCCAGTCACTTCCATCCCACCCCCTAACCCCCCAGGGATTTTATGTTTCCTGGGAGGGGCAGCACACTGGAAATCTAATTCACCTAGCAAATTCAGGCAGACACAGAGAAAGCAAACAGAGCCATAAGTGGCTCATTTATTTTGCTGTATTTAGTGAGGCCCTCAGGGGGCTCACAAGTCCCTCCAGGTCACAAAAACAAGCCAGCAGCTCCAGCGGGACCTTCTAAATGCGAACACAAAGGCCCCCTTGTTTGCAGGAGATCTTCTGTGAGGCTGGAAGGGCAGGAACTGGTTTAGAAGGTTCTGAACTGGGCCTCGTGGCCTCCAGGCTCCCTCCCTCTGCCCAGGCTGCACTCCTTCCGAGACCTTTCGGAAATGTCTAGCACTTCTCCTCCCAGCTTAAAACCTCACTGATGGCAGGAAGGGAGACAACCTGGCATTCTGAACCTCCTGGTGTAGTTTTTTGGGGGGGGGGAGCAGTCAAACCTGCATCTGATACCGTCTCTAGCTCTAACCTACAATTTATAGGAAACACACAGATAAAGTACATGCTTCATGACACCATAGGTTCGCAGCCCACAAAATCCAGGTTGTAGAAGACTCTACGGGACCCGTGGCCAGGTTTCTTCAACAAAAAAATTGCAAGGGGGAGAAAAGAGATGTAAGGGGAGCCTATGAATTCAAGGGACTTCGGAAAGCAATTTACAAATTTCATATAAATTAAGTAAACTGTTAAGAGAAGGGGGCATGACTGCACACTTGGTGATATTAAGGAAATGTCGTTAAACATTTTCCGTGACTTAAGGGTATGGTGGTCGTGGTTTTCTGTTTGTTTGTTTGTTTGTTTGTAGAGTCTTTACCTTTTAGAGACACATCCTAAATATTTACAATCAAAACCACGTGATGTCTGGGACTTAGCGTTGAATTACTCCGGAGGGTGGGAAGAAGTGGAGGTCCAGCAGAAACTAGACTGGCTACGAGCTAGACAGGGTCCCTTGTATTGTTCCCTCTACTTTGGGGATGTTTGGAAAACTGCTAAAATAAAATTTTTACATGGAAACAGTGTTCTGATGGCTTCCCGGGAGCCCAGGGCCTCTCTCAGCCGTGATGGATTTCACCGAGACTCCAGATGAAATATATTGTCTCCACTCGGAAAAATGCACACACGCACACTCAGATACTGCCATACAATTTGGGAGATCACAGACCTTTGTGATGCCCCTTACACTCTGTCCCTCAAGTTCAAGTATATTAACCAATGCCCTTTGTGATCCGGCCCCAACGACCTCAGCAGCTTCTCTCCACCACCTGCTACAGGGCCCACACTCCGTCCTCTAGGCCTCTACTCATGAAGTCCCCTCTTTCTGAAGACACTTTGCTAAGAAGGCCCACATCACATCTCCCCTGCCCCGAGTTCTTGCTGACCAGCAGCACGCCCACTGCCTGGCCCCTGCCCCCTCCAGCTGGCTGCGGACGCACCAGCCCGGTGGCCTGCCCAGTACTGGGAGCCTGGGCTTATTATAGCTTTGGTCCTGCACCGTGGGCTCCCCCGGGGCCAAGTCACCATTTTCTTTTCTACGCTGAACCCAGAGCTTTGCACAGCCAATAAATGTTGGTCAAAATGAATTCAATGGAAAATTTAAAGCCCCGGGGTCAGGGGAGAGCTTAATGGGATCTCACAGCTCCAATACTATGTGTCAGAGCAAGGGAATAAAACGCTGAGCTCACGGCTAGCTAGTGGGTCCTGGTCACATTTGTTAGGTGAGGAGTCTGTGCCCCAGGGTGGCGGGGGTGGAAGGGGACTTGGCCTAGTCCAGTGACCAGCACAGCCACAGCCCAAGGGCCCTCTGGGCCATGCAAGTCCCGTGTCTAGTGCTTCATTGTCTCCCCGAACAGCCTGGGGAGAACCTATCTGCTGGGAGAGGAGGCCATCCTCCTGGACTAGGGGCCATTCTGCTGCTCTTGAAGGTGCGGGTCGGTTTGCAAATCTGGTGTCTGCCTGTCTGTCCTTGCATGCCCCCCTCCCTCTCTCATACCTTCTCTTCTCTCTCGGGCGGCAAGTACTCTCCCGAGTTAAGCTTCAGTCACCCCTCCGTGTAAATGAGTGCCATCTATCAGCCAGAAGGCAGTGGACTGCTCATTCGACACTCACCTGAGACCCGAGGCTTCTGGAACTACAAAAGCAGGATGCTACAGAACGAAGGGCCCAACCAGAAGATGTGGGCAAATATTAAGTCAAGGGCAGAGCTGCCCAAACCAGGGAAGAAGCCAGCAGGCCCAGCACGAATGAACATGGGGCTCAGTCAGGAGCAGATGGAGCCAAGGACAAAGCCAGAAGGTGGACCCCAGGGGCTAAGCCCCCACTGCCCACGATGCCATTAGCCTGGCACTTGGTATTTCTTTTAAGGGGTTTAGCCTTTCCCGTTTTCTTTTTTTTTTTTTTTTTTAAGATTTTTTATTTATTTGACAGAGAGAGATCACAAGCAGGCAGAGAGAGGGGAAGGAAGCAGGCTCCCTGCTGAGCAGAGAGCCCGATGCGGGGCTAGATCCCAGGACCCTGAGATCATGAACTGAGCCGAAGGCAGCGGCTTAACCACTGAGCCACCCAGGTGCCCCAGCCTTTCCCGTTTTCTAAAAGGTACCTCTGGGCTTGGGAAGGTGGGAGAGGCCCAGAGGAGACTAGTATGACTTCTCTGAGCCTGCACTGATGTCTACGTGTCTGGGCAGCTACAAACTAACACCCTATTTGCCCTTCCAGGCACCTTGGTTTCCCTTCCTGCTGCAGGAAGGAAGGGCTGTCCCAAGTGCCATACTGAGGTATAACCCTGGGCACTGTACCTGTCGTCTCGGGTGATTTTCCCCGTCATCCTCTGCAGCAGGTGCTGTATTCCCACCTGAGAGTTGGAGAAACGGAGACGTGGCGAGGTGGTAAGTCCCTTTGCAAGGATACGTGGTTAGCAGGGAGTGGCACTGGGACGAGAACCCAGATCGGGGCCTCTTGAGGGAGGGGAGAAGGAAGCTCCCGCATACCTTGGGGAGCACGCTTGCACCTCAGTTTCCCCCGTCTGCTGTGGCCACTGACAGCTGCTCAAACCGCAGCCTGGAACTGATGTGCAAGATTGTGCAAACTGGTGTGGCGTGACCTCCAGGCCGTCCGGAGCAGGCAGGGGTGCCGGCCCCAGCAGGTAGGAGTAGGCTTGACCAGCCTTTGCTCTCTCTCCAGCTCCCCTCCCCGCTGGACGCTGAGGCAACAGCTGCCAAGAGAAAGTTCCTGAGAGGGTCCTTCCCCTCCAGGGCTCCTGCGTCCCAGGGCAAGATTTCTGACGCTAAAATCCCCTGCTTCCTTTTCTGTCGGCAGCCTCTTATGGGGGACCTCCAAGCTGTGTTCCAGCTTCGTCCTGCCCACACTCTCTGAAAGATCTGGAAATTGCTTTTATCACCCTCTCATTATCTCATTAGCTATAAGGTGGCCAGGACTTGCCCCATTTTGTTCTTCAAAGCTCCCAGCCCGGCTCACCTCCTCCCTGCACCTGATGAAGGAAGCGCCCGCAGGGAGAACAGAGGCTGTCCCTCCCCCGCCCTTTCTTGTGTGCAGAGCGTTAATTCCCACTATTTGTTCCTTCGGTCCTGCTTTAATCACAGACCTCCGCTGCCGCTGCAGTTTTTTCGCCTTTGAAGACTTTTGCGGGCACTTCCTGAGTCTCCTGAAGCTGCTCTGTCCGGCTCCCGTCCTGGATGTGCTGCAGTTCTTCCCTTCGTTGGGATGATAACCTCTGCCCCAAGGCCAAGTATCTGCAGCCCCGCTCCGCCCTTCTCCCCAGGAAGATGGCCCCAGACCACAAGCCTCGGCTTCTTCATCTGTCCTCATAGCAATACGAACTAGCGTGGGAGGTGTCCCGGTTTTCCAAGCCCGTTCCCTGCCCCAGGTGACCCCAAGCTTATTTCGCAGCTGGGGAAACTGAGGTTCAGAGACTCTCCGGAGCCGCTCTGCGGTGCAAGCCATCCTGGCGCCTGCCTTGTGAAAGTGTGTTTGCTCCTTTCACCTCATTACTTGGGACCAGCAACAGCCCAGGGATGTCCGGTACACTCTTTCTCTGGGAGGATCTAGCTCTGGGTCACGTGCGTGTTTGCATTTGCCCAAGCTCAGCAACCCCTAGGAGAAGGGAGAATTTTGGCCTCTGCTCTTTGACTCCTGCAAGGGCTGAGGGGTATCTGCTCCTCTTTGTCCCATGTTTCTAGGCTCCAGGTCTCTTCTGCACTGCGGGAGAAAATGAGAGCCCCTCCATAGGCTTATCTGCCGCCCCCCTCTCCAGTCTGGCTTCGGGGCCACATCTGGCAGCTCTCCCACATCTCTGCCCCCTTCGCAACATCTAGAACTTCCTTTGCAGAATGCATCAGCCTCTGCATTTTATAGGTTGTCACAGTAGAGTTTATCTGTTCCTTCCCGAACATTCTAAAACACTTTGTACCAGGTGGGACTTACACGGGAACGTCTTCGATAACCTTGCCACTGCCCGTCTCCCTACCCACCCCCTCCAACTCTTGAACTTACACAGTTCTCCTGATTGCCTGCAATTTCTGCACTTTAACACCTGTGGAACTTATGAACCTTTTAAATTCTTCATAACTGATGCTTTCCTTCCTGATTGGAAGAGGCACGGGACGTTCTCTCATCCTCGCTCTAACAGACTCCGTGGCCTAAGCGACCATGTCCTTCAGACACAGGCCTTCGTTTTGGCTTGTGCTCACGAGCTTGGCCCATCCCCATGATCCAAAGTCTGTGGCCACCACCATGAGCACCTGTCTCAGTCTACTCGGACTGCTGTAACAGATTACCACAGAGCTGTGGGCTGAAACAACACGCACTGATCTCTCACAATTCTGCAGTCCAGAAAGTCCAAGATCAAGATTCGGTGGCAGGTGAGGGCCCACTTCCTGGTTCATAAAAGACCTTCCTTTTCACTATCTCATCACGTGATGGAAGGGAAGAAGGAGCTCTCTGGGGGGTCTCTTTTATGAGGGCACTAATTCCATTCATGGAAGCGCCTCATGACCAAACCACCTCCCCCGAGGCTACAGATCCAAACACCATCATGCTGGGGATTAGGTCTCAACCTGTGAATTTGGGGGTCACACAAACATTTAGTCCTCAGCAGTACCTCCTGTCTATACAGCCTGCCCTCTGTGGGACTGGGGAGAGTCTTGTTCACACAGTGAGATAGTCCTTCCTGGCATGGGATTCTTTTTTGTTTGTTTGTTTTAAGATTTTATTTATTTATTTGACAGACAGAGACCACAAGTAGGCAGAGAGGCAGGCAGAGAGAGAGGAGGAAGCAGGGTCTCCGCTGAACAGGGAGCCCGATGCGGGGCTCGATCCCAGGACCCTGGGATCATAATCTGACCCGAAGGCAGAGGCTTTAACCCACTGAACCCACCCAGGTGCCCTCCTGGCATGGGATTCTCCCTGTATAGCCTTTCTTCCAGTCTGGGAGCCTCCCGGAGAAGTCACAGCACAAGGAGTGTGTGTCTTGTGGGCGTAGGACAGGGATGGGGGAGCTGTCCGTGGGAGTGTTGGTCTGATGAAGGCAAATTCTCTGACAGACAGCCGTGTGCCCTAAACCAAGGCTCATGGTAATGACTGGCACAGGAGAAAGGAGAGCCGGGTCAGCAAAGAGAGCTATGGAATCACAGCGTAGGGCAGTTCAGGAAATTAAATCTCAGAATCTGATTCTCACTAGAAAAAAAAAAAAAAAAAAGAAAGGAAACTACGTGAGGTGATGAATGTATTAATTAACTTGATAGGAGATCCTTTCATAACACGTTTGTATATCAAATCACCATGCTGTATACTTCAATTATCTTACAATTGTATTTGTCAATGATACGTCAGTAAAGCTGGGAAAAAATAAAACAAACACAAATAAAAAACAAAACCCTATTCCTAGCTATTCCCACCCCACCTCTTTTTACCTTTTCTGGTTTGGTATTTTTTAATCTTGAAATAATTTAGATTCCAAGGAAGTTGCAAAACAGTACAAAGATAGGCGAAACTTCATTTTGCTGATCTTCGTTTCAAGAGAGAGCACAAAACTTTACCTAGTTTCCCCAAATTCTTATGTAATTATAGCCCCACCTCAAAACAAGGAAATCAACCCTGGGGCAACACGTGACCTTGGTTCTATGCCATTTCTCTCTCGTAGGTTTATGTAAACACCAACACAGTCAAAATACAGAACTATCCTATCTGTATGAAAAATACAGCTTCCCTTTCATAGGGTCCTAAAAAGGTTCTCGGTGCTCTGCTAAGCAGAATCTCCTTTCCTCCCTGTAACACTCTGTATAGCCAGAGTCTATGATTGTCTCCTGAATTATTAATTATAATCATTAGGACCGAAGTACAACATGGACACGAGTCTTCCCAAGGGTCTCAGAGCTGGTAAGTGGCAGAGAGCAAGGACTGAAGCTGGGGGCTTCGGGTCTCCATCACATAGCCAACCATGCTGTGTCGCCTCGGGGCCTGGGTCAGGAGCCCCTTTTAGCTTGTACCTGTGGAGGATCAGGCTGGGCTGGACCATCTGAACCCAGAGACTAAGGAGAATATCATCCTTACATCTGCCTCGTCTGATTTCGTCCCCAGAACCTGACACTCTCCAAGTTCAGGTTAGCAAATATTTAGTGTGGAAAGTGGTTTGTGGCAGAAAATAGAAAAACAACATCATTTAAGGAGAAGTCAACCTTACCCAAGAGAATGGATTTGTAAGAGAATGAAATTGAGCAAGAAGAAGGTTTTCTCCAGGTTAGTAGGGAAGGGCAAGCCAAGACAGAGGTGTGAGCCGGAGGCTTGAGAGCCATGTCAGATCGGGTTGGAAGGGCATTGACAAAGATCACTGGAGAGGGGGTAAGTGGTGGGGGGAGGCACCTAGAAGGTGCTACAGACACACAGAGGCCTGCAAATCTCCACCTTTCCCTCCCCACACAGCAGTGATGCTGTTCAGAGCGGACTCCGGGGTGCCTGCCTCCATTCCCACCTCATTCCTACTCCATTCTCTAAAAGAATTCCCACTTGTGGCCTCATTTGCTACGGGGATATCAAAACTGGAGGCTGTATGTCTTTCTTACTGCTTCTAACCAGGCAGAACCAAAAGAGGACCATGAACTGTGAGCAATTCCCAGTGTGTTGTGCCCAAAGAAAGACTCTCCTGAACCGGGAAAAGTGATTTTGTTTTATCTCATCACTCACAGTCAGTGGATTCACTGGGTATTGGCTGGTGTGGACTTATGGATTCATCACTTATGGCCGCGTGGATTCAGAGTATGGAATCATCTCATACGGACTTCTGGATTTACTCCACTCTGCCCAGGCTCTACAATTCAGTCTTTTATTAGCATAGCAACAATGAAACTCCCTTTTCTAGAACATAAACTCCTCAGACCACTTTCCGTCCTGGATCACCTCAATGGATCTCTCCTCTTGTGTGAGTTCCATCACAAAGCAAGGCTTAGGTTGGTCACCTGTGGTCTTTGGTTCTCCTTGAACAATTTCTTTCCCTCTCATTCAGGCAGTCCCCTCGAACTACAAAGGGGGATGGTGATGTGTATTACAAAGAAATCTCAAATAGGTTTCCTGTCTTTCTTCTTCCCTGTATGACTTCTTTACCTCTGAAAGAAACAAGTTGTAACATATCCTGCCTGATCACGACACCGTGGTTGACAGCAAATCAACCCCCATCATTTTGGCCTGCAAGACGCAGCCTATGTTTTCAAGCCTAACGCAAGTTGACAGTAGTGGGTCTCTGTGTAGTCAGTTAGTGTGGCTACTGGAAGAATGTCGCTAATTTTGAGATGCCTTAAAGTGGTTTCCACTTGGCAAGCGAGATCGCTGCTCTTGAGTGAGAAGGTGTTTTTGGAAGTGACTTGATGTGGCCATTCACACAGCCATTACTCACACGTAGCCTCCTTCCCTCCTTTTTTTTTTTTTTTTTTTTTTTGGTAATGGCTGCAACATTTTATAGTTACATGTTAATCCCATTTTCTACTTCCTTCTCCACTAAGCTCAGACCAGGCTGTGATATGTTTAAAAGCCTCCTCTCAGCACGAAGCAAGGATGCCTGAATTCTTAGTTGACAGCAGCTTGCAGACTTGGAAGCTTTCCCTCCGTTATCCTGGAGACTGTGGGCTGGTTTGAGGTCAGGATGCGGGAAGTATCTGTGTTGGCCAGACCCGCTGGGTCTCCGGGGAGCTATATTCCAACAGCAAGAAAAATGTATAGTTCTTGCTTAGCTGGGAGTCCAGATGTGCACACTCAGAAGAGACAGCACGCTGAGAAGCGTTCAAGGTGAACACTCGGGGCAGCTGCTCTTCAGAAGCGAGGCCTGTAATCTGGTACCAAGTACCCTTCCCTGCCGTTTGTCTGGAATTGACATTGCCGGTCAGGGTGTTTGGAGATTGGCTATAAATCTCTCCGGCCTCTGATTGGATCTACCAAGCTGCCAGCCCTCATGGGACACGCGGGTAGGTTAGCTCCTCAGTGGGCTGCCTCCAGCTGTCCTTTGCGGGGAGGTGGCCTCAGGGAATGAATTATGCCCCCCCCCCCGGCCATGATCATTACTTGGAAATTCTGCACATGGAATTGTTACCTATGTCTGCAAGTCCCAGGAGGGCAGAACTTAAATGTTCCAGCAGATCGGTTGATTCACTTAGCTGTGATCAAGAAATTCTATGGAGAAGAACATGCGAAGGAGTTGTTGGATGGGAGTGTCAGAGGCCTGGGGGAGGCCGGTGTTGATGGATGGGGAACAGTCGCCATCCCATCCAGGAGGCGACTGAGGAACCAGTGGGAACTTCGGGTTCAACGTCCACAGGCAGCAGACCTGCTGGGGGCAGGTGGGCTTTGTTACAGCTGTCATTTTTGTCCTTCCAAGGGATCCCACCAAGAGATATTCCTAAGAGAAGAGTGTCTTCGTTGAAATCTAACATTTTCTAAGATAAAGTTTTGCTGTGTCCCAGATACCCTGCATAAGACTTCCCAATCCTCACAGAAGCTTTTTGCCACTGGTGCTGGGATCTCTCTTCTATCAATGATGACAATGAGGCTCAGAGAGGACCAAAGGTTGTGCCCTCAGCTGGCAAGTGGCAGGACAAAGGTTCAATTCATCCCTCCTTTTTTTTTTTTTTTCATCCCTCCTTCTTGAAGTTCCTTTACCTCTAAACAGATGTACTAATCTGCTTGGTCTGCTTTTACAAAATATCCCAGACTGGATGGCTTCAACAACAGCAGTGTAATGCCTCATAGTGCTGGAAAGTGGGAAGTGAAATATCAAGGTCCTAGTCCATGCAGATTCTTGGGCGGTTGCCCTCGCCCTGGCTTGCAGGTCACTACCTTCCTGCTGTGTCCTCATACCACAGAGACAGAGAGAAAGAAAGAGGAAGAGGGAGAGACAGGGAGAGAGAACAGGAACAGGGAGAAAGGAAGAGACAAAGAGAGACAGGCATTCTGTTGTCCCTTCTTAGAAGAACACTTGCTCTATGGGTTTGGGGCCCCATTCCATGACCTCATTTAACCTCAACCACTTCCTTAGAGGCTCCGTCTCCAAATACAGCCACACTGGGGGTTAGGGCTTTGCATTACGAATTGGGGGTGGGGGCACAATTCACAATGGAGCGCTACTGATTCTGACCTGACGTGAGTACACAAAAACCCCTATATCCAGCTCAGCAAGCAAACACTTGTCTTGCTTACTCCTCCTCTCCTTCAAGGAGAGCTGCACCTGGGCATGTCTGATGAGAGCGGTGGCAGAGAACTGGGGTTACTGGGGTTGAGGGCTAGACCTAGGCCACGCGTCCCAGTGAGATGCATAGGTCTGGCTGGAGAAGGGGCGTGTGAGCCACAGGTTACTCTGAGAGGGGTGTGGGTGGGGTCAGAGGCTTCCCAAAGGGGATCTGGGATTGTGGATGGAAGGATTCTCAAAGAAGCAAAATAACAGAGGTTTCCCCTTCTCCCCCCTCTTTCCCTTCCCTCTTTCCCTTTCTTTCCCTTTCCCTATTATTTTATATTATTTATTGATTTTGGTCTTTGCCTCCAGAGCCCTACGGGCAGAATTCAGTGGGACCATGGAGGCCATAGTCTGTCTCGACTCGTATCATAGTAACTCAGGCACTTACAAAAGTAATGCCGCAAATTCAGTCAGTCTCCTCTTGACTATCTCCCACCTCCTAAGCCAGCCCATTTTCAAGTATCTTTGATTGACCCAAGCTCGCTCTCCCTGCAGCTGCTGGTTCTACCTCCTGGAGCAAGACAAATGGAGGCAGGCCTTTAGAAGACAAGAACCAATCTTTTCTCTCTGCTTGAAATTTACGGTTCCCTCACCTGTTCTTCAAGCCCAGCATTTCCGCCCGTATCTCCATCTCCAAGAGGAACTGGCCAGTTTCTAAAATATACTTTATTTCTACACTGGCAGCAAATTCTCGTTAAATCAGTATGCATTCACCAGAATTAAGCCCATTTTAACTATTCCCTCCATTGCTTCCTTCTGAGCCAGGAAGCTGCCATTCATCCCCTCAAAGACTCCTTAACGAGCATTATCTATGCGCCAAGACCCCCAAGGCATAAGGACAACAGCTGAGTGAGAGCGTCAGAATTCCCACTGTCCTAGAGCTCTGAGTCTGATGGAGGAGACAGGCAAACAAACAAGAATGTCAGGTAGGAAATGCCACAAAATAATAACATTTTCGTTCACAGTCGAACTATAGTTCTCAAATCTAGCGAGCGCTTATTTTGAGCAAGGCACTTCGTTGTTGCAGAAGAAATCATCTTGTGTGGAAGCATAGGGTTTGTTTATTTGTACGGGCTTCATAGAACTTTGTGCTTTTTGATCCTCAAAAGAACCTGGTAAAGTAAACAGGATGGGCATTATTTTGTTTTAAGGTTTTATTTATTTATTTATTTGAGAAAGAGAGTGAGAGCGGGGCAGGGGGGCAGGGGCAGAGGGAGAGGGACAAGCAGACTCCCTCCTGAGCAAGGTGCCCCAGACAGGCGTCTAGGACTGGGGCTCAATGTGGGCCTCGATCCCAGGACCCTGGGATCATGGCTTGAGCCAAAGGCAGACACTTAACAGCCTGAGCCACCCAGGTGCCCCCCCAGGATAGGCATTATTTTGACCCTGAAGCTCATTTTGCAAACGAGAAAACTGAGACTCATTTTAGCAGCGACTCACAGCCAGGGAGGACTTCCCAAGCCAGCTCTCATCCGGGCATTAGCTGTATCGCATGCCAGGTTTTGACAAATGTATGCGTTCGTATATTTATTGGGTGCCTTCGGTGTGTCTTGGATCTCCCCATCATCATCAGGCTTTGTAGGGAGGACCCTGATGTGGGGAGCCAGGAAGAGACTGGCCGGGAGGAAGGGACATCATCACAGAGCAGGGAGGCAGCTTTCTGAGTCAGGAAGTACGGGGTGAGACATCTGGGGAGGTCACGCGGCCACTCCGTTCAATAGCCAGGACCGAGGGGCAGGCCAGGAGCCCCTGGCAGGTCACTGCGCACAGCTGCAGGAAAACAACTGCGCTGTGGGGGCTGCGGGACGGAGGAGCAGAAGGAAATATCTCCTAACAACTGAGGAGGCGGCTGCATTTGGCAGTCTGCTAAATGAGGTGACAAAAAATGCTTCTGACTCCCTCGCCGAGTCTCTGCCTTAGCAAGGACTCTCAGCTCTTCCCTCCCCCTCCATCCACTAAGAAGAGAGAACTCAGAGCACAAAGCACCCATCCTTCTCCAGATTGCTCATTGTTCGTCTTTTAGTCTTAAAAAACAAAAACAAAAACAAAAAAAACACAAAACCTACACAGGACATGTTTTATTCACTCTCTGATTCGTTCTTTAAGCATTCTGCTGGGTAACCTCACGCATCTACACACACGTGTGGACACGTATCAATCCGTCGTGTTTGCAGGCGTCGTTGGGGCAGAAGCTGGGGAGGGACTGGCCATTGAGATGGTGCAGGGCTCTGTCAGGGACATCTGAGAAAACGGGTGGCGGGAAGCGGGCTCCGCATGAGACACCAGACAGAATGGGAGGAAACCCATTACACTTCCAAGAGGAAGTGTAATGATGCTGGACACAGGAGAGCAGAGGCTTCCATCTTTTTCCCTCCTGCCTCGGTGGTGGAATCCTGACTCCGCAGGTCATCCTTTCTGAAAAGGCCTGCCCATCGCCACAGAGAGTCCAAGAAGACGACAGGGCCTGGGTGCCGATGAGTGAGCCGCACTCTGCCACACTCAGCGGTCAGACCTCGGTTTTCCATGGTGAGACGCTAAGCGCCATGAGTCCCTTAGAATGACATGAGGAATGAAAGTAAAATGTAAACTAGGGGCGTAAAGAACAAAGCAAAATGAAATCAGGAAGTCCAATTCAGACACTTGATGGGTTGGATGGCCTTTGATTTGCAATCAGACCAAGTAGGCACGTGTGACAGATTCTCTCCGAGCCCATGTGCTAGTCTAGAACATGACAGGAATGGGCCAAGGGAGCCCCGAGGTCCTCCCTCAAACCACACGCAGACACACTGGGTTCCCTGACACAACTGCAGGAGGGATGAAAGGCAGAGGCATGCTTGCAGAGAATTCTTCAAAGGCACTCGAGGTTTTCAGATCTTGCTAAATTCTCCCGCTCTCAGCAGCCCATTTCCCAGTTTCCAGTGTTTTCACTTATGTGAGCTCCCTCATGAAGTCCTCACGGGGACTGCCTGCCCCTCATCTCACCACCGGGGTTACGCCCCCGTGGGGGCCATGAGCTGGGCTGTCCGAGGTGAGGTGCATCCTAGGACTCGCACAGAAACCAGGCTGTCTGACCGGGCTCCTCT
Organism: Meles meles; assembly: GCF_922984935.1. Taxonomy (NCBI): domain Eukaryota; kingdom Metazoa; phylum Chordata; class Mammalia; order Carnivora; family Mustelidae; genus Meles; species Meles meles. Next base: position 57,756,155 of record NC_060078.1, on the reverse strand, counting down.
CGGTGTTCCTAGTCTGGTCTCGAACCTGCCACATCATCCTGCTTTGTCCTCCGCTCGTTCATCTGTTCCTCATCTCGTACACTCACGACTTCTGACCTTGACCCCAGCCTGTGGCCCATATTCATCCCTGTCCACGTGGGACTGGACATGTTCTCCCTCCACCATTTCTGGGCTCCCCTCCCCACCATGATCCACATTCAGCCTTGGGTTGCCTTTGTGTTTGTTGATCTAAGCAACGCTCGGTTCAGACCTCAAGACACACCCCTGGTGCGAGGCATCTGTAAGAAAGGAATTTGAAGACACCGCACCAGAGAATTATGCACATAAAGCAAGAGGGTCTTTCTGCCACATCTCTGAACAGGAAAATCAATTCCACAAATATTTATTGAACACTTATTCTGTGCAAGGCATGGTCTGTATATTAAGAAGAAAAATGGTATGGCCTTGAGGTGGTGGAAAAAATAAAAACATGGTTCAACCAATTTGTAAATGTCTGAGAGACTACAGGGAACAAGGTAGGCTCCATAAAGCCCTTGTCCAATCAGACTAATATCTCTATTTATTCCAAAATAAGAATAATGACATTTCAAAGGATATGTCATCCCTTTGGACAGTGATATGACTTCTGTTCCAGGAACCAAACAATGAGCTACATCAAGAAATGGCACCTTGCCTGAGGGAATGAGCCAGGCAATCAGTAGGGGACCCGGGGAGACAGCCGCGGGCAGGCACATGCCGCCGGACGAACAGCAGCTCCCAGGGAAGTGGCTTCCAGGCTTGAAAGCAAAGCTTAGCTGGGAAAACCCATGCTGCTAGCTTCTCCTTGGCCCCATTTCCAGGAGTTCTTTCCCCTTTCCACGTTAAGAAACCCATGTGCCTCCACGTACTTCGTATGTGTTTTCTTTTTTCTTATGGAAGGACCATTGTTCACACCTTCTTGGCACATGGATCTCAGAGATTAACGTAAAGCTTCTAGGGCTGTATTTGACTGATTGAAATTAGAGGTAGAGGGACACCTGAGTGGCTCAGTGGGTTAGAGTCTCTGCCTTCAGCTCAGGTCATGATCCCAGCATCCTGGGATCAAGCCCCACATCGGGCTCTCTGCTCAGCGGGGAGCCTGCTTCCCCCTCTCTCTGCCTGCCTCTCTGCCTACTTGTGATCTCTTGTCTGTCAAACAAAAAGAAAGAAAGAAAGAAAGAAAGAAAGAAAGAAAGAAAGAAAGAATAAAGAAATTAGAAGTAGAAACGAAAGAGAGCAGACCATGACTAGACCCCTGGGAGAATCCCCCCTCAGCAGTCAGGCTACAAAAATGTGCCTTCTGGGGCATCACATAGAGTCATGGAACTGTGACGCTGAAGTCCATGACACCAGTTCCAGAAGAGGGCACCCAGTCTCAGCTCAAAACTCAGCACTGCTTCACGGCTACCCTTGCTGGCCGACCAGTGGGTGGTTGGGCCACCATGACTGTCAGAGCGCTCTCTTTCTGTTCATTTCCAAAATGACTTCCACTTCATGATCAGGGCTTCTCCCCCTCTGGTGCCATCATAAAAAAGAGCATAATTCCTTAAATTTTCAGTGTCTGGGAATTGAACGCAAGATTAAGAGCTGCTCGAGTGTAGGGACCAAATGAAACATTTGAGACCCTTTTACAAGTATGAAAGAAATTCAGCTCCCGGTGTGAAATTCAAACCACCTAGTGAAAACATTCCGGTCTCCCTTCCTCTTCCCCTAGGATACCTGCTATGAATAGGTTGTCAGGAAGCCTCCAGACCTTTTATTATGCATTTCCATTCATCAAGGGTATGATTTCCACTTTTAAAGAGCTCTGTCTGGCTGCAGGGTGGAGAATGGAATCCAGGAGGAGCCAGGAGCAAAAACAGGAAGTCCACGAAGGCGAGGTGAAAAATAATGGCCGCCCGGGCAAATATGGCAGCAAGGAGATGGAACCAAGTGGGCAGCTGCAATGTATTTTGGAGAGGCAGCACCAGTAAATAATTGTTCAGTGACTCACTGAGCCAATGTTTGAGGTGACCTTCCTTTTGCGGCGCTCCACTTCTGGCCACCTTCTCCAACAGTCAGAAAACCAGAGAGCTTTAAAAATACATCCAAGCTTCCGCTCACCTGCCATCATCTAAACACTGTCCCTGGACAGCAGAGCAGACGATAGGCCGGGGAACTGTCTTGGCTAGAGGCAGAGGAAACTTTTCCTTTCAAATCCCTATTTTTAAACACCAAGCGCTTACTAGAGAGTGGCCCTCCAACGTGCACGTATATTTAGCTCCTGACGGTTTCCAACCTTGGGCGGAATTTGAAGAGGCCGGATATTTGGGAAAATAACCAACTCACACTACCTTTTGAATTGCCCCCAGATTTATCCCTGGGGTGTGAGCCTATTTGCAGATTTCTTTTCCCTTCCCACTTGTTTTTAAGCTGCTGAGTCGTCCCTATACATAGCCAGGCAAGAAGCGGGCTTTGCCACGAAAATAGCGCCTTAGAGAAACAGAGCAATTTGGAAAAAGCCAAAATAGCTCTTTGCGGTAAACTTGAGTGTCTCAATTTTGATATTGATTTCAGTGCCCTCTCGAGTGTGGTTTTCTGGAATCGCAGGTGGAGGCAGGTCCAGGCACCACCCTTATTTACATCCTGGTGCACACAACACACAGTGGCCCTCTGGCCACTTCTGTTGAGAATATGGATGTAAACCCAGGGAGCAGACTTATTTTCACGTGTGGTCACAAAACCTGTAGGTGCCACGTTCATGATGGCCCATGGATGTCTTACAATGAATTTCAGACACCACAGAACATCCGATTTTTTTCTACGAAATGTGATTCCTTCCACTAAATGCTGATTGAATTCCTTTCCTTTCACTTTAGTGTTCGCTGCCTGGGTGACTTTTGGAAATTAGTGGCAATACTTCAGTTCAGTGGTTTTCCACCCCTCCACAACTCTGACCTATGAACACCTGCAGATGGGGTCTGGGCATGTGTAATGTGAAAAGGCTGCCAGTTTGAGCCCTTTCAGTCCTACTGTTTTGGAACCATCTGCACGTGCATGCTACTAGGACACGGGGAACATCTGAGTAATCAAAATCAGGTGGTAGAAAGGCCAGGCCACTGCAAGTCTATGCCTAGAAACCCCAGCCGAGATCTTGAAGAAGCTTTGTCCACCACATGCAAGAGAAAAGGATACCTCCCCTCCAAAACAAATCAATAACAGATAGAATGTATGAATCTCTAAATAATTATGTTGGGTAAAAGAAGCCAGACCAAGAAATAAGTGCATATGGAAGGATTCCACTTATAAAAATTCTAGAAAATGCAAACTAATCTATAGTGATAGAAAAAATATCTTCATTTGCTGGGAACAAGAAGGGAGGAGGGTAGGGATTATGAAAGGGCTATAAGGAAATATCTTGGGATGATAGACATGTTCATTATCTTGAGTGTGGCGATGATTTCGTGAGCAGATACATATGTCAGAGTTAATCAGATTATACCCTTGAAGTATGTGCAGTTTGTTGGACATTGGTTATATTTCAAAAAATATGGGAAAACTAAAACGACTCCAAAAGAATAAGATAGGCAGTGCTGTTCATTACTCTTGAGCCATAGGAGGAATATCAGACTACAGTAACAGCTCATCTTCAGCACCATGCATAACCCGTGTCAACCACGATGCGCATTACCTCATTAAATCCTCATAACAACCTTAGGAGGAAAGGCAGGTGTAGAAATAATGAGTAATTTGCTCAATTTCCTTCAGTATGTACGGGGGAGAGCTGGAATTGGGCCCATGTCAAAATGGTTCCGCAGCCTAATCTCTTAAATCCAAAGAAGTATTTAGTCCTGGCTTTGCTACTAAACAGCCAAGTGACTGAGTTGAGAGGGTCCCCATGCAAATATGCCTCCAAAGGCCTGAACACCTCTCAAGCAATGTCTCTTTATAATAAGACTTTCCCCCTTTTGGGTGGACAGGGGTGGGAGGGGCTCACCAGATTGTTTCCAAAATTAGTCAAAGCCTGTAAGTCTTAAATAAAAAGCTGGCTGATGCCATTTAACTATAATGTGGCAATTTGAACGTAGGAGTCACTATGTTTGAAACATAAAAGTGCATTTGCCTTTCCACTCCATACTTTTAATGAGTTTTTTACGATTTCTTTATTTATTTATTTGAGAGAGAGCACAAGAGCACAAGCAGGGGGAAGGGCAGAAGCAGATTCCCTGCTGAGCAGGGAGCCTGATGCGGAACTCAATCCCAGGACCCTGGGATCATGACCTGAGCCAAAGGCAGATGCTTAACCAACTGAGTCACCCACGTGCCCCAGCTACTCCATACTTTTAAAAAATGGGTGGGTCGCTGTGAGCCCCTCATGGCCACTCCTCTGGGCAGCTGAGGTAGCAGGCTATGTACATGGACAGAGCTGCTGATGCCGAATTTCTGAGTCCCACAAAGGGAAGCGCTGCTCCCCTCCCTCCCAGAGAAGAAAGTTACCAGAATCTTAGAGCTCTTAGCGCTTCTCCATATCCCAGTGCTCCACCCTGCCTGGAAGAGGGCTAAGAAGCTTTTCTTTTCTATCTTGCTGGGTCTTGGGATTGTTGTACCCATACCTCATACCTGCAAGTGTTCTAGTCTCAATTTTCCCCAGTTAGTAGGAAAAGAACCTGTGGCTGACTCCCCCTGAAACTAATAAAGTATTCCTTCCTCAGACTAACACCATGACCTTGAGCAAGTCACGTCAGCCTTCCTTGCACCAGTTCCCTCAGATACAATAAAAATAACCAAGTTATTAGTTAAATGGCATTGGACAAATCGTCTAATGTCTCTGTGCCTCATTTTTCTCATCTGTGAAATGGGACTGAAAACAGTTGGCTTGTGTCATATAGGTAGTCATATGACTTACATAAGCATTAAATGAAATAATGCAACTGTTAACTGTGGCTGATCGTTCCTCTGCCCCTTACAAAGAGCTTTAGGTGTTCGTTTTATATGCATGCTACAGAGGAGGGCCCAAGTTCTAAGAAAGTTAAGTAACTTGCTTAGTTAGTGAATACAAGCTAAAATTTGAGCCCTGAATTGACTACATGATGGAAAGGTCCCTCCCACTCTAGCATGAGGTGATTTTTCTTCTTTTGACACCAACAATGTTAACTCCACAACTTCCTTCCTATAAGATCTCCCAAATCCCACTTACAACTCTTGGATTGTCAGGGAGATGAAGAGAGTAGGCAGAGTCCCCAATTCAGGACCCTGCCCCCTGTGAGCAAGGAAATGGAGGTGGGAGTGGCTGGAGGGACCTCCCCCCCCCCCCCCCCCCCCCCCACTGGAGGGCACTGTCTCATGTTGGCAAGTCCTGGAAACCTTAATAGCTTCCCAATTAGCAGGTCACTTCTCCTCACCTGGGATCCACTGACCCATGCAAAACAGGTTAATTTCCCACTTCCAAAAGTATCTCTTGCGAGTCAGAAAACTTGTTTCTGATTTGAACTCTGAAGTTATTTGGAAATGGATGTAAAGCCTCCCCAGTGATCTTGAATCAATAGCAATCCTGAAGGACACCCAGACACTTGATTTAGAAGCATCTTTGTGAACCAGACTAAAAATCTGGGACAGCAATGCCGAAACTATAACTTCTGAATCTTCTTTATTTACTGCTGCCAAATCCCAAACCTTATCTGTCAATTCAGCGGTCTAGTTAAGAGGAACATTTCTCAGGGACAAAAATGTTGAACTGAGTTTGCTTTCAAAATCGAAAGAAGAGAAAACAGCTTGTGTTTGCTCTCTGTCCGTGCCTTAATACTCCGCGTTTGGGTTTCTTGGTGCAAGAAACAGAATGCCACTTGGGTTAATTTAAATAAAACAGTTATGAAAAGAGTGAAGGGCATCTGAAGGTCACAGGGTTATACACTCATATCCACATTCTTTTTCTTAAAGAATATATTCTTAAAGCTGCTTAAACTCTGGCCCCCACCCAAGCTGGACTATTCCTGTGCCCCGTGCTTTGGTTCTCTGCAGACTGGTCTCCTCTTCTGGCCTACAGACCTGTGGGCAGTGTTGGAAGTGTCAGCCTGAGGCCAGTCTCTACGTACCATTCAGCACAGGGCCTGGGTACATCGTCGGAAGTCGCTGCTGCTTCCAGCTCAGGTCCTGGATAGAAAGGATCTCACCAGTTGTTGGCCAACAATGCCTGACTCTCCCCTCATCCAATCACTTGGAAGAGTGGAACAGAGGGGAATCCATTGGTATGAAAATGCAGCTGTCCTTTCAGCATAGCCTTTGAGTGAGGGGGATTCCCACAGAAGGTAGCCCCAGACTGTGTTAACCACAGTGAGAGGCAACCTACAGGGAAAGATGCTGAGGAAAATGATCAAGTCCCCCAAGTGTTCTTCCTCCTCTTCCTTCTCTTTATTTCCCTTTCCTTGCCTTGGAGGTGACAGTAGGGCCAGGGGCTAAGGGACAGCAGGGCCAAGGTGGTGGTGCCTGGCCCATGGCTCAGGAAGTTTCTACGGGCTGAGACGGTGGAAGCCAGGCTGGAAATTCAGAGGCTTCTGGCCTTGTCAGGAGATGGGAGACATAAGGGGGAGTGAGTAGAGGAGTGAATACACTGGGGCTGATTGGAGCTAAGTTTCTCACTGCTAGAGAAGGGATTTACAAGGAGGGAACAGAGAACCATAGAATCCTGAGGTGATGGGCTGTCGTTGGAAGTGTTGGCCTAAACCTGCGGTCGGACAGAGACAGAGACAGTGAGATGACAGAGATAAGTGGGCAGGCAAGTGAAAAAGAAGAAGTAGCTCTTCTTTATCTTAAGATGCCAACAAATAAATGGGGAAAGAATGATGGCAACCAATTATCCCTGTTGGGCAGCCATTGCAGGGGTTGTTGATAAAGGCAGAAACAAATGCTAAGGCAGAGATATCTCCCCAACCGTATTCTGTGGTTAAAAAATACTTGTCAACCACAGAGGGGTAAGTGGTGAGTTGACGGTAGACACCACCTTGGCCAGATGGGTGACTGAGGACCCATCACGGTGGTGCGAAGAGTTGGCCGGGAGCCTCCTGACAAAATGCACCAGAGCCTCATTTTTGTGCTTTCCCTGTTAAAATGCATGGCCTGAATCTAGGCATGAGGAACATGCCTAGACTCTCACTGGAAAACCCCAGTGAGAGATCCGTACTCTTTATAAACGGTCAAGGTTAAGAAAGAGAGGGAAAGACTGAGGAACTGTCCCACACGGAAAGGAAATCAATGTGATACCAGAGGCAGCGTGTGATCTTGGACTGGTCTTGAGCCAGGCAAGAAGAGGAAACATTGTTGGAAGAGCTGGCAAATTCTGGATGAGCTCTATGAACGAGATGGTCCTGTCACAGCAGTGTTTCCTGTTTGGGAGGATTTGTGGCTGTTACCGAGGAGAGTGTCCTTGATTTAAGGAAGTAGGTACTGCAGTATTTAGGGGCATGAGTGATCATGTCTGCAACCTGTCTTCAAAGAGTTCAGGAAAAGAATATTGATAATGGGTAGAAACACGGAGACAGAGATGGTAATGGAGTAAATGGGGTATCGTGTTAACAAATGGGGAATCTGGGTAAAGGTATAATAAAGGAAGTACATATGTCCAGGGACATCAAGTATAAATAGAAGGTACCTTAAGGAAGTTCTTGGAACTCTTCTTGCAAGTTCCCATAAGTCCAAAAGGACTTCAAATTATAAAAATTTGTTTAAAAAGCGAACAAGTTTTTAAATTTCTATCCATGCCCTTGAACTCTGGATATAACGGGAAAGAAGGGCCTCTTCACTGTGCTGAGCAGAGCCTCTGAAAAATTCCAGCCATTATCTACCTCAGTGAAGAGAGAACATCCCCCTCTTCTACTGACCACCACAAAAACACCCCAAAAAACAAGAAACAAAAACAACAGAACAAAACAAAATAAAAACTAAAAAAAAAAAAAGCAAAATAAAATAAAATTTTAAAATCTCTCACGAGAATAAACAAGGAACTGGTCCTGCTTTGGTAAGACGGTATGAGGTAAACCCCATGTTTCCCCAAAGCAAACTACCAATTCAGGCCAGAAGTAGAAAGCCTCTGAATGTTAAAAGTAAGTGCCTCTTGCAACGAGTGGACCCGATTGTGCCAAGGCAAAAATCACTGTCCATAATGTTTTCATTTACTTCAGACCTGTTACAAATCTCGACATTGAAGAAGACAGCCGAGCCTGAGGAGCCCATGCCTGGGAGTCTGACGTGGCTGGATTCGAACTTGGACTCCTGCACTTTACAGCTGTGTGTCTTCAGGAGGGTCCCACAACCCTTCTGTACCTTGGTCGCCGGGCCTGGAGGGTGGGGATCAGAGCAGCTCCTTCCTATGGTTGAGGAGGTACCAGATGTCAAGCATCCTGCATTTGAAACACCTTCGATAAACACCTGTCATCTCGCTTTCTGTGAAATACAGAAAAACGTCAAGGCCCCCCGGGCCCCTGGGCCATGCTTTGGGAACCATCTCAATAGACCCCGAGGCACTTTGCCAGGTTCACGGGCATCTCTCCGAGCCCAGGACTCCAGCCGGCTGTGATTTCTTGCCTTCACCCGAATGCCATTCCTTCTGCCTGTCTTTATTTCAACCAGACATCCCTTCATCTCGCGGCACCGAGTCCCGGCAATGCTTCTGACGCTCTCAAATTTATTCTTTTCCCTTGAAGACACTTCCTTTCACTCCTCATGGCTTATAAGCTGGGGAGACCCAGAGGAAGAATGTTCATCTGTCGCAGGCTGTCTGCGAAGAGGAGCAACACGGTAAGAAATTGGACTGAGATGAATTTTCAAAGGACTGAACTTAATAGCAAAAAGCCAAATAAATCTGAAGGAGTGTATACATGAGACCCAGGGGCAGGGCTTTGGGTCCTTGTCTCTGAGAGCCTGGTTTATCTGGAGAAGAATGTGACATCTTTTCAAAGCCAGCCTGATGTCAGGACAAGCGATTGTTCTTGGGCTGTCCTCCCATCGTTTGTCATGCACAGTAGGGAGATGGCCAGGGAGCCGCCATGGCCTCACGATCCTCTCCTAGCCCATCCTTCACCATCATGTCAGCTGGGACTCAAGAGGGAGAAGAGAAGGATGGACCCACTGGGCTTTCAGGCTCTCACACGAATTGCTTCCAACCGAGGGGGGCCAGAGAGGAAAGGACAGTACAGACAAATGGCCCTAAAGATGCTCTGATTCTAGTCAGAGCCAACTTACTCTCCCAAAGCTGGCAAGTTGCCTCCAAACATGCTTCCCAAAGAGCACCCCGACACGCGGATTCCTCTCTTTCCCCCACAACACAACTATAAAATAGTACTGCGTTTTAAAAGGGCTTCCTCCCCCCTTTTTCTCATTGCCGAAGACATACACAGTATTTTAGTAAATACAGATAAGCTCAAAACGAGGGTGAGGGAAAGAAAACAAAATAGCCTACAGTCATACTGATAAATACATATTTTCCTTTTTCCAAAAATAGAATGGTCCTATGCCTGATCTTTTGCAACCTCCATTTTTCACTGAACAGGGAACTGCGAAGCATCATCCCTTGTCGTTAAGAATCCTTCCAAGCTATGCTTTGTGATGATTGTACTATGTTCCCGTGGAACACCAGGTATTTGACTCAGTCTCTGACGGTGACTACTTAGGTTGCTTCCGCACTTTATAGACGATGCCTCAAGGAATACTGTTTAGAGCTCAGTCCTCACGTACAACTGTGACTATTTCCTTAGAATAAGTTCCCACAGACAAAATTAATGTAGCTATAGTATGTGCACTTTATTTTTTTTTAAGATTTTATTCATCTATATGACAGAGAGAGAGAGAGCTAGCTCACAAGCAGGGGGAACAGCAGGCAGAGGGAGAAGCAGACTCCCCACCGAGCAAGGAGCCAGATGTGGGACTCGATCCCAGGACCCATCATGACCTGGGCAGAACACAAACACGTAACCCACTGAGCCACCCAGGCGTCCCAGGATGCACATTTTAAAAGCTTTTGTGATACACTGCCAGGTTTTCTGCCTGAGAAGTTGTGCCAGTGAAGTAACACGTTCTTCCTGGCGGGAGATGGCACTGCCGGCGTCTTCCAGCATCTTCTTTACCCTGTTGCGAAATTAATGCGTGTGATTTCTTTACCCAATTTGGAAAAGTGGGACCAGGTTTAGTAACCGTGAGAAAAGGAGAAACAGGAATAATGAACAGCTGTTCAAGCAGACCCCCAGAACCAGGATTTCCAGAAGCCAGCCTTCTCTCTCTTGTTTTTCTACTTGAAAAAGGTACACGAGCTCCATCCATAAGGTCTGGGAGGTGCAGCATGCTGGGAACAAAAGAATCCTCTGAATTTCCACCACCCAGAGGTTCGCACCGTGATTCCGGCAGCTTTCCTTTCAGTCGTTCTTGTGGACAGATGTGTCTTGTTCATGTAAAGGAAATAATACTGGTGTCATTCCGTGTTGTGGTCATGTTTTGTCCTTTACCAAGGGCTTGCCCTCCTTCCCCCACTTAGGACACGGCCTTGCTTACTTCTCATGCTTTCAGGGGGATCAGGGCAAGGCGGCTTCGGGGGGAGGGGCGATGCTGTACTTTCTCGACCTGGCTCCCGGGGTGGGGAGGGGAGGGACGTCACACATCTCCCCCAAGCCCTTGACCTCTGGCTTTAACCCAGGCCTCTAAACACGCCTAACCAGGCCTGCCTCTACAACCACCCATAAGCCATTAGCTGAGGCTGCATAAAGTCTAGAACATTCATCCCTAAGACCTCAGCTTCTCTCCAGGACCCATGTAATGAACGGCCTTCTGAAGAACGTTTCTGCATTTCCTGCAGAGGTCTTTGGAGAGAGCGTGTATGATGTGTCTCTGTGTCCTTATATTGAGAGCCTTGTGAGAAATTTGTGTGCTCATACTGAGCGCCGGGGAAAAGTTTGCCTCTCCCGACAAATGGCTCTACTTCCTTTCGTCCAATAACTCATCATATCTCCCTTTTCGCTTTAGCTCAATTTAATGTGCAATTGCAGTAACTACCTTCTGCTAGGTTTCTGCTCTAATCATTTCTTCCCTTCATCCATGGGACTTTGGATATTTCATCTCTAACCTCGCTGTCCGGGGGCCTATATTTTTGATTGTCAGTCATCACAAATTTGTTTGGAAGTTGGTAGGAACACCTGTCGTAAATAAATCAACAATCATCTTGACCCATAGGTCCCCTCTTTAAGGTCATATCTGCCTTAGTAATTAATAATTTCCTTCATTAACTCCAAGTGCCTTCCTGGTATTTCCAGGCAACTGCACTTGGAGCTATTATAAGATGCACTTGGGCACATTAGACCTGAATGAGAAGAGTTGGATTTTTTAGGAATAAATTATAATATATTGGTGCCGCTTAGTCATTTTCCTGTATAACCACAGTCCTTGTATTCTCTCAGATCAAATATACTTCTCGCGGGGCACCTGGGTGGCTCAGTGGGTGGTCTGCCTTCAGCTCAGGTCATGATCCCAGGGTCCCGAGATTGAGCCCCACATTGGGCTCCGGGTTCTGCCATCTGCTTCTCCCTCTCTCCACTCATGTTCTCTTTCTCAAATAAATAAATAAAGTCTTTTAAAAAAAATACACTTCTTACTATTGTGACAGTAGGTTGTTTCCCTGCAAGGATGGTAGCCAAGTCACTTCCACTCCAGCCCACTTGGTGACTGATAAAGTAAAATGCATAGGGGCTTCTAGGCAGTGCCCTGGGACCTGTGGGAGGGGACATTATTGTTTCTCACCCAGTTCTGTCACTGAACATTTCCTCCCCCCTAAAGCCCCACGGCCACACATCCCTGTAAAGGCCCGCAGTATCACACATCTCCCTTGCGCAGAGAACCCAGACATCTGTGGTGTGTGTCTCTCACTTTGGTGTTTGTCACCTTGATGATCTCTTGATCTTGTAAATGCTCTTCCCCTCTCAGGGCCCTCTCTTTACATGGTAGATTAGAGTAGAGACCACAATTCTTCACCCCCTCCCTGCAAATACACACTTCCTCTGGCTTCAACATGGGCACATGCAGGTCCCCACTCCTTGACTTCATGCTGGTCCCTGGGGGTTGCCTCGGCCAATAGCAGAGGGACCAAAGTCACAGTGTACAGTTGCCAGCTAAGGTCTCCAGAGGCCTGGCAGGCTTCCACTTGTTCCCTGTGAGCTTTGAGGACACTGATGCCCCTTCAGCCTGGGGTCCATATGAAACAGAGCTTTCCTGGATAACTTGTACGTCTGTGAGCAAACCAAGTGCCTATTGTCGTATGGCACAAAGATGCTATCCTTGTTTGTTATACAGCAAAACTGACTGATACATCCTGTGACAGATCCTTCTGGGAAGATCTGGTTCTTTTCTCTGCCCTTATCCTTTGGCCTGTATTCTGCAGACCATTCGGTGCATTCCTAGGTCCCTGGAAATTCGACTTCACTCCCCTGTACGGTCCCAGCCTGTCCCAAACAGCCCAGCTGGTCTGAGTCCTGAGCCTCCTGCTTGTCCTGTGGCTAGAATCTTTAATTAGGTCACCGTGGAATGTAAGCATCTGTCCCTGGAATTCGGGTCCTTAGCACTAAGCACAGTGCCCTGTTCCCAGGGTGCAGTAACAACGCGCTGGCCCTGCACTTAGTGCCTCCACGAATTAGCCCTGATGCTCCGGAGATTTACGGGGTAAGTATTATCCTCATGTTCGCTGTACACAAGACAGAGGCCCTCAAAGGAAAGTAACTCGCCCAGATCTCCTGGCTGTGGGGAAGGGGAACTCAAACCTGCCTATGTGCTAGTCCAGAGTCACCCTTTTAGCTGCCTAAATTGTGTGACTTGGGGGCGCCTGGGTGGCTTGGTCGGTTAAGCAGCTGCTTTCAGCTTTCATCATGATCTCAGGGTCCTGAGATCGAGTCCCACATCGATCTTCCTGCTCAGAGGGAAGATGGCTTCTCCCTCTCCTCCCTGCTCACGCTCTTTCTCGCAATCTCTATCTTTCTCTCTCAAATAAATAAATAAATTTTTTAAATTTTAATTGTGTGAATGCCAACCAGGTTGGCAGACAAAGCAGTGTCAGTCATGCCGGGCTCACCTCATCTCTGTGCTCGGGGCCAGAAGGCTGAATGAGGGGCCATGTGCTGGGCTGGGTAGCTGCCATCTCACCATTGCTCCCTCCCCACACTCCAACACTCCTGCAAGTGGCCTCCTAGATGGGAATCGTGACAGGAGCCTGTGTAGGTCCCATGTAAGACCCCCTTGCTATGTCCTGCTGAGCAGGAGTGAGGCCTTATGGGGGAGGAGGCCAGAGAATTCAGAAGCAAGGGAATGATGGATCCTCAAGAAGGCTTTCCAGAACTTCAGTGGGGAGCTCCAGGTGGCTAGTGCAAAGGATCACTTGCTTTTCCAAGTCGATGCCTAAGGACCCACAACTGTCCCAAACCGTACAGTCACAGCAAGGCAGAGCTAGACAGGGCCCTGGAGAACTTTGGTTCCAGAGGGGGAAACTGTGGCCTGTTTCTTTATACTGCAGGATCCCACTCCTCACTTCCCAGCAGCAGCAGCAAGATGTATAGGGCCAGAGCAGCATGACGGTCCTCTTAGCAAAGTTTATTATAAGCCTTTGTCTTTAACTTAGCTCAAGATCATATCCCTTAATCCTAATTCTGCATCTGGAGCATTACTCCTCATGTGCGAACTCATTCAGCCGAGACCTGAATGCGCCAGACTCTCCCAAGGCAGACGCTCTCTGGGCCCTGCAGGATGGAAGGTGCACCTTTTCCTCTAGACACCTCCAGACCTTTTGTTTAGGTGCATAGATTAGTGTCATGAAAACCTTTCCCTTCCCCACTCCACAGGCCCCAGGGACAGTCGAATTTGTTCCCCCCAGAAGTCTCCAGGGATGGGAATATGTTTTGGAGCAGACGTGTGCCAGTGGCATCCTGGAGAGAAGGGGCCCCCCCACTTCCACTTATTCTCCACCTCCTAGCTCGTCCGCTTCCCACCCCGCAATGAGTGTCTCACCTGAGAGATGAGGTTTACTTCCCAAGAGACCAATTCCTTGGAGTGGTGACCCAAGGTGGGTTTTGTTTGTGTCTGAGAAGGCTTTATCTATCCTGTATCGATTTCCTGGGAGCAAAGAAAAGAGAGGGTCACTCCCTCCCCATCTTTACCCCCACGCCTGGTCCACAGTGCTCTTACAGACCCGGATTCCTCGCAGAGAGGGAGGCTGAGATCCACTCAGAGATGTCCCCAGAGGCCAGCAGGGAATGCATGTCCCCACTGCCCTTCGACAGGTCTGTCAGAGGTGACAGCCTGGCAGTCCCCTGGCTTTCGCAGCTGCCCGGTGCCTCCCTCACCCCTCCCCTGACAGGTGTAAATTGGCTCACAAATCCTGCCATTCCTTTCGCCCGCGCTCCACTGCGTTTCCTCGGCGATTTTCTGGTTTATTGCCCGTTGCCTGGTTGCTAAGACTCCTTGTAAATTGCATTGCCCTCTGCTTTGCTCTGCCATTTGTCCAGGCTCAACATGGAAGCGGTTGTCCCGGCATTTGCCACGTGCCGGCTGTGAATCGCTCCAAAGTCAGAGCACTGCTGCAGGCGGGCCGCCGCCGGAATGGCAAGGAGGCTGCACGGTGAGACGGACCCCCAAGGGCACAGAGCTAATTTATGCCACCAGGCAGAACTCATCTTTCTCGCCTGTCTCATTCCGGAGGAGGAATCAATATATTGAGGTGGTGGGATCACTCAGCGCTCTCGAAATGTTCCTTGATGCCATCACCCTCTAGGGACTGCAGGTGACTGACAGACAGACAGATGTCCCTCCACTAGCGCTACAGAGACAGACAGACAAGATGTGACCAAGAAGAGGCAGAAAATGCAGGCTCCAGTCAGATGATCCAGTCAGGTTCAAATGCAAGCTCTCTCACTTCCTGGCTGTGTGACCTTGAATAAGTTACCTCAGCTCTCTGTGCTTGCATTGCTCCTCTATAGAACAGAAGTAACAAGAGCACTTATTGCATTGGATTGTTGTGAGGTTTAAATGAGATGATATTTAGATATTAGATATTTGGAACTCCTACTCCATGGCATATATACTAAGTGCTCAATAAATGTTAACTATTACTGCTATTATCAGCAACGACATCATTGTCCCAAAGCAGCAAGCTGGAAGCCGGTGAACACGCACCCTGCCCATCCCTTCGCCCTACCGACTAGTCCCACACTGCAGCACTGTTATTCCAACCACTCCTTTGGCTCCATGCATCTCGTTCCTTCCCTCTTGTGTGCCTTCCTCTCCAGCGCCCCCACGGCTGACACAGTGGCTTCACATTTTCTTACACCCTTTAATCAGGAGAGGCGAGGCACTCGTCATAATGAAAAGAGGGGTCCGGGCTTTTGCTCCCACCTCTTCAGAGCAGAATGGTAAATGATGTATCACATTTCTACAGATGCCATATAGTTATATAAATTACAGGCAATGTTTTTATAACATGTACATATGAACCTTTATATAGATAACCTCTTTATGTGGGTTCCTCTGAGAAGGCGAATGTGCATTCTCTTGGCACAGACCATTTCTCAAACATTCTCAGCAGCCACCAGAGTCCAACTTGCTGAAGGAGGACTTCCACGTTAGCCTTTCTCTCAGCTGCCTTTACCGGAGAATGTTGCAGACATGTGGGGGCTTAGAGGTCGCTCTAAGGAACTCAGAGGTGGAAGGAAGCTCAGGAGTTACTGAACCCAAACTCTGGCCATGTCCACGAGCCCCATTTCCAGCCACCACTAGTCAATGGATACTGGTCTCCACGGAGAGAGCTTTTTCAGTGATGGTGGCTCAAGACAGCAGACAGGGACTTCTTAAGTGGAACTGAAATTTCTCCTTTTACAATTCCCTGCCAGGCACGCTCTTGGACAACACTGAAGAAAACCGGACCTTTTAAACACAACAGGCTTTTTAAATATTGGACTCCCCACCCCCACCCCATCCTTCCTTTGTCCTCTCTTCTCCAGGCTAAAAAAAGCCCAAACTCCCTCAAGTATTCCAGGCCCAGTTTCTGGACCCTTCTCCCCCCACAACATCCTGGGACTGACATGACCAGCATTAATATATTCCTTACAACACAGAGCCTGGAACAGATCCATCTAGATGTGGCCCGACTGGCCCAGGGGCTCTCACGACCCTTACCATGATCCCACGTGGAATTCAGATGCGTTCTCTGATCTAAAATCCAAAGGGCTCTTCAGGTGTAGCTTTGACAACTGAAACCTCCTCAGGTCTTGTTCTCCAGGACTGGTACTCAGCCGTGACTCCCCGAACCTGCATTTGCCACACTGATTCTTTCACCTAAAAGTGGAACTTTATACATTGTTCCTTGTGGTCCTGGACTCTGCATCTCCGTTTCCTCAACCAAGCAGGGATGGGTGTGTCCAGGGGGGCGCCTTAACAGAGAAGCAGGCATCTTTACCGTGACCCTCTATGTCTCCTTCCCCAGCCTCTGCCACAGTGCTTTGTATGCAGTAGTCCCTCAGTATGCAGTAGGCACTCACTAACAGCTAATTCTGTATCTAACCTGCCATGTCGCCCCCAAATCCTAAGCGCCACCATGTGCTAGATGTGAAAGCCCTCTGACTATTGCCAGGTGCTGTAAAGATATCACTTATTATTAATGTCATAAGGGTGACCGGATGCTGAAGGGAAGACAGGAGCCATTGGTGGTTTTCTCTACCCCCATGGTGGCTGGAAGGACGCCTTTCACACAGCAGGTGCTCCGTGAAGGTAATCGGTTGAACTGAACCGCAGCGGCTTGCCCTGCAGCTCAGACACAGACTTAGAAGAAGAAAGTCCAACATGGGGTGGAACGTTCTGGCTAGGTTGTGACAGGAGATGAAGGCACAGGACTAAGCAGGGAAGTAAGAAGAGAAGTGAGGACAATTCTGAACACGACGGGGCTCATCTCCCAGGCGTCTGCGCCCAATCATCTCTCCATGCAACCAGCCAGGCGGTGGCTAAATGGCTTCAACATGACAAGCATTTGCGATTGCTCACGAGGCTGTGGGTACTCCGGGCAGGTCCCAGCCAGGCTTGGCTGGCCTCGACTGAGCTCCATCTCTCATCTGCAGTCAGCTGGTGGGTCAGCTGGGGTCCCCTCACATGGAGGTCTGGTAGCTGGCTGCCGGCAGGCTGGGGTGATGGGGTGACTGGGTTGTGGGTCTCCCATCACCCAGCAAGCTAGCTCCTGCTTATTCACTCAGCCACTTAGCTGGGTTCTAAAGACAAAGCGGAGGTGCCCAAGACGTCTTGCGGTCTTGGCATGGACTGGCTATTGTCGCTTCTACTGTATTCCACGGGCTAGAGCAAGTCACATAGCCAGCCCATATTTAAGGGGTGAGCACAGGGGAACCTCTACCACTTCGTGTGAGGAGTTAGAGTTACATTGCAAAAGGTACATTTATAGTGAGATATGAAGAATTGAGGACATTTTAATCAATTTACCCCTTCCTTGCTTCCGTCCTTCAATCCATTCTTGTATCCATCCATCCATCTGTCCATCCATCCACCCATCAATCCATCCATCCTTCAATACACCCCTCCTTCTGTACATCCACCCCTCCCCTCCTTCCATCCTTCCATCCCTCCGTCTATCCTTTCACACTGCTTGGATACCGACCATGGGACAGAACCACCCCAAGTGCTGGAGGCATGGCTGGAGAACGTGCATGGTGGTGACATGAGCCCCAGACTCTAGAAGCAGGTTCTAGTCTGAAGAAGCCACCATTGAGGCAGATCTGAAGGGGGTGCTGCCGATAGCCAGAGTTGCTTGCAGGGACAGAGTCGTCTCTGTCTTGCTATGGCTACAGGAAGACGGTCCCTGTACAGATGCTCTGTCCACAGTCATTCACCCCCATGACCAGGCTGCACCCTGACACCCGCCCACATTCCCACCGCTGCTGCCAGCATCATGAACAATTTATGAATTCAGTCAGTCACTGTGCACTTTGCCACACTGCATGTCAGTCTCGCCCTGGCAAGGACATAAACAACCTGATGAGCCCCTTGAGGACTCAAGGAGTCTGGCAATGAAGTTGGCTGTGGAGCTCCGGCGGGGTGACTTGGGACAAGGCGAGGACCGCCAGGCTGGGCGCAACCTAGGATAGAAAGCCCTGTGTGGAGCTCTTGGCAGGGCACTGTTATAGCTCAGTTTTATGAGCTCTTAAATCTCAACATTTACTAAAATGAGGGAGCCCGGCAGGAAGATTAAGCACTGTTGGTCCCCTTAAATCATAGCACCAGCCATCCTGGGGGCTAGATTTGTTTTAGACCCTGGCATGATCTCTGTGTCAAAGACCCAGGGAAATGAGTGGTACTTAATAGCTCGGTTCCTTGCCAAGTTCTGCCATGTACTAGTTGTATGACCTTGAGCAGGTGATGGAACATCTCTGTGCCTCAGTTTCCTCTTCTGTAGGCGGGGCTGTAAGCACCTGAAAGAGAATGCCTAGGAAGTTCAAGGGTACTGTTATAGGATACGGTGACTCTGGGAGCTCTTGGTAGCTCCCAGCCGCCGGAAGAACCCCTCTTCTTCTCCCTCTTCACTCCACCATGACGTGGAACATCAGAGGCCCACAATTCACGTTGCTGTAGAAGCCCTCAACTCTTAATCAACCAGAATCAGAAAGCTATGCTCTGACCCAGCCTTAAATGGCTGGGCTACTCTGTAATCACTCAGAGTTGCCCTGGGGCCCAGGGTAGAGCAGAGGCATGCTGCTTTATGCTGCGAATCTGCTGAGTGACTCCAGAAAAGTCACCTAACCTCTCTGAGTCTCGTAATGCTCCCAGGGACTTTGGAAGAATACACACGGCATCGGGATGAAAGTCCTTCAGAAATTGTAAATCTCTGCATAATTCACTCATTCGTTCAACAAACATTCACTGAACGCCTCGAACCAAGCCCTTTGCCAAGCACTGGAGATGGACAGAAGAGCGAGCCTCCATCCTCGCCAGACGCTCCCGGCTGTGTGGACAAGCAGGCAGTCAGAAAGCTCCTGTCCTCAGGACGGGGTCTGGGGGAGGCCAGGGAGAGTGGCAGGTGTGCCCCGTGTCAGGGAGGCTTCCTGGAGGAGGCAAGAACTGTTAAAGTATGACAACCAGAAGGGTTTAGGCAGACCAAAGGCTGAGAGAGAGCAGGAGGGGAAGGACAAGGAGGATGAGATGACCGACTGCAGGAGATCAGGAGGGGGAAGAGGAGAAGGCAAGCTCATGCGGGAGCCCGTAGGCCACCCCGAGGGAGCTGGAGCTAACCTGAGATCACAGGGTGGCGGTCAGCCGCAGCAGCTTGGACTCAGAGGAGCTAACTTGTGCTCACACGTGTTCTGAGCGCTGACTGCCTGCCGAGCGCCGCACACAGGTCTTCCCAGAGAAGTTACCGTCAAGGAAGGCAGTCAGCACCTGCATGTCACAGGGGAAGCAACCGCGTCCCCACCTGAGGCTGCCTGGAGAATCAGAAGCCGAGTTGGCTCCGGCCCCCAGGCAGCGATGTGTTACCCCCTCTCTGGGGCCCTGGTGAAGTGCAGCCTCCCCCACTTTCCCCAGGACCTTCAGAAGGAGGCCGCCCTCAGACCATCCCACACCCGCACCGGCTGGTTCACCCACACCTGCTTCGCTTCTCACTCCTCCTTGGCCCCCTCCAGTTGCTGAGAACAGGAATCACCTGATCCGAATTTAACCTCCCCGAGGACCTAGCGTGGAACCTGCCAGTAAACTCCATTCCCCAGAGAGGGCACTTGGAAATCCTCTTCATTAGACTCCTAATGTGGGAAATTAAAACTATGAGCTCGAAGCTTTTTAGGGCAGCAAATAGTATTAACGGTAATACCGTTTTAGAAGATCAAATATTTATAACAGGGGAGACTCCATCTTGCGGCCCGATGTCTGAGTTTCTGGGGCCGTGGCAGCTGCATTACAGACGCGCCCAGTCATTAAAACACTTTCAAAACCATTTGTGCTCCTGATAGCTCCTCTCCAGGGGGCAGGAGCTTTCTGGGGCTCAGTGCCAGTGACTGCAACAATGTCTCCTCTATCCCCTCTCTCTCAGGCTAGGGGGATGTCCCCGCTTTGTTCCGGTGCTGGTGTTCCCATGGGGTCCTTTCCTATCATCCATCATTACAGCTGATCCTGGAATTACCACCCTTCTTTCTGGATTCCCACCTAAGAGTTCATTCCTTAAAGGGCAGACAGTGTCTGCCTTCTGCCTGCTGTCTGCTAGGAGCCTAGGCCAGAGCCTGACACATAGTAACGGCTGAGTACCTTATTATGGAAGGAACACCATGCCCCAAACTCATCATTTTCTTTAAGAGCCTATTGTGGATTCATCAAAGAGGGATCTTCCTAAATCTTTTTTTTCCTCCAGCTCTGTTTGCTGCATATGCGTTTTTGTAAGAGACTCCATTTTACAAGGGAATATTTTTTCTTTTGTCTGATTTAAAGTCATTTCTTCCAGGTCCAGAGTATATCCCTTGCTTACATGCTCCCTCTTAACTATTTTTTTCTCTTTCATCCTTGTCTCATATTATTATTAAAAGAATTTCATTATTATTTGTATAGTCTAATTATTCTTTTTATTTCTGTTTTCTTACCCCAAACCTTCGCCCTCTCGGTGTTCTGGAAACTTCTCTGAACTGTCTCTGACCTGGGGGGTATCCAGTGATCCAGAAGCATGCCACACCCGCTGTGACTATTTCACTGCTGAGTTCACAGGTAGGCAATGTTTTCCGGGAGGAGGCCTAATCAGTGTCCGACATCCGGGATCCAGGTCTTTGCAGCAGGTCCTCCTGTAAATTCCTGCAGAGGCTCTACAGGGACACCAGGTCCTTCTTCTGGGTTTTTATTGGAGAGCTCAGTAAGATGCAATTTAGGTCAGGGGGACAGTGGCCTTGATCCTAGGATAGGCCCTTCCTCAGACTGATTGAGAAGTGGGGTGTGTGTACTCTAGAGCCCAGGCCAACATCTGTGATGTGGCCTTGACCCAGACAACATCCCTCTGCATGGGCAGGTAGAGAAAGACAAGTCAAAATGTGGCCAGGAAGCAATGAGGCTATGTTTGGCTAATGAAACGAAGCTGCTTTTCTGGTTTCATCCCGAAGGCCAAAAGACATCTTCAAGAGTTTCCTATCAATTCTATTAGCGTGAAGTCTAATGAGATACTTCTGCAAAATCTTCAATGTCTTACATTTATCAGTTTGCCCGTACCTGTATACGGTTTCCACCTCCCCAAATACTGATGAATTAGTGACAAACGGCTTCTCTCAAACATCCTGCTTACTTACGTGTTCAATGATTTTGCCCTCCGTTATAGATCAGTGGTTCTCAAACTTGTCCATGTGGCTGAGCACCTGGAAGTTAAGGGCTTTTTGCGGAACACCATGAAATACTGATACATTTAATCCCATTACGTGGGCCAAGAACAATTTTACTAGCAGAAAATATGACTCTATGAATGTGTGCAATCTAATAGCATGACCACAAACACACGTGTCCTGCAAGGGGGAAAAAAGAAAGCTGCCAGGCTGAGATCGGCTCTGTGCACAGTTTCTCGTTGGTATCTGTTGGTTGCTTGTTCATTCATGCTGTTTCCTTCTGAGGCTGCCCAGCAGTCAAGGAGCCGTAGGCACCAAAGCCTTAAGAAAGAACTCAGGGTGGAGGTAAGCAGACAGAGCAGGTGTGAGCAGGACTCCAGTCCGTGAGGGTCAGAAAGCCCCTTCCAGTTGCCCAGACAAGGGGCTCTGGTGTCTGCGGTGCCCCAGGGACTCGGGCAGCCCTCCCGCACTGTCCCCAGGCCCTGCAACTGCTAAAACTTGGGGCTAAAGCCCTTGATTCCTCACCTGATCCCTGCAATCTCATGTTCTCATACAACCTTACAACACCTGGGCCAATCTCTTCGTGACCGTGACAAACCGGGCCGCTGTAACTGGAAGGATGGAGGAGCAAGAAGTTACCACTGGACAATCGAAGTCACCCAGGAAAAGCCCCACCCAGATAATCCAGGATGATCTCACCCCTGACCTGAGCAGGTGCCACCCAAGGAAGAGGTTTTTTATTCCTTCCTCTCCCACCACAGCCCACCCTCTGCTCTTTCTGCCAACCACGGTCTTCGTGGCTCCCTGTCTTCTACCGATGTTTTCTTCCACTTAGCTCTCTACCCCTCGTACCCGTTTCCTAGGGCTGCCATAACAAGTGACCTCAAACTTCAGGTCTTAGAACAACAGAAATTTATTTTCTCATAGTTCTGGAGGCCTGAAGTCCAAAATCAATATCACTGGGTCAAAATCAAGCAAGGCTACACCCCCTCCAAAGGCTGTAGGAGAGATTCCTTGCCTCTCCCAGCTGCGGCTGGGTCCAAGTGTTCTTTAGGCTTGTGGTTACTTGACTCCAAGCCCTCCTTCTCTCACTTTATCTGGTCTTCTTCTTTTCTGTCTCTCAAAAGGGTTTAGGGTCCACTCAGATAACCCAGAATGATCTCACCTCAAGATCCTTAATGTGATCTCAACCACAAAGAACCTTTTGCCAAATAAGGTCACATTCATAATTTCTGGGGATTAAGGCAATGGACATATCTTGGGGGAAAGCCACTGGGGGACTTGGCGGGGGGTGGGCACTGCTCAACTCACTACACCCAAGATAGGATCACTCTAGTGAAAAATCTCATCACCAGGGATGATGTTAGCTTGCCTATATATCCCTCCTCTGTGGGTTCCCTATGCACTAGTCTGCTTCCCCACCTCACTCTTGCCCACAGTCTTGGCTTAGATTATTGCAAGATCTAGATCATGCCGGGACCCTACAGAAGCCACCCCAGGGAATGAACAGCCCCACCAACAGGTGAACCTAAGAATTGCACTTAGCTTCACTCCCATATCCTAAGACCAGCACACCTGACCTTCTAGAAGGAAGTAGATTTTCCATACAGACTGGCTTACTCTAAAATGATAAATAAATTATTTTTTTAATTTTATCTTTTTAAAGCTAGCTCCTGGAGATGGTCTTTTGGGGACAAAGTTGACAATAATAAAACAATTTCAATTGTTTATTATCTACAATTAGGACCAGAGAGTAGGATTATCACAGTCTGATTAAAGCTGAGACTTTCTGAGGCCACCGGAAAGCCTCATCTCCTCTGCCTCTGGGGAAATATTGTCCTTAAGATGGTGAATATAATAAAGCAGGTGATGCTTGAGAATAGAGTTTCACCTCCGGTTGGTTCTTCCAGCTGCGGCAAAATGGAAAGATGAAGTCGCTGCGAAGTCTAGACAGAGCCCCAACCCCAGAGGAATTCCACGGGGCCGGTGAGTGAGGGTCCCCAAGTTTACCCCATGAATCCCTTCGTGCTTTGGTGCTTCTGAAATGCTTACCATCTGCCAGAGGATAATCATTTCTCGTGCTGCTTGTCATCAGGCTGTTCAAATTCCTCCTCTTATATATTCATTTGGGCCATTTGGATTTTCCATCTCATTGTCTCTTATACGCAGTGCAGAATGGTGAAGGAGCCTGGGCGGCTCTTTCCAATCCCAACACCGTTCTTCTCTCCTTTCAGAAGGTGACACTGAACGGAAGCAAGGCGGCGAGGGGGACCCCCGGTCCAGACCCTTCCCAGCCTACAGGGCTCATAGCCCGCAAGGACAGACCCACCTCCAGCTGAAAGCATGGACCATGAGCTCAGTGCATCTCAGACAGAGCAGCAAACAGGAAATTCTGACTGAGGGGTACCTCAGCATCACTTCCTGGCCGAGTTGTTAGAAAATAGTCTGGGTTCTTTTTTTTTTTTTTTTTTAATGTCTCGTGTCTCACCAGACTGTGAACTCCCAAGGACAGAGATGATCATAGCACTAATAGCCACCATTTATCCAGCGCTTACTGTGGGCCCCGCGCTGTTCTAAGCATTTATTTCATATACACGACCTCGGCGAACCCTCATTATCGCGCGGCGAGCTGGGTGCTGCTGCTGCCTTCATTTTGAAGATGCCGGTGCTGATACACAGGTGGGTGAAGTGGCCCAGGGATGGGGCTGGAGTCGGAATCCAGTCCCACCGATCCAGAGCTTCCGTTCTTACCTCCAGTGCCAAACACAGTGCCTGTCACCCGGGAGGCATTTCATAAAATGCAGTGAAAAGAACAAGTAGAAAAACAAATATCTTTTCCCTGCTTCCCTGCTTTGCCCACGCTCAGCAGGCCCTGCCCCCATCGGCTCTTCCCCGCACTGGGACTGCAGCCTGACCGGTCAGGCCAGGCCTCTCGCTGCAGGACCCCCGCCTACTGACTTCACCGGTGCCGCAGTGTGATTCAGGGCGGGGGAGGGGGTGGGGGGAGCTGGTCATAGATCTACACAGTGAAAATCCAGAGGACAAGAGGAGAGAGAAACCAAACTTGTCTGCTGAGACTCCTGTGGGTGTGGCCACCACAGGTGAAGACAAGTGATTTGTCTCATCCACGCATTTCCTGTTTCGTGGCTCCCCTCCCTCTCCTTTTGCAGACCACCTGCGCCTGGTATCAGCTGCTGAGTAAAGAGGCATAAAGTGGATGTGAGGAGAGGCCTGGTCCCCGGGGTGCCCACCGAGAAGGACAGAGTGAATCTGGATCTTTCCAGGAATCAGAGTCTCAGAGAGCAGAGGGCTCCTGAGGGCGACCAAGACGCAGAGGGACAGGACTCTGGAGCGGGCAGACTGGGTGCTCTGGCCCAGCTGAGTGGCTTGGGGAAGCCTCAGCCCTCAAAAGCTGCATTTCTTCACCTGTAAACATAGGATGGTCAGCCCTCTTAATGATGAGGATGAATAAGCTACAAATACGCAAAAGGCCTACCCAGTTCTCTCCTGGTCTGGCCTAGGGACTGGCCTGAGTCTTTCTGGGTCTGAAACACAGCCTCACACAGGACGGCAGTAAAATGCATTAGAACCACATGTCCCGGCTCAGACTCTCCGCTCCACAGCTTCCTGGTTGCACGACTTTGCGATTTTTCTCTCTGCCTCAGTTTCTCCAGCTCCAAGAGAGGGTGTGCACTCGTCCCTCCTTCGCGGTTGTGAGGATGAAGGAAGCGAAGGGCTGGAGGAGTGTCCCTGTGACTAGTAACCTCACAGCAGCAGCAGGGACAGCCTGTTTGTGATGACTCCCTCCTCATCCCCGGAGACGGGGAAGCCCTGTCACCAGCAAGGACTCGCGGGAGAAGGCCCCCTCAGTCCCTACGCCTCACGCTGGAGCACCCGACATCAAAGGCCCCAGGAAAGGCTCTGGAGCCTTTAGGACCCTGTGCCCTCCCTCAAGAATACACAGAACGCCCCGCATCCTCCATAGGAGAACACTTCTCCCCTAGCAAAGATTCAGGAACTCAGGTCTGGGGCTCTGTAGAGAGAGACCAGGGCGGGAACTCTGGGTCCACTACATGTCCCCATACATTAGGTACTTAGCCTCTCCGGGTCTCAGTTTCCTCATCTGTAAAGTGGGGAAAATCATGGTACCCAATCCCCTAGGGTTAAGCCTTAAATGAGATAATGTATGTAATTCATTTAGAACTGACATTGGCAAATCGTGAGCCCTCGGTAAGAGTTTGGCTATAACCCTATTTGTACCGTACTTTACAGTTTATAAAGCGTTTTCACATATTGTATCTCCTTTTGACCATCCAATCAGAGTGGCAGACCCCAGGGGTCTCCCAATTCATCAGGTGCTGGCCATTCCAAAGTGGGAATTAGCCCCATTTGCCAGAAGAACTCAAGGATCAGAAAGGACACGTGACAGACCCAAGGCAGGGCCAAGCCTTATGACACGGAAGAGCATCCCCTTCATCACGGTGCCAGGCTATTTCCCAACCAAGGAAAAAATGTCACCACACCCGTGGAGACATTTAATTTTTTACAGCCCTGGGGATCTAAGTTACTTCTTGGCTCCTGCTCTGTGGGCAAACAGCTTTGCTACATGTCACCTCTGAGAAGAGGCCACTGTTACGAGGCCAACGCTTGGATGTTGACATGCTAGAAACAGTTGCCCACCTCTTTTCGTCCTGTAAATAAATGCCTGGCATCTGGCCAGGGCCAGGGTGACCTCAGCAGAGATGAAAGGAGAGCACTGTTGACAACCCCACCCCCTAAGCTGGAGGCAAATGGCCCCTCCTCTGTTGTTTTCCAGTATCTTCTCCCCCTTAAAATGCAGCCTACATCAATGCCCTTTTGCATATGTTATGGACACTGTGATGGTACGCATGTTCTCCAAACACTCATTTGCTGACCCAAGGGATCCCTGTAGCTAGGAGTCTCAGAGGCCTGAGTAATCCCCCGATTTCAAAAGACACCCTTAAGAAAGCAGCCAAAGCTAAACCCAAGCATCGGCAGATACATCTTCTGTGGAAGAGAGCAAAGACGGATGAATACCAGCAGCCTCAAACAGAGATCCTTCTAGTTCATTCTAAAAGAAGAAAATGTGTTTATTACCCACCTAGCCCCACCGCGGAGCTGCCACAGGCCCCCCGGTTCCCAACATATGCTCCATGGAACATTCCGGCGATGTGAATAAATAATTCACCAGGCGCAAGAAGGCATTGGAAGAGGGGGTGCCTTTACCCAGTAAGTTTGAGAAAGTCTGGACTAAAGAACGTTAAATCAGTGTCCTTCTTTCTCAAGCCTTTGAAAATGCTAACAGAGAAGAGCTACAAGAGAAGGATCCAGAACACAATGCTTCCCATCAGCATCTCCCACCCCCCGAGGAATGGAGCCTCGAAATGCGGCCATTCTGGAAAGGCCCCAGTCCCCATCCTGCGAACGCCATGTTGCTTCCCTAAAGCCCCTGGCGCAGCGCCTGTCCTGCAGTAGAGAGCAGTAACAGTTTGTTGACTTTAACTGGATTCTAAAACCCTTTTCATTCTAAAGCTGTTCGTCAGCGGCTTTGCGAGGTCTTTGTCCTTGGAATTCTAGCAACAGATTTTAATGCTCCCAAGTGTCCCTGAACACTTGAAGCAGTTTCTACTTTGGCCTCAATTAAATGTAGCTTAAATTCCTGCCCAGGATGTTACTGGCTTCTGAGAACTCTTTCCTGGGATACCTAGCTCTTACCCTCAAAGGCAAGAGAAAAGCAATTGGCTACAAGCCAGCTCCTCCCTTCCCTGGTGTGTGGCCTTAAGCAGGGCACAGACTCCATTTCTCATGGGAAACGTGAATGCGATTCCTTCCTAGGCTCACCTTGAAGATTTAATGAGAGAATGGAAGTGACGTACCCGGCACACCGTGGGCCCTTTCTCAATATTAGCTCCTTCCTTCGTCACACTTCCCAGAGTCTGAGTGAGTCCCAGAGACAGGTGCACCTGCTGACAGGTGCCACCAAGGAGCTTGGGCGAGACCCTTGCAGAGGGAGAAGCAAACCTCTAACTGACCCAACAAAGGACTCACAAATGGCAATGTTGTACCTCCCCAGAAGTCCACTGAGTTCCTGGCTGAGCTGTCCCAGCTTACAGAGGTCCTCTGCCGGACGGAAGGCATCTACACTTACTCAGAACCACAGAATGCCTGGTACTCGGCCTGAGGTTTTAGCAAATAGTTCATAACCCGCATCACCAAACCCAACTTCCTTCTCAGGGCACTGAAGCTGACGCTGGGCAGTCGGCAGCTTGGAGCCAGCAGAGAGGGACAGACACATGTGCCCCAGGGTCCTGGCTTGGCCATTTGTAGCAGTGCGATTTGGAGCATGCTAATGTCTTCCAGCCTCATTTTCCTTGCTTATAAAATGGGAATCATGATGCCTATCTCCTCAGAATATTATTACAAAGATGAAATGAGCAAAATGGAAAGACTTTATAAACTGTGGAGTGTTGCCCCATTTGAAGAGAAGCTGTTTTGATGTTCTTTTCTGGGACAAGCCCCGTGATGTGGCCAGGGCTTCCGAGGCGTGGTATGAGCTGCCCAGGGCAAGGAGGCTCTTCTCTCTGGATCCTGCAATGGAGGCAGTATCATACCCTTCAGGGACAGCTCGCTGTGACCTCCTCCCTGGAGACTCAGCTGACTTGCAGCCTAGCATCCAACAACCTGCATAGGTTCCCTTCCTTTAAATAAAAGTGACCTTCACTGAGCTCATACTAAGAGCCAACCGTGGCACCAGGTGCTGGGTTGTATATCAGCGAGTACACATGTAGCCCCGTGGTTTGGGCAAGACTAGATTCACTTCACATTTAGGGAGACGACGACCTGGAGACCACACTGGGGAGAAGGAAAGAGGCAAAAAAAAAAAAAAAAAAAAGAGAGAGAGAGAGAGAAATGATCTGTTTTCAAGGGAGGTATCTGTTACCGCCTGGTCAGTGAATGGAAATGATGAATCATCAGCCACTAAACTACTATTATAAGCATTAGGGAGCAACCGAAGAAAATGAGTGGAGAACGATGAAAAACCGAGAGCTAAATCCTGGGTGCGCCACGGCTGGAGCTGAGGGGTGACACTCCCAGATGTGAGCAGTGGGCTTTTAGGTGGATTCTCACGTGAGTTTATTGCATTTTGTAAGTGGGGGAGAGAGGGCACAGGTGCCTGCGTTACGGGAGCACAGGGAAGGTAAGACTTCCCCGGTGGGACTGGAGGTGCTGGGGGCCGGGACCAGCATTTACAGGTAAAGGGACTGGCTGTGTAGGGACCTGGGGTTGGCCAAGTCCAGAGGTTTGGTGGAGCCCAGAATATGAGGAGGGAATTGGGAGGATTGGGACTGGGAAACCAGAGCATAGAAGTGCTTCCGCATCGCGGGGTGGGCTGTTTTCTTTGGTTTCCAGGCAGCAGAGAGCCATGTTTCTGCACAGGGTATGATAACATGTTTCTGTCTCTGTTCCCTGGTGTAAAGAGGGTCCAAGGATTGCTCCATAGGGTGGGGTCCCTTGCAGAAGGAACTCTCGAGCCTCCCTCTCTGAGGGTAGATTTGAGCCCTCTGTGTCTCTCTAGGAGCCAGGACCGAGACACCCTTGCCCTGCAGAGCCTGCCTAAGCCCCAGCTTTCCCGGGCTGGACTCCAAGGCCCCGGAGGCCCCAGGGAGCCTTGTAGCAGAAGCTGGTTCAGGGACGGCCATAAGAGGGCAGGAGAGCGCTGGTAATGGGCATTGCAGCAGCCTCTGCTTCTTCGGAGCAGCATGGGCCTGACCCGCAGCGGGAGGCTCTGGGAGCACTGCCGGGTGTCCGGATGGGGATGGGACAGGGTGGGATGCCGTGGGGTGTGGGAAAGAGAAGGAGGGAGGGGGGCAAGGCTAACACTGCCTCTTGGAGCAAATACCATGATGAACACTGCACTATGTCAGACAGACCTGAGTTGGATTCCCAGATGAATCACTTCCTGGCTGTGTGAGATTGGGCGAGTTAAAGGACCTCTCTGTGCGTCATTTCCTCTAAGGCAAATTAAGAAATGTTAATAGCAAAGTTATTGAGGTGTTTATACCAAAGAAGGGGGAGCAGTCCCACAATGATTCTAAGGCTGTGGCCAATGCCTGTCTTACACAGAGGTGCACAGACTTCTGTACATTCTGTTTGAATGTGGTCAGGGATGGGGGCTTCTCTCACCTTTATTGGAAGAAAGTCCACTGGGGTCACTCACCTGCAGTCTCCCCAGGGCCCCTCTCACCCTCGTCCCTCACCCCATCCTTATCACTTTCCCAGACAACACCAGGAAGCTTGCCCACCCAGCGTCCGACTGCAAGGAGCTGCCAGGATGTGCCTCTAAGTGTGAGGGTCCCCTCCAGGCATTCCTTCCACCTATGCCCCAAGAAGCCTGCAAGGGCCACTTCTCCAGAGCAGAGTGAGTCTGAAGTCCATGAAACACATGCACACAGAGTCTCAGAGCACAGACCGCAGAGAAAGTCTTCCCTGGGGAGTTGCCTGGGGAAATCGGGGCTCTTATCCCATTCCTCTTCTGCCTCCTACACATCCCCACTTTTGTCCCTTCAGGATTTTGTTCCCCAAACTACAGGTTTAGGGAGAAGGGTGCTAAATCCCCTTCACTGATGGCCCCAAGTGATGCTCAGAGAGGTGGTGGGGAACGGAGGTTAAGACCACACCTGTATTACTATTTTGGGGGTTCCCAGCCCCCAACAGGGGTCTCTCAGTTCACCTAATACATGTGTGTGATCATCAGATTGTGTTCTGATTACCTGGTAACAACTGGGGACCACAAGCCCCCCCTGCCTTCACTCTAGACCATGCAAATAGAAGCAGCTGGCCCTGGGTCACCACCTTAATAATCTCTAGGTCCTTGCAATTAGGGAGTCATGGACCCCTTTGAGAATCACATAAAAGCAATCGAAACTTTTCCCCCAGAGGAAGCCACCTTCACATTCTTTTCTGCATACATTTTTAGAGAATTTATGGATTCCCCAGCGATGGACCACTTGTGGGCCCTCCTGGACAAGATTCCCTGGACAAGATTCCCTGTACCAGCTCCTAGGAGAGTTACTCACCCTGAGAATCAGGAGATTAGGACTGGAATGGATTCTGAGGACTAGAACAGACTCTGCAACCTTAAGCAAATGAATTTGCTTCTGTGGGCCTCAGTTTTCCCATCTGTAATGTGGGGGCAATGATAATAGCACTGCTTACCTTATCAAGGTTCAAGGACCAGATATGCCAATGTGCAGCTCAGAAGCACGGTGGCTGGTTCTTTCAAGGGTAACCTCCCTTCTGGTCCCTGACAAGGGTGCACAACCTCTACCCGTGCAGAGCTCATGTTAGAGGTCCAGGCAACTCATCTAGAACATGAAAGGAAGGACTGTACCCTCGGTCCCAGTTCTCTCATCCCTCAAGCTCTCTGTCTCTAGGAATACCATGGACCACCCAGGCTAGGAGCTTGACATTCCTCCTCACCCAGCCCCCTGTGGCCACTCCATCACCCTTTAGATATCTCTCAGTTCTGTCCTGCCTTCAATCACTCTCTCATCTGGATGACTCCAACAGCACCAAGTCCACAGTCTTGTCCCTCTGATCCCTCCACAAAAGAGTATCACAGGATCTTTCTAAAACCCCTATATGACCGTGTCACTCTCCTGCTTCACCTCCTCCAGAGCTTGCCATGGCCTCCAGGATAAAAACCACACAGCCCAACACGACCCACATGGTCCCACACAGCCCAACACGACCCAATGGTCCAGCACATGCCTCTGCCCATCTCTCATACTCCCCAAAGGCTTGAGGCTCCCAGATGTGCGCTGCTCTCCCTAGAATGCTTGTCCCCAGGCTTCCCTTCTCCTCCCCATCTCCTCCTTTCCCTTCTCCAGCTCCCACGTGCCTGGGTGTTCTCCACATAAAAAAACTCACATGCTCTGCAAGGCCTTCCTGTCCCCTCTCACCAGGGCCAGGTTAGGAGTCCTTTGCCCCTTGCCTCTCTACTCCCTCCATCCTCCCAACAAATCACCATCCACGATGAGTTCTAATCTCCTACAGCCCCACTCAGTCACAAGCTCCCCATGGACAGGGACGAAGGCTGAACCCTTAGCAGTATCTGGCCTGGGGTAGACAGATGCTCCAGATGTTGACTGGGCATGTGGATGGTTTATCCGGGCACAGAAGCCATGGCCTTTGAGGACTACACCCACCCTGCAGTGCTCAAAGACAGCATGGCTCTTCTGTGTCCCCTTCCCTGCTCCCCTCTGTGTGGCCCATCCCTTTTCCTGTAGAAAACCCTTATCCCAGCCATGAGCTGCAAAGAACCTTCATCCCAGACCTTTCGCCACCCAGCCGCCCTGCTCCGAGCTGCATGCCATCCCCTCTGTTTTTATGTGCCCTCTCCCTCAGCGGGCGGGCTTCAGACCTTGGTTTCCCGGACCAAGCCCTAGGGGTCAGCAGAGGAGGGGGGTGGGGGCATCTGGGGAGGTGCCTCCAGGGTGGCAGGCAGAGAGGGGCTCTGGTCCTCCTTCCCCCCTTCTACTAGTCTGTTTCATGTAACAGAATTCCATGCATACTTCTCTTTGAACAAAGAGTTCTTTCTGAGTGTGAGGAGGCCTTCCAGCCCCTAAGGTGGGCCACACCCTCAGCAGGTGCTGAGCTCCTCCAAGCCTTGTCTTCACGTTAGTGTCCCGCCAGACGGATTCCACCCCCTCTCCTGTTGTCACCTTGCTCATATTTATAGCATCACCGTGACCACCAGAGAACATAACAGGCTTTTTAGGCTAAATCAATTAAACTGTGCCCGTAAGTCATGTCTCCCCGATGGCTTCTACCACCCTCCTCTGAATTTGTTCTATCTTCATTATCTTGGCTCCTCATGGCCAGGGGAGGGCAGTGCCCAGGAGTTCACACATGCGTTACTGGGGGAGGTCTGCCTCTCTTTCCAGCCCCATCTCCGTCCTTCTGCCCAACAGCACTTCCGGATCCCTGGCTGCAGACGTGGGCCGTGCTGTCCGCCCCCTTGTAAACTGGGAAGCAGAATCTCCTCAAGAAGGGGCCACTGGGGGGCGCCTGGGTGGCTCAGTGGGTTAAAGCCTCTGCCTTCAGCTCTGGTCATGATCTCAGGGTCCTGGGATGAAGCCCCGCATCAGGCTCTCTGCTCAGCAGGGACCCTGCCTCTCTGCCTACTTGTGATCTCTCTCTGTCAAATAAATAAATTCTTTAAAAAAAGAAAAAAGAAGAAGAAGAAGGGGCCATTGGTCTTTCCCTCCTTTTTCCCTTTGCTCCCTCCAATCTACAAATACCAAGCATCTACTCTGTGGGGTGTACACCTGGCCAGCAACTCAAGACGGCAACACGCAAAGATGATTGACTTCCAAGACGGGCCCCCCTGCCCTGCCGTCTGGTGGAAGCTGGTGTGAAGCATTTCCCAAGGGTTGACTGTGAGCCCAGGGATTCATGAAGGTAGAACAGGGGATCTGGGAGCTTAAGGCAATGATACTCTGTTCTCATTTCTCGTCTAAATACAAAATAAAATATTTGCTTTTTCAGATGGGATGGTGTGCGTGCTCTGAAGGCATGCCAGGAGAACACGCCCACCGACTCAGCTGAGATCAGGAAAACTTGCCGGTGATTCAGTCCCCAGCCCACTGGCTCATCACGTAGCAGACCCCTGAGAAGCACCCTGGTAGTTTTTGCCATCACACAGTATTAAATCCTTCTTATGTTTAGTCATACTCAGCTTAATTTACACCCAGTATGGGCCATTGGTTTAAGACAAGAAGCATAAGGAACACTGAGATGGAAATATGATATCGAGTTAATGAGGAGCATAAAAAACAGAATAATTCTCAAAATTTTCCCGGTACTCTATAAGCCATTGCTAAAAAGGGAAAACACACAGTTTGCCCTTTTTATTTATTAAGAATATTAATTATAGCCAATTTGGCCTTTTTATTTATTAAGAATAAAGATGATCGGGGCGCCTGGGTGGCTCAGTGGGTTAGGGCCTCTGCCTTCAGCTCAGGTCATGATCTCAGGCTTCTGGGATCGAGCCCCGCATTGGGCTCTCTGCTCCGCGGGGAGCCTGCTTCCTCCTCTCTCTCTCTCTCTCTGCCTGCCTCTCTGCCTACTTGTGATCTCTATCTGTCAAATAAATAAAAATAAACCTTTAAAAAAAAAAAAAGAATAAAGATGATCCACTGCTCTAATGTGTGTTTTTGAGAAGTGTTTATAAATAGCAGTTTCAAGCTTTCTCCTTAGTCTCAGTATACAATGGAAGAAAATCCTTTACATTTAAAAAAAAGGGGGGGGGACGCCTGGGTGGCTCAGTCAGTTAAGTTGCTGCCTTCAGCTCAGCCATGATCCCAGGGTCCTGGGATCGAGTCCCGCATCAGGCTCCTTGCTCGGCAGGGAGCCTGCTTCTCTCTCCGCCTCTGCCTGCTTGTGCACTCTCTCTCTCTCTCTCTCTCTCTGACAAAAAAATAAATAAATAATTTTTAAGTTGATTTTTCAAAACACAAAAATTTCAGTAACTCCAAGAAATGTGTTCTAAAAAAACAGCTTTTGATGCTGCAACTTATAATTAAAACCTGCATTTTAAAATATATTTGTTCTCCAAATTAAACATCAAATTATAATTTTGTCAACAAATCACCTTTATGCATAATTAACTTAAAGCAAATTAAGCATTATTTATCACTTATTCAGTGGGAGAAATGCTTAAATTCATCTTTAAGCATTATGGATATAATTAAAGAGTGATTAAAATAAACTTTATAATACAATCTTTAATAACATCCTGGTCTAAAATTATATTATTACATTTAAAAATTACCCTCTTACATACCACAGAAAAATTACAAAATGATTTTTAAAAATTAATTAGTGTTGTTCTCTAAATTTTTTTTTTTTTTTTTTTTTTAAGATTTTATTTATTTACTTGACAGATAGAGATCACAAGTAGAGAGGCAGGCAGAGAGAGAGAGAGGAGGAAGCAGGCTCCCCGCCAAGGAGCCCGATGCGGGGCTCGATCCCGGACCCCGGGACCATGACCTGAGCGAAAGGCAGAGGCTTTAACCCACTGAGCCACCCAGGCGCCCCTGTTCTCTAAATTTTTGCAAGTTTTCTTCTTTCTGGGTTCCGTGACAGATTGGCAGAGAGGCCCTGCAGTTAGATAAAGTTGTATGCCCACTTCTGGCCAATGAGTTGGGAAGTAGAAATTTCTAGACCTTCCAAATTTCCTTTCCCCTCTGGCATAGTGACTGGTGACATTTGGGACGGTGGCTGTTCCATCAGTCGGAGTCCCTGACCACCACGATGAGAACAGCACTCCTGTTGTCCCGTAATGGACATGTTGACCAAGCAAGAAAGAAAACTGTTTTAACTCACTGAAGTTTGGAGACTGTTTATTACTGTATCTTACCCAAACCTATCTTGACTGATATAATTCACATGTGGGAATGTGTGAGATTATCTATCACTCTATTCCCAGATAATCTCTACCCCTAGAAATAATAGTAGAGTGGGTCGAGCTTGGGTCTGGAGAAGCACACCTATGTCTGGATCCTGTAGCTTGGGCAAGTTATTTTACTTCTCTGAACTTAGTTTCCTCATCTTTAATTGTCTGTATAATACCTACCTTGACCAGCTGGTAAAAGGATTAGAATAACATATAGAAAAGGTCTTGTACCAAATCTAACATATAGACACTTTGGAAATAGAAGACATTATAGATATCTTAGTAAATGTCTTTCTTTCCTCTTCCCAGCACCTCTTGTCCATGTCCCTTTCCTGCAGCAAACTACTCCTCCCCCTCTCTAATCCTGTGATTCTAAAGAGACTGCCAATCATGGTGGGCCATGCCCTGGCAGAAAGGATGGGCCTGTAACCAAGTCCTCACCTACCCCCTCATTCACAGTGATTGGTCAAAGGACTAAGCATGTGACCCAAGCATGGCCAATCGGGACACTTCCATGGGATTTGATGTAAGGACAATGAGAAAGGTTCCGTCCTCCATAGAAAGCAATGGATGATGTCATAAGCCTAGAGCTGACAGCCATATTATTCCCTACAGACAGATAAAATTCTTCAATAAAAGAAGAAAGAGGAGCCAAGAGATGGAGTGATGTGGAGGAGAGAAAGAAAAAAGAGAGGAAAAGAAGGAAAGAAGGGAAGAGAGGGAGAGAAAAAGAGGAGAGATGAGCTCTCATCATAGTTACTCTGGGATCCATCCAACCTTTTCTGATGCCAGCAAATACCTCTTTATTCCTAGTTACATGAGTCAATAAATTCCTCATGGGTTAAGCTAGTTTGTGTTGAGTTTCTATTGTTTGCAATCAAAAGCATCTTGTTGAGTTTGGACATGCACACACAGCCATAGCACAATCCAGGCAGGATGTGATAAGCATCGCAGGAGACATACCAAAGGTGAGCAAAAATACAGGGGAGGGAGTAGGCAGGTGTGACTGGCTAAAGCAGGTGATGATCAGGAAGGCTTCCTGAAGGAGGTGGCATTTCAAGCAGAGCCTTCAAGAAGGGTAACCTGTCCATGAGTGTTGTTGTATTTATTTATTTTACCTTTTTAAACATTGAGAATATATATTCTCTCCCCCACCTCATCCCTTTCAGACCTGGACAATAAATCTAGGAGGTGATGTGAATTTTCCCTCCTTTCCTATGATTAAAAATTAAAATAATGTTAAATATTTGGAAAGTTTTCAAAGAGATCTTTCTTAAGGCCTGTAGTTTCCCCACATCTCCCACCATCCCCAAATACTAATCAGGCATCAACAAAGCAACAGGTACCAGGGAAACACACATAAACAAGGCAGACACACCTTCCAACTTCATGCTCCACTGGGAGAGGGTGGGGGACGAGACATCATGAATATTGATGACAGCCCGAGAGAAAGCAACAAGGAGCAAGACGGAAAATAACTGGGGGGTAGAGGGTGAGGCATTCATCTCACACAGGATGTCCAAAGCCTTTCGAAGGCTTCAGAAAAGAAGGCTTATTTCCTTCAGAAAAGAAGGAGGCAGTCATAAATGAGAGGAAGCCCATGGGGCAAAGGGACCAGTGTGTTCAGAGGCTCAGAGCTGGAAGGAGCAGAATGTTTGGAGACTTGAAGGAAGAGTGATGTGGATACAACGTGATAATGACAAGGAGGCTGGAGGAGATAAACCCGATAGATAGCCAAGGGCTCAAGCACGCAGTCTGGACAGCCATGGAAGGAACTGGGGTTTATTTTGTGGGTGTAGAAAATTCCTGTAACATTTCAAGCTGGGGAATGACAAGATCTCTCCTATCCCTGTCACTATAAGCCCAAATCCTAACTTTTGCCCCACCAGCCCCAAGTGGCAGGATCTAATGACCTCACTCACCTGAGTGTTTCCTCTAGCTTCCTCCCCGAGGGCCAGTGTCCTGTCCTGACTGCCGGCCCCTCTGTCCTGGCTGCCAGCCCCCACTATCCTGGCTGTCACTCCCCTCTGTCCTGGCCACCGGCCCCCACTATCCTGGCCCCCAGTCCCCTCTGCCCTGGCCGCCGGCCACCACTGTCCTGGTGCTCAATTTCCAGCCTTGATTATTTGCCCTGCAGCCCATTTTCTCTGAGATTGGGGCCTCCCTGTTCTCCTCACTCTTCTGGGGCTGGAGTGTTTCAAAGTATCAAACCAGCGCATCCGAATCAGAACCACTCAAGGAGCTTGTGCAAAACCAACCCACAAGAGAGGCTGATTGGGCAGGCCTGGTTTGTAGAAGCTTCTGAAGGCTTCCTCCTCGTATGAGGTGGGGTTTCTTTCTCGGGGCATCCCTCCCCAGGACTGACCCCCTGCTGCTGGTTTGCCTGCTTTGCCTTCCCACTAGGCACCCAACACAGACCACCTGCCCAGGGTCCTCCCAACTTCCCAAACTCTGAATAGCCGAGGCCCATCTGCCAGGCCCATGTCCCCAGCTGTTTCTTACAGGACATCCTCCTGAGTGGCGGCCGTCTGTTTGAATCACCAACACCTGTCCACCCCCGCTCCCCCCAGTCCTCCTCCCCAGAGCCCCTGGCTGGTCAGCTTCTCGCCCCTTTCAGCTGGGGATCCACAAGCCCTATAAGCAGATCTCCTCCCCCCACCCCCCGCACCGCCCCATGGCGAAACACGTGGGGTTTGTGGCTGAACGGCCTGAGTCTGAATCCTGGCATTGCTACAGACCAGCTGGGTGGCCTCAGGCAAGTTACTCTCTTTGAGTTTCAGTCTCTTGTCTGGGAAATGAAGCGAATAGTGACTATCTTATCCTTTTGCCATGAAGATTAAATGAAATATTACATTTAGTCATTGGCAGTACATAGCCAGCACTCAATAAACGTTAGTTACTGTTGCTATTATTACTGTTGCCATGATTACTATTATTATTCCTGGCCAGGTGTGATGAGCTTGACAACCAATCTCCTGTTCTCTTAAGGGATGATAGAAGCCTTCCTCCTGACATAAGATTCTTCTCGCTGCTGTCCCTCCCTGGATGAGGACACTAGTCCAGGTGCTGTCCTATGGTATTTTAGGAGATAGAAAATGGCAGGAAGCGAGTCCCTCCAGGAACAAATCGTCCCTTCCCCCAGGATAGAGCACATGGACGGTGCTGATTTTTTAGGATGAAGAGGGTTTGAACCCCTGTCCCCTCCTCCTATTTCTGCTGCCCTGGCTAAAACCTATTTTTATCAGCTTTGTACTCCCCTGAGCTATTTGGCTTCAGGGAACAGCTTCTCCGGTGGGAGGGAAAAAAACCCCCACATAACCTCTAAGCCTCTCTCTAAAATCAATTGCAAGAGTGGTTCTGCTGCTCTGGCACCTGTGTGAGCTCCAGCTGGGAGACCAGCTGTTGGGATGCTGGGCCGAGGAGCTGGGCTCCGGCATACATACCCCCGCCCCCCACGCCTGATGGGAGAGGAACGTGTTTTCTCCCAGACCAACTGTCTGGGGCTGGCCTGAGAGCTCCAGGCTCCAGGGACCAAGGTGGACACAAACCCATATGTGAGCCCTCCCCTTACCTGGCACCTACAGGCTATGTCAGGAAGTGGGCTGCCCAGAACCACACCTATTAGGGCTGGCGAGGCCACAGAAATCCTTCTTGCAGCCTCTCTGGCAAACAGCTAGGGAGTTAAGGCCAGAGAGCAAGGCGCTCTCTGAGCCCTCAGTGAGGCAAAGCCACAGCTCCTGGCCTCACCGTGACCTCCCTGGGGGACTCATTGGCTGGGCTGCTCAGCCAGGTCATCTGTTGCCCGGAGTAACGGCCACATCTGGCTGCACCAGCATCCCTCTCCAGCCATCTGGTTGGCCCCTGGTCTCACTCTGTTTACTGCCAGCATCGCCTTCCTGTTTGTTTTCTTACAGGAAGAGCCAGAGGGGCCAGGCAGGGCCACAGCAATTGAATGGCCCTTCTGAAGAGTAGACTGTTATTCCAGCAACTCTGGAATGTCTAGAAGGATGAAATAGCTGTTTGCAGGGATGGGGAGTGATCTGGGCCTGGTGCTAGCCCTGCGTGAGTTATGAGGTCAGAATTCTTAAGTGGTACCGCATCCCTGATTTCAAAGCTTGTGTGCATCATTTCCATGCCCGCCCCTTCCCATGGCCCCCGAGAGGTTAAGGCCAAGGGGCTTTGGAGTCACCACAGCCGAGAGATGATCAGCTGGGGATCAACCCGTCAACCAAGCAGCCTGGCCGCTAGCTCCTGCTCTTCCCTCTAGAATCAGAGTTTTGGAAGCTACTTTAGTTCCAGGTACCTGGGCCAGACACCATGGACCGAATGAGATTTACTATATGTGAGATGCAGAAAGTACCTCAAAATGTTTGGGGTTTCCAAATAGAGGGTCACAGCTGCCCATATAGCCTCTTGTACAAAATGGACAGAAGTTCCCTTTCTACAGCTCATTTTGCTTCCAACTGTTGAAAAATTGTTGTGATGTATTAATTTTGTTAGCACAAGATACCTGAAGGCCAGGAAACTATGCTACTTCGTTTACAAACCTGCAACGTACACGATGTGAAGGGAACCACTAGGGTTACGTGAAACATCACCGGCTCAGGGGTGTGTGGTGGCCTAGGGCACCGCCTCTTACCTCAGACCCTTCCGAAGTGGCCCTGTCCAGGCCTGTGACTCTCTCTTTCCTTTCCCTGAACAACTAGCTCAGCCTGGGATAGACAGCTGGTGGTGACCCACAAACTCAAGGAGCAGATCGAGGGTGTCCCGGGTGAGGCCCCAAGTGCCTCCCCGGCCCTCCCCGGCACAAGGAAATGGCCAGAGGCCCTACGTAGAGATAGGAGCTCAGGCCACCATCTGCTTGGAACAGGAAGAGAAGAACAGGAGGGCTGGGAGCTGCTATTATCAGTGTAGACGGACGGTGTTGAAGGGGTGGTGGGTATTGAGGACCAGCCAGCACGGAGGAATGTCAGGAGAGCAATAAATGGGGCAGAAAGCTGAATGCTTCCAGAAAGCATTGAGACTCTACTCCCATGGTCCTTCTCTAAGCAGGGAAAGGATTATCCTAACTAATTTCTCGGGTGGAGAACATGCCGGGTAAGATTCCCCACAGCCTGAGGACAGAACTACCGGACGCCTAGATCCTCCCCACCACAATCTCTCCAAATAGGGGAAGAAGATGGAAGTCAAACCCTGGGGTCTTGAAATCTATTTCCACCTTCTTTAGGAACCAATAAGTCTCCCACTTCTCCTCCCTTACCCCACCAACCCTCCCTCCATCTATCTGGGCCTTCACCCTTGTCACTGCCTCTGGGCTCATTATCTGCCCAGTGATATTCAGAATGATTTCATTAACGTCATCGCAAATGCAGTCATGAAGAACATATTAAGGAAGTTTGAACCGGCCAGTGCTCCCCACAAAGAGCCAACTTAAATACCAAGCAAAGTATCCATTTACAGTGTCAAAGAAAACCCCCAGTGCCTGGTGTCGAAGAAATATTGTTGCTCCTGGTCGATGCGGAGGGTGCTGCTGGAGAAGCTGCAGGAAAATTATTAATATCTATTTTGGGGAGATGTCGGTTAAAAATAAACAGCCGTGGTTGAGGGCAGACATTTGACAATGGAACAAATGTGAAAAGCAAGTGCAAGGATGTTCAGTCACAGATTTCGAGCCTGAATGATCAAGCTTTATTTGTTCTCTGTATGGCTCATAATTTTAACCTTTTATTATGCAAAGCAGCCAGTTTGGTTTTACATTGCCAAAGGAAGCTTGGATGATTAACAGATCACATTTGTCAATCACTTCATCTATGAAAAGGTGGGTTAGCCTGAAAGAGATTTTTTTTTTTTTAAGTTGTTTTCAACTTCTTGGACACGGAGGCCTGAGCACCCAAAGTCAGCATTTTCTCCCAGAAGCTGACGCAGATGAAAATTTAAGGTGGGGAAGGAAGATACAGAGGATGACCCAAGATAATCCCTGGTGTCCCTGGGAAGAAAGGCTTCCTGCATGCCAGTGAACAGCCCTCAGCTTCCAGAGGTGCAGGGAAGGGGCTGAGTGGCCAAGCAGGAGGGTTTGGTCTTCCTTGCTCCTTGGGAGCTCTCCAGGGTCCTGGACAGCCTCTGCATGAAACTGACCTACTGGACCATCAGGCCATGAGCGGGCCATGTGCAGGGCTGTAGTCTCTGCCTTCCTGGCTTTTACCCTCCAGATACCAGCTACACCTAATATGAACAGCTTACCAGTGTCTGTAGCCTCTGCAGACTCACACAATATGCAAAATCAGGGTAGCTGAAAGAAGCTAGATTTTCATGCCAGATGTGGGTTTGGATCACAGTTTTGCCACCCCCTAGGTGAGTTGAGAAAGTTACCTCTTCTTGAGCTTCAACTCTCTTTTCTATAAAATTAGATAACAACATGTGCCTTTATGGGTTGGAAAATTTTTTAAAGTTGGTGAATATTAAATACTTATCTTCTTTGTGTCTGACATAAAGCGGTCTCAACAAAAAATGCACGACATAATGATGTTTGTCAGCTTTCATACCATGCCTGGGCTGCTTTAGCAACCTGTCAATCCCTGGACTGCTGACCCTAATTCCTCGTTCTTGAGTTAGGACTCAGAGGTCACAAGCAACAGAAAATGGACACGGGCTTATGTAAAAAAAGGGGGGGGTTCACATTACAAGGACATGATGGCGTCTAACGGAAACCAAGAGCCTGAATGTGCCATACCTCAGTCGGATGGTAAACTAGGAGTGGTGAGGTCACCAGCACCCTTTGCCATCTCCCATCTCTGCTCCTCTCTGGCATCTCCTTATTCCATCTGTAGGCAATTGTCTCTGTGCTTCCATCCACCAGCAGAAAATACACTCTGGTGTTCACGAGCATTCACTTTATAGGTCTAAATAGACACTGGGCTAGACTGGCTCTATTTTCTCAGTTCCGATTCTCGTTTTTTGGAAGAGAAAATAAGATTGGACCTGTTGGGAATGTCCCCTGGTTAAAACAAGCCAGAATGGGGGTGAGTCACCCACCGGGAACATGGTTACTGGTCCATCCCAGGAGAGACAGAGTGAGCACACATCCAATATTGGTTTCCCAGTCTGTGTGCCAGAGACAACGGGACCCTGAAGAAGATACTCCTG
This sequence comes from Meles meles, assembly GCF_922984935.1. Lineage (NCBI taxonomy): Eukaryota > Metazoa > Chordata > Mammalia > Carnivora > Mustelidae > Meles > Meles meles. The sequence goes on along the minus strand of NC_060078.1, from coordinate 57,714,182 downwards.
ACCAAGAACTGCCATACATAGAGCCGAGCCTAGACTGTCTCCCTACAGCCTGTTCTAGAATAAATGTCCAGGTTCAAAGGGCTTACCTGCATAACCTCATTCTCCATGCTCTTGGGACACTTCTCCACATCCTTTTTCCTAGGTGTGTCCTAACAGCCTCACCACAGCCTCTGTTACCTGCCTAAGTAGTGCTTCTCAATTTAGCCGACCATCAGAATCATGTAGAGAGTGTTGAAAATGTGGGGATCCTTAGAACATCCCCACCCTCCACCCCTTTCCCAGGGATTGTTTTAAAGCTGGGGGTGGGGTGGGGGGATGGGGAGGAACTTATTTTTAAACAGCTTCCCTGGGTGATTTGGATTTACATCAGACTTGAGAGCCCTGAACCAGAGTAAACAGTCTTTTAGCACAAACGTAAGTTAAGGCTCTATTATGCTAAGCCCGGGGGTAAAGGCTTTAGATATGATTTCTATGAACTGCTTCTGCTTCATTCCTCAGAGGGAAAAACTGGCTTTCTTGTCTGCTGCACTGGCAAGCTTGCCAGAGCGCAATGCCTTGGGGATTGCCCCAGGTGATTAACAGAATGATTGCTTCCGTACCATGAAGGGTTATGTCCCGTTTTCCCAAGAGCCCTCAGAAGAATGGTACCTACAAGCCTGCAATTGGAGAAGAACAGTGTTTCAGGGAAAGACAACTACGTGAATGCCCATGGGACAGTGGGGCGGGCGGGGACTGGCCTGTGATTACAGGGCCATATTCCTCATTGAGCCACTGTTTACATAATCCAACAACCAGGACTAATTGCCAAGAGTCACTGGTAATGGAAAACAAGAGCCCTCAGCCTGGCTAAGAGGGGCAGAAAGGCTCTGGGACTGGGTGAGAGAGGACAGTTAGGACCAGCAAAGAATCAGAGCAGATGGACAACAAGCAAAGAATAGGGAAGAGCTTGAGGGGACTGGGGAGCTCGGAGGAAACTCAGTTAGAGGGAGCAAAGAACTAAACAGAAAACACCAACTTCTCAGGAAGTCCAGAGAAGGATACTGGGCAGAAACAAGCTGACCACAGCTGGCCTACAGAGGCTTGGTTCAAGCCATGGTGGATGGGAAAAAGTGAATAACTATAAAGACAGCCGCGGCCCCAGGGCCAGGGCAGAGGGACAGCCATGGGCTCCAGAGTGAAGTTGCTTGTAAGCAGGGCTGCAGCGGGAAGAGCGAGCGGGGAGCCGGGCATCTGCTGCCCAGCTGGTGTATCTGAGCAGGGTGCAGGGAGGCTGATGCTAGAAGCCTGTCGGAAAGGCTAGATACCAGAACAAACTTCTGCTGCCGGGACGCAGGACCTTCATTAGGGTGAGGCTGACAAGAACAAGAAGCAAATCCGGAAAGAGCAAGAAAGAGTTCTCTCCTCCTCTTGCCTTCTTGTCCTGTTCCGGTCTCCCCACTGGCCCAGGTGGGGCACCACAGAGCGGAATGCAGGGAATGGGGTTGGCTGAGTGACCGTATTTCGTAGGCATGGGGCCTGGTGGTGGGGGAGAAATCAGGAGGCCAGGGGTGGGCGGCAGTGTGAAGACTCAGTCAAAGCTTCTCTGATGTGATGCTTAGGTACCCAGGGAAGTCCCAGGGCCCAGTAGCAGGATCTGGAGTGAGACCCAAGCTCAGGATGGCACGGTGGGTGTCTCAGTAACTCAGGGCTGGACAAGCCCCCTCCAGAGACAGGAAAGTGGACAAAGGCTGGCCTGTGGCCTCATCCCTTTGGGTGTCCACGCTTCTTCCCCTGGGGGGAGCCGGAACAGACCTGGGGGAACCCATACCTCCTCCATGCAGGTATGGGTAAGAAGTGAGCACCACCACCCCCCGCCCCCCGCTACCCCTAAGGGGCCCTGCTTCCACCTCCACCAACCACTGTCCTTGCTGGGTCAAACCTGCTCACCACTGGAAGGAAGAAGGGTAAGAGCTCCTATTCTCATGCTAGAGATACCGGCAATGCGCCAGAGCCATGTGTCAAATTTTGTGTTGGTGCCTTTGAACTGGCTCCTTTGCCTTGGAGCACCAAGTCTGGGAAGCAGCTGCCTGTGTAGACCCGTACAGAGACATGACCCAGGGAAGCAGCTACACTGTGTGCTATGGGCCCTCAGCCTTTACCATGTCATGGGGCAGCCGGATCTCCCACTACCGCCGCAGCCTGCGCCCCCTCTTCCCCCGCCCAGGACAAGCAGTGATTGACTCGGCAGCCCTCACCAATCCCTTGCTCCCAGGTGCGCGAACACTGGGGCGCCTGTCTACACCAATTTCAGCAGAATTGGATTCTCCTCTGTCTTCAGAGCCTCCCTTCCCCACCCCCCCAGCCGTGTTGCCTGGGATCCCCTCCTGGGCCTCATCATCCTCATCTGCGGTCCAAGACCCCTAGGAAATGGAGAAAAGGAGAGGAGCCTCATGTTCAGACCAAAGCTGGCCCCCCAAGAAGACCCAGACAGGGATGGCATATGGGCCTCCACCACCGCCAGCAGCCCTGGAGGCCCCCATGGGAAGTGCCTGCAGCCAGGCTGCCCTTGGGAGTCTGGCTGGCCCACTCAGGCTTGAGGTTCCTCTGAGCGAGCCCTGCTGAGCCGGGGTTGGTATGTTTTCCCTGAAACTCTGTCACACCCATATCTACATGACACCCGGCCCTTTGAGCTCCAAGCATACTTTTGAAAAGTGAAAATCTAGGTCAGACAGTCAGCCTCCAAGCAAGGTTTCAAAGGACTTTCCATTCCCCAAGCCCTTCGCTTTGAACTTGGCCAAAACTTTCCCCCTAGGCTGGTATTTCTTCCCGAGAATGATAGCCCAAAGGTGAAAAATGCAGGGCAGCGCTCCCCACAAGTGGGTGGGGTTGTTTTCGAGTCTGATGAGTAAGCGAGGAAAAGTACTGCCAGCCGAGGCTAGCAGCCCGGTCCAGCCGGGGACGGCCCGGCTCTGTGCCAAGGCCTGTGCCTGTCGCTCATGCCATGAGCTGCCACTCAGAGAACTTCCCTCGTGGAACCACAGCTGGGTCAAGTCACCACGCTGGCCTTTCCTCCCCATGCCTCCTGGTGTGGCCCTGCGGGGCCTGGGCCATCCACAGACTCCAGCTCCTCGAGGTGCCGAAGCCACACGGGGCTGGTGGGCAGCGCCAACATCCATGTCACCACCCCGGGTCTCTTCCCTGGGTCCTCGGGTCACTTGTTCCCATGGGCCCTGGGACCCTGGCTCGGTTGGCCAATTCTGGCTCATTCCACTCTGGGGGGTTTTCCCCAGGAGCAGGTGGAGTGACTACACGTTGTCCTCTCTGGTCATGTGTATGATTCGGGCGATGGGAGTGAGGGGTGGGCTTTCTTTCTCTGGGACCCTAGGAAGTGGAGCATAACTCAAAGGAATAACCACACAGACCTCACATGGCCCCCACAGCCGTCCACTGCTCCCCAGCATCAAGAGGGAAAAGGGCTTTGGAGTCCCTCAGGCAGTCCCAAAAGATTCCAGAGAAAGCCCTGGAGCCTTCTGCCCCCACCATGGCAGTGCGGACACTCCCTCAAGAGCTGAGGCAAGTGGCACCAGTGGACAGACCCGCTGTGGGTCTGGAGTCCGGAGAGCTAAAGGCAGGGTCCGCGGGTTGGGCCCCAGACGTGTCCTGCACGTGTCTTCTGTCTTCCTGGGACAGTCAGAGCTAGACATGGCCCAGCAGAGGGAGAGCCTTCACTTTTTCATTTTGATTTTATTTGGGGTGTACGGTAACATGTGTATAGGTTCACACACTCATCACTGCAGTTAGGGTATAGGACAGTTCCGTCACCCCCAAAACTCGGGCTGCTGCTTCGTAGACAACCCTCCTTCCACCACAACCCCTGGCATTGCTGACCTTCTGCCAACCAAGTAAAAACAAAATCCAGGAATGAATTACATGGTGGGCAGCAGGGACGGTGAGCCATTCGGGGCTTCCCCCCAAAACACCATAACGTGCATAAGGTTGAGAACCCCTTGAGCCAAGGCTTCAGGTGGACTCAGGGGAACATGAACCTTGGTGGGGAGAGATGGGGATTTGTCACCAGAGAGCTGGGTCTTAGTCTGGCCTCAGCTGTGTGCCCGTTGGCAGGCTTCTGGGCTTTTCCAAACCTCCATTTATTGGGACTGATGCTTGCAGGTTTGAGAAGGGTGTTTCCGTTGGGAGGGGGGTCAGGCTTGGTGGTGAGTATCCGAAGAAGTTCTGCACAAAGTCGTAGGCCCCAAGTGTGGCTTACCCAAAAGTGGTGTTGGAGGAAAGAACCCCTGTTGAAATAGTGAGGACAAGTTACTTTGTAGCTGTGCAAACTCCCAGCTAAGAAGTCTCTGGTGGTGTGAGAACAGTTCCTGGACATGAGAGCCAGCGAGCAGATCTGACCCAGGGGAGAGAGCTCCACTACGGCAAAAGCAAGGTGTAAATATGAACTTTCTCTTGGGATTACCCCTATGCCTCTGCTCTTCCTTACCTTCCTGGATTTCAACCCTGAGAAGCTAAGCTTCCGCAGCAGGGAGATTCCCTGAGCAGATGGGTCGGTCAGGAAATGAGGCTTTGAACCAGGGAGACCTCGTTCAAGGCCTAGTTCAAGCCACTTTCTGGCTGGCTGACTATGGACAAGCCCCTCAACTTTGCCAGTCTCGCTTTCCTCATCGGTAGATGTGGGTGATAACAGCCCCTCCATCACGGGGCTGTCCTGCGTGTCAAATGAAGCAACACCTGGACGCCCTCCACGTGGGCCCCGTGCACACTGTGTTTCCAGAAAGGTCAGTTTGTTTGTTGCTCTGTTGTTGTGATCATTTTTTAAACTTCCAGGAAGGATGCCGGACCTCAGTTTCCTAAACTCACTCTCAGCTCTAGTCTGAGGTTAAAAGAGTGGGTCCTACTTCATCATTCTGGAAATCTACAGTCATCCAAAACTGATTTCCTGGAAACAAGGGCTACCCTGGGAAAAGGGCCAGTTCTGGCCTAGTTTTCACCCATGGGCCCAAAATGACATGACCGCCAGTGTTGTTGATTACAGACCAGAAATTCTCAAGCTCCTCAGCCCTGGTGGAAGGAGTCGGGTCAAGGGCTTCTGGAGGCTGAGCCAGGAGCCAGAGGAGCCTGGGGTCCTGGTCTGGCCTGCAGCCATCTGACACTCACGCCCCCTCCGGCCCACAGTCATTCTCCAAACGCATGCTTTAAGTCATGGAGGTTTTTTCCTGGACTCAGCCACACGCAGTGAGGGGACACTCGACACCCGCTCCTACTCATAAATGTACAAGCAGACTCCATTTTGCCTCAACAGGTACCTGAAAACTGCATAATAAAATGAATTGTTGTAAAGCAGCCCATGTTGTCCCAGAGGCCCAGGGTTGTAATTGGCGGTTACTGGTCTGATCAGTGGTGACTTAACAGCAAATTTATATCACCAGCAACGTCATAAAAGCAAATACTGTATGTCTCCATAATCACTTACGATATTCCAGCTCTGCCCCAAGTCCTATAAAATGGGCATAAATATACCGAACACTTTACTACATGAAAGGAACCAATGGCCTATATGCAATATATGTGCAGCTATAAAAAATACAACTGTGTCATAAATCTGAACTAAAACCAATATTCCAGCCTTAATGGACATCAATTAAATATTTAATTAATGCCCGTTTTCCCTACTTGCTTTGAATTCCAAATGAATTTTGGAAGGTTGACTTGGGGAGGCTCTGATCTCTTTTAAAAATGGCCCAGGGACATCCGCGTGGTTACCTTTGTCCCTCAGTATGTGAAGGTCCTGGAGGAGGCAGTGGCATCAGGCTTCGCGAGTGAGTGAGCGAGTGAGAGGCGGTTGTTAGGAACGGTGGGAATCCCACAGCAGAGCCAAAGGGCTGGCCCCACTCCGCACCCCCGCCCCTCCCACCTCTGGAGGAGAAGCCGCCCTGCCCAGTCACCCCACGAGGCCGGCGGCTGCCCTAGCACCTGACTGCGGAGCTAAGGGGAGGAAGGTGGCCTGATGGAGTCACCACAGGAGGGACCACGGGTGTCAAGAGTCGTGGGCAGCTCTTCACGTGCAGAAGCCTGGGCCTCCCCCTGACATCCCATGACATTGTGGCTGGGACAGGGCCGAGGGTCCTGCATGTCAGCCAGCCCCTGTCTGACCCTGGTGCACACTGGGGCTTGAGAATCACTGTACAGAGGTGACTCTCCCCTCACTCCACTCCTGCTCACACCTGTGTGCCAGCACGCCCGCATGTGAGGGCCCTTCGCAAGCCACGCCGGAACGACCCTTCCCTCCCTGCGGCGCCCCGCTGTCACTCGTTTGTGGTGCCTCTCTCTAGACCTTCTTATATTTTTTTCTTTTAGACCTTTTTAAAAATGTATTTGCAGACCCATATGTCATTTGAAGTTCCTCTCATGTACACAGATGGCGTCATGCTACATGTGTTGATGGGGAACTTGCTTCTCTCCCTTTACAACATGCCAGGCAACCCCGCGGTGTCCGCGCCTGCAGATCTGCCTCATTGTTTCTCTCTCATTCTCTCTGTCTCGCACGGCATTGCATAACTAGGTTCTGCAGTGTGTTATTTCATCAGTCCCCCGCTGAGGAATGTGTAAACGGCCCCCCTCCTTTGTTCTGGTCACTAGCCACATTTCTTTGCACAAGCCTGAGGTTCATTCCCACTCTTACTATTTACGGGCACTAGGCCTAGGCAAGGAGGGAGACAGCTCTGGGGACGGCTCCTGGCGAGGCAGGCAGCACTTCGGTGGACAGCCTTCCAACACCAAGCAGGCCGTTAGCTCAAACATGAGCTTTTCTCACTCACCTGCCTACACTTTAATCCCTTGGGACCTGGAATAACCTCCCAGCTGTGTCTCCCTTTGATGCCACCGCCTGGCGCTTCCTAGCGTGGGATTGGACCGTTGCCCTCCTCCACCTGGGCTCCAGGCAGGGCCCGCCTCCTTCCCCAGCTGCTGCTCCATCCAGTCCACGCCTGTCCAGGGTCACCTCCCTTCGGGCCCTGCCACCGACCCGCTCCAACCCGCTGGGAGTGCCCACTCTCTGACTGGGTGCCATGCGGGAGGCTGTGCGGGCAGCCTTCCCACCCAGGTTGTGTCCCTCTGGATAAACTACCTGTCCCCCAAACCCCGCACAGGGCTCACCCCTCCACGAGACTCCCGCCGTAAGCCTTCCCGCCGGACTTCGGACTCCCCAGACACATGCCCCCTCCTGTTGGGATCTTCGCTCTAAGTTGGGCTGGGGCAGCAGCCTCACGCGTGCTCGGCCCTGCCAGAGGCCCCATGCTGAGGGCAGGAGTGGCCCTACCCCAAGGCTGCCTCGGCCGGCGAGAAAGGACCGTGAGGTTTGCAGGTAGTTGCCCCTTCTTGCCTTCACGTGTTCGCTGCGTGACTTAAAGCTTGTCACGTCTTCTCCGCACGTCAAGATGACCCTCTTAGCTGACTGCTAGCACCAGCACGCAGAGGCCTCGTAATGTCTGAAACAGGCCTAAGAGCCGTCCCAGTCACAGCGTCTGTGTTCTCTGATTCAGCAAGTGACCGCCCAGCCCTTCCTCCAGCCTGGCTGCGGGCCCCGGAAGCCCTCCCCCTCCCAGCCTCTGCCGAGTCTCCCTCAGCTACAGGCTCTGTGGCTCTCAAGCTGCCAGGCCAGCCTCACCGGGCGCTGGGCAAGCCCAGAACGCATCCATCACAGCCCCTACACCCTCTCTCCCTGATGGCAGCAGTCTCACCTTGGGGTGCACGGGAGTCATAGAGGGCTTTAGTTCAGACTTAGTGGAGGCCCCACCAGAGTTTCGGATTCAGAAGGTCTGGGGTGGAGCCTGATAATGGACATTTCTAGTAAGCTCTGAGGGGATGTTGAAGCTGTGGGTCTGGGGGCCACACTTTGAGAACCACTGTCTTCCAGGGCTTGGAACTGGTTCCCGCTGCCCTAATTTTGGGTGAGATGAGCCTGAGGGAAATCCCTGGTTACTTTATATCCATCACCAAATCTTGTTCTCTTTCTGCAGCTGGCTTTATGCAGCCGAGAGCAGTGGCCGGCCGCCCAGCTGTGAGCTAAGCGGGGAGGGCAGCTTTGCAGGGTGGTGACCAGATTGCTTCAAGGCACGGCTGGCATCAGAATCACCGTTGCTTGAATCCTCTTCCTCTTCCCTGGCGCAGGCCAGCTATCCCCTTTATTTCAACGGTTTGTGTCCTTTGGAGACCACTTTGCAAACCTGACGAAAGCAATGGATTCCTTTCCCTAGAAAAGCATATCTGCTCATAATATTGCATGCAGGGACGCCTGGGTGGCATAGTCGGTTAAGCGGCTGCCTTTGGCTTGGGTCATGATCTCAGGGTCCTGGGATCAAGTCCGAAATGGGCTCCTTGCTCGGTGGGGAGCCTGCTTCTCTCTCTGCCTCTGCCGGCCACTCTGCCTGCATTTGCTCTCTCTCTCTCTCTGACAAATAAATAAATAAAATCTTTAAAATATATATATTGCATGCAATTTGGCGGGACATCACAGATGCCCCAAAGCCCACCACAGAACCCAGATCAAGGACCCTGCTCTACCTCGGCGATTCTTAACCTTCGGTGTGCAATAAGATGTTGGCTGGGCGCTTAAAAAATACAGATGCCCAGAGACACCCATAACACCACGGAGGTTCTGACGCAATCTGTCTGGGGCGGGAAGGAGGCTTGAATCTTTTTTAATGTGTGGTCAAGTTGAAAACACTGCAATTTGCCTCCTTCCTTGGGACCAGTCCCTCCTCCCCTTTCCACACTGCTTTGACCCTTCTCAAGGCCCTCCTGCTTCGTGGGGCCCCAGGCCAGTCCTGAGACCCTGTTGCTTGCCATGATGATTATGGGTGGATGGGATGGCTTGGTGTCTGTCCAGGGTCACCTCACTTCAATTATCATCCTCACAAAGGTTCACGGTCAATCTCTAGGCTGTAACCGTGTCTTCTCTAAGAGGGCGTCTGGAGCAGTCAACCCCGTCCTTCCCACCTGGGAACGGCCGTATGCCCCATTAACCGGGCAGCTCCTTCCCGCTTAGATTCAGATCAGTGATAGAAGGAGCTGCTGTCTTCAGAAACAATTAAGATGAAGAAGTATCCCAAGAGACCACATGGAAAGGTCGCCTTCAGCCCAGGGCGTTCGCGCGCCTGTGAGAATCACGGGGCCGGGGGACATCCCGGGAAGGTACTTTAAGACTTCCAAGACGCGGGACTCCACAATCAATACTTGGAGACAGCATAGGCAATTGTGAATTGATTAAGTGAAGCGCTTAAATAAAGCAATCCCCGTCTAATGATCGCTCATCGCTGACTCGAGGTACACTCTAAAGTTAGAAAAAACCATCTGTGGTTTCTCCCTACTCCTTCTGGGGATCTCAGGCAGGAAGAAGTAGAGATTGAGGGTGGGGACTCAGTGGGAGAAGAGGAACAGTGGGCCCACTCTGGTCCCTTGCCTAGGCAGCTGGGGTTTCTATCTGTCCGGCATCCTGTCCCCTTTGTGGCACCAGCACTTCACACTCCCCTTGAGGGACTCAACCTCCCATTCCATGATGCCTTGGTACCACTGCCAAACTTCCCCACTCCACCCACCCACTTGTCCCTAAGCATCCTCTGCCCCCGTCGGAGCTTCACTGGTTGAATTTCAACTTGACCAATATGACCTAAGACCTCTTTACTGGCAGCCACTTAAACCAACTGCCCTTTGGTTCTGGATACTAACCAGGCCCTCTGCACTGGGAGCCTGCTACCAGCCTGGATTATTCAGCTTTTCCTATACCCTTGCAATAAATTCCTTTTTTGTTTAAATTAGCTAAAGTTGGTGTCTATTGTTTCTAGGTAACATAAGCTGACTAACTGATCCATGTCACCCCAAAGGGCCCTCGTAGGAAAGATCCAAGGGGTGCCAGATAAGAAGCTGTATCTTGTGTTTTCTATCAGGACAGGGTGGGGGCATGCAAGCTGCTCCAGGACTAGCCTGAGTGTAGGCACGGTGTAAGTCAAGGCCATATTGAGCCGGTACCAACACTGCAGGTGTGGCCAAGTTCAGCCATATCAGGGTTGAGGTCCATGAAGCCAACACACTGTGGAATAGCCACTTTCCAGCAACCAGAGGTGACACAGCAATGGGGCAGCTGCTCCTTCTCTGCAGAGCTTGGTCCTCTCGCAGCATAAATACCCATCTGTGCTAGAACTACAGTTTCCTGAGGTTGCTGTAACAAGTTACTACAAACTACCTGGCTTCAAACAACAGAAATTTATTCTCTCAAAATCTGGTGACCAGAGGTCTGAAATCCCCTGAAGGCTCCAGGGGAGAGTCCTTCCTTGCTTCATCCAGCTTCATGGAAGTTCCAGAAGTTCTTGACTTCTGGCAGTACAACTCCAGTCTCCAATTTCATTTTTAGGTGGTCTTCTTTCCTGTGTTCATGTGTCTCAAATCTCCCTCTCCTTTCTTTCATGAAGACATTAGTCATTGGATTTGAGAGCCCCCCTAAATCTAAGATGATATCATTTTTGTGTCCCTAATTGCATCTACAAAGTCCTTTCTTCCAAATAAGGCCACTTTCCTAGATTCTGGGAGTTAGGACTTGGACATATTGCATTTGGGGCCACTATTCAACCTGCTATAGATGGTATCTGAGAATGGAATCCAGCCCTTCCTACCCCCACCCCTCATCAGAAAGCAGTTTGTATCTCATGGGAGTCAATACTGGAAGACGTTTGATTGACTGAAAGTCTAGCAGAGTTTGAATTGGGTTAGGAGCAACTGAGACATAATGGTCAGGGGTGTGCCATAGGTCAAAATATGCTGCAGGGCAAAGATTATAGGACTAGTTGTCAGTGCACCTAGATTCCATACTCACTGCATGGTAATATAGTAGATGCTTCTTATGGACCATTCCACATCCCTTCAGGGTGGTTAATGCCTCAAAGGTAACCTTCACAATAGAGGACACAATTGGAGAAAGAGTTGGTAAGTAAATGCCCTAAACATAAGACTCTGAAAGATAGAGAGAAGAAGGGAAACCATCTGGGGACCTTAGAAACCAAGGAATGACATGACATTGAGTTCCCTGAGTTTTCTTTTTGCCTCATATATTCCAGACTTGTTAGTGAAGAAGCCAGCTACCTGGCAACACCAATAGTCACAGACCACAAAAGCCCCAGCCAAAGACTACTCTCTCAGCCAAAGGCTCAGGAAGTCTATCCAGACAGAAAACTTTTAGACAATGACTGCTCTACTTCAGCAAACACCACTGGGGGAAAAAACACACACACACAACAACAACACTATGGTACCATTCCCCCCACAACCTAAGGAACACACACATATATACACACCAGCAAGAGCCAAGTAAAGAGTCTAGATTTCCACCCTTACTGGGCTGTAACAAAACACCTAATCCCCATCCCAAAGCAGGGTGGTATAATAGTAGAAGGTTGAGTATGGAGCTGAGACTTGCATCTCTACTGAGTGGAGGCATATTAAGAAAGCTTCAGGGGAAAAAAAAAAGAAAAAGGGGGAGGAGGAGGTGGAGGAGGAGGAGGAGGTGGGGAGGAGGAGAACAAAAAGAAGAAGAAGAAGAGGAAAAAGAAGAAGAAGAAGAAGAAGAAGAAGAAGAAGAAGGGGAGAGGGATAAGAAAAAGGAGAAGAAGAAGAAGAGGGGAAGAAGGAGAAGAAGAAGAAAGAAAACATTTTTAAAAACCAAAAGAAAACTTTAGAACAGAAAAATTCAATAACCAAATTTTAAAATCTCAGTGGGTAAACTCAAGAAGAGAATGGAGAGAGCAGAGCGAAGAATCAGTGGATTCAAGGATAGAAAAATAGAAATGACCTAATCTGAACAACATAAAGAAAATAGAATTAAAGAAAGAAAGAAGAAGAGTGAATGAAACCTCAGGGAACTGCAGAACTATAACAAAAGATCTAATATTCATCATTCATGTCATTGGAGTCCCGGAAACAGCAGAAAATGAGGGCAGGACTGAAAAAATACTTGAAGAAGTAATGGCTGAAAATGTTCCAAATTTAGCAGAATGAGTAAACTGATAAATTCAAGAAGATGAACAAACTCCAAACAGGATAAACCCAAACAAATTCATACCAAGACACATCATAGTCAGAATTCTGAAAACCAAAGGCAGAAAAATCTTGAAAGCAGAAAAAGAAAAATGACCTTACCTATAGGGGAAAAACAATTTGAATGACAGTAGATTTATCATCAGGAACTAAGGACCAGAAATAAACGGAACATTTCAAGAAAGGAAAGAAATGAAAGAAAAGAACTGTCAAGACAGAATTTTATATCCAACAAGAAAAATTCTTCATGCATGAAGGGGTAATCAAGCCCTTCTCAGATGAAAAAGCAGTTTGAAACATCAGGAGGGAAGAAAGAAAAACAGAAAAATAAAAAGATGAGTAAATACCTATTTTCTTCTGTTCTTGAGTTTTCTAAGTTATGTTTGACAGTTGAAGCAAAACTTATTAACACTGTCTGGTATGGCTATAAATTATGTAAAGGAAATATTTAACACAACTATATTATAAATGGAAGAAGGTAAAGAGACAAAGGAAGATAAGGTTTCTACACTTCACTTTAACTGGGAAAATGGCAATACCAGTAGACTTAAAAATTAGATATGTTTAATGTATTACCTAAAGTGACCACTAAAAAATGCTGCACAAAGAAACACTCTCAAAAACACTATAGATTAGGGGTGCTTGGATGGCTCAGTCAGTTAAGCCTCTGCCTTTGGCTCAGGTCATGAGCCCTGTGTCTGGCTCCCTGCTCAGCAGGCAGGATGCTTCTTCTCCCTCTGCCCCTCCCCCTGCATGGTGCTCTCTCACTCTCTTTTAAATGAATAAATAAAATCTTTTTTTAATACTATAGATTAATCAAAATGTTGAAGTAGCCCACAGGAAGGCAGAGAAAAGAAAGGGAGAAACAAACAAACAAATCCATATCAAACAGAAAAGAAAAAAACAAAATGACAGACTTAAGCACTGATATATCAGTAATTGCATTAAATGTAAATGGTCTAAATACACCAATTAAAAGGCAGAGTTGACAGAGTGGACTTAAAAACATGACCCTACTATATTCTGTTTACAAGCAACTCATTTCAAACATAATGACAAATGTAGCTGGAAGGAAAGGATAGGGGGAAAAAAATATCATTCAAGAATTGATTAAAAGAAGGAAAGTGGGGCTATATTAATCTCAGATAAAGTATAGTTGAGAGCAAAGATGATGACCAGAAAGAGAGAGGCATTATATAATAATAAAAGGGACAATCTACCAAAAAGAGCAATTATTAAATATGTATGTACAAACAAAAGAGCTGCAGATATATGAAGCAATAACTGAAAGAAAAAATTATCAAATATCTATTATTTTTATAATCTATAATTATAGCTGGTGACATCAACATTCCTCTTTTGACAACTGATAGAACAACCAGATGGAAAATCAGTAGGATACGGAATTCAACACCATCAACAGTCAACAGAATCTCATTGACATTTATGAAACACTCTGCCCAATAATAGCAAGATCCACATTCTTTTCAAGTATCCCTGGAACATACACCAAGATAGACCATATCCTGGGCCACAAAACAGACCTCAACACGTTTTTAAAAATTTAAGTCATACAGAGTGTGTTATCTGACCATAATAGAATCAAAATCAATAATATAAATAAACTGGAGGGGCGCCTGGGTGGCTCAGTGGGTTAAAGCCTCTGCTTTCCGCTCAGGTCATGATCTCAGGGTCCTGGAATTGAGCCCTGAATTGGGCTCCCTGCTCAGTGGGGAGCTTGTTTCCCCCCTCTCTCTGCCTGCCTCTCCACCTACTTGTGATCTCTGTCTGTCAAATAAATCAATAAAATCTTTTAAAAAAAAAAGAAACTGGAAAATTGCCAAATACTTGAAAATTAAATGACACACTTCTAACTAATTCATAAGAAAATTGCTATATACTTGGAAATTAAACAACACACTTCTAACTAACTCATATGTCACAGAAGAAGTCTTGAAATAAAAAAAATTGACCTAAATGAAAATGAAAATATAACATCATATACATATTTATTTATATTATAAATTGTATATATTATAATATATACATGTATAATGCAATATATAAATATATGATATAAATATATAAATATAAATATATAATATATAAATATATATTTTATATATAAAAATATTTATAACATTTATTTATAAATAAATAACATCAAAACTTATGACAGAAATAAAGCAGTATTAAGAGGAAAACCTATAGCACTGATGCTCACATTAGAAAAGAGTAAAGTCTGAAATCAGCAATCTAATTTCCTACCTCAAGAACCTAGAAAAATAACAAAATAAACACAAATCAGAGGAAGGAAATAATATGGATAAGAGCAGAAATTGAAAACAGAAAAACAACAGAGAAAATTAATGAAACAAAAAGTTGGTTCTTTCAAAAGACTAATAAAATTGATAATCTTCAGGGCGCTTGGGTGGCTCAGTGGGTTAAAGCCTCTGCCTTCAGCCCGGGTCATGATCCCAGGGTCCTGGGATGGAGCCCCACATCAGGCTCCCTGCTCAGCAGGGAGCCTGCTTCCCTTCCTCTCTCTCTGCCTGCCTCTCTGCCTATTTGTGATCACTATCTGTCAAATAAATAAATAAAATCTTAAAAATAAATAAGTAAAATTGATAATCTTCTAGCAAGAAAATGACAAAGAAAAAGAGAGAGAATACACAAATTACCAATATCAGGAATAAAGCAGGGACTATAACACCTGTAGACCATACCCCCTGTCAGACATCAAAAGGATAATAAAAGAATACTATGAACAACTCTACACAAATAACTGACAACACAGGTGACTTGGGCCTACAGGTAATGCCATATTTAATGGTGAAAGACTGAATGCTGTTCCCTTAAGATTGGAAACAATCCAAGACAAAAATATCCATGCTTATCCCTTCTCTTCCTCTTTATACTGGAGGTCCCACAAAATGCAATAGGACAAGAAAAAGAAATAAAAGGCATCCAGATTGTAAAAGAGTGAAATAAAACTGTGTCTATTCACAGATAGCATAGCTTTCTATGAAGAAAATCCAAAGGACTATATAAACTACTAGAAATGAGTTTAGCAATTTCTGAGGACACAAGGTCAATGCTAAAAAATGATTATGCTTTTATTTATTAGCAATGATCAATTGAAAATTTAAGATGTCATAGTGTCAGGATGCCTAGTTGGCTCAACTGGGTAAGCATGTGCCTTCAGCTCAGGTAATGATCTCAGGGTCCTGGAATTGAGTGCTGCATCTGGCTCCTTGCTCATTGGGGGGTCTGCTTCCCGCTCTACCTGCCATTCCCCCTGCTTGTGCTCTCTCTCTCCCTGATTGATAAATAAATAGATAAATAAAATCTTTTTTTTAAATTTAAAAAGTGTTTAAGTGCCATTTATAATATCAGCAAAATATGGAATACTTAGGCATAAATTCAACAACAATATGTCATATTTGAGATCTTCAGGCCAAAAACTACAAATCATTAATTAAAGAATTCAGTGAGAAATGGAGAACTGGGATGCCTGGGTAGCTCAGTCGGTTAAGCAGCTGCCTTTGGCGCAAGTCATAATCCCAGGGTCCTGGGATTGAGCCCTGAATCAGGCTCTCTGCTCAGTGGGGCGCCTGCTTCTCTCTCTGCCTCTGCCTGCTTGTGCTCTCTCTGACGAGTAAATAAAATCTTTAAAAAAAAAAAAAAAGAAATGGAGAACTATGTGGTGTTCATGTATTAGAAGGCACAATTTTCTTAAAATATCACTTCTTCTCAAACTGATGTATAAATTCAGTGCAATTCCAATCAAAATTCTGGTGGGTTCTTTGGTAGAAATTGATAAGCTGATTCTAAAATGTATGTGGAAACACAAAGGAACTAGAATAAACCAAAACAATTTCAAAAAAAGAACAAAGTTGGAGGACTCATACTATCTAAGACTTATTATAAAGCTGTTAGCAATCAACTCAGTATATTACTGGTGAAAAGGTAGGCTGTAGGCCAGTGACACAGACCAGAGTTCAGGTGACACAACACGGAACTGGGGGTGAGGAGGGGCAGGGAGGCATTCTCCTCACTTCTGTGGGAAGGCGGCACTATTCTGTGCCTTGAGATGTGGCAGCTTCAAAAGCATCAAGAGCGTGCTCGCTTCGGCAGCACATATACTAAAAAAAAAAAAAAGCATCAAGAGCTAGTCCTTCTGGCTTGGATCTCAGCACTTTCCCCAGTGAGCACTAGCCATGAATACTTGTTTTTCAAGAAGCTTCTCAGATAATAGACATCAATGGTGGGGGAGGGGAGGATGCAAACCTGGGGTAGAAGATTAAGGAAGACGCCGCAGTCTAATCCTAGTTAATAGCTTGGTTTATGAGCACGTGTCCTAGATGTGAACTGGGTGAGAATTTGGTTGGGGGTGGGGGTGGGACCAAGGGGTGTTGGAAGAGCTCCTTAAATAATAGAGACAAGAACCTAGAAAATGTGACCTTTTCCATTAGCATGACCCCAGTAGCATGAAGGGCCTGGGAAACTTGGGTTGTATTTACTTTTCTAGATTTCCCAAAGCAACTACATAAATAATAGGTGCTCAATAAACATCTGTGGAATGAACAAGTAAATAAAGGATCTTATCTGTACAAACAGATTCCACTGGCTGACGTAATTGATGTAATTCATATAATGATGTAAATATAATTCACGACGTATGTGACTTACATTGAGGGTAGGAACTGAGTCTTTATCTCTCTGTATCTCCACCAAGCATAGCAAAGGATACGGATATGACAGATCCCTGCCCGATATTAAGTACAAGATAACATCCCCACTTGAATAAGACACATTCACCTATTAGCTCTGGTTTACAGATTCCTGCCCAAGGCACAAGGCAGTGCACCAAGTTCCCGTCACACCACCTCACCACAGCGACAGTAATTCAGAGTGCTGGTGGGCAGGAGCTTATGCTCATTAATTGCTAATGAGGAGAGGAAATTATTTCCCCTAAGAAGTTAAGTTTCTGCTGCTATCTTAGTGGAATTCCTTTTCTTCCACTTTGTTTACTAGCACTCAGTGCTAAAAGGAGACATGGTTTATCTACATTTTTTTTTTCTGGATAGTTCAGTCACACTTTAGAGGTCAAGCTGTCCTAAGAAAAGTGGTTTTCAGTTAATGACTAGGAAATGAAGCTTTTCTTGTCCTTTCTGGGCAGTTTCCTTTGTGAACAAATTAACAACCTTGTAGCTATTTAACTCTTCTTGAGCCGCTGGTGTGTCCAGAATGGTCCAAGATGAAAAATTATCCCTGCAACTCATGATGTACTGTGAATTATGAAAGCCAGGACCAGCTCCAGGAGGAAGGAGAGGGCCTCCAGAATCAGCTCCGGGTCCCTTCAGCCTGCCTGGAGCTGGTGGGGATCCGTGGTACCTGTTGGCCAACTGGTCTCCCAGATCTCAGACTTCAGGCTGATATTCACAATGGCATAGATTTTGTAGTATCGAAATTCCCATCATGCAGGAAGATCCTGCTGGAATCTCGACGTTGGCCTGATCTTCTACCCCTGGCCCAGCATGAGTAGGGCTCCTGAGGAGTGAGGAATCCCTCCACCACCACCCCAGTGATGCTCTCCTTAGGCACACAGAGGTCCTGGTAGAACTCTACATATGACAGAAAATATGGCATGAAGGGAATGAAAATCCATTTGAGAATAACTGGGATGTAGAAGACAATGATCCCCCCAAAACTCAGCCCATCATACGTGAAGGAGGCTCCTCATAAAGCAAGAGGACCCCAAGAGGGCTGAGCCCACCAGGCATATCTGGGACTCTAAGGAAAAAGGCATCCACAGGACTCTAGATTCCATCAATGCAAACATTTTCCAATGGTATCATCTAGAGAAGTGGTTCTCAAATGTTAGCAGGCATTAGAATGATCTGGAAGAAGTGTTGAAACACAGGGTCTGCTAACTGGCATTTCTAACAGGTTCCCAGGGGATGCTGATGCTGCTGGTCTAGGACCACAGCCCAAGAACTGTTGGGCCGAAGTGTGACATTGCCAGGCCGGCCTCTTCTTCTGTCTGCTGTTGTCTGAATAGGCCCATCCGTCAGCTCTGCCTTCTGGTGGGGGTTGTCTTTCTCCCCTGCACCTCCCCCCCAATCCTCACTCCTGGTGTGGCCTTTAAGGTCAATGGTTTCTCACCTCACCTCCAGGACTCTGGCCCTGGTCCTGGCTCAGCTCCTGCTTCATCCAGGGACTTCGCTTGACCTCTGTCCTGGCAGGTTCCCACCCTCACCCTCCCTGGTAGGCCAGGTCAGGGGAATTCTCCACCCAGACAGTTCCTTGCTGCCCCCTCCTGGTTCCTGGAAGTTGAGCCTCGGTTACAGGGAAATTAACCCTTTGAAGCCTGGAAGACTGATCTTAGATTCTAGCCAGATGGAGAGAACAAATTACTCACAAAGAACTGTGAAAATATTTGCAAAGTTCTAGATCAACAAATTCCAATGTGAGAGAATACAAGACTACGTTTAGGGCACGTGTATCTCTCTTGAATCAATAGCTCTGTTCCTGAATTTGGATTTCCTACTCACTAACCCAATGATTCCCGGAGATGATTTACAAATGGCTGATCCGGGGCTAGGAGTGGCTCCTAACACTGAGGTCTGGCTCTGCCCCCAGATTGGTCAACAATCTTCTCTAGGAGGCTAAGAAGAGGCGAGACCCCGGGCTAGGGGAGATGTTACACCGTCTTCAAGGTGCCTGGGCTGGTCCACTAAAGCCTAACACCCTCAGGTGCCACAGGAAACTGGGAGAAACAGTGCAGTTACTGCTATTTGCTGCTTTTGAAGATCTAGGAAAGCAGCTTGGAATAAGAAATGTTTTTTAATTTAACTTGTCTCATGTTGCCTGAGGACAAAGGGGTTCAATTACACGCGTGTGAGAAGGTCAGCACAGACTTCTGGGAGCTTCTGAAGGGGCCTCAGAGGCTTCTGTGCTGTGCACTGAGTCTTCATCCCGTCTCATTTCCCCCAGAACTTATGACTTTAATTTACTTGAATAGACGTGCATCCCAGCACCGCAAGCATTAGCTGCTGGGACAGGGAAAGGGGGGGTTGCAGGTGGTACTAGAGGGGAAGAGAGAGAATGGGAGGAGAGAGATTCTCAAGGGAATTAAAGAAGGGCTGGGGCATGTAGCTGAGAGCAGGAGGTGGGGAGAGAAGGAGAGGGGGTGAACAGGAGTGGGAGGGCCTGGAGGGAGTAGGGAGGAGATGAGTGGGAGAATGCTGGTTGATGACCCTCCTCGGGCGAGGACTTCAATATGAGAAGCAGGGTAATGAGGTGCGAGCCTGTATCTAGGGGCAATGGGGTCCGAAACAGGCTGGCGACAGAGGCGTGTGCTAAGCTATTGGTATCAAATCAAATTGATCGCCCACGCATCTGTGGGAACTCAGGGCCGTTGAGCTGGGGCTCCCAGGGGAGGAGGAGGAAACAGGGGAGTCTACGTCAGGTTCTCTGCCTTCCACAGTGTATGGGTTATTAAGATCCTCCCTGTGCACCCCGCCAGAACACCCCTCCCCAGCCCCTATCCCAAACCTCCCCCACCAAAGGTATGAGTCTGTGAAGAGTTAAATACCAGCTCAAGGCAGCACAAGCAAAGATTAAAACACCCACAGTCAGACTCGAATCAAACACGCCCTCACCCCCTGCCCCTCCTCAGAGCACTTCAGTGCCCACCACCTGCCAAAGTGAGGTCAGGCCCCACCCTCCTGTGGGGCTGCCTGGCCCACAGCTCTCTAAGCACCACATGAGTGACAAGGCACCCCCCTGTACCCCCAGAGCCCTCCTCTAAGTCACATTCCCATCTCCATGTGGCACCTCCTGGCCCCCCACCCATGCCCATAGCCATCCTCAGAACAGGGCAAAAGCTCCCTGCTCTTGCCCTCCATGCATCAGAGGGCATCCCTGAGGCCCTTTTCCAGGTGCCCCCTCCCCACAGGACACAGAGTTCCCAGGGCCAAGTGGATGTGCCCACGGGAGGCCCCATCCCACTTCCAAATCTGAGCTCAGCGAGTTTCTTGCCCAAAAAGCCAAGCCTGCTTCCACGTCTTCCTCCTGAGTGCAGAGGACACCTCCAAGCTGTGCGCCCAGGCCCAGGGCAGCCAAAGGACACCTGCTGTGGGGGTCTGGACAGACCCTCCTGTGTGTGTGTTCCTGTCACAGCAGAAGGTCCCTTGCTGTGTGGGATGCGGCAGAAGGTGGAGAGGAAAGAGGTGTGCCACACTGGGGCTCAGGACAGGGGTAGATGTTTCCCATAATACCATGTTTCACACAGAACTCTAAGGAGTAGAAAGTTCTGGATTCAAATCTAACCTTCTAGGTCTTTCCAAAGGTGGTGTTTGTCAAGGCAGGAAGATGGACTACGCTTTATTGAACAATGAGTTAGTTGGATTTTTAACTCTTAGACATATGCTATGAGGCCCCCTTTGACTCCTGCCCAGGCCCCGCCCATGTTGAGGGGGCCCGTCCATCCCCAAACGTTATCAAATAATGGCAATTTTTCCAAAGTTTTCAGAGGAACTGAGGGGAAGGTGACATTGCATATCACGAAGCAAAACTTCCTAAAATTTCTCTTTAACCAGCTCTGTCTTCCCCCAAATGTCCTCTCCCTCCTGCAGTCAGCTCATCTCTCTCTCTCTCTCTCTCTCTCTCTCATTCCCCAGGAACCATCTCCCAGGCCAGCCTCTCCCTTGGCAGTGCCCCCCACCCCTGCCACCAATCCGCCTCTTCACCCCTCACCACTGGCCAGACTTCTCAAAATACCCCCAGCTCCCACCCCTCCCCTTGGAACGAAAGTCCTGTGCCTGGTTAAACAGCTCTCGGCAAAGGGTCGCGTGTCGAAATGGTCAGTTCCCCTCCCTGCGTCCTGCCCTCTGTCACCCCGGCCTACTGTCCATCGCTGCCACGTCTGTGAGTCAGCTCCCATCAGGTTGGCGCACAACTGAGGACAGACTGTCTGCTTCAGCTCGGTGACTCCTCTAGGACCTGATGCTTTGCGAGCATTCATGCAAGCTTTCATGGGCAAATTCGTAGGGAGCTGGGATCAGACTGAGGCCTCAAGGACAAGTAGAATATAAGAAATGAAGTCAGAAGAGGGAAGGACAGGGAACAGGAGGAACAGCAGTGGATTCTCCATATCCTATGGGCAAGAGTGAGCCACTGAGGATTCTTGAGCTGAGGCATAACAAAATCAATCAGGTAGGACTTACTGAAGTCAGGGACAGCCAAGATGTGGGAAGAGAGGAGAGGAATTTAGCCCTTGGATGTCAGAGGGCATGGATGCAGGAGGCTCTACCCTAGGATGGGCAGAAGGACTTGCCTGAGGCCACCCAGTTCAGACAGTCAGAGCAAGAACTCAGATTCCCCCAATTCCTAAACTATACAGTTTCCTCCATAATGAGTCTCCAAGGAGGTGGGATCAGACTGAGCCTTGAAGGCCATGGAGGAGGAAATCTTGCCCAACAGCCAAGGCACTGGGTACTCTAGCCAGGTACAATACCTGGGGTACTGGCAACATCCCAGGACACAGTTTTCTGCAGGAGACCTTGGCCTTCCCATTTGGAAGGAAAGCACAGGCCCTGACTTGGGCAGGTTTGAGGAACACCCCATGGGGAAGAGACTCAGATACTTTTCAACCTCTCAGGTCCTCACCCTGGTGGGGAGGCAGAGAGTGACGCTTACGCCCTGGGCTCTGGGGGACTGGGGGAGGGGAGACGGGATAACTGCTGACACCTGCCCTGTGCTCCATGGCTCCATGACCTCCCCACTTTCCCATCTCTCCACTTAGTGAGAGTAGTGGGAGAGACAGACCCCCAATCAGCCAAAAGATAAGGCATCATCAGCATTATCATAACAGGAGCAGGTCTAGACATTAGTTACCCTTCCAGGCACCTTCCATGAAGCCTTCAATCCTCAGACTCCCCCCACCCCACCCCCTGCAGCACCTGGAGCCCAGATCTAACCGTGCTTCTGCTCCAGTTCACTGCTGGCTACTGTCTGCAGATAATGGATGTGTGATTCTGGCCAAATCACTTAACCTCTCTGTGGCCCAGTTTCATCATCTGTCAAGAAGGGTGATGAAAGTGTCATCTGTGGGGATTTTCAGAGAATTAAATGAGATGATACGCAGACCAACCACGCCGCACCTGCTCGCTGTTATGACAATGACGACGACGACAATCTCTTGGCTGATGACGAGTCTGTCTCCCCCACCACCCTGCAAAGTCCTTGAGGACAGGGATCACATCTGGCTTGTTTGTGTCTCCCAACACCACCCAGCTCTAGCTCAAGCATCAGCACGAAGCAGGCTCATTTATTCCAACCGCCAACAAACACTGAGCATGTGTGATGCTCCAAGCTCCGTGATGGACTCTGGGTTGAGAGATAAATGAGAAGTTCCAAGGGCCCCCAGAGTCGAGGCAAGCATAGACCTGTGTATCAAGAGGTCCTTGGCTCTGGCTGAGGCTGTGAGCACAGTCAGGCACGAAGGAGGAAGCAGGCAGTCACCATCAAGCCCAGTCTTATTGAGATGAACTGAACTGTCCCATCTGACCCCCACAGCAATCAAATTTAAGGGTGAGGAGACGGCCATTCAGCTGAGAAAATCCCCCCACTATAAGCTACAGGCCTGAGCCTGGGACCCAAACCCCTCACTTCTCAATAAGAGAGCCTCACTTTCCCCGCCCCCCCCCCAACCTTCCCCAGGAGATTGCTTCTTCCACTGCTCCCTAGCCTCAGCCTCTGCCCAGTGCTTTGTAGGTCAACGGACTTCCGGGCAACACATCCATTCATTCCCTGGGCTCTAGCCGGGGCCAGCCTCCAGAGTATTTTTAGTTCTGGGCAGTTGGGCCTGGGCGGGTGATTGGCAGCAGGTGGAGCCCTCCGTGTTGTTCCTGGCTCGGCATGAGAAGTGGCTGGGATTGGGGAGGGGGTTGAGGCATACCTGGCACCCTAGCCCACAGCTGCCTCATTGTCCCCACGGGTGGGGCTGGGCTGCTGCTGCTACCACTGACCCAAGGCTGGGAGCATTCTTTCCTGTTGATTCACTCAGGGAATGCTCTGGGCCCTGTTGGGGTGGGGCAGGGGCACTGGAGGGACATCTGGGACATGAGCAGCCGGGGGTGGACAGTAGTCCTCCAGCAGCTGGGTCAGTGTGACCTGGCTGTCCCCCAGGGGTCAGAAAGGTCTACCTTGTCATCCTAGCCCTAGCCCTATCACATTCAGCCTCATGCCTTGTGGAGGTGCTTGCTTACACATCTGTCTCCACCACCAGACTGGGAAGCCCCCTCCCACCCCCGCAGTGTCTAGCACTCCAGCACCCTGTCTAGCAAGGAGGAGAAAATCAATAAAGATTTGCTGAATGAATGAGCCTTTGGAAGGACACTCAGGGGAGGCTGGGGGGAAGAAAGGGAACCAGGCTGTAGTTATCCGGACCTAGGGAGGAAACTGGGAGGCTGGAACTCTCTGCCCATTTTACAGATGGGGACACTGAGGCACCAGGAGGGACCAGGACCATGGGAAAGAATTTGGAGGAAAGGGGCGGGGATTCCTATGCCTGGGAATTCAGCTAAGCTGATTGGGCCTCCCCTCTTTCAGCCTTTTCTACTTTGTTTTATTTTACAGCCCGCCCCCCCCCCAACCCACCGTCTACACATACCCTCCCCCCATGGGCCTGTCAAGGGCCAGCATGGCCTCATTCAACTGTGTAAGGAGTTGTAGAGAAGGACTTATGTTCTGCCATTTACTGTTTATTACTGGGGGAAGCAAGTCAGTCGTGTCTCTGGAGGCTCAGTGTTCCCAGCTGTGCAATGAGCAGACCAGAGACCAGGCGCTCCCGGAGTACTCAATACATCTGGAGGCACCAGGGCAATGGCGAGGGCCGCTTGTTACTCCAAAGAGAGCACACCTGCACTGTTATCCCAACCTCATTTGAACTGAGCCCCCCACTCCCCGCTCACCGCCGCAGCCCCCAAGAGGCTCTGGTGTCTTATGACAGCAAGGCACTCCCTTATGAAGGAAAACTGTGCTCTGGGCACTGACACCTCCCTGTCCTCACTGGATCTGGGGATTCAGGGTGGGGGGCAGGTCACCCGGTTTCGCAGAGAAGGACACTGAGCGGGGAACAGGGACTCCTGAGGCCACAGGCACCCCAGGCAAACGTAGCCCGTAGCCCGCTGGGGCCCCGCCACCGGCCTCTCTCCACAGTCCCTCCTTGCTGCCACGCGCCCGTTTCCTCCGCGGGAAACAGCCCCTCCCGACCCCCCGCCACCCCCTGCACCTCGCCACCCCAGGACTTCCCGGGCGAGCCTGGTGGACACCCACTCCGGGTCCGGGGCACAGGGCAGAGACGCAGAGACGCAGAGCAGCGGGCCGGGCTGAGCGCCCGCCTTGACCGGGTCCGCCCGGGGGCGGGGCCTGCGAGGCCTCCTCCGCGGGCGGCGGCGGGGTGGGGGGCGCCCGCGGGCCGCAGCGGGATAAAAGGGCCCCAGGGCGCCCCAGGAGGCCCGTCAGAGCTCTCATCCCGGCATCCGGCCCCTGCCCGACCGTCCTCCGTGCTGCGTCTGGTGAGCCCCCGCCTGGCCCCTGGCCCCGGGTCTGTCTCGGGCTGTCCTGTCGGTCTGTCCCACTTCTGTCTCTCTGTGGGTCTGCCAGCCTCTGAAGGTTCCTGAAGGCTGGGGGCTGGGAGGGGTGGGGGTCCCATGGGCAGATGGCCTAGCCTCCTAGTCGCTCACCAACCTGCTTCCAAGGGAAGTGACCAAATTAGGGAGCTTGGCCCAAGACCCGCCCAGGGTGGCTGGCCCTGGCCCGCCTGGGATGCCTGCGTGTCTTGTTTGTGAACATGCTGTGTGTAACCATTTCTCTGCCCTCATCGAGGAAGAAGCAAGGGAAGGGGCAAGGTGGGTTCAGATGTCAAGCTTGTGACTTGGGGGACAAAGAGGCAGGGTACATAAACCAGATATGATTATGCTGAGGGGTTGGGACACAGCAAGTGGAGGTGGGCAGAGGGCTTCAACCGCAGTATGTCCCGTGCCTGGCCAGGTAAAGCTCAGAGCCATTTGCTGGCACTACTTCATGTCACCATAATTCGTAGTCCCAGGGAGGGACCCCATCCCCCAAAAAGCTAGAGAGAAGGGGCTTCGAGTGATCCCAAGGCTGGTGCCCATGAGAGCAGCCCCCTTCCCCCAACCATATTCTCTCCTGAATATCCTTGGGCATTTCCAGCCCTTTCCGGGGGGGCCAGGTGAGGCTAGGTGCCAGCGTCCACTGGGAACACCTGAGCAGGTGCCTGTCTGCGTCAAGCTGGCGGGATCCTGGATGTCACTCAGTTGCACTCAGTGTTGGCACCAACCCCAGTGCCCTTACACTGCGGCTGGGTCATCGGCCTGCAGCAGGGTGGAATTTCATTCATCCCCCTGCCTCCTTTCCTCCTTCCCCTCCTCCTCCAAGTGTCCAGGTCTCCCACGGCTGAGAGCCTGGCTTCTGGAAGCCGGGCTGCCTGGCTTTGAATCCTGGCTGGGCAAGTTATTTAACTTCTCTGGACCTCAGCTTCTCACCTATAAAGTAGAGATAAGTACTCCGTAAATAGTTTCAAATGTATTACAGTAATTAATTATTAACTACTCCCCAACCTTCCTTCCCCTACACTATCCCCTTCTCTGCTTGTGAAGAGAACTGCCACTTCTGAGGCTGTTTCCTTCTCGAAGGGAGACTTCTCAGCCGGGTGGTCTTCGGGCACTGGAGGGACAGTTTTGGGGAGATGCGGTGGAGGCTGGGTGTGGAGACAGCGAGCAAACCCTGAGTGCTGGGGCAGTGGGAGGTAACTGGGAGGGCCTAATGGAGGGGGCAGCATCTAAGCTGGGTGCTGGAACACCCGCAGGGATTTACCGATCTGACACAGGGGGAGAGGGTCCTCCGAGTAGAAGGAGCAGTGAGAGCAGAGGCCGGGATGTGGAAGCAGAGGATGGATGGCTATGTTTGGGGCATGGTGAGAAGGCAAGTTTGGGGTGAGCAGAAGCTACAGAGGGTCCTGCGGTGGCAGGCAGGCTGGGAAGAGGGGTCCTCCCCACATCTGACCCTCGGTTCCTGCTGCCACCCGTTCCCCCTCCCTGGGCTGCTCTCATGGAAAGGAGCTGTCCTCACCCAGATCCCAGTGTCCTGCCGCAGAAGGCCACCCCAGCTCCAGGCAGGCCCGGGACTATGCTCCTCTAATGAGAGCTCCAGGGTGCTGTGGGACATCAGCCCAACCCGTGGCCCATCATAGCATGTCACGGAGGGCAGGAGCCCTAGTGCCCCTCCATCATTTCATAGGTGTCGCACCTGAGTCTCAGAGAGAGGAAAGCTCCTGACTCAAGTCACGTAAGGACTTGGTGCCAGAGTAGGGAGCATCCTGACTCCTGGCAGATGGGGCAAGGGCAGGAGGTGGGGTCATCATTTAGGTTAGACTCAAGGCAACCACTGGGTCCTAGCAGCTGGAGGGCTCTGAACTCATTCCTTTTTCTCTTGTCATCTGCAGAAGGTCCCTGCTCAGAGCGACTTCATTTTGGCTCAGTGCCTAGCTGTCCACCTTGTCCTTAGCAGGGCACGTCCCAAGCAGCCAAGCGCAAGCCGCTCATGGTGACAGCCCGTCAGGAGCCCCTGCCGGCTCCAGAGCAGAGAGTCACATAAAGAAAACAGTGTTTAAGTCTGGAAAGGAAGTGCAGGAGGGATCGTGGTGGGAAGAGACTTAACCGCAGCACCCGGCCCCAGGGAGGGGGAACCCAGAGAACCTGGGCTCAGAGGGAAAAGAGGCAAATCTGGAAGATGTCACCAAGAAGGGTCCTGGGGACCTGCTGCTGAGTTCGGATGTGGCCTCTGTTCCTTCTTTATTTGAGAGGGGCTGGGACACCCCAGCCCAGGGCTCCCCCAGGGCCGTTCCCGCTGCTGTGTGAAAGTTACCTGTCCAGGAAAACTGCTCTTGTCAGCATCCAGAGTCCATGCCTTCATCTAAGCTTCACAAGAATCCTATGAGGGCCTTGCTATTTGGTATCCCTGTTTCACAGAGGCAAAACTGGGGCATTGTGCTATGAAATCACCTGCCCGAGACTGCCCAGAAGTGGAATGAGAACCCAGGCAGCCTGACTCCCAGTCTGTCCCCTTAAGCACGGTGCAGTACCACCTCACAGCCATGCAACCGTGGATATTTACTGGGACCACCTACCTACCGGCCGGGCCCTCTTCTGAGCACTGGGGGCATGACACAGAGTCGCTGTCCCTGTGGAGCATCAGTCCTGAGCCCATCTAGTGTCCTTCTAGGAGCCCCCTCCGGCCAGCTATGGGCTCACCAAAGCCGGAGGATTGGTGGCCGGAGGGGTTGGGGGCTATGTGCAGGAAGGAATAGGACTGAGGCCCAGCCAACATAGCAGTCTGTGGGAAAGGGGGTGGCAGGGGGCCTAGGAGGCCCTCCCTACCAAGACTGACCAGCTACACAGGACCCCCAGGACAGCAGTGGCCATGCAAGAGCGGGTCTCCCCAGAACGAGCTCTCTTATGACTCTAGTGCAGAACAGGGAGTCAAGGACACAACGCCCTCCATCATGTCCCGGGCTGGCATCGACTCCTCACTGGCTGCAGAGCCTGGTAGGGGAGGACCTCGAGCACTGGAGACTGCAGACCCTCTGGCAGCCCTCATCAGCCATGACCTCTCTCCCATGCTCCTGCCCCCGCCCCCATGCCCAAGACCAAGGCTGCTCATGTATGACGGGGAGAAGACCTGCCCTTAACCTCACCCCCCTAAGGACCCAGAGAGCAGCTGATTATAGGCTTCTGGAAACAGGAGCCTTCTCTCTGGCGTGTGCTCACTGCCTACAATGCTTCCATGGCCCTCGCCTCCTATAGGATGAAGAGCAGACCGTCCGTGGGTGCACAAGGCCCCCAGTTATCTGGCCCCAGCCCGTGCCTCCACCTTCACCCCCCCTCGCCTACATATAGGACTATGTCAAGGTCAGCTATTTATTGAGAGCGATGTGGTAGGCTTGTACTACGCACTTTAAACACAGTGTTTCATTTAACACTAACAACACTGAGACAAGGATTATTATTTCCACTTTATAGATGAGGAAATCGAGACTCAGTAAGACCAATTTAAACTTCCTCAAGGTCACACGAACAATGAATGGTGGGTTTCAACCCAGTCCGAACCCAGACTCCATCGACACCACCATACACACGTGCCCATGGCATGCACACCCTTGGAGGGGTCCTGCCATCTTGTGTCCCTGCCCGCAGAAGAGGCCGAGCGCAGGGGGGGAGGCGGTGATCATCGTCACGTTTGCTCCTTCCCCAGGTGCCTTGGCCCCGGCTGCCCTCGAAGTCACCAGGATGCGGTCCCTACCGGCCGCCCTCTCCCTGCTCCTGCCGCTGCTGCTGCTGCAGGCGCCCCCTTGCAGGCTGCAGTCGCCGAGCCTCGCGAAGCTGCGGCTGGTGGGCCCAGGGAGCAGACCAGAGGAGGGCCGTCTGGAGGTGCTCCACCAGGGCCAGTGGGGCACCGTGTGTGATGATGACTTCGCTCTCCTGGAGGCCACCGTGGCCTGCCGCCAACTGGGCTTTGAAACAGCCCTGACCTGGGCCCACAGTGCCAAGTATGGTCAAGGGGAGGGTGAGTGCCTGGTGCTACCCAGCAGGATGACGAGGAGATGATGGTCGGTTGCGCTCGGAGGCTGGGCTCACTGAGGCTTCCGCAGACTCCTGTCCACACTTTAATACCCAGCTCCAGTGGCCTCCCCTGTGAGGCATTCCCTGAGCGCCCCAGCTGCCAGTGCCCCTGCTCTGACCCTCCCAATCTCGCCTGCAGTGAGGCCGCCACCGTCCCCACCACCACTCTCCCCACCGCCACCCTAGTCTGCTCTTACAGAGTGCCTGGCACAGGGGAGATGCTCAGCAAATGTCGCTGAGTGGGTGAATGGACGGAGGGATAGGTGGACAGGTAGATCTGATTGCTAGACTTATCTGGCATTTTCCAAAAACAGATTCTACCTCCTCTTGGCAGTAGACAGGGTTATAGATATCAAGATCCCAGGAGAACCGACTCCTCTCCCCCACCCCTATTTTCTATGCAGGCTCTGGAAGAAGACAGTTGATACCTCTGGGGTCCTAGGAAGGAGGCACAGCCCACGAATGCCTCTCTGTCCCTAAGCACTCCCCTTCCCCTGCCTTCAGGACCCATCTGGCTGGACAATGTACGCTGTGTGGGCACAGAGAGCTCCCTGGACCAGTGCAGGTCCAACGGCTGGGGTGTCAGTGACTGCAGCCACTCAGAGGACATCGGGGTGGTGTGCCACCCCCAGCGCCACCGCGGCTATCTTTCTGAGAGGGTCTCCAATGCCCTTGGGCCCCAGGTAAGGAGGCAGTTCAGGCCTTGGCCTGAGCCAAGGGTTGAGTCATGGGACATAGAGCCTCCTGGGTGATGAACCTGGAGGAAGAAGGAAGAGAAAGGGAGCAGCAGACTGGGCTGAGAAACCTGGGACCCCACCTCCTATTGGTGGCCCGGAGCAGGTGCATGGACAGAGGACCCACATATAGCAGGCCAGGCTGGGGGCCTGGGGGATCCAGGCGGGGGCTGCTGGGGATCGCTGAAGCTGCTCCCCATAAGGGAGGCAGGAGGGGGTGCGGGGCTGCCTTACCCACAAGACCGGCCACAATTGCTGCCTCTTCCCGGCACAAACAACCTCGAGCTAAAAACAGCCCAAGCCAAACAACAGAAGCAGGCAGGGCAGGTCCTGGCCCTTACTCTCCACCACTGGGCAGCCCTAGCCTGAAGACAGCTGGCCCTGGCCCACGGATGCAGCAGACCAGGGTGTGGTGGTCTTCATGGTCTAAGTCACCCCAGACCCGGGGTCCCCCGGGCCAAGGATCCTGCTGGTAGTCTCAAGCAGCGGGTCTGTGTCCATCTTCCGCTCTCCCCAGGTGGCACAGAGAAGGTCCCTCTGCGGCCCGCGGAAGTCTCCCAAACTCCAAACGCCCCGAGCCTGATCCCAGGGAGGGCACAGATCTGCCTGATCCTCTCTAGAGTTGAGGGGAGGAGCGCAGACAGACCGAGGTTCTGCCTCATGCTCACTGTGTGGCCGTGGCAAATATGCTCGTGTCTGGGCCTCTGTTTCCTGACCTGTCCAGGGAGGGCCAGGGTGGGGGGATGATCTTTAAATGTTCTGAGCCCTCGCTTGCCCATATGAAAGACTGCAGCGGGCTCAGCAGGGGCAGGAGGCCTGGGGCTGTGGTAACCTTATGCGCCCTGCAGGGCCGGCGGCTGGAGGAGGTGCGGCTCAAACCCATCCTCGCCAGTGCCAAGCGGCACAGCCTGGTGACCGAGGGGGCGGTGGAGGTGAAGTACGAGGGCCACTGGCGGCAGGTGTGTGACCGGGACTGGACCAGGAACAACAGCAAGGTGGTGTGTGGCATGCTGGGCTTCCCCAGCGAGGTACCTGTCAACAGCCTCTACTACAGGTAGGGAGAACTGGTGGGCAGAGGGCCATGGGGGGCGTGGGGTTGTGGGGCGGTGGCTGAGTGTGTGCACACCTGTGCGAGCGATACACATGTGTTCCTGCGTGTGTGTGCGTGTGACATCTGGGGCCTTACAGAGTCCAGGGAGATGGGCAGGGCGGTGTCTGCGGCAGGACACTCCCCGGGTGTGGGACGGGGAAGGAAACAGGCCCCACGGACTTCCTGAGCTGCGGGGCTCTCAGAATAATGAGGACTGAGGACGAACTTGGAGACCCTGGGAAGTACCTAGAAATGGTCAGAAAAGAAAAACAGCCCTTGCTAGTCATATGGAAAGAACTGAAAACAACTGAATGCAAACCTGAGTCCCTGGTTAAAGAAGTGGACTTGACTGAAGATGCTTCTGACAGGACCCGCCGGGACAGAGCACCTGAGCCCCAGTCTCAGCTCTGCCAGTAACATGCCATGGCTGTCCGTAGGGCCTCCGGGCCTCGATCAGCCAGTCAGCGGGGAATTTCCTCTGCTCTGATCTGAGCCAGGCTTTGACTGCTGCGCATGTGAGCAAGGCGCGGGGCGGAGCAGTACTTGGGAGAGGAGACGTAATAACACTCTGTCCAAAATGTGACCGAACTGTCACAAGATTGCATCAGCCTCTAAATGACACCAGCTCTGTGCCAGTGAAAACTCTGTGTTTCTCAAGGGAGACACCCCCCACACTCCGTCTGCGTGGCCTCCCCTTGCCCACCCCCAGTCAGTTGAGCGGCTCTTAGATGGGTCTTCTCCCTGGGACCAGCCACGTGGCTCCATCCCTGGGGGATGGGGATGACTGGGATGTGGGTCCCTGACTCCCCACTGCCTGGTAATTGCACCTCTGGGCCCAGATGGCTCTCCCACCACCCTCAAGGAAGGCAGCCCTGATTATAGCCTCTGGGTGGGCAGCCCCTACCAGAAAGGCCTTCAACTTGCACCTGCCCCCAGAGGACCTTTACTCTGGGTCGAGTTTCTCAGGGCACTCCCCGCAGGCTCCCGTCCATCCGCATGGGGAGAGGTCAAGCTGGGGGCTGCCCACTTAGGGGCAGTCCAGTGCCAAAGAGACCCCAGTTTGGGACTAGTTGAGGAGGTACCTTGCTGGGCCCCGCTGTTCTCCCTGTGACATGGAGATCACCGGCGTCTGCGACGAGACCACCCTGCCAGGGCTGCTGTGCGGCTCGGTGCTAAAATAATGCGGGCAAGTTTCTGGACGGAATCCCCGTGCAAACTCAAGGACAGCCATGAGGAGCCAGGGCACACTGGGTACTCAGCACTCCCTCCATCCCCCCGACTTGTTTTCTCCCATCTAGGAAAGTCTGGAATTTGAAGATGATGGACCCCAAATCTAGGTGAGGAGCCACATCCCAAGGGGAGGGTGCCAAGAGGTATGGCACGAAGGGGCAGGGCATGTCCCTTTCCTCCCCAGTGCCTCGGCCTCCCTGACCCCCGAGCTCCCTCAACTCTTCCCCACCTTCAGGCTCCCTTGTCTCCCAGGTTGAAGAGCCTGACACAGAAGAATTCCTTCTGGATCCACCGGGTCAACTGCCTGGGGACAGAGCCTCACCTGGCCAATTGCCAGGTGCAGGTGGCCCCAGCTCGGGGCCAGTTGCAGCCGGCCTGCCAGGGCGGCATGCATGCTGTGGTCAGCTGTGTGGCGGGGCCCCGCTTCCGCCCCGCGAAGGCAAAGCCGGGGCACAAGGAGTCCCGGGCAGAGGTGGGTCCCACCGGGTGGCAGAAGGAGTGGATGAGAGGGACAGGCAGGGAGGGACACTCTGGGACAGGCAGGAGCGGAAGGACCAATCGCCCCCAACGAGGAAGACTTGGTGCAGACTGGGAGGAGGAGAGCGAAGCCTAGCATGGTAGAAACATGGGATTTATTTAAAAGGAACCGTTTATAACCCGCCCATAAATGGAAAGCTGACATCACGGGCCAGGAATAGCAGGTAACCATAAAGACAGTAATTACATCGTAGCTAACACCCGGTTGAGACCAAAGCTAGCGAACCTGAGCCTGGCCCTCTGTTAGAAAAAGCAACAAGCAAGTGCTGGTGAGGTGTTACGGACATGGCCTCCTGGCAGTGGGATAGCGTCCTCCGTGAAACAGGAAGGACTGGAGAAGATTTAACACGGAAATCACTGCCCCAACATGTGAGTCAGCTTCATTCATACCACGTCCCTGTGCAGCTTGAAATCATCTCACGGATCCCGTTGGGAACACTGATCTAGTTTAACCCCAAGGATAAGGAAGGAGCCAGGGCTGGACGACAGGAAGGGACCACCCCACCGAAGAGAGCAGGTAGAGGGTTGTGAAGGCCAAGAACCCCAGCTCCTAAGGCTCCCTTGTTACCACTGTGGTCTGTGCGGTGGCTCTTTGTCATGAGGGAAGGGCGCTTATGAAGAACGGCTTACTGGCGTATTCGAGGCAGTAGCTCTGAACCACCAGAGGTGGGACTAGAACCCTGGTCATCGGCTCGCCTGCGGGAAGGGGCCTGGCCCAGGCTCCCCACAGCAGCTCCGCCGTGCCCGCTGCTGCCTCCTCTGCCCGCCCTGAAGCCGGTTTTCTCCCAACAGGAGCTGAAGGTGCGTCTCCGCTCGGGGGCTCAGGTGGGAGAGGGCCGTGTCGAGGTGCTCATGAACCACCAGTGGGGGACGATCTGCGACCACGGATGGAACCTCATCTCCGCCAGCATCGTGTGCCGTCAGCTTGGCTTTGGCTCGGCTCGGGAGGCCCTCTTTGGGGCCCAGCTGGGGCAGGGTAAGCGAGGAGGCCTGGCTGGGGGGAGGTAGGAGGCCGGGGATGGGCCACTGTTCCGTCCCTTGGTGGCCCTGGTGCTGAGGCCCAGGACAGAAAGTCCTCCCTGACTATGGGGAGGAAGCCACGGGGGGTAGGGTTCTAGAGGCGGAGCTTTACTCGGCACCTCCCCCTCTCCCCGCTAGGCTTGGGACCCATCCACCTGAGCGAGGTGCGCTGCAGGGGTTCTGAGCGGACCCTCAGTGACTGCCCCTCACTGCCCCAGAATGGCTGTAAACATGAGAATGATGCTGCCGTCAGGTGCAACATCCCTGACTTGGGCTTCAAGAATCAGGTGAGCTCAGCTTCTGGCGTAGCCTCCGGCTGGGGGGTTGGAAAGCCCCGAGAGCGCCCCAGGACACCACATGGAGCCCGTGGAGAGGGGGTTTTCAGAGCTGGTCTGGAAAGCCTCTCCTCTAAGCCTCCCCGGCCTGGCCCACATGTCCTCAAGGCCAGGGTCTGGCCTTCAGAGATGTCCCGGGGTGACGGGGGCCCTTCACACAGATGCACGTTCCCACGACAGGTGCCCTGTGAGGAAGGGGGCTAGGGCAGAGGACCCCAGCGCTGTCAGTGCTGGGGAGTGTCACTGCGAGGCTGCATGGAATGGCCAGAGTTCAGGTGTCATGTGTCATGCGGACCATGGACAAGTCACTCATGTCTCTGAGCATGGCTCTGTCTTCTGTCAGTTGGGGTTGTCTCCTGGGTTATTGTGAATGCAATAAGAGATACAAAAGCTCTTTGCACCTGGCAAGTCATCGCTAATGGTAGGGGCAGGCACCTTGAGTCAGACTGCTCTAGTGGGCAGGGACAACAGGGACTCTCTAGCTAAGTATCTCAAGTGACAGAGAGAGAGATAAAGCCAGAGACCGGGAGAGCCGGCCGGGACCCGGCTCCAGGCTTGTAGTCCTGAGCCCTCCGCCCGGAGGCCACCAGGCTCCTGACACCTCTCTGACCGCTGCAGGTGCGCCTGGCCGGCGGGCGCAACCCCCAGGAGGGTGTGGTGGAAGTGCAGGTGGAGGTGAACGGAGTCCGGCGCTGGGGGGCCGTGTGCAGTGACCACTGGGGGCTCACCGAAGCCGTGGTGGCCTGCCGACAGCTCGGACTGGGTTTTGCCAACCACGCGATCAAGGTGGGTCCCTGTCTTGCTTCCAGACTTCCTCTGCTAAAAGTGCTAACCATGCATTCATTCATTTGTTCAGTGATTAGTTACTGAGTGAAATTGGGGGCTGATGCCATGCTGGGGGCTGGGGACAGTGTGGCGAACAAGACACAGCTCCTGCCCCAGGAACAGTCAGCGAAGTGGGGAAGGTGGTCATTAACATTCATGCAACAGGCCTGTACTTCCGTCTCTAGTGAAGAGGACTCGAGGCTCAGCAGACCAGGTGGGGCAGGGATAAGCAGCCCACACGGGGGAAGCTTGACCCCACTGGGAAGATCGGGGACTGGGGCCGGAGTGGAGCTGAGAAGGGTGTGATGTGGGAGGGAGGAAGAGGCTGGCAGACGTTCAAAGTCTGCAATGCAGATGTCTCAAACATTTCTTCTGTGCTGTTCAGCACACTGCTGGGGCAGCGAGAACGCTAACACTCACGCAGCAGCCCCGCTGAGAGATGATGCTGGCGTGGCCCAGACTAGTGGCAGTCCTGGCGGAGATGTGGGTGGATTCGAGAGGGATCCGGGAAAGAAAACCACAAGGCCGTGGAGTGGCTGGGTAGGGACAACGTCCTCTGCCGGGCCCACACTGGCCAGCGGGGGAATGCCGGGCACCCTGCCCCTAGGAAACGGGGCCCCGCCACGAGCACCGCCACCCCCCACCACCCGGCTACAGGAAACAAAGCTGGAGAGACAGGGCCTGAGTGGACAGCAAGGGAACAGGACCGTCCTCTTCAACAGCTGAGGGCTGCCATGTGGGAGAGGGTGGGGCCAGGCCAGTGGGGGAAAGAATCTCCCTGCCTCGATGCATGGGAGAAACTTCTGCTGCCAGAGGGGTGCAAAGCAGCCGGGACTGTCGCCAGGCTGGAGACTTTCAAGCCGGGGCCAGGTACAGGCAGGTGGCAGCAGTCCAGTGGGGTTCCAGCGTCAGATGGGCGTCGGAGGGGATGACTCCAAAGCATCCCTCCCCGCTGACCGGGCACCGCCGGCTCTTTTCTCAGGACACCTGGTACTGGCAGGGAACACCGGGGGCCACCGACGTGGTGATGAGCGGCGTGCGCTGCTCGGGCACAGAGCTGGCCCTGCAGCAGTGTCAGAGGCACGGGCCAGTGCTCTGCTCCCACGGCTCGGGGCGCTCCTCGGCCGGGGTCTCCTGCACAGACAGTGAGTAGCACCCACGGCGCTGCCACTCCTCACCGCCCCAGCCTGGCCAGCCCACACCGCCCGTTCTCAGGGAGGGCCTGGAAGGGTCGGGGGTGAAAGGAGGGCTGGACTTGGAGCAGCAGCCCTGCCCTTTACCAGCTGTGGGTGCCCAAGTCACCATCCCCTGGGGACCCAGTCCTGCCCTGCACGGCTCATGGGGGTATGGTGAGGATTAAAGCAGAGGATGGGGAACACACGAGGATGCACAGTCATGTTTTTCACTTTCTGTGTCGTGACCGAAAGTTGAAAGAAAAAAAAAAAAACAGGTGAGAAAACAAGAGAATGTGTTAGACTTAGTAACGGCAGCCTTTTCTGCTGGGAATTCTGTACACATGCACTAGGCCACAACCGCGTGTCCTCGTCCTGAGCTGTGGGTTCCCCGGGGGGCTACAAGACAAGACTGTTCCGAGGCAGGGGTCCACCCCATGCATCCGTAGGCTCGGGGCAGCAGCATCGGTCTGACACCTGCCGACTAGGTTGATGCCGAGATACTTTATCTGGTCCCGAGGCTGCAGCTGGCACCGAACCAAGTGGCCACTTGACCTTCTCCCCAGCCAGGCTTGCACACCAAGATGTCCTTGATCTTTGTCAGCGAGCCTAAGTGCTCTTCTCCGTCCCGCGCGCCTTAGAAAATACCGGGTCCTCACGGCACACCCTCGCCGGCAGGGAGCTGCGGCACCAGCCTGCGCCTTCCCAGTGCACTGGAGGCCTGCTTTCCGACCTGAGACCCCTGTACCCCTCCCTCAGAGCAGCAGCTGTCAGCCTAAAGGCTTCTGACATTTTGCCATGGGCGAGCACAGACAGGCAACCTGCCCACTGTGTGACCATCCCTAGTTCTCCTCTGATCTTCCTCATTCCTTTTCTTCTTTGCCCTCTCTCCTTCTCCATCTCTCTGGAAGCTCTCCTTCTTCCCCTCAGGAACTCAAGGGTTTGCCGTGAGCATAGCCTAGGAATAAGCACAGGACCTTCGGGAGCATTTGGTGATGGTCCAGGCCCCCTCTGGCCGCCCAGCCCAGCCCCCCCTGCCACCCGCAGTGCCCGCCTGCCGAAACTAACCAGCAGTCCCATCTCACCGTCCTCAGCACATAGACTCTCACCCGGCCGATGCCTCTCCCCAGATCTGAACTGTCACCCTGCTCTTGCAAAGCAAAGCCCTAAGAACTGGCAACTTTTCTCCCCTGATGTGACATGGTAACAGCAGCAGAGCTCCACTGGCACGAGGGTGAGGACACATGGGGCTCTGAGGTGGGTGAGAGCCCCTGTGGCAGGAAGGGAACAGGCATTTCTGGCACGGTGGATGCTTACGCACAGAGAAGCACTGGGAATGTCATCAGGGAAGAATGCACAGGACAGGCTGGTGCGAGTACCCAGGAGAGCAGTCAGGTTAGAACACGGACCCTGCGGGAGACATGGGCCTGAAACTGCAGCAGGGTGCACCGAATGGCAGAGCCCAGGAGCAGGCTCAGAGATGATCTCTTCCGACTCTTCCTGCCAGCCCTCTCCCCTCCCCTCCGTGCCCCTCCCTTGAAGAACTGAGACCCAGAGAGAGTGACTGAGCTGGGGAAGCCAAGCTGGGCAGCGGGGCTCAGGAGGGGCTGTGTGAGCTAGACCACAAAGAGGCACTTGGAAGCTGAGGAGCATTTTACAAAGGAAATACCAGCTTACATCGAGGGCACGCTTACCCGACAGTGAGCTGAGCACGTTACGGGTACTGGCACTACTAGCATTATTACAATTCCCACCTTAGGGATGGGGAAAGTGAGAGCCAGAAGCTTAAGCAAGTCACAGAGCTAGTGAAAGGTGTGGCCAGAAACAAAGTAAGACTTGAACGCCGGCAGCCCAACTCCAAAGCCGTCATGCCTAACCGGGGCTTGG
Source organism: Meles meles (assembly GCF_922984935.1). Classification (NCBI taxonomy): domain Eukaryota; kingdom Metazoa; phylum Chordata; class Mammalia; order Carnivora; family Mustelidae; genus Meles; species Meles meles. Next base: position 57,676,565 of record NC_060078.1, on the reverse strand, counting down.
GGGCGCTTGAACCCACCTCTCCTGACTCCTGTCCTGGGGAGAGCCCTGCCCTGCTGGTAGCTCCCCCAGAGAGCCCCTCTGCCAGAGAGCAACACAGCTGCCTCCCTCTCTTTCCCCTGTGGCCTCAGGTGCTCCAGACCTGGTGATGAACGCCCAGCTCGTGGAGGAGACCGCCTACCTGGAGGACCGGCCGCTCAGCCAGCTGTACTGCGCGCATGAGGAGAACTGCCTCTCCCAGTCTGCCGACCACATGGACTGGCCCTATGGCCACCGGCGCCTCCTGCGCTTCTCCTCCCAGATCTACAACCTAGGCCGGGCCGACTTCCGTCCCAAGACAGGACGCCACAGCTGGGTGTGGCACCAGTGCCACAGGTCAGTGCTCACTCACGCCACGGCTCTCCAGGGACGAACAGCCAAATCCAAGAATCAAACCAGTGTGGTCTTCCCCTGACCCCGGGCGCTCTCCTGGGAGGGGTGCACACTCTGAGCGAGAGCCTTCCTTCCTCGATGCCTCACTGGCTTTGCCTCCAGGAGCCAGTAGGGAACTGTGGGGGGCACTGACCGGCCCTGCCCCGGATGTACAGCCCTTGACGGTGCTCACAGGGTGCACTCCCCCAGCAACGGCCGGCAGAGCACTCATTGCCAGCAGAGCTGGTCTTTGTTAGAATTGGGCAATTAATTTCTCTGTGGTGGACCTTAGGCCTTGTCTTTAAAAACCACAGAAAGTGAGGACTCCTAGAAACCTGGAAACCCAAAATAGACATCCCAACCAGGATGCTGGTTCTGCAGAAAAAGCTTGCTGGCTTCTGCAGCAGCAGAGCAAGGCCACCCAGAGAAAAGCGGGAACGCAGGGACTGAAAGGAGACAATGGACATTCTTTCCTATCAGGAGTCTCCAGCCCAGACAGGAGAGACAAGGCCTGTGACAAAAGGCAGAATGAGAAAGTGGTGGTTTCTGCCTTCAGGATGCAGCATGGGTGGGGAAAGTGGAATGGAGCGGGCAGCAGCGTTGGGACTTGGCCTTGCTGAGATAATGAGCACCTTCCCCTGTAGCAGGAACAGAGTTGTCATCAGGCCTGGATTGGAAACAATGGTAGCAATTTGGTCGCAGGCTCCCAGGGAGCAGAGTAAGCACCCCTCCTTGCCAGCTCAGCCCCTAGGCTGGTTCCTGGAGGTGCCCCTCCCTCCTGCCTCCGATTGGGCCTTGTGGCCAGGCACCGGCCTCCTGGAGGCGGGCAGTGCCGTGCTCTCCCCTCCGCACCTGGGTCCACACCGGGTGAGGGGAGCTGTGCCTGGCTGCCGGGCAGGGGGTGCCAGAAGGTAGACCGTGGACCCATGGATCCTGGCTTGGAGAGGGAGAAGGGTGCTGCCCTGACGGTACCGTTCCTCTCTGGATAGTGATGGGGCCCAGCGCCTGGGTCTGGCCCGTCGGCTGCTCTGGGCTGACAGCACTTCCCCTCCCGCAGGCACTACCACAGCATCGAGGTCTTCACCCACTATGACCTCCTCACTCTCAATGGCTCCAAGGTGGCTGAGGGGCACAAGGCCAGCTTCTGCCTGGAGGACACACACTGTCCCACAGGTAGGTGGATCCCGGGGCAGGCAGCCTCCTGGTGTTCTCTTTCTCAGCCCCATCCCGGTGAGACTCCTTTACGCCCTCAGCCAAGACCCCCTCAGGCACCTGGAGACTCTGGTCTGGCAACAGTCAGCACTCAAGGCACTCCAGAAAGATCAGTGTCTTACCTCCTGACATCTTGGGTAGAAGGTCCCGGCTGCTGCTGCATTCCCAGCACGCTTCGTGCCACCTGTAAAGGCTTCATACTCTTGGTTTTGGAGAAGAGCTGCAGGCCTGTTTCACTTTGGCTAAGTTCTCTGAAGACACAGATTGTCTGATTCCTATTTGCAGTCCCGCAGTTCCTAGCCTTTCAGAATGGCATGGCAAATGCTCGCTCTTCAGAGGGTCGGAAGGATGTAGGGCTGGAACCTTCCACCTGTAATTCCTAGGCCAATAGGAATTCCCACTAGAGCATCCAGAGAAGTCCTCTCTGTCACACATGGGGTTTGCTACTGTGCTAGGTTCATGGTTAGCAGGAATTCAGCTCCCATTCCCAGATTCCTAACAGAACTGCAGGTCCCTCGTCTGATTGCACTTAGGGAGATGACCGGTGTGACGATTCCATGTGTAGTGCCTGGCGTGCAGGGTCCCGAGCCCCTACCCCCTGCCTCAGTAACCATTGGCGCCCTCCCTTACAGGACTGCAGAAGCGCTATGCGTGTGCCAACTTCGGGGAGCAGGGAGTGACTGTCGGCTGCTGGGACACCTACCGGCACGACATCGATTGCCAGTGGGTGGATATCACAGATGTGGGCCCTGGGAATTACATCTTCCAGGTAAGGAAGCTTGGGGATCCCCTCTAGGAGCTCCATTTCCTGCAGATATTCCAAGTCTCCCTGCAGTCCCATGAGGGAAGAGTTTCACAAATAGGGTCTCCAACAGGTCTGGCACTTGAACACCGAAGGAGGATCCCAAGGACCTGGGTTTGCGTCTTGAGTCAGTGGACAACGTAGCATAGGAATGTTAACGCCTGCCCTCTGGGTGCTTGGGAGGACTAGTGAAGCAAAGGGTGTAAACACCCTTTGCAAGACTGCGTGCAGTGTAAAGGATGATCGCCACCACGATCGTCACCTGCTTTCACTTGTCCCCTTGTCTCTCTGCAGGTGGTTGTGAACCCCCAGTTCGAGGTGGCGGAGTCTGATTTCTCGAACAACATGATGCGGTGCCGCTGCAAGTATGATGGGCACCGGGTGTGGCTGCACAACTGCCACACAGGTAACCACGAGCCCTCGTGGGGCCAGCTGCCTATGGGCTCGGGAAGCTGGGAGCCCCTGTCTGCACCCTCCGTGGGGCTGGAAGGTGGATGTGGAAGGCTAGGGGTAGGACAGAGACGAACATCCCTTGACATCTTCATAGGTCCATTTCTAGACCCAACTGGTGACACCAGCAGCCTCACCCAGTCACAACTGACTTCTACACCCCTCTTTGTCCCTAAGGCTGTTTGGATTATAAACTCAGTCTCCCATCTGCCCTGTAGTCTTTTCTGTTACTTCAAGCCAAGTCCGGATTTCTCCTTCCCAGTCTCGTTATTGTTTGCCCTCCCTTTCGTATGGCCTTAGTCGTGCCCGTCCTAAGTTGACTGCCTCACAGGCAGAAGGAGAGGTCCGCCAGTTCTGTGTTGCTGTCTCCAGCTGGGATCACGGAGCACAAGAAGGCGGCCACAGAGAACAGGGCTCGGGACACTTGCAGGATTGGTTGTATTGGACAATGGAAGCAGCAGATTCAGTAGGGGACAGAGTACGGAAATGGTTGCCCTACTTGTCTGTATAGGAAGGTAGCAGTGCCTCCTCTAGCTTCAAGTCACGAAATGCCTGAACTTGCTATGGGGAGTGTGCGTTCACACTCCCTTAGCACATAGGGCACGCTTAGCACATAGGGCGGGCCAGGACGGCTTTATTCAATCAACAAACATTGAAGACCTACTTTTGTGTCGAATACTGTGCCAGGCACTAGGAAAATAAATAGGAGTAAAATGTGGAGCTCAGTGTCAAAAGGGTAAGCAGGCATGCCAAAGGATAACCCCAATACTCCCGATTATTCCAAACTCGTAAGAACTAATGCTGAGCAGGCACAGAGAGAAAGCAACGACTTGGGGGCTAGCAAGGTCTCCCAGAGGAAACGATGCTTGAACCGGGTTTCAAAGGAGAGGCCCAAGTCCGGGAAGAAGGGAAGACTAAGAGAACGAGCACAGGATTTGGCCCCCAAAGACTTCATTGGGTTCCAAATCCAAGTCTGCCACTTTCTAGCTGTAAGATTGAGGAACATCTCAACCTCAAAGTTGTTTTCTTTTTTAAAATGGGGGAACCATGTACTTCAAACCCACTGAAGTGCCTTGCAAGGGGGGTTATGATAGGTCTTGCTAAGAGAATGACTCTCCTGTGGGTCTGGGAACCACTGACCAACTTTAGTCAAGGGGGGTGCAAAAAGATCAAATTTATGTTTTCAGAAGGGTCACTCTAGCAATGGATGCAAGACCACAGAGGAGAAAGAGGAAATAGTCCAAAGATTCAAAATTGTGTAACTGAGTAGATGTTGCTGCCACAAACTGAGACAGGAACATCAGAGTTAGCAGGGACTGGAACCTAAGGCTGCACAGTGGAGAGAGCCTCCCGAATGCTAGTGGTAGGCTGCAAGGGATCCAGGGCGGTGAGGGAGCAAAGAAAAACAGTGCACTTTTGAGCACTGTTGAGGTCCTTGCACAAAACAGAGGACATACCAGGTGAGATTACAGTTATTTAATGAAAGGACTGTTTATAGAGGGGTGAATAGGACTAAGGAAATGAGGGTTGTGGAGGCATCTGAGGATAAGCCAGAGTGGGAAATTGTTAATGCCTTTCAGCTTGAAGGGGCACAGGGTGTCCTAGAGGCAGGTTAAAGTTCAAGCTTGGAGGGAGAACCTGACCGGAGCAGGAGGCAAGGGAGGCCACCACCACAGAAACAGGGAATAAATACACCACCATCTCGCTCCTTCTATCCACTAATCTTCTGCTGTTGCTTCTCATTGACCTAAATCAACCAGAAACAGAGGCTGAGGAAGCCAGAGTGAAGCTATCTAGAGCACAGAGAAAACAAATAAGGGTAGCGAATGAATCTGGGGATGGTGGGTGGGCAAAGAGAATCAGCACAACCCTTTCCACTCAATAGCCTGTTCTTCCTGATGTGCCCAAAACTACACAGCAGGGTCTATTTCTACAAAATGTTTATGCCTATGACTGACCTGATGTAAAGGGTGAGTGGGGCAGAATGTAACTGTGTGTGTATGTGTGTGTGTAAGAGAGAGAGAGAGAGAAGGAGAGAAATTGTCAGGAAGGGGATAAGAGCATGGGAAGGTTGGCTTCTTACCCGTTCTCCTTTGGTCCACAGGGGATTCCTACCGAGCTAATGCAGAGCTCTCCCTGGAGCAGGAGCAGCGTCTCAGGAACAACCTCATCTGAAGCCATGACTGCACACTTCCGGCTGCTGCCCACACACCAGATACCTCAGCTTACTGGAGCCAAGCCCTTCGCAGAGCCCCAACTCAGAGGGAAAGGGGTCAGTGCCAAGGGGCACCAAGAACTGCTCAGGAAGCCTTTTGATGGCAAGATCACCAAACCAAAATGGTACTGTTCCCTCAGGAGGACTCTGGGCCTGTCCCCTAAGGGCCTTTGGTCTATGGTCGATGGCCTCCAGGCTTTGTTGAGCTGAGCTCGTCTTCCAGAAGGAGACCCAGTCTTTACTGGATCTTGCCCCAGAGTTCCTGGTTCAGGAGCAATCAGTTCCTTAGAGATGGACTATGGCTCAGTCCCCCATTTGAATGGTGCTTTGCAAATGTCTTGGAGGAGTAGGGGACAAAAGGATAAAAATACACGGGAGGTAGGATTAACTCTGCTAGAAGCTCAAAGTCACAACTGGCAGAGATATTGATGAATCCAGACCAAATCCCTCATTTGGTCTGTGCTCATTTAGAACTCACCTGTTATTCCTAAGAATCCACTCTAGTGCCTTTACCTTTATCCTACCGCACATATGGGTGTTTCTATGCTTCTGGAAGCGCGGGCCTAAGGCATCCCCTTATCTCCTGATGAGCCAACACCACCAGTTACTGAGTGCTTGAGAAGGGGGAGGATTTACAGAGCTGGCCAGATGGGGCCTTCCTACAGAACAGCAAGAGAAGGCCAAGCAGAAAGACTGCTGCGGTGGTATGGACTCCAGCCCCTGCCAGGGTCTCTGCCATGGAAAAAAATATATATATGCCATTCCCCTGGCAGGCAATATATATATGCCATTCCCCTGGCAGGCAATCCAGTCTCCCTCAAGATCACGGTGCGTCTCAGGACTGGCCTAAATTTCAGGTCTCAACCAAGCTTCTGGAGTGAACTTCGCGTGGAATAAATTAGACACACATAAGAGATGATCTTTACAGGTTTGATGCTCTAATCCCAATAAAGGTTGCTCACTATGGACAGCTACAAAGCAAGACTGTCTCTTTGCAGTTACCAGCACACGAAGTCTAACTTCTTCCACTCTTGCTGAGCTGGGGACTAGGATGTGTGGAGGACACACTACTCACAACAGTCCTACTACATCTCTCTGATATTAGCCTATCATCTGCTTCCCAATTCCCTCCCCAGGCTCAGCTCTGAAATGTGGGTCAGAAAGGTCAAGGGATGAAAGGGAGGAGGCAAGAAGGAAAAGTCCAAGGATTGTAAACTTTTATAACCAAGGCTGCAAAACCAAAATGAACAGTAGCAGATGGGCAGATTTACAATAGTACTCCCCTCCCCACATCATGAGCGCCGTCCCCTCCTCAGGGAGTAACAAGGGACACGATCTGTAGCTATCCTCTATGAATACAAAGACGTACTTTCGTCCTCCTCCTCTTCTACCTCCTCTCTCCTCCACTCCTTCATCTCCTTCATTAGGCAAAGGGAGCATTATATCTTGGCATGGCAGTTTAGGTAAACAAGGGAAGGAATGATTTCCTGCTGGACCCAGCAAACATCGCCCGAACAGTAACAACATTATACTCGCACATGCGGCTAATGGTCTGTGAAAGACTGTGCAGCCCATGGGGGAGTGTGTGGCGACTGATGACTACATTCAGGCAGGGAGGTGACCCACCGCTTCTTCCTGGATCCAGTTTCCAAGAGAGCCAGGAAAAGCAGGCCAGGCAGCCAGCCACTGGCTCTGGTCTCAGTCTTGCTGCCCACATCACACGTTCAATAGGTGCAGCCAGTTCTAATTCTTGGAAAAAGCTATACAAGGGCTGTTCTGTTACACCACCGAGTTGAAAGGGAAAGACATAGGAAGACTGGTGGCTGGCATGCCTTGTAACTAGATGAGGAATGTTAACAGAATACCAACCACCAAATTCCAGACAGAACCAAAATGTCAGAAGATTTTCACTTCAGCATTCTTTAGTCTCACAGAAGCTGAAGGGCTGGGAACCTCAGCTTACTAATTAGAAGCCCAATTTATTTCTATTCCACCAAAACCTTCACTCTACGGGGAGCATATCAGAACTCAAGGGGAATATACCTTTCTACTACAAATTCCAGATGACACTGGGATTTAGTCATTTTACACGAAGCAACAAAAACACCTTGCAGAATGCATTCACCATCTTCTGGAACATCTAACAGAGGAGCCAGAGGTAGCTACAGGGTGCTCTCTAGTCAGCTCTGCTTGTGAAGACATGGGTTAAATGGGACCAACGATCTGGTTCCCATCTGGACAAGCTCAATGTAGTCCTTGCGGGGCCATGGAAGCTCCTCCTACCTCCACCCACTATATATCAATCCCAACAACTGGAAAAGCAGAACTAAAAAGCACATTTTCTCCTAATGGTGGAAGCACCAACATTCCATAGCTTTCAGTATTAGCTAAAAACAAATCCCTTTTTCTGGGCCTAATTATAAGGATAAATCTGAAAGCTTGAGGTGGCTGGGGAAAAAGCATATTCTACTAGCCACCTAGTACACAGAATCCGAATGACAACAGTACCTTATGGAGTTATGAGTAATACAAGAAAACTGGGTAATGAACATGTGGCTCTATGTTACCATTAACGAGGCCCTTAAAAGCCAGAATGCTATCAGAAAGGGGGAGCACCTCAAAGACAAGTGATAGGAACAATCATCTTTTTTACTCCCCCAGGTCACTCTTAGCCTTGAAGAATCAAAACAGAGCAAAGGTATACCTCAGAAATAAACTATTCAATATGGAGAATTTGCGGCCTTTCCAATGCAGCCGTATCATTCAAACAGACCTGCCTGTCTTAGAGAAGGCTGCTGCGTGAAGATCAAGGGCACAAGTCCTGTAGCTGCCTGCCAGAGAGAGGTGCCTTGGTCTAGGCAGTACTAGGACAAGGGTCAAGAGAAGGATTTTTTTCAATGCCCCAGACTTGAAAAGGAAGCACTGAGTATGAACAGGGGACACTTTCGGAGCTGACCAGAATGAGAAAACAATGCTGAGGAAAAACTGCAAGGGGGTCCAAGACCAGAAGAGCAGCAGGGATGGCTGGGTCAGGGCTAAGAACCAAGGCCAGTGTCCTTTGAGGAACATTTGAACAGAGCCCCCACTCCACCATGTTCCAGGCAATGCGAATACTCCGTCATTGTCATGGGCATGAAATCATACACATATGAGGCTCTTGCCCTAAGTGAAAGCACAGATGGGACATTATCTCCTGCTACCTCAGCCTCTTAAGGCCTAGTGCTGCCATTTCTTCAGCGTAGAACTTCTTTCCAAAAGCAATGAGAATGCAGGCAGAATATGAATAAAGCCTAAATTGGTGGCTCAGACTTGTCAGTGTCCTTTAGGAAATTTCTCACTGCCCAGAGGTGTTTGTTTTATTCTGGCAACTCTTCATTGTAATAGATGGTTTGGTGTCGCTTGCCAAGTGCCTCTGGCACAGGCTGGGAAGATACCAAGAACTTGCTGAGTGCCAGATGCCTTCTGCAGAATGTCAGGCATGACAGAAACAGGAGGAAGCCAGAGGCCGGGGTTGGGGTGTAAGGGAGGGCAAGAAGGGGAGGGGGGCTATTGCACACCAATCCCAAGAGACACATGTTTGCAGTATACTCTGGGGCAGAGAGAGGAGCAGCGGTCTACTCGGTGCGGCTCAATACAGCCAGCAGATCCACTGAACCCGTACACAGCACCACAGGGATGGAGGCGAGGAGAGCTGTTCTCCAAGCTTTTTGTGGGAATGACAACATTGACAAAGAGAGTGATGTGTGTCATCAAATGAGCTTTAATGTCTCCCTCTCACAGCATGATAGTATTGTTTCAACTGGAACTAGCACATGGCTTCCACGGCTGACTTCTTGTGAGGACGGAGGCTGGCAGGCCCCTGGCTGCTAGAGCAGCCCCAGGCCTCAGCTCGGTCCAAACACCCACATCTGCCGCAGCTCACCCGCTCTGGAGTTCTGGAAGTGACAGTGTCGATTCTGTGAGAACCAAGTACTTCAAACACTGTTCCACCTCGGTACTAACTGCTCCCTCCACCAGCCCTCAGCTCTGTGAGGCCTGAGGGAGCACGCCGCCTTTGCAAGGCCGAAATCTCCCATCATCGCAGGTTTGAATCCTCTGTTTTGTAACTTCTTCAGACATCTTAGATGCATAAGCCAGGCTAACAATGGGACCTGCCTCACCCAGAGCACTCTTGGAAGTCCTATCCAAGCCGGCACAAGTGAGCTTCCTGCCCAGTGGCTCCCTTCTATGTCCAACACAGGAGGGTAGTTCCACAGAACTGCAGTTAGAAGTGAAAACAGACAGGAGCCCATCTGCTTTCTGTATCCAGTCAGTGCTTGTCTTGATGGCTTTCTCTCTTTCTTTCATTAACAAGCACTCCTGCACGTACACACAACTCTAGAGGATCCTCCTATCTGAAGACTATGGAAATATTTTCTGAATTCATAGAACTATCCCCTTCATTGAGTGATGTTCAAACCGCAGACTGGTCTCTGCCTTCCCAGATATCTTCCCGTTGCTTGGCTTCCAGTCGTTTTCTCTCTGGAAGTAAGGACAGTGTTAGAAGTGGGAATACCCTTCATACCACCAGGTACTTCCCTTGAATCCAAATTATAAACAAACTTTAATCATGAGACAAGGATTTCTTGGTCTCCTTGTGCCTGATCCCAAGAGTTAATATTTTTAACTTTCCAAGTGTTTTTTAAGTGGAAATAATGTGACTAGTACTTTATAATAAAGAGAAAGATCTGGAGCTAATAGAAATAAAAAGTCTGTGGAGTGGGGTGCCTGGGTGGTTCAGTAGGCTAAGTGTTCAACTCCTAATCTCAGTTCAGGTCTTGATCTCAGGGTTGTGAGTTCAACCCACTTACTGGGTTCCACAATCCAGTCTTGCTGATAATGTATTTATTTTAATTCTACTTCTCAACTGTGTTAGTGGTTACACTAATTGCCTGTTATTCCCACTTCACGGATCTTTAAAAATATTCAATAGGGATAGAGAATATGTTTCAATATTCTTCTACCTTCATGCTCAAATGGAAATGGTAGCCACTTGGCTTTAGTTATATCTCTCTAGTATAGTCTCACAGAAAAAATATTTCAGAGGCAAATCAAATTTCAGTATTTTCAGAGCACTTTCAGGAGTCAAAAATCTTCTGATGGGGCACCTGGGTGACTCAGTGGGTTGAAGCCTCTGCCTTCAGCTCAGGTCATGATCCCAGGGTCCTGGGATAGAGCCTTGCATCGGGCTCAGCAGGGAACCTGTTTCCCCTCCTTTTCTCTGTCTGCTTGTGATCTCTGTCAAATAAATAAATAAAAATCTTTAAAAAAAAAATCTTCTGGAATGGACAATTCCCACCTGGAAAAATGACCACATATAATCAAGAGAAACAAAGAAATATTTCTAAAACAAAAACAAAAACACAAATCTAGGCAATCCATCTTCAATTTGTAACAGAGAAGCTTAGTTTCCATTTAATACTTTTACCAAAACCTGAGACAATACAGACTATACATGATCTGGTGACGCAAGCACTCTGTGAAGTACCACCATACGAGCTCTAATTTCATGGCTATTCATTCATCACCTTTACGATGAAATGTACATGATAAGCCTAAGTGCTTCCTCTCAAGGACTATTATTTCAGATAGTGCCTGTAAAAGATTTTGAAAGTCATAAGCCAGGAGAATTATTACAGAAATCAAGGTGAGTTTAGGGTTAACACTTGCTATGTTGACATACCTTTCCAAATCAGGATAATCCCTTACAAAATTCCTTTACTAAATATTTGACTGTACTTTAAGGGCAAAGAACCTGGTCAGGAAGTTGACTGGCACTTGGAAATGTGAGAAAGAGAAATTCACTGCTATTTGGGCACCACCTTGTGGCATTATCTGAATATAGCAGCAAAGTTCTAACTTTAAGAGACAAAAAAACAGGGCAGAGTTGTGCAGGGGTGGGGGGGGGGGTAGTGTCAGCAATTCAAAACTGAAGGCTGATTAATTCAATGCCTTGTGATTTGGCTTTAAGACAGGTTTGAACTGGGATTGGGATTCTCCAGGGAGACAGCAGTAAGGAAAACTGGCTTGTCTAAAGGTAAAAGCAATGTTGGATGAGGGGTGCCTGGGTGGCTCAGTCGGTTCAAGTGTCTGACTTCAGTTCAGGTCATGACCCGGGGGTCCTGGAATGTAGCCCCTAATCACAATCAGGATCCCTGCTCAGAGGGGAGTCTGCTACTCCCTCTCCTTCTGCCCCACCACCTCTGCTTGTGCTCTGTCTCTAGCTTTCTCTCTCTCAAATAAAAATCTTAAAAAAAAAGGGCAGCAGCAATGTCAGATGAATGCCATCAAAAACTGGTTCTGGATTCCTAGAAAAAGTGAAGAAACCAGGAAAGTAAAATACTAGAACTCAAATTTTTTAATAATAAGCTTAGAAATTTAAATCAGAAAGGTTATCTGGGAAGTTCTAAGAAAAGAGATAGAGTAGAAGAATATAACTGCCCATAAACCACAAGTCCAAAATCAAGGCAGTTCTGAAAACAAACAAAAAAATTTTTTAAGTTTAGGGCCAAAGCTCACTTGGTGATAAAATACACTGGAAAAATAAGAGGCTGCTTATAGTCTTACATATGTCATTTTATGGAACAGTCATACACTTTGCAGCAGAAATATTAATGTTAGTGTATTTGACTTTGGTGTTAGGATATGTTGGATAACCATATTATCTTTCTAAAATTAGAAAAGTTTAGAATACTGAAACATTTTCTACCCTAATGCTTTCTAATAAAAGATTACAGATCTCTACTGCCAAATATATGTAACTATAAGGGACAACTCCGGTGGTCAGCCATACCAGAAACCAGTGAAGGCTGGGGCACGAACTGAGAAGCACAAGGAAACGGTAGCAATATGAGGCACACATTCCGAAATTCAGAACATGAGTAGAGGAGGGATTTTTAAAGAAGAAATGTAGATATGGAGAGGCTAAGTGACTTGCCTAAGGTTACATAACCAGTGAAAAACTAAAGCCGGAACATGGGTCCTTAATTCTTCAACCAGCATACTTTCCAATGTCCTGACATCTGAAAATATGTACAAAGAAAAGAGAAAAATGAAAAAGAAAATGTAGTCAGAAAGATAAGGAAGCATGTCATCCCTTTATTAAAAAGAGAAAGGAAAGCAGATAATAGCTGACAGATTGCATGAAAAAAGCTCCTGTTAACTTTACCTCCAACAATTAAAAAAAGTAAACTAAGTAAAGAGAAAGTGCAACCGCAGCCGTAAGAACAACGAGCTAATGGAAGAAGAAAAGAATCTGTATGAAATGATTAACCTACAGTGCACGGGGAGCGGGCCCTACAGACTGTCATTGCCCAGTATGAGAACGCAGCTGGCAGCAATGATTCTATTAAATGAGGCGACTGAATCACCACTTATCACTGAGGGAACAAAAGGGGCTGAAGATGGAAAAAAAAGGGACAATTTGGTGTCATTTCAAAAGAAAATAAAGAAAAGGGATGTAAAAAAAAAAAAAGGAAAAGAAAAGGGATGTAAATTAACACTTTCAAAATCGACTTCTACACCTAAGAAAATAATGGAGAAAAAATCATCACAAAATTCCCAGGCAGCTGCCTACAGAGTAATAATCAACATGAAGACTGGAAGTACAAGTCTGGTCAAACTCATCTAATTGCCTTCTTTTATGGATTGACAGAGCTGATAGATTAAGGAGAAGTAATTTAAGTAACCTCTTAATTTTAGCAAGGCTTTAGATTTTAGGCTGACCAAGTATTTATATAATCACTAATATCCTGGGAAATATACAGTCTGGATCACAGAAGTGTTAAGGGGGGATTTAAAAGTGGAGAGCGGAATGTTCACCAATGTATTATTGTCAACACAAAGAACTAGGTGCTACTTATTTAGCAATAGTTGGTAAACTGGTCAGTTAATCCTAAGGGTTAACATTTTCATCTCTGATTAAGTCAGGGATATGTTTACTAGATAGAAGGGAAAGGCAAAAATATAAGTAAATACTGCATCTCAGAGAAGATGATCACATTAAGATGAAAAGAGAAACGTGGTTAGAAAAGAAGGGAATTTCATGTTAGGGAAGAAAAGACACAAAGAAAATGCCACACGATCCAGATTATGAGTCAGCAATGCAGCAGAGCCCTTGAAGGCAGATAACAGAATGCCTAATCAGGATTTCAAAAGGTAGCAGTTGTGATTAAATTTTTTTATTACAGTTGACTAAGTATTCTATAGGGATGATTTTACTTCTAAGTTCTTAGTGATTTAATTAAGCATACTAGGGGATCAAATCATTGTTTACTCTGTCTTTTAGGCCTGTGACCCAAAACGTGCCTTTTAGAACCAGCCAATTAATCACTTAGCCCCAAGAGTAAAATGGAAATAAGTTATGAAATAAAATTTTGGCAGGCTCTGAAAATCAGAGAGTACCTTATTCTGAGAAGCAATGATATCCTCTATCTCCAATTTTAGGCGGGAATCAAGTGTTTTAATAAATGAAACATGGGGAAATTTTACACATACTCCTGCATCTGGTCTTTAAAATTCAGTTTTATTGTTTTGTGTGAATCACTGGTTTAAAACATGATTAAGTACAAAGGATCAAGGATGAACTATGCTTTGATTTCCCGCTCTCCGTGCAGCTCTGATCATGCACTCTGCTAGACTAAAAATCACTTCTCCCATGTTCTAAGACTCACGCACTAAAGTTCTTATCCTCCAGATACACACACTATGATTTGCTTAAAATGATTTGGGTACTTCTTTTTTCTCAATTTGTCCCAGGGTAATGTTACTTTCTCAATCTCCTTTAAAGAAAAGGAAAAAACAAAACAAAACAAAACAAACTTTCTTACCTACTTTCTCTATTTATCTATTTACCTACCTACCTATTTATAAGCAGGTTCCATGCCCACTGTAGAGCCCAACATAGGGACTGAACTCACAACCCTGAGATCAAGACCTGTGCTGAGATCAAGAGTCAGACACTTAACAGACTAAGCCACCCAGGCACCCCTGAATCCCCTTTTTAATTAAGGGCTAAAACACAGACTTCTCATCAAAAGGGTAAGAGGACCAAAGTAGGGTGAGGGAACTTACCAGGAAGTATTTAAACCTCAAAATCACAAATTCCAAATTCATTAATTAGAAGGTTTTCATACGAAGTGTTCAACTCTGGGTTTTATAAAGAAATACATAGAGGACTTGAAAGAGTTCAGAGCAGAATCACAAATGAAATAAGATTTATGAAGAAAAAGTGACCAGTGTCCGTCATGCATTCTTCCACCAATGAACATACACACTGAGTATCTTTTAATGAACCAGACACTATGCCAGATAGCAGAACTCCTCAAGTGGGGGTGGGGACAAAGCCTAGCTATTCTATAATACTATATATAAACCTGTATCAGGATGGCACATAGATTTCAATTTCCATGCTAATTCTGATCAAATGGCAGTGGTCAACACAAAACTCGCAAAACACTGTCATGACTGATTAGCACTATTTGTCACAGGTGGGGAAGCTGCAGTACATACTTGTCTTCACTCTCATTAGCACAAATGAACACTAATTTTCTAAGAGTCACGTAAATAGAAGTATCCTGAATTTGTAAAGCACCTTTCTAAATAAATGTTTTTATGTACTAACTTAGATTGTGCTCAAAAAATTCTCCAGGGGGGGCGCCTGGGTGGCTCAGTGGGTTAAAGCCTCTGCCTTCGGCTCAGGTCATGATCCCGGGACTCTGGGATAGAGCCCCCAGCATTAGGCTCTCTGCTCAGCGGGGAGCCTGCTTCCTCCTCTCTCTCTGCCTACCTCTCCACCTACTTGTGATCTCTGTCAAATAAATAAATAAAATCTTTAAAAAAAAAAAAATTCTCCAGGGTAAGTCAGGCGTTCATTTTGCTTTGTTGCAAACTAGAGCACAGAGAGTATAAGAAACAAGCCCATGACAACACAGCTGAAATTAATGGCAAAACTCTATTACAGCCCAGGTTCCCTTATTCCTCAATAATCTGCTCTTGGCATCTAAAGATTAGAACAGGATGGTGTCCACATAATCCCTATTTCCACAAAGGAAAAAAAGAAAAGGAAACTGGCTTAAACTATTGTACAGATTTAAGTAAGACCCAGGGAAGAATTTTTTGACAGTGAAAGCTGCTTAAAAAAAAAAAAAAGCCTGCCATATTTAACTTTCTAAAGACCTTAAAAATTCTTTTATTTTGTTTTACCCTGGGAAAAAATGTTAATTACTCCAAAGTCCTTCAAGAGTGATTATAGCATTATAGAGAGTGCATGGGTTTTAATTAGAGAGGTCTTGGTTTAAATGCCTCCTATCAATTTACCAACTAGATAACTTTGGGCCACACAGTTAACTTCCCTGGGCCAGCTCTAAACTGGAGATACTATCTTCCATCATGGGATTATCATCACTTAAAACACTGCCTGGAGTTGTCTTCCCATCCTTTTAATCACAAAAACCCCATCATGTTTTTAATCCTAAAATCTTCAGAACTAAAATCAAATAATCCAATTTAAAATGGGCAAAAGACTTGAACAGATATTTCTCCAAAGACAACATATAGATGTTGACATGAAAAGACATGAAAAGACATGAAAAGACATGAAAAGACGTTCAACATCACTCAACCTCAGGGAAATACAAATCAAAACCACAATAAGATCATCTCACACCTGCCAGAATAGCTAAAATCAAAAACCATAAAAAACTACACGTGTTGGTAAGGATGTGGAGAAATAGGAACCCATGTGTACTTTTGGTGGGAATGCAAACTGGGGCAGCCACTGTGGAAGACAGTGTGGAGATTCCTTGAAACATTAAAAATAGAACTACCATATGACCCAGTAATCACACAACTGGGTACTTATCCAAAGATTTTTTAAAAAATACTAATTTGATAGGATACATGCACCCTTATGTTTACTGTAGTATTATTTACATTAGCCAAATTAAGAAGTAGCCCAAGCATCCATCAGTAGATGAATGAATAAAGAAGAGGTGGTATATATATATACAATGGAGATTATTGAGCCATAAAAAAGGATGAAATCTTGCCATTTGCAACAACATGGACGGAGCTACAGACTGTAATGCTAAAAGCAAAAGAACAGCATACGATTTTTCACTCATATGTGGAATTTAAGAAACAAACCAAAGGAACAAAGGGAGACAAACCCTTCTCTTTTGAGACAAACCCAAAAAACAGATTCTTAACTATAGAACAAACTGATGGTTACCAGAGGGGCGTAGCATGGCGGTGCGGGGTGGGGGGGGGGGAGATAGGTGAAACAGGTGGTGGAGATTAAGAGTACATTTATCTTTTTTTTTATTTATTTTTTTCAGCGTAACAGTAGTCATTGTTTTTGCACAACACCCAGTGCTCCATGCAATACGTGCCCTCACTATTACCCACAACCTGTTCCCCCAACCTCCCACCCCCGACCCTTCAAAACCCTCAGGTTGTTTTTCAGAGTCCATAGTCTCTTATGGTTCACCTCCCCTTCCAATTTTTTTTTTTTTTTATAAACATATAATGTATTTTTATCCCCAGGGGTACAGGTCTGTGAATCGCCAGGTTTACACACTTCACAGCACTCACCATATCACATACCCTCCCCAATGTCCATAACCCCCTCGCCCTCTCCCAACCCCACCTCCCCCCAGCAACCCCCAGTTTGTTTTGTGAGATTAAGAGTCATTTATGGTTTGTCTCCCTCCCAATCCCATCTTGTTTCATTTATTCCTCTCCTATCCCCCTAACCCCCCATGTTGCATCTCCACGTCCTCATATCAGGGAGATCATATGATAGTTGTCTTTCCGACTGACTTATTTCACTAAGCATGATACCCTCTAGTTCCATCCATGTCGTCGCAAATGGCAAGATTTCATTTCTTTTGATGGCTGCATAGTATTCCATTGTGTATATATACCACATCTTCTTGATCCAGTCATCTGTTGATGGACATCTAGGTTCTTTCCATAGTTTGGCTATTGTAGACATTGCTGCTATAAACATTCGGGTACACGTGCCCCTTCGAATCACTACATTTGTATCTTTAGGGTAAATACCCAGTAGTGCAATTGCTGGGTCATAGGGTAGTTCTATTTTCAACATTTTGAGGAACCTCCATGCTGTTTTCCAGAGTGGTTGCACCAGCTTGCATTCCCACCAACAGTGTAGGAGGGTTCCCCTTTCTCCGCATCCTCGCCAGCATCTGTCATTTCCTGACTTGTTAATTTTAGCCATTCTGACTGGTGTGAGGTAATACCTCATTGTGGTTTTGATTTGTATCTCCCTGATGCCGAGTGACGTCGAGCACTTTTTCATGTGTCTGTTGGCCATCTGGATGTCTTCTTTGCAGAAATGTCTGTTCATGTCCTCTGCCCATTTCTTGATTGGATTGTTTGTTCTTTGGGTGTTGAGTTTGCTAAGTTCCTTATAAATTTTGGATACTAGCCCTTTATCTGATATGTCGTTTGCAAATATCTTCTCCCATTCTGTCAGTTGTCTTTTGGTTTTGTTAACTGTTTCCTTTGCTGTGCAAAAGCTTTTGATCTTGATGAAGTCCTAATAGTTCATTTTTACCCTTGCTTCCCTTGCCTTTGCCAATGTTCCTAGGAAGATGTTGCTGCGGCTGAGGTCGAAGAGGTTGCTGTCTGCGTTCTCCTCAAGGATTTTGATGGATTCCTTTCTCACATGGAGGTCCTTCATCCATTTGGAGTCTATTTTCGTGTGTGGTGTAAGGAAGTGGGCCAATTTCATTTTTCTGCATGTGGCTGTCCAATTTTCCCAGCACCATTTATTGAAGGGGCTGTCTTTTTTCCATTGGACATTCTTTCCTGCTTTGTCGAAGATAAGTTGACCATAGAGTTGAGGGTCTATTTCTGGGCTCTCTATTCTGTTCCATTGATCTATGTGTCTGTTTTTGTGCCAGTACCATGCTGTCTTGATGATGACAGCTTTGTAATAGAGCTTGAAGTCCGGAATTGTGATGCCACCAACTTTGGCTTTCTTTTTCAATATTCCTTTGGCTTTTCGAGGTCTTTCCTGGTTCCATATAAATTTTAGGATTATTTGTTCCATTTCTTTGAAAAAAATGGACGGTATTTTGATAGGGATTGCATTAAATGTGTAGATTGCTTTAGGTAGCATAGACATTTTCACAATATTTATTCTTCCAATCCAGGAGCATGGAACATTTTTCCATTTCTTTGTGTCTTCCTCAATTTCTTTCATGAGTACTTTATAGTTTTCTGCATATAGATTCTTAGCCTCTTTGGTTAGGTTTATTCCTAGGTATCTTATAGTTTTGGGTGCAATTGTAAATGGGATTGACTCCTTACTTTCTCTTTCTTCTGTCTTGTTGGTGTACAGAAATGCAACTGATTTCTGTGCATTGATTTTATATCTTGACACTTTACTGAATTCCTGTACAAGTTCTAGCAGTTTTGGAGTGGAGTCTTTTCGGTTTTCCACATATAGTATCATATCATCTGCGAAGAGTGATAGTTTGACTTCTTCTTTGCCGATTTGGACGCCTTTAATTTCTTTTTGTTGTCTGATTGCTGAGGCTAGGACTTCTAGTACTTTGTTGAATAGCAGTGGTGATAATGGACATCCCTGCCGTGTTCCTGACCTTAGCGTAAAAGCTTTCAGTTTTTCTCCATTGAGAATGATATTTTCGGTGGGTTTTTCATAGACGGCTTTGATAATATTGAGGTATGTGCCCTCTATCCCTACACTTTGAAGAGTTTTGATCAGGAAGGGATGCTGAAGAGTACATTTATCTTGATGAGGACTGAGTAATGTATAGAACTGTTGAATCACTGTATCATACACCTGAAACTAATTTAACACTGTACATTATATTGGAATTTCAAAAAGTTCTTTAGAACTGAAGTGAGAAGAGAAACAACTGCTTAAAATCATATTTTCTTTCTTACTCAAGGCAGATATCCTCACCTGATTTTAAGTCTTAAGTAAAGAACAAAATTTTTCCATCTGTCTAATTCTCCCAAATAAGAGCACAATGCTAGAGGACAGGTGCCTAGTGAAATGCCAAATAGAGTACTACAGGAAATTCAAAATAAAAAAAGTACTGATAAAAAATATGCACTGGAATCTGTGTTAGGCTCACCATATAATATTTTCACTATTACTAAAAACAGCAGCAGCTAACATTAATCATATACTTATTACAGGCCAAGAGAAACAGGAGAGCACACATTCTGATGGGTTCTGAAAATGACTAAGCATTCCTTGTGAATTATCTCACTTCATTTCCATTTTATGGATGAGGAAACAGAGGCCTCCAGAGAATAAGTACTCTGCCCAAGGTCACACAGCCAGTAAATGGTAGAACTCAGAGTAGACGTAGACAGTCTGATTACAGAATCTAATGTTATCCACTATGCTGTATGGATCCCTCCTCCTCCAGTAGAAGAAGATCTGGACAAAAAGAACTGTTCTGTTTAATACCTAAATGGAACTTTTAATTTCCACAGGAAAAGATACTTTTTTTTCTTTTCTTTTTTTTTTAAGAAAAAGTCTTTAAGTGAGCAGTCTTGGGCTCCATGCAGGCAGGTACAAGAATATCTGCCTAATGCATAAAGAAGTCAGAAAGAGATATATCAGGAATTTTTCATATGCGTTTTCTCAGATATGAAGAATGGGAGAGCTCTGAAGCATAATAAAGAATCTTCTATAATCTGTACAGCCTCAGCACCAATGGATAAGAGGAACTTATCACAGGGAGTCTCCATTCACAACTAAAGGCCTTCTTTAAAGAAGTAATTAACAGGATACTCACTGAGCGATTTTTACTTGCATCACTGAACTGCCCAATGCTTAAGTGGGCATTTAAAACAAATACTTCAAATGAAGCTGCACGCCACTGTGTTTACAGAAAAGCAGAGAGTAGTACTCCAGACGGTCCCTGTGCAGCATTCCTGCCGCAGTACACGGAGCGTTCTGGTTAAGGTGCCACACAGGGTAGGGAAGCATGAGACACTGCACAGTCGAATCTTCTCCCTCACTGAGCTTCTGAGATCATTGTGGTTATCACAGAGAAAGCACTTTCCTCAGAGATAACCAACTACTAAAGGGTCTTATGACACATTCACCTTTACTCTAGTTCTATTACTGTCATCTATAAAAAACCAGTTTCTGTATAGTCTGTAAAGGGTCTCTGAGTGAACATGCATTGGAAAAATCAAAACTGCCTCATTCTAATCATTAAGGCTTCAAAAATTAGTTGGGTTCCACGCTGAAACTCTAGCACCTGCCATGACACACTCTGTCACTGGTTATCTGGCCAGTGCAGCTGAGAGTCCCCAAGCCGCCTGCTATCACCACAGCAGAGTGGACAGGAAGTATTAATGGCCTTGTTAGACCGGCAATAAACAAGGAGTTTGAAACTTCAATTCGTTTAATGGAAAAATGAAGTTACTTTTTGGTAAGTGGAATTTTCAGAATAAATTGCCTTTACAGATTCCACAGATCGTGAGCTAAGGCAATGAGACTGTCTAAAGCCTGGAAGGTTGATAAAAAGTACTTAAGTGTAAAGCCAGAATCCTAGGCCCTTACATATAAGTCAACAGCCTTGAAAGAGGGAAGAGAGATTTTAACCTCAATTCCAAACTACAGGGAAAGAAAAACCCTGCTGTGGATCAGTGGAAATATTTTCTAAGAACACATAGGTACTGCAAAATAATCAGAAGATAGGTTTATCTAGATGTACTCTAATGGAGCCACTCAAGACAGTCTTTAGAGAAAAAAATACCTCCTGTAGTTAATATCATCCACGTCAGTCACTGGCTTTTCCTTAATCTGTCTTCTACTTGCAATCTAAATCATCAGATAATATCATGGCAATCATGGCCCTGTAAAACCACAGCAAATGTTTAATGCCTGGGCGACTCCTATCTCTTCACAGGAAAATTTTGCTCAGACTTTGGAGCAAGAACTACAAAAAAAGCCATGGATGATGAGCTGAAAAGGCCAAACCTATCTCTTGGAAAACAACAGTTAAGAGCATGGATTAGGATGCCTTTTGTGTGGAACAGGAAGACAAATCCTGAAATGTCTTCCCCCTAAATATAAGGCATGAAAACAATTTCAATAAACTTGGGAGGCGTCTAGGAAATGGAAATGACAAAATGGAATGGACTTCATTCATTTTTTTTTAAACACATGCCTTATAGTGAGCTCTATAGAACTAGAGAGGTCTAGAGAGCGAGAGAGGAATGCCATCACTTCAACTCACCTCGGGCTTCCTGAAGTTTCTTGAGCTCTGCTTCCCTTGCCGTTTTGCTCTGCTTACTTCGAACCCCAAGGGCACTGATGACTAACCTTCTGGCTAGGGCTGCTGAAGTTTCAGGACGCTCCTTTGCTGGCTGCAGGAACTCTGAACGGGAAAAGGGAGGGGAGCAGGAGGGAGTAAGAAGAGAAAGCACTCTAGCGCCAAATGATTTAACTCTGTAATTAACATATAAAACAAACTAACAAGGGCTGCCTTAGCAGTAATTAATACAGGCCAATAGATGATGATCAGAGGAAACTAGCATGGCAAAATACAAACAACCCTGGCTTCGGTATCTATATTAACACAATTTCTGCAGTGACCCTTGGAAACAGGTCAACACTGAGGTAAACCAGATAAGGATGTCATCAGAAAATGGTTGCTGCATTGATTGGCCATCTCTCTCTCTCTAAGTGGGTGCGCAGATGCCTTATTTCCAACATAGCCTTTTGTCTTTTCCTTAAAAACATACTTCCTTTAACACTTAAAATAAAAGTGGTATGTCTTTAGAACTCCAGATGAGGTACAAGTGCTAGAAAAAACAATAACACAACTATCAACAAGAAAAAGCCTGAGATTATAGGCTCACCAGCATAAGCTCTAGCTTTGGCCTTGGCTGCTCTTGTGGCCTGTGACAAGGGCCGGATTTTCACCATGGTATGTTTACTACCCAGAGCATCACGAGCTGTAAAGAGGAATAAATACAAGAAAATAGAAGATATGAGGAAGAGTGATACAAAGGAAAATTTACAGCTAGCTCTCAGAAAGCATTTCCTAGATGTCTAGATGTTCTGCTTTTTTTTTCCCCCATGGCAAACAAAAGAGATGGTCAGCTCCAGAAAATCCATAAACAGCTTGGCAAATGATTATTTTAGATCAGGGATCAACAAACGATGGTTCTGTGACCAAATCTAGCCATCCACCTGTTCTTGTAACATTTTACTGAAACAGAACCACTCTTATTCATTTGAATACTGTTTAGGGATGCTTTCTTGTTACAACAGCAGAATTAAGTAGTGACAGAGACTGTCCACCCTAAAATATTTACTACCTGGCCCTTTACAGTTTGCAGACCCCTATTCTAGGTGGTTCAGACAGGAACCAACATCTCTAACATCTTTGAATGCCTCTGTATCACATCTTTCATGAGGCTAATGATGTAAGTGAAAAGGCCCAATCATATATTTAGGAAGCAGGTATTATAACCTCTCAGGATCAAGGGCTACTTCAAATTCATTTGTCTGGGTGGAAAAAAAAAATCACAAAATTTTTAAGATTCAGTCACACTGGTTTCTTAAATTTCTACCTATAATCTGTTTATGTATGATCGTAACTGACAGTTACACAGCATGTAACCCTGGAAGGAGTTGGCTATCTCTCCAAATTGCTACTGGATTAAGGTGAAAAGGGAGAGGGAGAGCACATTGGTACAAAGTACTATGCCTCAAAAACCTGTATCTGCCATTTACCTACACTGGCTGGATAACATGCCAGTTGGCTAGAATAAAAGGGAAGTAAAAACAAGTAGCAAGAGAAAACAAGACAATAAGGAAAGACCACAGAAATCCACTAGGTGAATACCTGTAATCGGACTGGAGAATACTCCTAGGGCATGCGTGTCATCCACCCATTTAATATCAAAACCTTTCTTTCTGCAACAAAACAACACAATTTTATTTCTTAAAATAAAATTTACTTTTATGAAACATCTTTCAAATAGAGTCTCATAAAGCATTTCATGATGAGATAAACACTCAACAAGCGCACAGGTGGAATGGGGATAATGACACAAAAAACAGGTTGGAGGACAGAAGAAGCCAGTGAATTTTAAAAGCAATAATACCATCGTAAAGAACTACCTGGCAGTATTTTAGGTTCCCAGCCATTTATAGACATCAACTAATTAATCTCCACATGTCTCTTGGGGAGGTAAAGTATTTATCACACTATTCACAAGAGATGTTCTTATGGGCACAGAACAAGAAGAGGTGAAAGGAGGAAGCAGAGAAGGGGCAGAAGAATATTGGAAGAGGAGGTAGACAGGGAAGGTCACCTGGATTTAAGGCAAATGTAGTCTCATGGACAGAGAGAGAGAGGGAGACAGGTCATTCAAAGCAGGAAACAAACAAGAAAGAAACCCCCCCAAAAAACAAAACAAACAAACAAAAAAAAACCCCAAGAAACTGAGAAAAAAGACAACTATAATCAGAGAAGCTGACCTATTATTTCGAGTTGTAGAAAGGAAGTAAAGGGAGAACAGGAAAGAACTGTGGCAAACTCAGAAAAATTCAGGATAATTAAGATATCGAGATCAGAGAAACATCAAATGGGATTAGAATCAAAACAATGACCATTAAAAACACGTTTATTTTGGAGCAGAGCTATTATATAGTGAACAGAATGACTATCAAAATGATGGCATTCGTTTTTCAGCAGGGAACTTAAAAACTGCTTATACATTCAACACAGTTCTGTAGAAAGGACATGGGGTGGAGGGTCGGATACAAAAGGACTCAGGGTTCTGCCACCTTGAGTTCTTGGGCAGATTTGACTTCTCTTGAAGCTAAGTCTGCTTATCCGTAGAAATGGGCATAGCACCTTCCAAACAGGGTTATTGTGAAAATGGAAATGAGATCATCTGTGACAAGGCAAAGAGCACAGTGCTGAGGACTTACAGGCCTTTAATAAATGAACGGTGCTCATTATTTTTTATGACTAATAACAATATTCATTAGGAAGATTATTAATATTGATAAAAGATGGTGACTAAAATATAAAGTTGACTTGGGTATTTGACTCTCAGACATTATTATAGGCTTCTGCACCGTGACCTTGACTTTATTTTTATAAAGCACTATAAAGAAAGAAAAAGAGACAACAGCTAAAATATCTTCCTTCAGCAAGAAAAAAATTCCTTTGAGGAAAAAAGGAATGAAGGAGGCTTTGAAGGTTAGAGAATTTCCTGAATGTATGGGTAAGTTTGACCATGACTTAAAATGACCACAGGGGTTGGAGACTGAAAAAGTTCAATAGCAGAAGATCCTGTATAATAAGAGTTTAGAAAAAGCTTAGAAAAAGACCTTAGATGGGATCTGGAGAGTCTTTTAGACTTTGGAATTTCATAGTCCTTTAAAATGTTTCTCTTCTTTTGGGAATGTTTTTGGGTTTGATAGAAAAATGGTCTTGCAGGTAAGATTAGGAAGAAACAAAGCAAAAGTTAATTAATAATTCATAAGAATTAACTAGCCTTTAGTAGGAAATTCTAGACATCGATAAAACGAATCCTTGGCTTTAAAAATCATCATTACTAATAACAATCTAAGGTAGTACTAATTTGAGATTTAAGCTCATTGACTGGTTTTTAAAATCCATTAGGCACTTTATATGGAACAGGCCCTGATATAGGGTCTTAACATCTTAATGAATTTGACTGACTAACCAAACCTATACATTTAGCGGAAGGTCTATGGAAAGTTAACTATTCCCCAGGATCCAGTGACCCCCTTATTTCTTTTAGCTATAGAACTGATATCCTCCCCCATCCAAATTTAAGTGAGGTACTTGGCTGTTAGCTAATTTTGCCTATTCTAAGAACTTCATAGAAAAACAGGGTGCTTTTTTTTTAAAAACATTTTACTTATTTGCAAGAAAGAGAGAGAAAATGAGCAGTTGGGGGGATGCAGAGGGAGAGGGAGAGAGGAGCAGACTCCCTATGGAGCAGGGAGCCCAGCCTGATGCAGGGCTCTCTCCAGGGACCCGGAGATCATGACCTGAACTGAAGGCAGTCACTTAACTGACTGATTCACTCAGGTGCCCCATGTTTTCGTACATAAAATTTCACTGAATACAATCATGCTCATTTGTTTACATTCTCTCTGTGGCTGCTTTTATGCAATGATGGCAGAGTTGCTTAAAATATTTCCTATCTGGCTCTTTAAGAAAAAGTGGGGGGGTTAAACCCTGATGCAGAATCTAACAAATTCAAAATCTACATGAACTGAATTTTAAATGTACATTTGTCGTATGAAACAAAAGACCTAGTTCATTTTTAGTATCAGGATGAGAATGTTAAAGTATAATCCTTCTTCGTATTGACTTCTTCCAGATCCTGAAGCTCTTTTCTTTAATAACTTTCTTTCTGAAGCTTATTTTTATTGTTTCTTTATTCCTGAAGCTTATTTTCTTCTTATAAGCTAAAGATACAAAGGTATACTTGATTCTTTATCTTGTCCTATATGTGTATGAATTATATACATAATAAGAGTTAATGGAATTGTTTTCAAACCCTTTATATCAGTTTTAATTTGTATTTTCACTACATAATTTACTAAAATTAAAACAATGAAAAATGAGTGTGAAAAAGAAAATATATTGTGTCTATAAAAGCTTAACTGAATGCTGTGGAACAGCAGAGAATGGTGAAGTCACTAAAAAATCCAAAAATGACTATCAATTATGTTTGGGCAAAACAGCTATAAAAGACAGAAAACATTATAATCTACAAAGAGTAAGCACTCAGATGCCTCTAAAGGTACTTTAAAGTTCTCATTCCACTTCAGTTGATATATTATGAGCAAAACATATAAGAACTCTTCTATCAATAGACCAGTAACTTGAAAGAAAAAAAAAAGTCCCTTGGCACCACATCGAAGACTGGCAAGTGACTAGACATTTATATGTGTTGTGAAAATAAACTAGTTGAGACACAGAACAATCATTTTTTATCATTCTCCACTTGACTATTTCTATCTCAGTGGTCAAAATAACCTCAAATCAATAATTTAATTTACAGTGCTGCTGAACTCTTCGGGCCCTTGGTGCCTGGCAGAAGAAAACACGTATCCTCTCAGGAGAAATCCTCTTCTTCTACTGTAGACTTCAATTCCCAAAAATAAAATTCCAAGGAAAACAGTTGGCTCACAATAAAAAATATTACTAAACCTGAGAATTTGCAGAAGCAGAACTAAAAAGACTTCAGGTAAAGGAATTACCAGACACAGACCACAGAAGGTCTATGTTTAATACATTTAAGAAATTTTTTAAATCTTGAAAATATTTTAGAAAAAAACAAGAAACTAAAAAATGACCACGCAGATTTTAAAGAGAAATAGAGAACTTAGAAAAATGAAAAACAAAAAATGAAATTTAAATATTCAATGGACAGATTTAACAGCAAATTAAACACAGCTGAAGAAAGAAATCAGTGAACTGGAAATCAGAGCTAAGGAAACCATTCAGAATGTAACAGAGACAAATACAGAAAATATAAAAAAGAGGTAACATTAGGATTAAGTGAGAAGGTCTAATACATATTTTCTTGACATCTTAGAGAACATAAGAGAGAAAGACTGACACAAAGGAACTACCTGACGAGATAAATATGTGTTCTCCAAAACCAATGAAAAATACTTAGTGATTTAAGAAGCTCAAATACTCTCAAGAAGAATAAATTTTTAAAAACACAAAGCCACATCACACTAAAATGCACAATACAAGACAAAGAGAACCCCCTAAGAGTATCCAAAGAGAAAAGAGAGATTACATTCAGAAGCAATGGTTGTGAACTTTCAGCTGGCTTCTTATTTTCCACAGAGAAAGCCAGGAGATGGTAGAATAAATCTGTACATTTCTGAGAGAAAAATGACTGCCAACCTAGAATTCTATACCTAGCAAACATGTCTTTCAAAAACAAAATTGAAATAATGCCATTAAAAAAACAAAACCCAATTGAGTTTGTTGATGGCTGACTGTTACTAAATTAAATGGTAAAAGAGTATGTTCCATACAAAAAGAAAATGATTTCAGATGGAAGATGTGAGCTGCAAGAGGTATAAATGAAGAACACAGAAACCAGATAAATCTGAATGCTGACTCTATAAAAGAGTAATAGCAAATAATGGGAGTTTAAAAAGAAAAAAAATTTTTTTAAAATAGTCTCCTTAGCATATAGTTGGGAGTGGTGGAAAGGGAGGGAATGAAATTGGGAAATGGAGTTAAAAAGCCCTTATAGTGTTTGGAAAGAGTGTAAAAACATTAACTTTAGCCATTGGTAAGTTAAGCATGCATATTGTAATTTCTAAAGTAACCACCAAAGAATAGAAACAGAGTAACATTTCCAAACAAAATAGAATGAGAAAAAAATACCTCATCAATCCAAAAGAAGGCAAGAAAGAAGAGAAAAAGATGAAACAAGTAAACACAAAAAAAGATGGCAGGCATACATCCAAATACATCAATAATTATAATAATTATAATTATAAATGGATTAAACGCACCATGAAGACATCCAGAAGTCATAATCGAAGACATTCTTCTTAAATGCCCAAAATGGGGTCTAGAAAGACTATTTGGCATTTTTAAAGAACTTAGAAGAAGACAGACTTGATACAGAAGATTTCTAAGGGACTTGGAAAAGACAATAAACAAAACTGATGCTAAAGTAAACAATAGGGAATATGCAAACAAGAGATGATTTTTCAGAAGACAGCTTAAGAAAACTTCATCTCACCTTCCCAAACATGCCCAACTATTTGCAAATACTTACTGATAACTGCAGAAAACACGCAGGAGGTCTTCAGTACGAAATTCTTGGGGGAAGTCATAAATTTCAATGACATGTGGAAATTCACAGTCACTGAGGTCAATATCAGAAACTTCATGGTTGTAATAATCAAATCTAGGTTCCTGGATGCTTTTTCTATTCTTCATATTCCCTGATAACTAGAGAAGAAGCAGCATATAATTGACTGTTACATCAAGCCAGAGCACTATAAAATATCCTACCACATATGATCCTTCCTTGTCTCCATATTCCAATTCCTTAATCTTTAACAGTGTTTCTGTATTAGTGCTATTCACAAATACAAATACACAAATACAATAATGACCAGGAGTCTATCATCCAGTTTATATTAAAATGAAAAATACTTTAAAAAGGTGTTGAAATTCCAACAAAGGCAATGCATGAAACTTAACTTGCATCTATCAACCAGAGTGTGAGAAAAGGTAGACTGATTAATGTGGTGAGTTACAAATGGTACATCTTGGAAAATGAATTTCAGAAAACAGCTGAAGAGATGAATTAATAACATTTGTTTTATTTGGCCTTATTGATCAGGCTCATCTCATAGTTTCTTTTCTGGGAGTATACAAAAACAAACAAGAAATTTTTAAAATGAAAACACTTTGTTAGCCTACCTTTTCTTACATGTAGCTTACAAAGGAATTTGTTAAGACAAATGTGAGTGGTAGAAGTAATTATATTTAAGGTCTCTAACATGACAACTACCTACAGGAATTCCCACATCGCAGATTAGTTAAAAAAAAATTAACAGTAATGAAAAATACTCAAAATTCTACTATTCTAAAGAAAACTGAAGGCTATTAACTATTTCACACTTCTGGAAGAGGAAGGGAAGGGGTAAAATGGAATATGGCATCAAAGCCAAGACAGTCCTTTGTCATTCACCTGTTATAAAACCTAGGGGCTAGTACTGATCACCCAAAGCCTTCAGACCTGAGAGTATCTTCTCCCTGTTAATCAAAAGTCCAAATAGCAGTGATGGGGGAAGGGGGAAGAGTCCAACTAGTTCTCTTCGAGCTTTTCCCTCGTTTACACTATGCCTTACTGCCCATCCAATGAGAAAATGAGAATTTGCAATGCCAAGGATACATCTCCTTTCCTTGCAGAAGTAAAAAATGGATTCAAGAATTTATTTGGGAGGAAGAGGAGAGGGAAAGTGATATAGGTAGAATTAACAAAAATGTTTATTTATTGCTGTACCTCTAGTTCCTTTTCTCCATTAAGCTTTAGTTTACATTTTAAAAAAATAGGAATAATAATGGCACCTATACCTCACAGATAGGTGTGCAGATTAAATGATATGTAAGTGCTCAGCACAATAAGTATAATACTTATATAATACCTAAGTATTCAATGAATTCAACCCACTTAATTAAATTTTAACTGAGTGCTGAATGTATTACAGGCCAAGTGCCATATTATTTCCACTCTGCTTAGGATGTAGAAAGCAGGAAGAGAATTATTCCTTCCACCATAACAATGAGAAAAGATTAGGTGATCCATAAAATAGTAGCTTTTCTTGAACTCACCAGACCACTGAGCATGTGAGATGATCAAAAAAACTGAAATCCCAAGAGTGGCAAAATCCCTCCAAACAGAAACAGAACACGGAAACTATTTTGCCACTGACAGATCATGGTCAAAGAAGTAGGCACTACTAAAGCAGGCAAGAAGAAATCAGGTAAACTTAACAAATCCTTAAAAGCCTAAAGTGGGCTGGTCTATCAGTTTAAGATAACTGTCCCAGAGACAAGGAAGGTCAGTAATCATTTCCAACTCCATCCTTATGTCAGTGCCACACTGTCTTGATTACTGTAGTTTTTTAATAGGTTTTGAAATCAGAAAGTTTTATCTTCCTATTTTGTCCTGCTTTTTCAAAACTATTTTGGCTAATCTAGTTTCTTGGATTTCCATATAAATCTGAGTATCAGTTTGCCAGTTTCTGCCCCAAAACAGGGTGGGGCAGCTGGGATTTGCTGAATATGTACATGAATTTGAGAAGTATCTCAACAGTAAAAAGAAAAGATGAACATGGGATAGCTTTCCATTTACTTAGGTCTTCTTTAATTTCTTCCAACAATGTTTTGCAATTTCTGGAGTACAAGTTTCATATTCCTTTTGTTAAATTTATTCCTAAATAGTTTTTAAATGGAACTGTTTTCCTAATTTCATTTTTGGATTTCTGGCATTAACTTTTTGAGGTACTTGGCAAAAACCAAAATAAATCACTGCATGTCTGTGCATTTATAAACTGGGGCTAAATAATGCATTGTGAGACACAAACAATGCATGACTACAAAATGCCTTGGAATTATAAACCCTAAGAACTGATTATAAAGAGAAAGGAAAGGGGCGCCTGGGTGGCTCAGTCAGTTAAGTGTCTGCCTTTGGCTCAGGTCATGATCTCAGGATGGGATCAGGCTCCAAGCCCAGTATCAGGCTCCTTGCTCAGTGGGAAGCCTGCTTCTACCCATTCCTGTCCCTCTGTCTGTAGTTCCCCCAGCTTGTGCTCTCTCCCTCTGTCAAATAAATAAATAAAATCTTTAAAAAAATAAAATAAAAAATGGTCTGCCAAGAACATCTGTTTACGGTCCTTTGCTCTAACCTACTCAGCAAAACTGAACTTACATACTTACATTCCATTTCTAAGGAAACTACTGAGTGTTTTGGCTTCTGGGACTGGTTAAACGCAAAGTGTTAATAATAACAAAACACAATTCTTATTCTACATTTCATAACAATAGATATAAAGCCTGCAAAGTAGATACTCCTGACTAGTTTTTCCTATCAGACACCACTATTATCAGAGATTCCTAACTTTTCCAAGGAGGAGGAGGAACTTCATTTCATTTCCCCACGGCACTGATATTGGTGAGATCAGTTTATGTTTCTACCAGTAACACGTTTCTTTTGGTGACGGTATGGTGGTAGGTAGGAGGCCATACTGTTAATGCCACTTTCTCTCCTGAGAACCCCAGCCAAACATGACAGGGAGCCTTGACAAGTAGAGAGAGAAGTTTGTGACACTGAAGAGGGAAATGTCTAAGAGAACACCACGGAATGAAGTAAGGATCACAGCAAGACTGTGAAGGGAAGCAAGGGGGCAGGGCCACTGTCACAGTGGGATTAGACAGGGCAATACAGACAGCTTTAAGGAGAGGCTCTAATATTTCGCACACCAATTACATAGATACACCTTCAGCAGACCTGCACAGCCCAGCACGGTAGCTGCCAGCCATATGTGGCCACTGAGAACTTGAAAACTGTAGCTAACCTAAATTGAGATGTGTTTTATATATAAAATTCACATCAGGTTCCAAAGACGATACAAAAAATAAAATATCTCATTAATAAAATAATTTCTTATATTGATTACATGTTGAAATGATATTCTGGATATATTATTAGATGACACTTCTCTTAATGTGCCCACTAGAAAATTTTTAATCATATACATGGTTCCTATTTGTAGCCTGTATCATATTTCTATTAGACATTTGAAACATTTACTCTAATAGTTACATATAGTAGAGCAAGTTTCTGCTATACTGTCAATGTGAAACCTTCATATTATAAGACCTACATATGTATTTTTCCTTCTGATGACTAAGAAATGTTTGATAGAACAATAGAGGTTTTGAATTTGATTCATTCTAATCTATTAGACCAAGGGAAAGTCTGCAAATAACTCAGAGCAAATAATTTTGAGTTATGAATCACAAACATTCTAGGATTTTTTTTTTTTTTGCCAGTGGTCTGTCTTATTTATAAAGTATAAGTGAAATGTGAGTATTCCTTCATAGGCATAACCAGCTTCCATATTCAGCTAAATTAAAATCGTCTTCCCCAAAGTGAGGGTTTTAAGACTCTTAAAGCCTAATAGTCTGGTCTTGAAAACAAGTCTGTAAAATAGTACCTGCCTTGCTTGACTTAATTGCCTTGATCCCTTTTTGTAGAGAAAAAAAACGGGTGGGAAGAGTAGGTCAATCAGGCATGGATCCTTGAGCTTTTTATTTTTTTGTTGTTTTTTGTTTGATCCTTGGTTCTTCAAGGATCAAAAAGATCTTTTCTTCAAAAAGAAAAATAAAAAGTTACGAAGTTACCAGCCAGTTGCTCTCTACAGACAAAAAACAAAAATATGCTACATTACTTTGGAATACAGTCATATTTATGTCTCTGTCAGATGAGCATGTCAGATGGCTGCTATTATTATCCTGATTACAAAGATGGAGGATTGCATCACCGAGAGACTAAAGGATATCCTTAAGATTACAAATCAAATTACTGACAGAGTTTGAATCATAACTCAGGTCTCCTGACTGCTAGTCTAGTATTCCTTCCATAACATGATGAAAAGGTCTTTCTGTGAACACAATCAGAAACAGTGCTGTATTAATGTTCAGGACAACTAATTCTCTCTGATTACGGATTTATGGATATAAACTATTCTAGGAAGAAGGAAGAGAATGGCAAAAGGAGAAAAGGAAGGAGGGAGAGAGGGAAGATCAATGGCAAAACTAAAAAGACAGTACAAGGCTGCTGATTTCTTTCTAGTTGTATATTACAGATCGCATACGGAGCATAAATTAAATTATCCAAAACACTGCCATGACCATGTCATTCCTTTGATCAAAAATTTTCAGTGGCTGTACTTAAAAGCTCTCATAATTGGCCCCAACCATAATAAGAGCCTCTCAAAGACATCATGTCCTAAATTCCCTTAACCTGTGATTATGGTACATATGGCAAAACTGAGGTAGCAGATGGAATTAAGGTTGCTAATCAGCTGACTTTAAATCAGGGAGATTATCCTGGATTATCAGAGTGGACCCAGTTATAACCACAAGGGTCCTTAAAAGCAGAACTCAGAGGAAAACTCAGAGTCAGAGTGATAATATTACCAAGAGTCAGGGGCCCCGAGCCAAAGAATGTGGGCAGCCTTCAAGAAGTTGAAAAAGCAAGACAATAAGTTCTCCCCAAGAGCCTCTGGAAAGGAATACAGCCTTGCCAACACCTTAATTAATTATCCCAGTGAGACCCATTTTAGACTTCCGACCTCCAGAACTGTAAGTTAATAAGTTGTGTTGTTTTAAGACACTATTTTGTGATAATTTATTACAGCAGCAATAGTATACTAATATACCTTTCTAGCTTTATCTCATGTCATCTCTTAAAATATGCTAAATTCCAACCAAAGAGTAATATTCACTATGCCTCAACACATCTTACTTCCTCCTCCCTATTGCTTTGGTCTTATTACTTCACAAGTAATAATAAGTAATAAATATCACACCATTCTCCAAGGACATACTCAAATACCATCTCTTCTGTGATTCCTCCTCTAAACACCCCAGAGCATGGATAATCTAACTTGTCCTCTACCCTTCTACAGTTTACTTCATCTACATTTACTTCATCTGTACTACTTTTGAAATACTCATTACACAAGACCTTATATTAGAGCTGGACCTGGCTCTTCCTTCCATCTCATCCTGATCACCTAACCACTCACCCAATACACATTTAATGTATGTTCAGCATACATTACAAAAAGAACTTGAATTTTAATATGTAACAAAGTTGTATGAAATATAATAAACCACTTTAAACTATAGGTATGTCTATAACAAATTTAAACATGGGGGCATAAGTTACAGGGAAAAGGACAACAAAGACTTGACCACAAGTTGGTGGTATAACATGGTAACATGATTTACAGAATTAACCCATACATCCATTCTCAATTATATAGGCTAGGATATTCAAGTTCTTTGTTTCTTTCTATTTTTCACTTCCACTTATATCTTATGGCTACATAACTGCTTATTATTTCACTTTCTGTTGAAGAAAATCAATTTAAAATGTCATTATTTACTATAAACCTTGATAAATTGAAAGATTTCATTGGAGAACAGGTTAAAGCTATAAACAAAAACAAAAAAAAAGCTTTCTGAACTATCTGGATTTAATTCTATCTAAGGTATGCCAGTATCACAGAAAGTTGAGAGTAATAGCCAAGAATTTTTCATGTTGGTCTACAGTATTGTGAATGGACCAAAAGCTAAAATTAAAATGTTTTACCCATTTAACTTCTCCTCTTTGGCAGACAGGGAAATAACACTATTTATTTAAAAAAAAAAAAAAAGTATTTCAAGTTTTTTCAAATTTCTCATAAACCAAATTCAAAAACATCCAAAAGGAGTTCCCTAAAAAGGTAATGCCATTAAAGTATTACAGCATAAATATTTATATGCTATGCAGCATAAGTGATAGCTTCTAGCCCTCTTCTGTACTATTTTGGACTTACATCCTTTTCAACAGAAAGATAAATTTAGACTTTTAAACTCTAACATTTTATATAGTAAGTGTAAGAGGAGAAAATGTCCCCAGTGGAATTCTCTACCCACAAATAAAATTATCTACTCTATCTAGGCTATGCCCCCACTGACCTTACCAGGAAACCACAGCTGGAAAGGCAAACTTCGGCTTCATAAAATTTGTAACAAGAATGGGTAGAATCCCCTGTAAGGTCTCATCTACAGATTTCTCTAGAATAGCTATAAGCAATATCTCAATACCTCTGATTATCCTCAGTGGGAGAAAGATATGGGCACAGCTTTGGATTAAGGCATAATTAAAGAGAAGAAGGGGGGTGGGGATGAACAAGGAAGGATGCAGAAAAGGAAAAGGGCTAAAGGAAATAAGAGAAAAGCTACAACAGTGAGACAGGTATGACAGCCCAGCAATTGGTTCAGATGATCATTTACTGACCCCAGTCCAGTGTCAGACGTTAAATTTGAAGAGCTCTAATTCTCTCCCATGGATGATAATGTATGACGCATGAATATATGGGCAAAGATCAAGCAAACATCCTGAACCGACATGGACCTGGTTCCTATTCAGACCATACGTAAGTTAACATGGCAGACTGGCGTTGGCGTCCTTGACAAGATGCTAAACCAATCCACCAAACAGATTTAATTAATAGGCAAGAGAAGTGCTGAAAAGACAGGGAGACGTCTCTATTTCCTCCTCTTCCCAGCATGACTGGAAAGATTAGATGGAGAGATGCCAATGATGATGCAGAAAGCTCAAAGACCAGACTACCCAAGAACAGGAGACTGCTAGAGGTCTGAATCTTCCCAAACTATCCCTGACAGCTTCACTCAGGTACTGTTATGATAATCAGTGACAATGGCTGCCCACAAGTCCTAAGAAACACTGCAAAACAGAGAAATGCAGCATTCACTGCCATTCCACTTGATTTCTCTAGTTCCTGATTATGTTCCCTTCAACTAAGATCCTACATCCTATCTATGCCAGTTCTCCCAAATAAAAATTTCTTCCTTGTTTATTACTTTAGAGAGCATTAGCCCTTGCCTCTCTGTCCCCATCAGGCAATACATATGTGCTTCTGACCTTCAAACTGCAGACTCAGACCCACTGCTTTAAGAAATGAGTCAGTCTTGTCCTGGGCAGGCAATATAAGAGCATGACCCATCATCTGAAGGATCAGAAACACGGTCTTCATGCATCAAGCCCAGGATCCAGTATGCCTGGGCATCCTCTTGGCTTTTCCTCAACAGTCTCAGTTTTGGGTCAATTCACACAAATGATCTGTACACGGCTGCTGACTGGCACTTAATTTCCCTCCGTCCCGCAAGCCTTACTGCTAATTTATTCCTCCTCATACCCCATCCCCAGATTCATAACACGAAACAGTCTAAATTTAAATATATTTTGACTGTTGGCTACCCACTTCAGGAGTCAGGCCTACAGCTGGGACCCTCTCTTCCTTTCTAGCACTCCCTCCCAATGCCCAGCAACAGAGTATTCAACGTGCCATACAAGAAATTTCTGATACAAATGACTACATTAATTCAAATCAAAGTATAGATGAGTTTATTTCTTGTTAACCAAACTCTTCAACAGAAATGAACTAAAAAATTCATCAAAAAATTTAAAAATTTTAAAATCTTTGTGATAAAGCTGTTAGTATGTTTTTCTCCTGACTGGGGTAGAGTGTACACTCTGGTTCTCTTTGCCAACCCTACCATTTCCCCTCCCTGCTACTGTCACTGAACAGGGAATGAATTAAGTGGCATAAACATTATGAGTCATATCGCTACTCCTACCCCACCTGCCCTAACTATATCCCACATATACATGTCATGGAGCTCACTAAAGCTAAAGCACTGCCAGGGACGGAGTACAGCACACCAGGAATCTCCCAAGCTGCAGACAAGAATGCCTCCTCGTACCAACAATAGAGGCCTAGAACTGTTTACTTCTCCTTAGTTCTGAAAAAGCATCAGAAATTAAATGCTGTTGGTGTGAACGCAGATTAAGAGGAAAAAAATTTACATAACAAACCTAATGGAGCTTAGATGGGAGATTTTTTTCATTTTAGGAGATGTTTGGTTTAGAAATAAACTATGAGCAATGGTATCCCCTTAATATTTCCTCTCTTTCTGTATGAACCAGAGATCCAGTCATCATCCACTAGTGGACTGAACAACAAATAGAGTACTTAATTCAACCAGATTCTTCACCGGATGTCCCAAGTGACTGCATTCGAATATACGGCATCTGGAATCCTCACTTAGGCAGCCAATGACCTATTAATTCAGACATTTTAATAAAAATATTAAATATAAGTCTGCTAAAATGAGTTGCAACTAATAATAAAAGGTACTGTGAAAATAAAATAGTAATAAAACAGTGAAGGAGTCATATGGGAACCCTGAACTTTTCACTCAATTTTTTTCTATAAACCTAAAACCACTCAAAAAAAAGAAAATCTATCAATTTTAAGAAAGAGAAAAAGAAAACAGAAATTGGGAACATAATGACAGTCTAAGTGGGGCTTCAAATCTTGTTTAATTCTACGGCCTCAATAACATGCAACAGTGTCAACCAGTCTAACCTTCAGGGATCTCATCCTCCTTTGACGCCACTCTCTAGCTCCCCATCAGACAGTCAAACTTAGGACATCTCTCATAAAGTGGTTTTATATTAATTATTCCTCAGATTGTTATATGACTAATCACATGGTTACATCCTGTTTCTCCAAATTAAAAAAAAAAAACCCACCTTAGATAAAGCTGAGAAAAAAGCTGGCATGTAACACAGTGCGTTTAAAATGGAAGTGATGGGGTGCCTGGGTGGCTCAGCCATTAAGCATCTGCCTTCGCTCAGGTCATAATCTCAGAGTCCTGGAATCGAGCCCCACATTGGGCTCCCTGCTCAGCAGAAAGTCTGCTTCTCCCTCTCCCACTCCCTCTGCTTCTGCTTTCTGACAAATAAATAAGATCTTTTAAAAAATAAATAAATAAAACAGAAGTGATAATAACCACATATACCTAGCTATTTACAATTTACAGTTTCTCAAACTCTAAGTACTCGATCTTTCCATTTAACTGCAAAGTGATGAAGTACCAACTATTAATGAAATCCCTAGGGGAGGAGATATGAAGGACTTTCCTCCCTTCATTCTTCATATGACTTGCATATATTCTTGCTAACCCTCCTACCAATCAATAGATTTGCAGATCACTACAGGAGGCAGAAGGAGCTATGGACATTTTTTTGTTTTTGTTTTTAAAGATTTTATGTCTGTCTTTATTTGACACAGAGAGATCACAAGGAGGCAGAGGCAGGCAGAGGGAGAGGGGGAAGCAGGCTCCCCACTGAGCAGAGAGCCCAATACGGGGCTTGATCCCAGGACCCCGAGACCACGACCCAAGCCGAAGGCAGAGGCTTAACCCACTGAACCACCCAGGCACCCCAGCTGTGGACGTTTTATCTAGACAACAGTAATTCTTGTGTTCTCGTACCAGATCTCAGAGGGTTAGGAGAAGTCAGGCCAGCATCTTTCTCTTTATCAATTACCAACTTAAACTTCTGGGCATCCCAAACCACGGCTTAAGGAGAGTAAGTATGATCTTTAGAGGCTCATCAAGAATGGCAGTTCCAGGAATTCAGGAATGACCTATCTATGCTCTCTACCCACTCACGCAGTTTTAAAAGCTCAGATGTTGCAGGAAACTGCTTCACATGCCAGTGGCTGCCACACCCTGCTCCACAGCATACCTCCCTGCCCATTAGAAGTATTAGACATACCTCCATGTGTAGCCATTGTCAACAAAGAAACAGGCCCGCTAGGAAAAAAGCCAAAAAATCATTGGCTGGAAAATTTTCAAGACCAGCAGACATTCTGGTTTAGCCTTTAATAAAGTAGTTTGGAGCAATATAAATAATAAATTAAGAGTAATAGTCACTAGAGGGCTATTAATGTGACTGGATTTGTGGCATCTTTTAATAACATTATTATTACATCTCCTAAAACTCAAAGCACAGGAGACCATAGTTTGTGGAGTTGGAGCCGCTACTTGCTTTCTCAATCCATTTCCTTCCCTTGTACTCTCATCACCCCTTATACCTCAACACAGACCCCACTCCTGGCAAGCACCAACCCAGTATGTGATATCCAAACACAACCCCCAAGAACTGGCTGTCTTTAGCTTAAAACATTACTCCATTTTCTAGCCATTCCCAGCTTTAAGTCATGCAAGTGTCCTCTTTGGCTATATTACTATGCACCTCGGAACACTGAGTGATTGCCTACATTCTTTTGTATCTATTCTAAAAAGCATTAAGATCTGAACAACAGTTGCACACATGAACCCTCGTCCCCTGTTAGAGAAGCCGTATCCCTAAGCTACCACCATAGACAATCCAAATCCCAGCAGCAGTGAAGTTTTGACAGCCCCTGGAGTCCACCCTAAAAAATCACAGAGCTCCAACTCTACCCTATCACCTACATCCATTCAATAAATACTTACTGAGTCCCATCATGTGTAAAAGGCTCTGTGTGCCATGCCCTTGTTTCATAGGAAGCTATTCCTTCTCTCCTATGCATAACTGTGCTCGCTACCCCTCAGGTAATCCCTTTGCCATCCCTGAGACCTTCTTCCAATGACGGGATCCTTAATAACTTCTCTACATTCACCTACCTTCCCACATTACTAGTATTTCTTAACCTAATTTGGGTCTAAAACCTCTGCTGAACAGTGTTCTTCTTTCTAGTTATGGTTGGACAGCCATCTCTAGTTACCACACTCACATTCTGATACCTATTTACGTTGGTCTATTACCTTTTGAGCAACGGTTCTCACCTTATGTGCATCAGCATCATGTGGAAAACACATAAATATATAGAGCGCTGGGATAAAGAGTTTGCATTTCTAACAAGTTCCCAGGTGACACTCATGCCGCTGGTCCAGGGACCACACTTTGGGAAGCACTGCCTTTGAGAATCTGATGAAAGCTATGAAAAACTCCACATACACATAACATTTTGCATGCAATTTCAAGGGGTTTGTGGATGCCCACTCACAAATATCTTCTGCTCTGTATTTCTTATGAAGGATGTTTAGGACGACGACTTGCCCATAAGGAGTGCTAACCATGGTACAGGTGCGCATGCAGACACCTAAAAACGACGAGGAACTGCTTGGTATTGGAAAGTCAGTTCTGTCCAATGGTCTGTCCCCTCTGTAGTCTCACATGTTTCTTCACATCCATGTGATCGTTTTTTGGTACTTCTGGTTTAATTCTCAGAAACAAAAGCACTACTCACTTCATATTTAAAAGGCTCTTCGGAATCACTCAAAAGTATTTTATAGGTAAGGACGTGGTTTGGTAGAAAGAACATAAACACTAGATTGAGAGAACTAAATTGAAATTTTGATTATGCCTTTCCTAAAAGTATGACCACTAAGCTTCAATTTCCTCATTTATAAAATTGGGGACTCCACTGGGAAATTATTTTTTCTCCTTCCAGACAAAGGTTATGTGAACCCACTATAAGGAATGAATGGGGAAGTGGTTCTACTATTTAAAACCAATGATTGTTATTTGTGGTAAGGAATTTGAATACTGGATATAGAGTGAATGTCTAAATTAAGAAAATGAAAAGAATTAAATAATTTCTAAATGTCTTCAAACCCAACATTTTGTATTTATGAACTCTAACCGGCATGGCATTATTCACTTATATTTTCTATATGTACTCAACAATCATTTACACATTAATTTAACTCAGCATAAACTACATAAAAACAATCACATCTTCCCTTATTTCACCCTTCCCTTCTCTACTTCCTTCCCTCCACAGTGTCTAACAACATTGCAACATCTCCTGGAAAAACACAATAAATATAAGTAATAATAAGTTATTCTCCTCCCTCAAACAGGCCTGTGTAAAATCTTGTCAAAGCAGAAAATCCCTTTTGAAGAAGTTTCCCTCTGTATTCCCTCAACAGATAGCCAGAACCCATTAACTGCATCCCTAATCTACTCAGTAAGATCTCTCAGTACGTGGCTATTATAAATACAGCTCAATTCGGTATGTTTTACTTGGTAAGATCTACCAGGCATTCTCTTCTCAATCTACAATCCTATTTGTTTACCGCAGGAAGCCTCACTGGATGTAATATGAGTGAATATATGAGTGTGCACAAATGTCTATCAAAATTACCCCCAAAAATCAGGCTCTACGAATCTATAAATCATGTAAACACTGAGCAGCTCCTACTGAACAGACCTCTTGTAAAAGACGTGGATCCAGGCAGTCACCATCATCATTGAACAAAGACTCCCAGCTCTCCTCAGTAGCAGCACTTCCCTCCACACGAGCCATTTCTGTTGCTTTCGGTTCTATGGATGTTTCCATAGATACAGATTCTATATCAGGAAAGGATACACCAAATTCCATATTCTCTGAGTCATCTTCCTCTTTTGTTTTGAACTCTTCAGCAGTTTTTAGTTCGTGCAATGCCTCTGTTGTATCACCAGTACAATCCAGATCATTGCCCGAGGCACTGTCTGAAAGTACTTTTGTCCCATTTAAAGTACTGAGTTCAGAGTCCAAAAAAGTGTTAGAATTACTACCAGCAATCTTCTTTATAGGTAAGGAGGAAGCACAATCTG
The DNA here is from genome assembly GCF_922984935.1 of Meles meles. Lineage (NCBI taxonomy): Eukaryota > Metazoa > Chordata > Mammalia > Carnivora > Mustelidae > Meles > Meles meles. The sequence goes on along the minus strand of NC_060078.1, from coordinate 57,635,568 downwards.
ACAAGCTCTCTATCAACTTTCCTGTTGACTCTGTGAATCCAGAGGAAAGACTCTCAGGGTAAGTATCTGAGCAAGCAGTCAGTCTGCTGGAATTTTCCACATCATTCCCACATCTAGCTACATGAAGAGGGGCTGTATCTGCACTCATTTCTAAGTATTTTGAGAAACTACCTGTGTTACTGCAGACCTCATCAGCTGTTCTAACTGCAACTACACAAGGGCTGTCCACAGTTATTTGATCAGATGGGACATCTGTAATGTCCACCTTACATGCTTTATTGGTAATGTCACCTACACTCTTCGACTCATCTGTATCTGCTTCATGAGCAAGGAGAGCTCTATCAGAAGGTTCATACTTTATACATAAGTCATCAGCAGTGCTGTCATTCTCCTCACATTCTCTAATCACTGTAGGCTCAAAAATGCCATTTACGCTCTCTAATTTGCTGACTATAGTCATTTTATGAGAGATGTTATCTAGAGTCTCAGGAATGGAATCTATACCTCTCTGACCCAAGATGAAATCTGTATTGTTGGCTACCTCACTAACATTCTCAGCTTCAAAGTCTACACAAGTTTGGTCAGTGACACCATCTGGACTTCCAGGAACAGAAATAGCAGTGATGCCTCCACTACTGGGAGTCAACATTCCACACGATGTTTGCATGCTTTGTTGTACAACTCCAGAATCAGAATTCAGTTTTACAGGTACTATCATACTCTCAGGTTTCAACACACAATTAAAAACTCTAGGAAACTGGGATAATATCTCCACAACTTTGGCATCAGTTTCAATTCTGCTTTCTAAACCTCTGCCTTCAAATGTTTTGCCACTTAATTCATGCCTACTGACATCACAGAATTCCACATTTCGGAATGGTTTGTTTAGAACCTGGGCCTCATCCATTTCTGAACAAGACTGAGATAGAAGCAACTTCCCAGGTCCCATCACATCCGTGGCTTCAACCTCCAAACACGCCACCTCCTTTGGTTTAAAATGTCTTTGTAAAGGTACACTAGGCATCCCAGGATTTGGGACACCCTCCTGATGTCCTTGGCATAATGTTTCTTTGGATTCTGTAGTTTGCCTCTTAACACAAATCCTATCTTTCTTTCTTTCTTGAAGGCACACGTCTTTTCTTAATTTTGTTGAAAATTTCTTTCCTTCTCTACGGTTGTGCTCCTTTTTATCAGGATTAATGCTTAGTCTCTGAGTCTCAGATTTGTCTCTAAAGAACTCCTTTTGGAAGAAACAATCCTCTTTTTGTTCTTCTTTCACCACGGAGCTAAGTGGACCACAGCTTTTTTCCTCATCACCTGACTTGAGCAGCACTACACTCCTTCGAGCTTTAGGTACATAAAGTGCCATGTCAGGCCTTCTGACTCGAACTCTGCATCTCTCTGCTGCTTGCTGCATGGTACCACCTCAATCTGCAAGAAGAGAGAATAATTCAATTACCAAAAACTAATTACAATGTATTGAACCAAAAGATTTTTAAAGGCTAGGTAGAGAACCTATAATCCATCCTATAGAAACAGAAACCCTCAAGTTAAAAGAAAGGAAAACCTGCCATAAAGTAATTAATGCAACTAAGGAAAGTAAATTCCAAATTAACTCATGAGCCCATGAATTTTATTATCCATATATCCTCCTTCTTCATATTCCCAAAACTCTTTATCTCTATGTCCCAAGTCCTTTCTACCTTTTTAACAAGTAGCTTTATCTTGGTTAAATAAAACGATTATTCAAAAAGTGACTGCCAGCTATTAAGTACTCATAAAACACTATTACCTCCCTATTGCTAGAGACCAGAACTTACACTGAAAAGTATATGCAAGGAGGAGCCCTAAAAACACATTAGTTCAACATAAATGTATACATATAAGCAAGATTTTTAAAAATAACTCGAATGTAGGTGAGAAAATGAGACAACTAATCCAGGACTGCCTTCTAGAAGATGTTTACTATTTAATCAAATGACCTACTATAAATTTTTCTTCTGGTAGCAATAAAAAACAGCATCAGCAGGAAGAAGGAGAGCAGAGACCAAGCACTGGGATGAGAGGGGCACCTGGGTGGCTCAGTTGGTTAAGCGACTGTCTTCGACTCAGGGCATGATCCTGGAGGCCAGGGATCGAGTCCCGCATCAGGCTACCTGCTTGGCAGAGAGTCTGCTTTTCCCTCTGACCCTCCCCCTTCTTGTGCTCTCTCTCTCAAATAAATAAATAAAATCTTTAAAAAAAAAAAAAAAAGAAGAAGAAATGGGATAAGACAACTCACATTAATAATTGCTTGACAACCTCCACCATGGCTGGTCAATGGAAATTAACAAAGGGAAAAAATTTAACAAATGGCTAAATAAACCTAAATCTACTATAAGAAAAATATAAGAGAATGTACCAGTCAAACTTCATATTGAGTTCTTTTAATCTTCAAAATAAAACTATGAAGTATTAGTGTATCCACAACAGAGAATAAGGAGGTGCACTCCATAGCAAAGAAACATCCTTATACACTCAGAAGTACTTATTGTTAAGAGTTCACCATACACGTCAAAGCAAATAGATAACAAGAGAGAAACTATTTCCAGATCCCTAATTTCTCACCTGATCCAGAACAGTTGCTCAGTGAAAACACTGGGCTCTTACAGCACAGGCTTTTTTCTTTTCAGCCCAGGTATATATCATGACCCTGACCATCAAGTGTTTCCACGAATTCTCCTATCCCTTTTCTCTTCTGGTATCTTCATTATTATCTAACCCACAATTCATGATGGATTTTCTTTCTATCTTTCCAATTGTGGGTGAACAGAACTTTAACATTTAGACATGCCAGGATTTTGAAAAATGCCTACTTTTCAAAAACAGAAGTACTGAAGTGTATTTCATTGGCGGAGATCCCACAGACATCATGTGTCTTGATCTCAGCAAAGCATCTGACAATATACATCATGATGAACTTCTGCATATAAGACAGAAAATGTAGGCTACTTAATAGAACTAGTAGCACCCACAGCAAAAAATAATAGGTAAAAGAGAACTTAGGATTATTTGAAGGTGATCTGTGTCCCCGTAGCCCTTTGAAATTCAACATTTTAAACAATAATTTGAATATAAACAATAAACACTGCTTATCAAACCTGCAACTGACATAAAGTCAATATGATTAAGAAATACCAAAAATGGTAAAATTACAATTTAATATCATTTCTACAATCTGGAATGCTGTGCTGAAAGCAACAGGAATAAATACAAAGATCTACTTTGATTTCAAAAGAAATTAAACAACCCAACACTTGATTTGTGTATAATTTGCACAAAAAAAAGATTTAAAAGCTTCACAATCTTAGATTACAGAGCTCGGAAAAAATACCACACAAAATACAGTTAATGGAACTAAATAGGGGTGCCTGGGTGACTCAGTGGGTTAAAGCTGCTGCCTTCAGGTCAGGTCACGAACCCAGGGTTCTGGGATCCAGCCCTGCATTGGGCTCTCTGCTCAGCAGGGAGCCTGCTTCCCTTCCTCTCTCTCTCTCTGCCTACCTCTCTGCCTACTTGTGATCTCTGTCTGTCAAATAAATAAATAAAATCTTTAAAAAAAAAAGGAACTAAATAAAGGTATACTTCTTGCCCAAAGAGGTCTAAATGGAAACATCCAAACTACCTTTATACCTGAAGGGCTGGTTGTTCTATAGAGGAGATAAATGTTCTCTTCTGTGCTTCTCAGAAGTCAGTACCAGAACCAACTGGTAGAAATTAAAGGAAAACATAGGTTAGCTCAATATACAGAACTCTTAAGCGCTCTCCAACACTATTATCAGGTAATGAGTTCCATCTCTATAGTCTGGATGACTGACTGATACACTAGAGAAAAGAATTTCTATCTGTAAATGGGTCTGGATTTATTTTAAGCATTCTTTGAACTTGAAATTCTATGATTCTATTTCTGTTCTACAGCAGACATATAATCAAAGGCTTCAAATTTAAAATTATTTGTGCTATAGCTAATGACTTTTAAAACTTAACCTTTCCTTTTTCTTAGTTAATGCCCACATGTCATGATATGATTTCCTAAAGCTGAAAAAAAAGCATAATAAATTTATACCATCCACTTCTTACCAACACACCGAACTCAATTATGCCATGACCAGCAATGTGCTGAAACATGTTTAGCAACCAGCTAAATACATATCCACATGTAATTCCAAGTACTGGTTGATATTTTCACTTACATCAATGATGTCAACAATGTAACATTGCTGCTGAAGTGGATAATCATTTTTGAACTGCAAAATATATTTTCAAATTTTTGAGCTATGTACAATGTAACAGCTAAAGACCTGACACCTTTAAGTTTGCATTATTAGCATTTTCTCCATCACCTTACATCTAGACAAGCAATAAACAATAAATCAAGCCCTGATTTATGGCATTTGCCTAACTCTATGATGTAAATATTCCCACCATAGCTAATTTCAAGCTATCACTGTAACATCACTGAAAACAGAGCTGGGAAAAGACACACAGTAGCACACCATAATACAATATTTCAACCTAAAGATACAATATTAATAAATAGCTTCAAGAACATAAATCATAGTAAAATATAGTGAAATAATTAGAAAGTGATGAATTTTAAGTATCTACTACCTTTTTATACATGCTATTTATTTAACAAGCTATGTAATTTAATTTTTAATGATAGCTGTGTTTAACAATCAGTTTGCATAATTCCTAAAATTTTAATAGTCAGTTCTCAGGCTAGTAGGAGATTCTCCAATATACCACTGGCTAAAACAATTCTTTCATAATAACATAGACCTACAAAAAAAGAGGAGCATCCCCATCTTGTGGACTTTCAAGATAATGCCAATTCAGTTTAAAGCCTTGGTGTGTTTTTGTGAACTTTTGCAACTATAGGCACGAAAGGCCTTTAACAAGGGGAGAAGAGGTGCCTGTCATAAACAATTTTAAAATATAACTTAGATTAAAAATTTCCCACTATTTACTAATAGCACTTGATGTTTTATTTCTCTCTTTAACATGGTTTTAACTTTTTTACAATATTCCACATGCTTTTATTGGTCCAGTTTCCTTCTTAACTGAAGTGGAGAATCAGTTATTTGGGGTGTATTTTGCAGTCAACTTATCCTGGAATGGCCATCAGCATGCAATTCTGTTTAAAATTATATTATCTAGAAGAGATAAAAATTCATCTTCTTTTATAATGATGGGCAGCTAACTGCTAACATATACCTTTAAAATATTTTAGGTCAAACATCTTTTTCTATACTATACTTCTGAACACTGGGATCATATGTGAGAACCTGCCCAATTACTTCTATGGTTTCAAATATTCCTTGAGAAAAAATAATCAGTAATTTCCTCAAGTACCTCTCCACCCCACCTTCATGAGTAAGTGAACTAGCACAAAACAAATCAGGCCCTTACATCTCTGTAACAGAATTTTAATGCTGTTTGTCCATGTTTGGCATATAAAACATATGGATCCCTCTTCAATCAACAATAGAGAATACTGGCACTTAGGGCATTCATTGGCTAATTCAACCATGAACTGATTTGATCCAGTACTTACCAATGGCTCACTTGGGAAATCTAATATTTGAGAGAAACTGCCTAATGGGCATGTTGACTATTCATTCTTTGAGAACAAATTAAGCACTATCACTTTGTTAGCTCATTAAAATGCATCATAACAGCATATATTTTGCCTTTTTACTTGGAAATAATTTCATATTCACAAATAAGATACAGAAGTAAAAATACTACAGAGAGCACCTGTACATCTTTTACCTGTATTTATCTACTGGTAATTTTACCCCATTTGCTTATCATTTGCAATGATGCATGTTCCCACTCTCTACACACACACACACACACGAATTTTTTCTAAAACTTTCTAATGGCAAAGTACAGACAACATGGCCCTTGATCTCCAAATACTTCAGAGTATATTTTCTATAAGCAGGCGTATTATACAGTTAACAATGTCGGGAAATTTAACATGGAAATTCTATCAAATCAAACACTGGTATTCCAATTTTGTTGGCTGAACCAGTAATGTCCTTTAGAGCATATTTCCCTCTCCAGTAATGGATCCAGTTTAGAATCAGGTAATGCATTTATTTACATCTCTTTAGCCTCCTACCTTCTAGAATGTTTCCAAAGCCTTTCACTGTATTTTATCACACTGACATTTTGGAAAACTGCTCCCCTTTCCATCCTTTTTTTAATAGAATATCCCTCATTTAAGGTTTGTCTGACATTTCTCATGATTAGATTGAGGTTACACATTTTCACCCATATTAGGTTATATATTCTCAGAATAGTACACAGAAGGTCAAATGTCCTTCTCAGGGCATCACATCTGGAGGCACATGATTCCCATCTGTCCTTCACTGGTGACTTTATTTTGATTACCTGTGGCCAAGGTATTGTCCAATTTCTCTACTGAGTAATTTCTGTATATTTTCTCCCTTTCAACCAAAAGCAGTCTGTGGGGTAACCCTCCAAGAGCACGTGAATATCCTGTTCCTCCTCAAAGGATTTAGCATCCCTAGATTTAGCATCCACTAATGATTCTAATCTGATCCAATCTTTAGTATGATGGTTGCAAGATGATCTTCCAAACTCTGAAAGTCCCTTCGCATTTACTAGTCAATCCTTGGCTTTTTTCCTGAAAGCAGAAGTAAACCACTTATCTTCACTCACCACAAAAGCTAAGATTTCCTAAGTTAAAATTCAATGTTAAAATCGGTTTTCACAGTTAGTAGATAGAGGAAATGTTGCAGATCAAAGGTGTTGTCATCTTACCCCACCTCACATGTATGAAAAAGGGGAAACGACATGTCACTCAGATAAAGTTAACATAATCCCTTTAGTAGGTATAGCAAACATGTCCCTTTCTGCTCTTTTCCAGAAGATACCAGAATTAAGTCAGGTGTACAAACACAATGATTAATCCATCCCACATGTCTGGTAATATTTATTTCTCTGCCCCTTTTTAAAGTCATCTCAAATTCCTTGGGGAAGGAGGCAAGGCACAATCAATTTATGTATGTTAATAAACAGAAAAAGGATCTTCTCAGTATCATTTCCGTATCATTAATTTCTGCTCTCAGCTCTCATCTTTATTATTTTCTTCCTTCAATTTTCTTTGGGTCAATTCTGTTCTTCTTTGATTAACTTCCCAAGTTAGTGACTTAATTAGCTATATTCTAAAGTTTTTGTTGTTGCTGTTATTACTTATGTATTACAAAAATTTTCAAACATATATAAAGAGAAAACATTTATAATGACTATCAAATACCCATCCCTCAGCAAATCATGGCCAGTGTTTCATTTTATCTGTGCACATGTTCCCAAATATTTCATTTCATCCTTAAGTATCTCAATATCTATCTTTAAAAAATTAAGACTTTTTTTTTAAAACAAAATCATAATACAAATACACCTTAAAATGGGGGAGGGGAGGGATAATTCCTTACATCATCACATTTCCAGTGCCTAAATTTTGCCAACAGCCTGCCTTTTTTGAACACTTGGTTTGTTAAAATCAGGATCCAAAAAGATCTATATGCTGTCTTTTAATTTATAGGTGCCTGTCAATCTGTTTTTGTTTTCCTATCTTGCCATTCATTTGTTAAAGAAACTGGGCTATTTGTCCTATAGAATTTCCCATATTCTGGAGTTTGCTGATTACATTCTTGCAGTATTGTTCAATAAATTCTTATATATAGTCTCTGTATTTCCTATAAAGTAGCGGTTGATCTAGAGGCTTGACAGGATTTGGGTTTAATTTTTTTATAGCAAAAATATGTCTTAAATGGTGCAATGAACTTCCTATCACATCACATCGGAAAGCTATAATATCTGATTGTCTCCTTTTTGTAATGTTAACATTGATCAATGGGTTCGTGTACTGTCAGCCTGAACCATTCACCATAAAGCTTTGTATCAGACTGTCACCCAATGGTTTTAGCAACCCCTGATGAATAGTGCCAAGATATACTATTTCATCAAGGTTTACAAAATGATGACATTCTAGCTATTGTTCTTTTTCTATTTATTAGCTGAAATTCTTTTATAATGAATTTCATCAACTATTTTGTGACTCCGAGGTAGTTTATATGGGTAACACAGAATACTTTACCAGCTTCTGAATGAACTGGTTCCATGGCATCTTCTAAAGGTGACCAACATTTTGTTGATTTTAACTTAATGTGTTTCAATCCACTGCAATATTCTTCTTGAAGCTCAAACTATCTTGACCAATAGCAGCCCCATCAGAGGGCCCTTTTTACATCTCAAGTTGTCTCTTGACAAGAAGAGTTAGTCAAACTGTGAAAAGAAGTTTCTTCTTTTTCTTTTTTTTATGACAAGATGTCCTACTATGACCTACCTAGAGCTGGAATCGGCCACATTTTTCAAGAAGTCCTAGTTCATTTTAATAAAAAATAGTATTTTAAAACTACAATCTGGGCACTAACATGAGTTTACTGCTACTGGGTTGGTCATTGTGTCTAAGCCCTTTTAGATCACAAAAGCTTTTTGATTCCCAGAAAGGATAATAAAAATACCTATTTCTATGCTTTTTCTGTCTCCTAAGTTATTCAGAAGTATGTGCCAATATATCTATTTTATTTTTAAGTTGATTTCCAACTTAATTACATCGTGGTCAAAATGAGATCAATTCTTCAAAATTTGTTGATTTTGTTTTATGGTCTAGTAAAAGGTCAATTTTGGTAAATGTCTCATCTGTGCCTAAAAATAATGTATCCCTACTAAACTCTGGGGTGCTGTGTGTGTGTAATCATTAATCAAATGTACTGAAGTATTATTCAAATGGTATCCTTACTTATTTTCTGTCCACTTAATTAATCATGGGTATTGTGTGTGTGTTCACTAAATCATGTTTATTAAAGCATTGTTCAAATCATATCCTTACTTATTATCTGCTGACTTAATCACTGAGATGTATATATAAAGTACCTGTTTGTAGATTTAATGGTTTCTCTGTTTTTGTATGGGTTTTTATATTTTTATATAATTTTTGATGTTATCACTTATATTTAGAATTATTCTTCTTCCTTGGTAAATTGTTACTTTTACCATTATGCAGCCAGCCCTAAAGTGGTTTTTGTCTAAAAGGAATATAACTATGTAACTTTCATTGGTATCATGAGGTATCTTGCCTTTTTACCTTTTTTTTTTTTTTTTGCCTTTTTACTTTCAATTGTCTCACCATGTTTTAGGTTTGTCCTTTGCAAAACGAATACAACTTAACAGTGCATTCTTTACCCACTCTGTCAATGTCAGTCTTTTAATTGAGAATTTAGTCCATTTGTATTTATTGCAATTATGGATACATCTGGAAGTATTTCTACCTTTTTTTGTGCTTCCTTTTCATTTATCCTACTTTTTATAATTTTCTTATTTTCTTGCTTTCTTTAAGGTTGATCAATTTTTTTTCCCCTACTGCTCAAAAGGCTCTAAAATCTTATTTCTAGTCCGTTAGTGTTTTCACATTGAGTGCTTATCTAAATATCTAAAGTTAACCATTATTTGTATTTGTCTCCTACACAACCATACAATGTTTTTTATTTCACAATGCCTTCCATATGTACTCTTAGTTTTTGTTTGAAAATATCTTTACACTGCTCCCATCCTTTAATGGATTTTGACTTTCATTGTTACTGTTAAGAAATGTGTTGTCAGTCTGTCATAGGTTTGTAGGTAATCTCTGTTTACTCTCAAGATGTTCTTAAAATAGTCTCTTAGGTATTTGGTGTTCAAGTGTCTACTATGTGTTTAAGTGTGTGTTTAGTATTATTTTTCTCCTAGAACAAGACTATGCTTCTTGAATTTGAGTATTTTAGCTCTGAGTCTTTTTACCAATTCTATTCATTCAAGTCAATACCTTCACATCCACCTTCTCCATCACTAGTTTTCTCTCCAAATTTGCCGGTTCTGTATTTTATCTTATCCAGTTCTTAAATTTGAATGACTAAGGTTTTGTCACAGAAGTCATATTTACCTCCTATCACCCTCCTAATCCCCCCTGATGTCTTTTTAATAGCTGTGTTGATGTTGTTCTGATATTTGTTTTCTTCTTTCATCTTTAATCATTTTTAAATATTTCCATTTTATTTTTAAATGTCTATATTTATTATAATTGTGGCATTTGCTTTTTCTTTTATTAATTTTTATTATAATACCAAATATTGTTATTTAACAGTTCTACTTTCAAAATTCTTGAGGATTTAATTCTGCTGTGTTTTGTATCACTGACTTTTGCTTAAGGAATGGTCTTTTGTCGTCGTCTTCTCTAACTTTGGGTCAGTGAGCTCAACAACAGTGGGGCTTTATCTATGGGAATTTAATAAGTGAGACTACAAGTGTTCCTCTACAGACTGGTTCTACATTGATGCCAATTTTAAGACTGAGGTTTTCTGGACCATTCAGTAAGTACAACTATGAAACACCAACCACAGCAGCTACAAAAAAATCTCAGGGACCTTTTCCACTTCACTCGGAACCCAGGTGAAAACAGAAAAGCTTCTTAATTTCTTTCTGTAACCCTAATTTTTTTCTTCTAGTCTACCCTCTGAGTGGGGTACAACCTTTTGAGTATTAAGACGTTAGGGGGTAAACTCAGTTTCTAACTCATCTCTCCTAAGCCCAGTGGCTCCATTCCTATTTCCCACATGGCTATTACAATCTAAGCTTCTTAGTTCTCAAGAACAGCAACAACAGCAAAATAAAAAATAAACAAAAACTGTAAACAATCTAAATAGGAGTAACTCCTTAAAAGTATGTCCATTCATAAATTATATCCAAAACATAATATTAAGTTAAAAAAGAAAATTATAATCCAATCTTTTTTTTTTTGCACATGTGCACACACATACATAGTGAACAGTCAATACAGGCTGTGTTTCCCGGGTTAGAATCCCAGCCCCACACTTGATTAGCCCTTTCCTTGGACAACTAACTTTATTGGGGGCAAAAGTTACCACTCTAAGCCTTAGTTTACTCAGAGGATCATAACAGACTTATTTCATAGGCACACAGAACAGATTAAATAAAATGATCCATGTATACAAATTTGCCAGTCATGGTAAAGTCTCGATGAAAGTTAGCTATTATTTAAATAGGTAGTTGAGTTCCTTAAGTTACAAGTTCGCAGAGAGAATCAAAACTCCTTATAACAATATTCAAAATGTGCCTTGATCACCTATAAAACCCATTTCTACCTAACACTAACACCTACTCCAACTATGTATCCTGGTTTTGTCTACCACTATCTCACAAAAAGTCTCATGTTGTAAACATCCCATAATTCAAAGTAAACACAATCTAACTCAGTTGTAAAGTGAAAATACAAATCTTGAAAAAATGTAGGATTTCATGAAGTCTACGAAAATAATATTGAAGGAAGTGTTCATCTCACAGCAAAACCCTGGGGGAATGAAGATCTGGCTAAATCAAACCAGTAAAAACTGAAGAAGGGAAAATGCAAAAAGGATGATGATAGAACAGGAAACAAGAAAGAAAATGTCAAGGGGTAAGAAAAAAATCCCTTGAGAAACTGCTAAAGCTCTCAACGGTTTTCCTAAACCAATGTGATAGGTCTACTCTGTAATGATAATAAGAAAATCAACCAAAGCGAAGGATGCTATTAGACTATCACACAACTTTAGTGGAAAAATTATACCAAAATATATCATTCTTTGTTAAAGGACAGCCATAATGAAAACCTAAATTTTATTAAATATGTGGTAAAATAAATGTTTTTATTTTAGAAAACTGTCACTACCAAATCTTTTTTTCATTACTTTAAGAGGTATTTTCAAAGTAGCAATTTTCTCACATAGAACTTCTCAAAAATGTTTTTTTTTTTAAGATTTTATTTATTTATTTGACTGAAAGAGAGAGAGCACAAGTAGTCAGAGAGGCAGGCAGAGAGAGGGGGAAGCAGGCTCCCTGCTGAGCAGAGAGCCCAATGCAGGGCTCCATCCCAGTACCCTGAGATTACAACCTGGGCCGAAGGCAGAGGCTTAACCCACTGAGCCACTCAGGTGCCCCTCATAAATGTGTATTTCTAAGGGGAGAAAGACTTATCATCTAAACTGTTAACAGTGGTTACCCTTTGGAAAGCAGAAAACAACAGATGAGAAAGAATTAAGGATTAGGGGCGCCTGGGTGGCTCAGTGGATTAAGCCGCTGCCTTAGGCTCAGGTCATGATCTCAGGGTCCTGGGATCGAGCCCCGCATCGGGCTCTCTGCTCCGCAGGGAGCCTGCTTCCCTTCCTCTCTCTCTGCCTGCCTCTCTGCCTACTTGTGATCTCTCTCTCTGTCAAATGAATAAATAAAAAAAAAAAAAAAGAATTAAGGATTAATTATCTTTTCATACACATACCTTAAAAGTGTTTGAATTTGTTAACAGTAATTATATTTTTTTGTAATTAAAAACAAAATCCCTAAAATTTAAAGATATGCTGTTGTTTTTGTGTAAGAGGCCATTACCATGAATTGCTGTAGGAGAAAGCAAAGATAATGAAAATTGATAAACAGATCTTTATTGGACAAAAGTACTCCAAGTAGGAAAATGATGAATGGAGGAAAGAGCGACCTCTTTAATATACTTGACAGTATAATAAAACAAGTGGCATATAAATTACTTGATGTTGGAAAGATACCCTCAAATGTTGCAGAATTCTGAGCCAACTTCTACTTTTTGGTCTAAAAATGATCTAGAACAACATTGTCCAATACATAACCACTAGCCACATGTAGATATGGAGCATTTGAAAAGTGGCCAGTCTAAATTGAGACGTGCGAAATGTAAAATACCCCTTGGATTTCAAAGGCCTGGTACCCCCCCAAAAATAAAAAGAAAATATCTAATATTTTTAAATTTATATACGTTTAAGTGATACTATTTTGAATATAATGAGTTAAATAAAACACATTAACATTAACTTCATCTGTTTATTTCTGTATTTTTAAATGTGACTACTACAGAACTTACAATTACAGATGAGGCTTATATTTGTGGGCTGTGCTATATATTTAATGCAACAGCACTTGTCTAAAATCTTGCCATAACCTTAAGACCACAATAACAGTCTCTTTTTCCTCTTGTGTCTTATCTGTTTCAGAATTTTCCACTTACAACAAAGTAATACACCAAACCAAGAAATCAGCTAAAACATAAATGTGTAGATAAGCTTATTATCTCTGCACATATGAAATACTTTAAAGTTCCGTAAGTTCACAATGATCAAAAAAATAAAGCATCAAAAGAAGTAAAGTCTACTTATATTTCACAAATCAGAATATAAGACTGATTAAACTACATTAACTATATGGTAAAAGTTATCCTCAACTCAAATTTCGGTGCATTTTTTCTATATATGTTTAAAACTGTCAAAGGCCCTAGATTTAGAATTATTTCTTTACATAATAATAAAGCTTCCTTTGTGTTGTTATTCTATCAAGAGCATTCTTATTCTCACTGGTCTACTTACAAACTGGCAAAACTAAGAGATGCCAAAATCTTTCAGTTCAACATAATGTATGTCCATTTGTAAGAAATAAAGATATCTTAAAAGTAAATTTAATAATGTTTATAATAAAAGGTAATATGCAAAATATATTAAGTGACACAAGTAAACTAACAGATTTCTGAGCACTAAAATAATGATATACTTTTAAATTCTAGCCATCCCCTCAGAAAGATTCAGTGCTCTTCCGTCCCCAATCTCACAGCAGGGTGAACGGAATCACTGTCAACCCAGTTGTCACACCGGCAACCTCGAAGTCATTATCCCTGACATTTCAATCAGTTACCAAACCCTGTTCATTCTACTTCTACACTGTTTCCAGTAATTTTCTAAAATACAAATTAGATTTGGCCATTTCCTTGTACAAAATTCTTCTGTGGTTCCTTACCACATACGCACTGTCGAGTAACCTGCACAGCATATTTGCCCCTATGTGCTCTAACTTCACTGCGACCCCTAGAACTACCTATCTGCCTAGTTTCATCTCCAGCCACTCCTAATTTCAGACTTTATATTCCATCAATTCCAACTCCTGGTATGACTAGAAACATGCCCAGCTGCCTTCTTCCATCTCTGTGGTTTAAGACTTACAACCTTCTCTGCTGGATGCTTGCCTAATGGTCTCCTGTCTCTCAACTCTCACCTTAAAGGTTACCTCCTCTGCAACTTCATCACTGACTCTCCCTGATACGCTCTGGTACTACCAGTAAGTTCCCACTATACACCTTTACCTATATCTTTATTAAAGCAATTATCATATTGCTTTTACAGTTAGGATTTGCATATCTGGCTCTCTTCCAAAAATCAAGTTCCTTCAGTGTAGGGCTAATGTCTTTCTATCTTTGAATCCACAATGTCACAACAGTACATTTGACACTAAATGAATACCTGTCCAATCATGGCAAGTGAGACTTCTTGACAGATGACACTTCCCTAACCTCCAGTTGAGATCTGGGGCCCCATACATGTATGTATTCATTCCACAAACATTTATTGAAAACCTGTTATGTGACAAGTCCCGTCTTAGGCACCAGGAACACAACAATAAACAAAACGAAGTCTCTGGCCTCATGGAGCTTACACTGTAGTAGTGGAGATAAGAAATAAACCTTTAACCTAGATGTCCATCAACAGATGAATGGATAAAGAAAAGGTGGCACATATATACAATGGAATACTATGCAGCCATCAAAAGAAATGAAATCTTACCATTTGCGACAACGTGGATGGTACTAAAGGGTATTATGCTTAGCGAAATAAGTCAGTCAGAGGAAGACAACTATCACATGATCTCCCTGATATGAGAAAGTCGAGAAGCAACATTGGGGGGTTTGGGGGGTAGGAAAAGAATAAATGAAATAAGATGGGATTGGGAGGGAGACAAACCATAAGAGACTCTTAATCTCACAAAACAAACTGAGGGTTGCCGGGGGGAGGGGGGTAGGGAGAGGGTGGTTGGGTTATGGACGTTGGGGAGGGTATGTGCTATGGTGAGTGCTGTGAAGTGTGTAAACCTGGCGATTCACAGACCTGTACCCTTGAGGCTAATAATACATTATATGTTAATAAAAAATAAAAATTAATTGATTAATTAAAAAAGAAACAAATGTTTAAACATTTAACATCTGATGCTGATAAATGCAATGAAGTAAAATGGCAGGGACACAGATATAGAGTGATGGGGTCTGTGGCTATTTCAGAAGGCAAAACCATACAGTAAAGTGGAGAAGACCACTCTGAGGAGTTAATACCTGAGCTGATACTTGAACTGAGTCAGTGAGTCACACGAATTATCTATGGAAAAGAGAAATTCGAGGAAAAAAGAAGAGCAAGTGCAAAAGCACTGAGACAAGACAAGCTTGAAACATTCAAGGTATAACAAGAAAACAGGGATAGTAACAGTAAAGTAAGAAGACTCTAAGATAGCTAAAGGCCAAAACAAGTAGGGGCTCAAAGGCCAAGGCAAGAGCTTTGGAATTTATTTTGAACATGTTGAAAATCAGTAAAAGGTTTCAGCAAGAGAATGACACGATCTGACTCACCTCTGCAAAAGATCATTCTGGCAGAAATGTGAGGAACTGACTATAAAGGTAAGAGAAGAAGGAAAATCTGTTTAAAAAAAAAAAAGTCTAATAACTAATAGGCATGCAGCATGTCTCCTTCAACAGAGGAGGTCACAATAAGCAGCCAGAGTAATGACATATACTGAAGGCAAAGCTAACAAAGGCTTGGTGGAATGACTGTATGGGATGGGAAGGGAAAAGAGGAGTCATTTGGAGAGTTTGGTCTGATCAACCTCGGTGAAGACAGTTACATTTACTAAGCTACAGAAGACTGGGGGAAGGAAATAGGAAAAGAGAAATCAAGAGTTGTGATTTGGACATTTTAAATCCGAAAGCTTGTTGGTCATCCTATATAGTTGCTAAGGAAGCAATTGGAAATAGAAGTCTAAAGCTCAGGGGAGATGCAAGAATTGGGAGATAAAATTTTGCAAGTCACTGTCATAAGGATTCAAGCCAAGGAACAAGGTAAGACACCACCTAGGGAGTGACAGAAAAAAAAGGCCACGGGGATTGAGTCATGGGGGAAAACTATGACCTTTAGATGTCAGGAAGAGGAGATATGGCCAGCAAAGGAGAATGAAGAAGAAAACAGGAGGAACAGAAGCATGTAGTATCCCAGAAGCCAAGTGAAACGCAAGGGCTATGTTAAGTAGAATATAATATTATGAAGAGCTCAATTATTCACCTCAGGACAGCTAAAGTACTGTGAGCCTCAGTATTTACACATAAATCAAGCTCACATATTCAACATCTTTCTTAAAAGTTATTTGTACCTTAGTGAAGTTCAGGATTACGAAATCAGTTCCTCAGTCGCTTGAATTCACTCACAAATACCTAAATTCTGCTTTTTCAGCAAGGGACGCATATAACTTTGGAGTACTGGGTCATGATCTTGGGAATGCAGCAGTTAAAACCCATTTACATACTTGTATAGAGTACTCAGTGTTCTGATATCAAAGTTAGGTTACAAAGTTCTTTTACGAGGAATGAAGTCTCCAAATTTAAAAAAAAAAAAAGTTTTTTTTTTCAGCCAGGTCACCTTTTTTATAAAGATAATAGATGGCTGAAAGAAAGGTCTGTGATAGAGGGAAAATCTCATTTTAAGAAAAAAAATTAATAAAGTATAAAACTACTTAAAAAAGTAAAGTTTTTCTGGTATTTCCTTAATGCAAAAGCATTACACAATAAACCCCCAGATAAAAAAAGCTGTATTCTTACCTTACAAAGATAATAACTATTAACATATTGCTATATATTCTCCCAGACCTTTTTGTATTTTTTAAAAAGCTTTGTGAGTGAGACTTATCAGCATAGATTCCTGTTAGGCTTTCTAAGCCAGTTTTTTCCATTTTTTTCTTACACTCCAGCTAAAGACATTTCACATCATGACACAGTAGATTCACACACACAGATTAGACTGAAACAAATTCCATAAAATACCCTTACTATTTCCACTGGTCCTATTTTCTAGTCAATTTTATTTTACTTTAATTTAAAAAATTGTAGTCTTATCATAATTTAAAATCAGTTTATTCACTAAGTTGTTTTACTTGACTGACTTAGAAAAATACTAAAGAGCATATTCATGTCAGAAATTTTTACACCAGGCATAGAAAACATTATCTGTTTAAAATGATTTGAAATTTTTGTTGTAGAGCAAGATAAAGGGCAAAGTAAAACATGAGTAAGACACCAGAAAGTTATACCACCTTACCAGGAGTCTTTAGCAAAATAATAAAATTGGGAATATATCTATACCTAATCTTCCCACACTTTTAAGGTCCTCTACCCACGGCTGATACACTTCTGCAAATAAAGAAAACAAGAAATGTCCTTCCTCTGCAAAAGAGCTTCACTTTAAAATATACTTGACCTAAATATAACACAGAGGCACTTGTGTGTGATATAATAACATAAAAAATTATACTTGGAGAGCAGAGAAATGGCTTCATATTTAAAAACTATAAAATCTGCTAATGAACCACAACTGATTCTGCTGTAGTTTTCTTAATGCATCCTTCCGTAAATGCACTTGCACTAGTTAATACAATGACATACTTTATACTCGAAGACACAAAATAATTCCTACATCCATGTGAAGGCTTATTCTTATTTCTATCCAAACCAAGTTTTGTTTTGTTTTTTTGTTTTGTTTTGTTTTTTATTTATTTATTTGACAGATACAGATCGATCACAAGTAGGGAGAAAGGCAGGCAGAGAGAGAGAGAGGAGGAAGCAGGCTCCCTGCCAAGCAGAGAGCCCGATGCGGGGCTCGATCCCAGGACCCTGGGATCATGACCTGAGCGAAAGGCAGAGGCTTTAACCCACTGAGCCACCCAGGCGCCCCTCTATCCAAACCAAGTTTACAAAATAGATTTTATATTTCAAATTAACAGAAAAAAGACAATAATTTGTGACATTAGCATCTATAGTTGAAGAGATGACTCTAAGGCCTTCTTTTAACATACCCTGGACTGAAAAAAGTAAGTTTTAGACACTCATTTAGAGGACCTTATATAGATTTTACTGAAAGGTATGGAAGAAACAGATTCATTAATGGGAAGTATTATCCAAACTGCTAAACTGGCCATGTATAAAGTAACACATCAGGGCCTTATCCACTGTGAAAGTCTGCTCTCAGCCCACATACAACACAACCATATTATGACCTCTGCATTACTATTTTTTTAGTAGAGTATCTGCTTTCCATTGTTTCTGCCTCTTCACCACCTGTCATGTCGTGCCACTCCAAGCATTTTCATTTCTCTCAAGCTAGTGAGTGCTGTAAATTTCATTGTTCAAAGTATATATAAAATAAGAATAAAAGGCTTTTTTTAAGGTTTTATTTATTTACTTGAGAGAGAGAGAGAGCATGAAAGGGGAGAAGGTCAGAGGGAGAAGCAGACTCCCGGCAGAGCAGGGAGCCCGATGCGGAACTCGATCCCAGGACTCCAGGATCATGACTTGAACCGAAAGCAATGGCTTAATCCACTGAGCCACCCAGGCACCCCAAGAACAAAAGGCTTCTAAGTAAGGATCAGAGATGCCTCTTATTTGAGCAAATTGTATGAACTTTAATATATGAACCTTATGATACCTATTTTGGCCCCCTTTCACATTACTTGCTTATTTGATGATATTCAAATAGTATCATCCTCATTCAAGCCTCCCCAAAACTCTACAAAGTGGTATTATTACCAGTTCAGTTTTACAGATGAGAAAACTGAGCCACAAGGATGTTAAATAATACGTCAAAGTCCAAAGAATTAGAATGTGGCTGATTCTAATCTAGATAATCTGACCTCAGTGTGTGTGCTCCTAACTCTACTTTTGGCGATATGCTTTGCTGCCTTATGACAATATGAACATCCCAGTGTGTTTAGTACTGTCAGCTTTAGTATCTCTGACAATCCTGTTGGGGGTGAGAGAAATAGTTAGGAGTAACTGCATCAATTAGCTGATGCTTAGGAGATCAGAAGCCCTAACTACCACCTTTCACTTCTTCAAAAGCTGCTCCAAAAAACATAATTGAGCCATTAAAGAAAGAAAAGCCAGAGGTATACCAGTGGGTCAACAAAGCTGTTCAGGAAGTTTTCAGAGGTCTAGCTTTGTCTAAGATTACACCATGCCTGTTCTACAGTGAATCCAAATCCAAGATTCTCCATTACCATTTGAAGATCTACTTACCAAGGATGATTTAGGACTGCTCCTTTTGAGATGCAGCCCAGATGATCTCTCTGAATGCCTGCTGTATGCTGCAGATGTCAATAAATATTCCCTGAGTAAATGTGGGGTAGGTATTTTCTGTTCCCTGCTGCCATACCAAACTACTAGCTCACCTGACTCTCAATTCTACCTTAGCTCCTTGAAAGCAAGACATGCCTTATCACTGTTATATCCTCAGTGCCCAGCACCACCCCTGGTAATGGATGGCATTCAATAAATGACTGGTAAATAAATGAGTATGAATACAAATGTTCCTAACACAAACCAGTATTAATCCACATGTCTCTCCTTGAGATTATAAGTCAAAGTATTCTCAATGAAAGTTAAGAATTCTTTATTCATTTATTCATTGTACTTTTTTTTTATACAATTCATTATCTAGTTTCCCACAAGTGGACGTTTCTTAACTTGTGTATGTAACACATGGTACATACCTCTGTATTGAAAGAGACCGTATGTATAAACTAACAGTGAGAGCAAAATTAAACCAGAGCCAGGTTAAAACCCTATCCCCCATATCTGGTTCATTCCAGAATACCACAATGTACTACGACCATCAAAGAAATGATGCTCTATATTTTTAAAGTATTACCCATTTTTAAAGATAGCATATACAGATTCCAATTACAAGATGCTGAAAAGCATTAAGACTATAAATGTTTCCCAGATTATAAAAACCTAATAGTACGTTTAATTTAAAGAACTGTATATGGCAATATAATTTAAACTTGTACTGCATTTAAAAAGATGATGAATAAGCACTATGCTAAGTGTTCATATATATTAATTCATTTAACCATCATAAACATGTCCTTAAGGTATGTACAACTATTACCATTTTAAAGGTAACACCACTAAGAATCAAGGTCAAACAACTAGCTAGTAAGCACTGGGGCCAGAAGTGAAACCCAGCTTTAACTGATAGTTAAGTTCATAACTACTCAAAACTCCACACCCTACAGTAAACCCTCAACAAAACAACTCTTGAATTTTATGAATCACACTAACTTATCACACTAACAGTGTGATAACATACCATATTTATTTTTAATTTCATCATTCTGAGAAGGAAAACTGTTTACCTTCATGAGATCTACACATACTTTCCTAACTTAAACCACTGAAATCTTGACTCATATAGAGGCCATTTATCACTAACTTCCCCTTTTTTGAAAATTAAGACTGTGCTCCTCCAAAACTAGGAAAACACTGTTAGCATCCACCACTGCGTTCTGTATAAAACTTGCCACAGCTATTGGTGGCAGTGGTCACTACAGTGACACTTGGTGGAGTCTTAGAAGACTTGTACTCTCTTAATGCTTGTTCTGAAGGTTTTTATAATAACTACCACACGAAATGTTGAGTAAAAACATCTGGGAAAAACAAGGAAATTAAGTGATTAAATATAGTAAATTTCTCTCTACATGCAACAGCTCTTTCAGAAGATCAATTGTATGCTATTTTTGTTCCAAAAGAGCAAGGAAGCCAGTTTGCAGATTTTGTTTATATGCCAACAGGCTAAACATCAACATTGAAGGAATCAAACAGTCCCCTGTTTTTTCAGTACTCAAACCCAATCAGTGAAAAGAACTAACTTTATTTACCATGGCTTACATATTATTTAGATATATTTTCCTTGTCTTCTTTTCTGACTTACTTCCACCCAAAACCTCAATGAATTTTGAATCATGGGCCATGAATGGTGGTAT
The DNA here is from genome assembly GCF_922984935.1 of Meles meles. NCBI lineage: Eukaryota > Metazoa > Chordata > Mammalia > Carnivora > Mustelidae > Meles > Meles meles. The sequence continues at coordinate 57,614,481 of NC_060078.1, read as the reverse complement.
AATTAAGGTAAACCACTGGGGCACCTGGGTGGCTCAGTTGTTAAGCGTCTCCCTTTGGCTCAGGTCGTGATACTTGTGTCCTGGGATCCAGTCCTGTGTCGGGTTCCCTGCTCAGTGGGAGCCCGCTTCTCCCTCTCCCACTCCCCAAGCTTGTGTTCCCTCTCTCACTGTCTCTCCCTCTCTCTGTCAAATAAACAAACAAATAAATAAGTAAATAAACCAAATATATTTTCTTTCTGCTTCCTTTCTTAGGGAACAAAGGAAATTTGGAAGTTTTGCAGAAACATTCTCAAATAAGCAGGACTTCTGGACACTGATGATGATGTAGAAAGCTAGAGAATACCATTCCCACCCATAATACATACAAAATAAATGGTGGAAAATGTGCACAATCACAAATTTTCTTGAACTCATCAGAGAAGCAAGGTCACAGGTCAAGCAACTAACCCCAGATCTAAAGAAAAGAAGACAGGGTCCTCAAGGACTTTTACTCAGTATACTTCAAGTCTTCTTCTTCTCTCTCTCTTTCCATACTCAATCACTTGACTGTCACTGATCGTTTCCGGGTATCTCTTCAAACTGTCTAGTTTTCCCCATAACTACTCCAAGTTAAACCCATTCATACAAATGCCTAGATTACTTCAAAAACCCATCTACCTGCCCTCTCTGTTTTGCTTACTTTCTATTCATTCTTCACCTTGCATCAAGAATGACCCTTTTAAAACCATTAGCTGCTCAGGCATTCCCCTCCCTAAAATCTTTCAGTGACTTCCCATCATTCTTATGATAAACTCAACTTTTTAAACACGGCTTACAAGACTCTTTTGAACCTGGCTCCAATTTCTTGTAGCTTTTGTCACTCCTGTGTTCATATGTCATACAGCACATCACACTTCTTTCAGATTCTTCAACTCTCCATGTTATTGGTTTTCTGTTTTCTTTTTTTTTTTTCTTCTTCTTCTTCTTCTTCTTAGGCTCTACACAATCTCTTTCCTCTACCTGGTCTACTCCCCAGCAGCCTCCTAACCAACTTCAACTAATTTCTACTTAACTTTTCCGTCTCTGTTATTATTCTTTCTTTAAGAGCTTTACCTAATCATTTTAGATTAGGTGAGGTGTCTTTGCCATATACCTCTGTTATAGCTCTTGTATTTGATAATAATTACTTCTTTAATTCTCTGGTCCTCACCACTGTACTGTATGTTCAGTAAAGAAGGAATTATGTCTTCCTGACCATCACTGTATCCCCACACTTAATACAGTGCCTGGACATATAAGACAGAATCAAAATAATTTTTTTTTTGTAGAATAAATGAAATAAGAGCAAACAAAAATAACAGTTTGGGAGTAGAAACTGAAAAGGACAGATTTAAATGGTATTCTGATCAACAAAAATGTCATATCAAAATCACATCCTCAAATAAGTAGGACTTCCAGACACTGTTTATGGTATAGAAAGCTGGAGAATGTCATTTCCACCTTTAACACAAATAAAAAAAAATGTGGAAAATGTGTATAATCATAGATTTTCCTGAACTCATCAAAGAAGCAAGGCCACAGGACAAGCAACTCACCCAAAAGCTAAGGAAAGAAGACAGGGTCCTCAAAGGAGAGACAGAACATAAACACTTTCTTACCTGCAGTGAACACAAGATGCCATAAAAGCCAGTATGAAGAACTCAGTTAAAATGCTTTAAAAGTTGCTAAAGGCCGAATATGGACTACCAGGAGAAGACAGAATGCTTGGCAAACACAGAAACAAGAAGAATTCTCACCACTCAAAAAATCTTTTCCACAGACCTCAAAAGGAGGCTCAAAACTAGGCAAGAGACAGAGAAGTCTAAGTCTAGCCTTGTAGTGCAGACTTGGGAGAAAGAAGTTACCAGTCCATGTGGGAAAAGTACAAAGCCCCACCTGGATCCTTCTTGCCTACCTCCCCTACAGGGGGAAAAAACCCTTAAGAAGCTGGGGAAAGGTAGCAAATCCTGTTTCCCTCAGGCAGCAGGTGAAGGTCCACGGCAGCTAAGGAAAGTAAACAAAACAAAAACAATAACACCTCTACCCCTAAAAAAGGGCAAGGTTGCTGAAAAAGAACCACCCCTCTGAGACTCATGGAAAGCATCTACCTAAAACTGAAACTGAACCATATCAACAAAAAATGCCATGCCTTCCTCCTCTCCCCGCAACAACAGGCTAATAAAACATAAAAGCAATTGACTGCTGTGGGAAGAACAAAAGCACAGAGACTTCTCTGAGTTCAAAGTGAAGATCTAAAGCCAAGGGGAGAGCAGACATTAAGAGAAAACTCTTTGGCAAACCAAATCCACCCTAAACACAAGGTAATATAAGGGAAAGTTGAAGCCTATGGTCAAACCAAAACTCAGCTCAAAATCCTGACCAGACAGGGCTGGCTCAAACCCCTCTCCCCTCAACACATATGCAAACATCTCAGCAAAAGATAAAGCACACTCATTTCCAGGCATAAATACTATTTACTACTCTATATAAAATACACAGATTTTTAACAAAAAAAAAAGAGCAAAACACAAAAATCAAAAATGAAACTAACTTAATTTGCACTGTTAAGAAACAAAGCAACCAAGAGAATCGGATTCAGGTATGACCCTGATGTTGAAACTACTATACATGAAATTTAAAGTAATTATGATTGTGTTAAAAGTTATAAAGGCAAATGTGGACAACATGTACAAGCAGATGGGCAATTTAAGCAAAGAGGCGGAAACTAGAAGAATCAACCAAATGGAAATGCTAGAAAAACACAGTAACATAAGTAAAAACCTTCAGTGGCCTTATCAGTAGACTCAACACAGCCATGGAAAGAATAAGTAAAGATGGATCAAGCAGAAGTTACTCAAACTGAAGCAAACAAACAAACAAAAAAGGAGAGCATGAAAACAAAACAAAGCAGAAGAGAGCATTCAAGTACTATGGGAAAATATCATATGTGTATTTGAAATCCCAGGAAATAAAAGAGAACTGTGATAAGCAATGTTTAAAAAGATAATAGCCAAGAATTTTCTAAAATTAACAAAGTATGTCTAGCCACAGATCCAAAAAGCTCAGAGAACACCAAGCACGGAACACCATACATCAAACAAACAACAGAAACCAACACCTAGACACATCATATTTAAACTGCAGGAAAGAAGAATTAAAGATAAAGAAAATACTTAAAAGCAGCCATAGTGAAAAAGCCCTATTATATATAGAGGAACAGGATAAGAACTTTAGAAACTATGAAAGCCAGACATCATTAAAATGCTGACAGAAAAAACTGTCAACCTAGAATTCTACACCCAGCAAGAATACCTTCAAAACTGAAGAATAAAAACTTTCAGGCACCTGGGTGGCTCAGTGGGTTAAAGCCTCTGCCTTCAGCTCAGGTCATGATCTCAGGGTCCTGGGATCAAGCCCCGCATTAGGCTCTCTGCTCAGCAGGGAGGCTGCTTCTTCCTCTCTCCCTCTCTGCCTGCCTCTCTGCCTACTTGTGATCTCTGTCTCTGTCAAAAAAAAAAAAAAAAAAGAATAAAAACTTTCTCAGTCCAACAAACTATAATTCACCATAGCAAAAGATCAAAGAAAATAAAATATGTAATCATCTCAACAGATGCACAAAAAGTAGGACACAATTCAATATTCATCCATAACAAAAACTTTCAACAAGCTTGTTGATAAAGCTTGTTACCTTCAAGCTTGATAAAGGATATCTACTAAAAACAAAACACAAAAATGAAACCGTGAAAAAAAAATACAGCTTGCATCACACCTGACGGTGAAAAATCAATTGCTTTCCTCCTAAAATCAAAAACAACGTGTTACAGAACCTGGACAGGATCCTGATGGAAGAATCAGGCGGCACTCAAGAGACTTTGGAGGTTAGGAGGTTTATTTAACACCAGTGGGCTCAGAGGAGAGTGATCTCCAAAGGTCTGAGCCCTGAGCACAAGCTGGGAGAGTAATTTATACACTTCCACATACTTGGAACTTTTGGCACAGGAAACGGGATAGGGAAGAAGAACTTGGAAGGGTCCCTTGCTGGTTTGGTCAGCCATCTTAAGAGTATAGCTTTTCCCTTATCAAAGATAAAGATGATCATTCACACTACTTCTACTTGACAGTGAAATGAAGGTCCTAGCCAATGCAATAAGGCAAGGGGAGAAAAAAAAATAAAAGAACTCCAGGTTGGAAAGAAACAAAACTATCTTTGCAGAATTACCTTCTACATTATAAAATCCCACAAAACTTACAACAAAGCTAGCAGAACTAGTAAGTGAGTTTAGCAAGGTAACAGGATACGAGTAGTAGTCCTAAGTGCTATCAATGAACAAATAAAAATAGAAAATGTAAAAAAAAAATGTAAAGAGTACCACTTACAACATCACTCAAAGACATGAAATACTTAGGTATAAATCTAACAAAATATATGTAGAATCTATGCTAAAAACTGTAAGACACTGATAAAAGAAATCAAAGAATGTCTAAATAAAAGTCATGAATGGGAAGATTCAATATCACGATGTCAATTTTCCCCAAACTGTCTCTATATTTCAATCAGAATCCCAGAAGGAATTTTATAGAAATTAACAAGCTCATTCTGAAACAAATGTAGAGGAAAAGAAATTAGAAAAGCCAACACAATTTTGAAATAGAAGAACAAAGTTAAGACAACTTACTCTACCTTACATTACCTTACCTGATTACTGTATAGTAATCAAATCGTGTGGTATTGGAGAAAGGATATACGGATCAACAGAATGGGGAGGAAAGTCTAGAAACAGACCCACACATATATGATCAGTTGATTTTCAACAAAGGTACGAAGCAAATTCAATGATAAAAGGATAGTCTTTCTAATAAATGGTGCTGAAAGAATTAAAAATTTATATTAATAACAAAAAGATAATTTCTATCCATACCTCACACCATATACAAAAACTAACTCAAAATGAATCAGAGACCTAAATATAAAACCTAAAACTATACTGTTACTAGAAGAAAATATTGAAGGAAATCTTTTCTGACTTTGGGTTAAGCAAAGATTTATTAGATGCAACACCAAATAGAGATCCATAAAATTTTAAAAAATGTTTAAATCAATAAACTGGACTTCAGGAGTGCCTGGGTGGCTCAGTGGATTAAGCCCCTGCCTTTGGCTCAGGTCATGATCCCAGAGTCCTGGGATCAAGCCCCACATTGGTCTCTCTGCTCAGGGTGGAACCTGCTTTCCCCTCTCTCTCTGCCTGCTGCTCTGCCTACTTGTGATCTCTCTCTGTCAAATAAATAAAATCTTTTAAAAAAATTTTTTTAAATAAAATAAAATAAACTGGACTTCAGCAAAATTAAGAACTTCTGTTTCTCAAAGACACTGTTAAGAAAATGAAAACACAAATTGCAGACTTGGAAAAATATTTGCAAAATGCGTAACTGATAAAGAACTTTATCCAGAATACATAATGGCCTCTCAAAAGTCAATATCCAAAAACAAACAATTTGAACAATACTTTACCAAAGAAGATATAAAGATGGCAAATAAGGGCACCTGGGTGGCTCAGTGGGTTAAACCTCTGCCTTTGACTCAGGTCATGATCCCAGAGTCCTGGGATCGAGCCCCACATTGAGCTCTCTGCTCAGCAGGGGGCCTGCTTCCCCCTCCCCCTCTGCCTACTTGTAATCTCTCTGTCAAATAAATATATAAAATCTTAAAAAAAAAAAAAAAGATGGCAAATAAACATAACACAAAATGCTCAACATCATTTACCATTAGGGAAATACAATTCCATTTAGAAGAAATTCTAGAAAAGCAAAACTTAAGGGACAGAAAATGTATCAGTAGTTGTCAGAAACTCAAGCTCAGGTGAGGGGCTGATTACAAAGAGGCAGAGAACAATTTTTTTGGATTGAGGGACTTGTCCTGTATCTTAATTGTGTGGGAGTTACAGGACTACAAGTTTTTGTCAAAACTGACACAATATACTCTAAGAAAAATAAATTTTACTGTATGTAAATTATATTTTTAATGAATAAAAAAAACACAACCTTTAGAAATTCCTATCAAAATATAGGTGACAGCACTGACTTCTTAATTTCTAATTCTTGGCTTTAAGAAGCCAGGGAGTAATTAGCATAACCTTAATGAAGTTACATTAGTAAGACTGAAGATCAATCTGTTTCTTAAAACTTGAGGCTACAGTCTTTCCTAATGTAATTCTTCGGTCATTACTTAAAACTTCCACTGACTTACTCAACTGAACATGAATAAAAATTCTAAAACTTAGTCTGTTATCTATTCTATATATTACCAAATCACATAATCTTTGCATTGCACTCAGGGAGGTATATCAAACTGTATTTTTAATCCAGATAGTTTTGTTCTGAACAAACGACCTTAGAAAAGAGGACACTGAGAATACTCTAAGATACTCTGGTAATTCCAAATAACATTAGGCACATCAATATATAATACTTTTATCTAAAATATACCTTCTTTTCATAATCCCTTGCTCAAAACCTTAGTGACTCACCAGGGTCTACAACATATAAATAAATTAATCTTACCCAGGACTCAAGATTCTCCAAAATTTGGTGTCACTCTACTGTTCCAACCATATTTCTATTACTCTCTGACACAAATCCTCCATTCTGCATCAGATGGCCTCATAATCCATTCACTCCAACTTCTGAAATGCTCTTCTTGAATTGTCTCAGTATAAATGCTCCTCCTAGTCACTACTCCTTCAAAAGACTTATCTCAAATCCAACTTTTTCCTTTAACTGTTTGAAGACATGTTGATTTCACCCTTCTGTGAATTCTTGTGCATTCATAAGTATGGTATTCACGTCATTATATACTAACTTACATTCTTCTTTAAATGTTTTACTGATGAATGTCACCTCATATTCTCTAACATAGTTTCTTAAGAAAAAATACTATTCCTCACATGCTTCTTGTATCTTCAGGAACGTAACAAATATTCAATATCCCAACAAAAAAATTAATGTGAAAGTTAATATAAAAGTAAATTTAGGGGTGGCTGGGTGGCTCATTCAGGTAAGCATCCAACTCTTGATGTTAGCTCAGGTCTTGATCTCAGGGTCTTGAATTCAAGCCCTGCATTGGGGCTTCACACTAGGTGTGGGACCTACCTAAAAAAAATTTTTTTTAATCACTTTAAATTTTAAAGTAATTTTAAATTAATTTAAAATACTTAACTTGGGCGCCTAGGTGGCTCAGTGGGTTAAAGCTTCTGCCTTCCGCTCAGGTCATGATCCCAAGGTCCTGGATCGAGACCTGGATGGAGACCCACATCAGGCTCTCTGCTCAGTGGGGAGCCTGCTTCCCCCTCTCTCTCTGCCTGCCTCTCTGCCTACTTGTGATCTCTGTCAAATAGATAAATAAAATCTTTTTAAAAAGTTAAATAAAATAAAAATAAAATACTTAACTTCCTGGAAAAGCTCATTTTAAAACTTGAGGAACTGAAGCCAAGGGCACAAGCTTTCCTTCCCGAGGTCTGTGCTGTAATACTTTCATCTTCATAGTTCCAAGGTTGAACAGAGTGCCTAACATATGGAAAGTACTTAATATTCAAATATTTTACTAAATTTCATTTTCTAAGACCAAAGTAGGAATAGAAACCCTGGAGTTCTACCCCAACCCTCCCAAGATTATATTAGTACCTTGAAATGTTCTCTAATTTCTCATATGTGTTCACAGATTCTCCCTGAATAGACATTTAAAAAAAAAAAATCACAAAAACAAAAACTGTACTTTCTCCTCCTTTTGAAGCTCACAAAGCAACTACCATAGTGCTGAGCACATGCAGAGCAGGTAGGCAATATTTCTATCAGATTTCTTAAAAGCAACATAAAGGCAGCTCGTATATACTTTTCTGCCCCATGTAAAAACATACTAGTTACTCTTCCTACTGGGAAGATTTATTTTTCATCATCTTTGGCAAAAATTCTAGAATGCTATCTGCCAGGTCCATTGCCCCAATAAATATGCATCCACAAGCAATTATGGAGATAGATAGCTTATGAGGAGGGGGCACTCTTTGGTCAGGTCCCAATGCTGGCCTATGGTTAGGGGGAAGGGAAAGTTGGGGGAGGGGTGTGGCCCCCATGATTAATCACTGCCCACTCTGCTTAGGGGTATTTATCACAGCCCGCTGTCAGGTAAATCACTGGAAAAACACCTCTTCAGTAATTAATGTGAAGTGACGGATGGACAGCCCCTGGGCCCATTAATCAGGAACATCAGCAGCCTACTGAGATTATGAATGTCAGGATGCATAAACTGCCGGTGGATCAATAGGCCCAGGAATTCATCCAAGGCTCTCATTTCCGAGGCATCTCCGGTACATTAGGCTCCCCTGACCCCTCCCCCAACCTGAAATGAAAAGCAAGGCTTCAGAACAAAGAGTAGGGGCTGAGGTCTGAAGTGACCACTGCAAGAACACAGTCAAGCTGGCCATGGTAGGAAAGGGACCAGGACAGGCACCACGAGCACAGAGCTGTACCTACAGTCCCTGCCTTACAATGACTTGACTTAATAATTTTACAACTTTACAACAGTGGGAACACATATGTATTAAGTAGAAACCATACTTTGAATTTCCATCTCTTCCTTGGCTAGCGGTATGCGGTACAATACTTCCTAGTGATGCTGGCCAATGGCAGCGAGCCGCAGCTCCCCATCAGCCACACCATCACAAGGACAGACAACAGATACGCTTACAATCACCCTGCACCCAAGCAACCATGCTGTTTTTCCCTTTCAGTACGGTACTCAATATATTACATGAGATACTCAACACTTTATTATAAAACGGGCTGTGTGTTAGATGATTCTGCCCAACTACAGGCTAATGTAAATGAGAGTATTTAGGTTAGGCCATGCTAAGCTATTATGTTCAGTAAGTTAGGTTTATATATATATATTTTTTTAAGATTTTATTTATTTATTTGACAGAGAGACCACAAGCAGGCAGAGAGGCAGGCAGAGAGAGAAGAGGAAGCAGGCTCCCCGCTGAGCAGAAAGCCCGATGCGGCGCTCGATCCCAGGACCCTGAGATCATTACCTGAGTCGAAGGTAGAGGCTTCAACCCACTGAGCCACCCAGGCGCCCCAGTAAGTTAGGTATATTAAACATACTTTCAACTTATGCTATTTTCAACTTACAATGGGTTTATCAGGACATAACCCCATCATTATTCAAGAAAGATCTGTACTGACCAAGAGGCTCTTAGACAGCTCAGCGCCCTGGAAAAGCAGGGAAGCAGGAAGACCACAGTTAACACTAGCGCATAGCCTGATTATTCATTTAAGGAGTAATCCAGCTTCTTGCTTCTAGTCTTTTACCCATTTTTCTATACATATTTTCTTTTCTTTCCTTCATACTGACACCACTAATATAAAGTAGAGAGAAATAAGAGAAAGAAAATTCAATTTCTGCTACCTAACAACCTAGGTACAAATTTCAAATTAATAGGAAAAAGAATTTGTATAAAATAAAATCACTGAATTATCCTTGAATTTAATTTAGCCTTATCGCTCAACACTATGACAAACTGGGAGTTGCCAAAAGTACCCGGTGTTTTCAACTGAGAAAAAGGTGGCCATCCTGCTTCATTAGCATTTACAAAGCATTCTGCCAACAGAAGACACAGGTTAAAGGCTACACTGCGGCGGGTTTCCAGCAATATGAAATCAGGTCTTAATTCTTTTTTCTTCTCCAAGCCAAACAAACTCTCCATCAAAAAAGATCTGTTCAACTTGTAATGTTGCCTGGTCACCCCAAGTTTATCAAATTGTATGGGAAGTAGGGTTGTGCTCTGGTCTCATACTGAACACATTCTAGGCTTGTGCTGACGGGAATGAGACTGCACTTGCTGCCACATCCCGCCAAACCCCAGTGCTGTGCTTTGTGGTCAGACTCAGGCCAGGGCTGCAATTGTTGGTCAGAAAGTGTCTCAGAGTTACGGCTGCCTGTTCCGCTAAATCTCATTTCATCCTACTGATGGATGGATGGACAGATGGCTGCTTGGTGAAAGCAGCATTATCAGGCAGCTTCTATGGAGCCTCTGAATGATGGATAGCCCTCTTTCTACTTTTTCCAAACCACCATCGATCCAAGCCATATTTCAGCAGTCAGGAGCCCAGTAATATTAAGACACACAATCAGGTTAAGTTACTTGCAGTGTAAACCTCTAGAACAGAAATTCTAACACCTCTGCTTTGCTGTCATGAACTAGGCTGAAAATGTTACAGTTTCATTCTTTCTAGCTGCTATCCCAATGAATTCCAACAGCTCAAAGCCCAAAGGGAACCGCTGGGCTCCATTCCTAGGAGCACTCAGAAAGCTAGCTTGCCTGCCAAATCTTTTACTAGCCAATTCTGTGAAATGAACTCTGCAGTATTAGTGCACAGATCTGTGAGTATGTGTACCCAGTGGAGTGTAAAGCCATCAGGACCATACAAACCATGTAGGGTTTGTCAGTGATAAATTCACCAGCCTCAAATGTGTGGAGCTTTGGGTATACCAAGCAGACCCTGCCTATCAATACCCAAGGATGATGCTTAATTAAAGCCAGGACAGGTTAAAATTTTGTCTTTTGCTCATAATCCTGAAATTCTGTTTCTATGTAGTCTCCCTGGCTGGCTTCTACTCTCTTGTGTACGTATCACATTGTAAATACTAATCCTTGCCTGTTTTCATAAACACACTTCTGCATCCATTCGCTCTGTCACCTAGACACTCATCTCAGCTTGTCTACTTGGACTCCATGTCCTCTCTGTTCCTTCCACATTATCCAGTGCTCTCAGACAGCAACTCAGACTCATATAACTGGACCCTGTATCAAAGTTATTTTCACCTATATAGCTGGAAGAAATGGTACTCTGACTCCAGCTTTTTGATACAGATTCCCTTTGTGATACAGATGTCCTCTTTTTTCAAGCTCTCTTATCCCCAAATGACTTCCCCTATGAATGCTTCATTATCAGCTATCTCCCAAATCAGCTTGGCCTGGCTCCTACCACAGTGTGGCCCCTCTTGAATGACTTGTTGCATCCTGAGCCTATGGTCTAGAGAATTTGTTTGTGGGGTTAGAAAAATGTCTCAGTGGAGTGTTTTTCTTCCTGCTCTTATGTAGTTTAATACGTTAACGTTAATGCCTTAACAACACTTAAAGTCTTGTTCCTTGCCCCAAAAAAAGAAATTATGTACTATTTTTATAAAATACTACTTAATTATAATGTTGTATCAAGAATATCACTGCCCTTCACATAAATATTAAAGAATTTTTAAAGAATCTCAGAATTACATTACTGAAAGGGATTGCATAGGTCAGAATTCAACATCTTTATTTTCTAAATAAGCAGAAATACATTTAATCCAAGTAGAATGAGAAGAGCAAGAAGCTCCATAACTTATTTAAACTAAATGGATATAAGAGCAATGTGACCTCCTCATTTCCAAGGATGCTACCTTCTTGTCAAAACATAGCACAAGCTGACTGAATGGACTTCACCCTCTAGTGGCCAAAATGTGTCACTGCTGCATTTCCCAACTGGCAAACTCCCTCCATATCTATCTATAAAAAGCTTCCAGCTAAAAAAGATCTTTGAAAACCAAGTGGTATCACTTCCTCATTTTAAAGATGAGGAAAGTGGTTGAGGAATTTATCTAGGACTTACAGCTATGTGAGTAGGAACGGAGATCAGAACCCAGAGATCAGAACCCAGGTCTCGTATCAACGAGAACTAGTAATCTTATCCTCATATTGCCTTACCCAGTTTTTCACCCCGTATGTGCTCCAGAAATACTAGCTGAACAAAGTTTAATCACGAAGCTAATCATGATGCAAATATAATCACATAATGCAGAACAAAACCAAATATATTATCCACACTAGTGCTCATCTCCATTAGTATAAACGATCAGGAAGACTTTTCCATCCCATTCCCCCAAAAAAGTGCTTCATACATGGGACAAGAACTCTACTATGACTATTCTTAACACCAGACAAAACACTTCTCCTAAGAATTTTTTTAAAAGGCACTTCTTCAGAAAAAGCAGCTTGTATAAGTGAGTAATAAGAAATGACAATACTCTGAACTCTTATTTCAATGAACTCCTTAAGTTCAAGAAATGCTGTTTTATTTGCATTAACCAAATACATTTTAAAATAATTTTTTATATTCATTTGTAAGGCTATCTTAAGTCAACATAACAATCCTTTCCTTTCATGAAAAAAGTCTTTTTACAGAGTTTCTATCTGGTTAAGATCTAGTAAGCCACATCTAAGAGAACAATGACATTATTTTTCAAAATCTGCTGCTGTGAACCATATCTAATTATGTTTTCTGTTTCATTAAGGTTTAGGTCCTATAAGGAAAACTGAAGAAGTGGTAAAGTAGTACCAAGAGTAGTAGCAGAGGAAGAAAAAGAGGAAAAAATAACCAACTACCATTTAATGAGTATTTACCATGTGACAGGAACATGCTAAATGTTTATATAGATATACATACACATATGTATATATAATTATTAATTATATATAATTTGTAATATATGTACATATATGTATATACGTATATATGTATATATATGTAATTACCTCACATATATATATACACACGCACACACATACACATATATACATATATATATAAAAGATCTCATTTGATTCCAACTATAGTACTACGAGGTGGTTATTACTACGCCAGTTTTACAAATGACAAACCTGAAGCTTAGGTAATTCAAGATCAGTTTTGAGCACCAGTTAGGATTTCCAAGTTCCTCCATTTAACTGTTAAAATACACTGCTTGATATTCAGCAGGATGGTCTCTTACAATAATATGTTAATTCATAAATATTCACAAATTTGCTTCTGTATAAATACAAAAGCAACCAAACAGAGTTCAAAGACCACTGCAGTAAAACACGAAAACCAAAGAGGATAAGAATGAAAGAACTTTAATGCTTTCATGGCATGCCTATTTCCAATAACCTTCCAGCCTTAAAAGTGCTGACAATAATAATTCACTATTGTCTCTGAAACTTCCTCATTCACCTTGCCTCACCCTCAAAGCCATATGGTGAAGAATCTCACCAGGTGTCAGGAGAGGAACTCCCTCTCTTCTATTCCCCTTAAGAATAATCTCTTTATTTCTTCCTACCAACTCCCCCAACCATTTGAAAACATTAGCCTTCTTTCCATACTTCCCTTTCTCCAGAGGCACATGTGAACACAGGAACAGCAACCAATGAAAGTGGTAACACAAATCTTAGACTGGAGGAAGCTGCAGGGCAGAATGTAGAGTGCGCTTTCAAATCAGTCTAAAAACAGAAGAAACTTGTACATCAAATACCTACTGAAGATGGTATTTTCAGATGTAATCTTCAACAGGATATAACAGCTACAGTATATTAGTATTAGTCTGTGCTAGAGATTTATAGCCTTTGCCTCTCTGCATGCAGTCGCACAAGAATACAGTTTGCATAACTGGAAGAAATATTTCATGAAAAATCTGATTATCAAGACAATGAAACTGTATATATGATTCCAATAGGATCGTGGGGGCACCAAAATACATAAACAAACTATGGCATGAAAAGGTTTTCCTCACAACGAAACACAATTCATGTCCTCAAGTTATTTTACTCTCCAGTGGCGAGAGTCGCCATGCATCGGCACCAACTGATTTCACGCTTTATAGGCTGGGAAACAGTCCGAAGCTTAGTCTCTTTCACACTCCACTGACATGGTAACCCCATAGTTCACCAACTTAACTGTTTGAAGTTTAATGTTAGTGCACCTATTAATGACCACCTCAAAACGTAGTCAGACCAAAACCTTACTATAACTGAACAGCAGCAATGTAGCATGTAAGAGAGAATGGTGGAGAGAAAGCGCCGCTTCCTACTCCGCACACGTACCTAGGGAAAAGAGAAAGGAAAAAGTCCCTCCTAAACTTCTTTCCCTCAGCAGACATCTGGAGGTTGGTCTGTATTTCTAGACTTCTTAGCAATCAGTTCCTCTCCTGGGTCTATCCTGGGTTTTACTCGAATATCCTACAGCTGACAAGCGAGAGTGTTGAAATGGACAAGACTTTAGGACTGTACCTCAAACTTGACATGCATTAAACTTGATCTTTCTCTCCTTTTAGGGAGAGACTAAAGCTATTAAGACTAAAGCTAATAAGCCACCCAGTAAATTTTGAAAGTAGAAGCCACTAGGCTTAACCTGTGCTGTTATATATATTACCTCATTTGCTCCCGACTACATACGAAGACGTAGCTATGATTATTACCTCAATTTTACAGATGAGAAATCTGAAACTTAAGTTACTTACAATCACATAGCTTCCAAGTGTTGGTTAGGACTCCAAAGTCCCTGCACTTAACTACTGTGGTAGACTAGAATATACGCCTTCTAAAATTGGAGTAGGGGTGCCTGGGCAGCTAAGTCAGCTAAATGTCCAGTTCTGGCTCAAGTCATGATCTCAGTGTCCTGGGATTGAGCCTCATGTCAGGCTCCCTGCTCAAAAGGGAGTCTGCTTGTCTCTCTCTGTCCCTCCTCCTGCTCATGGGCACTCGTTCTCATACACACATACATACATACATACATACATACATAAATTGAGGTAAAACAGATGCAGCGAAGAGCTTTAAAAACAAAACAAGGGGCCCCTGGATGGCTCAGTGGGTTAGAGCCTCTGCCTTCAGCTCAGGTTGTGATCCCAGGGTCCTGGGATCAAGTCCCGCATCGGGCTCTCTGCTCAGCGGGAGCCTGCCCCCCCCCCCACTGCCTGCCTCTCTGCCTACTTGTGATCTCTGTCAAATAAATAAGTAAAATCTTAATTTTAAAAAAAAGTGCACTAGCAATAGGAGAGTAAGCGCAAAGGAGGTGGAATCCCTGTGTTAGAGATACAGTCACAACTCGGCCCCTCTCTCTTCCCTCCTTGTGTCTATGCTAGCAAGTGTGAAGGCCAAATGTGGCTGGTAAGAATCTGAAAAACCAAAAGAAGTAAGTTTCACTTCAAGGCAGCCAAGAAAACATTAGAAAATTAACAAATAAGAGCTTTTCTTATATGCAGATTGAAGGTTTACTAATTAAGAGATTCAAGAAAAACAAACATGTAATTACCTAAGAATATAGTAACTTCAGAGCAATGCCCCTTTAAAAATCAGGAAGCCTTATCAAACACTGCAGAAGGCTTTCCAAGAAGTAGTGTACCGAACAAACACGACTCAGGTACTTAAACTGCATTTTAATCTATTATTCTTATGATACAAAAAGAAAGATAAATGTTAAAGATTGGAAAAGCTAACAATAGGTAATGGCATTTTCTCAGAGTCAAACAAGTATTTATTAAGTGCAGATAGTGCACTGTGCTGGGACAGTGGAGATTGTAAAGTAAGACTATAATAATGTAACACGGTCTGAACCACAATGAATAATGTAACCTCCCCTTTAAGTTGTCCCCACCTAATTGGGAAGGTAAAAAATTTTTTTCAAAAAATTTTAAGGTAATATATGACAGCCAAACAGAGACAAAAGCAGTAAATGATAAAAACCTAGAAAGAGAAATATCACTAAGCGCCTATAATGGTTGAAGATGTCATAAAGTAGGTGAATTGGTGGTAGGCCTTTATAAGCTGGCTTACAGAAAGAGAATCAGAGGGAGATATTCCAAGAAGGAATAGCCTAACTACTATGAAGAGGCAGTAAGTCAAAGAATGTTACTGTGGAGACAGTTAAAGAAACTAGTCTAGCTAGAGCCAAAGGCTGAACCATATTGAACCATAACTTGACCCACAATGAATTCTATTCCACAATCTAGAAATACTCAGAAACGTATGCCTTGTTCTAATGAAGACTGTTCTAGCTGGCCAAGTGCTTCTAAAACACCACCACTTGGTGATATGTGTATGTAAAATCTAATATATAAATAAATAACAGGATATACATTTGTCTGAGATAAAGGCCCAGTCATTCTGGATCTAGATATGGAAACCGGCCTTACTACCATTACAATAATTCCTAGAAAAGATAAGTCTTATCCGTATCACCTTGGCTTTTATAATCTCATTTCCTGGCATGCAGTGGTATTTCTAGTGTCTTCAAATTTTTAAAATCTATCCAATCCATACTCTCATCAATAGAACACACAGCCTTACAGTTTTGATGACAGAATGAAATGACACCCTGAAAGGAAACGTGAAATACCCGATTTTCTTATCCACCAAAGCCCCCCACACTCTGGCTGTTCGCTTCACAGACATTTTAGGGGAGCTAACAACAGCTTCCATTCAAACTGCCCACAGAACCTGAGTTGCTCTGCTCTTCTCTCATTTGCTCCCCTCCTCACAACTTATACACAACCACCTCACACTGCTGGCCGTCTTCCCCAACCGCTGCCCAACAATTCATAGGCCGTCACAGATTGTTAGCACTGCGTTCAGGGACTTGGGAAGTACTCTTGTGGGACAACGCAGTGTGTTAGTACAGCATTTTCCCGGACACAATGTCACTCTTTATAGCCAGCTGCAAATTAGTTTCTTCTTAAAAAAAAAAATAATACTCCTAATAAGACAGGTACAAGGAGATTTTAAATAACCAAGATTAAAACTCACTTTGGTATGCTCTCAGATCGGGGCCATTTCAGACTCATGCACAATGAAATCCCATGCCTTTACTCACACAAGCCATACAGACACTACAAGAACATCAGAAGTCGCTTTCTGATGCTAACAAAAGCAGAGAGACCACCAAAAAAGACATGAATGGAAAATCTTCTTTCCTTTTTTTTCTGTAGCTGTGGCTCCTCATCCTTAGATTTTATTTGAGAATACTTTAAGCTCAGCTGTCAACGTCAATATTTACTTTTCATTATACATTGCTGTGTAAAACCATTTAATAGAAAATTCAGTAAGTCACCACTATCACTTCATTAGTTTCCAATTTTTTGCCATATGCTTCAGCAGCACCCGAGTATGATTATCTTCTGATATTTGCTATGACTGACCCTCTCGATACCACTAAAGCCTTCACCCTACATTATCAGCTTTCCGGTTAACAGTGGTGACACATAAGAATCAGAAGCTGGAGGGGCGCCTGGGTGGCTCAGTGGGTTAAAGCCTCTGCCTTCAGGTCATCCTGGGATCATGTCCCACATCAGGCTCTCTGCTCAGCGGGGAGAGCTTCCCCCTCTCTCTCTGCCTGTCCGCCTGCCTACTTGAGATTTCTGTAAAATAAATAAATAAAATCTTTTTTTTCTTTTAAGATTTTATTTATTTGTCAGAGAGAGAGAGAGGGAGAACACAAGCAGGCAGAGCAGCAGGCAGAGGCAGAGAGAGAAGCAGGCTCCCCACTGAGCAAGGAGCCCGATGTGGGACTCGATCCCAGGACCCTGGGATTATGACCCGAGCCGAAGGCAGTGGCTCAACCAACTGAGCCACCCAGGCGTCCCTAAATAAATAAAATCTTAAAAAAAAAAAAAAAAAAAAAAAAAGAATCAGAAGCTGGAACAGACTGAAAAGATCATTAAGAGAATGTGGGTAAGAAGAGCCTCTTATAAAACAGTGATCATACCAACTTACTATATCTTCCTGGGGGAAAAAAACTTAATTAAAAAAAAACCTGTAGTGTAATAGTAAACAATTAAACTTAGTTTCACTATATACCTCATTATTTTTCATTTCTAATTTCTTTGATAGCATTCTTCATTCTGCTTCATTATGCCATACTGAAGATATAACTGACTGTCTATTCTTGCTGAATCAGTTCTTCAAACCCCATACAATAACAGAGGTTCTTTACTGCTGCCTGTATGAACCAGACAGAAGCTCTAGAGCTTGAAAGGAAGGATGTCAATTCTCGGTTCTTATGGTGGAGACACACTAAAAAGAGCAAAGCTAGTATATCAGCTTTGAGAACGAACGCTAATATTTAACCAGCCCGTTCTTTTTACAACAAACACCAAAATTATTTGTTTTACATGAGAGTTACAATTAAAATGACACTAAAGAAAAAAAATATACAAGCAAGCAAATATTTAGAGTAAACAATATTTCTATAATATTTGCAGAAATCAGAGTTAACTGACTTACCAAATAAATGACATTTATTTTCTGAATAATAAAATTCTAGAACATGCAGATAGATTGTGTCTAAAGGCAAACAGCACAAAGCTTTCCTTCTGATGAACAGCAATCTCACCTGGAAAATAATAATAATAAAAGTTATTTTTATAAAAATAACATAATTATCACTTCTCTGACACTAGTCTATGCAGTTAACTTTCATTATCTCATTTTGTGAGTACTAAAAGCATAACGTAGTCATTAATCTACCATAGAATGTGCAATGAAAATAAACACAAATGACAGAAATATTTCTTAGAAGCCCATCAACCAAAAAGAATAAAAAATGTCGTATTTTCTCACTTTCAGTCCTCTGAGAACTAATCTGAGGGGGCAGAAGAGCCTATTTACTGCCATTAAAGAGGGAGAGAGAGAGAGATAAAAAACAAAATAATACAAATGATGAAAAAACACAAAAAGATGATCAAGCTCTAGTCATTATTACAGTTCTAACTTACAGGATGGCACATGGCAGATACTCAGTAAGAATACACTGAATGGATGGCTGGATGGATAAAAATAAACTAGCAAAGAAAAAATAAAGCACATCAGTTAGCAGAGAAATGCAAAATATTTTTCTTGTCCATCAAACTGACAAAGATTAAAAAATAGAGCAATAAAGTCCTGTTTTGGTAAATGGAGACTGAATAAAGTTCACACATTGTTGGTGGAGGTATACATTTTATTAATGTATAAAGCATTTTAACAAATTTCAGATAATGAGCTTCTACTGGAATACTTATTCCAGAACTATTTATAATTGTGAAAAATTATAAGCAACTTTACTGTGCACCCATATGGGCAAGGTTAAATAAATTATGGTACATCTAGACTACAGAAAAATAGACAGTCATTAGAAAGAATAATGTAGCTCTATAAATATTGAAATAAAGACCTACAAACATATTGAGTTTTTTAAAAATGGAAAATTTAACAAGAAGGGTACAAAACCAATATAAAAATCTTGAAACATTCCTGAGACACAAAAGTAGATTTGAACAAATGGATTCAACACAATTCAACATCATAAAGATGTCAGTTCTCCCTCAAGCAAGTTATGAATTTAACATAATCCCAATAAAAATCTCATTTGAGCAAACTCTCTTATGGAGATAGACAGCTGATTCCCAAATTTCAACAGAAAAATAAAGATGTAAGACCAGCCAATGAAGCATTAGAAATGTTAAAAGCTATCCCTCAATAGATTATCAAGCCTCTATAATTCAAAGAGTGATAATGGTACAGAAATAGTGCTAAAGAATAGGAAGTCCAGAAATAAACTCAATGGAAATTTAATGTATGCTAAAGGGGGCATCTCAAAACACTGGGGCAAAATTGGACTTTTTAAAGAAAAAATAGCCAGGGTAACTAATTAGCATTTGGAAAAAAAATTATTAAACTTGTGTAATATTCATTTTAAAAACTCTAAATGGAGCAGGGATCTAAATGAAATAACTAAAATAATACAAAAACTAGAAGAAAGTAAGTAAATTCTTCTCTACCTGGGGGAAAGGGAAAGGTATTCCAACTATAACCCAAAATTCAGATGCAACAAAAGACTGAAAAATTAAACTACGTAAAATAAAAGCCTACACATACACACATGCAATGTGTCAAAAGACAACTGACAAACTGGGAGAAAATAACATGTACATATACATAATATAACATAACATATACATAATAACATATACAACTTAGAGCTAGTATCCCTAAAATAAAGAACTCTTAAAAATTGAGGGAGAGGGGCGCCTGGGTGGCTCAGTGGGTTAAGCCTCTGCCTTCAGCTCAGGTCATGATCCCAGGGTCCTGGGATCGAGCCCCGCATCGGGCTCTCTGCTTGGCAGGGAGCCTGCTTCCTCCTCTCTCTCTCTCTGCCTGCCTCTCTGCCTACTTGTGATCTCTGTCTGTCAAATAAATAAAAAAAAATTTTTTTTTAAAAAGTTGAGGGAGAGGGGCGCCTGGGTGGCTCAGTGGGTTAAGCTGCTGCATTCAGCTCAGGTCATGATCTCAGGGTCCTGGGATCGAGTCCTGCATCGGGCTCTCTGCTCGGCAGCGAGCCTGCTTCCCTCTCTCTCTCTGCCTGCCTCTCTATCTACTTGTGATCTCTCTCTGTCAATTAAATAAATAAAATCTTTAAAAAAAAAAATTGAGGGAGAAAAAAACCCTAATAGAGAAATTAATAAAAGACACAAGACAATTCGCATAAAAAAGGTATTTTAATGACCTTTATACACATGAGAAGATGTTCAGCCTTATTACAAACAAAAGAAGCATTAAAACTATATGGAGATACTTCTTACCTATAAGGTCAGCAAAAATTAAGAAGAAGTATTAACACACTCTGATGATAAGGTTGTGGGGAAATGAACACTCTCATACACTGCTGGTAAGGATTCAAATTTGTACAACCCCCCAAAGAAGTGTATTTAGTAATATTTATGAAAATTATATAAGCTTCTAAACTTCTGACCCAACCATTCCATCTTAGGAATCTACCCAAACATTTATTTCCAACATACAAAAATATGCATGACCAGGTGAGTCTCTGCAGCAGTTTGTAAATGCAAAATATTGGAAACAGCATAAAAGAATGGTTACCACCCTCACAATAGAGTAATACTATACAACTGTCAGAAGGAGGAAAAGAGAGAGAAGGAATGTGAGTCTCTAAGTTGATATAGAATGAATTCCAAAATATATTGTGTTAAATGAGGAAACCAAAGTATAAAAGAGTTATCTATAATATGCACCTTTTGTGTAAAAAAGAAGAGGAAGTAACAAAATATACATGTATCATTCCTGGGGGGAAAACACACAGTAAGGATAATTCAGAGAATGATGAAGCTATCTATCAGAGAGGGTGGGTGCAAACAGGTGGTAAGGGAGAAAGAAGGGTGACACTGCTCTGAGTATGTATTTTTTGTACAATTCTGACTTTTGAAACCATGTTAATGTTTCACATACCAAAAATTAGGAAGATCAATTAGGATGGGGAGAAAAACAGAATAAAAATAGAACTGAACTATATTTCAAATGACTAACATAACCATGTGAGGGAAGAAGAATGCTGAAGAGAGAAAACTAATCCAAGTAACTTTTAAACATGGTTTTTAGATCAGCACTGTCCAAAGGAAACATAATGGGAGCCACATAGGTACTTTAGTATTTTCCAGTAGCCACATTAAGATAAAATAGGTGGAATTAATTTTATTAATATATCTTATCTAAATATCTTAAGATATCTCAATATTTTAGGTATAATCAACATAAAGATAATACTAAAATACTAATAATATATTTGACATTCCTTATTTCATGGTAAGTTTTCGAAATCCAGTGTATATTTTACACTTATAACACAGTTCATGGGTAGTAGCTACCCTATTTGACAGTGGCGATTTAGACTACATATCCTTAGGCTAAAGGAAAAACCGACAACAAATACTGAACTCTCCTGGGGTGCCTGGGTGGCTCAGTCTGTTAAGCAGCTGCCTTCGGCTCGCGTCATGATCTTGGGGTCCTGGGATCGAGCCCTGCATCGGGCTCCCTGCTCAGCGGAGAGCCTGCTTCTCCCTCTGCCTGCTGCTCTGCCTACTTGTACTCTCTATCTCCGTGTCAAATAAAATATATAGATATAGATATAGATATAGATATCTATATCTAGGTTTCTCACTGTTGGAAGAGGGTACAGAATGAAGGAAGGACAGAATAAACCCTGCAGTATGGCTAGGATCAGAGGTAGCAGCATAAACTCCGTGCTTTCAGTAGACAGATGAAGATGTACTGAGTGTGTGTGCACGTACACACATACACCACACACATCTATGTCCTAGATGCCTGCCAAGAGGGCCTGGAGCAATGTTACCCAGTAGTAAGGAGGGCATCAAGAATCCAGATCATGGCTTTTAAAACCATTCTCTACTAAAAGGAACCTTTCAGAGCTCCTTGAAGAAATAACTCATTCCAGGGCTCAGGATGGGAAAGTACAAGATGAGTCCAAACATTTTGTTGTGATAAAAAGTAAGGCAGTACTCAAAGAATGAGAAGGGCAAGCCAAAAGGAGACAAATCGGTTTGAAGGGGCTCAGGGGCTCCCACTGGCCAAATCAGGGAGAGCAACAAAACAAATAAATAAGAATAGAAAAAAAAATGGCAGAATTAAACACCATTCAGGAACCTTCATGAAAATGACTCAGGCAGAAATCACTAATTGATACTAAAATTGGTGAATAAAAGTTTAAGAAGTAACAAGACATTCATAAAGTCTCAAACTGTTTTTTCAAAGATACTTCAGAATTACAAATAAAATGTGGGGGTGTCTGGGTGGCTCAATCAGTTGTGTGTCTGACTCTCGGATCATGAGATCAAGCCCTCCCCAACCCTGCATCCAGCTCTGCACTGGTGTGAAGCCTGCTTGAGATTCTCTTTCTCCTTCTGCTCCTCACTCCCCCACCCCTGCTCACATGTGCAAAAAAGTGAACACTCGCTCTCTAAAAAAAAAAAAAAGTGAATGTACTTAATCCCACTATACACATAAAAATAGCTAAAATGGCAAAGGTTGTTATGCATATTTTACCACCAAAAAATTACAAAAGGAAGAATCTTTAACTACACTGGAAAACCTGACAAGCATTACCTTTCAAAAAACTTGGAAAAAAAAACAAACAGGTTTGTTTTTTTTTTTAACATATGAAATAAGGATGGATTTTTAATGAAGCGATCCAAGATCACTCCACCAGTAATTCAACAACCTATACCTCCTGACATGATGCACTGAGAAGCATAACATTACTTCTATGGTGCTCCTGCCAAAAATGGATAACCTAAATCCAATCATGAGAAAACATCAGATAAGCCCAAATTAGAGGCATTCTACAAAATAACTGGCCTGAATTCTTCAAAAATGTCAATGTCATGAAAAAAAAAAAAAAACAGACTGAGGAAATGTTCCCGATTAAAGGAAACTAAAGAGATATGACCTTTGGAATGCACACCATGATCCAGAGTTTTCTTTTGCTATAAAAGCACATCATTGGGACAAGGGCTGAAATTTGAACAAGTCTGTAGATTAATAGTAATATTAAATCAATGATAACTTCCTGATTTTGACAACTGCAATGTGGTTACATAAAAGAACATCCTTATTTTTAGAAAATGCACTTTGAAGTATAGATATTCAGGGAAATAGGCCTACAACTTACTCAAATAGTTCAAGAAATAGATATACAGAGTATGTATATATAGAGGGAGAAAGGGAGAGGGAGAGAAATGAGAAGGAGGAAGAAGAGAAAGGGAGGGAGGCAGAGAAAAGGGAAATGTACAGAAGTGTTAACGTTTGAGATATCTGGGTAAATCTTTTGTATTCTTGGAACTTTCCGACAGTCTGAAATAACACCAACATAAATTAAACAGGAAAAAAAAAAGATGTTAGCACAGAACCTGGCACATAATCTGTAATCAAATAAATGGCAGCTATTAGATGTTGTTAATATTCTCTCTAAATTATGCACACAAAAAAGTCTTCTTAAGAGATATATACATTGAGGCACATGGGTGGCTCAGTCGTTAAGCGTCTGCCTTCAGTTCAGGTCATGATCCCAGGGTCCTGGAATGAAACCCTGCATTGGGCTTCCTGCTCAGTGGGAAGCCTGCTTCTCTCTCCCCGACTTCTCCTACTTGTGTTCCCTCAACACAAGCAGCTGTGGCTCTCTCTGCCAAATAAATAAATGGAATCTTTAATTTAAAAAAGAAAGAGAGAGACATTTATGGTGGGAAGAAATGGAGAGGGGGAAGCAAAATAATACACATTTCATTGAAACATACTTGCACAAATACGTAAGTAAATGCACAGAAAAGACTAGAAAACACACACTGAACAGTTAACAGTGGTTAGCACGGGGTGGAGGAATCGAAGTGATTCTTACTTTGTTCCTCATACTTATCAGTATTTGCTAGGTTTCTTATAATGAAGATGAATCATTTTTATGTTTTTTCCAAAAATTATTTGTAGAAATTAAAGGGACAGCCCGCAATCAAGGGAGGCATGACATTTTTTCTTTTCTATAATAGTACCCGCTCTGCAGACCCATATTTAGTTATTATTTTTGAGCACCATATGCTGTTACTTGCCTTTCATGTATTAAAATTATAATGATCATGTAGTATCATTTCACATAAAAATGTTATAGTTAGTCTTATCAAATCGTTTCAGCCCTGTGGGTTAAGAGAGTGGAATGGACATATGTGTATGAATTTGCTTCTTTACAAAATCCTACTAATATAAAAGTTTGTTTTTTGACATAGAAATCAACAAGGATGGAAAGAGGAAAAAAGAATAACACAATGTTGGAAGTTGGAACATATACAGCTATTTATAGCAGGTCCCTGGGGAGCCAAATCCCAATCCAGAAGTGGAGAAAGCAGAGACCCAACCCAATTTACAGCCAGAAACCCACACAAGGGTCAGGAACTGCCGGCACCACCTCTGGACTTGGAAGTGAAATGGAGACTATATGAGGAGCAGTTGAACCCTAGGTCCCCTTCTACCCCTTGAAAGAAAGCTTTAGGTTATCTCTGCAGAACTTAGAAGTAGAAGGGATGATCTATGGTTTATGGGCTGACTAAAAGTGCACCCTCTTTCCAACAGGGTGATGAAGCGAACATTTAATAGCTAAGATCTACTGTTCCCTACTCCATCCCTATATACCAGCTCCCCCAAAAATGCAAACTGTTGTAGATTACCAGGACCTCTGAGTATCTACAAATACCCAGCACTACATAAAAATAGACAAAGACCCCCCCCCCCACCACCAAGCCACATCACTATTACAGAATAAAAGCAGAGACTCAACAAGTTTCCAAGGAGTAGGTCCAAACAAAAGAAGAGGGTTCACGTGTTTGCTGAGGACTTCTCAAGAGCAATAGAAGACAAGGAGAAAAAAACTACACCTTCAAAATTCGGAAGAAAAACATTTCCAATCTAGCATTTTACACTCATTCAAACTATATTCATCAAATGTGAGGACAGGGGAAAAAAAAAAAAAGGACACTTTAACATGAAAAGGCTCAAAAAATTACCTCCTATGTATACTTTCTTAGAAAATTACCACAGGACTAATAATTCAAAGTTCTAACAAATTCAAGAAAAGACAGATTCTTTGTAGCCATAGAAAACTGCCAGGAGTATTGGTTTTAAATCCATTCAATTGGTAAGGACAACTCAACCCAGTAGGCACTTTTACAAGCCAAATAGTCAGGGACAGAATCACGTTCCCTACTGCCAACCAATGAACAACAGCGCCACCCAAGTAACCACGCTTCTATAGATGATGTTAACCCCCACCTCCACCTCTTAAAATCCTCCAGTCCCTGAACTCCACCCTCCCCAAAACCACTATGTAAGATAAACAACTCCACTCCCCACCCACAAAACCACTATGTAAGATTAACAATCTTCTTTGTTCAAGGAGACTGTGACTGAAGAGATATTCTACAGAGTGGGGTGATGGTCTCATCACCCTCTAACACCAAATGAAGAAATAAACCAAAGCAAAGAAAGGCATGGTGTACAGAAAACAGGGTATCTAACACAAGAGAAAAGTGAAGGAATGTGGGTGAATAGACATTCCAGAATTCCAGGATGCAAACTGCACCAAAAGTAGAAGACAAACAATTCAGACTGAAGCTATGTGACAGAGTCAAGAAGGTTGAAGGTTGTCATCCCCATGCTCTCTGCCATAGTACCATCTTTTTCATCTAACACAACTACTAGAGGATGTACTCTAAGTAAGAGGGTAAATGAAGAATAAGGAAGATAGGGGTTACAACACTGGGAATCAAACCGAAAAGGAGAGAAAAGTCTAAAGATAACAAAGAGAAATCTTCCCAGGAAAAGAGCTGTGAAGTAGGCCCAGACAGTAGGACAATGAAGGTCTCCAAAGAGAAGTTGCCAAAAGATTTTTTTAATAGGAAAGAAAATAAGAACTGACAGATTACTATGACTGACCTTGTGGAAAACTGCACTGAGAGGCTACTATTTCAGAACTATCAGCAAGTAAAATTTGCACAGGCATAATAATGTAAACACAACATCAACTATCTCATTTAACCAAATATTATAACTAAATTGGAAAGCTAGAGGAGGAACAGTAGTAGTGATGGTGATTTAAGAACAGTACAGCTTTCTCTACCGTAATAGAGACTCAATATAAAATGAAAAAGGACAGCACTGCACATATATTATTTTGAAACATGGAGATACATAAATGCCAGAAGAAATATCTCAAGGAGCTGAAAGCGGTTACTTTTAGTGAGGAAACCAGAGAGCATGGCGATTCACTGTATTTTGTTACAAATCCCTTTTTTACTATCTGACTTTTAAAACTTGTCTACTTTAAACTATATGTCTGTTGATAAAATACAAAAAACAACAACTGATGAATTTCTTATCTTAAATGTACTGTTCATCATTCAAAAATACGTAATAAAATATTTTCAATTGAAAGGAATAAGAAAAATCTTACAGGAAAAAAGTTTTCCCCTTTTTTTTGGGAAGACATTCATATTTGTAATACTGAAAGAATACAAACATACAAAATATAGAAGCTTTAAAAATAAAAAAAATTTAAAGCAAATAATCACCATTTGAGTAGATAGACAGAATTCAGTAATTGTAGTACTAGAGAGATTGTAGGTCTGATCTTACTTACAAATTCATTAATGATCAGGAGAGTGCAAATAACACATTTAATTAAATTTGCTCATTTATCTATTTGGGGAAGTACGATTAACAGCATAACAGCAGTAAAAGAGAGTAGTAATATAAAAGGACAGAGATGGATTAAAACATCGCCCAAAACAACCAAACTGGAGAGTGGATGGAAAGCTAAGTAAAATTATGGGCTTAAAACTACAAAAAAGAAATACATAAAATTTATATAAATTTATGTAAAATTATATACATAATTTTACTGCCCATTGTTGTCATATGAAGTAATTTAGGCCAATGCCAAGTTAAATGAGGAAATATATAAAAACACATACGCTGGGCACCTGGGTGGCTCAGTTGGCTGAGCAACTGCCGTCGGTTAGGGTCATGATCCCAGAGTACCAGGATCGAGTCCCACCATCAGGCTCCACAGGGAGTCTGCTTCTCCCTCTGATCTTCTCCTCTCTCATGCTCCTCTTACTGTCTCTCTCTCAAATAAATAAAGTCTTAAAAACACACATGCACACATTATGTATTCGTATATATATATACACACATACATGTACATACATACACATAATTTATTTCCTTAGAAGACTGATAATCCTTATTAAAAGCAAGGACTCATGAAGGATTACACTCTAAAAACAAAGTACTATTGATACAATCTGACAAGAATGGTTTTATAATTGTTTATGTTTATATATAAACTCTGTCAAAGATTACCAATAATGACCAACTGTCTAAAGACAATTAACTCTTTTATCTACCCTATATTCTTCATCTAGCTATACCTGGATTACCCTCCTGTTCCTTGTTCCTGTTCTTTGTGCCCAGGCACTGACCACTGAAAATAGTCTACATATCCCAACATCTCCAGCAGGAAGGTATGGCTAAGTGACTAATTTTCACCAATGGAATATGGGCAGAAGTGGTACATGTAACTTTCAGTAAATATCCTTAAAGGGAAGGAGATGTATTTTCTTCTTCCCTCTTCCTGATGGCTGGAACGTGAATGAAACAGCTGGAGCTCCAGTAACTATCTTAGACCATAAAGTGACTTTGGAAAAGAACAGAATCCATGCACAAAACAGCACCATGACAAACCAACCATACAAACCCTAGACTACTTTTGGACTTCCTGACATTAAAAGAAATACATTTCTATAATGTTTAAGTCTCTTTTATTTGGCTGCAACCAAATCTAATCCCGGTTAGTATAACTTCTATACTAAGATCCACTTCTTGCTGTCTTTCTTTATCTAAACAATCTTCACCTGCTCCTTTGCCAGCCCCTTTTCTGCCTCCCAAACCCTTACTATGAGTACTTGGTCTTTTCCACTCTTCTCCTAAGCCAACATTCTAAAAAACAAATAAAACAGAACAAAAACCAAACACACACATACACACACACACACACACACATCTCTATACTTCATGTCTTTTATTTGGGCTCTAGTTTTATCTCCAGCTGTCTATCATTTCACTTGGATGAGACATAACTGAACAGGAACATAACTGATTTTTAAAACAAACAAAATAAATACCATAGTGATGGTAGCAATAGCAGTGGTTGTTATGACACTAATAAACAGCTAATATTTACTGAACTCTTAATATTTGCCAGGCAGTGTTCTAAGTGTAAGAGCTAATCCTATGAAGTAGAGAGTATTATCACCATTTTAAAAAAAATGAGGAAACAGACCCAGACAAATTAAACCACTTGCTCAAGACACATAACTAATATATCAAAGAGATCATTCAAACCTGGGTTTTCCAGAACCTATTCTCTTAACCAGAGTGCACTGGTACTTTATTCTAAGGATGCTACCACAGCTTCAGACTTTTTAAGTTGTCCTCGGCAACCACACTATAATCATTTAAACATCCACCGTGGTAATAAATTTTATGCCTCTGCATTTTCAGAAACTGTCAAATATCACTTAGAAATCAGTAAATAAGATGAGTGATCAAGCTAGAAAATACTCTTTTGAAGACAAAGGATATGATCATCAAGAAATGAGACTGGTTTTCTTGTATGACTCTACTGGTTCTGAAATTAGTTTCAAAAGACAAATTCCAAAGAAAATTTGTTCGCTAAAATAAATGCATGGCCTCAAAAACAAATTACTTTAGGGACGCCTGGGTGGCTCAGTGGGTTAAGCCGCTGCCTTCGGCTCGGGTCATGATCCCAGGGTCCTGGGATCGAGTCCCGCATGGTCTCCTTGCTCGGCAGGGAGCCTGCTTCTCTCTCCACCTCTGCCTGCCTGTGTGCTCTCTCTCTCTCTCCTTCTCTCTGACAAAAAAAAAAAAAACAAACAAACAAACAAATTACTTTAAAAAGAAGAGCATTCGTTTTTAGGTTCTTTAGTTTTAAAGCACCAGATTTTAAGTACCACTCAAATTATCTAATACCTAAAACTTGTACTAGCACTTGAACTCATTATCTTTCTCCCTACACCTATCTGAGCTCCTTTCCCAATGTCACTATCAATGACACCACAATATACTTGCAAGGTCAGGCTCAAAACTTTGAGATTTTCTTATTTCTTCCAGCTCTTCCATCCCCATGCTTACTGTTCTTTCTCCACAAGAATACCATGTTTTCTTTCCACAATACCCCACCACTGTCCTACTGAAATACTCTCCAGCCATTCTCGACTACAGGTTATCCCACAAAGCTGCCAGGACAACCTTTCTCACTGTTTTCATCATATGACTTTCAACAGAAGTACCATCACCTCCAGGACCAAATCTACATTCTTCAGCCCAGCCTTCAAAGCCTTCCATTAATTCTTCCTCATTATCACACACTTATAAACCTAACAAATCACATCTCGGTACTACTCATCAACAGTAAAAATCATACCTTTCATTTGTGCATACTTTAACACTCCCTTTTTGTCTCACTCAACTCACATATTGCACTCATTTTTGCTTCTAACTTCTCCTCGTTCTTCTCTGTGTGGAATTGTCTTCTGCCCTCTCCAGTCAGTCTGTTACTCTATCACTTCCTTCAAGATCCTCCTCTTCCTTGAAGTCCAAATAACCCTCAGAGACTGCTCTATTTTGCATTCCTCAACACAGGGACCATCCAGTAGCAGAACTAGGAGACTCTCAAAGAATGACCAGACTAGGTCTTTGTCTGTCTATGAGTGATTTTCTAAGGAAAAGATTAATTTTCATCAAATTGTTGTGTCAAATACCTTAGAAGGTTTGCTGGATGGCTGCCACAGTGAAAGCCCAAAGATACCTTCAACTTGCCCTGCTTTTCAGTTTGGCAATGGTAAAGCCAGAAATTAAACCCATCTCCTCATTTCCCCACCCAAAATGAATACAAATTTAAAGACCACTGCGCAGAATATAATTCCTGCTAGTTTTAGAAACTGTGCTAGACACTATTCATAAAAATGTTATTTTTTTTTTACTCAGGATACAAAATTTACACACAATAACAAGAGATTCCAATTTAAGTGTGTTTGTGTTACATTAATACATATACACAGAAAACAGAAAGGAAGGAAATAATCCAGAATGTTAAAAGTTACTTCCAAACGGTGAAAAGAAGATATATTTCCCAAATCCTCTGTAATGAACACATACTGATTTTATAATAGTAATAAGAAATACTTACAAAATTAAAATTGTGTGATATTATAAAGTCAAAGATAAATTCCCTGACTGTGAACTCAAGAGTCAGAAGCAAAGAAAAGTTTCAGGCTACCCAAAGAAACAAACAAGAAGCACAGCACAAAAAAGAAACACCATGGCAAGAAGGGAAAGAAAAGCAATGTCACTAATGTGACAACATTGGTGGCAGAAACCAAGAGCTACATGGCTTCTGGGGTTTGTCAACTCCAGTACTTAATAAATCACCGTTTCTCACACTAGAAGAGTTAGGAAGCCAAAAAAGTCACTGGAAATTCTGAATATAGTATTGAAAGATGGTCACACTGAGTTTGAAACTGTTATCTGGGATGGCTGCAGAGAATTACCAATGACATAAACAAATCCAGGCTATTTATTTTCCTCTAGGTCTTTTCCTAAAATTAAAATGTGAATTGAAAGCACGAAAGTTCCAAAAAGATTCACAGAATAAAAAAGTTTAGAGCCATAAATAGGTCAATAAATTCATCTTTTCCTAGCACTAGGTTTTTAATTCCAGTCCAAAATCCTTTATCCAAAACTCTTGGAGTCAAAGAGGCTTCAGAAATCAAAATTCATGTACGTGTTTGTGTTCTTCTCTTGGACTCTGCCTTTCAGCGAGTTTCTTCCCCATAGCTACCCACCCCATTTCCAAATCATTCTTGTTACCTTTTCCCTCTGATCTTTGTAAACAAGCAGGATTGCTATTATTATCCCTATTTTACAGACAATAGAAACTATAAACTGGACTACTGGTATAAATTTGAGAGTTTAGGATTTGAATCCAAGTGCTTCTCTTCTTTCTTAAGAACGCTTCTGGTATTACATGGCAAAGAACTTGAAACAGCCCAATTACAAGCCAATATTAAAATTATGCATATTCTTTTCTAAGAAGCAAATCTCCTACTAAGGAGTACCACCTACCCTTTGCCCCTATTTTTGCCTCTGTGCCAAGTTAAATGGTCAGGAGCTGTCACAAATAGATACCATCACATTTACACGTTAACCTGTGTTATCTGGGAACCTCATAATACTAGACACCAGAACCTGCTGTTTCCAACAGTGTTTCTCTGCTTCTCTATTTTTATCCCTAGTCTGAAAACAGCCATGTTTGACATAAAAAGAAAAAAAAGATAGAAGAGGGAAAACAGATATTAATAAAACTGAAGAGTGAATTTGAAGAATGGAAAGCTATATAGAAGACTAGCATAAGACAGGTGAAAAATGCACACCACAGACTGGGAGCAACTGGTCTATGTTTTATTGTGAGAGGAGAAAACCCTCTTCAAATGCAGGCTTATAGCTTGCTGAGTAACACCCTATAACTTCTCTTCTATCTAAAGCTCTGACAACTGGAATTTCTCTGTAATTCAATAAACTCTTACAAGTTACACGGGCTTCATCCATCCTGCTGGGCTCATTAACAGGGAACTCTAAATGTTTTCTCCACTAGCTAAGAACACATTTTCTGGTGGGTGGCATAGAAGGAGGGTTCTCTTTCAAGATATAAATAACCTAATTCCATTTCTTCTCACTTCTTCTATGAGTAGTGGTCGTCAAAGATCATCCTATACGCCCCCAGTTTTATACAAAGTGTGAGAGCTACGCTTATATTTATACAGGGTTATAATTAAAAGTCTATACTTTTACTTCTGGCACTAATTCATGTAATTCTATTATGTCTCATGAGTGCTTGAGTACTGAATCAACAACATACCAGTTTTATCATTCGTTCTGGTGAGCTATTTTGTGAGTAGTTAGCTTATGGAGCTAATGAGGACAGGGTCACAGATTCAGACATGCTGGCCAATTAGCTTTGCTGTGTTTCAAGGTTCCATAGTCACAATCAACAACCTTAACCTTGGCTAACAACAACAAAAATACACTAATCATGTGAAGCATTAAGGGAATGAATATAGATGTATTACCAAAATCAATGACTATCAGGAAAATGTAGTAACAATTTTTAAAGAAATACTAGTAACATAATCTACCTTTTGCCAACCCTGGTTGGTATGTGCCTGGTCCAAATAATCTCTAATCTTTTCAGTCATGTGGGGCTGGTATAACTATTCCTGTTTGAAAGATGATAAGAAAATGAACTCGGAATGACAGTAAACCGAAGTCATAAATTACTATTAAGTAGTAGAGGCTGGATTCAAAACTTGATCTAACTCCAAAGCTTAGGCTATTTCTACAATACCAGATAGTGTCTCTAGATTGTGTCTTAGGGACAGAGGACAATCAACAAAATGTTTTTATTCAGAACTACTCAGCGCAGTCATTACTAACTGAGCATACTACATACTAACTATCATACATTATTAACTAGCATACTACACTACAAACAGATGCTATAGCTGAGAATGAGTCTACCTTCCAAAACTTCTCTAAGTAAAAGAAGTCAATGAACAAAAGTGTTTACAACAAAGGGGAAAATAACACATTACAGGACACAAAGTAAATTTTAATGGAAGTGACTAGTGTCATAGTTTTGTATAAAAGTCTATAGTGAAAAAATAGTTATATTGCTGATTCATAATTAAAAGTAAGAATAAGAGGTGCCTGTGTGGCAGTTGGTTAAGCATCTTACTCTTGGTTTCAGCTCAGGTCGTGATTTCAGGGTTGTGAGATGGAATCCCACATCAGGCTCTGAGCTAAGCATGGTGGAGATTGCTTAAGATTCTCTCTCACACAAATAAATAAATAAAAAAAAATTTTTTTAAATAAAAGAATGAAATTGGCAAGGTGGAGCCAGAGGATACCACATCTAAGAGAGTAAAGAACACATTTCCTAAGTTTCTGAGCCTGCAGATTTCTTGTAGTCAACACCTATTTGCAGGAATTAAAAATAAACACTTCAATTCTTAACCTTAAGATTTTGCTTTGACCAACAAATCAGTTTTCGCTATTAGATTTTTCTTCACTTTTCTTCTTGGTTTCTCTAAACCCTCACTTCCTTGCAAATGCACATACACCAACGTCACTAAGAGTTCTCACCTTCAAAAAATGAGGTCACCAAGCCTTCTGGAACCTACCCACTAAGCTAACTTTTAGAATTGAATAGTCTGACTTAAAAAAAAAAAAGGCAGGGGTGTGGGGAAGGACAAAATGCTCTACAAAATTCTGTCAAAAATGCTCTACAAAATTCTGTCCTAGGGACGCCTGGGTGGCTCAGCTGGTTGGACGACTGCCTTCGGCTCAGGTCATGATCCCGGAGTCTCGGGATCGAGTCCCGCGTCGGGCTCCCGGCTCCGCGGGGAGTCTGCTTCTCCCTCTGACCTTCTCCTTGCTCATGCTCTCTCTCACTGTCTCTCTCTCAAATAAATAAATAAAATCTTTGAAAAAAAAAAAAATTCTGTCCTAGTTGATAGGCAATATAAATCATAAACATAGATAATTGTCCTACTACAAGTTACAATGTGCAGACAGAAAACCCCATTCTCACTACAGGTTACGAATAAAGCACCAGTTCAAAGCACACCCAAAAACAACCTTTTCACAACAGCATCTGGAAACCTCTAAAAATAAAAAAATGGCATAATATAATCTTTATATAAGGTGCAAATGATTAAAAAAAAAAAAAACCACCCTGCAATCTGGGTACTTCTACTTACAGTATTTTTGGGTTACAAATAGCTACCCCATTTTATGGGGGGAGAAAGAGAGAATCTCAAGAAATACATTATCTAAAATTATCATTTTGATCATCCTCACAGTCAACAATTACAACAGCAATAAGATAATGAGTAACTGTTCCAGGCACTACTAAGGTCCTTATACTCACATCTCATTTAATCCTTATAGACATCTTGTGAGGTAAATGTTATTACATCTAGTTTAGAGACTAGTAAACAGGCTTAGAGGTCAGCTAATTTGCCAAAAGTCAAAGAAGTCACAGCACCAGGATTTGAACTCAATTTGTTCAACTTTGTACATTCAACTAATGCACTGTACTGCCATCCTGGTTTCTGAACCGCATTCAAGTATTTTTCAACTAATGATTTCAGTGTAAATACAGGACTACCTAATTACTACACCTCCAAACCCAGAAAAAGTTGATTGTAAAATCCCCATTCTCTCTAAGGGAAAAATAAGACAAAAAGCCACCTGCTTAGAGTCTCAGATCTTAATTACGAGAAGACTGGGATAGGGGCTAATTATATTCTGAATCCTAACTATGAGGAAACAAGAGTTCTAGCACATATACCTAGGATAGGTGAAGATAACCCCAATATTTCAGCAAGTATGTACACAAGGTTAGTGGCACTGTATTAGCATTAGAGCTAGATTTAGGACCAGTAGTATCTGAAAAGGGCGGGGGGAAGAAAACACAAGACCAGCTAGAAACAGGTATTAGGTCAGCACCACAAAAAGAGGAACATTAAGTGCTGAGATATTTGTACTTGTGTAATGAATGAAGGTTATGAGAGAGCAAAAGGGGTAGACAGTTGGGCGTGTTGGGGGAAGGGAAGTGTCCAAATTCTGGGGGACCTTAAAATCCAGATGAAGTTTAAAACTGACTCCACGGGGGCACCTGGGTGGCTCAGTCCTTAAGCATCTGCCTTCAGCTCAGGTCATGATCCCCGAGTCCTGGGATGGAGCCCGGCATTGACCTTCCTGACATCAGGTGTCCTGCTCTGCCGGGACCCTGCTTCTCCCTCTCCCACTCCCCCTTCTTGTGCTCCCTCTCTGGCTGTGTGTCTCTCTGTCAAATAAATAAACAAAATCTTAAGGAAAAAAAAAATGACTCCACAGGTGCTAGGGCCTTAATGTCGCCTCTTCAACAGAAACATGGCTTAAGAATGTTTGTATGGCTTGTACTCCTTTCCAAACACACTTCCACCTATTAACTCATTTGATTTTCACAAAGAGTGTGATCATACTTATAATTGAGTTCATAAAGACGTAAATGTGGTTTTAAAATACAACTGCCCTACACTGAAGAAAGGTTATCGAGGCTACATCTGATACATGCTTTCTCACATATATCACTTCTGTCGAACCCCCGAAACAGCGGGAAACAGGCAAGCCAAAAACTATCATCCCCTTTTTTCAGATACAGAAACCAAGGCTGCGGTAAATGGGCTACAAAAGGTGACAAGCCCAGCAAGTGGCAGACCTGAGACTCCTGGGGCATTAGACTCCAAATCCTATCCTCCTTCCCCTTCTCAACTCTGACAGGCGTCTTTATTGATAAAGAAAACTTTTAATAATCGGACTAGGGGTTTTCCGAGGGCCGCCCAAGACAACCAGGAAGTACATCCTCCAGTACAGACAGCTCACGCCCAACCTACAGCCCGTAGCCCGGGGCCCCCGGCCAGCCAAGCGGACTCACTGGAAAAGCTCGCAGCCCGGAAATCGCCGGCTGCCCCGGGCTCTTCTCGGGACGGCCTCGGTGGCCTACAGCCCCATACCCCGGACTGAGGGGAGGGGGAGGAGGAAAGGCAGGGAGAGGGGGGGGTCCGCCAAGGACCCGCTCAGTACCTGTTGAAACCGGGGGCAGAAATGTCCTCTCCGCAGAGAGTACTTGGGAAGAGGGCCCAGAGCCGCACGCACTCTTACAACACCAAAAGGGGCTCAGAGGAACCCCGCAACCCAGAGCCCGCAGGGGTCGAAGGGCGGCAGCTTCCCAATAACCTCCGCCCCAGGCGGGGACCCGCCCCTCGCATCACGTGAGGGGAAAAAGTACCGGTAAAAAACAAAAAGGGAAAGGAAGTCTAGTCCAAAGTGTACAGGGAGAAGTGGAAGCGACCGGCCCTGACTGGGGGTGCGAAGGAAGGGAGGGACAAGGACGCGGGATTGCTCGTTTACCGGGGACGCCGTCGCTCTCTGCTTCCGCCGCCTCCTCGAAGCTCATGCTCTTCCGCTGGGGCGCCGCCAAGCCTCGACTCCGCCCCCGCCTAGCGCCGCGGGGCCTTCTGGGGACTGTAGTCCTTCCAGGTCGGTGCTACGTGTGCTGCTTCCCGGTCACGTGGGGGGAGGGCTGGCAAAAACTGCGAGGAAGGGAAGGCGTTTGCGCATCTGTCTGCCAACCCTCCCCGCTTCCTCTCGGCTATAAACGTGCTCTGGCCTCCTCACGTCCGACTCAGTCACAACATCCCTCCTTTTCCTTTCACAGCCAAGTTTTTTGAAAAAAGCAATCTAACTCGTCTCCGCTTCTTCCTGCGTGTCCTGCAGGTTCTGCCCCCAGGAAATGCCCTTCTTGCCAATCAAATCCTCATTGCCAAACTAACGGGAGGAATTTTCAGGTCTTCCAGTTTAATCTTTAGGCACCATTCGAGGCTGTTGGACAATCTTTATCCCTCACTTTCTCTGTTACTACTTTGTATTTTCCTTCTCAGGCTCAAATGGTCACTGAATCTTACAGAGTCTATCTCCCAAGCATCTCTTGAATCTGTTCTGTCTTCACATCCACTGCCAGTGATTTAACTCAGACTAGCATCATTTCTTGCATTGGCTTCCTTAGTGGTCTCAGCACCTCAGCACCTCTGTGTAGTCCTGCCTACTGCCATCTGGCCCATTTGTGTAAAAGGCAAGTTTAATCATGTCACACTTTTGGTAATCTTCTTTAAAGGATTCACTCGATTGGATTTGGGAAGGGGCATGGAGGTGAATCCCTTATGTAGCTTTTACAAAACAAGAATGCTAGCCCCACTACTCCCCCACCATTGCCATCCCATATTGTGGTTGGGAGGTCTAGAGAAGGAAGATTTATAACATCTTAATTTAGGGTAGGTGGGCATAAGCAAATTTTAAAGGTTCCCCAGGTGATTGACTCACTTAACAAGAATGTTTTTTATTGTCTATGCACACTAGGCATTGGGGTGGGTGCTGAGAAAATACTAGCGAGCAAGACAGTCCTTGCCCTTCTGGAGTTTACATTCTCTTGAAAGAGAGAAATAGATAGAAATCAAATAGAGAAACAGATAGAAATCAAATGATCACATACAAGAAAACAAAACCAATGATAATAAAAACCACAATTACCAAAACCCAGAATTACCAGCTGTGATAAGAATTATGCAGGAAAAGCAAACAGTCCCTTTCCCTTCCCCTCTGCCACCTGCTCCAGCCCAGGGTGGAAATTAGCATACGCTCCTGGTCTATCAAACAAAATCTGTCAGGAGCTAATATCCTCCCACTCCCTCCCACATACATCTAGATTTACTAGACTGCTGGATTGCACTTGCTCTCTCACCTTTGCAAAAGCTGTCCCTCTGTTTGGAAAACCCTTCCCTTTCTCCCTTTACGAATTTCTACCTTGTCTAATTCTCCTCTGTTGGACCAAAAACAAACCCAGCATAACACCAGACACATGGAAGGATTTTCCGAGGATTGGTTTGAGTCAGCTGATAGCTACCAGGCAAGCAGAGGGGAGTCAGGATGGTTGAATGTGGGCTACTGGGGGCAGGGCTACATTAGCCAGTTTGGAAGCATAGGGCCTGAGCCAACATACCCATCTTTCACAACACAGATCAGGTGTCACCTCCTCCAGGAAGCCTTTACTGAGCTCCCCCAAGATAAACTACTGCCTCTTTATTATGTAATCATTTGCTCCCATCCCAGCCTCTTTTCCAGTGACATGCTAGACCCAGATCACACCAGGTTTGAAGAGCCAACTGTTAAATACTAAGGAATTTTACAAGTCAGTTTCTAAGCCATTGGTAGCTTGAAATCCGCTGTGACTGGAGTATTTAAACCACCATGCAAATAAGCAAATGACAAATTATGGCCTTTGGGGGGTTTTTTTGGAGAGTCGTTTTGCCAGCATATAACTGTCTTTATCATCTCATGCATCTCTACGTTGTACGGTGGAGATGATTCCCCTATTAGATGAATTCCTTGTAACAACTTTATTTAGCATGTATTTATTGTTATTTATTACTATGCACAAGGGACTAGCAAGATGCTGAAGGGTATACAGTGAAAACAAAAAAGCATGGTCCTTACTGTGAAGGAGCTTACAATCTAGCAGATAAGACAGAAAATAAATAAAGACCTCCATACCTACAAATTGAGCTGGGCTGCTTTGTGACACAGCATGCTGGCAATGAGTGGTAGTGAGCAGAGAACACAACACTGCTTTGACAAGGTGGTCCAGGATGGCCTGCCTGAGCAAATGAACATTCCACTGAGCACCAGAGGGTTGAGAAGGAGATAGTCAAGGGGAAAAGTGTTCCAGCCGAAGGCATCAGGCTATACAAAATAAAGCTAGGCTGTTTGAAGGACAGAATCATCAGTTTTGTGGGGTTGATATGATGATTAATTGTGTCAACTTGACTGTGCCACAAGGTGCCTAGATTAAACATTATTTCTGGGTGTGTCATCAAGGATGTTTCTGGTAGAGATGAGCATTTGAATCGGTAGACTCAATAAAGTAGATTCCCCTCTCCAGTATGGTTAGGCATCATCACATCTGCTGAATCCCTGAATAAAACAAAAATCAGTGGAAGGGAGGATTCATTCCCTTCTTGCTTATCTGTTGAACTGAGACATTGGTCTATTGGTCTCCTCCTGCCCTTGGACTAGGATTCACACCACTGGATCTCCTGGTTCTCAGGCCTTTGGACTCAGACTAGAATTATACCATTGGCTTTCCAGGGTCTCCAGCTCGCAGAGGGCAAGAGACTGTGAGTCTTCTCATTCTCTACAATCACATGAACCAAGTCCTCACGATAGAAAAAGTGTGTAAATCTCATAAACACACACACACACACACAAATAGGAGAAAATTATCTATTTGATAGATATCCTGTTGGTTCCTATTCTCTGGAGAACCCTGATGAATTCAGGCAGAATGTTGATTTAGTGATCCAGATGACAAGAAGATAACTAGGGGTGCCTGGGTAGCTCAGTGGGTTAAGCCTCTGCCTTCGGCTCAGATTATGATCTCAGGGTCCTGGGATGGAGTCATGGGCTCTCTGCTCGGCAGGGAGCCTGCTTCTCCCTCTCTCTCTGCCTGCCTCTCTGCCTACTTGTGATCTCTCTCTGTCAAATAAATAAAATCTTAAAAAGAAAAAAAGAAGAAGAAGAAGGGCTAAGTAGAACTAGGTGTGCATAGCCCTGAGGTCACAGGAAGGACCTTGGATTAAATTATAGCCACCAAAATGTTTAAACAAGGGAGTGATGTTATCGA
This sequence comes from Meles meles, assembly GCF_922984935.1. Taxonomy (NCBI): domain Eukaryota; kingdom Metazoa; phylum Chordata; class Mammalia; order Carnivora; family Mustelidae; genus Meles; species Meles meles. Next base: position 57,574,818 of record NC_060078.1, on the reverse strand, counting down.
TATACATTTTGATCTGACCACTCTTGGTTTTGTTTGGAGGACCACAGTAGAAGTGGGAGCACATTGTGGCTACAGTCTAGGTAAGAAATAACGAAACCAAGTGCTGGCCATGAAACAAAGTGCGTGGGTTTGACAGGTATTTTGCAGACTGAGTCTACAGGACTTGCTGAAAGATCAAAGGTAGGCCACAACAGGCTGGTGAAGGCAAGAAAGGACCCAGGGACAAAGGTTATTCATATTTATCTGCATATCCTCAACCCCTAGAATAGTGCCTGGCACATAGTAGGTGTTCAATAACTGTGTGTTCAACAATTTCATTCATTCTACGTGAGAAGCCCTGCGCACTGTCAAGGTCACATTGCTTCATATAGGGCCTCCAATAGCCCACACAGTACCTTTGTGCAAATTTCAAAAAAAAAAAAAAAAGAAAGAAAGAAAGAAAAAGGTGCTCCTTCCTCTAGGTGGATAGAGCAGGGTGCCCAGATTGATGAACAGAGCAGAGACTACATTTCATCCTCTAGGTGGATAGAGCAGGGTGCCCAGATTGATGAACAGAGCAGAGACTACATTTCAACCTCCAATTATTCCCTCGGGGGACACCCCTATGCTGGGTACCATCTGCACAACCATATACGGCATCCCTGGCCTAACATCCCTGGGAGAGGATTTTATGGCATTGAGCCCAGTATTCCTGGGGAGAAGGTGGGGTCAAGAGAAAGGAAGCTGCCGGCCTGGGGTCTCCAGAGCTGCTCCTGTGACTGAGGGTCAAACCTTTGCCGTCTGAATCCCTGTGGGCTCTTTAGCCCTGGAGCCACATTGTCTCTCCCAAATCACTCAGCTCATCAATAAAAGGCTAACTTCAAAATGGTGACTTTGCTTCCTTGAGTTTCTCATCTGTCTCAGTTACTATTGTTAGAGTATGTCACATTTACATAGTATCCAATATGTGCTCAGTGCCTTACAAAATACAATAAAGGAACATGAAACCAAAGGACCTTGATTTTTTTTTTTTTAAATGAACAGAATAAATAAGGAATGGCTGGTTTAAAGCGCCCTTAGTTCATGGATTAAAATGAGCTGTGGTGTATTGGTTTAAGGTGATGCTGTAAACAATACAGAAAAAAGGTATGCCCCTGGGCAAGCTATTTTATCTTTGCACCCCCTGGCCAGAAAGGACGCTGGAGCAGCTGGCTTCAGAAATGCAAACTAGGGATGCCTGGGTGGCTCAGTTGGTTAAGCCACTGCCTTCAGCTCAGGTCATGATCCTAGGGTCCTAGGATCGAGTCCCGTATCAGATTCCTTGCTCAGTGGGGAACCTGTTTCTCTCTCTACCTCTGCCTGCCACTCTGCCACTCTGCCTGCTTGTGTGTGTTCTCTCTCTCTCTCTGACAAATAAATAAATAAAATCTTAAAAAAAAGAAGAAGAAGAAGAAGAAGAAGAAAGAAATGCAAACTAGGGAGGGGGGTCAAGGACCTAGGAAGAGAGGGAAACCAGGGAGAGAACAAAAGGACCCTCCCTTTAGTAAAGACTAGCACTTAACACTTAACAAGTGCCTGCTATGTGTCAGGAAGCGTGCTAAGCCCTTTACCTATCTGATCTGAGACAGCCCTCGCATTAACCCTACGAGGTGCCATCTATTGCTACAGGTAGGCAGGAAACTAGGCATGAGCAACAGGGGGATGGACCTTGGACTCCTCACTTCCTGACGTCCAGCCAAGCACCGCTGAGGGACCAGCCCAGGCCCCCATCTAGCAGTCAGTTTGCCGATGCAGTATCCCCAGAGAGGAAGAGTTAATTCTTCTTCTTGCACTGGTGCAGAAAGTCCCACCTCCACCTTGTTCTTATTTAACCTCTGTCCCTAGAATAGAAATAATGTTGGGTTTCCTACTCCCTGCAGGTATTTTGAATACCTCTTGGAAAAGGACACAGGTTGTTGGCTAATTATTATGGAATCCAGGCCTGTGGCTCAGAGGTTGTGACCCTAGGATCCACCCAAAAGAAAATATTAGTATAAGCCCACACCCTGGAGTTTCCTGGGCCCTTGTCTGTCTTAATTGGCCCACTCCTCCCTTAATGTGGACTTCAATAAAACTTTGCTCTGCTTTGCTTTCATTTTGCTGTCCTATGATTATTTACCATGGCATTGAAATGACCTGAGGCTTCTTTCCTTTTCCATCTCACTCTGGGTAACAGCACCATTGCCTTGCACTGGAGGAAGCTGAGACCCAAAGCTCTGCAGCTAATGTGGGACAAACCTGAGATTTAAACCCAGGAAATTAGGCTCTGGAGTCTGAGCTCTCAACCACTAAATTACACAGCCTCTCAGACCATGTTCCTGCTGCCAGGTCTCTTGTTTTAGCAGCATGACCCTTTGCAAGTCCTCAGATAACTAGTAGGGTATCTGGTCTCAGACTCAGGGATTCCACGTAGCCTGTCTGCTCAGTGATTAGGGCATGGTCATCTCTAGCCTAGCTTCAAAATGGACAGTTTGAACAAGGCATATGTAAAAACAAAAAACAAAAACAAAACCTCTGCGCAAGGACATTTTACAATCTTACTGAGTTTCAATATCCTCCCAACGATGAGGGAACAGAAGGGTGGCTGAGGATGAAGCAAAAGGCTGACACCTTGCAATCTCCCCCTCAACCCCCACTCCTGGGTGGGACAAATGTGACATTCTTTAACAATGTCCCAACTATCTTAACGTTAATGGCTTGCTAAAAGGGAAAAACAACCCTGACTCAGGCATTGCCTCCGATGCCAGCCTCCTCCCGAATCTGGTACCTTGCAGGTCCTCTTTAGCATATGAAAGTTCTATTGAAACCTCCCTTTCCTTTACCTTCCCCCAACCGCATGGTACAAAAGCTGCCACCCCTCACAACCTCCAGGCAGCAGCTCTTCCTGCCCACGGGTCCTGTCCCCATGTTTTAATAAACCACCATTTTACACCAAAGATGTCTCAAGAATTCTTTCTTGGTCATCGGCTCCGGACCTCACCCCACCGAACCTCACCTATGTTCTAGAACTTGATCACCAATATAATACTATAATTACCTGTACGGTATGGAAGATGTAGGAGGAAATGTTCTCAGGACAGAGGGACTATCAACGTACCCCTTGGAAGCGTGGGCCCTGACCGTAACCCCCAACTTGAGAATTCTCTCCTTTTGTGACTTTCAGCCAATAACCACAGAAGGATCGGAATGTTATTGGACTTTTGGGTCCTCAGATCCTTCCCTTGTGACTAGCACCAGTAAATGTATGGGCATTAGGCATCAGCTGGAGCAAAGATAAGACTTTTTAGGACATTAGGAGGGCAGGGTACCAAAAGTCAGCTCCCATTTAATTCATGAGGAAAAGCAGAACAGAGAACTCTGACACACAGTATGGACTCCAGACCCCAGAGCCTATGTGCCCCTTGACCTCTAGGTCTGTATGGCTAAGTTATCTGATGCCATAGTGCCCATGTGGAGGGAAGGGCCTGGTGATGGTTATGTTCATTCTGATCTGAGAACAACTTGACTACCCAGAGCTATAACTGAGGAATGGTCTAGTAAATTCTGTTACTTAGAGTTTCTACCATTGGACAACATAGAACCTTAGATGATTCTCCAAGCCTCAGTTTCCTCATCTGTTAAATAGAGACCCACCAAAGCCAGCTACCTCACTGGATAATCATGAAGATTAAGTCATAAGACGGATGGGATGGTTCTGGCTAAACAAGGAGAGAGGGCATGAGCATTATGCCAGATTGTGCCCATAGGGGACAGAGGTGAATAGGGAACACCTTAATTTTTTAAATCTCAAAGCTAATTATTTCTCTCTTAAGAGAGTGGTAGAGGGGTGCCTGGGTGGCTCAGTGGGTTAAAGCCTCTGCCTTTGGCTCAGGTCATGATCCCAGGGTCCTGGGATCGAGCCCCGCATCGGGCTCTCTGCTCCGTGGGGAGTCTCCTTCCTCCTCTCTCTCTGCCTGCCTCTCTGCCTAGTTGTGATTTCTCTCTGTCAAATAAATAAAATATTTGAAAAAAGAGAGTGAGAGTGGTAGAGACACAGTGTTCCTTCTTAATTTCCTTCCTAGTCCTAAACTATTTTCCATGGCCCCATATCACTCAGAAAGTTGTGATTCCTTGTCAACAACACCCAGAGCATTGCCTTACCTAGAGTAGAAACCTGATGAGTATTTGTTAAACAAATCATCTTTTCCACTCAGCAGAATAGCAAGAATTTGGCTGGACATGTCATAAACAGTTTTATTCCCAGGGATATCCTAGAGTTCATAATCTAGTCCTCCTAGGGTAACAGGACCTGAAACTGGCCCACTCAAGTCAAGAAGGCCAACTCAGGGCAGACAGAACTTCTTGTTACTCTCCAAATACCCGTGTTATTCGCATCCCCTTTCCTTTGCACAGGCGGCACCCTGAGCATCAAGTGCCCATTCTCTCCTTTCTCCACCTCCCTCAGGATCCAACTGACATCACCACCACAGAACTGCTCTGGACCAACAAGTCACTTCTGCTCCTCCTCCCCATGAACTCTCATCATCCTTGGTCATAATGCTCCCCACCTAAGTGTGTCTCTACCCCACCAGAATGAGTGCCTTAACGAAGCACAACGCATGGTCCAAGGGGCCCACATTCACTTATTGCATGAACTGGTTTCTCTGTCCTTTTAGGCTGGGAGTGGAAAGCCAAGGGTAAAACCAGAGGAAATCAAGTAACCAACGACTTAAGTTTACACTCAGATTCCTCGAGAACACTGTAGCTGACAGCCTCCCACTCCCAGTTCCTTTACCTCCGCAAAGCATCTTGCAAAGCATATGATGGATTGCCTGGGAGTAAGCAGAACTTCTCAAAGAGTAATTCTGCTCAACCAGGTCCCTCTTAACCACCCTCAAGCTGGTTCGTCACAGTTAAAGGGCTCTGAAACAGAATAGCCTGGTTTTAAATTGCAGCTCCAGCAACAACTAGCAAGTTCAAGCAAGTTACTTAATCCTCCTGTACCTCTGTTTTTTGATGCGTACAGTGACGATAATAGTAGTGACATCGCAGAAGGTGGACAGGGGTTGTGGGAACTAAATGATCTGTCCCCAGCTTTTGACACATCATAAGGGCTCCATAAACAGTAACTGGTTTGTAAGCAATCCGCTCTGAAGGGTGACAAACCCATTCTATTTAAACCTTCAGAAGGTTTGTTCCTAGACATCCCAGGAAGGGCGGGGGGTGGGGGGTGGTTGGGGCCACTCTGGAGTTCTGTCTGGTGGCTGAGACAACTGGTGTCATCGATCTTTGGTTCTGATCTGGATCCGTCACTCACCCCAGTCATGGCCCTAGCCTGAGTAGCTGATCCTCCCCAAGTCTCCTGTCCCCAGTTGGGCTAGCAGTACTGAGCTGTCTCACAAGGGGGTGCTGGAAAGATCAATTCGTGTTAGCAAAGTGCTTTGGAAATGTAACATGCTAAATATTAATGGGTCTCTCTGAGTGTCGGGAAATGTGCAACCTGAACTCTGCTCAGGGCAAGCCGAAGGTGGGGAGAGCAATTCTGGGCAGCCGATTGCCACATCCTTGGTCTAATTGGGAGGTGGTGCTGATGAAGGGGGGAGGGCAGCGAGCATCTGGGGGCTGGGCAGGGCTATGGGATGGAAGGAGATTCTGAGGAAGCACCTAACTCCAAGGAGACAGAAACCTGGGGTAGGTTTAGGGCAAACCCAGAAAGTCCTCGGGCTTTCTTTGCAAAAAGCAAACACAAGCTCACTGCTCGCTGTTCTCTCTCTCATTCCCCAGTTCTGGAGAGGACAGTTCTTGTCTCACTCTCAACTTGCCCAAACCCCACGAGTAGGGTGATAAGTAGGAATTGTTTTAACCTTAGACAGAACTCTCAATCCAACATCTTTAATGTAGTCCTGCCTCAGGGACTCTGCCTGTGCCATTGCCAAACTGCTGCAGAGTGACGGCTCCCTTAGGACACTGCTCAGCTGTCCCTTCTTCCAGGAAGACTTCTTGGGCCCAATCCAATTGATTTGGGAGCCTCTCTTTAGGGCTTCAGTAGTAGCGTGTGCTTGTTTCTCTAAGCGCAGCCAACAGACCCGGTCAGTGCCTGCCTATGTCCTCTTGGCACCATCATTTCCTACACAGTCATGGTTTTCTAGTGCCTATGGCCAAGCATGTGCTCCCTCAGAGAGGGCAAGGCAAGCCAGAAGGAGGGAGTTACGGGGCCAATACCCCACATTCTTACCCTCTGATGGGATGACCCTGAGACACCTCTACACTAGCTCTGAGAAATCCCAAAGGGACTGAGCCCCATTGTCCACAGCAATAACCTTCTCATATAACACCTCGGCCCAGCTCCCTCTCCTCCAGTCTCAGCTGCTTGCCCCTCTCCTGGTACTTTTAGGGATCACCGGCAGGGGATTGCTTCGGGGACTCCCAGCCGGGTACCCTGACCTTTCGCCACTATATGAGCCTTACCTGTTCACGCTTCTCCTTCTCACTAGACACAAGTGACTTAAGAGGAGAGACTGTTCTACTTCTCCTTGTTATCCTCAGTGTTTTATACTGTGTCTGGAACAGAAGTGCTCAGTAAATATTTGTTGAAGGAATGAATGAACAAGGATTGGATCAAAGGATGATCCTAATAATATTATCCCAATCTTACTAAGCTCCTCCCTCCCTAGTCTCACTATCAGAAACAAGAAATTCGGTCTTGGGGCTTAGAAAGAAAACAAATACCTATAATAACTGAACTGAACAGATGTGGCCAAATCTGGCTTACACACCATCCCAGTCAGCTCCCATCCCAGGTGGGCTGCTCCCAGGAGGCCTGCTTGTCTCCTGCAGCTCTGGCCACTGGGAATTCATCATATTGGGTAGGACAGCAGCTCCTGCTGTATATAACAGCAAATGCTTCTTTTTCTTCATGCCAGCTCCTCAGGCCTCCTCTCTCTCTTCTGTTCTTCACATTAAAAAAAAACTGGCTGACTATTTTTCTTGAATTTTCTGCAGTGTTGCCTTTCTTCCTGACTTTTTTACTTTCTCAGTGCTAAAAGAAAGGAAAGAACATGAATCTGTAAAAATAGTGTCCAAAAAAGCTGAAGCTAGAGAAGGAGCCAGTTCTCCAGGAAAAGCTAAAAGGAGCCAAAAGGACACAATAGCTGTGTTTGGAGGAGAAGAGCACGGAAAGACTAAACCCACTGGTGGAAAATTCGGAATGTACGGGTCACAGAGGCAGGGAGCTCAAGACGTTCCACGTCCTTCTCTAGTCTTTGTGAAGGTGTTCAAACTAGAAACCGTGTGATAATATAAGAATGGATAGAATCCCAACAAAAGGAAAGCCCCTACACAACATATAGCAAGGTCATATCATACAAATTCAACTATTGGCATTTGGGGAAAGAGAGGAAAAAAGAGACCAGGAGAAAATGAGCAAGCAATTACAACTCAAAGAGTCTAGCACTTTCTGCCTGCCTTTCTACTCACTGAGTCCATGTTCCAGTTGGAACATGAGAAGGGAAATAAAAAATAATTGCTGATATTAACTGAAATACTGGTCTGGTGCTGGTCTAAGGACCTTACATACGTGATTAAACTCTGTCCTCAGTATAACCGTAGGAGGCAGGCGCTACTACTCTCCCATTTCACAGATGAAGAAATTAATGCATAGGGCGCCTGGGTGGCTCAGTGGGTTAAGTCTCTGGCTTTGGCTCAGGTCATGATCCCAGGGTCCGGGGATCGAGCCCCGAATCGGGCTCTCTGCTCAGCAGGGAGCCTGCTTCCCCCTCTCTCTCTGCCTGCCTCTCTGCCTACTTGTGATCTCTGTCAAATAAGCAAATAAAATCTTTTAAGAAAAAAGAAAGAAAGAAACTAATGCATAGATAGGTTGAGTAACTGCCAATAATCATATAGCAAGTAAGTAAGTGATAGAGCCAGGGTGAAAATGAGACAGTCTGGCTCCAGCACTCCCTAGCGTCAGCTCCCAAACACCTCCTCTAGGGAAAGCATCTAGCCGACTAGGAATGATCTGAGTGTTCAGAGATCCGTATTCTGCACACCGCAGGGCTCTCAGTGTAGACCAACCAATGCCTGGGGAGCACAACTGAACAATCAGTGATTTGTTGCAATGCTGAGGATATTCAAGGAAACTTCCAGTGATATGTCCCTTTTAGCTTTCTCTGCTGACTTGAGAACGTAACCCTCATGCTAGATGTGAATTCTCTGTGCATGCGATTTGTCTAGGTCCCTAGGCCTACGTGGAAAATCTCCCAGAAAGACGAAAGAATTTGCAGATCTCAGAGACACCGTCAAAATCTTTGAGAAATCATGAAAATTATGACCCACCACCCTATTTCAAATGAGAAACGATTTGGGCTCATTTTCAAAGAGATTGAACTTGTTTCTGGAAACTATAATCAAGTACACTGGATGTTAATGTCAACTGCTGCTCTTCTTTTAGGAGAAGTTATCCAGAAGATAGACTTATTCACTCACTCCTCAAATATTTATTTGGTACCTGTTACATGTCAGGCCCTGTCTGTCACACTAGTGATGCTGCAGGAACAGAACGGATAAAACCCATGTCTTCCTAAAGCTTCCATTCCACTAGGAGACTGCCAATTAATAAATAAACGTAAGGATAATTTCAGGTGGTAATAAATGTTATTCGGTAACTAAGGCAGGGTAAAGGGACAGCAAGTAACAAGTCATGGCAGGGGGTGGGTTTTAAGTCTCTTAACACAAGTGAAAATCTAACAGAGATTGGATGAAATAAGGAAGCAAGCCACAGGGAGGCCTGGGGAATGCATACAGGTGAGAGCCCTAAGATGGGAAACTGGAACAGCAAGGAGGTCAGAGGGACCAGATAGGAAAGTGCAAGAGTTCATGTGAGTCGTGAGAAGTGTCCAGGTGCCAGGCCAGGCAGGGTCCTATAGGTCACTGGGAGGAAATCGGCTTCCCTTCTGAGGGTGATAGGAAGACATGGAGGGTTTTGAGTGGGACAGGAACGTGATCAGATTTGGTTATTAAAGACATAACTCTGGCTGCTGTGTAGACATTTGGATAAGCCATCGCTGCTCCTTTCTTTGGAAGTAAATGCCTTTTCCTCTGTCTTTCCACACTATCTAGCCCATGTTTGGATGGTGATCTTGGGGGTTGTGTGTGTGTGTGTGTGTGTGTGTGTGTGTCCTCCCCTTCCCCCATAAGAGTGTCACTTCCTTGGAGACAAAAATCTGAGTATACTTGCCCTCGTTCCTCCCCCCGGATTGCCCCTCTGGAGCCTGCATGTCCACAGGCACGCCTACACCTGTGAGCACACAATGCCTAGAATATTGCTGAGCAAATGAAACTCTCAATAATTTTGAAAAAAAGACTAACAGTACAAGGAGGCAGGTTTCTACAAAAAAGGAGGAACTCTTGAACACAGGAGTCAACAAATGGAAAGGCCTGCCTTCAAAAATCACCTTTTCTCTAGAGGAGATCCTCAAGGCCTCCATCGTTCTCAGGGCATCACATAACCTGAATTCAGATCATCAGATGGGGGGTGATTGTGCCTTTTTAAGTGTCTTCAGAACTCTGAGTTTCTGTAATTCTAAGGATAATTGTTAAATCATGAAGATTAACGGTCCACACAAGAGTCTGCATGATTCACCCCCAATAAACTGTGCCTAGAGACACCTTGATGCACCAATGTGGTGAACTCCTTTTCATCCAACGGGACTTTTACCTAAATGTCCTTCTGTGTTAGTTTGTACTCTGCGTATGTTCTGGGTGCCACAATTGGAGAGGAAGATAGACAAATTGGGGGCATGACCCCAGGAGGCTAACCCGAGAATGAGAGGTCTGAAAACCAAAATCTGTAAGAAACAGCTAGAAGCACTTAGAAGAGTTCCTCTAGAAAAAAACAAAATTAAGACAAAACAGGGAGGAAAGATCTAGGGAATGCAAAACCATCTTCAGGTGGTGGAAGGACTGTCAGGTCCCAGGAGAGAACCATACTCTGTGTGGTCCATAAGGCAAGTCTAGGGCCAATGGGAAGAATTACAAGGAAGCTGATTCTGGAACTGCTTAAACAAGTCCCTTCTCAACACCTAACTCAGCCCTTTCCTGCAGTAAGAACACAGTGTGTTTTAATTGAATTGGAGATTTAACTGTCTGAGTTATTCAACAACCAAATAGGCTCCAAGCCCCTAGAGCAGCCCTCCAGAAAGCTGTAGAGAGGAGACCTACTGGAATGATGTTAGGTTGAATTAAATCAGGGGAGGTGAAAAGCCTTCGCATTAAGTCCCAGGCGTGAACATTTGGCAGTGGCTGCCTCAAACACCGGGGAGAACATTTGGAGGCTGCCTCTCTGCTCAGCAAGCGTGGATGTCAGTGGGCAATGTCTGCTGTGGGTAGAGGGGTAGGGAATGGCAGCAAGAATGGCAGCCCCAAACCAAAGGACTCTTTTGCCCCTTCCATTGCATGTTTCTCTGTTGCTAGATTTTCATATATCCGGTGACCCTCATACCATTCCAATTATGAAATTCAATGAAGTGTCTTCCAGTCTCCCAAACAGGTACACATGGTTGGATTCTGCCAAGTCAGCGTGAAGCCTCCATCCACGGGCCCCATGGCTTTCAGATCCGCTCAGAGTCCCGGGGCAGCTGGCATCGATTCTGTTTGTTTCCTTAGAAAGAACAGTATTGATCCACCATGCCGTGAAACCTGCTCCTGGGTCGCCTGGTTCCAACAAGCAATTCCCTTGTCTTTGGCAGCCATTTCAAAGTCCCCTAGACACTCGCCTTCTATTTGGCTCAACCTCCAGCTCACTCGACTCATGCTGGGCACCACACAGCCCCCAATTGTATTTTCCACCTTCCATCAAAGCCACATTGAACACCTGCCTCTTCGGTGCCAGGAACAGCACGGCACATTGCATATGGCTGGCTCCAAACCCCAGTCTCACGCAGACGACAGAGAAACAGATGAATCACCGAGTCTGATGGAGGAGACTCTGGCAAACAAAAGTAATATTGGGGCTGGGCGATGGCAGAGGAGGGAGGCCATGCTCTGCTGGCAGGTGGGCTGGGGTTGCCTGCTGCTGCTGCTGTTGCTGTCAGGGGCGGGAGAGCCTTGATGGAGGCTCAGAAGAGGAGGGCGGTGGGTCTGGGAGTATGAGTCCAGATCTCTCCTAAAGTCATTAGTACAATGTAATAGTTTGGAAGTCATCTCCAATGACCTGACAAGAGTTCCAAAGATGGGTCAACAAAGTGTGACATCAGGGCCAGGGCTGGACATATTGGGAGGAAGATAAAGTTTGGCATTTCCCTTCCTTCTGGATCCTCTCCCTCAAACCTGGACATACTTCCTCAGGCCCAGGAAACCATCCCTCCCTCTACCTCAGCCTACACCAGAAGAGGGCGCTCTGAGCCCTCACGCCTTCCCCTCAAACACAGGGCCTGTCCGTTTCAGACACCTTTTGGGTTCCACCTCAGGCCAGTGTGGCCAAGCTCTAGAACACCCAGGCTCCGGCCGTCAGAGCTGATCTTCCCCACGATGTCCATAGCAGCATTATTTACAGTAGTCCCAAAGTGGAAGTAACCCAAGTGCCTATTGTTAGGTCGGTGGCCCGGGAATGCAGGAGGAACAATAAAAATGGCCGCTGGGCCATCATCTTCTAGGCCGCCCTCTTCCTTAACCCATGACTCTCCCGCCGGAAGGACGTATGCTGAGGACAGGTCACCATAAGTAACCTGATACCTATGCAGGAAACAGGAACATCAGGACTCCCCCTACCCTCCAATCACTAAATACCTTACCATATATGATTGTGAACCCACACCCCAAATACCTTACCTTATATGGCTGTGAACCTATGCCCTGTCTTAACCCAGATAAAAGACCCACTGCACCCCTCCTCCATGCAACTTCCCCCACTCTCCTCTCCTGAGTCGCAGAACCTCGCCGGAGGGCGCCTTTAATAAACCTTGCCTTGTGCCTATCTCGCCTGGTGTAGTGTGTATCTCGCCTGTAAAACCTTACATTTCCTGCCAAAACCCAGGAGGAGAGCGAGCCTGTAAAACCTTACATCCACAAAATGTGGTATAGACATACACAATGGAATCTTGTAAGCAGTAAAAAGGAAGGAAAATCTTGACATGCTACTAACGTGAGTGAACCTTGAGGACATGTGCTAAGTGAAATAAGCCAGTCCCTAAAGGACAAATACTGTAAGATTTCCCTTCCATGAGTATCTACTCAAATTCAGAGAAACAGAAAGTAGAATGGTGGTTGCCAGGGCTGGGAGAGGGGACAATAGAAAGTTGCTGTTTAATGTGTACAGAGGTTCAGTTTCACAAGACAAAAAAGTTCTAGAGACTGGTTACACAACAGTGAATGTACTTAATACTATTAAGTACAATAATACTATTGAACTATACACTTAAAATGACAAACATGATGTATTTTATACTTTGTGTATTTTACCACAATTCAGCAATTTCTTTTCCTTAAGTAGGTTCCACAACCGGCATGGAGCCCAAGACGGGGCTCAAACCTACAACCCCCAGATCATAACCTGAGCTGAGATCAAGAGTTGGACGCCCAACCAACAGAACCACCCAGGCACCCCTCAACATTTTGAAAACAATTTTTAAAGATTTAATTTATTATTTAGAGAGAGCGAGAGCAAGAGAAAGCGGGAGCAGGGCAGAGGGAAAGGAAGAAGCAGACTCCCCACTGAGCAGGGAGTCTGATGAGAGGCTCCATCCCAGGACCCTGGGATCATGACCTAAGCACAAGGCAGATGCTTAACTCACTGAGCCACCCGCCACCCAGGCGTTCCTCAACATTTTTTAAATTACAAATACAGAGTGAAATGAAAAGAACCCACAACCCCCCCAATCTTCCCCCTGTGGGATCCCCCAGAACTGAGCACAAGCTTCTGAAGGGAGCTGGCCTTATCTGCCCTTTCATCTCTCTGTCTCTGATTCTGTGATATCTGCCAGGAGACACTGGTTCAGCCAACAAAGGGGTGATTCTAAGTGGGGGATAACGGTGTAAAGTGATACTTCTCCCCGTTTGTGCACCGTAACCGGAGTCTGCTGGCAATCATCTCTGGAAACCAAGGGTCGTAGCTATGTGAGAGGAAGTCAGTGTTTTTCACCACTGCTGTCAAAATTCCGAAAAACAAAACAAAATAAAACAAAAAAAACCACACACACAATTAAAACCAATCCATCACCAAAGTAGTCATTAGTAGAAGTTGATCGTGCACACACCAAAAAGGCAGTGTGCAAACCGGGAACACTCAAACCAAAACATGGAATGGGGCCTGGGGACTATCATTACAAAGCAGCATATATAGTGAGAAAGCAGGGACTGTTTATTCTTCACAGGGGTTGGTTATAATGTCAGCATTTTCTTACGTACTAGGGAAGTGGTCCACAGTTACCTCCCATCAACTTTGGGAAACAGCTTCAGTCTGGCTTAAAGTTTCAGAGGCATAAGCCAGGAATGACCCAGGTCAAGTTAGTCTTGCAAAATAAGCTAAATTGAGCTTTGTTTGTATGACCCAACCCGTTTTGTCTGCTCAGGGAATTTTCAAAGCTGGTCTCCGTTTAATTTTTATTTTAACAATTTTCCCCTTTTGGTCATTGTCTCAGCAGGCTAAGAGCACGACCAACCAGTAGAGCGCTATTCTCCATTCACAGCCCTGATGGAATCTGATGGAAGAGTCACATGTCCCGTGTTGTCCCGAGCTGAGCTGTCAGGCCAGAGGGCTACGCAGCCACCGTCTTCATCATTTGTGGTTATTGTTGATTTCACTCATTCTCTGAGCCTGATGGATACCATTTGGCTTTTGAGTGGCTGCCGCCGGGCATTTAAAACCCCCAAGAGTATGTAACACACTAGAGAGGTTGATATGATGACTGTAAGGAGAACAAGAGCCAAGGATTGGGAAATTCCCCAGAGCAGAGATTTCCCAAGAGCCATGATTTAACCGATTAAATAACTCAAATGTGTTATAATTTTTTTAAGTTATTTACACAGGCACAACACTATGTGTTAACAAATCCATATCCTCGTGGCCGCTCAGGACAGGATGAACCTGAGGACGTTTTCTTTCAGGACATACTGACAGGCAAGCTTTCACCTCAGGCTTTGATGTGATGTGAGCAAGCAGGTGATTTAATGAGGCATTTCCGTGGGAACATAAGAAAAATGAAGGTTGGGGCACCTGGGTGGCTTAGTGGATTAAGGCTCTGCCTTCAGCTCAGGTCATGATCTCAGGGTCCTGGGATGGAGCCCTGCATCAGGCTCTCTGCTCAGCAGGGAGCTTGCTTTCCCCTCCACCTCTCTGCCTGACTCTCTGCCTACTTGTGATCTGTCTCTGTGAAATAAATAAATAAAATCTTTTAAAAGGGGACTCCTGGGTGGCTTAATGGGTTAAAGCCTCTGTCTTCTGCTCGGGTCATGATCCCAGGGTCCTGGGATCAAGCCCCATGTCGGGCTCTCTGCTCAGCAGGGAGCCTGCTTCCCCCCTCTCTCTGCCTGCCTCTCTGTCTATTGTGATCTCTGTCTGTCAAATAAATAAATAATCTTTTTAAAAAAAATCGTTAAAAAAAAGAAAAAGAAAAATGAAGGTTAATAGTTTGAAGAAAATTATAAATTTAGTTTCTATGTTTGAACAGCAGCCAGTGAAGATTTTTCTAGATGTCGGGTTCTAAGCATCTTCGGATGGGAGTGAGGGCGGGCAGTGACAATCGGACAAATTTTTCTGGTTTGCAGTGTGAATGTCTCTGGTGAGACTTCTGAGTAGCCACATAGCCACAGGCATGAAAATTGTCCACACATGAGCTATTGCGCTGATTTCCCTGAAGTTTACATCAAGTCGTCCAGCTTTAGCCTGCATGGCTTCAGGAAAAGGGCAGTTTTAGTTTCATAGTGATTCCAAGTCCAAAGAGTGGGAGAAAATTGGAAAGGTCAGTTTGGAGGGTTCTAGCCAAATATTAGAGGAAACTGGAAAAGTTCAGTATCCAGCCCAGTTTATGGCTAGAAAACAAAACCCCAAAGACAATTAGCAGCAATCATATCTGGTATCCACAAAAGCACATTACTGAAACAATTTTTCTCTCCGTAATCATCCCCATATCTATCAAAGATAACCAAAGTGAGGTTAGTTTGTTTGCAAATTAAGTGTAGTTTCAATAACTCGGCCCGATTATTGACATAAGTGCAGCAAGAGTAGTGATTGAACATATAAGCTTTTTAAAATCTGCTTTGCTAGAACTTTTCATGAGGAATCTCAGATTGGATTTTTGAAAGCTTCTCAAGGCTTGGAAGCCAAGACAAGGACTTGTCCAATTGTGTCTTATAACAAGGAGAATAGATTCTTTTTGAACTTATGCAAGCACTTACATTGTCATGAAAAAATAAGAAAATTTAGTAAGAGTTCAGAATTCTGGAGGGATCAGATAGGGAGAAAAATGTAAATGTTCAATATTTGTTGCAAAGATAGACTTTACCAAATTGCTATAAGGTATAAATAGCTTAAAGAGAGGAAAGAAAAACCCCTTCAAATATGGAAAATGATACATTAAAGAAGTAGTAATGTTTTAAATAAAAATTATAATTATGTTCATCAAGTCATTCAATGTCATGCAATTAATTCTTGTTTTTGCTTTACATCGGATTAATAGCTTTATGAATCTGTTTTCCATAAAAGTTTTAGAAATTCTTGCTCAGTTTAGTGCATGATCTTAAAGTTATCAGAAACCTGCCTTTTAGGATACTTGTCAAGGTCTTTTCCATCTTTTTCATGGATCTTTTTGAACATGAAGCATGTTTGCAGGAACACTTCTGCAAAAGCATCAGAGCAAAGCTGTCTGCAGATGACAAAAGACTTAAAAATGGCCATCGTTAGAGATCTAAGGAGAGCTCTCTCTCACACACACACACAAATACACACACACACACACACACGATGCAATTGGCCACTAAATTTGGATATTTTTGTGATGCACAATATTTTAAGGTAATAGCTGGAATTATGATTGAAAACGTTATACAAGGACATGTCAGATTTTTAAGAATTTCATACAACTCTATACCTAAAGAAAGCTTAACATCACTTCTATTTTTTTTTTAAGACTTTATTTATTATTTAAGACAGAGATCACAAGTAGGCAGAGAGGCAGGCAGAGAGAAGGGGAAGCAGGCTCCCCGAAGAGCAGAGAGCCTGATGCGCGGCTCAATCCCAGGACCCTGAGATCATGACCTGAGCTGAAGGCAGAGGCTTTAACCCACTGAGCTACCCAGGCACCCCTTAGCATCACTTCTTATTTGACAATGCTTCCCATGAAATTTAACATATTCAAAAATTTACATAGCTGTAAAAAACAGTTCTTTCAATAGAGAAGACTAATTTTTCTTAAGTAATCAAAAGTCGCATAAATCAAAACAGAATTTTTGTTTTCTAGGCAGATTACATTAAAGATAAAAAAAACTTTGTTCACAATTTTTTATTATGAGCAGACCAATAATCTCAAAGTTTATAATTCTAACAAAGAGAAAATCAAATTCTGATTTTTTACCTGTGTACTATTTTTTTAAAGATTTATTTATTTATGTATTTATTTGACAGAGATCACAAGTCGGCAGAGAGACAGGCAGAGAGGAGGAAGCAGGCTCCCCGCTGAGCAGAGAGCCTGCTGCAGGGCTGGATCCCAGGACCCTGAAACCATGACCTGACCACCCAAGGGCCCCTTACCTTTGTACTTTTGATATTAAAATTATCCATTTTTTCTCTTTAACTCAAGTAAGTCTCTTCCAATCTTAGCTTGACTACACATAAAATTCTTTTCTCTGTGTTCTTTTTCCATCAACTCTCTACAATGTTTGTATCTGTTCACCTTTTGCTCTTTTTCCCTCATTCTGGAACGAACATTTTACTTTAGGACAAAATTATTTTCTTTTTTCCTTTACCAAAAAAAATTCCTCATCTTTCATATCTTTCCTTATCTAAAACAAAACAAAACAAGCAAAACATACTCTATTTATCTTACCTACTTTTCATATATAGTCATTGTCTTTTACCCTACTATTTCAAGTGGTTTTAATCACGTATGTTAATTAGAACTCTTAATTATGAGAATCCTTAGCTCTAGTGAAAACTAAGAAGTAAGCAATTGTGAACTGGCAAGTTTATAAATACTTCTCATAATTTCTTCAAGGATATTTTTCCTCACAATAAATTTTCCAATGTGGCACAAAACATGTTATTAATGGGCTCCAATATTTTTGTCTCTATGTAAAAAAAAATTAAAAAGGTAAAAGTAGCTAAACTTAAACTAATGTTTAGTTCTTAATGTTTATCATATTTGGAAACAATTTAGATATTTAATGAATATCATTATTTAGTTTAACTTAATACAAAATTTCCATATTATTTACATGTATTTAAATTACTTGCTTTTAACAATTACTCTTTAATGACTTATTAAACAACTAACTATCATCTTAGTTATTTTTCATGTTGACAAATTTTGAAGACATGTCTGCTTTTCTTAAACCAACAAACTTAACCTAGTTTTTATTTATCAAACTTTATCCCAGATCATGTGAACTTAAAAAACATTTCATTAGTTTCTATATTTCTGAAAGTATATTTGATTTATATAAATGCTTAATTTTCTTTAAGACAATTAAATAGAGCTTTTTACAAATTAATTTTGGCAATGCCATTCAGAGGCAGAAAAATATCACATATCTATAATGTATGTACTTGGACATACATAAACATACAGACAGATCTTAGAGCTGCTGTTTTAAAATTTTTAACCAGATAAAAAACTTAAAAAAATAGTTGTATCCAAATTGTGTTTCTGGCAGATAGACTAAGTTAAGTTTACTTATTCCTGTGATCAAAGAGTTTTCACTAAAGATTTCTTATTTGTATGCCATCGAGATCCTTCTAGAGCTGTTTTTGAGTCAATTTGTCTTTGAGAAGCTTCTGAAAACCACTCAAAGAATGCATTTCATCATCTCTGAGGTTTGGAATCTCTCTTTTAAGGACACCCCTTAAGATAAACTTCTCTAAGTTAAAGTTTCCCCAAAGTGACCACAACAATTCCAAAAGTTCATCTGTTTTCCAAAGAGGCACAAGAATTTGGCCCACAGATCAGGTGAAACTCATCTCTGCCTTTAGAATTCCTAAAATGTCTTAACTATGAAGGCCCCCATTTTTCAACAGCAGTTCCAAAACACAGAAAATCACATGCATCCCACCGTTTTAAACAGAATAGGGTGACTTACCAAAGCGCTTCAGCAAACAAAATGAACAATATAGTCAGAGAGCTCAAACACAAAGAGAGTGGCGCTCGGATTCAAGAGAGACTTACCCTCAAATCCCAGGGGTAGCAAGACAATGGGAATTCAAAGGGCTCTGTGGGTACCAGCACCTGTTCACTCGAGGGCCTCAGAGTCATAGGGGTCTTCTTTGAATTCCACTTCTCACACCATGAAATGTCAAAGTTCAGGAATAATAGAAGCAATACCAGTGAATCACCAAAGTAGCCATTAGTAGAAGTTGAGAGTGCACACACCAAAACGGCAATTTGCAAACTGGGAGCACTCAAGCCAAAACATGGAATGGGGCTCGGCAGTCTATCTTTACAAAGCAGCATATATCGTGAGAAAGCAGGGACTGTTTATTCTTCACAGAATAATTCTTCACAGGGACTGGTTATAATGTCAGGATTTTTTTTTTATATGCTAGGAAAGTGGTCAGTGGTTACTTCCCATCAACCTTGGGAAACAGCTTAAGTTTTGCTTAAAATTTTCAGAGGCATAAGCCAGGAATGACCCAGGTCAAGTTAGTCTTGCAAATAAGCTGAATCGAGCTTTGTTTGTATGACCTAACTGGTTTTGTCTGCTCAGGGAATTTTCAAAGCTGGTCTTCATTTGTTTTGTTTTGTTTTTTTTAAAAAGATTTTATTTATTTAGTTTACAGAGAGTGTGTGAGTGGGGGAGGAGCAGAGGGAGAGGGACAAGCAGACTCCACGCCGACTGCAGAGCCCAACGCTGGGCTCCATCCCACTGACCTGAGATCACATCCTGACCTGAGTGGAAACCAAGAGTCGGATGTTCAACCGACTGAGCCACATGGGAGCCCCCACTTGCTTTTTTTTTTAAACACTGCTTTACCCCAGACGTTGGTCCTGGGCCTGAGCCTTAGTGACACTCAATGGTTTTATTTTCCCCAATAACAGTAAATAAAGCTGATCCCCTTAAATAAGACAAAGCAAACAGTTTTAAACATAAAGCCTCTTATGGAAAAGGATGTACTTTCTACCTGTTCACTAAATAAATTTTGTTCTCCAATATCCCTTCTTTTAGAGGAACTACCTCTCCCTCATTCTTGTTGTTGGTCAACCACTGCGTCCTTCCCCATGGGACACAGGGGTGGGCAAGGGACCCAGACTGAGCCCACCGTAGTACTACATCCTTTGGATCCACTCTCTCGTCTATATGTGGGCACAGGACCCAAGCAGTGTCAATGAGAATCCTTCCATGAGATCTGCATGCAGACACAAAGATAGGTTGTGAGCCCTTTTGGCTCACAACAAGTAACCACCCTTCCCACCGACTAGAGATCCTGCCTCATAATGAAGGTGCAGAAGCAGGGCTCGGAACTGGAGAAAAAAAGACAGCACTCTCACCCTGGGATTGTAACCCCTGGATGAGGCAGTGTTTAAAACCAGACCTACTCTAGAACATTTCATTTGTGGGAGTCGATAAATTCTTTTTTTTTCCCCTTAAGCTTGTTTGACTTGGGCTTATAGACCTTGCAGTGAAGAATCCTAACAAATACAGTCTGTTCATTTCAGCTTGTGTGTTTTCCATATGTATTTCGCCTTATCACATTGACTTTTTAAGAGTCCACAAAATATATTCTGCACATCTTTGTACGCAGTGCACCAAGACACAGCATACAAATCTGGAGGGAAAGATTTAGAAAAGCCAGTGTTTGTCCTAAGGGACATTCCAATAGAAGTGAAGTGTTGGGGGAAGGGAAGAGTTACCCTTAACTAATATTTTAAAATTATCTGCTATGTGCCAGATGTGTTCACAGGTACTTGTAGTTCATCATCTCCAACCCTAGAAATAAGGTATTCTGCATCTACTTTAAAGATAAAAATCACGGTTCAGAGAGGTTAAACAACTCACCCCAACTACCCAGCAGTTAAGAGGTAGAAAAAGCTTTCCAACTCAGACCTCAGAGTCCAAGCTCAATGGCCTTGCCAGGGTCCAAGCCTGCCTCCAAGACAGGAGATAAGATTAGCTCAAATCCCAGGCAAGGAACATAGAGGAATTCATTCATGGATCAATTCAGCAAATTCTTATCCAGTGTCTGCTATCCACCAATGTCTGTGAAAACGCTTATTAAACCAAAATATACTATACACGTACAAAGTATTATCAACGTGGGCAAGGCCCCAAGCTAGGCACTGTAGAAGGCAGGGGAATAACAATGGATAAAGCAGCCTTTTCCCCAGGGGCATACAATAGAGGAGACCTAGAAATATTACACAGCCAAATATGATTAATGGCATAAGAGAGGTTCAAAGTGCTTTAAGAGTTCTGAGCAGGAAATGTTCATGTCTGATTGAGGGAGCCGGAAAGACTTCATCAAAAAAAAAAAAAAAAGTATTTAGGTAAGTGCAAATGAATGTTCTGCTAATGATGTGTTTCCACAAGTGCAGATGGGATTTTGGAAAGAATGGGAAATAGAAATGAAAAAGAAAAGGAGGAAGAAGGGAAAGAGAGAGGAGCAAGGGGGGAAAATGGGCGAGGGGAAGAGGGGAAGAGAAGAGAGGAAAAGGAAAAAAGAAAGGGGGAGAGAGACAGGGAGGGATGAGAAAGGAGACAAGCGGGCAGACCCGCAGACAGCCAGCAGTGGCAGCGAGGGCCTGGGGCTGGGGCCCTGGCAGCAGGCCGTGGACCAGTGTTGCTCTAACCATTCGCTTCACAAACACTTCGTGAGGGCAAGCAGCCTTGTGGATTACTCACACATCCATTCTACTTACCACCGCAAAATAATTGAGATTGCTACTTAATCAGTAACCCCCACATCTTAGAATAGAAGGAACTTCGTAATTCCAAAATTCCAGGGGCCTTAACTTGAGTGGGAATATGACTCACCCCTGGAGATTGCTCAAATTGCAGACCCCCTAGACCCTCTCTCCAAAGAGTCATTTTCAGCAGTCCTGGTTTGGGTCCAGAGAATTTCGATTTTTAGAAGTTCTTCGGGGGACTCTGATGCAAGTATTCTGAGGTCCACGCTTTGAGAAACATTGTGACCTGACTGTATTGTCTCACAGGTAAAGCAGCAAGAGAATCTCAGAGTGGTGAAAAGACCTATTTGAGGCCACAGATCTAGTTAATGAAATTCCAGGTCCAGAACTCAGGTCCACGGACTCCTAGTCCATTGTGGGGTTTTTTTTTTTGTTTTTAAATTTTTATCTTATTATTAACATATAATGTATTATTTGTTTCAGGAGTATGGGTCTGTGATTCATCAGTCTTACACAATACACAGTGCTCACCACAATCTCCCCAGTCTCCATCACCCAGTCACCCATCCTTCCCACCTCCCTCCCCTCCAGCAACCCTCAGTTTGTTTCCCGAGATTGAGAGTCTCTTATAGCTTGTCTCCCTCGCTGGCTTCGTCTTGTGTCATTTTCCCTCTCTAGCCCATCTCCCCACCCCAGGCTTAATAGCTATACTGCTCAGATATCAGCCCTCAGCTTCCAGGAATATCCATATGGACCAAGCTCAGAGAACCATGGCTCCGAATCATCCCAGGATGCAAGAGTTCTCAAGCGTCGTAGTTAGTGCCAAATAAATATTTGTTGACTTGATCAATCCCTCGCTTTTTTACAAGAAAGAAAAAGAAAAAAAAAAGAAGTTCTAATGAATCTGCAGGTAAAAGAATAAGACTCCTTGTCAGGTGCCTTCTTACAGCATCTCCTCTCCATAACATCGTCCTTGATTCAGGCTAACGTAGGGAGTATTTATTTAAGCACTTATTATTTCCAAGACCCCGTGCTCTGCCCTTAAAAGACACAAAAATAAAAGTCTACTTTTCTATTCTGATGAGTGTCATGAGAGTAACACATTGTAGGGGTTTGACAAAGAAATGTGTATCTATTCGGGGAAATCAGAATATACCTTATTGAGATGTGTTTTGAGATGAATCTTAAAGGATAAGCAGTATTTCAATGGGTGAAATAAGAAAGGGAGGTGGTCCAGGTGGGATCCATCTCACTGGCAGCAAGATGGGAAAGAAATTGGAAATAGCCCACTTTGGCAGTCTCTTGGGCACCAATGAGAAAGTAACGGGATTATGAGATCAGAAAGATCAGAAGAGACCCTGCGGTGGAAGACTAACAGAATTAGGATGCAAAGTTTGGTCTAAATCTGAAACACTGAGAAATCATTGAAAATGCTTTCTTGCTTTGCTGTTTTAGGAAGACGTTTCTGCTAAAGGTGTTGTGTCGGGTCAGCAGCTGGGATAGCCAGGAGGCAGGAAAGACCAACTGGGAAGATAGTCAACTTGAGAGCCAGATAATGAAGGTGAGGATACAGCCAGAGGTTTAAGTGTGAGACCATAACCATTGATAGTGGGATGTGGAGGAGAGGAGTATGGGGATGACTCTACAGTTTCAAACTAGTGCAACTGAATGATCAGACATGGAGGAGGGAAATAAAGCTGATTTGGTTTGGGCGGTAGTGAAAAAGGTGGTGTTGAATACTAAAATGAAAGCTTCATAGACCGCATACGGCTCCTCCGTAAAAAGCTGGCAATGCTGGAATTGGAAATGGGGAGGCTGGGGTTATCAAGGGCTGTAGAGGAATCATCCACATAGATGGGATCATGGAAGCTGCTAGAATGGGGGAGAGCAATGAGATAAAAAGTATAAAGGGAAACAGTAAAGAGGGCTATAATGGTTACAAGTTTCAATCCCAAGTAACAGAAAGCCCTAAGCCTTATGATTTCAATAGTACAAGGAATTTATTGACTCATGTGACTGAAAAATCCCTGCTTCTGACCAGCCTACACAATCAAGGGTCTGGATCCGTTAGGCTTCAGTTCTCCCAGTTCTACTCTGTTCTGCGTTTTGACTTCGTCTTCGTACTAGATTTCTTCAAGGTTATAAGATGGTGGCCAACAGCAATCAGCAGTTAGATTGATATGTTTTATCACTTATATCCAAGAGGAGAGAAAGCACTGGATTCCCTCAACGATGAAACATAAGGCTTGAGCTTTGAACTCACAGAGTAACCATAGGTCACTGGTAAAAGTCACATGGTGATGGCACTGGTCTGCTTTCCCCTGAACCATTACTGTGGTAGGGAATGGGTTTATACTCGTAGCCCTAGATCAGTCATCACTTACCACTAGAGGTGGAATGGGATCAATTTCCCCTAATTCTCTTGGCTGCCATAGAGTGGGAGGTAGAGGTAATTTGAAGTTGCCTAAAAGATCCAAGGACAGATTCTTCTAGAGGCACAACACTGATAGGAGAGAGAAGCTCTAAGGGAATGGCACTGCCATGGTACCCCAGGCAGGAGAAAATTTCCAAGTGGACACATTGTCCTAGTAAGGACACATCGTCCTAGTAAGGATGATGACTGACAAAAAAACCACTTGTTTGGGTGACTAAGAAAATTATTGGTGGCCTCAAGATGGCCACTTCAGTTGAGCGTTGGTCATCCACGAAAGAGCAAAAGACAGAGAAGGAAATGGCAGGTGAGAAGGTTATATGGGGCTCATCCCTTCAGAAAGATGGACAGTGACAGAAGAAGAGAATAGTTTGGGAGAGAAGGGAAATTACTTACACCTTTTAGGAAAAGGGAGACGAAAAGGGGATGTTTGTGGGCTGTGGAGAAAGAGCAAGAGAGATGGATGATGTAAAGGGTGGAAAAGCGAGTGCACCATGATTTTGAAGAGACAGGAAGGAACAAGGTCAACTATGCAGCAGGGAGGTGTGCTGGGAGGAAACTGGGCACCTCTTCCTCAGAGATCAGCCTAGGAGGGGAGCCAGGGTGAAAAGAGGAGAGTTGAGCAAACTGGGAGACACATGCCTGTAACTTTCTCAGTAAAATCGCCTCTGGAGGGTGAGTGTGACTGGAAGCCCCAGGCAGGCCCTGGAGATTTGGACCAACTCTGCAGGAATTCATTAGGAAGCTACAAAATATGAATGAAAGGACTCAAGATTTGCAAATTGGTAAAGTCTTTGTGGAGGCCAGTCTGGCACCTTGTGAAAAAAAAAAAAAAGCCACAAAAATGTTTCTGGCCTTTGACCCAATAATCTCTCTTCTGGGAATATATGCCATGAAAATAACTGAAAAGGAAATACGAACTATTTGCAAAAAGATGTTTACTGCTGCCTGTTCATAACAGGAGAATCCTGGCAAGCACCCAAATGCTCCACAATCAGGGAATGGTTAAGTAAACCATGAAACATTAATATGATGGAATATTATATAACCATTTCAAGTGATAAATAGGAGTTCTCTGTCAAAACATGAAGAAAGTGTTAGGTGAATGAGGTACAGTATGAAATAGGATGGATGAGTTGATTTCTACCCCGGAAAATGATGCTAATACAATGCTATGGTTCATAAAAGGTCACTGAATTATGTAAACGGTTGGTGTGAGGAGGTGGAGAGATTTTTTTTCCCCTTTATAAAATTGTTTAATTGCACATTTTTTTAAAAAAGCTGTCAAGCAGCTGAAGCCAGTCAGCGTGCATTTGTAGTGATGCTGACCTGGATGGCTCTCAGGCGATCTCCCTTTGCAGAGAAAGAAAGACAGAGAGCCATTCCGAGCCATTCAGAGTAGCGGTCAGAGGTCTGAGGCAAGAGATGCCCTAGTTCTTTGCTAAAATAGCCCATCGTGGCACAGGTTTGTAGGGAGCTGAGCAAAGATGGGAAGAGATAAGGGTAGTCAGGCAATTGGGAGGAGGGAGGAGCCTGAAGACCCCAGGGAGGGGAAGTGTTGTGCGAATAATGGAAGTGAGTAGGTGGGAGCTTTGTGGTCCTTGGGGTGTATTACAGGATGGGGGGACCATGGAACAATGAGAAGATGAGAACTAACCATGAGGTATGGTTGGGGGCAGGGTAGAGAAAGGTCCTTGGAGTAAAAGAGCTAGAAGGACAGTGATGTTGGATAGACGGATCTGGAATGAACAGGAAAGTATAACAAACACAATGGCCATCCATTCGTTTATTCATCGAACAAATACTTATGGAGCTTTAACCATGTCCCAGGCACTGTCATTGGCACTAAGGAACCAACACTGCGATTTGCCCCTGCTAGACAATGCCCATGTTTCTATGTTTCCATACAGGCCCTACTGTATGATTGGTATTTAGTTACTTTGGGTCTCGAGGATATAGAAATGAGTTCTGTTGTTCTTTTAAAGCAGGGTCCATCCAGGTTTATAGAGCCCATGGAGGGAAGGTCATCAGGGCCCACTGACCTGTCCCAGAGCAGCTGGGAGAGTTGTTCCCCAAGAACAGGGGCACAGCAGAGACGGAGGGGTCAGGTTTAGAAGGGAGGGGATAGGAGACACCATCCTTTCTAGAACCAGAAGAAGTGACATGAAGATGGATGCAGGGACATGTTAAGATGTATTGAGGTGGAGAGTGGCATGTTTGGAAATCACTCATGGACGTTCTCAGGGTTTTCCATGAAGTCATTCAATTTACAATTTGCTGGGCATCTGCCTAGCCACACAGCTCTGGACCAGGGATTGTGGAGCCTGTGGAGATGAGAACACTCACTACTATTCTCGGAACACTTACAAAGCTGTAAAATCGGAGTTGGTTTTGAGAACTGGGGCTTGGGAAGAGATGATCTACTTCTCAATCCCCCAGGGAAGGAAGAAGCAGTGACGATTGCCCAGGGCTCTGTCCCCCTCCTGAATTCCAGGAAACTTGGGGCTGGAAGCGAGAACACTGTCTTAGGCAGGGTTTCCAGGGCTCGGAGGCTAGAGGGGTAGAGGGGTAGAGGCTGCAGCAGGGCAGGGGAGGGACTGCTGGACTAGGGAGAGCAAGGGTGGGTGAGTGATGGGGGCTGGTCCTGGGAAGGTGACAAGAAATCCTTCTCTAGAGCCTTACCTTATCTGGGGGAGAATGGGCAAAGGCCTTCAGACCAAGTGGTATGATGCCTGGTGGCAGAGAAAGCCTGAGCACACAGACAATGGGAAAGGCTGGAATGATGGGATCTGGCTCAGGAGCTGTCCACCAGCGCAGTCCCTCTGCCAGTCCCACCTAGGAGGCTGCTGGCACCAGAGGTGGGGTATGGAGGCTTGTTTAGTCAGAAACACTTACTGAACTCACACAGTTCTTGTCCTTGGACACACCTGTCCTTGGACAGGTCACTTCAGTTCTCCAAGCCTCAATTTCTTCATCTGTGAAATGGGTTTACTCCTCTGGAGGATTACATGAAATCATGTATATGAAGGCCCTGCAGAGTGCTGAATAAGCCATCAGTTCATGCTAGCTAGTATTTTTATTAAGAACCAGGCCTAGTTCTGTGAGGGATACAAAAAGGAGTGAGATGCAGCCCTGCCCCCACAACCTTCCTGCTAGAACTTCCTTTAATGAGGAAAGACAGATATAAACAAGGGATCACAACCAACTAGAATTTGGTGCGGTAATTGTTAAAACAGTAGCATGCCTGCTATGGGAGCCTGGAGGAAGAAATAATTAGTTCTGCCTGAAGAGGTCAGGGAAGGCTTCCCAGAGGAGGAGGCATTTGAGCTGGACCATGAAGCGGATCACCTAGCAGAGAAGAGGGAGAAAGGCATTACAAGAGAGCAACTGCCTTGAGCAAAAGCAGGGAGGCATGCAAGGGCAGCGTGGGCTTGGGGAATGGTGCGTGGCAAGGCGAGGTGAGTAGAGAGCTGGAGGGTCTCTTGGGGCCCCTATGGGAAGAGCCTCGAGCTAAGGGCCTGACCTAAAGTGTGCAGATGGATTTCTGCTGCAGTGGGCGCTTTCTGAATCTTTGTCAGTAAAGGAGTTATGTGCTCAGGAGACAAGGCTCTGGTGGGACGGGGAACAGAAGGAAGAAGTAAAGAGTAGGTGCAGGGACACCAGCAGGAACCTGAGACTCAGCTCAGACCCTGCCCCCTGCAGCCAGCCTGCAGGACTACGCCAAACGATTTCCTGTGTAGGGATCCAGTCTTCACTGTACCCATAGCATCCAGGGCCTGCGGCCACCTGCCCTGTCCCCCCCTCCGTGGGTGAGAGGTCACCCTGGTGAATACGGTGCCAAGACACTGTGGGCCCAGAGTTCTCCTGCCATTCTGGGGGTGCTCTGTCTGCCCCACACCAGTTGGGGGGCCGTCAGGAGGCAGGCAGCCTTGGAGTCTTTCACAGGAGGAGTGAAAGGACAGTCCCCACCTGTTAAGTTGATTTTCCTTTTCAAAAAGAGAGAGCTTTGCTGATGAAGAGCGATAAGTGTCTTTCACTGGTGAGGAAAGGATTTTAATAACGTCTGCTGATGACTCTTGCCCTGCTCCACCGAGATACAGAGACTCATTCTTCTTTCCTTTAATAACCCGGCGTGGCCGCGCCAGGAGGGAGCCAGCTCTGGCCGCTCCCTTCTCCTCGCCCCAGTGACACGCAGACCTGCGCCCCCAGCTCAGTCCTTTCCTGTGTCCTTGGTCTTCCTCTCTTCCCTGCTGCCAGATCCCACCTCCCTTTTCTTCCCTCCCCTGCCTCTCATTTGTCTGAGTCAGGAGGGACTGGGAATACCTTATTAACAAAGAACTCACTCCAAAGAGATCTGTGAGCTGGTCCATGGGGCAGTGAACTCCCCATAGCTTTGGTAGTGATCACATAGGCTGGAGACCTTGCCAAGGAGTTTCATGTTAGCTGATAAAATGAGGTTCTCAGACCTCAGTTTACTCTAGGATCACCTGTGGAACTTATTCAAAATAGAGTTCCAAGCCCTGCCCCCAAGCTTCCGGTCTCTGGGTCTGCAGAGGGCCAAGGAATTGCAGCTTCCATAAGCCCCTCAGGAGACCAGGGCACGAGACACTTGGGTGAGCTTGGACAAGCTGCTGCTTCGGACTGTCGTGCTAACCCAAGCTAACAGCCTTTCCGCCAATGCTACCTGCTTTCCACAATCCACAGACATGGGTAAGCACTTTGTATGCCTCTCATCTGGTCCCCCGATTGAGCTGTGAGCGTGTCCTTTACTGCCCTGGCGCCAGGCACCCCAGCCCCTGCCCCTAACCCCATGCCATGTGGCTCACAGCAAGCCTATTGGAGAGAGGCTACCGGGAGGAAACACTTGGGAAAACCCGCCATGGAAACATCTTTACCATAAGAAGCTCAAAGGAAAATGGTCCTCAAACGAAGAAAGCTATTTTTCCAATTATTTCCCTTCCCCGGGTCTTCCTGTGTATGGCCTGATATCCCTCCTCCCAAATAATTCCCTCCCTCCCGCACTCCACACCCTTGAACTCAATTCCCAAACCACCCCGTTTGCCACCCGTCTCCCGGGTTCTCACATCTGTAACACGCAGATTTCCCTTGACGCCCTCTCTCCTGCAAACCTTACCCCGAGCCTGGGTGACCCTTCCCTGCGGCCTCTCTGGGCTTCACCCCTTGATTGTTTTCTGGCCTCACACCAGCCCCCCCACCACCACCTCTTCATGCCTGGAAGGCTCCCTTCACCACCCTCCTACCTAAAATTCTGTCCTCCACTCTTCCAAGTCTCCTGGGGTGCTGAGCGGCAGTTCCATCTTCCTAAGCTCGTCCCTGTCATCTTGATTTACCTCCCTTCCCCATACGCATGGGCTCCACATTGTCTTCCACACAGAGTCCGGGTCCCCTGGGCCCCAACACATGTCTCCCTGCTTCAGCCACGGGAATCCTTCCCTTCCCTGTATTCTCTCCAGCCACAGTCCTTTGCTTTGGCAGTTTCTGCCACCAGACAGGCCCCCAGCCCATTTTCTCTCACCCCAACCCTTCCCTCTGTAATGGCCCAGTGCCCAGCTCCTCACCCCTCCCTGCCCCCACAGCCTTCTCTGGCTGAGCCCACCTTCCTTTACGGCGAATTCCCCGACACACAGTGAGTACGCTTAACACCGCCTGCTCTCACACTCATTTATTTGTTGTCTTAGAATTATTCTAAGGTTGTTTCAGGTCTGTGTATTTTTCTCTCCCCAGCCAGATGCTGTTGTTTAAGAACAATAACCAGACCTTCTTGCTCTTGGTCTCCTGCGTGACACCACCCCCCCACTCCGCCAGAACACAGGGAATGGCTTTAGTAACTTTGCATCAAATTGAAACAATTCCTAAATGACCATCTCTTTAATTACAATGAATGACTCTGAAGTCCAAAGCCAGTGGAGTGTGTGCTTTGCGGATGAAAATGATCAGATGATATAATGGGGACAAAGAACACAGGACTAAAAGGTAGAACACCTGCTTTATAGTCGCTCATTTTCTGCGGAGCAGCTGTATGATCCAGGGCAAGTCGCTGCACTCCTCTGTCCTGAGGGGTCAGGCCAGATGCTGTGAGACCCTTTGCAGCTCCCACATTATGCTCTGCGCTGACCCGCCACCCTCTCTCCCAGCCAGCGAGCAAGGACACACGTGTCTCTCTGGATCTTCTTTTACTTACATGCAAAACGCAGGCTTTGGTAATAGTAAGTAATTTATAGAGTTGTCGTAAGGATTAAATGCAACAATTCAGCAGGCTCTTGGCCCAGAGCCTTGGCCCGCAGAAAGTGATAATAAATGGTAGCTATTATTACGTCACTTGGCCAGGTTTGGGAGAAAGCGGTGTGCTCATGGGAGAAAAGATGGTGGGCCCCTAGGGTTCTGATCCAAGTAGGAAGTCCCAGTGTCCATGACGCCATCTGAGCCCGGAAGAGGTCAGGCTGGGGTCCTGCCCAGTGGCCTTGCAGTGGCTGGAGCGCCAACTGTCCCATTCATGACAGCACTGCTAGCCGTTGGGATGACCCTGCTGTATAGTCCCATCGATTTTCCCATTACCTGTTAATGCTGTGTATTAAAGGCTTTGCAGATCCACTCTGTTACCTTCTTTCTTTATTATCTCCGGGGCCTGTCCAACTGCTTGGGAGGCTAAATTGCCTGCCCGGGAAAGCTCTTCTGAGGGTGAGGCACCTCTCCTTGGGCAGCGCTTGGAAGCCAGAAGCCTCGGAGTCCCTCTTGGCTCTCTCCTTGGGCCATGAACACACCGACAAGGACCCCGCAGGAGCAGAGACTTGGGGCCACCATGCAACCCACTGCCAGCTGCAGGGAGATCCCAGTGAGGTCTTCACCCCACTGCTGGGTGTCTCCTCTGGTCTTTACCTGGTCTCAGCCTGTTCCTGGTGAAAGAGCCTTTACTTAATCCATCCCTCCCAGGCTCTCACCTTGCTTCCTCTTGGCCCGGTCTGTCTCTGCCCCATCCCAAGTTCTCTGCCCTGACCCTGCCTCCCAGAGGTCTCTTTGTTTAGCGATTCCGTGTCGTATTCTAGATCCTAATCCATTTGCAAGCTTCGCAAAAGCCCTATTCTGAACGTCAGTTTGCCTTGATATTCTTACTTGGGAAATGGGACTATGAGTCCTCTCCCCAGGGACCAGGAGGAAAATGGAGTCCAGATGGTTCTCTGAGCAAAAGAGGCCAGGAGAACAAGCACTGCTATTATTTTTGAGGTATGAACACAGATAATGAGGTTGATATTTCATACTATAATCATCTATGCAAATTAATTATTTTTTCATTCACCTTGAAAAGCAAACCAGCAATTCAAAGATGTATAAGCAACTCGTGCTTGGCTGGCCTCCCCATCAGCACGTCTGTACCCTCTGAGGGCAGGTTGGAGTTTGGGATATGATTGATCAGAATTAAGTCTGGTGAACAAACTGTGTGATCAAACAGAATATTATTCACCTCTCTTGAATGCTGTAAAGTAAGGAGATGACTTGATTGTTGAATTGGTATTAAGGGAGTTTTTTTAGAACTCAGTGAGGAGTTCTAAAACATTCTTTGGAGTAAGTGTTGCTTCCCAGGGTGACAGTTTTGAAGGGAAATGCGCTTACATGATTAAGTCTTGATCTACTGATATATTAAACAGAAACTTATTTGGTGGCAGGTGAAAGAAGGCCCTAAAGGGAAAAATAATTTATTGTCTCAGGGACTGAAGCATCCACGGTTAGGTTCTCTTTCAGGAATGGCTGCATCCAGGGGCTGAAATTATATATTCAGGACCTGGTCTTTCATGATTTTCTCAGTTCTTTTCCTGTGCTTTCTGTTTACTCTCAAGCAGGCCTTCCAAACTGGGTGGGCCCCAGCTGCTTGATCTTCAAAAGCAGTGGAGAAGAGAGCTTCACTTTCCCGGCAGTTCCCAAAAAAGCTCCAAGATGGATTCTCACTGGCCTGGCTTGTGTGACGCCCTTCCCAAAACCATCACCCTGGTCCAGGGGATGAAATTTCCCGAGTGACCAGGTCTAGGTCAAATGTGTTTTCTGAAAACCAGGTTTATCCCACATGGATCAAGAGAAGGAAGGCAGAGGGGTGCGGTCCACAGAGGAAAAAATGCAGTGCTAGTTCCTGAAGAAGGGCAAGTGCTTGCTTGGCAGACAAAAACAGCCGACATGCACTATGGCTTCTTTTTTTTTTAATGGGTTTCATAGTTGCTATATTAAAGTAACGGAATCATGAAAGATTTTCTTTTAAAATATTTTATTCTTGTGTTACAGTTAACAAAATAAATAGAAATACAGATGTCCCTCAAAAGCGATTTGCTCTTGGGGGTGGGGGAAGAAAGAAACCACTTCATTCATTTCTGGTTGCATTTTACGGTGTCCTTGCACTGAAATGTAAGGGCATTTGTCTGGAGAGGTTTCCAGGAAGGTCTAACCAATTAGCATGGATATGTTCTCATTTGTTCTCCCCTTTATGCAACATCTGGCTGGCAAGTTGGGCAACACTGTCTGGTTATAGAACAGAATTAAGGTTTTCAAACCCTGTTTAGAAGTAGAACCCTTTTAGCAAATACCATCTCCTCCGCCTGTCGAACAGATGACATCAGAGCTGTTCCAGGTGACTGGGGGTAAGAACCCCAAATCCCTTCTGCTGAGCCCTCTCCTCCTCCTGTTTTCACCCTTTCCCTCAGCCTCTGATTCATGACTGCAGAATCCTGAGGCTCCAGGAAATGCAATGTGAAAACCACTGGCATAAGGAAAGGAATTAGCTCTCCGGAACAAAGTCTGGGGCTTTGGTTTCAGCACCGTAGATGGAAGACGAGCAGAACAGACATTTATTGAGCACCTACTGTTCAGAGGCTATACCTTCCTTATGGCATGTAATGCCTACACCATCCCCATGAGGAAGGAATTATTACCCCTTTTTGCAGAAGGGAAGATTGAGGCTCATGAAACTGACAAAGTATGAAACTTGTCTCAAAGCCAGGTCTTTCTGATTCAAAGTGCCCCATGCCTCCACGGGTGTTCATGGATTATCCCCTCTATGGGAGGGGTCATACTAGGGGCTTGGATCCAGACTATTTCCCTGGATCCTTTCAAAGCCCTTTCCCTAAGGGAAAGGATCCAGATCACAAAGAGAACATATTGTATGACTTTATATAAATTTCAAAAATACATTTACCTGATCTCTGACTATGGAAATCAGAAATAGTGGTTACCCTTGGTAGAGCAGGGATGGAGTGTGTGGGGGGGTAGCTACTGACTGGGGAGGAGGCTGAGGGAGTCATGTGGGGTGCTGGGAATGCTGTGTGTCTTGATCTGGGTGATGGTCGCCCAAGGGCACACATATATAAAAATGCCCCAAGCTACACACTTAAGATTCGTGTGATTTATTACATGCGAGTTGTACTTCAGTTTTACAAAATTAAAACCCTACTATTTTTTTTTAATTATCGTTGTACACATGAGAAAACTATGGTTCAGGAAGGAAACTGGTCTAGGGTCCTACGGTCAGGATTGGAATCCTCGAAGGAATGTGCGGTGCCCTCTTCCTGGCATGGGCGCTCATCTCTGGCATTTTCAGCAACCTTTGGGTGGAAGCAGTCATATCCAGGGACTGGCATCAGAAAGACCTGTGTGCTCAAGGCCACATCCTTACCCCTGCCCTCTCCCCCCCCCCCAGCCCCCGACACTGCACCTCATTCATTTCATTGTGTGGCTTTGGTTCAATGGTGCCTTAGAGCTCTCTCTTGTTTCTGTGTTGGTCTGATGGCTATGCAAGCCCTCCCTGGGGAGAAGGACAGAGCCCTGGGCAAGGTATGGGCTCAGAGCCAGGAAAGGTGTAGGTTGTGAGTGGGGGAGGGAGGGAAAGCCAGGCCTTCCCACATGCCATCAGGGACACTTTGTCTCCTGTTGGAAGACCTGGCCTCTGCCCCCTCTTGCACTCAGAGCCTCCAGGGTCAGTCTCCGTGTCCCCAGAGAGCCCTTCAGGCATCACTTCTGCCTACTCAAGCCCAGCCTGGGTCCTTCCCTCTTCCATTACACTATAGAAGCAGCTTCTATTTTTAGGTTCCATTGTAAGGGAGACCCTGGGATTCAGGCCAGGGATCCAGGGAGCTGGGAAACCACAGTCCCAGGGGCTGGATCAGCTGTATGACTACGTGGATAAAATGGCAGCAGCCTTGGCATCCAGTGGGTATAAACCGAAGTCTGGTGGTGAATTACCAGGAAGCCCTGAGGGGCTGGGCTAGGATCAGGGTCGCAGTGAAAGGCCTGCCTCCTTCCCATCCCTTCTGCTGCAGTTCTACACCCCCCACCCCCATGAAGCTTCAGGAACAATCAGCCCAAACCCAAATCTGGCCACATCTTCCACTGAAAAACTCTGCAATGCCTCCCTTGTACCTTGCGGCTCGGGAGCACCATCAGAGGGTTTTAAGGAAGGAAACAAGGGCTATGATAGAGTTGGCATCTGAGCCAAGTCTTGGACGATGAGTCAGGTTTCAGGAAGTGAGCAGAGAACCCACCCAGGGGACTTGGGAGCTTTGAGAAAGAAAGTTTCCACTGTCAGGACCAATCTAGAATATTGGGCTTCACACACAGGCACTGACCACTAGTGACAAAATTTTTGAAAAGAAGAATAAACTGGCAATGGCGTTTACCTAAAAATAAATAAATAAATAAATAAAATAATTTTTTTTTCCCCTATGTAAGAAGGTCCAGAGAGAAAATATGTTGGATGCAGGAAGATCATGTATTCAATCATTCAACAAGCATTACTGAGCACCTATTATGTGCCAGCCTCTGGACAGGGTCCTGAGGAAACAGCATCAAACAGAGAAAATATGGATGGTACCCTTCGGGGGCGTATCATCAACAAAAAGGAAAAATATGGAGCCAGAGATAGCCAGCATGACATGTGATGTGAAGGAGAAGGCCGGGATGGTAGGAGGGCTCCTCAGGGAAATCTCACCCATCTGGGGCACTGTGACCTTCCAACCGAGACCTAGAGGGTGGGAACAGGAGAGGCAGGAGCAGAGGGGAAGAGGTCTGGGCAGAGCGAACACACAGAAAATGTCTCTGTGGAGGCTGGAAAGAGCTGGGCACATTTTGAAGTCTTTATAAAAAGTTGAACATGGCTGGAGCTCAAAGTGGGAGGAATCCTGGTAGACAAGGAGGGAGAGGAGAGCAGTGGGGGCGGCAGAGGCAAACTGGGACCTGAGGGATCTGTGGGAAAGCCCACCTGCATGTTCGAGATCACACTATTTCCAGGAGGGTGGATGGGGGAGGGCTGTAAGAAGGGTACGGGGCCCCCACTTAGGAGGTCATTGCAATGCCAGAGAGAGATGACACAGGCATAGTTGGGGAGTAGAGAGGAGTGGATGCATTCCAGGGCCTGGTGGAGACAGAATCTATAGGACCTGGGGGGCAGGGAGGGTGGACCACACCATGGCAGTGAAAGCCTCTTTCCCCTTCAGTCCCTCCCCATCACCCAATCATGTGTTCCAAGCTCCTGGAAGCCAAACAGCAGGTCTTGCTTTGCCCTGGACCACATCTGTCCCAGGACCTTCCAGGTCAGAGATGCTCAGCAGCTAGCGGCTCAATGAATGAATGATAACCACCAACAAGAATCTGAATTGATCCCAGCTGTGGCCGGCAATGGCCGGCCCTGGCTTTCCTCCCCTCTCGTCTGGTCTCCTGTGGAGCGACAGGCAGAGCCCAGGGGGCAGGGGGCAGGGGGCAGGAGGGGCTTGTGGGCCCAGTGCCACCTGGAATGCTTAAAACATGAATTGCGAGTCAAGTGGCCCCTCTCACAGTTAATCGATGGCAGCATATCCTGATCGCTTTCATTATTATTATTTTCTTATGCATGTGTGATCGGGAGATTTATTGTTGAGGCTACAGAGGCAAAATCAATTATTCATGTTATAAATTAGAAAATGATTTATGTCTACAGGAGAGGGGCCTCAGTGAGCGGAGCCCATTACAGATAAGCTTTGCTGAAAGGACCAAGATTTATCTGTAAACTTCACAAATTGCAGCTCGCCAATCCAGTCCTGCCCCCCACCCTTCCCCCAGGGCACCCATCCCTCTTCCTGAGTCATTCTGTCTTTCTCTGTGGTCCACCATCCCCTTGACTCCTACTTCCTCCCCCGGCTTTCCACTCACTCCTCATTCTTTCCTGTTTTTCACCTTTGACAAATGCCCCATCCCTTGCTCCTATCTCTTTTGGGGGAAAACACGCTTGAACTTCTAAATAAACTTTCTGGTCTCTGGGGATAGCATGCCCCGTGCAGGAAAAAAGAATCAGGAAACAGACTGGGGAAGAATCCTCTTCATTCACCTGCAAACCTCTTGAGAGGACCAAGTCACCTCTCTTGGAGCAGACAACTCCTGCCCCTGGTAAAAGACATCCATTACCCAGCATCTGCACTGTCTTTCTCTCGGGTTCCTCCCAGGGAACACAGCGATGAGGAGCAACGTGAGGCTGAGGAAAGCCCATGGGCTTGGAGTCACTTGGACAGGGAGTTGAACCCTTGCTCTGCTGCCAACAGTGCGACTTTGGGCAAGTCATACCCTCTGAGCCTCAGTTTCCCCATCTGTAATATAGGTTTCCAGCACTGCGCTCACCTCCTAGGACTGTTGGAGGAGTAACAGGCCTGGGGGCCCCAGCACAAAGGGAATGCCCCCCAAGTTGTGAGTTTATTTGGGAAGACAAGAGACTGCAAATGGAATATCCCTGCCTCTCCCTGCTTCTCACTCTTCTGTCAAACAACAGTGGCCCTGAACTCAAAGAAAAATGGATCCAATACAGAGGGGTCCTGCGAGTAAGGGAGAAGTATGAGCCAGTGATGACCGCTTCCAGTGAAGGCATCAAGAGCACAGGGAAAGGAGTTCTGGCCCAGGAGTCAGGAAAGCAAGGTTACAGACTCGTCCTCTCATGAACCTGTGACCGCAGCAGGTCTCAGTGATCTCTGGGTCTCCCTTACCCCTCCAGTTGAAGGGGGAGGGGGGAGAAACACCTTCCCTGCTGCCTCATAGGTTTGTTCTGTTTTGTTTTGTTTTAGAGAGAGAGCAAGCATGTGTCTGGGGAGACATCGAGGGAGAGGGAGAGAGAATCTTAAGCACAGAGTCCTGCACGGGGCTCGATCTCACCACCCTGGGATCATGACCTGAGCCTAGATTAAGATTCGGACACTTAACCG
This sequence comes from Meles meles, assembly GCF_922984935.1. Lineage (NCBI taxonomy): Eukaryota > Metazoa > Chordata > Mammalia > Carnivora > Mustelidae > Meles > Meles meles. The sequence goes on along the minus strand of NC_060078.1, from coordinate 57,538,126 downwards.
ACTGAGGTACCAAGGCGTCCCCCCTCATAGGTTTTTGTATCCAGTGGAAAGAAGGCTCTAGGGTTGTTTGGAAAATCACGATAATCACAACAGCTTCTAGCATTCTTACTGGATGACATTATAGGAGAAAAAAGAGATTTGGGTCCGATGGAGGACAACCATGGCAGGAATGTGCTTAAAAAGAATCAGTCTCGGGGCACCTGGGTGGCTCAGTGGTTTAAGCCTCTGCCTCGGCTCAGGTCATGATCTCAGGGTCCTGGGATCGAGCCCCGCATCGGGCTCTCGGCTCAGTGAGGAGTGTGTTTCTCCCTCTCTCTCTGCCTGCCTCTCTGACTACTTGTGACCTCTCTCTCTCTGTCAAATAAATAAATAAAATATTAAAAAAAAAAAAAGAAGAAGAATCAGTCTCTTAAACGGTTGAGTAAATGCACCTAGAATGCTCTGACGTGACCGCAGAGCCCCCTGAGGGAGTCTCACACCTCACCAGCGGCTGTGGTGGTCCTGGCCCTGCCAGACTTCCAGACCCAAGGCCAATATGATGGCACAGGGCCGTCTCACATCTGATTTGGGGCGGCGGCAGGAAGTGCTGGCCCAGAGAGCTTCACCACTCTGAGCGCCCACAGTGTGCCAGGCCCAGCCTACAGTCTAGTGGGGGAGACAGACACTAACAAAACAACACACACACACATAAAACTATGAATAGGAAGCCCCAAGAGGATTCTATGATAAAGACGTGCCAGGAGATGTGAGATCCAGGAAGGGGGCCCAGCTCCAGTCTGGGAGTCAGACAAGTCCCCTATAAAAACTTGGGTCATAGCCAGGACCCAAAGGACCAAAGGACAGGTAGGTGTAAGGAGGGGAAAGCGACAGGTGGGGCAGACTGTATGAACCCCATGGTGGGGGTGGGGGGATAGAAGGGGTTAAAGGAAGGAAAGCAGGCCAGTGTGGCTGGAGAGTGTGAGTCAGGAAGCAGATAATTGATGAGTATAGAGAGGAGGTGTGGGTCAACTTTGGAGAGAATCTAAAATTGCCTCTAGCTCCCCAGTGGGGAACCTGCCTGGTTTTGAGTGATTGGCTACCTGAAGCCCAGGAGCCTGATCCCAGGGGCATAGTGCCAGCCTGGGAAACGGCACAGCCCTCTTCCAAAGGGCTGGAACCCTGGGATCCGCTGAGCTTCCTTCTTCAAGGAATCTCATGTTGAAAGAAGGGCTTCTCCCTCTATCTGGAAGATCATGAGAGACGAATCTCCAAGCTCCCCAAGTAAGTTCCACAGTCCACTCCACACTCCCTGCTAGAGCCCTGGGCTCTTTCCCCAAATTCATGGGCCCCTGCCCCTGTGCAACCTGAGAACTGAAAATAATGTTTCTCACTGCCCAGGGCTCTTTCTTTAAGTCCTGACACCTGGTCTTTCAGCTGATGGGAACTCCATGAACCCATCCTCTCTCTGTGCCCAGTGAGACAGCCCCTACAGCTCCTGGCCTGGCCAGCCTTGAGTGCCACTTAGGATACACAGGTCCTCTAAGGCCTCCCCTTCTGTTGACCGAACAGCTTCAAACTAACCTCAGCTCCAAAGATATTCTCATTAGATTCAACTTTAATTCTTTCATCTGATCTCTGGGGGCTGCTGTTTGGTTGTTTCCAAGGAGTATTAGATATTTCCCCCAGAAATCCCACCGACCTTAAAGCCCACATTAGTTGATCCCACTCTCCACCTCCAAATCCCAGTGGCACCCCATTGGTCATGTCTATAATGAGGGTCAAAGTCATTAGCATGGCAGAGAAGGTCATGGAAGTGGGGCCCCACGAGATGTCCCCAGCCCTGTCTGTCCCCAGATGTAGAGGACCACTGACCATGCAGTGTCCTTCATGCTGGCACATGGCCTCTCTCCATCAAAATCCTGCTTGTTCATCACGGTCCAGTTCAAACACTGCCTCCCAGGAGGCCCCCGCAGGGATGGAGATGGCATAATGTAGTAGAGAGTCCCCAGGCCTGAACCTTGGCTTCTCTACTGAATGGTTGTGTCCCCTCACCCAAGACCTAACCTCTCTGGGCCTCAGCTCTCTAGATCTTAAACAGAGGTAAACCATTTCCACCCCTGGAAATGGTAGAGTCCGTGTGTTGGGGCAAGAGCTGGGGCTTGGGGTCCAAGTCCAGCTAAGGAGACAGATGAACACTTAAAACCACCCAAAGAGATGGGGAGTGGCCTTTCAGAGGCAATCTAGGGCTTTTGGGGGCCACAGAGCACTCTTGGAACAGGGCCTCAATACTAACGCAGAGCTGGGAGGAGTCTGGGGAAAGACTTTGTCAGTGCTACCTTGCTGTACACATCGTAGTCATCAGCTCTGGATTATCAAGGAAGGCAGGTGGGGGCTTTGGGGGAGGGAAGGTGGCAGACACAGACCCCTGGCAGGAGCTGGCAGCTGCCCCTGGGACACCGACCAGCTTGGATGGGGATGGGAGCTTCAGCTCCCGCCGGAGAGGAAAGCGCAGGCGGTTGATGGACTAGCTTTGGCAACGCTTGGTTACCTTGTCCTGCCAATAAAGTCACCAGGATTGAAAAATGAAACCAACTCCCTCCCTTGCCCTTGTCCTCGGGTGTTCTATGTGTCTGAGCTCTGTCCTTTTCACTGCCAAATTACCTTTGCTCCCCTTGCTCTGAAAAGCTGCTGGCAAAATGACCCCCCATGTAGGTCACACAGCAACACTGGGTGTGTTAGGCACGTGGATGGTGCTGGAATTGAAGGTGGCTGGATTCACAGGGGAGGGGAGATGGGTCTGAAGGGAAGAGACCATCTGTCTCTCACCCCAGCTGAGAAACCGCTCATGAGGCTTTGTTTAAATGCAACAGGGAGTCTGTTAAAAGTGTTTATCTGCACTAGCTCAGGATTGGGGAGGCCTGGAATGGAATTATAGGTTCTGCCACTTGGCAGCTGTGTGATCTTGGAAAAGATGACTTACCCCAAGCCTCAGTGTACTCATCTGAAAAATGGGGGGAATAATGCCTGCCTCAATGAGTTGTTGTGATGCTTCAGTGAAGTTACGTGTTGAATTTAATGCCTGATTGCCAGTGTTTTTTTTTAAAGATTTTCTTTATTTATTTGACACACAGAGAGAGATTACAAGTAGGTAGAGATGTAGGCAGAGAGAGAGAGAGAGAGAGAGGGAGGGAGGGAGGCTCCCCGCTGAGCAGAGAGCCTGATGTGGGGCTCAATCCCAGGACCCTGGGATCATGACCTGAGCTGAAGGCAGAGGCTTAACCCACTGAGCCACCCAGGCGCCCCTGCCAGTGGTTGTTGTAAATGGCAACCATTATTACCAACCGTCCCTGCTGAACCGTCCTGCTTTCTCTCAGAACCACGTGAGGAGGCCAGCAGTTAAAGTAAAGCAGACTGGGAAAAAGAAGTTAAGATTGATATTAGGAGGGTGTTTATGGGTTAAGAGGAAAATAGGTTTGTGGGGAGACACATTGCCCAAGAACTTGAGCACCCTACCTCACATTCCCCCTCGATTGGGGGGTGGGCACAGGAGGAGAGCGGCCAAGCTTTATGCCCCCAGAGATGCAGGGCGCAGGCTGGGTCTTGCAGACTCTGGGCGGAGAGCCAGGCTAGTGTTAACTATAACCAAGCCTGAGCTTCTCCTTTTTAAAAAGCTCTCTAAGCCTCTGTGCAGAAAAATGCCTAGCACAAATATAATACATGCTTAATAAATTTTTGTTGAAAGAAAGGGGAGTGGTGGGAGGGGAAAAGGAGGAAGGGAAGAGGAAAAGGAAGGCGGACTCTAAGGAAGGAAGCCAGTGAGAGCAGCGAGGAGGTCTAAGCTCACACCTGCTCCCCATCTACGACACCTGGCAGGTAAGCAGGTTACTTCTGGTCGGCCCCACCGCCTCCCAAGCTCTGCTGTGTATGTTAGAGTCTGATCACTTCCCCCGCTGCTCAGGGGCAGACAGCTGGCCCACAAGCCCTTCGTGCAGATCCTGGCAAGGCTGTGGCCTCTCACCACCAGCCCCAGGCTCAGGATGGGCAGCGTGGGTATGAGCTAAGATCTCCGAGGCCGTCTGCTGCCTCCCTCCTCCTCTGACCCCATGGATCTTTTCAGCTGCCATCCCAGCTCCTTGCCTTGCTTCACTGACTGAGCAGCTCATCAGTGCACTGCCCCTCAGGCTCCAGAACCTCCATGCCTTTGCAGCATCGGCTTGGTTCACCCTTTAGAAAGAGCAGCTCTGTCTGAAACCTCCCACATCGCCCAGCCGGCTTGTAACTGCCTCTCCCTTCGCTTCCCTGTTACCGACTCTCTCCCCCCTTACCAAAGGAGCTTCTGTCCTCTGGATGGAGGCTCCACTTCATTTTGAATTAAATCAGTGTATCTGGCTCTGTTCTAGGTGGGCACTCAGACATGTAGGGTCATCTTAGGAAACCCTGATCCACCTCCAAATTTGCTCACATCCTTGGTCCAGAACATTGTTCACTCTCCTTGCACCACCCCAAACCATTCTCCTCCCACCAAAGTCTACAGATGATGCTTCTGTAAGTCCCTATATTTAGCTTACCTCTTCTGATAGAGATCGCACATAAGGCCCAACTCAAAGGCTACTTCCTCCCAAAGCCTTCCCAGAGCTCAACCCTCAGAACCAGTCACCAGCACTTAACCTACAGCCCCGTTTTCAGCACAAGTCACAGGCTGCCTGCATTAGGCTCAGTCGTATGTCTCCCTCCCCACCCCACCCTTAATTTTATAAGCAGGAACCTTATTCATCTCTGCATCCCTGGCCCTAAACTTGTTGCCTGGAAGGTACTACAATAATGTATGTTGAGTTGCCTAAATGGTGGGCACCTATGGGCTGGCTGCTTTCCCAGACCCCCAGGCCCCTCAAAAGATGTAAAACCGTATTCTTAAGAAGGACATCGCTTTGGGTTCACAATCACCTGGGGATGAAACAAAGACTGGGCAGTTTTCCTGGCCAGCCCCGTGGCCTCCAGCACATGCATAGAATGGCCCGTGTGTGTGCAGGTGCCAGCTGTCATCAAACCACCATGCTTACGGACTCACCGCAACTGCAACACTGATTTCTACCAGGCCCCTAGATCTTTTTCATCCAACACATACATAGCCTCGGAATACTTCCCTCACCTCCACACACAACTTTTCATGTATAGAGTTTATGTTTTTTCCTTTTTGGATAAAAACATAGCTTTGATCCACTTGTCTGTATAATGACCAGGAAAGCACAGATTTGGGTCAGCATTCGTCTTCGTCCTTTTCCCGATTTCCATTTCCCTTGTAGAGGACACCTTCAAGTTAAAAACCTCAGGCCTCTTCAGATGCCCTCCTTCCCCATACCCAAAGAGTCTGTTCATTCTTGGGAATGTTTCCAGATTTCATCCCCCCCCTCCCATCTTTAGAGTTGTCACTGTCCTGACGTGGTCCTCAACACCTCCCATCCAAGGACCGCTCCAGTGGAACACGAGAGCAGAAGAGAACAGTAGAAATCATGGCCCAATCGCCTCATTACAGAGATGGGGAGAATGAGGTTCAGATGTGAACTAACTGCCTAGTGTCAAGCTGAGAAAGAGCGAATGCCCTTGAGGAAGGGTCCTGGTCTACCATATTCAGCTCTGTGTCCCCAGCACCTGGCAAAGTGGCCCAGAGCCCTGCAACCAGTAAATGCAAGGCCTAAACGACAGAGCCAGATTCAGAGTTGGGTCTTTGGACTCTCAGCCCGGGATACTGTCCTCCCTGGCAGTGGGGTGCCCCATGTGGCTCAACCCTTAGCCACCAACCAAAACTGTGCTTCAACACCCAACAAACGCTTCCTTTGACAGTCAACCCTCCTGCCTCAGAACTTAACATGGATCCTATTCAGGGCACCTGGATGGCTCAGTCGGTTAAGCATCTGTCTTTGGCTCAGGTCATGATCTCAGGGTCCTGGGATTGAGCCCCATGTCAGGCTTCCTACTCAATGGGGAGATTGCTTCTCCCTATCCTCTTGGCTCATGCTCACTCATTCTCATGCATGCTGTCACTATTTATGTTTCTCTCTCTCTCTGCCAAATAAATAAATAAAATCTTAAAAAAAAAACTACTATGGATTCTTACCTTGTAATGAAACACACTTACCCTCCTTTCTCAAATCATAGGGGTACTAATGTTTTTCTTTCAGAAGAAAATTCAAATAGTATGTACTGTTGAGGGTGAGAGAAAGAAGATAATGGACTTTGACATCCAAAATTCATGAAAATCCAGACCTGATCTCTGGGCAACAGGATCTCAGACCAGGACACAATGAACCACTCCAACCAGCTCGAAAAAGTTGAGGAGAGGGACAAAAGGGGGTCCAGGGCCATGTGGGACAAGATGGAGGAACCAGAACTGAGGGAACCTTAGCTTCTTCTGGGGGAAGCAGAGCTCAGCAGCCAGCATCTGTCCCCCAGTCAGTAAGCTCTGCCCTGGCACTCATCAAGTGGGGAGGTCAGGACAGACTCAGTCTTCAGAACAGAAACCAGGAGGCTTCACACAAAACTGGTGTCTTAGTTGAGTATTCCCTTTCTCGGGGGCTAGAGCTACCGTGCCAAAGGGAGGACCACCACCAAGCGTATGCTATCTTTAGTCAAACATCCAAGACTGGGCCCCATCTCTGCATTCATCTGCTCTTGCTGCCAGAACAAAGTATCACCAGCTGGGTGCTTAAACAACAGAAATCTATTTTTCTCACAGTCCTGGAGCCAGAAGTCTGAGATCAAGGAGTCAGCAGGGTTGGTTTCTTCTGAGACTTTCCTCCGTGGCTTGTGGATGGCCACCTTTTCCCTGTATCTTCACAAGGTTTTTCCTCTATGCTCACACACCCTTGTGCCCAGACCTTCTCTTCTTATAATGACCCCAGTCACCTGGATTAGGATCCACCCTAACAACCTCATTTTAACTCAGTGACTTCTTTAAAGATTCTGTCTCTAAATACAATCACATTAGGGTTGTTAGGACTCCAACATATGAATTTGGGATTTTAGAATTTTAGAATTTAGCCCATAACATCCTCTCAGAGAACAGAGTCCAGAGTGGTGTGGACATAGGATAAAGGCTGCAGAGAACCTACCCGGCCTCTTCTTGACACGTGCCCACGGGCAGGAGGGATTTGAAAGCAAATGCCCGCTGATAAATGCCTATGGGTTTGGGGCTTTCCAGCTGAAGACCTTTGAAAGAGCACTGCTTCTGAGACTGTGCCAGCAGTAAAGAGGTTCTGAGCAGGCAGTATCTTCAACACAATCCTAGGAAAGTCTCCCTGGGCAGAATGAGGGTGTGAGAATCAGCTTGTCATCCCACCAGCAAGTGGGAGCCCAGGCAGCACAGAGCTCTCAATGACAAGGAATGGGAGTCAGATAAGCAGCTCCTTCAGCAGGACCAAGATGGTGGGAGGCAGAGTAAGGCAGCAGAGCTAAAGACCTTGGGAATAAAGCCCTGGTAGAGACCTGCTGTGCTAATAGTTCCAGTTAATGGTCTTGCTGAATTACACCCTTTACCCTGTAATTTTGTAGTCCTGCCCACCTTGACTCTGGACTTGACCATGTGATTTGCTTTGGTCAACAAAACATTAGCAAATATGCTTGTGAGCAGAAACTTAAAAGGTGCTTGTTTGCTTCCACTCCCTATATGACTGGGTTCATTGGCCATGCACATCTGCCATACCATGAGAGTATATCAGGCTAGCCTGATGGACACTTGACAGAGAGCTGAGTCATACAAACATTCCAGACATCCAAGCCATCCAAGATCAGCCAACAGCAAGCCAAACACTCCACAAATGTAGAAGAATACAACCATTACAAGAAAGCTTCCTAGCAGAACACTGACCCACAGCAAGCTAAATAAATGATTATTGCTTTAAGCTTCTGAATACTGGGGTGGTTAGACCTCATTATTATGGTAAATTCAAGAGTAAAAGCCCAACATGCAGCATTCAAGCACCGGACCACAGCCAGGGATCCAGAGACCCTTGGATCTGAGGGAGTCTGACAATTTGAGATCCTGAAAAAACAGACTGGCAGAAGCCTGGAGGCCAGAGCAACAGCAAGACTTGAGCCCTGATGTCAAGACAGATTCCTCCTTACCTTGTATCCCTTATCCTCCCTAAGTTCTGACCTTCACTTCTCTTCCATCAAGGTTATTTGTGCATTTGGCTAATCCACACACTAGATATTACATGTCTTGGCTTATACCTCATTGTCTCACCTCTTCTCTCCATCTCTCAAGGGTGCCAGAAAAACACACTGAACCAGGAACCAGAAGCCTGGCTCTTCCTATATTGAGTGACCTTAGGCATCTCAGTCCCCATCACTGATACTCAGTTTAATGGTCTGTCAAGTGAGGGGTGAGACCAGATGACATCTAGGGTGCCTCCAGCATTCTCTGTCACTAGTGATCCCAGATCTTTAGTTTCTTCCTTTCACCTCCCACTCTCCACTTGTTAACCTTGCCTTCTTGTCTATATGCAGTTTGTTCCAGCTACCCGAGAAATAAAGCATTGAAAACCTATGCATTTCTGGTGCCATCTATTATCAGCGTCCCCTCATCATCTATTAGGAAGAAACATTTCCCCTTATCTTTCTCTTGTTCCTAGTGTATTTTAAAGAATGTTTTTCTATTTCCTTTTATGTGTTTTGCAGGTTGCATCTCATTTCTTTCTTTGATTTTTCTCTTCTCACACATATAAATTCTGGCTATTTCTTTGTTCTTTTCTTGGGCAATTGGGCCAAGCTTCCTATTTTTGCCTTTCCAACAGGCAGATCTATTCCCTCTGCAGCTTTTTGTCTGACCAATGAGATTTCTTCTCATCACTTACCAATCCCGTTTCAGTTGGAGTTTTTTTTCTTCAATAGGGCTTTAATTAATTCTGTATGCTGGATTGTTGGTTGGTAGTCACATCTCTGCAACTTAACTAAGTTACCTTGGCCAGATCTCAGAGCCTCAGTTTCCGAACCTGTAAAATAGGGAAGAAATATATGCCCTTACTACCTGCCAGTGTTTTTATGAGGCTCTCAGAAGAAGATGGTAAGACAGTCTTTAATAAACTGCAGAGAATGGTATAAAGAGAAGGGTCATCATTTTTGTGGACAGTCTTGATCTTCTGTCTTATGAAAGTGAGCTCTGCTGGCAAAACCAGGAATCAGAACTGTTTTTTGTTCTTAAGAGCTCACTAAGCAGGGATTGCTCACCTTTGCTGATCCCTGTTCACATAGCCTTCCCACTTCCCTCTCAAAAGATAAGACCATCAAGGAAACCCCTGGCCTAACTGCCTGGGACTGTGTATTTGTACTAGAGGGCTCCGGAATATTTAACATTTTTCTTGTCCTGTCTGAATCCTCCTCATCTTTTTTCTGGTTCTTTAAGAAGGTCCTCTCTACTCCAGATGATACCATTTGAGCCATCTTCCACATTTCTGTGTGCCCTTCTCCCCCAACAAGTAAAACCATGAGACTCAGGTTGATCTGTTAGAGTACATGAACATGACCTAAATAGGACCAACCAGAATATTATCTGTGATCAATGCACAGAAATCGGGAAAGAGAAGATACTTTTATGCTGGTGTTGCAAATCAGAAAGGGTGTGATACCTGGCAGCCATCTTGTTATCACATAATGAAAGCCTATCTCCAGAAGGAAGCAAAGCAGAGAATAAGAGCTAGAGGAAGGGATGGTCAGGATGATATCTCTCATTCTCTCTTCTCCCCTACCCCATGCCCCACAAAATTTAGTATCTGAAGCCAGATCTATACCTAAACTTCCTAGTCTTCTGAGCTAACTGCCTATCTTTTTGGTTAGGCTTGTTTGAGTTGTAGAAACTATTATCTTACTGAAAGATTTCTGCCTAATATACCTCATACATCTCAAATAGTTCTGGAGTCTCTCTGCTCCCCCTTACTACCAGTTAGTGCTGTCACATGGCCAAGATGGCAAGGAGACACTTAGAGGAAAAAGGGAACCTGGGGAGCTTGTCTTTTCCTCATGAGCTCACATAAACTGTATATAGACTAGAATGTTCCTTCCTCCCATGGTGGCTTTAAGGAGGGAATCATGAGGATTTAGAAAGATTCCAGGCTTTAGAGGGAAACAGACATGGGTCTTGATCCTGTTCGTATTTAAAAGCCCTGTTACTTGGGACCTATACCCTCTCCGGACTCCTTTCTTATAAGACTATTTAGAAATAATGTATTTACACAGCCTGGCTTATAGTAGACACTCAATAAATGGTGCCTATTATAAAAAGTTTCTTAATCTTTCTGAATTCAACTTTCTAAACTGAAATGGTCTTTCCTTTGTGTTTCTTTTCCTGTTTTCTTGGAAACTTCTGTTATAGTTTTTGGCCATTTTCTGTAGGGTAATCTTCAACTTTAAAATACTTAAAGACTTCTTCTTCCCTACTGTACCTGGATGCTGTCTGCATGCAACAGGCCCCTCAGTGAGCATTTGTGGAATGAATGAGTTGGTGAACACTGAAATGAAAAGTACATTCACCTCATTATAGCTCTACTTTCAGCACCATGGAGCTGTCCGCAATTTTCTCGGGAACCAAGGAGTGGACTCAGAATTTAAAACTTAAATATGGGATGCCTGGGTGGCTCAGTTGTTAAGCGTCTACCTTTGACTCAGGTCATGATCCCAGGATCCTGGGATTGAGCCTCACATCAGGCTCCCTGCTCAGAGGGAAGCCTGCTTCTCCCTCTTCCACCCACCCCCCATTTGTGTTCCCTACCTTGTTGCCTCTATGTCAAAAAAATAAACAAAATCTTAAAAAAAAAAATAAATATGGATTGTCTAGCCGATTTCTTTAACTGTGTCAGTGTTTTATCTGGTGTCTGCAAACTGAAAGTAGGCTCCTTGGTAAGAGGGTATTTTCCATATGTTTCATTTTTTTCCTCATTCATTCACCCAACAAAACTTGATGAAAGTTCCTGTGGTAGGAAGATATCTATTACCTTTAAAGAGCCTATAGACTCCCAAAAGTAAACTTACAAAAGCAAAAACTTTCCTCCACAAATTTCTAGACACACAATGCCTGTTCCATGGGGATAAAAACAGAATTATGTGATATTAATGGTGGAAAAACCCTTCAAAATCATTGAATATACCATCTTTTAGCACACCATCCCACTATCCCAACCACAGTTTATTCTTTCATGCAAAACTGGTGCCCCATGACTTTTCCAAGGCCATGCTTTCAGTTTGTTATTTGCTTTTTGTTTTTTGTTTGTTTGTTTGTTTTGTTTTTTTACAGAGAGAGACACAGCAAGAGAGGGAACATAAGCAGGGAGAGTGGGAGAGGGAGAAACAGGCTTCCTGCCAAGCAGGGGGCCTGATGTGGGGCTCGATCCCAGGATTCCGGGATCATGACCTGAGCCAAAGGCAGACGCTTAATGACCAAGCCACCCAGGCGCCCCTATTATTTGCTTCTCCACAAATTTCATGAACCTATATTCAAGAATTAAAAGGTTTCCATCTTTGGAATTCTGGAGAGCAGCCCAAAGTTCTCATAATTTCTGCTCTGGTTAAGAGCCCTCTGATACTCCTTGTCGTGAGTCTACATTGCTCCCTTCCCCTCCACCTTCTGAATGAGCTTGCCTTGCTTTGTGTTCAAGGCCACACCACTGCTTTATCCCCTTTTCATGTATTCCTTGCTCTCAGAGTAGTCTGGCTACAGGGCTGGCCCAGAATTTTAATCATACACATCATGTCATGGTCACCAGTACCAGGAACCCCTCCAGGGGAGGATGTTTTGCAGATTACCTCTGGGGAGTCAGGATCCCCCTGCCAGAATGTTCTGTCCTCTTCTCCATCACCTTTAGATATAAAATTGTTCACCACTCTCCTCTTCCTCACAGAGAGCAGAAAAACTCCATCTTCCTACAATTCACGTCACTAAGTGGAGGGTGTTATTCAGACATGGAACATTGATTTGACCATCAAAAAGGGAGGCTGTAATCATGCAGTAGGGTCAAAAAAAAGTAGGAATCTAGGAAAGATTTTCAAGACCCTTTCAGACTGCCTCTTACACATTTCTAATCACCCATTAATCTCCCACTCTACCCTCCCCAGGTTGGTATGCTTAGTAGAGTCCTTTTATATGGATATATTACCATGCCTAATCTCTACCCATCTCTGGTAGAGGCTTCCAGAGAGAGAACTGTGCTTGGAGGAGAGGAAGGCAGAGGAGAAAAGAAGTATTTGTATGTTTGTTAGCTTATTGCTGACTATCTCCCCCACCAGAATGTAAGCTCCACAAGGACAAAAGCTAAGTCTATTTTGTTCATATTGTTTACTCAGTACCTAGCATATAGCAAGTATTCAATGAATACTTGCTAAGTGAAAAAATAACCACCAAAGAAGAGAAACCAGAGAAGAAGGCAGAGGAGAGATACTTCTTGCACACATGTTTCTGTCTTGTGGCTAATGGGATGGGATGGATGAGAGGGCAGCATGTCCTCAGAGGGTGGTCCAAAGGGCCTTTGTGCTCCTTCCCCCAACCCAAGGGCCAGGGTTGCCTTCCATGATTTCTGATCCAGAGCTGACAACGGTCTTTGGGGGAAGACACAACGGGTGGCTGACTCTCTCTCCTTACCTTTGTTCAACCATCTGTAACTGTGACAGATGGCAGCTCGGAAGGTCTACATTTGAAAAGGGGCAGAAGCAGTGAAAAGACCAAAGCAGAGAGAAAGGAACTGCCTCAGGGTTTCAGATTCAGGTCACTTCTGAGTTCTGAATAGGCAAGATTGACAGCACACCCCCCCTTTTTTTTGTCTTCCAACACAGGCTGAACTCCCTCTTCTGCTCACCATGGGGGGCTCTGCAGACATGGGTGTTCTAGGCCGTCTGTAGCACTAAATGTGCAAGACATATAGACTATGTTTGTAAGGGAGATGCCAGGATGCCAGAAGTTATCTCATCTTTTTTAGAAATGCCCACAAGTGGTGTGGGTTCTGCAGGTCTTGGCTTGACAATCTAAACCTCCATTATTGACCTTTAAACTAATTTACCAGTTTGTTGGCCTGTTAGACTTCCTCTGTGCCTCCGGGCATATTCTTCATGGCCTCCATGATTTTTCAGGGAATTTGATTAGCAACTTGTAAAATTCATATAGAGGAATCAATGAGCAAGAATAGCCATAACTATTTTTTTAAAAGAACAAAGACAAGGGCTTGTATCATCAGATATCAAGACATATTACAAAGCCATATGAATTTAAATAATGTAGTACCAGCTCAGGTACAGAGAAAGAAGACAATGAAACAGAAGAGATTCCAGAAAGAGACCCAAATAATTAAGGGAATTTGGTTTAAAAAAAGATGTTATAATTAATAGGGAAAGAGTTAACAATTCATTAAATGGTATTGGGACAATTAAACATCCTTATGGAAAAAATAAACTAGATCCCTACCTCACACCACATAAAATACATTCCAGATAGGTTATAACATTTATACACCCTCTGTTCTACAGCTTTTATTTCCTTAAACATGGATTTCTTTAAATATGTACTTCCACATCTCTCTGCCCTTGTTTATATTGTTCCCTCTGTCTAGAAGAGCACAAATTCTAACTCTGCTCCCCCTCTCCTTCCAACAACTTTGCTTTGTAGGCTCATGCTAAAGGAAATTCCACATTGAATCATTCCATGGTTTCCCTGATGGATTGGAAGTTCCGCAAGGACAGGAGCCATATCATACCTCTATGTATCTCTATGTATCTATCCTTAGCATCCAGAAAATTCCTTTTAAGAATAAGGAGCTCTGTAAATAAACACTAATGATAATGATTATGGTGATTATGATGGTGGTGGTGACGAAGCTTAACCAGATGCTCTGGGAAATACAATGGATGACTCATGGTTTGTAAAGAAAATGCTCTTCATCAAGCCCCTAATTAGCTTAAGAGTCAGGACTCCAAGTTAAGTTCCTTCTCTGATACCCATCTATTAATTCCTGATCTGGTTTGATTCTGAATACAATACTTGTTCATTCATCTATCAATAAGACATGTGGGTTGCTTCCATATCTTGGCTACTGTAAATAATGCTGCAATAAACGTATTGAGTACATATTTTTTTGAATTAGTGTTTTTGTTTTCTTTGGGCAAATATCCAGTAGTGGAATTATTGGATCATATTGTATTTCTATTTTTAACTTTTTGAGGAACCTCCACACTATTTTCCATTGTGGCTGTACCAATTTACATTCCCACCAACAGTGTACCAGGGCTCCTTTTTCTCCACATCATTGTCAACACACTTGAAACTAATATAACATTGTATGTCAAGTGTACTCAATTTTTTAAAAAAATGATACTTGGCAGCCAAGGTCATCCAAGATCTTTTTTTAATTGAAGTACAGTTGATATGCAACATTATATCAGGTATACAAAATAATGACTCCAGTTCTCTACATTACTCACTACTCACCATGTTAAGTGTAGTCACCATCCAAGATCATTGATGACCTATTCTCAAGAATTTGGAAATAAGTAGTAAAATCATAGGAATCAAATTTTTAGAAAACTCTCACCACTAATCAATTAATTAAAAAGCATTTATTGAGTTTTTCTTCATGTCAGGAGATACAAAGAACTAAATTCAAAGAAGCTACTTACAAAAGATACACAGCAATATATGCCAAATTATAGTTCCATTATTAAAAACATGGGTTTGAAATCAGAAATACATGGGTCTTCATCTGACTTTCACACTTACTATCTGTGTGAGCTTGAGTGGATTATTTTACCCACCTAAGCCTATGTTTTCTTGTCTATAAAATGGACATAAGATAAGTATCTATTTTATAACATTGTCATGGGACTCAAATGGAAAGTAAGGAAAACACTTAAAACTTAGCATAATGACAGACGTGTAGGAAACCCTCAATATAAACCACCAATATTTTTGTTGTTGTTCTAGAACAGCAGTTTCCATATGTAGGCAATAGGCCCTGGTAGGGCCCCAGAATTACTATAGGGGTGCCCCAAGTCTGCAAGACAACTAAGAAAAAATTTATAGAATGGATAAATAATATGCCTCTTATACAAGACTTACTATTTTTCTTTTTTTTTAAGATTTTATGTATTTATTTGACAGACAGAGATCACAAGTAGGCAGAGAGGCAGGCAGAGAGAGAGAGAGAGAGAGAAAGAGGAGGAAGCAGGCTCCCTGCTGAGCCGAGAGCCCAATGCAAGGTTCCATCCCAGGAGCCTGGGATCATGACCTGAGCCGAAGGCAGAGGCTTTAACCCACTGAGCCACTCAGGCACCCTATTTTTCAAATGGATATAAATGTGGCTATAATGAAAAAAAAAACTGGTCTAAGATAAGAAAGGAATGTCATTGTTCAATTTATCACTTCATGGGCTATCACTAATCCAAAGACAGTGAGAAGGTTTTGCTTCCTCTTCCTTGGGACACTCAGAAACATGTGCATGGGTTGTAGGCAAAGGATTCTCAAAAGCCATTCTCTGCATAAGAGATTGGAGAGAATTTTCCAAGGTTAGAGATTTGAGGTAGAGGTTATGCATTCCTCTCACTACCTTCCCTTCCTTCTATAATTGCTTGCAAATGGGAACCAAATGATCAGGATCCCTCGTGATATCAGTGCTCAGCACAGGGTGTCTGTACCAGAGCTAATCCTCCAGTCATTACAGAAAAGAAGAAAAGCCCCAAGCAGAAGCGGGCCCACCTGAGGAGGGTGCTGGTGAAGAGAGACCCAAGGAAAGGTTAAAGGGCTACTTCTTAACAGAGCACAAGGGAGTTGGAATTGTGAAAAGCAACATTAAGATTGATTTCCCCGCAAAGTGCCTTTTTCGTAAATGCTATCTTTGGGTGTTTAAGTGGATAATCTTTATTTTCAGGAACTTTTCTGAGGGAATTGGACTTGAATCTTTTAAATGCTGAAGTTTCATTTATTGAAACCCCTGCTAGTCTCTGGTGGCCCAATATTTTGGTCTCCTCTAACGTTATTGCCAACTTTAGATTTCCCAGCTGACAAAACCAGGCTCATACTGGAAAGTGTGGCGGAGAGGGTGTGTGTACAGAACAGGGGTCAGGCCAAAGAGACTATAAGCATCTCACATGGCAAGATTCAGACACAGAGGCCAAGTGCCCAGCCTTCCCAGAAGGGAGAGAGAGACAAAGAGAGAAGGAGAGAGACAGAGACAGGAACAAAGAGGTACGGCGTGGGGGGGGATTGGGGGTGGGGAAGAAGGGTTTCACTTTATCAGTTTCCAGAATTATAGAATCCATAAGCCACTGAAGCTCAGAGAGGGAAGACTCTTTCCCAAAGCCAGGGAATGAAGGTCTGGAAGAGCTGGAATTAGAATCCAGGTCTCCCGGCTCATCAGTGACACCTTCTGAATCTGCCACGTAGCCCTTTCCATAGTGACTCCATGGAGAGGGTGACCTAAGAGGCAGGAACCCCAAGAACCGAAGATGGGAAAAGAAGACAATGCTGACTCACTTTTCACCACACAGCTTCTAATTGGAGTAAGGAATTGGCAGAGTCATAGAATGGAGAAGAAAGGAGATAGAACACAATTTCCTATGGAATGTGGTTAGGAATTCTAAGCAGGACAACCATTGATTGCTGGTCACTGTTCCATCATCCCCAGCAACACTAGAGACTCAGGTTTACTCAGTGTTCAGCCTACCTCCACCAGTGAGACACCTTTCCCTGCCTCTGCTCAGGAACACTGCATCCAGAGATAGAGATTTGAGAACACATTCAAGAAGCCTGATAATGGAAGATAAAGTGCCCCCTGGCTTAGCAGGACATCTGATGTCCTGAGTTCGTGCAAAATGTAACATGGTCTCTTCTCGTTGGTGAGTGGGAATGACAAGCAGTTAGATATACTTTGGAAGCCAGGACACTGGACAAGGGCTATGGTCTGGATCCATGTATAATTATATAATCCATGATGTGCTGAAATGCTTTCAAAGCCCATAAATTTGACTCTCCTTCCGTAACAGGCAGAATTGGAAGAGAGGCATCAACAACTTCTATCAACAAATTAGGATGTCCCAGAAGAAAGGTGAAAAAGGTGAATATTGACTCTGTGACCCCTTCTGGGTCCAGCCTTCCAGGATGGCTCCCAATATTCCCATCCCTACCCATCCCATCTTGCCCCCTCTGAATGCAGCTGACCTCTCCATCAAATGCCAGACCACAAGTATTGACTCCTGTCTCCAACATCCATTCAGTTACCTCCCGTTTGCCAGCTCGGACCTCGGGGTAGACATTCTCATTTTTCCTGGCTTTCCAAGGCCCATTTGATTCTGTGTCTCTGGATGGTAACACCAGCACCCACCCACTCCTTGTTGATGATCGCTGGGGTCTTCTCTGGATCAACCTCCACTCTATCCCTCATAGTCCACTCCTTGTATTTCCAGCCAAGCCCCTTACACAACCACCCAGAAAAGAGACACATCTCTTCAGCCTGCTTCTGCAGGTTAGACCATCTTCTTGTCCAGGATCCCGTGGCTTCGAGTGCTCTCTTTCAGCCTTTTTCTCTCTGGCTGCCACAGTTCAGTACTGAAGTTCTACTACGCCAGATACTGAAGATGCAAAGATAAATGAGACAACAATCCCTTCCTTCTGGAAGTTCACAAGTTGTTGGAAGAGAAAGAGCAGTAAACAAGCACAATATAACAGTCAAGAATCAGTTTTAGGTGACAAGCTCAGGCAAAAAAAAAAAAAAGGCAAGTGGATTGGGAGAGATGAATTTATTAGTTTGTTGTAACACATAATTTAACAACCTAAGGGTTATGACTTCAGGTATGATGTGATCCAGGACATCTTTAGAGGTGTGTACCTCTCCTCTCTCCACTCTGGTTTCCTTTGCCTTTATTCTCAGACCAGCTTTGTCTGCATTATGTCCTCCACCCCTATCCAGAAGCTCCAGCCTTCCACCCTACTAGCTCAGCAACCCCCAAGAATATAACTCTGTCCCAGTAGTTCCACAAAAGTCTAGGGAAGGCCTCCTATTGTCTTGATTCAACCACATGCCTTTTTGTGAACCAATTACAGTGGCCAAGGGGATGCAGTGCTCCAACTGACTAACCTTGGTCACATACCAGTGAAATTCCATGGACGAAAACTAGAACAGGGATCATTTCCGGAAGGAAAATCAGGATCCTGTGTCCAGAAAAAAAGATGCTGGGCAGGTGAGAGCAACAAGTTCCCACTCCACCACCAGCCATACTGTACTCTCCCTGTACTCTCCCAGCCCCTCCAGGCCTTACGCTCAGCTAGCCTGACACCTAAGATGACTCAAGTGTGACTGTGTCCTGGTGTGTTCATGTGTCACCACTCTCATCACGCATTTACACCATTGCTTTTTCATGAAAGGCCTAATGCCGTACCCTCAACTGGTGACCAAATGTGGGAAATCACAGCCCATAAAGTGGAAGACGGGGGGACCTGGAGAAAGAGCAGGCTTTGAGGCACCTCTCCAACACCATAGCCCATCAGCAGCTCTTCCTCTGACCCTCAAAGAGCTGACCCAGGCTAACGCCACACTTGCTTGTATGTAACACTGCTTTAATTTTGCATCGCTTAAAAGCAAACACAGCTGTTTGTACAATAAAGACTCAAGGTTTTCCTCACAGGGTGTTTGTGTATTATGTGCATGCCTGAGTTGATTTCAAGCACAAACAGCCCAGCTTGAATCGTTAAAAGACTTCATCATTTGCCAATACACACACATACCCCCCTCTGTCCTCCAGCTACCTCCATCCACCCTCGAGACTTTGAAAGCATTCTGCCAGGATTCAAGGATGGCCATCCCTCTTTCTAGATGGCCTAGAACAGGGTTAAACTCTGCACCAGGTTGAAAGAAAACCTATGGGTTAGCTAGCTAAGCCATTTGGCCTACATCAATTGTCCCAACTGCCACAACATTGGCAATGTCCTGCCAAGGAATGACTCAACGTTGTCAGGAATTCAGGAGCAGATTAAAAACAAAAAAGAAGAAAAAAGAAAAGGTCTATGTTCCAGCCAACGATGATTCACTCAACCTGCAAAATTATGTGGTGGCAATAAAAGTCAATGGGCTGACTGTGTTTGAGGCCATACTCTTCCCCAGCACTGGAGTCCTTGAGACTTTCTATAAGCAGGCGCTGGATGAGCCCTGAAACCATATAGAGTCTGTGCCTGCATCCTGGGCTCGTCCTCTGGGGATTAGGAAGAAGAACCATCTACCTTAGGCAGTACCATGGAATTGAAAACTCTCATGTTTGGAAATCAGACATATTGGAGGCTAAGTCTTAGTCCCACCACTTACTTGCTCTGTGACTGGGGGCAAGACTTGGTCTCAGTATTGTAAAGTAGGGAGGATAATACCAACCTTCCAGCTGGCTGTGATGATTTAGCAAATATTTACTAAGTACCCGCTCAGCTCCAGACTCTGGGGAAGGAACAGGGAACCAGATATGTGGAGCCTGTCATTATAGAGCTCTAATTATGTTAGCCATATAATAGTGTATGCAAAGTAATTCCCCATTGGAAATGCTGGTTGTTAGTCATGATGGAGACCAAGGAATTCCAAGATCTTATTGCTATTTGAGGGGAGGGAGGTGATGGAGGGAGGGAGCGGGAAAGGGCCCTGTGGGAAGTGGGCTAAGCTAACATTCTCCCTCAATAAAGAAATGCTTGCTGATAAACCATTAGTTGAGTTCTGATTTTAAAATAGGAAAAGTCTTCTTTAAGGCTTAGTTGGAGTAATCAGAACCCTCTCAAGCTTAAAGCAGTCCTGTCAGTGGTAGATTGTTGTCCTCACTTCACCCGTGAGGGAGCTACAGTTCAGAGAGGTTATGTGCCTTGCTCAAAGCCACACAGCTTTTAAGTGATGGAGGTGGGACCAGTACTCAATTCTGTCCAATGCCAAACTCCCTGTTATTAACCCCTGACCATAGCACCTATCTCTCCAGCTCCTTGAAAAGGATGTGAAGCTCTTATACTCTAAAGGAGGTAGCCCTTTTCTCAAGGTTCACACAGCTACTAGAGATACTGAGCCCCCAGACACTCTGAACAATAGTCATTCTTACATTCATGCAACAAATATTCATTAATGTCAGGCACTGTTTTGGCTTTGGGGATACAACACTGAACAAGGTGAACAAAAATCCTTGCCCTCAGGAAAGTTATATCCTACTAGGGATGAGAGACAATTAAAAACAATACACAAGGGAACTGCATGGTAGGTTAGAGAGTGATAAGAGCTAGGGAGAAAAATGAACCAGGTAAGGAGGCGAGAGGGTATTGGACAGAGAGTTGCAATTCTAGATGAGGTAACCAGGGAAGGCCTTGGAGAAAAGCCAGAAGTGGAAGGAAGCCCTAAGATATATAGGGGAAGACTAGAGGAAGAGGAAGAGTCCATTGACGGGTAGAATCGTGTGTGACTTGGCTTCAGACATGCCCAGACAGACAGGGCCCTGGTGGCCATGGAATGTGCCTGACAGATCTCTAAGTGCAGGGACAGGATTGACCAAGGCTCCCAGTGCCAGGCTCTAAAACCCATCACCCAGTTGACAGCAAGGTCCTGCTCCCAGTGGATGAATGAGCACAGTGGGGATGTGCTCATGGCAGACCCATGCCTGGGCAACCTCAGAATCCTTAGATAGCCATCCCAGGCTCAAGGATACCCCGACAGCCTTGGTGAACCTTCCGTAGACAACAGAGCAGTCGGGCACACCCAACCTTCCCTCCTGTCCTCAAAGACTTACATTGCTTCTTCCAGCTCTTTTTTTTATTTTTTTTTATTTTTAGCTCCCACCCCATTTTCTCTCATCCAGGTGTTGCCGCCAATAAAATTGATGTTCCTTCAATCCTGTCTTGGCATCTGCTTCTTGGAAGACCCAAACTAACATGGGCTGGAAGTAAGCAAGAAAGAAGGAAGGAAATTTTAAAAGACCCAGAAGAGAAAAGGAAAGGAAACAAGAGAAGTGAAGAGAAAAATAAAGGAAGGGAAGAGGAAGGAAAAGAGAGGAGAGGAGAGGAAAGGCAAGGTGAGGCCTGGGTTTCCAGTAGATTGTGCTCACTGAGCTAACCTTGAGTCATCTTGGGTTGAAGGGTCTGTACTCCACAAACTCACCCATTCGTAGGCTCGTGTGCTTCCTTTGCTGAGTTGGTTTTGGTAATTTACTAGCGGAGTTCCTTCTACGAAATGTAAGCCACCCCCACAAAAACTCCAGCATTGTTGCAGCTAACCTAAGGAGGACTGTGCTCCTCCACATCCAGACAGGGGCATAGCAGAAGCTTTAATGACAGTGGCAAGGAGGGGATCAGAGGCCAGATGCAGTGGTGGCAGCAGCCAGCCCGGTGGGAGGCTGAGGAAGACATTAGCACTGGAGGCCATCAGAGGATAAGAGTGGGAGAGAGGAGCAGGGCAGCTGGGGGCCTGTGGTTGACGGGTGGGTATTTCTGGGGGAGAGAGGAAAAGGGCTAGGGACGTGAAAAGCCTTTGCAGGGTTCAGCAAGGTCTGTTCCAGGCTCACTGACTTCAGTTTCCCTATCGGGTGTGAAGGCAAGTAAGTCATTTCCGGCTGTTCTGCAAACATCAGCTCTAATCGATAGCATCCAAATCGTTTCTTTGCCCCATTTGTTTTCAACAGCCCGCCACTGGCGGTCCCCCACGCTGACTTTTTCCAGTGGCAGCTGTGTTCTCTGTGCTCTTGGGGCTCCCTGTCGGTGTATGGCAGAGGTCCCCAGCCGAGCAGCAATCACAAGTTCAGGCCTTTAATCTCCTGCTCAGAGCGATGAGGCCCCAGTTCACCTCCTGGAGCAGATTATCGGCACTTAACTGTGCAAGTGACAGCCTTCCTTTGCCTTGTTCTGTGTTTGCTCCTGAGAAAAGCATTTCTGGAGCTTCAGGACCCTCCCTCTCCCACAGATGTACCTGAGGATTTCACACGCACCTCGCTCGGTACCTGCGGGGAAGGCTAATGACGAGGTCTTGAGGAGAAAGAGACTCAGCAGGAAGAAAAGGTTCATGCTCCATGTGCCCCATCCCCAAGGCTAAGATCTGTTCTTGGATAAAGCCCTGACATGGCTAGTTGCCCCAGTCAAAGCTGATGCCTAGAGTACCTGGTCCTGCTCTCACCCAGACCCTTCCAAGAAGATCTGGTTATTCATTTACCCATTTACCCATGTACCCACATTCCCTCAGCAAATCTGAGCCCCTCCCACATGCCCAGCTGTGTTGGTTAACCATGGAGCTCACAACGTCTGTCCCCATTACTTCGGGACAACAGAAGGGAGGGCTCTGTGGACAGCCAGCTGCCACCGCTCATTCAGCCAAACTGAAATGGTCTTCAAGTTCTGGAAACCAGCAGGGTTGGATGTGTGAGCTGGGAGGTGAGGAGGAGGTGTTCTTGGCTTTGCCACTTAATCTGTTTTCCTTTACATGCTGATTTATAACCAAGTCTGATTCTACCAGGCAGGGACGTTCAGGCTGCTAGGGAGTGCTCTGCAATATGGAGGACCACAGATTCACAAAAACCTATCGGCCAAAGAAGAAAAGTGGGAACAATAGAAACTAAGTCTTAATTGAGCAGCGTGGATGGAGGTGGGTAATGACCCTTCTGGAATGTAAGATCCACATGGGCAGGGGTGTTAAGCAGCTTTGCTCACTGCTATGTCCCCAACGCCCGGCACAGGGACTGACACGTAGGAGATGCTCAATAAACACTTATTGAATAAATGAGTATTGAATAAATTGACAGAAAGAGAGATGGGATTTTAAAATTAAGATCAGGGTCTCTAGTGGACTATTCATTAAAAACAAAGTAATGACAAATGTACTTCTTTTACGGGTAAGTGAGGAGAGACACAGGAAGGAAAGTCGTCAAGATGGTGGCCAGAGAGGGACACCGAAGAACAAGGGAGACCAGCAGAGTGCAACCAAGGACTGGGGAAGGTCCATGTTCCCTTCTCACTCCTGTGACCTGCTGCATTCCTTGCTCACTGCGTCGGGCCTGCTACTCCAGCGCTCACCAAAACCTACCCTCAAACAACCTAGATTATGACTATCTCAAGCTTCTAGACCTCTTGCATGCCAAGGCTGCCAAGCCCGGAAGATCAGCGTGTGCCGTGGAAAGGACGAGACCTCAGAACAGTCCTGCGAGGTCAATATCACCAACTCTGCTTTATGGATGGGGACACTGAGGTTCAGAGGGTTCAGGAAGGCGTCCAACGTCACACAGTTAAGAAGCATCAGAACTGGGAGTTATTCCAGGTCTGACGTGAAAGCTCATTACATAGTTTTATTTCTGCCACTACCCATGCAACCCTGCCCCAGACATTTCATCCATTTGGGCCTCAGGTTCCCCATCTGTAAATTGAGGAGCTCGTGGGACATCCACCCAGTACAATCCCACTTCTAGGTCTGTATTTCTCTTCGTTTCTTTTTTCTTTTCTTTTCTTTCTTTTTCAGAGAAAGAGAGAAAGCATGAGCGGAGGGGTGGGTTGGAGGAGGGGCAGAGGGAAAGAGAGAATCTTAAGCAGGCTACACACCCAGCACAGACCCCAATGCTGGGCTGGATCTCATGAGTCCAGAGATCATGACCTGAGCCAAAATCAAGTGTCGGATGCTTAACTGACTGAGCCACCCAGGCCCCCCTCCCAGATCTATATTTCCACCAAGCCAGACCCTCACCAGTCCTCCTTTGCGCTGCCTATACTCCCACAGAAAGCTGTAGCTTGGACTGCCCTCTCCAGCAAACCAGGAGCCCAACAATCCCAGCCCTCACCTTCCCCACGCTGAGCCAGCCTGACTCCTAGAGCTACCCCCCACTGTCAGCTTCCTCCTCTCCATACCACTTCCTTCACTGAACCGACTCCCTCTCTCCATTCCGCAAACCTCAATCAACCAGGAACTGCATCTTCTTCTAGAAGTACTCCAGGCTCAGTGAGTAAAATGGCTGGGGGATAGGGTGGACCCTCCTGGAATGCTGGAACCCTCCTTCATGTTGCCATTAGATTTGTCGGCCAAACAGGCAGTTAGCTGCCCAGTGGAATCTGTAGTTGCAATGGTGGGAAGTGGGCAGAAAGGGACAATCTTAGGAACATGACTTAGGCCACAGTTCTTCTTTCTCCTTCAGTCCTTTTTCCTGTACCGCACGTCTCAGGACCTGGAGTTTGGTCTTCTCAGAAGTGCAAGGCAGCACCTAGTCATGAGGACACTGGTGCTAGGGGACAGGCTGGGATAGAGGGCAACTGAGAACAGAGCCAGTGGAACCGCAGCAAGTGGCTGCTTGAGTGGCGATGATGGATTGCCAGGCTTGGGAGCTGGCCAGGGCACCTGGGCAAATGCATTGGCAAAACAGGTCAGTGTCTTGGCGCATCTTCTCCTCCTGGGATTTGGGTTGAGTTCTGGACTGGAAAACAAAATGCCTCCTCCAAATTCCTCTGAGGGAAAACTGGGAGGGAGGAGGGATTGAGGCTGAGCCTTAGAGAAGCAGGTGGAGAGGTCTATAGTCACCAGCTCCTGCAGAATCACAGGCTGCACATCACCCCAGGCAGCTAGGACACTTAGAGCTGCTCAACCAATAATGATAATGGCAATGCCTTTTATTGGGCAATGCTCAGTGTTTACAGAGCCTTTGCACCAGGGCTCATTTGATCCACACAATAATTGTGGGAAAAAGTAGGGCATGAACAGTGCTCATTTTACAAATGAGGAAACTGAGGCCAGATACGCCATTCAAACCAGGAATCATACATTCTTCATTGTTCAGGTATTCCTCCACCCAGCAAGGACGCAAACATAGGTATGTGCACAAATGAGGCAGAGCCAGAAAAGATGCTTTCCCCTTAGAGAGGCAATATGGTGCCTTGGTTAAGCACATGGACTATGGAGCCAAGCTTAACTGGGTTTGAATCCTGGTACCACCACTTACTAGCTGTGTGACCTTGGGCAGGTCAATTGCTTCCCTGCCTCATGTCTCAATGTCCCTCTGTCTTAGAAAGGGATTACAACAGCATTTATTTGTTTGGTTTCTGGGAGAATTATTGCATTTCATACTGGCTCCAAAACTTTCGTACCGTACCACGTAACTACTTACATGTTGGCTAGTATTGCCACAATGAGGTGGGGTTTTGAACTCACATCTCAATAGGCTGGACTGTGCAGGGACATTCCTTCCTTCTGTCAAAGGAGACCATTTATCCCCTTCAATATCCAAATTCAGGTCTAGGAATGTGATGGCCTCTGGAGTATGAAGTCATCCAAAGCAAAGGAAGGGGGAGACCAAGAGAGGGGTCTTTCCCAATGTCTAGAGCAATGGTGGTTTAAATCTTCTCCTTAAGACTCCTTTAATCTGGGGAGTCACCCAAGTCTGACGGCCTTGGGGTGAGAAAGGATTGGGTTGATAAAACCATCTTCTTACAATGGTGCTGACAGACAGCAACACAATTTCACCATCCACAGGGTGGGCCAGAAATCAGAGTGCCCAGGACCAGATACATTACCTGACAGCTGCCCTCTGCCTCTTCACCAAGCCTCTATAGTAGCCAGAGCTCTTAAATTAGCCTGTGCTATCAGCCACCTAGAGGCAGAACCTGGTCTACCATTCAGATCCTCAGTCTCTAGTCTCATAGTACTGTTTTCAATATGCACATCAATTCTATTGGCCACTGTCCTGAGCATCTCTGAGCCCTTTTTACCACTGACAAAATGGGGGTCATAATTCTAAATAAGCTCACAGGCTTGTTTGGAATTACTCTGGGAATGGCATGAAAGGCTTTTGCTAATGGGGAGGCCTATTTACACTAAGTGAAAAGCCAGCTCAGGCCCATAGGCATTGCTTCTAGAAACAAGCAGGGTATGGGAGAGCAGGACCTTGAATTCCTGGGTGTTGGAAAAAGACCCAAGGGAAATGGACCCATACCTGGAATTGTCCCAAATGTCCATAGCACTGACTCTATTCTCTTGCCACACTCTGAGGAATTCCAGATTTTATAGCAATCTTGGGAAACTAACTTTCCTACAGCTTTACAACCCCAAGCCTTCCTGTTTCCTGGCCTTTGGGGAGCTATGGACTCCTAGGCTCCTCCTAGGACTCATTTGATCCACACAAGACTCCTAGGCAGTCTCCCCAGAGGGATTGGTAGTATGTGGGGGCCCACAGCATTTTGCACACAACTTTGAAAGCATCACAGTGTCCCCTCTGAAGACCCCCTAGAAGCCTGATTCAAGGCATATCTTTGGGTTTGGAGGGTATGCAAAAGAGACTAAGTTACCTAAGCAACCTGTGACTAATGAGAATCTTTACATTTATTGAGTACCTCACACTTAATGAAATGTTTTCCTTTCCATGTCCTCGCAGTCCTTCCATCATGTTCATGATGGAAATGAGGCTCAAAGGAGGTAAGTGACTTTTGCCCAAGGTCACAGAGTTAATACTTATAGCTACAGTTTACTACAATGACCTACCAGGCATTTTAGCTATGTCAAATCTAATTTCCCAACAGTATCATAAGGTAGATGTTAATCATTATTCCCAGTTTGTAGATGGGGAAACGGAAGCTTAGAAATGCTGAGTAACATACCCGAGATCACCCAGCTACAAATGGCAGAGCTGGGATTTGAACCCAGGAGATTGCAAAGACCCTCCTGGACATGTCAGGGATCCCAGGAATATGAACCAAGTTCTTGTAATAATAGGCTCTCTGGTTAACAAAGGAAAGAATTGGGTTTAAAAGGAACATTTCTTTTTTTCTTTTTAAGATTTTTTAAATTTATCTATTTGACAGATCACAGGTAGGCAGAGAAGCAGGCAGAGAGAGACAGGGAAGCAGGCTCCCCGCTGAGCAGAGAGTCCAATGCAGGGCTCGATCCCAGGACCCTGAGATCATAACCTGAGCCAAAGGCAGAGCCTTAACCCACTGAGCCACCCAGGTGCCTAAAAGGAGCATTTCTAAGACACTCTCAATCTCACAAAACAAACTGAGGGTTGCTGAGGGTAGGGGGGTAGGGAGAGGGTGCTTGGGTTATGGACATTGGGAAGGGTATGTGCTATGGTGAGTGCTGTGAAAGGTGTAAGCCTGATGATTCACAAACCTGTCCTCCTGGGGCAAATATTACGTTATATGTTAATAAAAATAATTTTAAAAAATAAATAAATAAAAGGAATATTTGGATAATGTAGATACATGGGTGTTTCTCCAATATGGAGCAGGACAAATTATGTATTTAGAAGCACTTTAACAGTCATAGCAGTCTGACCAGATCCAGGTCTTTCAACGAGGCCAAACTGCTCCAGGTCCTGTGCAGATGGCCCCAATAACAGCAAGCTCTAGGCTTCCTACATACATTTGCAGTCCAAGTCCTGGACCCTCTCAGAGCATGCCAACTTCTGCTCCTTGATTTTTCTAGTACTTTCTTGGCACCTGCCGTCTTGGCTTATCTCCTATGCCAAGCCCCATGCCTGCCCCTCAGACCCAATGACCAGTTAAACTTGACCCCTCTTTGAGTCCTGACCTCTCTCTCAGTTGTTGCTTGAGTTCATCCCCTGTACTTGTTCTTCCCCTCTCTGGGATCCTCCGTTCCTTACCCCACCACTAATCAAGCCTATTTGCTCAACATCCTGCAGCCAGGCATGTGCCTCTTCCCCCTAGGTGGGGCAGATTGTAGTCTGCTGCACTCTGGTTTAACAATCAGCCTTTCGTAAACCTGGTTTAGTTGATATGAATCAGACATGCACTGAATTAGACTCAACATTTATTGACAAGATATATAATAGAAGAGGTTTAAGCAAAAAAAAAAAAAAAAGAAAGAAAGAAAGAAAAAGGAAAAAAAAGAAAGAAAAGGAAAAAGTTCAGTTTCATGGGGAAGATAAAAATGCATGCAGTAATAACCATACATGATAGACTGTTAAAACAATATAAACATGTGGGGGAATAGGGCAATCTTGGAGAGTGGGAGAGGTTTATATAATAACCCTTCAACTTTAAATGGGCTTCCCTATACTTTCCACAGTGAATCCCTATATTCTCAGTCATTTATACATCTGTTTTCCTTCTCCACCCCGGAGATAGGTAAATATCTTGCCCATTGCATGTCAATGGCAATTCTACTTGCTCAGGCAGCAGATAAAGGCAATGATATGGACCCAATGCATCTTGATTTCAGCATGGCATTTGACAAATGCTCTACCTGGTGCCCTTGAGGATGTGATGGGGAAATGAGAATTGGGTCACAGGACAGGAAGTGGAGTCATAGCTGGATGAGCAACCACAGTCAAAGAATGTTGATTAGTTTTTCTGTGTCAACCCAAAGGAGGTCTCCAGTGGCATGCCATAGAGCTTTGTCCTTGGTGCTGACCTCATTGGCATTGTTACCTGTAACTCAGAAGACGACACACAAGGTGTTCTAATCAAGTTTGCAGCAGACACAAAGCTGGGAAGCATAGTTACCACTACAGATGTCAGAATGGAAATAAGAAATGATCTCAACAGGAAGGAACACAGGGATGAAACCAACATGATGGAATGAAAAGAGAGAAATACAAAGTCCTGCATTTCAGTTAAAAACTAATTGCACAAGTACCGGATGGGGTAGACCTGGCTTGGCAGCAGTCCAAGAGAAAATGACCTATTTGTTTGTTATTCTGTAAATTGGCCACGAGCTCAGCCTGGTCCAACTGTGTTATGTGGTTGATACATGATACATAAAGTGAACACAATCTTGGCTATATGAAGGGAAATAGAGTGTCTCTTGTCTAGATCATAATGTGGCCTCGATTGGCTCAGCACTGGCCAGTCCTGCCTGGAGCACAAGGCTCAGAACTGGGCCTTGCAGAGTAAGAAGGACAATGAGAAATTGGAGCACGTCCTGAGAACAGCAGCCAGATGGTGCAGGAGCTGAATGTCATGTCCATAAAGAAGGCTTGAGGGAGCTAGAAAACTTTGGTCCAAGAGAAGAGGCAAGTCCAAGGGCATGTGAGTGCTGCTTCAGACATGTGACGGGTCATCGTCATCGTGTGGAAGCTGGAGCAGACGTCCTCACTGGCTACCTCTAGACCAGCCATTCACAATGTTGATCTGCTGGGATCCATGGAACAAATCCCATTCACATACCCAACACACTCCTGTGGTAGACCTTCATTTTTAGACACCCCCCTCCCACCACCACACTTGCAGGAAAGTAAAAAACTTATAGCAACTTGTCATTGCTCCCACAGTCAGAGTCATATCAGTTGTGGGGACTCACTGGCCTCCAGCAGGAATCTGGTGGTCAAGAAACCATCACAGCTTCTCTTCCTGCTTCCCCATCTACCAGGAGGAAGTTTCTATAGCCCATCAGGTCTGAATGTGCTAACTGGGGCCCACTTGTAGGGCAAGACCCTGAGCAGGGTAGAGAATAAATAAATCCACAGTGTGTAAGTATGTTCTTAGTCTCTTGTGCTCTCACCTACTCCTTGCTGGCAAGTATGGCTTTTCCTCGAGTTGAAATATTAAAAGCCAAGCATTGGGTAGACATTTTGGCATGGAAGCTGGCAGAGCAGGCCTTTCGGCTGGCGTTGGTTCTAGGCTGTCTTCACTGAGGTAAAAGAGTTGTTCAAAGGGTTCAATGTAGCTCGCTGGCACCCTGCATTGAAGATTGCGGCCAAAGTCTCAAGAGTAATAACCTGTTCCTTTGCTTTGCCTTGTTGCCTCTGCTCTACAATTCTGGGAACCTCATGGAAATGGATTTCCATATTTGGGTCCCTGGGCAAGGAGTACGTGAATCTCCCCAGCTGTCTCCAACAGTCATGGAATTAAAGTCCATCAAGGTAGACAGACCTATACACCTGTTCGAGACCTTATTCTGGTCAGTTGATTGGTTGGTTGGTTGGTTGGTTGGTTGGTTTGTTGGCTGGGTGACCTTAGCAAGTTACCCAACCTCCCCTTTGAGTTTTCTCATTTGTGTAAATGAAGCTAGTAACGGTCCTTACCACCAATGATGAGTATGAGGGTCAGATGCATACTATGCAGAAAGTTCTCAGCACATTGCTGGTCACAGAGCTCAGTATTAGCAGAGTTGTTGATCCAAACTTCGCTCTCCTCAATTACTGACATCCCGGGACATGGGTGAGAGAGGGTGCGGGTGGGCACCATGTTTATCATGTGCTATTAACACCACACTTTCCTCTTCTGATCAAGAAAGTGCTCAGGATGGGGCACCTGGGTGGCTCAGTGGATTAAGCCGCTGCCTTCGGCTCAGGTCGTGATCTCAGGGTCCTGGGATCTAGCCCCGCATCGGGCTCTCTGCTCTGCAGGGAGCCTGCTTCCTCCTCTCTCTCTGCCTGCCTCTCTGCCTACTTGTGATCTCTCTCTCTGTCAATTAAATAAATAAAATCTTTAAAAAAAAAAAAAAAAGAAAGTGCTCAGGAACATGAGTGAGGAAAAGCAGCACTATTATAGGAATACTCTTAAATCTGCACAATTAAATTTAAGAAGCAAATAATTTGCAAATTTTGCCACTTTATTTTTAGGAAAAATTACTGGAGCATATGTCACAACTGTTTGCACTGCTGGGCCCTGTGACACTTAGCTGAGAGCCTCTGCCTGCAGGTCTGGTTCTTTTAATACTGAGTATGCATGCATGTGTTCATGAGAAAAAGACAGAGAGAGACGGAGAGACATAGGGGTAAGGGGGAAGAGAGGGAGGACAGAGAGAAGATGGGGTAGAGAGAAAGGGAGAGAGAAAGTGGCAAGGGGGAGAAAGAGGCAAGAGAGAGATGCAAATCCCTGGACCCTATCCCTGGAGATCTGTACCCATTGAGTCTTAGAGGGCCATGAACTCACTGCCATATTTTCTGGAATTTTGAGAAGCACAGTTCCAGAAAATAGAAGCCAGAGTAATTTATGGAATTGAAGCACCCTGTAAAAGGAGGCTCAATAAAAAGAAGAGTTTCTAACAAGTAGACATATCCAGCCATGAGGCAGACAGGGCCACCAAGCTCCCTATCGCTGGAGGTTCCCACACAGAGGTCTGCCACAGAAGCTACAGGTACAATGGTCTGCGTCTACGATGAGGAGGGCCGGCCCATGCACGCTGCCTCCCTCATCTACTGCCAGGAGCCCTAAGCACCTGGCCAGAATGTCGCTGAATTAGGGGTGAGCCCTGCCCCACCCTGGGGCAGACCTAAGGAGCAAAAATTTGTCTCAGACAAGTTTCCTTTTCTTTCTCTTCTCTCTCTAGTCTGGGAGGCAGGGAAGTGGGTAAAGACTCAAGGTCAAAGACTCTGTCTATGGTAAGCCACTCCTTGACCACCCTGGAGAAGCCCTTTTCTCAGAAGAGCCTGCACCCTAATGAAGGGACTCCTCATATTGACAAAACCCAATGGACCTGCATTTTGGAGCTGACATGGACATTCCTATCCTGTCATAACCCAGCACTTTAATATTTACAAATCCTAATTGCTGGAGATGATACAGTTACGAGCAGGGGTCCTAGGCCATGCAGTCCACTAAAAATATAATGTGAGCCTCTTATGTCATTTAAGATTTTCTAGTAGCCACATTCCAAATAGGGAAAAGAAATAGGTAAAGTTAATTTTAATAACATTTTTTTCTTTAAATCAATGTATATCCAAAAATACAATCATCTTAACATGGAATCAATATAAAAAATTATTAATGACCCATTTTCCATTCCCCCTCTCTTTTTATACCATCTTTTAAATCAGGGTTTTAACTTACAATTAAAGTACACGTCAGCTCAGACTAGCCATGTATCCAGAGCTCAGTGACCCTATCTGGTAAATGGCTACATTATTTGACTACACAGCTGTTGTCCCTAAACTGTTCTAAGGGCTTCCTAGCTTTTTGCTTTATTAGCACATGAGTTCAGGCAAGTTGTGTAACTTTTCTTTATTGACTTGCCTCCCTCCTAAGTAGTGATAATACCAATAGTAGCTTCGTGACAGTTGTTACGAGGAGTAAATGAGTTAATATGTGTAGAGCATATAGGAGAGTGGCCAGCACAGAGAAGATGCTCAGAAACTCAACCCTCCCAGCTCTGTCCCATAGGAAGGGCAAGAGTTTTCATCTCTTTTTAATACATAAGACATGCACATTTATTAAGCACCTCAGTATGGCAGACTCAGAACTAGAGGTCATGATCTCACTAAATTCCCCAGTAACCCAGAGACAAAGAGATCATTGCCCTGTTTTAATAATGAGGATCAGAGGAGTCGTTTAACTTGTCTGAGGTCACACAGCATGTACACAGCAGAACAGGGATTCCAACCCAAGTCTCCTGATGGCAAAATCCTGTTCTTTTCACTAAGCAATGTGGCCCACAGTGAAAACAGGTGACCTGCACTCTTAGGTAGTGACAGCTCTGGGCCTTGAGCTTACCACCTCATTTCTCCATCAATCTCTCCCTTCACCAAGCTACCTCCCTGGGGATAGAAGCATAGCACCATAACAGGGTGACAGGGACATTTTTGGTGGAGAGATCCTCCCAGGGATTCCTTCAGATTATCTCTTTAGGTGGATCCCAAGTTTGCCAACAGCCCTGGGCCTTGG
This sequence comes from Meles meles, assembly GCF_922984935.1. Taxonomy (NCBI): domain Eukaryota; kingdom Metazoa; phylum Chordata; class Mammalia; order Carnivora; family Mustelidae; genus Meles; species Meles meles. Next base: position 57,505,593 of record NC_060078.1, on the reverse strand, counting down.
CACCTAAGCTGAAAGAACAGAGGAAAAGGAAGAAGTGGGAGTTTCTCGGATTCATCAAAAATACTTCAAACTTCAGAACCCAATTCTTCCCCAGGTTCTGCCCAATGTCCCTGTCTTTGAGTCCTCCACGCTTTGAAAGAAGGAAGTAGGTACTCTGGTCAGAATGCCACAACCAAAGGATGTACTCAGTCACCTCTCCCTGGCTGCCCCTTCCCCCAGGACACCCCAACTCACCAGCCTGCAGGTGAGAGGTGATCAGAGGAAAAGGACTAAAAGAAAAACAGGAGACCCAGGAACCGGGATCCAGTTACAAAGAGAAAGGGGGGACAAGAGAGATAGTGAGAGCAATTGAGAACAGCAATGCAGCAAAAAGGGCTTTTAGTGATAATTAATAATTAACATTTCTAATGATGTCCCGGCGACAGGAAGAGGCCAGCACAGGGCTCTGGGGCACGACTCGACTCAGGGTGACTGCGACCTCCAGGAGGACCGGCAGCTTCATTAGCCTTCGTGAGTTCCCTGTGCACCCCTTCCCGTAGTCGGTGGGCTGCTGGACGCTGAGATGGCCATTGTCATGACAATCAGAGAAGGGGGAGGCTGGGGTGATTTAAGGGAAATAGACTGCCAGTATGAGAGGGTTCTAGGGAATTCCTTTTCCGGACTTGTAGATCCAGCTCCTATAAAAGCTAAGTTTCCCTTGACTGAGGCAAGCAGCAGAGGGAAAGCATGTGCAAAGACATAGAACACTCTTAGGGAGCAGCAAAAGAACCAAAAGAAAGGGACAAGGCAGTGGAAAGGAAGAAAGACCAGAGAATGCCTTGTGGAGAGTGGGGAGCTGTCCCAAGAGGGGACAGTTTTGACCAAAGCTGTGAACTGGAGGGACAGGTTACCTAGTCATGGCTATTGTGGTGGTAGTCATGATGGATAGTAGATGGTCCCCCCCAAAATGCAGGCATTGAAGCCCTAACCCCCCAGTGCGACTGTATTTGGAAGTCATTAAGGTTGAGTGTGGTCATAAGAGTGAGACCCCAAACTGATGGGACTGACGTGCTTATAAAAGGAGAAAGAGACCAGAGCCACCTCCTCCTGAAATGTTGCTCAGATGAAGGCCTTGTGAGAACACAGCCAGAAGGTCACCGTCTACAAGCCAGAAACCAAGGCAGCCAGAACCTTGCTCTTGGACTTCCCAGCCTCCAGAACGCCAGAAATAAATGTCTATGGCTTAAGTCCCCCAGTCTGTGGAATGTTCCTTGGGGAGCCTGAGCAGACCTCTACAGTGATGGCTGAAGAGATCATGGCGGTATAATCACCAACGGCTGCTTTGTATTACATTTATATAATAATCCTACACTTATGCACTTATAAGCTGCCTCGTTCCTACGGGTTGTGGATGCTCTAAGCCCTCACACATATACAGGACTCTGTAGATATGAAGCATCTTCACAGACACATCTGCCCTGTCAATCTGAGCCAGCTCTTTGCCCGCCAAACTAAGGTTTGGTCATTTTACCCCAAAGGCCGGTGTGGACTCGGCCGGCCAGAGGGGCCCTCTTGTGCCAAAGGCCCCATAACCCCAAGGAGCCTGGCTTCCTCACTAGGTGCCAGGCAGGCGCCCGAGGCCTCAACCTTGGAGTGTTGGGTTCCTTCCAGCCAGGCGAGGCCCTGGGCTCCAGCAGCCTCAGCAAACTTTCCAGGGGGTTCTGAGGAGGACCCGAGCTTCACCTGCCAGACGGTGGCTCTGTCTACTGGTACTGAGTTTATTTTTTTGTTATCACTTTTTTATTTTGATATAATATCAAATTTACAGAAAGGTCTCAAGAGCTTTGTAAAAAAAAAAAACAAAACAAAACAAAAAAAAACCTCATATCCCTTTACCCAGATTCACCAATTGTTCACATTTTGTACGTTTACTTCAAATTTCTCTCATTCTTTCTTTTTTTTTAATTTTTTTAAGAAAACACTTTTTTTAAAGATTTTATTTATTTATTTGACAGACAGAGATCACAAGTAGGCAGAGAGACAGGCAGAGAGAGAGAGAAGGGGAAGCAGGCTCCCCACTGAGCAGAGAGCCTGATGCAGGGCTCGATCCCAGGACTCTAAGATCATGACCTGAGCCGAAGGCAGAGGCTTTAACCCACTGAGCCACAGAGGTGCCCCTCTCATTCTTTCTTAATCTAAAGAATAAAACAGAGAGTGGGGCGCCTGGGTGGCTCAGTCGGTTGAACATCCGGCTCTTGTTCGGCTCAGGTCATGATCTCAGGGTCCTGGGATCCAGCCCTGAGTCCGGCTCCACACTCGGTGGGGGGTCTGCTTGAGGCTTCTCTCTCCCTCTGCCCCTCCCCCTGCTCTCTCTCTCTCTCAAATAAATAAATAAATCTTTTAAAAAAATAACAGTAAAAATAGAAGAGAAAGTAAGCTTTCCTAGTGTGTATAATACATGTTGATAACAAGCCACGTGATACACAAGTAAATGCATCCATATACTGGGAGACATAAGTGTATTTTGGCAGCTCGACACCTGCTTACTGATCAAGATGCGTCATCATAATGTTTGGGGGCAAAGATCACAGTTATCTGGAGCGGGGGGTAAAGGGAGATCGACTGGGATGAGGGAGGATAGAAATGTTCTACATCCCGATTATGGTGGTGGTCACACAAGGACATAAACATGACAAAGCTCACCCATCTCAATGTATGCTTACGATATACACATGTCATTGTAGGCGATTTCTACCGTGATGAAGCCGATTTTTTTAATGTGGCCCTTTTTTAAAGTTTAGTGGCCTCTGTTCTGAAGGACCCTACAGAGAAAACTGATGACCGAAGAAATATGGATTTTATGTCCTTACTTATCACACGTTTACCTGGCACTTCTTACATGCCGGGCTCTGTTCTAAGCACTTTACCAAACAGACTCCCTGGACCTCATGGTAAGCCTGTGGGGTAAGGGCTGTGATGGTCCCATTTTACAGATCTGAAGGAAAGGTTAGCCAGGAGCCCAAGATGGCACAGTGCAGAGAGTAGCAAAACAGGACTCTGCACCCAGGCAGGCTAGCACCAGAGCCCCTGCTCTTTGATGCGACGATGAGCTACTTATTAGCGTGAGAGGGAGAAGAAATGAGGTCCTCTGTAAATATGGACTCTCTGTTCCCCAGCAAGGTGCCCGTGAGCACCTGGGACAAGCCAGCAGGCAGGGCGAAGCCGACTGTCCCTGGGGCTTCACTCCTGAGCACCCATGCCACAAGACTTTGCTCCACGTCCCCACAGTCCACGCTCCCCGCATCTGCCAGTCCAGGCTTCAGTGCTTTCCAATGGCACAGTTCTAGGAAGCATCCGTTGATGCCTTTTAGCCTAATGCTAGAGACAGAGTTGATCATTTAAGCCATTATGCCTGTCCCCAAGAGGTATTAACAGAAAATAAACACGTGTGTGTGATTTCCTAAAGTTCTTCTCTACTTTTCTAATGACCTGTCTGCTTCTCATAAGTCAGGGTTCTGTGTGGAGAGAGCACTGGACCAGATTTCAGGAGTTCGAGCATGGGCTTTGCTACAGAATTGCTGTGTGATGTGGGGCACGTAACTTTCCTTCTCTGGGTCTCAGTTTGCTCACCTAAAATAACAGGAGGTTAGATCGAATCAGGGATGCTTGGCTTATGGGTCACTAGGAAGTCCACAGATGGACTTCAAATGTTCAAAGAATCCCCCAGAATTTGTATGCAGAAGGATTTGTGCCTGTGGCTTCAGGCGCCCCCTAAACTCTTCCGTTTTCAAGGGGACACACTATCATTCTAAAATTTCAGCATCACTTGCCTGCCAAAATCCAGTCTAGTTCTAAAAGTCTAAGACTCTATGTATTAATCTAAGTCTTTGTACTGCACACCAGTCTGGAACCTTCATTTACAGAGAATGACAAAGGAAACCCAGGACATTTGCGGCAAAGAGAGGACTAGCACACGAGTCTCCTGATTGTGCTCCAGTCTTTTTCATGCATTCGTTCATTCATTCACCATGTACCCATTATCACATGTACCCATTATCACCATGTACCATAATCACATGTTATTCAAATAGAAACTTTGACATATGCCATGAGTCCCTACAAGGCCCCAGGGCCTAACACAGCCCCTAGCACATAATAAATATTTGGTAGATGAAACAGTGAACAGGGAAGTTGACTACGTCCTGGGAATGGGACTATGTGGAGAAAAGACTGAACCCCCAAATTAGGAGATCCAAGTTTTGGCCTCAGTTTGGCTCCACACAAAGTGTCTTCCTTGCTGGCCCTTCTTTTCCCATCTGGAAAGTGAGGGAATAGACTAGCTTATTTCCAAGTCCCCTTCTGGACTTAAGATTCTGGGATGTCCAGACGACCTCTGGCTACTTGGATGGAGCTGAGAGAGCAGTGCCTGAGTTCCCCAGGCCAGGCAGGTCGCAAGCTTGGTGTATAAGTTATCCGCTGTCATGTAACAAATTAGCCTAAATTTCAGCAAGGTAAAACAACAGATACTTATCATCTCACACAGTTTCTGAGGGTCAGGAATCTAAATAGTTCTGACTCTGGTTCTCTCATAAGGTTACAGACAAGATGCAGGCCAGGGTGGCTGTCATCTGAAGGCCTGACGAGGCGGGAGGCTCTGCTGCCGGGTTCACTCACATGGCTATTGTCTAGAGGCCTCAGTGCCTTGCCCCGTGGATCCCTCCACAGAGCTGCGCATGCCGTAGCTGCTGCCTTCCCCCAGAGCAAGGGATCGGAGACAGAAAAAGACGCGCCAAGATGGAAGCTGTAAGTCTTTTTATAACCCAACCAGGAAGTGCGAATCTATCAACTATTTAATTGGTTGTACAGACCAATTCTTTTTTTTTTTTTTTGAAGATTTTATTTGTTTATTTGAGAGAGAGAGAGCATGAGTGGAAGTAGGGGAAGGGGCAAAGGGAGAGGGAGAAGAAAACTCCCTGCTGAGTCCCACTGAGCTCGATCCCAGGACCCTGAGATCATGACCTGAGCTGCAGGCAGATGCTTAACCAACTGAGCCACCCAGGCGCCCTGGTTGTACAGCTCAGTGCTGGTATAACATAGGCGGGAAGCACAGAGGACAATCATTTGAGCACCATCTGGGAGGCTGGGGGCCGCACCCAGGCCAGAGCCAAATCCCATAGGGTCCCCATTTAGACAAGACCACTGCTCATAGCTTTTGAGGGGTGTCCCAAAGGGGAGAGTTTGAGTAGAAGCCAGCCAGTATCCTCAGTGGAATGTCCCATGGGCTCCTTTCCAAAGCACACTCAGGAATTCTGCGGGGCTCCTCACGGAAAGCCCGCTGCTCAGCGCAGCCCTGCAAAGGCGAGGGCAGAGCTGTGGAGGGGAGCTTGGGAGGGACCTAAAAAACCTAGCAAAACCTCAATTAGCCAGAGAAAAATCAGACAGCACCCCCACCTCATCATACTTTTTCTGTACTCAATTCCCCCACCCTGATAAAGAAATCTACATACGATGGCTGATGATGAGGAGACAAATGGCAAGCAAGGATATTGCCGTTAAGAATTTTAAAAAGCCCTCCACAGATCTATACCTAGCAGCTTGCAGGCTATCTACATCTAAAATATTGTGAGGGACTGAACAATCCAGAATTATCAATGGATGATCCATTACCTTTATTTCGCTAGCTAAGACAGTAAAGTGAAATAAAACATTTTAGGAAGTTTAAAAAAATTAGCATTTCTAACAATGCAGCCTTTCTGCTGAACTTCCATCTAATTAGGAAATTAAATTAACCAGACCATTTCACTTCCTCAGTAAATGGGATTGGATTTCTTGTGGTGGCGACTCAGACTCCTTTCTCCATTTCCCTGACATATCCGGCACTTGCCACCCCCAACTTTCATTCCTCCTGCTGCCTGGAATTCTTGGTGAGCCTGGAGTTGGAGGGAGAAGAGGTGGATTCCCATCTCTGTTCTACGGCATGTCTCTTAGGTCCAGGGCATGTGGCCTCTCTGAGCTCCTTTTCCCTGGCTTATAAAGGAGGAAATTAACATATATGATTCCTTAGATCTCTTTCACCCCTAGCCTTCTAGGACTCCTTACACTGACCATTCTCTCCCTCTTCACTTCCTGAAATCCAGCTGCTTTCTCAAAATGCAGGTAAGACACTTATCACCACCTTGGAGCCTCCCTTATCTCTGTAGACAGAAGTAATTTCTTGCTTCTCTATGATACTGCAATTAGATGTTACATTGTGTTGTGTATAATATATAGGCACATTTTGTCTCTCTGACCAGATTCTAAGCTCTTTGAGGACAGGGGCCTGGTCCTTCTCACTTTTATATCCCTTCCACAACACCTGGCACAGAGTAGGTGCTCCTTCTGTGGTTTGAACGAAGTCCAAAGTCTTGTGATTTTGCAGCACACAGGTGTAGTGGGTGGCCTTAGCCAGCAGGGGGAGTGCGTCTGCCCCTTAAAAGAAGAAGCCCATTCTGAACCTTTACTCTATGGAGAGCTGATGGATAGATTTACCTCTGAGGATGAGAGGTGCATGGGACATTGAGTGCAGGCCTGAGGGACAGCCTGTTATTTCTCACTAAGAAGCCACCCTGTATTCTGCAACTTGGTAAACTGAATAGCATCTCAAGAACAGAAAGTAACCTTCATGATAAATTCAGAGCCCTTCCTCTCTCTAAGGCCTACATGGAGTTTCAACGGGGATACATTCTTGATTAAACACTGTGTACCTTGGGGCATTAAGTCTATGATAAATTGGGAGATAGGGACCTGCAACCTCATTTCTTTTAAGGATATTTAATTACAAAATTTCATAACAAAATTACAGCCTTATTAAAATGGTTCCTCACCAAAGAGAGGGTCTAGAAAGATGAGACAACGCCAGTGGCAGCTTTTAGATTTTCCAAGAGCTCTCCCTGTGCTGCTACGCTCTATTCCGAGGTCAGAAAGAGGAGACAAACACAGCTCTGTTCAGAAAATAGCCCCTTGGGAAGGGCAGTGTCTCTTTCCACCTACCCCCCACCATGATCCCACCCCCACAGAGCCTGGAGTACCAGGCAGCTAGGATCCCAGTAGGGAGAGACAAGCTGGTGGATAAACTAGCTTCTCTTTAAAAGGACAAACATCTTGGGGGGCCTGGGTGGTTCAGTCATTAAGCGCCTGCCTTCGGCTCAGGTCCTGATTCCAGGGTCCTGGGATCGAGCCCTGCATCAGGCTCCCTGCTCAGCAGGAAGCATTCTTCTCCCTCTCCCACTTATCCTGCTTGTGTTCCCTCGCTCTCTGTACCTCTCTCTGTCAAATAAATAAATTATATCTTTTTTTTAAATTTTAAAAATAAATAAGTAAAAGGATAAACATCTGCTGGCAATGGGTGACTTATTAGTCACTCACATCTTAGTATGAATTATACCAATCATTTTCTTTTAGCCCCCCACCCAATATGGTGGTGGGTGTTCAGCCCAAGAATGGTTGATTTGGTTGTATATTAAAATAAGTTGTAATTTCTAGGGCACCTGGGTGGCTTAGTTGGTTAAATGTCTGCCTTTGGCTTGGGTCATGATCCTAGGGTCCTGGGACAGAGCCTACTCAGCAAACAGTCTGCTTCTTCCTCTCCCTCTGTCCCTCTCACCCTCCCCTCCTCACCTCCCACTCATGTGTGCTCTCTCTCTCTCTCTGAAATAAATAAATAAATAAATAAATCAAAATAAATAAATAAATAAAAGAAGTGATGATTCTAGAGCATAGGATTCTTTGGAGGAGGGAAGTCAGAGTGATGAGTATTTGTGGGAGGGCAGCCAGAGAGGGGTGTCGGGGACATGGAGCAGAGGGCACACCGAAAGGTAGGGGACTGTGCTGACATCCATGGTGATGACAGCTGTTCCTGAATTTTTCCAAGAGCCTGCTCCTTGACCAGTCAACACATCAGACCACGTGCCCTGATTTCTCATTCAGAAAATACAGCTCCTTCACTTTCCTGGTGAGTTTCCTCTTCCACCATCTAGAAGCAGAAACAAGCAATCCTGGTGGTTTGACCTTGAGGTCCTTGCTTCATCTCTCAGAACCTGAGGCCTGATCTCCTCAACCAGCAACGTAGAGAGTCATCTGACTCCCCTCATTTTCCATCCATCTGCCTAGTGCAGAGTGAGCCCTCCGCTGCTGTGGGGGCTGTCAGAGCCCGGCACATCGGAGACCCTCGATAAACACTGGCTGGTGTAATTACAGAATCATTCTGGGTCCTGTATCCAGGGTCGGCCTGTGACACAAGGTCTGCTGCTCATTACTTACATCCACGTTAGCTTTTCACCCCTCGGCTGCCTAATTAGGAGCCAGAAAATGGTGTTGGAAAAAAACAAGAAATCTGACAACCCCAGCTGTGCTCTCCCGCTCCCTGGTCACTGTGCGAACCAGAGCACTGCCCCTCTGGAGGTGAGGACCACTTCTAGGAATTAAATACTCTGGAGCATCATGTGGAGAAGGTGTGTAAGTGTCAGGTGCCTTGTGGTGAAGCCACATCACGTTCCCGCTATGTGACTTTAGGCATGTCACTTAACTTCCTCTTTTTGTTTCTTCCCATCGCAAAATAGAGACGGTGAGGACCTGACGCCACCGTGCCCATTCAGTGCCTGATGTAGAGAAAGAATTGGGTCAACATTGGCTTCCTTTCCTGCCAGCCCTTTCTCCTGCCCCCCCTACCCCATAAAGGACTAGAACGTCGGAGCTGCAGGGAATCTGAAAGACCAGCCAGAGCTCTGTCTTATCTTTCAGATTAAGGAAGGACAGTGGGCGAGACAGAGGCGGGCCCAGATGAGAGGTCAGGAGGCCCCCATCCCTGTCCACACTCACACCCACTAGGGCTCTGCCATCGCATCACTGTCGTGGGGCTGTCGGCTCAGAGCTCAAGCCTCCTGGTTTCATTTAACCTGGTTTGCGGCTCTCCTCCTTCTCTGAAATTACATCAAGGAAGCTCTAACGACCATTAGCCATGGCGGTTTTTCCTTTCCGAGGCCACTCACATCTTTGGATAGAAATTCATCTGGGTAAGCATCTGTACTCTGCTCAGATTTCCAGCAGACTCTAAGAATTGTGCCCGGGTCTGGGCTCCTCCTTACAAGTGCCAGGATTCTAAATTCAAATTCACAAACCAGAGCCTGTTTTCTGGAACACGTCCAAATGTGGGTGAGTGAGAACAGGCAGTTTATAATCCTGAGATGCTAATCTACCTTTCCAGGTTCTGACTGCGGTGGAGGAAGTAATAAAGTTGGAGAACAGAAGAGGTTCTGAGCCTGAATGACCAATTAAGCCTCTTTTTAAATGACCAAGGGCAATATCTATAAGATACAAGCTAATTACAAGAATTAACAACAACCACTACCAAAAAACCCAGACACTTCAACTATATCAAATACTGAGGACCAGAAATGCAAGCCATCTTGTTTTTACTGCACCTAATATTTTTCTGCCCATCAAATTTAACCAAGTCCTAGCTCTGGCCTCAGTTCACTTCTGCTTCTGGATATATAGGGGAGGGGGCCAATGAGGAAGGAGGCAGGGATGACAGGAAACCGCAGGAGAAGCGAGAAGGCCTCTGAGTTAAATGCATAGCATACTGGTCAAAGGGCCTTTTCCCTCCTGCCACCTCCAAGGATTCATCCAGCAAATATTTGTGAAGCAACTATTTTGTGAGCCCTGTATTAAGCACTGGGGATGCAGTGGTGCCTGCCTTCTTGGAGCTGACATGCCCGGGAGGGAATACAGACAACAAAGAAGCATACGACAAATCAACTCTCAGATCATCTAAGAGAGTGCCTCGCCCTGAGAAGGCACTGTGGGAAATCAATGGACGGTGAGGAACTGGGCTTACCTGGGGTGCCTTGGCTAGATGGTCCAGTGAGCTTCTTTGAGGACGTGACCTCAATGATGAGTTGAGACCTGTATGATCAGTCATAAGTGATGGGTAAACCGGAGAGGACATTCCATGCAGAGGGCACAGCACGTGCAAAGGACCAATGCGAGGATGATCTAGAAGAATGGAGAGAAGATTAGAGTGGCTGCAGCTCAGTGCGCAGGGGCTATAGTATGAGATAGGAGAAGTAGGCAGTGGCCTGATGATCTAAGGCAGGGGAACGAGAACAAGGAATGGGTAGGTGAAGCACTCCCTGAGGTAAGACAGAGCTGGATTTGAATACCAGCTTTCAGATTTACCAGCAGGACCTTGAGCGGGTTATTAACCTCTGAGCCTCAGCTTCTGCATCGTTGAAATGGGGGTAATTGTCAATAGGACCAACCTCACATGACTAATGGGAGGAAGAAGTGACAGAAGGCATTGCCCGTGCTCTGCAGAGCCCCTGGCATACACTCGTTGGTCAATAAGTTCCAACTTCTACTACTGTGGACTTGTTATCGTGGACCATCAAGGTCACCTCTGGAGGCCTGAGCCCTTTTCAGCCTCCAGCACCCAGGATACCACCAGGGGGCAGTCTGTCAAGTTTTCTGGTTTCACCAGTGCCCGGTCCTAACTCTTTGCACCACCAGGAAAGGGCAAAGACCCTTTGGAGGCAAAGCCTGGTTGGGCACAGGGTTCCTGGAAATGTACACGGAATGTTTTCTGATTTCAGCAACAAAATGTAATGGAAAGAACAGCAAGGCTAAGAGTCAGATCTGGATTCTAGTCTCTACTTCACCTACAGATCAGTTCATTCTGGGTCCCAACATCCCTATTTACCTTGACCACGGTGTCATCAGGATGCCCAAGTGAGGTGCTGTGTGTGGAATGGCTCTCTAAAATGTACCTGAGTGTCTGTCCCAGATTTGCCCCTTGCCTGCTGTTTACTTAACCTCAGCTTTTTCATCTGTAAAATGGGCATAAGAATTGGACTCACAGGCTCATAGGGACGACTGGAGCAGTAAACGTGCGTGAGCAGCACCCAGCACATGTGAGTGGTACGGCCCCTTGTGTGCTGTTATCGCTTGCAAAGCTCTGTGTAGGTAGATCAGCTTCTGAATACAGGCCACGGTGGCTTTGGTTGCGGTGGCTGCTGGAGAACATGTGACAGACGATGAGCTCCCAGGAGATGGTAAATGGGAGACTGTGAGTGAGCAGAGAGAGGGGGGAGTTCTACGTAGAGGGGGGAGGGAAGGTGGCCAGTAACCATTCCAGGGAAACCTCTCCTGCCCTATAGTTGATGAAGGAGGAGGGGCACCTGCTGGCCACATCTCCCCAGCCCGTTCTTATTCCCTATCTCTTTCCGAATGAGTTCGGCATCAATTCCCTGCTGTATTGTAAGCTCCTTGAAGGCAGAAAAGGACTCATTCATCTTTGTTCCCCCACTGGCCTAACACAGAGCCCATGCCTAACAAGCCCTGAATAAGTGCTGGCCGAGACCCATCCATCCTGCACTGTGCCGTGAATTGGTCACTTCCCAGAAGCCCCTGGGCTACGCACTGAGCCGGAACTCCTCCAGCCCAGCTTCGGAATTGGATGTTCTGCCTGTGACCTGGGGGTGTTGGTGTCTCTGTGCTCATGTCCTTATCTGTAAACGTGTGCAGAGCACGCCATTGTCACAGGCAGGAGAAGAGGTACAGCCACCAGCTGGATTTCCTGGGCTCGCCATTTGCCCCGGACCTGTCCCTCCTGCCTGGAAGGCTCTTAGGAGGGGGTATGTGGCAGCAATGCTCTGTGATTGCTCTTGATAGGGAACAGGTGGGGGACGATGGCAGAGGGACGGGGGAAGGGCTGAGGGGAAAATGGAAGAGGCCTGACGTACCAAAAAAGAGCACCCACACTCCTAAGCCTCCTTTGCCATATGAGAATCCTGTTGAGGGGGAGGGATCACTCCCTCTCTCTGGGCCTGTTTCCTGTACTCCACGACAGGGAAAATATAAATACCCACTTCTTTGTCATCGAGGGCATAGTGCCCAGCCCACAGAATGTGCTTAAATGCATGTCGGCTATCCCGATAAGGCAGAGTGCAAGACCTGGCTTCCTAAATACGACAACGCCCCGGGTTACACTGGACTCCAAGGCAGTCTTAAGGCAGAAGAAAGTCTTATCCCCCACCCCCACCCCAGGGGTCAGGGTCAGGGGTGGGGGGCGGATCTTACCCAACAGGAAGTCTGGAAGGTCTTTTTTTTTTTTTTTTTTTTTTAATTTTTATTTGTTTATTTGGAAGTTCTTTTGTCTAAAAGATGCACACAGAATTTTGCATTCCTCTCCGTGATCTCTCTATTTATCAAAATGAAAAGTGTATTTTCTGTTTCTTACCAGCTAAACTGCCTACCACATGTCCTCTGGCCCCCTGCCCCTAGCACACCTTCCAGTAAAAATGGGTCCTCCAGGAAGATGGGGTGCTTTTACAGATGGGGTAATCTGTGGTCCTGGAATCCTTCCCAGATACCCCTGTTTAAGGAGTCCGGTGAAATAACCCTCTCCAGGTTTCATTATGTGCATTTCATATTGTAGGGGGCCAGCCTCAGCACCCTGACTTACTTCAGTAGAAAACTTGACCTTTGTCTGGTTGGGTCCAATCGGATCCTGAGGGTCCTGAATAAGTCCCCCCACCCCACCCCCACTCCCGCTGCAGGGCTCAGCGGCCCCAGCCAGCAGGCTGTAATTGGATGGATCAGACAACAGCCAGCCTGCGGGGCTCTCCACTCAGAACTCCACTCGTTACTGCTGTTTCTGCTGCCTGAACCTCTGGCCCCCTGCCTCCCTGGGGCCTGCCCTCTCCCTCCCTGCCCCAGACTCTGGCCCTGCCTTTGAGGTTCCTGGGCCTCCTGAGAGGTCCGAAAGCTCCCCGCTGCCCGCACCCCATGCTTACACACAGCTGTTGTAGCCACCTCGCTGGAGAGCGAATTGCGCTCAGGCTCTTAAAGACCTCCAGGGGAGCCGTTTCCACAACCTCTGCAGGAATCTGGTTCTAACATCTCCCAGCTCTCCCGGAGAAGAAAGCCTTCTTTTCATGAAATCTCAATTCCTTTCTCTTGCAATGAGCATGGAGTTGCTTTTAGTCTCTGCTCGTTTGAGCTACACTTAAACAGCCATAATTCCTCACGATTTTCATCCCGCTCACCAGCGTGGGGAATGTTGGCTCTGCCTCTGGTCAGCCTTCAGCCACCGTGTGCAGTTGCCGGGGGTCAGGGCTGGGTTCCTGCCTCTGAGGTGTGAGTGGAGCGATACTGAAACGGAGCGGACCCTTCCAGCACAGGGGTGGGGCTGAGCCAAGGGTGACCCTGCGCCTCTCGGGGTCCCTGGAAAGAGTGACACATCTGAGGCCGGTGGAGGGCCTCTTATGGGCCAGACCCTGAAGATGTTTAAAGGAAATACAAAGCCAGGTCCCTGCGAAAGAAGCAATGACTTCCCTGACTCCGTGGACGGTAGGCCATGCCCAAGACACTTACACTGGCATTCCAGCTCTGTCTCGTCAGCTGTTCCAGGTCGGACGGGCCACTCGCCCCTTTGAGCCATCGTTTGTGTCTACCACACAGTGTCAAGGCGTACTTTTTAAAAACTTATGTATTCTGTAAAGTTCTGCACAAACTGAAAGGATTACTAAAGACTGGGTGGGGAGGGTATGAAGCCAGGGGTATACCTCCAGATCTGCTACGGTGGGAATACAGAAGTGAGGTGCTGGAGGTCTGGGTGTGAGAAAGAGATGAAAGTGAGTGGCCTTTCAAAGGAAGGACAGGCAGGTGGAGGGGGCAGGTTGTGCATAGAGACTGGAGGAAAGAGAATGACAGCAGTCACCATTTCTGGGACGCTCACTATGTACCAGGCGCTCTGCTAAGTGCTGTGCCTACGTACTCTCTAGTGTTCCCTATAAAAGCCTTATAATCGTTTTTATTGTCCTCATTTGACCCTCGCATCTGGCAGTTCATAACAGTATCTCCAGACCCTGGAACTGAACTTGTGAGAAATCCATTCTACCTTTATTGGAATGGGGTGTCAAGATCAGGATAAAGTTTTCGGATGAATCAGGAAAGAACCAAGAGATGCAGAGAGAGCAGTGGAGGGGAGTACTCAAAAAAAAAAAAAAAAAAACCCACACACACAAAACAAAAACTGGTTAATTCAATCACGATGGAGTAATTAGAAATAATGTCCCTCGCGCATTTCAGACATGGATTCATTTTTCCCAGGTGCCATCCGTTCTTGTCCACCCGTTCCCATCAACCCTCTACCTCTATCCGATCCACTCCCTCTCTGAATGGTCTGGTTTCTCCCTCCTCCCCCTCTTTCCCCCATGGCTCCTCCCTCCCTCCCTCTCCATCTCCCTCTCTTCCCACACAATTACCCCTTCCATCTTCTTTTGTGTCAATACTTGACTCTTTGTGGATGACAAGATCTTCATGTTCGGTTTACACATTCAGAACAGACTAGAAACATTCTCCTCCATCCTTTGCTTCCTCTCCCAAGATCCTTCCTTCCCTTTCTCTCTCCTCCTGATTTTTTCCCCTCCTTTTATTTACTCCTTCCTCTCCTGTTCACTTTTCACCCATTTCTCTCTTCCTTTGGGATGGAACCAGCCGGGCACCCCTGGCCCAGAAGCTCTCTGGCTCTTGCTGTTAACAATGCCTGCTTCTACTCCCCACCGGCTCAAGGCCATTTTATTATTCTTCTTTAAGGCATGACCATGAGTTCATGTCTGTCCGAAACCTGGCTGAGTTGGCAGCTGGCCACGCCAGGCCAGGAGTGGCTGGAACCTGGATCAAGACCTACCCACCAAGACAAAGCCAAGATCTTGGGAGGTCTTGGCAGCTGGTTGGAGGAGGAAGTGAGGCCAGGTTAAGGGCATTGTCAAGGGAAGCTGGCATGAGGGGGTGGGCAGAGGCTCAAGAAGGCAGTTGATATCAGGGATATGAGGCAGCAGGTAGTAAAGACTCAGCCACAGGGAGAGAAGTAGAGTATCTGGACTCCAGAATCCTAGTCCTCAAAACCCTGGGTTGTGTGGTTGGGTACCAAGAGGGCAGAATGGGATAGAGAATGTTGGAGCTGGGAGTACCAGACAGAGCTCAGTCAGAAGATAAAGGTAAGAGCAGGTATTAGGACCTGGAGCAAAGGCAAAGCAGGACCAATGTCAGCCACAAGGCTAGCCTTAAGATTCAAGGTGAAGCCTTCCTACCGCTGACCTTGGGAACCCCCTGACCATGAAAGGTATTGGTGGCTGGGCATCCCAAGCAGGGATAGAGAGATGTACACTAGGGGTTCACCGTGGCCTTGCTTTGTCCCCGTGTCATACTCTCAGCTGGGCCCTCAGATTGAAAAGCCACCCCACTACAGTGTGGGAAAACTTCAAATCACCCAAGCCACCTAGGTACAGAATCACATGATTGTCAATTGTCTGCTGCAACGTCAATCCCAGGCTCCCCCCAGCCTACAAAGGCCCTGACCTTTCTAAACAGCTTTTTTAGGATTCCGTAATGTTCTCCTTTTACTAGTCCCCCTTCCCAGGTCTGCCCTCTCTCTTCACAGGAGAAGGGTCCTGTAGCAGGCACTCCCACTCTACACTCTTTTGAATTAGCTCTCTCCGGCCAGCTGGAAGCCCTCCGTGGTTTGTGACTTTCTACAAGAGCTTCTGCACCTTCACCCCTACTTGCCGCCCCTCCTGGGTCCCTTCTGTGCATCTGTCACTTTTAAGCCACCGTTAACACCAGTGCATCTGGAACTCACCAGCCATCCAATAAATACGTGTTCCTTAGAAAAAAGGGACGCAGCACCGTCCAGGTTGGCTTGAGAATGGGCTCTCTCCTCACTCTCCCTCACACTCCTCGCTTCTTGCACAGGTTATGGTTTCTCCTTTGTTACTACCGCTGCTTTGCCAGCCCCTCACGCAAACATCCATTTCTTCGGGGAAGACCCAGCCTAATTCCAAGGTCCCTCATCTGCAATTCCAAGGTCTCCCATCTGCAATTCCAAGGTCTCCAATCCCTGAAAGTCAAGAGACGCATTTTTGTTTTGTGTTGTTTGCAGGTTTGGTGCCAAAAGTCATCTGGTGACAAAACCTAACCTAACTGGTGTGAAGCTACTTTGTCCTCCCACCTGCTTCGTGAGAACATTCATATTTTTGCTGTAGAAATTCTGGCGGGTCACCTTAAGAGATGCTGCCCAAGACCTCCCTGGGGACATCTCACAACGTATGGTACCTTTCTGAATTTTAAAACCCCTTTGGCCTCAAGGGCTTGAGATAAGGACTTGAGCAACTGGAGTAATCTCTCTGTTCTTTTGCAACAGATCTGTTGGAACAGCGACTCGAAGATCTGAGACTCCCTGGCCCTTTCTTTCCTTCTAGAGAATGAGAAGACAGCTAGGTGGGTCAGTGAGGGTGACCAGGAAAGCAAGGATAGAAATCTTCTGAGCTGGAGAAAGAAGGGCCGACTTGGTATGATTCCAAGTGACTTGTGTAACCCATCGGAGGCTAAACTGTAGAGGGCACCTGGTTGCCAAGAGCCCCCCTGCCAATAAGCTTTCAGGTAACTGAAATGACACAGGAAATGTCTTGAGCTTTTCAAAAATGAAGCGCCACATCACCTTTCTGGTATTTTTTTAAAGTAAGTGTGTTTTTTAAAGTAAGTGTGGAATAAATTAATCAGAAAACACTGTGTGTTCACGCCAGTGTCACGTCCGCCTCTGTGATGTGGTCAAGCGTAAGGTGCAAACTCGGGACTTAAAGGGGCTTCCATTCCGATAGAATGACCAAGTTTTATGCATAAGAAAAAATTAGAAAACTGGGCGGCATGCATAATAGGTGCTAAGACGTTGCCGACCAGCACCAGAGCAGAAGAGGCAAAGTTCTCCGGCCAGAGCAGTTTGGGAAGGTGGTGTGGAAGGTGACGTTTAGTTTGGGTGTCAGAAGATGAGAAAACATCTTAGGCAAGTGTCCCAGATAAGACTGGACAAGGTTTTGTGGAAGGATGATATCGAGAGAGACTAGAGTGGAGAAGACTGGACTCGGAGTATTGGGAGCGGACTGAACAGGCTGGCTAGCCGTAAGGAGTGTGTTGAAAGAAAATGTATGTGTCTTAGTCTGCTCGTGTGGTGGTCATAACAAAATGCCACACAGGGTGGCTTACACAACAGAAATTCATTTTCTCACACCTGGAGGCCGGAAGTCCCAGATCAAAGAGCCAGCAGGTTTGGTCTCCTCAGAGGCCTTTCTCCTTGGCTCACAGATGGCCACTTCTGTCTGTCCTCACACGACCTTTCTTCGGTCCACGTGCAGAGGGAAGCCTCCGGTGTTTCTTTATTTTCTTATAAGGACACCGATCCCAAGGATTAGGGTTCTACCTTGTGACTCATTTAGCCTTAATTACCTTCTTAAAGGTTCTATCTCCAAATACAGTCACATTGGAAGTCAAGGCTTCAACATATGAATTGGAGTAGGGGGGGGGCAAATTCAGTCCCTAACAGTATACCTGTATCCCAGGAAAGCAAGGTGTGTCTGGGCAGTTTGTGAGGGCAAGATGTCTACAATGAGACAGGCAGGACAGGGCGGGATTCTCCATGGACACAGCCATGAACTGAGTGAGGGACGTGGAGGACGTTAGAGGAATTCGAAATTATAGTACCTGGTCTGCCTGGCCCGCTGGCTCAGCCCTCTCAAGTTCAAGTGCAGAAACCAGACTGCATTCCCTGGAGAACTTGCTGGAAAGAACGTCTCCATCATTTCCTGCATTTCTCTGTCCTTCCCCAGCACCTCTGGTCTGTTGCACCCTTCCTTGGCTAGCTGCAGGAAAGTGTGACATCATTACAGAGCTGTTTTGTGCAGACAGCCTAGTCACATCTGGATGGCTAATGCTGATAATTACTGCACTGGTTACTAAATCTGTCGGGTTTAGGTGAGGTGAGCCTCCACAGCTGGGGCTGCTGGTCACAGCTTCGCCTGCAGAGAGAGGTGAGAACAAAAACCAAGAAAGGTGTGCTCAGGTGCTTGGGACTGAGTGAAACCGGTTATTACCAGTCACTTGGTATCTCCCTGAGTTGGAGTTTCTGGCTAAGGGATGCTCATTGATCAGACAAAACATGACAACCTGCAACTTATCTCCACGCGAAGAGGATGGTGGGGACCAAGATCCAGAGACAAGTGTAGAGGTGGCCCCTTAGATGCCAAGGCTGTCACCATATGATTCAGATGCCCTCTGAACACGGTGGGGGCAATGATGTCGCAGGGTGCAGGGCAGACTGGACTTCCTATGGAAAGAGCTGGGAATCAGGAGTGTCCTTATGGCAAACTATTTGCTGCTAAGTGAAGGTTCTTAATTTGGGTCTTAGATGAAGTTTTAAGGATCCTTGAACCCCCTAGTTTTGCATGGCAACATGTTATACATCACGAGCATTTTTCCAAGAAACAACCCCATAACATTAATCAGAATCTTGAAAGTTTTGAAAGGGTTCTTTTGATCCCCCAAAGGGAAATGATTATAAGCCACCATCCTAGACCCCCTAGAGAAACAGGCTGACGTTGGGCAGAGCCCCAGAAAAGACCTGAGATCCCTAATGATCGTGAGGTGATTCTCGGAGATGTGCTTGTATGTGTGTGTGGGCACATGTGTTTGTATATTTTTCTAGAGGAAGGATTCAATAGTTTTTGCCACATTCTCAAAAGGGTCCACAACCCTCAAAGGATTAAGAACCTGAGCTAGTTCCAGGGCCCCGAAGTTAAAAAGATTGCCTATGTTTAGCTATTTCTTTCTAGAGGACGATCACAGAGACCTGAGAACAGTCCAAAGTAGGCTTGGTAGTTCTTCTCAAAATCTGGGGATAACTGGGGCCAGGGACTAGTTGCGGGGGGGGGGGGGGGGGGCTCCATTTAAAAAACAACAACAATAACAACAACAAAACCACTGGAATCCTTCTAAGAGTTAAGTCCCCAGAAACAGAGAGACGGTCATAAAGGCATCAAGAGATGGGAAAAGTCCCAGCTCGCTCCCTTTCGGATGGCATATCCTCAGGTCTTTCTCTTCCAGGGCCCCTTGCGTGCCCTAGCTTTCCGAAACCCAAAGACTTTACTCAAGGAAGCTCACAATTCATTTAAATCCTCACTGAGCGCCTACTCTATTCTAGGCGCAAAACAAAGGGCTTGTCTTCAGAGTGTTATCGATCCAGGTCCGTTTCCTAACCAGCACACGGGTATTTTGGGCACTGCTGACCTAGCGCGTTCTTCCCAAGCTTGGCCCGCGTGGCCCCTGGTCCGGGGAGGCCGAGACCATCCTGGGCACTGCGGCTGGCTGGGGGGGTCGAACAGGAGGTTAGCAGTACCTGTGAGCAGAGCGGTGAGGGAGGCTAGAAAGACCAGAGCCGGTGGGCCTGCTGGGAGACCCCGGATTAAGCTCAGTCCCCGCGCTGCTGGAGCGGGAGCACGATGGGGTGGGGTGGGGGCACTGGCGGCGGCGGGCGGGGACCAAAGAGGAGGAGGGGACGCAGTGCGCCGCCGCCTCCGCCGCCGCGCTTGCTCTCGGAGCTGCGCTCGCCTGCTCCCCGCCCTCTGGGGCCGTCGCGAAGCTCAGCTCTCCATACTGAGCAGTCCCCGGGAGGCGCTCGGACACGTTCCCAGGGTCGGCGCTCGCTCCGCAGCGCGAAATCTCGCCATCAGCGCGCCTCGCGCGGCCGCTCCGGCCCGGCCCGGCGACGCCAGATCGCTATCGGCTGGGGGAAAAGCAAGGCTGAGCCGCTGCTCGCGCCGCCACCCTCGGCCCCGCGCGCTGGGGTGGCCGCGGGTCCCTGGGACCCCGGGGCTCGCCTCCCTCCCCACCCCCCGGCCTTCCTTCTCGGCGCTTCCTCCCGAGGGACCCCCGCTTCCCGCCGACCCGGGGCCCCCAGTGCCCAGCCAGGCGCCCTCGCCTCGCCCCTCCTCGCCAGGCGCCGCTGCCTCCTGAAGGTTACGCGACGCCAAGGCGGGGTGCGGGGGACGCCCGCCCTCGCCGCCGCCCACCCCAGCGCCCGCCGCGCCGCGCCGCGCCGGGCCGGCCCGGCTGCCGGCTGCCGGCTGCTGCCACCGCAATCCCCGCTCCTAAATCAGCGCGGGGAGGCGTCCCCTCCCCCACCGGCTGCCCGGGCTCCCCGCGCCGCGATTGGCCGCGCGGGCGCCCCCAGTCCGGGGGCCCCCCCGCTCCAGCCGCCGCGCCATTGGCTGCGGGTCTCCGCCAGCCTTTACATAAGCCCGGGCGCGCTCGAGTGGAGTTGTATAAAGCGAGCGAGCGGTGGCGGGGCGGGAGGCTCGAGGCCAGCCCGGGACCGGGGCTGGGAGCTGGAAGGAGGCGGCGGCGGCGGCGGCGGCAGCAGCGAGCGCCCGCGCTCCGGCGCCCCCAGGCGGTGGGGCTGAGAGAGCCCGAAGATGGCTCCGAGCGCTGACCTCGGCGTGAGTACCCGCTCCCTGGCCCCCACTCCCTCAGGCGGAGAAAGTTTCTCCCGCCCTGCGCGCCCCACCCGACCCGTCCGCAGGGGTGGCGGCGACCGGGGAACCGGGAAGGCGGACGCCGCCAAGGCGGCGGCGGCGTCTGTGCTGCCAACTTACTGAGAGGCACAGGACCCGACCGGCGCGCCGAGCCTCCCCCGCGGGCTGGGGGCGAGGCGGGCGCGGGGCTGGAGGTGGAGAGGTGGGAGAGGGGGTGTGCGGACCACAGCCCGCCCCGCTGGCGGGGAAGGTGCTGGGGCGCGCTGGAGGTCAGCCGTTTGGGGAGGGGTCACTAGGGCGACGAGGGGGGGCGGAGCAGGTGAGAAGGGATGTGCCGGGGGTATCTGGGAGCCACCCAGCGGGGCTCAGCCTCGGGCCGGGGAAGCTACTGGCCTCGACCGGGAGACTATGCTGCCAGGATGGGGAAGAGCCCCGGGGAGCTGGCGCTTCTTCCCCGGGGAAGCCGAGGTCCTGGCACAGCGCTCGGTGGGCAGAGAGCTCCGGGAGCTAGCCCCGCGAGCGGCGTAGCTGCCAGCTGCCTTTGCTGGACCGAGGTGTGGTCTCCTCGCTCGCAGCCTGTCTCGGGCAAACCAGCTTCAGGCATTCCGGGGGAGCCGGGGATCTTTCTCCGCCTGTGGGGGCACCTGGAGGCTTGGATGGGGCACAGGCCAGGCTTGGGGGCATGCCCAACAATGCAGCGCGCTTCTTCGCAGTACAGTAGTTGGGAGCCCTGGTTAGTCCCATTTCTGCAGAAACCAACTCAAGAATCCAAAGTCATCCCAGCCTGGATGGGAGCCTCCCAGAGTGGTCGCGGAATGCTCCTGAGGTTGGGAGGGGGGGCACTCCCCTTCCTCTAGGAATGACTAATGAATATTGCTGGCGGTGGTGGTGGGGTGGGCACCTAGTGTGGCTTCTCTGCGTCCCAGGAGGAGCTTCAGCTTTCCAGGCAGGACACATTCTTGAGTCACACTTGAGATGTCTTCTGGGATGGGTGCAGGACTTCTCAAGTGAAGCCAGGTGGAAAAGAAGGCAAAAAAGCTTCCAAGAATAGGGGACAGCTCTGTAGTGCTGTTGAGAATCAGGTGAGAACTCATGGGGGAAGAGAATCGCTACTGATGGGAGATTTTTTTTTTTTTTTTTTTACCCTGAAGACTTAGGGCTGGGGATACCCAAGGCTGAATCAGAACAAATTCAGAGTAGTGCTTGTACCTCACTTCAGCCGTGAGGAAGGGGAGATGGAGGATGGAAAAGTGGGAACATGGCAGTTCTTCCAATAAACCTCTTGAGGAAGCATTTTCTCTCCCTCTGACTCAAGAACATCATTCTGGCAGCAGGTCCTAAATTCAATTTAAGAAGCCATGAAGGGAGTTTAGGGTTTTGGTGCTGCCACAGTGGACCACAAGTAGAATATTCTGACTTGTAGTTGGCACTAATGGACTCTGGAGAAGGGCAAAGACATGCTGCTCAGTCAGGGTGTATCCTTCACCTGTACCCCATTCCTGAACACGGTGGGTGTTTTGGATTCCTAGGGGAGCTCCTTCAGCCTGGAGATCTTCTGTGGGGGTTATCAGTCCATTCCCCAACCAGCTCCATCCTCCGCCTGCGGTCAAAATTTTTCTGCTCCATTTCCCAACACCTTCTCTCCACTGGGGATTTGTGCAGGGAGATACCTGCTTGTTGCTCTTTCTTCCCTTCTCTCCAACTGGGTTGCACCTGGTGTTCTAAACCCTGATATTTATTATTTGGCACCTTGGTGTTTGCTTAAGACGTCCTGTCGCTGCACAGGAGTGCCCCTATGAATGTGTGGACCAAACGGCTGTGTCATGCGAGGGAGTCAAACCTAGACGGTGTGGAGAGGGGACCACGGACCACAAAGGCAGTACTATGAAAGTGCTTATGACAGTCTCCTGTTCTCAATCTTCTGGCTGACTGCCTAGGTGATCAAGGTTAAAGGTGGAGCAGGCTCATTGGTGTCCAGTAGGGGGCGCCAAAGGCACCCAGCTGGAGACCACTGACTTTCCCACTTCTTGCCCTTCACTGACCATGGTAACTAAACACTTTGGGCAAGCCCAGACCACAGACCCCAACCCTCACCTTCATGACGGGAGCCCTGCTACCACAGGTTTCCTGGACGTCAGCTTTTCCTTGTGATCTCAGGTGCAATGGGGCAGGTGCACACACAACATTTCAGGGAAAGAGCTGGTGCTCAGTCCCACCTGCTCTCTGAGAACATTCCTTTGCTCTTGGTTCTGGTGGGTTCTTTGAACTCGTTATGAGCCCACGGAGTCCAAGAACATTAGGACTAGAAGGGAGGATCCTCGAAGAGCATCTAGTCCAACCTCATCCCTTCCCCAACACTCACACGCATACCTAATTTACAGATGATAAAGCTGAAGCCCAGTCAGGACCAGTGTGTGGCCCAAGGTCACATGGCTATTTGGTGGAAGACATTGGACTAGGTCTCAGGATTCCCAGCTCCCTACACAGAGCTCTTTCCAATCCTGTGACCTGCTTCTTCTTTACTATGGAGATGGACGTGTGTTCTCAGCACACTATGTACTCATAATTGCTGACATTGGCAAATTAATAAATTTAGTAAATTTGGGGAAATTTCCTTGGAATCAATTATTCGGAGCGAGGAGCAGGTAAAGTTCTTGTAATGTACATATACAGGTAATAGAAATTCTGAGTTGCTTTTTCCCTACCGTCCACTATCTTATCTCGTTATTCCAAGCAGTCTTTTAGGCAGAAAGAAAGCAACTCCGGCTCTCAGGCCATGCATGCAGGCATCAGAAAAGCCCAGTCCCTCGCTGTGGTCTTGGAAGCCAGGCCAAAGCGCTTCCTTTCTCTCACAAGGGCATGCCAGCGTAGGCTCTCCCAGTCCTGCATCCCACCGCTGCCTCTGGCACCCCCAGTACTCAGATCCTGGATGAAGTGGAGAGTTCCCAACCATTATTTGCCCATTTCCCCATCTTTGCCGCTCCCAGCTCAAGGGCAGAGTGCTAGGATGTTCTGTTTTTGCAGAATCCTTGTATTAGGGCTTCTTGGGTGACCTGGAAGATACTGCCATTTCCCCTGCCCTTTTTCTGTTCTGTGAGTGTGACTGTCAACATCCGAGCTGGGCCTTGGGCAGGAGGCTTGCTGAGTGGCCTGTGGACCACCCTTCCATTTCCTCTCCCCACTCTGTTCCTTTGCACACGGCGTAGAGCTCCTCTGGGGTCCCCTCGGAGCCTCAGCAGACTCAGTGGCGACCCTCAGGAGGAACGAGTGCTGCCAAGCCAGAATTCTGAGAGCCAGATCCTCTTCTGTCCCTAAAGCTCACCCAAGGGATGCTTGTTGCTGGGGAAGATGCTTGAGTTTCCTCTTCTCCTTCAGGTTCACAGGCAAGTTGGGTCTTAGTCTTCAGGGGGAGGAGGAAGGTAGTAAGAGTAGTAAGTGGACCACCAAAGAGCAACAACCCCCTCCTTTAGGAAGTAGAGTTCTGAGAGGGTGCGCTTGGGTCTGCGCCAGCTCCTGGCTCTAGCTGAAGAAATGTGCCTGCATTCCCAGGACTTGTTCTGGTCTGGATAAGGAGAGGAATGTAATTACATGAAATATGGCTAGAGCACAAGCTCTCTGGTGTTTTGTTGAATGGAAAGAGAACATAGAGTTGGAGAAGTGGCATTAGACCCTGAGAAAACAAGAAGTCACCCTTTTCATGAGCCCCACTAGGTGGCTGACTCTTATTTCCCCTACTCTCATTGGGAAGGCAGCCCAGTGTAGTAGGAAGGACACAGGCTTAGAATCTGGCTCCCCCACTCACTGGCTTAGAGACCTTTGGCAAACCGCTTAACCTCTGCATGCCTCAGTTTCCTCCTTTGCAAAACAGTGAAGCTGACAACCCTGTGATAAGGATAGGATAGTGAAGATCAAGGAAGACAGTCTTTAACATGCCTCTGCCCTTAGCAAAATGTAAGGAGGTATTCAGCTGGAAGAAGATATTATTGCAGGATCACTGGGAACCACACTGAGTCTTCCTTTGCCAAGCAAGCGAGGCTGAGTGTCCAGATTTGTACATCGGCCCCTGCTCAAAGCAACATCTGGACTGATGGACAAGGCCTCCCCGGCAGGGCTCCCTCCTTGCCTTCTCCCCTCCCCCACCCTAGGGTTGTCATTTGGGGGTTCTGCCATACTTAGGGAAAAGAAATTTTACAGGTCCCAGGATAATTCTGAATGTGATGAAGGGCCCTGAGCTATTGATTCCTAAGGAAGGATCTTTGTGCTGGGAGAAGCCTTCCGCGGAGCCCAGTGATTTAAGAGTGCTGACAAATCCATGCTTCCTGAGCCTCCTGCAGGCTGCAGATACAGGCTTCCAGGCCAGCCAGGGCTTGGTGAGGGATTTCTGGGGAGCCTGGCTGGTTGCTTAGGGGACATAAACCTGTGAACTCTGCTTAGGAAAAAGTATGAAATCAATTGGTTCATTATCACACCCAACACACCCTGGACCACTTAGGGCATTTAAGAAATGAGAAGCAGCAAAGGACTTGGAGGGTGCATTGGAAAAGTAGACAGAGAGATGTGAAGGGCTTGGCAACAGGAAGACCTTTTACTACTGAACCACTCATGATCTTGACCTTATTGAAATCCTTTGGCAGTGACCAGAGGGCCTGTGTTGCCCCCCAGTCATTTGGCGGTGTCTGGAGACATCGTTAGTTGTCACCACTGGGCTAGGGAGGGCTAGTAACATCTAGTGGGGCAAGGCCAGGGATGAGGCTTAACATCCTACCATACATAGGACAGCCCCCAGTGAAAAATTGGCCTAATATGTCAATAGTGTCAGGGCTGAGAAACCCAGGCCAGAGCATCGCCACACAGAATCGGAGCACACCGGAGGTGGGAGGGATTTCAGAAGTGTCCTCATCCTGCTCTCCCATTTCACAGCTCAGGACACTACGACCCACAGAGGTGAAAAGACTTAGTGAGGGTCCTACAGCAAGCTAGCAGCCAAGCTCGTCTGGAACTCAGATCTCCTATTTGCTGAGACCGACTTACACAAACTCTCTCAAAGATGTTGTGAAGATCAAATGGGAGCTGTGAAAACACTTGGAAAATTATAAAGAGACTATTATTAATATTGCTATTAATAAGAATTCGGGAGTTTGGAAAGTTCTATTTCTGGCTGTGCCACTGACTCATTGTGTAATATTGGGTGCCTCGTCCCTTCCACCTGCATGCCTCTCTGAGTGTGTGTGTGTGTGTGTGTGTGCGCGCGTGTGGCTGGGGGAGGTGGGGAAGGTGATCTTAGCAAATAAGTATATCATAATCATTACCTTTAGAGAAATGTCCAAAGATTTGCCCTTCAAAAACCCTAGCCACTTTTTAAAAAAAGATAAAAATTTTCCTTGAAAGAAATCATGTTGGCTTCTTAAGAAGCAAAGCGTTTTCTTCTTGGAATAATTCCAGTACCTTCGCCCTGTAAGTTGGTTCCAGCCCAGGAAATCTGATCAACATCCGGAGGAGATACTGATATCTCCACAAATGACTACCGATTGGATTTGTCCCCCCTCCCTCCGGGAAAGGGAGGTGGCAGCTTCACTCTTTCCTGCTCAACCCTCTTGGCACAGGGAAGTTCTGCAAGGAACTTCACGGAGGGATGGGAAGGCGAGTCATTAATTAGTAAAACCTTGTTTACTTAACAGACATATTCTTAAAGATCTCTTCCAAGGGACATTTTGACATATTACTTTAATTAGCCACAGAAGAATTGCAAGTGCAGAGAGTGTATAAAATGACCCTTCCCGTTGTTTCTAGTTACTCTTATCTTTGTTTGCACCCAACAGGTACAGTGACAAGGTCACGGGAATCACTGCTGAGCTCAGGCTGTCCCATTGACCAGGGGAGGGACTGCAGGGACTTCCTCCCTAACAGCAACATCCACCTGCCTGGAGAACAGCCCCCCAAGGGGAGGTTCTCCCACGGCATCCCTGCCATACCCTATTTTGATGTCTGTCCCTAAGGACCCCTCATATCAGACAAATCCTTGTTCAGCTGTCTAGATGGGGAACAGGCCTGGGAACCCGATCCCAGCCTGCATGGGCAGAGGAGCTCTTGAAGGATTGGCAGGAGCAGCCTCTGTTAGTGTTTTTCACTGAAGGGCTGTGTCTGGGCTTGTCCTCCATGTGCTCAGCACTGAAGGTAGGAAGTCACTTGAGTCTCTCCCAAGAGGATCAAGGTTACACCCTAGTCCATCCCTATAACAGAGGAGCTAAGCAGACAGGCCCGTTCTGTCTCTTGCGGACACACTGTCTAAGGGATGTCACATTCCCTTTCATCCTGGTCTCTAGGAACAGACTCTTCCTCGGAGATCGTAACCATGCACCTCTCAACGGAGAAGCTATGTATGTCCAAGGAGGCTTTGACAAGTGAGGACACAAGAGTTCCTGAGAAGGAGGAACACTGCCTTATAAGCAGTGTCAGGAAATCACTGTGTCTTTCATTCTCACTGTGAACTCCATGCCTAGCGTGCTTGGCACATGCAAGAGCTCAGTGGGTACTTGGCTGGATTAACAGGTGAATGTAGGTGGCCATTCTGGGCCAGAGGTGGCTCTGGGTATGAAAGTGGATCTCCAAACTGGCCTGGATCAGCAAGGCCACTTTTCCTTCTGGCTCCTTCTTCCCAGCAGGCTCCAGAAACCTCGAGGTCCTGCTGCCCAGGCAGGGGTTGGGGAGCCCAGGCAGGGCGCACCTTATGAGATGGTGGCCAGCTCTGAGCCCCGAGCAAGGCACAGGTTCTCTTCCTCTTTCCCTCTCTCTTCGTGCTCTCTCCCCTTCCTCCCTCCTTCCCACTAGGCTACTGCAAGGAAGCTCAGCGCAGATTTGCCTCACTCTAAGCTGAGAGAAGAGAGGATAATTCGGATTTCCACTGAAGACAGACTAGGGAGTGAATCGCTACTTCGCAGGAAGATTCCCAGGGGCGTGCTTCTAAATAGCAAGGTCTGTTAATGCATTTCAAGTGACTTAGAGGGGAAAAAGGCAACAAACCCTGACCCATAGACTCTTAGGCCTGGAAAAGCACTTGGGAGGTCATCCAATGCCACGCCACTCTGCTGCCCCAGGATGCCCACATCCCTTCTGTGAGACTCTCACTCTCTCTTCAGGAGCACCATCTGTCTGTCCTGCAGCCTGCTGCCCCAAACCTAAAACGCTCTTCCTGCGGTGCGTGGCTGGTCATGTGATCATGTCGCAGCCCACTTCGAACCCTCTCCTGTGGTGTGACTCCAGGCTCCTTGCCCTGGCATAACGGGCAGGCCCTACAGGCCCCAGCGGCTGCCTCTGCCTTCTCCCGCACCCTGCGCCCCACACCCTGGACACTGCATTCCAGCGACCCCCACGTTTGCCGTGTCCACTAAAGCTGTGTCACAGCCACTCCATGATCCATGTGGAATGCAACTCCCGTGGAATCTCCGTTCTCCTTCGCTCCTGCCCTTACCCCCGCGTCACTAGCCACCCCCCCCCCCACCCCTGCCACGGGCTGCACCTGCACTTCAGCCGTCTTGCTGTTCTGAGCTTCTCCCTGTGCATGGGCCTCACCGCCCGTAGACCGCGAGCTCCCAGAGGTCAGGAGCCAGGCCTCAGGTGTCACTTCCAACCTGGCCCCTGGGCGTGTCCTGACTGAGTATGCATGGGTGGAAGTCGGGAAATTGAGGAGAGTCTGGTGTTGGGAAAGCAGTGCTGAAGAAGTCAGCGAGGTCCACTGGGCTCCCCAGACAAATTAGTCATGGAAGCAAGCCTATTCCTTGAAGTCTGACAGTCCCAGGCGTTCCACCCAATTTCTGGCCCCTACTCCTGGAAGGGGAGTCCCTAGTGGGCCCGGGGGCCCCCTCCTGAGCTGCGTTCCTCTGGCCCACAGACAGCCGTTGGCCATGGTCTTAGCGCGATCACTGTTGCCCTCCCCTGCCACGGACGGACCTCCTGTCGACCGGGCACCACGCTCAGCACGGAACGGGCATCATTTCGTTTCGTTGCCCGTTCCACAGACAGGGAAGTCTCGGCCGTTCGTGATGCTCGAGCAGGAGCCACTACACCGGTGCACAGGGCCGGGAGATGCCGTTTGTGCGCTCACTCACAGAACCCAGCTTCATTAGCCTGCCGGTCTCCGGGGCACCTCCTCGCCCGGGGCCCCTGAGTTTTCACCTGCCTTCTCTGGAGCAGGAGCCAGTCTGCTCTCTGCCTGGGAGTGCAGCTGCCGGCAGCATGGGGTGCTTTCCCCAGGTAGCGGGAGAGAAGAGGAAGCCTTCTATTTTCTGGGTGCTGGGGAAAATGCAGAGGACAGGGTGGCCCCTGGGGGCAGGGAGGGGCAGAAATTCTAACATTTGGCGAAGCAGAGGACCTGGCCAGAGACAAGGTGGAGAGACACCGATGACTGAGGCCTTGGAGCATTTACGCCATGGGGCAAGGCCTTTGTTCCCAGCGTTGGGCACAGGGCCTGCTACAGTGTGGGTGCACGGGAATACGGAGTGAGTAATGGCCGAGGGAAGGGTACCCCCAGACATCCAGCTTTCTCTCCCACTCAGGCCCGGGGTTTGCTTCCCAGCTGGAGTCCCAGCTTCCAGCTACATCCTCCCATGGCTTCTCCACATGCCCTGGCTACAGCGGTCTTTCTAACACACCCCTCCACCTCTGGCTGCTGTGGCTCACCAGGCCACTCCCCTTCTCCATCCTCTTTCCCAGAGGTTGTCCTGCCCCATCCCGTGCTCCCACCACACAGAGCCTCACTGCATGACACAAGCTGCTTGTCCACATGCTCTGCTGTCCCCTCAGCCCGGGACACTTCCTCCACCTTGTCCCCCAGCTCACCGCTGCCCCTCTCTTGGCTCTCCCCCAGCTCCTCTGGGCAGGGGTGTTTGCTCCTTCCACTGGGCTTCCATCTCACCTCCTCTAAGACAAGCTCATTATAGCAGAGCGTCCAAGAATGCTAGTTCCGGAGCCAGGGGGCTTAGACACAGAATCTGGTTCCACCACGCCCTAGCTTTGTGACCTTCAGCAGGTTACTTAACATCTCCATGCCTTAGTCTCCTCATCTATGAAATGGGGTCCATAGTAAAACCCACCTCACAAGTTACTGTGAGGACTGGAGGAGATCATCTGTGTGAAGGGGGAGAGTAACGCCTGGCACCCAGTCAGGGGTAGACAAGCGTCACTATTACTACCCACTCCTCATATAGGACTTGTTACACAAAATTGCAGTGAAAACCTGTTTGCCTGGTATCCAGAGTCCCATGAATTAAGTGGAAGAGAGAGGGAATCAGTTCTGAGATTAGAAACTGGAGCTCCGACAGGCGTGTGGAAGTGGGTGAGGTGAGAGGGAGGGGCTAGTTAGCAAGTATTGCCACTGTTCAGGGGAAGGGTAGAGGGGCGCATCTCTAGCAGTGGGGTTGGGAAGACTGGGCACTTTTGAGAAGTATTCATGGGACACAATGGACGTGGTGATCCAGCGATTGTGGGGAAGGAGGAAGACGCGAGAACCCATTGTGACACCAGATTTCCAACCTGAGTGACAGTGTTGGGGTTCAATGGGGCCCAGTGAATAGCATCCCCCTTCCCTACTCAGATTCAGGACCAACTGAAAGAGAGAAAGGGGAGGAAGAAGGGAGGAGAGAGGCAAGTCCCAGATACCCTCATTACCGATACAGCTGTTTGGAAGGCCTGGCTTCAGAGTGGGCTCCCTGTGGCGGGGGGCGGGGGGGGGGGGGCTGGGGCTGAGCCTCAGCCCGTGGCGGCGAGTGGCCTCTGTTGGGAGGCAGGTCCAGAAAGGTTCCTGCATGGTTCTTGCACACTGAGCAGCTGGGAGACCCTGCTGCAGCCCTCAGGAGGAGGACTCGGGAAGGAGGGAGGCCAGGAATATGGCGCTGGTCCTGGAGGTTCTCAAGCTCACGCTCTTGATGCTTTGGGCTAGATAATTCTTTGTTTTGCTGGCTGTTCTGCGCACTGTATGAAGTTTGGCATTCTACCCTCTGAATGCCAGTAGCATTCCCTTCCCTGGTTGTGTGGACCAGAACTGTCTCCAGATATAGACAGGTATCCCGGGAGGTGGGGTGGGGGGCGCAAAATTGCCCCCACCTGAGAACCCATGTTCTAGTCAAGTGGAAGGTCCTCTGGAAGCAAACCTCAGGAGTGGGAAATAAATGCTTCCTTCCCACCACTGACCCGGGGATCGGGGCAGGTTGGGGTGACCACTGGGTCTTCCATACCTCTGGGTCTACTCTCTGGATGCTCTCCTTTCCCTCCTGCCACTCCTATCCAGCTGCCTTCCGAGCATCCTTCAGCTTAATTTGCGGCAACACCCCCTACCTCTTCGGAAGCAGTCCAGGTCTCTGCCCTGCCCCCAGCTCCCTTAGTGAATTCTTTGTGCTCTGGCCTCCAACCTCCCCGCCCCCCCGCCATACAGCACATGTTAATTAAGTTTCTCCCTGTGACCCCAGCACCAAGAGCAGGATCCCAGGGTCTATAGGGATTGTCACTGCGGGCAAAGGAACAAAGACAACTTCTGGTAGCCCTTCTCCAAAGATGCCTTGGTTCCAGTCACTCCTGGGTGGGGCTTGGCCTCTGCGGGATGGAGTGTTCCTGCCGCTGCCTTACTCCCCAGAGCCGCTGCCCCCCCTACAGTGTCTGGAAAGGGTCAGTGTTCCATGCTCATTTCTAACTTCTGAAGCATTTGGGGCTCTTTTGTCGAGTGAGACTCTGCCCCCCTACAGTGTCTGGAAAAGGTCTGTGCTCCTGGCTCATTCTCAACATCTGAAACATTCAGGGCTCTTGCTTTTGTGAGAGCTCGGGGTGGTGTCCTTGGCTCTTTCGATAATCTCTAAGGAACTGCTTGCCCTGGAAATTGCCCTGGAAGCTTCCCCCCACAGCTGTCTGACCCCACTCCGAGATCTGGGTTGCTTGGTTACCAGCTTTCAGACCCAGTTCAGGAAAGTCCCAAGGCCACAGAAAACTGAGTCTGGCTGCATGTGACCCGCCTCACAGCCAATGTCTAAAGACTGACCCAACACTATCTGTGTAGCAAGACGGGGAACAAGCAATGAGAGCAGCCCGGCCTGGCCCCCAGCAAGTGTCCACGAGCTCACCTAACCGTTGAAACCTTGGTGCGTTGTCTGCTTCCCACGTCACAGATGATGACACTGAAGAGCTGACCAATGGAGGAACGTGCCCAAGGTCACTACCTAGTTGATGGGGATTGCGGGGGGTGGGGACACTTGAGATCCAAATCCATGTCCCTAACTCCACGCTTTGGGGTTCCCCCCTCTTTTTATCCCACTAAAGACTGTTCAAGAAGTTTGCTTATGGATCCTTTTTTAAAATCATTACAAAGCAATCTTCTCACTTCCTGAACCACAAGTCCTAGCATCCCTTCCCCTTGTTAAGCCAGACCCCTCCCAGCCTCCTCCCCACACCTCCCCTGCAAGAGCAGCCCACATTCCTTACAGAGGCTCCGGGTGCTCTGGCCCTGTGCCCCTTGGCCCAAGCTCCACCTTTGGTATTTAGTCTCGCCTCCTCCAGGCTGCTCGGCCCTGGGTGTCCCCCCTCCACACCTACGTGCTGAACCTCGGACTCCGCGCCACTCAGCAGGCTCAAGAACATAGTAGGCGGGTCATGCCCAAGCATTCAAGAAAACAAAAACTGTCCGTTCAACCTATTTTTTGATCCTGTGTTTAACTTTTCCATGCTCTCCCCAAAGATTCAGATGTTCACAGTGGTGTGACGGGAGGTTTCTCAGGTCAGCCATGTAAAATGGGAGGTCACCCCCGGTGCCCGCGGCCCTTCCACTTCACGCAGTCCCAGCGCCTGCTCTGCTTTCTTCCCCAAACTCCCAACCAACCTCACCTCTTCCGGTGACATTCTGTAGCTAAAAGTAGGTTTTATTCATGTACTTCAACAAGCTGGTTGAGGACATTTGAGGAGTAGAAACATTTTTCACTTTAAAACAGAGGGCAGCTTACACTCCCAGATCTTGAGGACCACGAGTCTAGGGCCGTGGTTCTCAGCCCAGGCTGTCCATCAGCATCGTCTGGGGAGCTTCTAGAAATACGCAGCACCTGAGCCCCACCCCAGATCAATTCAATCAGAAACTGGGTGAAGGACCTGGGCCGTGTTGTATTTTGAAATACTCCCAGGTGAGTCCTGTGGGCCAGCTGGGGTTTAGAACCTTGGTCTAGAGCCTTGCTACTAAAAGTGAAGTCTGCCGAGGCCTCATGGGATGCTCTGTGAGAGTGCAGAAACTGAGCCCCACCGCAGACCTACCAAACCAGAATGTGCATTTTGACCAAGACCTTCAGGTGATATGTAAGCACGTTACAGTTTGAGAAGCCTTGCTTTAGGCAAAGAAGAGTTTTTAAATAACTCTATGACAAGTGGCAAGCCATTTCTGCTGATTCATATTATCATTTGGGCATATTCAACATTTAACAAACATTAATTAAGCACTAACTAGTACCAGGCACTATGATGGTTTTTAAGAACACGTTGGTGAGCGTCTCTGTCTTAGCGGCAAATTCCTGCCCATAACCCATTTTCTCTAGGCTGTGGCATTTGGTGATAGCCATCCCTTTTCTCCTGGACCTGACCCTCCCCTCCAGTTCCAATCCTCACCCTCTTCTCACTTTCTGGTAAAAACCAGAACCAGAATCCTTTGTCCCCTCATATTAAGTATGGTAATTTAACTCGGAGCTAAAGACAGCTAGGACTTTGAGCATATATGGGTAAACGGAGCCTGCAGCTCTGAGGATTGCATAACCCTCCATTGATTTCAGCTCCTTAGATCTAGAGAGTGAGAAGCAGGTTCCTGAAATAATCACATCCCTTCTCTGTAGTATATACCCTGGTTTCTTGACTGGGAGCTATAGTGCAGAACCTCACTGTACAGCGTGTAACTTGCAGACCAGGATCCCCAGCATCACCTGGGAACTTGTTAGAAATCAAGAATGTTGGACCCTATTACAGATCTAGTGGATCAGAAGCTGCAATTGAACAAGATTGCCGGATGATTCACATACACATTACAGTCTGAGAAGCACTGGTATAGAACAGTGTTTCTTAAATTTTGCAACATATTATAATCACATGGTAGAGCTTTTAGAACTCTGATGTGCCCCTGCTGCACCCTGTGCCAGTTAAGTGAGACTATCTTGGTGTGAGACAAGACACCTGGTCTCTAAATTTACCACGTTAGCCATTTTTAAGTGTACAGTTCAGTGACATTGGGCACATCCATGTGGGCGAGCAACCATCCCCACCACCCATCTCCACACTGAAACTCTCTGTCCATTAAACACTAACTCCCTGCTCCTCCTCCCTGAATCAGCCTCTGACAACCACCCTTCTGTTTTCTGTGTCTGTGAATGGGACTATCCTGGGTACTGTATCTAAGTGGCATTACAGAGTCGATGTCCTTCTGTGACTGGCTTATTTCACTCAGCACAATGTCTTCATGGTTCATCCATGTCACAGCATGTGTCAGAACTGTCTTCCTTTTTAAAGGTTATAGCATATTCCATTCTAGGTGTAGACCACATCTTGTTTACTGTTGAGCTGTCGAAGGACTCTTGAGTGGCTTCCACATTTTGGCTCTTGTGAATAATGATGCTTTGAACGTGGGTGTACAAGAATCTGTTTGAGCCCCTTCTTTCACTTCTTTCCAGTGTAAACCCAGAAGTGGGTTTGCCAGATCACATGGAAGTTGTATTTGGGCGTTTTGTTTGTTTTTTAGGAACCCTTGCACAGTGAATTTCCACAATAACTATGCCATTTTACATTCCTGACAGCAGCGTGCAAGGGTCTTAGTCCTCCACATCTTCACAAATGACTGCCATTTTCTGTTTGTTTTGTTTTGTTTTGTTTTACTATATCCATCCTAATGGATATGAGTGGTATCTTATTGTAGTTTCGATTTGCATTTCCCTAATGATTACTGTTGTTGAGCATCTTTTTACATATTTATTGGCCTTTTGTATATACCTTCTTTGGAGAAATGTCTATTCAAGTCCCTTGCCCATTTTTAATTGGGTTGTTTGTTGTTGTTGTTGATTTGTAGGAACTCTTTATATATTCTGGATATTAATCCCTTATCAGATAAACGATTTGCAAATATTTTCTCCCATTCTGTGGGTTGCCTTTTCACTTGGTCTGCAGTGTTCTTTGATGTACAAAAGCTTTAAATTTTGAGATAATCCTTTTTATCTATATTTTCTTCTGTTGTATGCTTTTGGTGTCATATCCAAGAAATCATTGTCAGACAACAGTATTTAAAAAAAAAAAAAAAAAACTCCCCGAGTGATTCCAGTGTATAGTTCCAGCTGAGCAATGTTTCTCAAACTTTAACGTGCATTCACATCTCCTGAACTCTTATGAAAATGCATATTCTTATTTATTAGGTCTGGGGTGGGGCCCAAGATCCTGCTTGTTAACAAAATCCTAGCTGGTATTGAGGCTCCTGGTCTGGGAACCAGTCTAAGTAGTCAAGGTACAGAGAAGCCCTTCCATGATTTCTTTGACATGAGCCCTGAGAGTACAAGGTGGATATTTTCCAGACCTTTTCCTGAGTTTCTTTACCATAACTGTTTCCCGATCTGCCACAAAGACAGGCTCACAGCTTCTCCTCTAACTCATGGCTGGTTCAGAACAGCCCAGGTGGGTGCATGGAGTGCCTTGACATAGCAAAAAAATAACATGTGAAGTGCATGTTCTCCCGGCACCCCTCGGCCCCTGCCCCACTGGGGGTGCTGTCCACTGATCTGCCCATGTGGAGTGATTTCAGATTCCACAATGATAATGGCTGATTCCTCTCTGGCCGTGGCCTCTGTGGGGGAACTACTGCAGAACCCTGCTGAAAAGCTGTTTTGTTCAAAATAGGTTTAATGTGCTTGGAGAGGAAAATCACACAGGTTGGTCTAAAGTTTATAGAAGGCACTGAGGAGGAAAACCGCCGACGGTCTGCTTCTAAAAAAAAAAAAAAAAAATTCTTTAATTCATTGTAGAATTTTAGAGCTGGAAAGGACCCTGAAAGTCTGTCCCAAACTCTCATTTTAGAGAAGAAAGCTGGGACCCACCAAGGCTGTGACTTGTTCAAGGTCACCAAGCTGACTGGAGGTCAGCCCATAAGTTTATTACTTCTTTTTAATCTTGCTTTAGGTTATTTTTCTGGAAATGGTTAACACAGAGCAGCTACCTCTTTCATATGGCTCCCCTAATTAAAAGTTCATCTTTGCGGGGAGCCTGGGTGGTTCAGTCTGTTATACATCTGCCTTCAGCTCGGATCATGGTCCTGTGGTCCTGGGATTGATCCCTGTGTTGGGCTCCTTGCCCAGAAGGGAGTCTGCTTCTCTCTTTCCCTCTGCTCCTCTCCCCATACTCACGCTCATGCTCTCTCTGTTTCCCTCTTTCAAATAAATAAATGATCTTTTTTTTTATAAGTTCACCTTTTTACAGTAAAGGTAAAAATCAACAGGCTGCATCATGGTTCGTGCCCCTCATGACCTTCATTAGAAAATTTCTACCAGATGTTTACTTTCATAAGTTATGAATCTCTTGTAAAGAACATTGAGGCTTCCTGATTAAGTGGGCATTCTAAGAAAAAATAGTTATTATACAGTATTTTTCAGTAGTGATGTGCTTCTGAAACCTATTCCAGAATTCTGATATTACCTAAACAGAAGGTTGCCCCTGTTACCCCGATGGGACCTCCCTCCCTGGTGTCAGTGACCCAGACCACAGGTATGGTGCCTGGGAGGGACTAAGTAGCTTCTAGAAGTTACACCCAATGCCACTCCCCTTTTCTCTGTCCATTGCAAGCCTTGTAATCTGATCACGGTACTCTTGCAGGCCACTGCCAATCACTTGGATCTGACTTTCAAGTTGAAACTCATTTGCTGTCCTTACAATAGAGGTAGAAATACCTTGAAAAGACCAGTGACCTTCAGATCCACCCTACATTTCAGCATGTCTCCGCTGGTTATTAAATACTCTTTAGCTTCTCATTTGACCACCAGCTGCTCATTAATCCAATTATAAGTTTCCTTTATCCAACCAAACTTCCTGCCGAGTTGCTTAACTCTCAGAGTGATGTGTTTGCCTTTGGTGATTAGACAGCCCAGAAGATACGGTCTTGTTCAGACAACTCAGTAGTATAGGCTTGACCTCACTCTGATAGTGCAACACCCTACATGTGCCTCATGAATACAGTGCAAAAGCCTCCTTCCCAGGAAGGCTCGCTGAGGTTAGTTTCTGCCCTGCTGTGGGAGCCCTGCCCCTGGGTCTCACGCCAGCTTCACCAGCAAGGCATTAGGGAGGCTTCTGACTCATGTCCGACTGTGAAGGCAGCACCCATGCCCTCCATTTGGGTTTCTGGGTCCTGAACGGAGGCAAGCTCCCTTGTTGGCAGGAGCGTCTGTCTCCATATGGAGAGTCAGTTTTGCATCTTCTGTTCATTAAGACATCAGCCTCACTCAGCCTTGCTCTCGGCTGCCAGACGCACTGGCATGCCAGCGGGAAGAGTTCCATAAAGAAGGGGTCTGCTGCCTTCTGAAGGCAGGAAGGCACCACTTTGCCTGCAGGACTGGACCTGCGCAGCAGCGTTGGTGGGACTTGTTCCAGCAGAGCCTTTAGAATACTCTGGAGTTCGCCCTCCAGGCCTGCAGTTAGAGTCTCTGGGTGGGCCATCTGTAGCTCCTGCTGGGGCTGGGTGGGGTCCTTCCACCTCCTTGGCGATCCTCATCAGTCTCCTGGGTTCAGGCCGCCAGCTCCCATGGCCCCAGGCTGCTCGGCAACACCCTGAGTTATGTTAGAGATATAATAATGAATTATACAACGGATTATACATAATTAATTTATAATAAAACACGCACACAATGGTTTAATTTCTCCAAGTGAATGATGGGCCACCGCCAGATCCTGCTGGAATACATTCCCTAACTGCCTGCTTCCTGATCTGGAGATGACGGCCAGCCACCCTGGGGAGGGACCCTGGCCAGAGGAAACTGCCAGTTCCCAGGCTCCCTCCAGGCTACCTCTGGGATGTTTCCCGTAGAAGGAAAATTCTTCACTGCCTCTATTGTTCTAGACCGGGATACCCATGGGAGTCTCACTCCCACCAGGGACTGAGGCTGGTTATCTTCTTCACTCTCCTAGTCTTTCTTTCGGAGTCTGGGAGATGCCAATGTATTTATATTCAATCCTTCCTTCCTTCCTTCCCTCAACAACTGTGTGATGAATGCCTATTCTATGCCAGACTCTGTCCTTGGCTTGGTGTGCCTGAGGAAGCAAAACCCACCGATCCTTGCCCTGGTGGAGCTTACATTCTAGCAGAGGGAGACAAACAACAGGAAGCATAATGAATAAGTAGATGTACAGTGATAGAAAAAGAAGCCGCCGAGCAGGGTAAGGGTGATCCGGTGGGATGCAGGCAGGCTATAATTTTTTTTTTTTTTTATTTACTTGATAGACAGAGATCACAAGTAGGCAGAGAGGCATGGGGTGGGGGGGGGAGAAGCAGGGTCCCAGGTGAGCAGAGACCCAGATGCAGGACTCGATCCCAGGACTCTGGGATCATGACCTGAGCCGAAGGCAGAGGCTTTAACCCACTGAGTTACCCAGGTGCCCCGGCAGACTGTGGTTTTAAACACGCTGGTCAGGGTAGGTGTTATGGAAAAGTGGCAGCCTCAGTAATGGCCAAGCCCTCCAGGAATGAGGGCTGGGGGAATAGGGAGAGGGAGTACTTGTGCGCCTACTCCAGGCTGCTTGATTAGGAGGTCTTTCAGTAACATTTGTAACTTCTGGTTGCAGGTGTTCAGGATGTTACTGTTCCTGCTGCTGCTGTGGTTTCTGCCCCCAGCCGAGGGGTCCCAGCGTGCTGAACCCATGTTCACTGCAGTCACCAGCACGGTCCTGCCCCCTGACTATGACAGCAACCCCACCCAGCTCAACTATGGTGTGGCAGTCACCGATGTGGACCATGATGGAGATTTTGAGATCGTTGTGGCAGGGTAAGTGACTCCCGCCCTGAGTCTGACAGATCCATTAGTCAGCTTTTGCTGTGATAAGGCTGAATAAAAAATACCAAAAGCCAGTGGTTTGCAACAATACGTAATCTCATTCCTAGGTCTGGGCTGGGCTCCGCTGTGCCTCTGGAAGGCCATGTCCTTGCCTTTTGCTACAGCA
Source organism: Meles meles (assembly GCF_922984935.1). Classification (NCBI taxonomy): domain Eukaryota; kingdom Metazoa; phylum Chordata; class Mammalia; order Carnivora; family Mustelidae; genus Meles; species Meles meles. The sequence goes on along the minus strand of NC_060078.1, from coordinate 57,467,026 downwards.
GTGAGACAATAGAGGCTGGATGGTTTTTCAGGGAGGGAATTTGAACGCTCTGCTTCAAGACATGCTCTTAGTGTTTTTAAGTCTCCTTGTTATACAAGTAACACTTCCTTGGCAGTGGGATTGTAGAAGCTCTACATAGGAAGGGCTTAAAGGTGACAATTATGCTAGAAGTCCTGCTCAAAGCGGCCTTTGCACAGCATTTCCTGAACGACTCGGAAGACAATAATCATTCCTTTCAAAGAAGGGCGAAAAATGGGAATTCAGGACTGCTAAACTTCCTCTAAAGCACGCCTTGGTGTCCACTGCTCTCTTCTTTCCCGAGAAGCAACACCGTGTAGTAAGAAAAGCATAGGATTCGGAGTCCAGATAGCTTGAGTTCATGCCGTAGATCTAGAGCTTTCTAGTCGCATGACCTTGAATCAGTCCCTTCCTCTCTGAGATTCCGATAGATCATCTGTAGAAGCGGGAAAGGTGTTGCATGCGCGGGTGTGCTGTCAGTCCTGCCAGAAACCATCGATAAGTGTTATTTCTGGAGCCCCCATTGCCAGGCACCGTGCTGAGCCTTTCCCCGGCCCTGTCTTCCTTCAGCCTCCTGACACTGTGAAGTACATACACAAGGGAAGGAAATTGGGTGGGAAGCGATCAGCCCTCATAAATTAAACGGGACATGGGTGGGTCAGGATTTGAACCCCAGGGCTCCCTACTAGAGCTACTGAACTGCGTTATGGTGTTATGTTTTGTTATCACTTCAAAAATCAGTCGATCCAGAAAATCACGGGGCCTGTCCTCTTCATTCTGGGAGGCCAAGCTTGTATGGCGGCATGGAACAAAGTCACTGTTAGGTGGCATCGCTTATAGCAGTTGCATGAAACAGTGGAAAGCACTGACCTTGGAACTGGAAGACCTGGTGTTAATCCTAACCATACCCCCCAACAGTTGCGAACCTTGTGTGAGTTCCTTAGCTATGTGGTGCCTACTTGTCTCACCTGTAAAATGGACATACCGGACCACACTGGATGGGGTGAGGATCGGCCATGATGATGCATAGGAAAGATACTTCGTAAAGCATGCTTCTTCTTCCATTTATTCATTTCTTCCATCCTGTGAAGAGTAGAAGCTACCCGATTCCAGACCTTCTAGAAGTCGGGATGAGTGCCCCGTCCAGTGGAACCTTCTGCGATGATGTAGATGTTCTCTGTCGGGGCTGTCCCGTACGGTGTCCACTAGCCACAGGGGGCGGATGAGCACTTGAAATGTGGCTACTCTGACTGAGGAACTGAATTTTTTTTTTTCACTTAAATTAAATAGCCACATTGAAATTAGCACAGTTCTGGGTCTGAGGGAAAAACTAAAGAAATGAGTGTGATAGAAAAAGGAACCAGAAGGGGTTGTGATGACCCTTGCTGCCCGAGATGACTGGAGCAACTTGTCTGTGCTCAGTGCTGTGACAGTCTGGTGTCTCTCTGACCAAGAAGCAGCCCACCTCATCAAATGCTGCCTCCCAGAGCCCTGAGCCTCTGCTTCCAGGACTTTGAGGCTTGTCTGAAAGGTTCTAGCTGGCCCTGCCTCCTGTTAGGTGGCACCGGCCTCCCTCAGTAGCCCCTGGGAACTGACAGAGGACAGAGGATGGTGGGGCAACCACCCTTCCCTCACCCTGAGCCCTCTACAACTTAGTGTGGTTACCACACTGTCCCTTCACCTTGGACATGGGTTTCAGGTACAGCTCTCCATCACACCCATCCTTGGACACACACAGTTGCCGCTGCATCTCCCGAGTATGCAGTCTCTTTCTTTCCAAGCGCTCAGCATTCATTTTCTCTTCCTTTACCATGAAGTCCCTCCCTCGTCTCTTCCAAGGAACTCAAGAAGTTTACTTCTGTGTCTTCGGTGGTAGGGAGGCTAGACCATCCTTTGCAGTTACCTTACAGAGACAAAGCTGGGCTAACTTGCTTCTGACCACGGGACCGGCGGCACTTTGTGGTCCTCATCCCGCGTCAGCCAGAGAGCAGGGAAAGAGCCTTCTCTCATCTCCCAGGGAAGGGTTGAGCCAGGCAGGCCCTGTCTGCGAAAGTTTGGGGTGCTGAGTGTTCTTCAGCAAGATGATATTGCGGGCTCCCAGCAGAGGAGAAGGCTTGCGTGGAGGACAGGATGGCGAAATTGGGCAGCCTCCCAGCTCCAGGTCATGCCTTCTTTGTGGCTGTTGTGAAGCATTGTGAATTCTCAGAGCGTCAGAAAGACACGTTCTAATTTAAGTACCAAAATACGTTCCAAAGGCAAATATAACTTTCTATTATCTTGAGCTTAGGATGATTTGTCACTGTCTTCTTCTTTGGGCTGGATAACCAAGGGTTGACTGTATAGACATATTTAAATCAGGACCTTGGGAGGTCATTTGGTCCACCCCTTGCCTTCCAATAAGGCCACACCTATAGCTCTTAGAAGCTTCATTTATTTAAAGCCTTCCAAGAGAATGTATGCAATCTTTTTGTAATCTAGCTCAATTACTTATGTCAAGAATCTATTTGACAAATCTGAATCCCTCATATTAGAGTTTAATAAGCCATTTCTTTTAACTTTCGCTTTGCCATTGCATTTGAAGGTATAAACCAAGTGGTCACCATTCTTTCAAATAATGACAACTAGGATCACTGCTCTGCATTGTATTCTCTGTGGACTTGGCCACGTTTCTGGCTTTGACGCTTGTTCTATGTCATCTACTCTATACCCGTATTTTAACTCCATTTCCGTCTCTGTTTGATTGTAGACTCTGTTTAAGAATCATGCTGTGAGAGTTGAAATTTGTAAAAATTGAATGTGAATCCCTTTCCCCGGGGCACCTGTGGTCCAGCTCATGGCAGGCCCACTCTGTATTATCTTATAGACTTTCCCATTAGCTGGTTCCTGAGGGCATTTACCTTTGCGACCCGTGGGATAATGACCAGCTCTTCAGTGTATAAGGCGCCGCATACTTGAACTTGTCTTAGATGTGTTGACCTTGTAGTGTGTCTGACTTGAGCCCTGTTGCTTTGAGTATTTACTCTTTGAATAGGTTTGTTTTGTTTTGCTTTTTTGGTATCCTCCTTCTGGGTATTGATGGCATTGATTTTGAGCATGTTGCGGGTGAGTTTGTGTTGTGTTTCAGTTTCTTGAGTTAATTGTGATGGAAGGGGTGTGTGCGTGTATCTGACTCTGGGAGGAGCAGAAAATGACCGCCCTTTGTTCTGCGGGGATGGGGGAGGGATGGGCTGGCTCTGCTCCTCCGCCACAGCTGGGCGAGTGCCTCCGCATATGGAGGGCTGATCTGTTGACCGGCAGGTGCACGATTGCGGTCCTGCATACAGTCTCCTCCCTGCAGGGGACGAGGGGAGGATTTGATCATCCCCAGAGACATCAGCGCACGCACAGACCATGGCGGGTCTTCAGGACTGATTCTCTGAGTAAATAAAAAGCTCAGTAGCTTCCCCTTTTCTCGGTGGAACTGAACACCCAATCTACAGTCTCCCGTAGTCTAGAAAGGAATTCCTGTTGGTGTCAAATCTTGCACAATTCCTTCAGAGCAGCTTTTGTTTCCTGGGATATCCCCAGAGGCCTGAGATAACCACCCCCCCCCCCCCACTTTCAATTTCCAACAGAAGTTTTGCTCAAATGGAAACACTGTAGAGGTTGTAAAGTTTAAATCACAATTTAGATCAGTTTTTCTGCACAGAGCGTTCATTTGATAAAACCTTAACGCATTCTTCACACTTGGAAGGGTTTCATTTAAAGGGAGGCTCATACCGTAAAGCAGTGTTTCATGTTGTCCTTAATTTTGCAACTATGTCAGAAAACTTTTTTAATTTACTAAATTTAATTGAATTATTTAAAAGGCAAACTGTATTCAATTACCAGATTAATCATAATCATATAGGAGATATGTTTGCCATTATAAATAATAAGAACAATGATAAAGAATGAGATATTTATCTATGGTTTAACCAAAGCAGGATTTATGCATTTGAAGTATGTATAGATACACATAGTGTATGTAGGTAGATAATAGGTAGGTAGATGTAGCATCCATGTAAATATATATAGGTATAGGTAGTCTATATAAGTCTATATGTACATACACATACACACTTTTAACAAAATAGGAAAAATAGTTTGGAACTTCCTGTGCTAATTGTTGCTTTGTAAAACATTTTAATAGGTTTGATCATCAGTTTTGACAACTTTAAAATGTTAGATTAGTTCATTCAGTTTCGTTTACCTTTCTCTTTTAATTTAAAATAGATCTCACAATGTGGTAACACTCATATGGGTTTTATCACCAAAAAATTCGCACAATATAGATGAAAGTAAAAAATCCATCTTTATCAACCCCCCAACCCTACTTCAAGCACATCCCAGCCCTCTCCCAGAATAACAATTGTTTTCAGTTTGGTGTTTATAGTTCTAGAACTTTCTGTGTTACATGCAAATATATAATTTTTGGAAGAATCAAACTGATACATATTATTCCAAAACTCACTTTTTTTCACTGTATAGTATGTGTATTGTTCATATATATATAGATCTAGCCTTTTTTTTTTAAGTTGTTTAGTGCAGATATACCACATTTGTTTTGTCACCCCTCGAGAGACATTTAAGCTGTCCCTCATCTGTGACCATGGCAAACTATGCTGAACCACGCACCTCCTTACCCACATATGCAAATATTTTTCTGGGATAGATACCAAGCCGTGGAGATGCTGGGAATGCCGTGTACATTCTGGATCTTGGTAAACATCACCAAATTGTTTCCAATCTTCATCTTTTTCTGTTCATTCAGAGTCGAGAAATAAAAGGTAAGCTTGGGGATGATTGAATCCAGCCAGCTCTTCAAGCCCCTAATATGGGTCCAGCCGCATTGACCACAGGCCCTGAACCTGATCAGTATAGATCTAATAGTCCCAAGGAGGACAAAGCCAATTCTGTGTCTACAAAAGGAGCTTCCGCTGTTAGAAACCAGATTGAGGAACTTCAATACTTTCTGATTCCAGCTGCTAAGAGGACTTCCTCTAAAGCCTCATCGACAAAAATATATTTCTTAAATGGTTCACCCCTCACCCTGAGAGTCATCGTCATTGGCGTCATGGTGAAGTGATTGTGGGGTGCCAGCTTCTCTGCTGTGGGTAAGCATGGACTGCCCCTGATCTGGAGTACTAATGAGACATGAGCCAGAGCCAGAATGGGAGCTTGTAAACGCTTTCTTAAAACTTTTCTAAAAAGGTTACTAGCGGTGCAGGGCGGGTTTTCCAGAGATGTCTCATTGCTGCGTCTGAACTCCTTCTCGAGAGGCAGTGGCCAAAAATTCCACCTTGCATGCCTGCTCACAGGCTCTCCTGACAGCCCAAGTTTCTGAAGCCCCTTCATGGTTAACCCTGGCGACACCCTCCACGCCCCACCAAAGTAGGGGACAGAAGGTGTAGTAGGCAGAATAATGGCCTTCAAAAGATATCCAGTTGCAAGCCCCATGGCCAATGACTATGACTGTGCAGGTGGGATTAAGTTAAGGACCTTTTAAGATAGTGAGATGATCCCAGATTATCTGAGTGGGCCCAATGGAATCACAGGGTCCTTAAAACTAGAAAAAGGGAAGCAGAAGAGGAGGTCACAGTGATATGAGGTGGGAAGGGTGAGAAGGACCTAGACTCACCATTCCTGGCTGTGAGGATGGAGGGAGGGTCACAGGTCAAGGAATATGGGTGGGCTCTAGAGGCTGGAGAAGGTAAGGAAGTAGATCTACTCCTGGAGCTTCTAGAAGGGAACACAGTCATGCCAACACTTTGATTTTAGCACAAACCAATGATGGAATTCTAACAGACTGAAGTGTAAGATAATCAGTTTGTATCATGTTATGCTGCTCAGTCTGTGGTGAGTTGTTACAGCAGCCATAGGAAATTAGGACGTCAGATGCTTGGTGTGATTTTTCAGAGAAAAGATGGTCATTACCTCAGAGAATTTTAATAGTATTATTTTAATAATTTTATAGACTTAAAATAAATACCCACAAGCATATTACCTAAAAGAATAAAGGAAGTGTACCTTCAACGGAAGTATTATTTTTAACCAATGACAATCCCTCATCTGAGAACATGTGCGGTTTGGGGAAGAATCCCTAAAACACACTTTGTTCCTTAGTGACCAGCCACCTTAATTCACTGTTTGACACACTGTGCCTCAGATGGTTGGAGGTGGGGAGAGGGACTCTGGGCTTTTGAAGATCTCATTGTCCTTGGTGAGACAACACACTGAAACAGGGTGAGGTCATGAGCAGCCCGTACCCTGGAGAGATGCAAACATTCCAGGAGTCAGACAGGATGGAGAGCACTCCCAGGTGAGAATCATCAAGGCCTTGGAGGGGGCATTTGGAAGGACAGGTAGCACTCGGGTCTGTTTAACCAGGGATCAATGTCCTCTCCAGGTCGAAGACAGCTTTAGGCTTACTTGGATTTTGTTGTTTGTTTGTTTCAAAATTAATTTTTTTAAAGCATTTTAACAAAAAACTGATTTTCACATAGTGAAGAATATTTATAAAAAGCCATTCCAAAATAGTAATATAATTAAGACCCTAAAATTGCCTCTGCTGAAAAAGGCAGAGCTACTTTTAGTAGTCTGAGTTTTTCATCCATTCAGAAAGTGGATGTAGGCCCCCTCTCCAGTCACCTTCCTTGAAGTCTGTCTTCTCCCCAGGTCTCTAAGCGGTGGGCTGGACAAAAGGCCTCCCTTGACCCACCCCAGCCTCCTGAAGTCCCAGGCACAGGACAGGCTGCTGGTGAAGCCCACCCTCCCCACGCTTACACCCCTACAGCAGCAGAGAAGGGCCTTCCCCTTCCCTCTCTTACCCCACTCCTCATCCCCCTCCCCCAAATAAGCCTCACACTTCTCTTTGCCTTTTCCACTCCCAGCATCACTTCTGCTGCGGGGGAGGGGGGCATCTGACCCCTGCCTCCCTCTCATGACTCTCCCCACTCCATCTCCCCAGTGCTCCTGACCTGGTGAGTCACTTTCTTCCAAGAAGGTTATGGTTAGGACTTCATCTCCCCTCTGAAGAAGTAGCTCATTTTGAGGAGCAGATACCTATAGGAAAACATGCAAGGTTGTGAAAAGCTAAAGCACAACCCACTTTGGATTTTTGTCCTGGTCTCCCCTCATTTACTGTCAGTTCTGAAGGAGCGGAGTGAGCAGCATGCCCCCTGTAGTTTGCTGACACCATTGCTTCTTAAACCATCACCGTGGTTTGTAAGACGTGTGGTATCTAGCTGCCTCGGTCACATTTTTTTCATTTTAACATCACTAAAATTGGGATGTGACCTACAACAGGCTGCTTGCACTAATTGGAAGACTTTCCTTTCCTAGAAATACTGCAATAACGGTGAGTCTTAGATGACGCCGTAGCTTTGGTGAGAGCACTTTAGGTAGTGTCTCATTTTGCAGATAAGGAAACGGAGGCCGAGGGATCTGCTGAAAGTCATAGAGATGGTGAAAGATGAACTATTATTCTGCATATGCTAACGAAATTCAGTGTTTCATCTGTGTTCAAATCATAATCTTTATTGATGTTTCTCTGCCTGTTAGTAACTGAGGCTTGGTTTGAAACACCCTAGTGTGGTAGTCCCTTTCTCCCTGGGACTCTGTGTTGCTGTGTCTTGAGTCTACTTTATTAGGTGCAGTTTTGGCTTCTTTATTATTGAGATGTGATGGATATATAGCATTACTTTTGCATTTACAACACAGTGATTCGATATTTGTATACATTACGAAATGATGACCACACCAAATCTTAGACTTCTTATGTTTTCCTGGTAAATGAAGCCAGTATTATATAGTGACCCCATCTATCCCCAATTATGCTCTTGGCCTATCGTTACTATAACTATTCCATCTTTCTTTTTGTTATTGTTTGCCAGGAATATCTCTTTTCATCCTTTTACTTTGAACTTTCCAAAATCCTTACGTTTTATACGTGTTTCTTGTAGGCTTCTTGTAGGCAGCAGGTACAGTTTACATTTCTTTCTTAACTGTTCGACCATGTTTGTTCTCTTACTGATGAGTTTAGTCCCTTCCATTTAGTGGGAACATTAATATCTTTGAACTTGTTTCTCTTACTTGCTCAATTTTCTTGTATTTAATGCTTCTTTTTCTTTCTTGCCTTTAAAAAAAAAGATATATTTATTTTTAGAGGGGGAAGAGGGAGGGATAGAGAGAGAGAGTCTTAAGCCGACTCTGGACTGAGTGTGGAGCCAGTCGCTGGGTTCTATCTCATGACCCTGAGATCATGACCTGAGCCGAAACTGAGAGTCAGACACTCAACTGACTATGCCACCCAGGAGCTCCTCCTTTTTTGCTTTTTAAAAAATTGATTGATTGAGCAGCTTTTTGGGGGGCGGGAAGGAGGGAGATACTTGTTTTCTAAATCCCATTTTTTGCCTCTAATTGATTTGGGACTTTTATCCTCTTCTTCTGTTCTTTTAGTGGCTTTCTTCAAAATTTTATGATACATTTTTCACAAACTCTCAAATTATCTTAACACCCTCCTATAACATTACAAGGACTTCAGTCCACTTTAACTCTCGAGTACCCCTTCCTGACATACATATAGGATGTCAACTTTGCCCTTTGAAAACCCTCCCACTTATAATTGTTATTGTTGTTGTTGTAATTATCTAAAGGCAGTGTCCTTAATCAGGAACACTAGCTCTCTCCAAGGGTCCTGGATTAATGTAGGATTCTAAAGTTCAGTGTCCCCACTGTGCTGCCAGGCCAAGGGCTAGTAATACCCTTCACAGTGCTCTGAGCCCCTTATTCCCATTTGTTTAGGCCCGTCAGTGCCAGATCTGGATTCAACTCCCTTTTCTGTGGAGTAGGGCGGTTCTTGGAGATTTTCCTTATGTTCTTGAGCCCAGTGATACATTAAAAATATTTTTTTTCTGGAACCTACTTTTTTTATTTTTTAGTGGTAGGGTTCTTCAGCAGTCTCTCATATGGATGGAATCAGAAGTCTGGAGTTGTCCATAATTTGGAATCTCCAAAGCTTGTTTTTCTATTACTAACAGGACTAGGGAGGGTATATGCAGCTAAAGGGAATAGTACTAAAGAAGTTCTCCCTGTTACCTGTTCAAAGATGCTTGAACTCACTTCTTACAAAATAGAAGGAGCTCTACAGCATGGGAGATTTGGATGTGAGGTGGAGAGGGATCGGGATGTGTATGAATGGGGAGAGAAGCACATACAGTAAGCCACAGGCACTTGGGTAGTCAGGCCAGACCCCTGGATTGTGTCTCTCTGGAGGAGCAGGGGGAGTCGAAATCAAAGTCATTTCCAGTTAGATGATGTCATCTAAGGTCACCAGTGGTTGGCTCTGCCAACCAAGGAAATGTGTGACTGTGTACATCAAAAAGGATCTCCTTCCCCCCTAAGCAGCCCTCTTTCCATGTTGTTTATAGAGTAGAATTACAGCCATATAAAGTTGTGGACAAGTACCCAGTGTGTTTTGACATGCCTTAGTGCTGTAGTCATTCTGTATGCTGGTCATGAGTGCGCACTGGGAAGATAAACAGGCTAATGAGGATTCTCCCTGGTGGGAGCTATCCTCGAGAACAATACTGCATTGGTGGACTCAACACACAGAATAGGATAGGAATCTTCTCTTTGGACCTCCATACCACCTTCATGCCTTCTTTTGGGATGGACATTCTCTCTCCTTTGGAGAACAATTCTAATCATAGGATCTGATGGAACAGCCAGTCAACAGTCTGGGGTTCCCTCTGACCTAAATCTCTCTAATCAGCATCTTGATCTGAGATTTTCCATCCTGAATCAAAGAAGGAAAGCTCTAACTTGCTCTTGGATCATGAGTTGTAAGGATATATCACAAAACAACTATGGATATATCCATGTCTCCCACCCCACAGAGGAATCTGAGAGAATGAAGATGACACCCAGAGAGAAAAAGAGGGAAGAATCCTGGGGCATTAAGACCATGATTCTTGTCCCTGAAACCCCCAGAACTATGAGTCTCCTGCACCTCTACTTCAGTTCTTTTTACTGATACATTTTTCTCTAGAGCCTTTTCTCTAGAGTGACTTTACTTATGCTAAAACTAATGACTTATAAATCTAGACAAAGCAGCCTTTTTGCAGGCAAGAGCAAGCACCCTATCCGATGCTGTGTTGCAGACCAGAGCATAACAGTCCCTGCCCTCAAAAGAGACCCAATGGCTGTCTAGTCAAAGAGGAGATTCTTAAGAATATCTAAGAACAGTTGACAATCTGCGATCAGTGTTAACATGTTTTTGAAGGAGTTTTTGCTAGGTGGGTCAGATTAAGAGAAACTCAAATCAAAGAAGTATCACAGTGTTATTTAATTATATACTTATATCAAAAATTCTTTTTAAAATTTCTCCTCTCACGTTAGATTGCCAACTACTAAGGGCAAGAACTTTGTCTTTTCCACCTGTGCACCCATAGCCTAGCATGTAGTCATTGTTCAGTGAATAAATAAAATGAAACAGATGGGGGTCTTATGGATGGATGGAGGGTCTTAGGTAAGAGAATTAATGAAAACAATAAACATTAGCTATACTCAAGTGACCTACTCAAGGACCTTAGCCTCAAGAGCAACATCAGTAAATTTAATAAACAAAATCCTACATGTCTACCTTATATGTGCATAACCGTGTGCTCAGTGCCTTGGCAGGTACAAAAATACAGACCCTTTCTTCAATCCATCTTAGTTTAAGAGAGATAAGACACATATAGAAATAACAGAGCAGAATGTCATGTGAGCTATAGAAAAGAAACACACTCCATGGTTGGCCCACCTATCAGGTTCATCTCCCCATTGAATATTCCAGTTTTTTCAGTTTCTTATTAACTAACACTGAATTTCATCTGAGGTTCTTTCTCCCCTGTATGGAATTCCTTGATGATGTCATCGGTTTGATCTTCATTACAGCCAAGATCCCTGTGTTCATCTCCCTTTTATTAAACCACAATAATGTTTTGTTGACAGAGTAGTCCCAAGGAACTGACAGCATCATTGGGCCTCCAGTCCTGGTTCCTCCAGTCCTGGTTCCTCCAGTCCTGGTTCTTCCTGGCTCCTGTCTAACACTTCAGAGAGGCAGTGGAATTCTCCAAAATGCACCATTAACCAGTTCTACAAATGCCAGCCTTGGTCTTTTTGAACATACACTTTTCTGTTAATTGTCCATATTCTTCCCTCCAAGCTAAATAAAGCAAAGTATGGAAGAAGGAGGGAGAGAAATCTAGTCATTTCCCCCATAATTCTCTTACCCCACTCCAAACACACAGGCCATAATTCTAGTTCCTCCAATACCTTTTCAGGTTGCTTCCTTATTCTAGGAAGCTGTGGCTGCACCAGGCTATATAGCCAAAGAGGCATGCTCCCTCCTCGCATCAGCCTTTGCTCCGCTGGGGCTGGCCTGGGAAAGTCTTGGTTAAGCCATTTCAGCACCTGATCCCTGGACAACACTAGAGCCCAGGAACAAATCTATAGGCTGAACCCTGTCCTTCCCCCCAGTGCATCCATCCATGAAAACCCTTTTGCTTCCACAAATTAGGAAAACTCTGAAAAATATGGCGAGTCTCATTATAAAAGTTTCCTTTCTATACAACTCATTAAAGTCAAAAAGCAAGAGTGAGTGAAATAACCGATATCTCCAAGTTTCCAAGGACATATCTAAAATCCAAGTTTCAAATGTATCTAACATTTCATGGGGAAATAAATCTTTAATTTTAAAAAGAGGAAGCAGGGCGCCTGGGTGGCTCAGTGGATTAAGCCGCTGCCTTCGGCTCAGGTCATGATCTCAGGGTCCTGGGATCGAGTCCCACATCGGGCTCTCTGCTCAGCAGGGAGCCTGCCTCCCACCCTCTCTGCCTGCCTCTCTGCCTACTTGTGATCTCTCTCTGTCAAATAAATAAATAAAATCTTTAAAAAAAAAAAAAAGAGGAAACAAAAAGTAGATGAGTTCATTCTTGGTTCAAAAAGCCAGGACGCTACGCCCTCAGCCTTGGTGCGGCAGGAGCCAGGACTGAGCTGGACGGCTGTGCGTGCTCGCAGGTCCAGGCGAAGAGCCCGTCCTGCAGGGCCCAGGGCTGGGGGCACAGCAGGTGCTGCAGCAAGGGCAGGGGAAGCCACGCACACCACCTTACAGCAGATGAGAGCAGAGTATGACGATCTTGTTGATAACTATTTATGTGCAACCTTTTTAGGAAATAACTTTATAAATAAGCGTGAGTACTGAGCAGTTTACAAAAATAAATAAAGCTGGGAAGCTAAAGAAATTTTCTAGGGACACTTCCTAGAACTTCCTGGGAAGTTCCAGGGTAACTTCCTGATGCCTATCAGGTAATAATACTTCCTAGGTTTGGTGAAGACAAATGAGATAAGGCATGTAAATTGCTTATCACAGCACCTGGTATATACTAAACACTCAGTTCTTAGTGTGCTGGGGGTGATTATGTTTATTTAATGCCTAAGGTAACAGTATCCTGGACCAACCCTCATCTTAAAAACCTCCGTGTGGGTCTCTGTCAATGCCTTTTTCCATCAACCGGATAGCATAGTGTTGTGGAATATTTTTTGCTTTTTAATTAGAACTATATATCCTTGTTGTTCATTTTAACAACAGTCATTTAAACATTTTTATGCCGCATTGTCTGCACACATGTGAACCTAAAATAAGTTGTCTTGTACTTCACTTAGTTTCCTCTAAATCAACATCCCACCTAGGAAAAAGTTTATTTACCCCTCTTACATCAGCCAGCTCTTATTCATTTATTCTACAATTTTTTCAAGTAAGCTCCTATGTGCCAGGCACCTTGCTGAGCCCCGGAGGTTAGCAGGGAATGAGAGCAACTCCTGCCTTCACGGAGCTCAGAGAGAATCAATATGCCTGATGAATTAAAGAAATTCTTACTTCGAGAGAGGATTTCAGCTTCCTCTAACCAAATCTTTCATCAGAACTCATAATTTGTAACCAGAATCATTTCTCATTCCTACTGTCCATTCTTACTAAAAGATGCTAATAAGAAATGGAATGATAAAACAAATGGGGCTAGAAAGAGAAGGACATGACTGGGGCAATCCATGAATTAATCAGCCTCTGAATAATCAAGAGATGATATATAAAATGTAAGTTCATGCCTTCTTAAATAATTAAACATATTAAAGGAGAGACAAAAAAGACCACATTTCAGAAGAAATTAGTAGCCTTAAGGCAGTGGGTGAGCAAAAAAAGAGCTCTATAGTAGCATTTATAAGCCTTTTCTATATTGTAATAAACCAAGCAGGTAGCAGTAAGAGGGATGGTTATACGGATTCTCACATATATTTGAAAGTAACGGATGCCAACCTAGAGGTCACAGAGTTATTACAAGGCATCTGAGACTCCATCTGTGCCCAGGCATTTCGTCAATAGACACTAAAGTACAGCTGCTATTATATGGAGATTTTTTTAAACACTGAAAAGGTATCTTCATACTTGAAAAGAGTTGAAAACCACGGCCTTAAAATATGTATTCGTGGACAGTCGAAACAATGGGGTTAAAGGAGCCAGAAGAGGGTCACTGAAAGGAGGAGAGTGGGAGACTTCAGGCAGGAGATGGGGAACAGGTGTGAGAAGAGAGAAATGGGAGATGGAGATAGAGAAGCGAGACAGGCAGTGCACACATGGCATAAAAGGGAAATTGTGGAGTCATGAAAACCTGCATTAAAACACCAGTACCTGAGTGCCTGGGTGGCTCAGTCGATTAAGCATCTGCCTTCAGCTCAGGTCATGATCCCAGGGTTCTGGGATCGAGTCCCACATCAGGCTCCTTACTCGGTGGGGAGCCTGCTTCTCCCTCTGCCTCTGCTGCTCCCCCTGCTTGTGTGCTCCCTCTGTTTCTCTCTGACAAATAAATAAATAAAATCTTTAAAGAAAAATACATAAAACTCCAGCACCTTCTCTTCCTTGCTGTGAGGCCTTCGAACAAGTCACCTGACTTCTCTGAGTCTTGGTTTCCTCTTCTATAAAGTGGAGACCGTAATAACTACTGATTTATTTCGTCATAGCCCTATGGTAGTGGTGAAACAGAAAAACAGAATAATGACACAAAATGCTTGGTCCTGTGTCTGACCTGTGGAAATTACTCAAATATTAGCTACCATTACCACCACCATCATCATTCCTTACTGGGCATTAACCCATGAGATCTTTCAGAGCCTTGCCTGTCAGCAAACATCTGAGTGCAACTCTGTGGTCACTTCTCATCTTGAACCAAATGGATCCGTCAGAACTCTTTTGATTGCACAACAAAAACTAACCCTTGCCAGCTTATCTTCCTCCCCTCCAAGGAAAAGAAAACCTAGTGGAAGCATATTGGGGTAACTCACGTAGCTCAAAGAAAATATGATCGACCGAGCCTCAAGAAAGCAGACATAGGGACAGCAGGGGGACATCAGGACTGACAGGAGCCAGAGTCCAGACACAGCGAGGACCACTTTCTCTGACTCTGTGCCTCTCATCCCTGCCTCTGTATCTTGGCCTGTCAGCCTCATTATTTCAGAGCATCTTTCTTCCACACTCTGGTACCTGAACTACCTGCAGCCTTTAAGCATGTGTCTTCCCAACCTCACCACCAAAAAAAAAAAAAAAAAATTCCAGTGATAAGAAAAGAATTCTGAGTGGCCATGCACTCATTCCTGTGGTTCAGGAAATCATCTGGTTGGGAATGGAGGAAGGGTTGATCCTCCAAATAGAAGGGTGTCTGCTCGTCTGCTCTTAGATCCAGGAGAGATGAGTGCTGAGCAAACAACCATGATAATCCTCAACCATTCGTTGAGCACCTACTGTGTGCCCATGCCTGTCTTCACCACTGGAGACACAGACATAGCCAAGACATTTATAATTCCTGTTCTCACAGAGCTGACATTCTAATGGGACAGAGAGCAATAAACAAAGAAACAGGAATTTTTTATTTCTGTGAAGAAACCAGGCACACACACACACACACACATGCATGCATGCCTCTTGGGAACATCTGGCACAGCCTTGTGTGGGCATTCCTTCATCATGACCCCCAGAGGTTTGGGCACAGAGCCCTTCCCCTTTCCAGGCTGCCCTAGAATCCCTCAGTTAAACCATCCACTTCAGCACCCGCTTATCTTCCCTTCTAACCCTCAATTTTAGTCCTTTTGAAGCCTATTGAGATCCAGTGATGCAAAAAAGACAACAGCTAGAATTCCAAGAAAATTTGCATGCTCAGAATTATGAACTAAAGGTAGAGAAATCTGGATAGATGTTCCAGATGAACTCCAGTCAAGGAAAAAGAACAAAAGAGAAGAGAGACAAGTGAAATCAGTGTCCCCAAGTCCTCGGCACGTGCCATCTGTGAGGACGTGGTTTAGAAAGGAGTTAACCAGGGTCCCTCTTGGGGGCTGAGGGGCTACAGGGACCCACCCTCACCCTCACAAACGTAAGATTCATGTTTGTGTTGGATGCACTGTGTGTCGATGGGGTCCAATGTGTATTTTTTTTCAATTCCGTGAATGATTTTGTCAACCCTATTTAGTATTTCTTTATTTTTATACTATTCTAACAATCTCCAAAACTAGAAGTAATCCAGTCCTCTCAAATTTTGGGAGGATCTGGCCTTAGCATTTCATGATCACCTACCATCTACCAAACTCTGCTTTGCCCTTCATACATACTCTCATTTACGGAAGTGCTATGGCTTCCTATTTATAAAGGAGGAAAGTGAGACCCACAGGGCTGATCTCTTGCTAAAGGTCAGACAGCTGTTAAGAAGTAGAGCTGGGAGGAGATCGTGGCCTATTTGGCTCCAACACCCAAATTCTTTCCTTCCTGCCACTGGATCCTGAGACAGACCAGTCTGGAATGAAGTTGCTTTCGCCTTGTAAAAAAAATTCACTAAATAAGGATGATGCAATTTTTGCATAAAGCTAAAAATATTCCGTCTAAAGGACTGACATTTTTAATTCTAAGATTCTGTCCTTTTTGCTTTCTTTTGGTATTGGAAAATAGTTTCATGAATATCATAGGTGGTTTCATAGTATCATAGTGGGTAGTTGTTTTGTTTTTTTTTTAATTGTCCTGAGTTGGCAAAAATAAAACATTGGCCATCCTGTCAGTGCTGCAAAGTTTGTGTTTTGAAATTTTACTGTGCCATGAAACCTCAAAGTCTGGAAAGCACTGTTCTATAAAATGCTGGCCTCCCAGAAAGGCTGTGCTGTCCTTCACTGATGCCTGCTGTGTGCAGGCACTGGGCTGGAGGGTCTTCGTATATGATCTCTGATGAAACCACTAAAAGGGGGTCTGGCCCTAGTTTTACAGATTAGGAAACTGAGGCTGAGTGGGATGAAATCCTGTTGAGGGCTTCGGGGTCCCGCATTGTGCCTTCTGCTTCATGTGTGGCAGGCTGCTCGTGAGCCCGGTCTTCCTGCTGTCTGTTCAGTTCACCCCCAGCAGCCGTCCTCCCACTCCTGGGCCTCATGTGAGACTTCAGTGCTCCTCGCTGATGTGATGGCCTCTTCTTCCCTTCACACTTCCTCTCTCCTGGGGCCCACACTTCCTCCTACCCTGAAGCCTTGATAGCTTTCAGAGGGTCCATAAACAGCATTTTTAAGGGCTGAGACCAGCTTTGGGGGCTCTCTTTGAGTGCTCTGGCTTGGAAGAGCTTCCTGGAGAAACTCAATAGGAAGGTAGTGAGTTGTGTGCTCTGTCCCTTGTTGGTCAGGGACAGTGAGGTCAACTGAATTCCTCAAGCCCTGGGGCCTGCTTTGCATGTTTGTGGTGCTCTCGGTGCATGCACATCACGTTCCCTTTGTGTGCAGCTTGGAGGGTGGTTTCCCTGCTCATCCTCAGTCACGGCTTCATATTGTGGCCTCAAATGACTGCCCAGTGTGGCCGTGGCTGCCATCCCTACAGACAGCAAGCACGCCTGTTCACTTCATTAGCAAAAGGAACTGAACTTGTTCCCTGGACTCATGAGTGCTCTGAGGAAGGAGGACAGGCTCTGGCTCTTCTGAAGAAGATGGGCCAGACTGAAGACCTACATATTTTTTCAGTGATAATAAAGGGGCAAACATCGTAAGCTTATGGAACTGGAGATGACTAATGAAGCCACTGTAATTGACAAAGTGACAAAAACGTTGAGGCATCTGGGTGGCTCAGTGGGTTAAGCGTCTGCCTTCAGCTCAGGTCATGATTCCAGGGCCCTGGGATCGGAGCCCCATGTTGGGGTCCATGCTTAGTTTGTTCCTCTCTCTCTACGTCTCCCCAGCCCTGCTCATGCTCTCTCTTGCTATCTCTGTCTCAAATAAATCTTTAAAAAAAACCAAAGTGACAAAAATGTGGACAAATAGACCAAAGCTTAATTTTACACTTAGCGTGCAGAATTAGTGATAATAATATCAGGACTTACTGTGGTTCATGTTTGTCACTTTGGGGGAGCCTAGTATTTATTCCCTTTCCCTTAAAATAGGCTTCCTTCCTCATGGGAAATTGCCTCTCCTCTTTTATGGGCAGTTTTGGAGAAATAGTAATCGAGGAATACTGCTCTCACTCTACAGAAGCCAAGAAGGTCCCTGGAGATTCTTTCATCAGATGCCAAGGGGTAAAGCCAAGAGGTGGGCACAAGCCCTAAGCATATCCAATTAGAGTATCCCCTGATGCCATTGTTTGGGGGCAGAGCAGTGCAGTGATGGAAGAAATATTTGGAATTTACTCACTTTCATTACTGCAGCTGAGCGAGGCTGTTGGAGGGTTCCAGCTCCTTTTGGAGCTGTGTGTTCTGAGCCTGGCTCTTTGGACTTCCCTTTGAACTGGAAAGCTCCCCATAGCCTGCCAATCAACTTCCTGTTCACATAAGTTATGGAGAGTCATTTCTATTATTTATAACCAAAGAACTCCACCGAACATCACCTGCCCAGATTAGTACTGCCCTCTTCTTGGTGGCGTGCCGGAAGGTCACACACCTGGTTCAGTGGTCCCGCCATCGCTCAGATAATCCTGGACCTCCTCATCCAAAATGGCCTTGGAGGGCTGTTTCCATGCCGCACAAGAACATGTGACCTTATAACTATGCCTCAGTTTGGACGCAGAACAACATTACCAGCTCAATCAGCTGGTTATTCACCGGAGTCGGCTGCACGTGCCAAAAAGCCTTTTGACTGTTTCCAAAAATAAAATCCAGCCTCACAGGCTGAGGATCTGCTACCATTGTGCTTATTCCAAATTATGTGGTATCATTGTGAAGAAAATTCTCCAGGGAGTCCCCAAAGTATCTAAAACAATGGCAGCAGCCTTGGGATAAATATCTGGCATGTCAGGATGACTGCTCAGAAGGGAGAGGGTACTTGTTTGGTTGAAGAGATTCTGGTATCTTGATTAAATAGCCCATCTCATTATCTCAAAGTCACACTCCATGGTGGAGTCGTGTTTCTAAGCCTAAAAATTAGACTTCGTTTTAAAGACCCTTTGGAAAATATCACAAGAGACTTTTCTGAGCCCAGAGCGTCCCCAACACATCCAACCCGCAGACACAGCCAGCTAAGGGTTTCTCCCTTCACACTGGAAGCAGATAAGGTTTAATAGGCAGTGACTCTTTTCTGCTGTTCTTAAGCAGGGTTCATGTCCTCTGCCCAAGGCTGGGCTCAAACCTAGATCAAGAGAACACATAGCATCCATCAGCAAACCCTGCTTTCGAGCTTCGTAATGTAGGCATCCAGCTTCCTTTGTTTTTAAGTTTCTCTTAGACTAAGGAAAGACTTGCCCTTAAGTTTCCCAAAATAACAATGGGGGGATCACGTATGTTTGGATGACACTGCAAGCTTCAAATAAGAATTTAGAGCAAAGAGAACATACACACCCCCCAACCCCACCCCATCTTGATGTGGTGCTCTGCCTGTGTCCAATCCGTCAAATGAGAAATGGATAAATCCATTGTTGTCCACCCCCACGCCACTGCCAGGTCCAGGTCCTGGGCCATCCTGACCCCTGGAGAATTCCACTTTCAGGCAAGGGGCAAGAGAATTGTGGTCATTCTTGGTGTTTCTTTTGATAGGGAATAAAGCTTTCACAATTGACTTCTGTCTCTTGGTGTCTTGCAATTTCCATCTCTTTGTGATCAAAAGATTACAGCCCAACAAGGGGGGAGAGAGAAGAATCTCTACTTTTGGCAGGCTTCAAGACAGTCTTGGATTATTTATTTGTTCTGTAACTCATTTCTGTCAAACATTCTTTTTCTATCTCTTGTCATAAAAAATTGAAATACTAGTTTCTTGGTGGATATCTTGGCTTTATCTATCTGACCTTGGACAAATTATTTAACCTCTCTGAACCTGTGTTCTTGAGTGTGAGCACAGTGACTGGCACAAAATATGTGCTCAACAAGTATTTGTGGGTGAGTGAGATGAATTCTGAGGTCCTTTCAGCTCTGCCCCTCTATGGCTTTTCTAATTATTAGGCTTCCTCTTCATGGTGGACATCACCATTGCCCTTTGGCAAGCTTCACATTCATTTGGCATTTATTCTCAAAAGCTTCATTCTGCCATTCTCCTGAGCATCCTCGGTACCACACTAAGCATGTTAAGTTTCATCTCAAGAGTCTAGAATTGAAGGTTCGCATGGTTTCCCAGCAGAATTGTTATTGGCCGCCATTGCTCAATGCCCTTGGCTTTTGGTTGTCAAAAGCTGTTTGCTCATTTACTCAGTGTACTTGAAAAAACTTTTCACGGGCAACAACTCTCCCACTTCCTCCAACCCTTAGCTGTCCATGGCATATCATCGTTAACAGATAAATGAGACCATAAACTTTGCTCAAATGTTGAGTCACTCTTTGCATTCCCATTTCTCAGTTGGCCAGCACCTGAATTTGCACATTTAAGGTGCTTCTGGGGTTAATTTTGCTCTTTTGTGAAGTTGATTTACAAAGTGTGTCCCCTGGAGGCTCACCCCTAATCTGAATTGTCAACTGGGGACGGCTAGAGATTGATGATGGGGGATTATGATTGTCTACATGTTGCACCTTCCTCCAATTTTCTGATGTGTTTTGGTAATGATGTTGACAGTTGTGTGAAGATCTGTTCCTGAAATTAAAGCAGCGGCAGCAGCATTTTTGAGCTTGATGATTAGATTTGATTAGATCAGAGTGGGTTTTACTTCTCCCTCAGAGTCAGCAGAGATTTACTGTCCACTGACTGATTTAACTTCATGCTAGAAGATGGTTAGCGACATGACTTACCATCAGAAAAAGAAATGTCAAGGAGCATTGGAATGAAAACCCAACCCAGTTTGACTTCAGTGATGACCTTGAAGGGGCTGGAAACCTACACATTATCAAAGATTTCTGCCCATAGAGCATCGTAGAGGAAATAGATGTTGACACATTTTGGTGGACATCTGTATTGATGAGTGTTTTCCAACAGTAGCTATCATTCGAGAAAGGCAGGGGCTTTCATAAAATCAGATAAGGTAAAAAAAAATAGGATTATGGTTTCTGAATTTTTCTTGCCATTGGCAAGAGGGGAAAGTAACCATTTATGAATCTGAGTCTACATGACTTAAAGCCACAGTGAGATTCTAGGAGAAGGCTCATGAATGGTCCTGTGCAGGACTTTCTTATAAGGTGGTATGTGTAATTTCATTCTGTACATGAATTCTTAAAGTAATCACAACAATAATTCACAAAAAAGAAGATGCAAATGGACAAGGGACAAGAAAGTAATATACAGCTACTTAGAGTTTGCAAGATATGGCATAAAATCATAAAATTTGTTCGCAATAACAAAACTGGCAAAAATTTAAACAGATTATAATACTCAAGTGTTAGCAAAGATGCAGTGAGGTGGGTATTTTAAAAAATCTGGAAAGAAATTTGTCAATAGGTAATAAGAGCCTTAAAAGTACTCGGACTTTTTGACTCTACAAATCTGCTTTTATAACACTGCCCTAGGGAAATAATTGGAAATATATGGTTGGGGCACCTGGGTGGCTCAGTTGGTTAAGCATCTGCCTTCGGCTTAGATCACGATCTCAGGGTCCTGGGATTGAGCCCTGCATCAAGCTCTCTGCTCAGCAGGGAGTTTGCTTCTCCCTCTCCCTCTGCCCTTACCCCCTGCTTGTATGTACATGCTCTCTCTCTCTCGCTCTCGCTCTCTCTAAAATAAATAAATAAAACCCTTTTAAAAAAAAGAAATATGGTCAAAAATTTATGTGAAAGGCTATTTGTTGCACCTTTTTAGAATAGCAAAAAACCAGAAGCAACTTTATCATCCATTAATAACAAAATGGTTAAGTAAATTATGGAATACCAACATGACAAAATACTATGTGCTCATTAAAAATTCTGTTCAAAGAATAAGGATGTAAGGGAATTATTTCTAATACAACAACCTAGGGAAGGAAGCATTATGTATGACTAGATACAGTATGGTCCGAACTTTGTAAAACATTTAAATATGCACAGAAAAAGACTAGGAGGAAATATACCCAAGTATTAACAGCTATTCTAGGTGGTTGATTTAAAGGTGATTTTAATTTTCTTCTTGTATGCTTTTCTGTATTTCCCAATTTTTATAAAATTTGCACAAAGTACACTTTTTTTATAATCAGTAAAAACTTTTAATGACCATAATCACAGCATCCATAGGGTCACCAAGAATTTTTTCAGCATCTCAGATCCTCAGAATGAGAGTGGGGAGAGCAATTACGTCTTTCTCTTCACCTAATTTGGAAAATTTTAGCAGAAATTCCATGGGCTCCAGATGCCTTGTTTTTTTAGCCGCCTGATGATTTTCTGCACCTTGTCAAGAATCAGAGGGATTTTGCAGATTCTTCTGATAGTGCAGGATAGAGTTGAAAATGTGTTTCTCAATAATTGTTGTAACTGAGGAGGTCTCGGAAATGCTCTTTCCAGAGCTCAGTGACTGCTTCATTCTTATTTAGCAACTGCCCATCCAGGAATAGCAGGGGGTTGGTGGCTACTCCGTGTGTGTGTGTGTGTGTGTGTGTGTGTGTGTGCGCGCGCGCACGCGTGCAAGCGTGCATGTGTGAGTATGTAGAAGGACACTTAAATCCATACATGTCATAAAACGTTAGAGGAATACTAGGTCCCTTCATGGGGTCATTTTTCCATCTCTTCTTTGTGCCAAATTACTTTGAGCCTCTGTCCTGGTTTATAGATGCCTCAATTTCTCTCCCTCTGAGTTGGTGTCAGTGTTCTGGAAATGAAAAGCCTACCTCCCGGCCAAGGTGTGAGGTTGGACTACATGATCTAAGGTGTTTTCCAGTTCCAACCTGATTTGTTTGTAGGATACTTGGAATCTGTCACTGCCTCCCTCTCCTCATTTTCTTTCTTAAAAACCCAACTGTGGGGGAAAAAAAAAGCAATTGGGATGTTTCATGGAAGTAAATCCCAGGATTTCTTCACAAACACTAACAATAGTGCATTAAAATCCACCCTTCAGTCGGCAAGAACGGGACTGTTGGGCTGTAAAATATAGTACTGGACATTCAGGAAACTTAGAAGCAAATGGTAGACATGGTCTCTCATTTACAGGGAAGGCAGGCCCCAACCTAAGTGCACGGCTAGTTACAGCTTCCAAAAACCCACCTTTTATGAGGGTGTGATGGTGAGTTACGTTGGCTGAGCACCTGCTGTATTCATGCCCTTGTGCTGAGCTAGAATCCAGTTCCGGAGCTCCTTAAGGCCGTTTGACCACAGTGTCCCCAACTTACCTTAGAAGAATCATCCAGCCCCCAGGCCCTTGGAGCTTCTCTGATAGGGTGGTCTGGGGAGAGATCTGGAATGTGGTAGTTTGAACGAGTGCCCCGGGTGATGCTTATCATTGGGCAAGTTCAGGAGAGGCGGTCTTTGACAATGCCACAATGGATCCCAGGCCTAGAATTATCTGCAGAGCTTTCTAAAAAGTCCCGGGACCTGGCTCCACCCAGAGACATCCTGACAGCATCGGACTGGGGTGGGACCCGTGCAGCAGGATCTTAAAACACTCCAGGTGATTCTAGAGTGCAGCCAGGGCTCCGAACCACCGCTCTGCTGCCTCAGCTGATTAAAATTAAATCAGCCGGACTCACTAAGAAAACACTGGTAAAAGAAGAATCGCTCCGTGCCGATAGGCTCCCACTTTGAGCCCAGCCATCAGAGGAAGTCATGTGAAGACTGAAGGAAGAAAAGCAAAATACCCACCAGGGTGTGACGGCGGGTCTATTGTCCATTCTTCCCCCAGCTCCTTACTGAACACCGGAATCAGATGCCCTGAAGGCGCTTCCTAGGCCAGAGCTGGGACCGGGAGGGGGGTTCTCTTGCTTCATTCCTGCAGCAGTTTTCAAGCTTTGCTGTGTATCAGAATCCCAATAAGGAGGCTGTTATTAAAACAGATCACACGACCCTGTGCCCCTCGATTCTGACGCAGGCGGTCTAGCGTGGGGCTGACGTGGCTTGGGCATTTTGCCTATCGCTGAACCCACGTGACCCGTGGGCCTAGGGATGGCCCCGCCTCACTTCCTGGCCAGTGGAAAACCGTGCTCCGAGGAAGAATTTCTCTGGGAGAGCTTTCGGTTGGGTCTTAGACCCATTGACCATGACATCTGAGGGACACACCACTGAGGCATCCAAACAGAGGAGTCGGGAACCAGCCCCGTTCCCCTGACCCACCCCCAGCCATAGGTTATTACATTCATTTCCAGCCACAAATGTTCATTCATCCAATCATTCAACAAAGTGCATGTAATGCCTCCTCCGTGCCAGCCAGTGTTCTACTAGTGGAAGAAGGGTAGATGAGCAGACCCGATGCTTACCTTCATGGAGCTCTTCTTGGGAACCAACATACACACACACACACATACACACACTCAAAACAAGTTCATTTCAGAGAGCAGTAAGTGATATAAAGCAAGCAAATTGGGGTGACACGGCAGAGTGTGGGTTTAGCCTGGGAGGAATGGGAGGGCCTCTCTGAAGGGGGAGAGTATTGGAGCTGAGGCTTGAGAGACCAAAGGAGAGTCCCCCTATCAGGAATGTCAGAGCTACATTCTTAAGCGAAGGAGGGCACAGAGGAAGCGTCGGAGTCTGAGTGTCAGAGAACCAAGGGAACAGTTTGTGCAGAAATTCCTGAGGCGGGAACTGCCTGGTGCATGTGACAAGGCAGAAAGCCAGCAGCTGCCCCTCACGTTTACCAAGCTCTGTAAAGTCCTTGACATCCTCACAATAGCCCTGTGATGTAAGAGAAAAGACAGTCTATATCCCCAATTTTTTTGTACTAAAGAACTGAAGTGGAGAGAGGTAAAGGGTCATTTCTAAGGTGACAGGTTATTAGGAAGCGAAGCTTAAGACAGTGCTTCTCAAACTCCCCTGTGCACACGAATCTCTGGGGCTTTGTTCAAAGACCCTCATGCTCTAGGTCTGGGTGGGATCGAAGAGTCTGCATTTCTGACAAGCTCCGAGGTTATGTCGCTGCTGCTGGTCCGCGGACCACACTTTGAGTAGCAAAGGCCTTCGGTGGTTATTTTGTATTGTGGCTCTTTGATCAGGTGGACTGTGTCCTTGAAGTTGACCTCCTCTACCTGCACAGGGGGCCAGTAGCTGAGGCTGAAGTCCACTCAGATGATGATGTAACATCCAGGAAGAGGCTACGGGGACTTATCCCCCCCCCCCCCCCCCACACACACACACTTGCCTCAGGAGCACCAGAAAAGCCGACTGGGGTTCTGGCAGGTGTGAAATTCTTCCTTTGTCTTAGGTGCAGCCGTGGGTCAGGACTTACATACTGATGACCACGGCATATTGGCTCCCTGCCACTCTGATTTACACTGGTGAAGTGTGCTCATCAGTTCCGATAGGCAACTTCTTGATTTATTTTAGGGTTTCAGATTTGATAGCAAAAACCACTCCATAAAGCCAACATTTCTTTTCTTGGTTATGCTTCTAAGGCATTGCTGCCTCTAGTTTCCCGGTTGCCTTGCTAACCAGATCTTGATTTTCTATCAGGGCCTTAGAGCTGCTGTTCCTCCCTGGGGCTCTCCAGTCGTGAATTTGGACTGCCGCCCTGGAGAGTCACCACGAGGATGGTCCCAGAAAAAAACTAGCATAGACGGTAAATGGCTGACTTTCTTTTGAACGGCAGGAATGCCACTGCACTAGCCACTGTTATCCAGAGAGGAAAAACACTGACAACACTAGATCTGGGGGACTGTTCCCAGCGCCCTGTCCCATGAGGTGAGCAGGCCCGGTCCTAAAAAGAAATTGCAGAGATCCAATTAAGACTCCTGAGCCTCCTTTCCTTCTTGCTGATGTGCCAGACAGTGTTCCTCATCCCTCGTATTCCAGACATCACAATTCAGCTCCCGTCACGATAAACAGCTTGCCCAAGGACTTAGAACCTGTCGCAGAAGATGCCTGAGTACAGGCCCCTCAGTTACGTGGGGCCCTTAGCTGTCAGGGGCCCACCTGCCCCAGCTGTCCAGGACTCCCCACACATTCCAAGCAACCCCAACACGAATTTGGCAGTAAACCGCAAGCGAACCCGAGCCACATAGAGATGCTTGGCAGAGGCTCCCCCTGGGGCTGTGATTTCCTGAAGGTCCAGCAAAGACTCAAGTTGCTCAGAGCATTCTCTGCTTTTCTCACCTTTTGCCAAGGTGATCCATGGGTCTAAATTAACAAAAATGACAGAGCAGACGTACATTTGTCTCCATTTTATTTAATTCAACAAATACACCTTGAGCTGTGTGAAGGACCCTCACTAATGACTTCAGGAGAAACAGCAATGTGTAAGACGCAGTCCCTGTTG
This sequence comes from Meles meles, assembly GCF_922984935.1. NCBI lineage: Eukaryota > Metazoa > Chordata > Mammalia > Carnivora > Mustelidae > Meles > Meles meles. The sequence continues at coordinate 57,441,172 of NC_060078.1, read as the reverse complement.
TCCGGATTGTAATCTAGTACGGTTGGGCCCGTACCTACATCCACAAACACCTGGCACGCAGAACAGAATGCGCTCCACTCGGGACTTAAGGCAGGAACCGAGAGCGGTTGGGAGCTGGGGAGGAGAGGAGGGTAAATCTAACCGGAGAAGTCTGGAAAGATTTCTTGGAAGGGGTGGCAGTGGGTCTGGCTTGCCCCTGGGATGGACAGGATCTCAACCCCGGGATGAGCGTTTGGAGTGAAACAAGGAATATCTACCATTTTTGAAACTCTTACCATGTATTAGGTGCTGTTCTCAGGGCTCCACATGCATGAGCTCATTTGGTCCTCATTAACCTCGTGGGGTGGGCGCTGCTGTTACTGTCCTCGCATTACAGGTGAGACAGGGGAAGCCCAGCCAGGTCAGGCAAGCTTGTGGCCAGACACTAGTCTGGGGGCGGGGGTGTGGGTGTGAGGCTGGGATTGGAACCCAGGCAGCCCGGAGCCAGCGGCCAGGCTGGTAACTACTAAACCCCACATACAAGACATTTGGTTTTCTTTTTCATTACCCTCATTTAAAAATCACTAATCAACTCTGCTGAGCTTTGTCAGAAGCAGAGTAAGCACTGAGGACCTAGTGAAGATGTTTGTTTACTCCCTCACTACAGGCTTTTGAGCCACCTAATCAGTGAGGCCCTCGAGGAGAGCAGGCTGCTGCTGTAGCCTGCCTTCCTGAGCTCTAGAAAGCCAAGGAAGGGCTCTCCAGGCTGGCAGCTCCCCCCTCCCAGAGAGTCTTTCTGGTCCTCAGAGGCCAGCCAAGCCCGTGTCTCTTCCTCTGGGGCTCTGAGCTCAGTGTCCGTGGTCCCTTTGGAGTCCTAAGATGTAAGATGTGTTTGGGGGAAGGGGACCATGCACCAGGGAGATGATTCCTCTTCCATGGCTTCATGGCTTGGAGCTGTTCACGGCCCCAAGAGGCAGGAGCAAGCTGGTTCCTCACACGACTGGCCCAGGCGCAGGCTTCTGCCGGGTGCTTCCTGTTTCCTTCTCTCTGGTGCCAGAGGCTCTTGGGGCAGAGAAAAAAGTGGTGTTTAGGCCGACTATCTGCATGGGAGCTGGGGGAACGCGGAGCCCCCGGCCCTGCACCTGTGTGAGGGTCTGCCGGCCTGGAGGAAGGGGCTCCCTTCTGTTATTTGCACAAAGGGTCCCCTGGGACTCTGCAAAGGAGATGTGGCTCCCACTTGGAACAGAAATGCCACCTGACAACAACCCCTTCTTCTAAGGAAGAAGAGGTGCTCCATCCTAACCTGGACCAGAGTAATGCCAAGGGTTAATCCTCTTTCTCCTCTTGGATGCCAAGTGAATCTTGCAGCTACTTCTCTGAAGAAAAGGAAGAGAGAAGACGTCCACAGGCTCTGCATCCCTACCCTTCCATCCCCCTTTTCCCCCCACAGTCTGACATCTTGCTCTGGCCTGGGAGGTCTGCAGTCCTTTTAACCTTCCAGCCAGGAGGCATGTCAGGAACAAGGGCTGCCTCCCCAAGCTGGCAATCTCCGAGAGGAGCCCAAGGACCAGCCGAATCAGTCAGCCAGGCCCCAGGTCCTGCTCTGCCCTAGGATTGGTCTGAGAGCATTTTGTGTTAAATGCCGACATATAAATTTGTAGACGTTCCTTGTGAGCAAATTGGATTCCTTCCCTGGGCCTTTAAGTGCTGCCATTTAGGCAGATTTAACGGGAAGCTCAGGCCACCGCCACCCCCGCTGGCACCCCTCCCTGTGCTGACCCTCCAGAGTCACCAGGGACTAGATCGTGGGCCAGCCCATGGGAGAGAGAGCTGGGGGGCCTGTGCACACTCCAGCCTTCTCTGCTGCTGCCTGCGCATCCTCCTGGCTTCCTCCCCACTGCTGCCCGCGTGCTCCCTCCCTCCTCTCCCCACTCCTGCTCCCTTTCTCCCAACGCCTCCCTCCTGCCCGCCTTCCCCTCTTCCCTCCAGTCTCTCCCTCCTCCTGTCTGCGCCGTGGCAGCTGCTTCCAATGCACAGAGATGCACCAATTCATTCAGCCTCGCAGACTCTTTAAGGTCGTTACTAAATATATCAGGCAGAAGAAAGGGTCTTTTTTCCCATCTCTGAGCCGGAGCATAAATGCTGGCCTTAGGATCGAAGCTGGTCCTCCCTGGTCCCAGATGGGAGGCAGTCCGGAGCCAGCAGCCAGCCAGGTTACAATGAGAGTCCACCCTCCCACCCGGCAGAGGTGTGACCCCATGGGGCGGGATGGAGGTGAGGCAGGATGGGGTGCAGGAAACACTGGGGAGACCCTGGGATTAAGTGATGAAATCCATTTTATATCTTCAAGAGTTCATCAGCTCTGGAGATAATTTTCAACAAAGCTATCTCTACCCCCTCTAGATTAATTTTTTTCCTTTATTTTTAAAGGAAATTAGGAAGTGTTGAAAGAGCCTGACTTGCCAATCCCAGGAATGGACTTCTATTTGAATGCCCTAAGCAGTGTTGTCACTGATATTTTTCTAAGTTGTAAGCGGGTGACCTTGCTGCTTGAGCCGTAACCGCAGGTGAACCGCCAGACTTGAGTGTTGCAGTAGAGGAAATGCACAAGAAAGTTAGTCTGCATGTTCCACGTCGGAAGGATGCCCAGCCAGCTCCTCCTCTCGGGTCGTGTTTTATGGCACACCCCATCTACCCAGTCCTCCTACTACACAGACACCCCCTTCCTGGGAGTCTCCGAGACTTCCTCCCCTCCTCCTAATGTGTGTAGGCAGAGCAGGCTGAGTTGTGATTTAAGAGAAACGCCTCCTCCCCTTGCCAGAATATCTCCCACAAGGTATGCAGTGCCCATGGTTTAGAAGTTCTTTGAGGGGAGATAAAAATATAAATGGTATTTTATCTTCAAATAAAAAGTAGATGAGGTAACTGGAGAATGTGTAGGGCATTCGTTTGTAACCTTTCTTTCTTTCTTTCTCTCTTTCTTTTGGTCATGGAATCCTTTATGCTGTGGGTGCCTCCCCAGGTAAAACGTGCCCGCTGTCATAACCACAGAGTTTTACATGTCGCTTTAAAAGGTGCATGAATCCCTAGGGGCCTGTCTTTAGACCTGCCTGACCTGCAAGTAAGAACAAACCATGGGGCCAAGGAAAGGAGGCTGGGGACACTGGCATTTAGGCGACGATCAAAAGAAGACGCAGTGATGGTCAACAAGGAAAGTTAGAAGGACTGAGTGTTCATTAGAATTAGAGGTTGCCAGGCTGTCGGTGGTGACCTGAGAGAGGGTTTCAGCAGGGAGAGGGGAAGGAGTCAGATTTTCAAGGTGTGAGCAGCAGGCAAGATGCTGGGGACGGTTCAGACGCCCTGTTCAAAATCTTGGGCCAGAGCAGGAACAAGCAGCAACCAGCACCTTGGAAGCACAGAGGAAGGAACCATCGCTTTCTGGGTGGAGAGGAAACAGGAAGACTTCACAGAGGAGAGATTTTTGAGGTGGGTCATTGAAAAATAAATAAGACTTCACCAGGTAGAAAAGTGGGTGGGGGGCTGGAGGGGTGCATTTCAGTCAGGAAGAAGAGCACTTCCATGGAGATGGAGGTGTGGAAGAGGGAGGAATACGTGCTGATTTGCAGAGCACGTGAGGAGAAAAGTGGGCAGGAAATATCACGGAAAACAGAAGCCAGAGGGCACGGGGCTGAAGGGTTTGTGCTTTCTCCTGTCAGGCAGTGAACACGTACTCAAGAGATATTTTTAACATACTTTTTTTTCCCCTTCTGATTCTAAAAGCAATATAAGCTCATTATAAAATTTCTTTAAAATATGGAAAAATACAAAGAAACATAATTACTGTTAACATTTTGGCATATTACTTTTAGTTTCCTTTCTATACACTGCATTTCGTTAAATCTAAGACACCATCATCTGGGAACCCATCATTACTTTCTGTGCCACTGAGAACGTGCAGTTACCCTTGATACAGGGCTTCCTTTTGGAGAGAGTGAGACACACCCCGTTTCAGATAGGTTCACATGGGGAAAAAATTCTGTGCCTTGGAATCAATAAGAGAAAGCTGTGGAGTTTTTCAAACATCCGTTCTCTTTCTATTCCCAATTTTGTATCCTGCTTCTTTACTCAGAATTATACCACAAGTATTCTCCAGGTTATAAAAGTATCTGTACAGATCATTTTTAATGGCTGCCTAATATTCCATCTTGTAGCTCTTCCACAATTCACTCAAGCATCTTTTTATCAACCGTTGTTAAGTCAATTTCTATTTTTTTCCTTTTTTTAACTTTATTAATTTTTTTATTTTTTTTAATAAACATATAATGTATTTTTATCCCCAGGGGTACAGGTTTGTGAATCGCCAGATCCACACATCTCACAGCACTGACCACGGCACATAACCCCCGCAATGTCCATAACCACACCACTCTCTTCTGACCCCCCTCCCCCCCCCCAGCAACCCTCACTTTGTTTTGTGAGGTTAAGAGTCTCTTATGGTTTGTCTCCCTCCCAATCCCATCTTCTTTCATTTATTCTTTTCCTACCCCCCAAACCCCACATGTTGTATCTCTACTTCCTTATATCAGGGAGATCATATGATAGTTGTCTTTCTCTGATTGACTTATTTCGCTAAGCACAATACCCTCTAGTTCCATCCACGTCGTCGCAAATGGCAAGATTTCATTTCTTTTGATGGCTGTATAGTATTCCATTGTGTATATATATATACCACCTCTTCTTTATCCATTCATCTGTTGATGGACATCCAGGTTCTTTCCATAATTTGGCTATTGTGAACATTGCTGCTATAAACATTCGGGTACACGTGTCCCTTGGGATCATTATGTTTGTATCTTTAGGGTAAATACCCAGTAGTGCAATTGCTGGGTCATAGGGTAGCTCTACTTTCAGCTTTTTGAGGAATCTCCATGTTTCCCAGAGTGGTTGCACCAGCTTGCATTCCCACCAACAGTGTAGGAGGGCTCCCCTTTCTCCGCATCATCACCAGCATCAGTCATTTCCTGACTTGTTAATTTTAGCCATTCTGACTGGTGTGAGGTGGTATCTCATTGTGGTTTTGATTTGTATTTCTGTGATGCCGAGTGATGTGGAGCATTTTTTCATATGTCTGTTCATCATCTGGATGTCTTCTTTGCAGAAATGTCTGTTCATGTCTTCTGCCCATTTCTTGATTGGATTGTTTGTTCTTTGGGTGTTGAGTTTGCTGAGCCCTTTATAGATTTTGGACACTAGCCCTTTATCTGATATGTCATTTGCAAATATTTTCTCCCATTCTGTCAGTTGTCTTTTGGTTTTTAATACTGTCCGTAGTGCCTCAGTGAAAAATGGTGTGTGAAAGCTTTTTTTTATTTCATTTTTGTTCATTTTTATTATTTTTCTCTAAGATAAATGTATACTACAGGGTAAACATTGATATGGTATAATAAGACTTATGTTTGACAAATATGTTACACTTTCTAGCTCTCCAAGGAACATAAAGAAACTGCTGGCAAACTTAGCTGGTAGGTCTGTGTTCAGTCCTGTGGCTTTTTTCTCTAACTGTGGTAAAATGCACATAACATAAATGTTACCATCTTAACCCTTTTTTAAAATGTTTTATTTATTTGAGAGAGAGAGTGTGCACAAGCAGGGTGAGGGGCAGAGAGAGAAGCAGACTCCCCGCTGAGCAGCGAGCCCGATGCAAGGCTCGATCCCCAGTCTCTGGGATCATGACCTGAGCAAAAGGCAGATGCTTAACCCTCAGAGCCACCCAGGCTCCCCCATCTTAACCATTTTTAAGGGTGCTATTCAGTGACATTAGGGTATTCACGTTGTCGTGTGGCTATCAGCACTTTCCACCTCCAGAACTTTTTTCATCTTGCAAAAACCAAAACTCTATATGCATTAAACAACAACTCCCATTTCCCTTCCACCCAACCCCTGGCACCCAGCGTTCCCCTTTCTGTCTCTATGAATTCGACTATTCTAGGTACCTCATATAGGAGGAATCACAGAGTATTCGTCCCTTTGGAACTGATTTATTTCACTTTGCATAATATTCTCAAGGTTCATCCGTGTTGTAACCTGTATCAGTTTCCTTCCCTGTTAAGGCTGATACTGTTTCATTGTAGTATATGCCACCTTCTGTTTACCCATGCGTTTGTAGGCATGCGTAAGCTTTTATCCGAAGTCTGGGCTCTCTGCAATAGATTCCCACTCAAAAGATACAAAAAAAAAGGTTCAACTCTTGATTCGTATTATGAATTTTTTTTCCCAAAACTTTGTTCAAATTTCTATTCTCACTAGCACTGTATAAACATGTACGTCAGCATTGCATATTACTCTTTGGTTTATTTTTGTTACTCTCCGATACTAGAAAAACAACTTGTCAGGGTTTTAATATGCATTTCTTAGAGCATTCCTAATGAAGGTGAACTTTCTCTTATGTCTTCATTAGCCAGATGTGTTCACTCTCTGTAAGTTGTCTTTGTGTCCTGTGACTATTTTCCTATAAATATGTAGTGTTTTGTTTATTACGTCATATGTGCTCCTCATAGATTAGCGAGTCCTTCAAACAGTCACCGATAGTCTCATGGTGCTTCCCATCTTACGTCAGGCACTGTCTAGGCATTGGGGACCCTGCTGGAAACTGTCAGACCAAAACCCCTGCCCTCCTGGAGTTTATGTCCTAGTGAGGGGAGAGAGAATGGAACAAGCTAAATGAGCAAATTGTGTCGTATGTTAGAGAGAGCGCTAAGGAGATGAACTAGGGAAAGGAGGTAAATGCTGGGGCCCGGTGTCAGGGCTACCACACTGAGGAATCTGAGGCCAGCCCTAGGGGAGATGGGGGAGGGAGCCCGAGGTCCAGGACCACAGGCAGAGGGAGCAGCAGCCACCAAGGCCCTGAGGCAGGAATACAAGGGGTGGGGCTGGCAAGAAGTGAGGGAGGGGAGAGGGGTGAGAAGTCCTGTGTGAGCCTGGCCAGAACAGCGGACCCTACCTGCCCTGAGGGCTGCTAGCTCTTGTCGGCTTCTCGCTCTGAATGAGAGGAAGGCTGTGAGGGTACAGACTTGGAGCAGCGTGCTGACACACGTGACCTGAACCGTAAAGCAAAGCTGTTTCTGTATTGAGGCGAGACTATGGAAGGAAAGGGAGGCCAAGAGAACTGCTGAGAAGTTCTTGCAGGAGTCCAGATGAAAGATGACAGCGCTTAGACTAGAGAGACGTTAGCAGACATGGGGAAAATAACCAGATTCTGCACCTGCTTTGAGGTCCAGGTGATAGGATTCGCTAATGAGTCAGATGCAGGGGTGTGAGGGGAGGACCTCACGCTTTGGTCTTTGGGCCTTTGGGCCCAAAAGGCTTTGGGCCTGAGGACCTAGACAGTCAGGAGTTGAGAAAGGAAAGGCAGCAGGGATGAAGGTAGAAGGGCATCGGAGCTCAGTTTCTTGACAAGCTACATTTGAAACGTCTATTACACTTTCAAGAGCAATATAGAGGAGGCAGCTGGGTATACGAGTCTGGAGTTCAGGGAAGAGGTCCGGGGTGGAGACATAAATCCGGGAGTTGTCAGCGTTCGGATGGTATTTAAAGCCCTGGTACTGTGCGAGGTCACTAAAGAATGGGGAGTGGCGAGAAGAGAGGCGAGAAGCCTGCTGCCTCCGGTGCTCCTTTGGCACGGTTAGCAAACATGGTCGGCTCGTACCCTGAGGGCGACCAGGCTGGGGGTGAGCCGGGGTGGGGGCAAAGACATGATCAGACCGCTGTTTCAGATCTGTGGCCCTGTGGCGTCGACTGTGGCTCGTCCCATCTCTCCTGAGTGTGGAGAGAGTCTGAGGGCTTCCTAGCAGAGGTCTGCAGTGGCCAATGGCTAATGTCTCAGATTTCCATGGTTACTTTTGACCAAAGATCAACTAACTCTTTCATCTAGGGAGCTATCATCAACAGGGTGAAGCACATTGGCAGCCCTTTGATTTTGACAGGGGAAATGGCAGGTTTGGGAGAAAAAAAGGAGAAGAAAGAGAAGGGAAAGGCAGGGACCCAAAGAGAGGCTTGGGGCTGAGCAGGAGCGCCTTCTTTAAGCAGTGCTCCTTAAGGGGCTAAGGGAGACCCTTCCAAACACCTGGTGAGCTGATCAATCTATGTATCACTGGCCCCCAAGCCTCTGACCTCAGGAGACTAGAACCTGCTTCTGCCCCAACCTGAACCTCTCCCTATCCCCGATAGAGAACCCTCACTATCTCTTATATTGGAGCTAGGATGGACTAGCGGTGCTCGGCCAAAAAGGATGACTTGCCATTAGATGACTCCTTCCCAGTATGAAGAAGGGTGACCCTATAGTCAGGGCACCCAAACCAGGGCACTTCTGACATGGGAGGAAGGGGGACCTGCTAATAATTACCCAGAACAACAAATGTAAACTGGGTAAACTCTGGTGTGCAGATCACCAGTGTCACTCCAAATGTCATTAAGAAATTCCAGTTATCAGGGGCGCCTAGGTGGCTCAGTGGTTTAAGCCTCTGCCTTCGTCTCAGGTCATGATCTCAGGGTCCTGGGATCGAGCCCTGCATCAGGCTCTCTGCTCAGTGGGGAGCCTGTTTCTCCCTCTCTCTCTGCCTGCCTCTCTGCCTACTTGTGACCTCTCTCTCTGTCAAATAAATAAATAAAATATTAAAAAAAAAAGAAATTCCAGTTATCAGCATCACCTAAGAGAGATTATTTAAAAATAAATCTCCAAGCCAGAATGCGTATGTACTGGCTCTAAATCTTTGGGACTAGAACCCATCTCTTATCCCTTCATTGCTTTTCTTCCCTGGAGAGGTGATTTAAGGTCTTTTGGAAAAGGTGCTGGCAGGAAGAAAAAGCGAGGGGCTCCTCTTTCCCATCCCCTTCCCGGGAAACGCAGCCTTCTGTGTGTTCTGGATGCTCAGTTCCTCTTCTCCTCTCTGGGTTGCTCCATTTCCCCTGACTAGATGCTGGGCTGGGGTAGTAAGACATTAAGAATTGTCCCTCTATACACACCCAGGACTCCTCAAGGGACAGCAAGATTAACTCCTTAGATGTCAGTCCCCTGGCACGTGTCCCTCCTACAAGCCAGCATCGTTCCCTTTTCATAATCCATTCTGTCTCTGTCATATGTGAATTTAAAACCGTTTTCAGTTTCATTTATATTTTAAGCCTGTTTTCTCTTCTTTGGATTACAAATGCCATAAATTTCCCACCAGTTGAATAGTGCTTCCTTGATTTGTCCTAAGTGCCAACTCTCTCTCCTTGCCCAGATCCTAGACTTCTGAAAGGTAGAAGACAGCGAATCTCTCTGGGAAGCCATATATATTCCTTCCTTACGTGATGCTTCTGTTTCAACAGTCATAGGGCAGGAAGGGACTTCAAACACAGAGCGAACTTACTTTTCCAATTTTGCCCACCGGATCTCTTTCTTGGTAGCTGCCCAGTCTGCTTGAATACCATCAGTGATGGAGCGCTTACTGTCTCCAGAAGCAATCAGCCCCAAATTTGCAGAATGGCTTTTTTTTTTTTTTTTAGTATTGGGGTTTTTTCTCCCAGCTTTATTGAGATATAATTGACATGTAACATTGTATAAGTTTAAAGTGCACAACATGATGATGTGACACATATTTATTGTGAAAAGATTATCACAATAAGGCTAGTTAACACATCCATCACCTCCCGGAATGTTTTTTGTTATTGCTGCTTAAAAATCAGCCTCCCCTGGGATAGAATGATTCATGTGGTAATAGAGTTGGAGACATCAGTGCTAACTCCTGTTTAGTTCAATATAGATACAGATGGTTACATATAGAAATGCCTCTAAATATGTATATATACATGGGTTAGATACACACATATTTCCTTGCTCTGTCATCTGGAGGGCCTAGAGCTAATGAACACCCCAATAGCAATGGGCACACCCAGCCCCCAGATCTTGGTTTCTAAAACCATTCTCCAATAAAAGGAAGCAAGACTTCCTAGAGAAATGGCTGATTCTAGGACTAGTGCAGGAAATATACAAGGCAAACCTGGAGCACCTGTTAGTGACAGAAGGTAAGGAATTGGTCAAAAATCCACAGTAAGAGTAGGCCTAAGAGGCCAGGAACCGACTGAAAGGGCTCCCAGTGATCAAAGCTGGAACAATTTAAACAATAACAAAAAAATAAAAGGTTATAGTATAAAATAATAATAAAATAAAATTTAAAAATAAAAAAATAAAGTATAACATAATATCAATGAATCTATACTGATATAAGTAACTGATTAAACAAATACATAAATGAGCAAAAAGAGATAAGTCTCCCATGAAGAAGAATTCTAAATAATGTATGGAGATACTTCATCCTCAAGGTAGGCGAAGCATAACTATGCTCCATAACCTAAGTGTGGGCTCCACACAGTGACTTCCTTCCAAAGAGTGCAGTATGGAAAGAGAGGGGAAGAGTAACTTTACATGGAGAAATCCACCAAATACTGCCTCTGCAGGTGGTCAAGGTTAATGTCGACAGGGATGAGTTGATAGTATGTACCACTGATGTGATGAATATGGCATTTTACCCCTGTGGTCTTCCAAAAACCTGTGACCTCGGTCTAACCATGAGAAAAATATCAAGCAGATCCCAAATGAAGGACATTCCATAAAACAGCTGACCACTCAGGAAACATCTGAAACTGTCCAGGACATCAAAACCAAAGAAAGTGGGAAATTGTCACCACAAAGATGAGCCTCTGGGGACGTGACCACTAAAGGTGATGTGGTATCCTGGATTGGGTCTGGAAGAAAAAAGGGGCTTTAGGTGAAAACTAAGGATATCTGAATGAAGTATGGACGTTGGTTAATAATGTCTCAATACCAGTTTATTAACTGTGGCAAATATAACATACTAATGTAGGAGATTAATGACAGAGGAAACTGAGTGTGTGGAGTATAGTGGAACTCTATAAAAAATTTGCAGTTTTTCTATAAATCTAAAACTCTATCCCAAAACTAATTTTTTTTTTTAAATGAAAATCAGGGCACCTGGATGGCTCAGTCAGTTAAGCATCTGCCTTCAGCTCTGGTCATGATCACAGGGTCCTGGTATCGAGTCCCACATAGGGCTCCCTGGTCAGTGGGGAACCTGCTCCTCCCTCTCCTTCTGCTGCTCTCCCTCCTTGTGCTCTCTCTCTCTCTCTGTCAAATAAATAAAATCTTTAAAAAGAAAGAAAGAAAGATCAGCCTTTCCTGCCTGCCTCCTCCCTTTGTCTCTGTCCTTAGCCTAAATGCATTCTCCATTATAGCTATCACACTCATCCTTCCTCCTGCCCCATCTGTCTTCTCATTTCCAAGTCTAATACCTCCATCTCCTTCATCATATCCTAGGTCCCGGTTTCAATTTCTTACACTGACTGGATCACCCTTCTCCAGACAGCTCAGTTTGCCAGCAGCCTCCCAAGTTCATGGACTTGTCCAGAACCGAACATAGCACTCCCAGCATGGCTGTTCAGCCCAGGGAAGAGAAGGGCCCTGTCACCTCCATCTGCTTGTACACTCTATCTCTATTACTATGGCCCTCAGTGACTTCAACAACTTGTACTTTTGGGGATAGCCACCTCACATCAATATCTCAATATCTCCAACTACCCAGATTTTTTTTAAACAGATTCATGGCAATCAATATAAGGAATAACTTTCTGCAAAGTTGGAGCTTACCCCAAAAAAAAGCAGGGTGGGCGGTTGCCTCTAGCGGTAGTGAATGTTCCACGAAAGGGAGTATTCAAGTACACTCAGCAGCTGCAAAGAAAGGGGAGATCCAGTGGGCGGATTTACAGTCTCCTAGACAAGTTACTTAACTGCTCTTGCCTCAGTTCCCTCATCTTAACACTGAGGGTAACAAGAGAACCTGCCTCATATGGGTTTGAGAACAGAACAGGTTAATGTGTGTTAAGGCACTTAGGCCACTTTCTGGCACCCAGTACTATATACAAGTGTACTTATAAGTACTATATAAGTGTTTGCTATTATTTTCAGCTACTATCTAATATTTGTTTCAAGGATGCAGATGGTCCATATGTAAGATTTGCCAGCAGCCCCTGGAAATCACTCCTGATTCCCAGGTTCCTCTTGGATCTTGGCTGTGACACCAGCCCCAGCCATGTTTCCTCCCCAGCTCTCCGTCATCTGCCCATTTGACCAGCAGGCCCATCAGTGTCCTTCCAATTCTTTTGTGTGCAAGTTGAAGAGAAGGAGAGTAAGGGCAGAGCCCCATGATGAGTGCGATGGGGTGATAAGGCCGGTCTCCTACCGGCCAGGCTGATATTACAGTGCAGAGAATGAAACAGCCTCCATCCTGGGGAGCCAGATTGGTTTTACCACAAATCATGACAAGCGCCTTACACATGCTAATGACTCACTTCCTTTGGTTTTAAAGCCCAGCCATTTCAGGAACATCAGGGTAAATGATGGGCTCAGTAGCTATCGAGAAAGAAGTTAGAGGTGCTGGCGTCTGAACTTAATTAGACTCCTGTGCTCTTTATAAGGCCTGATAAGGTCAGGCAAATACATTCAGCGTTAATAACATTATCAGCACTGCATGGTGGGCAAGCCTTGCCAAAGTCGATATGTCAAGTTTTTGTGGTTCGAAACATGTGTCTTCTATTCACGCTCAGGCCTGTTTCTTGCGTGCCAGCAGCTGGTGCCACATCTGGAAAGCTTGTCACTGCTGTGGCTTCTTTTCTCCTATGACTGTTTGATGGGACACGCCACCCCACCTCAAACCTTTTAAGAAGAAAGGGCTCATTCATTCATTCTCTGATGGCTTGTCAAATGGCAGCCCTGTGCATTTGCTCCAGGGAACCCGTGTGGACCAGACACACTCACGCTCCAGAGCCATGGACCTCAGTCATCAGTGTGCAGAATACCCAAGGGTGTAGTGTGGAGCTTAGGAAAGAGGCATTTCGGGACCCCACACCAAGCCCACTGTGTTAAGAATTGGGGGCAGGGGTGGTGCATGGCCTGGGGCTCTGCATTTCTCTGCATTTCTGGCATTCTTGACCAGGTGAGCCAAGGACCACACTTCAGGAAACACTGATCAAAGGGTTTTTAGGCCTCCATAAGCCATCCACCATAGTGCACTGGGTCCTGAGTGTAATTAGCAAGTCATTTTGTCTTGCAGGAGGATCAGGGAAGGCTTCACAGAGACTTAGAGCCCAAGCTGAAGGCAGAGAAAGCCTGTAGGTAGGAAGAGCATAGAGCAGGCATCGAGGACTGATTTGGAAGGGAAATACTTTCAAGGCATGAGCCTTGGAGACAGACAAACCTGGACTGAACTCCAGGCGATCACTTGGTGCCTGTATGTCCTTAGGCAAGTTACAGAAACTCTCCGAGCCTCAGTGTCCTCACCTGTAAAGGGCACCCACCTCCCTCTACCTCACAAGGTTGACAGGTTAAAAAAGAATAAATATCATAATACAGGGTTTATTCACCCAATTGTGTGGCATGATGTAGCTCATCCACAAATGGTAACTGCTAATAAAAATAGTACGAAAAAGAAATAACCATCTGATAAATATTATTCTGTCTTACTGAGGAGCTTCTGGGTTATTTTGTGGAGGCCATGAATAGCCAGCCCATCGAAGTTTTTAAAAGCAGGGGTCATAGTTTATTGGGTCAGCCAATAAATATTCATTAGGCACCTACCCCATGCCGCACCAGAGGCCAAGCAGGTCTGTGCTTTAGATGGTGGCTCTGATGGCGCTGGCGGGAGGGGACCTTCCCAGCCTGCTGAATGGTCCCAGCCCATGGTCTGAAACTTGAGCATGCCTCGGAAACCCCTGGAAGCCTTTTTAAAAACACAGATTACTTGACCCCATCTTTAGAGTTACTGATGTCACAGGTCTGTGGTAGGGTCTGAGAAACTAGCATTTTAAACCAGCTCCCAGAAGATCCCAGTGCTGCTGGTCAGGGGACCACAGGTCGAGAACCGCTGGTCCAGGCAAAAGATGAGGCAGGTACTGACTGGGGCTGGTGGCGGGGGGGAGGGACTGGTTTTAGGCAATGTTTTAGGGGCGGAATGGACAGGAAATGGTGATGACAGGGCCCCAGGGACAGTGTCCCTGGATTTTCTGCACACCCCTGGGGTCCTGCTGACCCACCATCTTCGGGGGCTAAGGAGCTGCAGCAACATGGTCCGGCTGTACCCTTGGAACCTTCAGTCCTGTCGTCTCAATGGGGTTTCCCACTGTGGTCTTTATCTCTGTGTATGTTCAGAGGAGAGCTTTTTTTTCCCCCTATTCTTTTCCCTCTCTCTCTCTCTCTCTTTTTTCTTTTCTATTCCTCCTGGGGATGTTGATGCCACCGAGATGCACGGGTACCGTTCCGCAAGAGTGCCCGAGGTGTGTATTGAATTTCAGTCCCGGATCATTTAATGCGTGGTGACAGAGGGAGCGGATGTTGTTTGGATTCATGTGGAACTCTCCGCCTTTTCTATTTTCTGTACCAAAAACCGCAGAGCCTTGCTCAGCAGCCGGCCCCTGAGTTCCCCTCCTGCAAGAGCCTTGCAGCACCAGGAGCGCCTTGTCCCCGCAGCATTGCCAGAGCTCCTTGTGAAACCCAGTGGAAAATTGCCGCGTTCGCACAGGTCTTCTGAGCATCCGTTTCATTTAAAGCTCTCCACCACTCGAGCTGTTACTGAATTAAACATCGAAACCAACAACAATCAATAGCGTAATAACATTATGTTCTGAAATGTGTTCTTTAATAATGACCGCGAAGCTCTTTGAGGGTGGAACGGGTCTGCGTCGGTGTGCACTGAGCGGCGATCGGCATCCATTCCTTTCCAGCTGCTGGTTTTGAAAAATGGCTCTGAGTGTTTCTTACCGATGCAGAGTGTCCTGTTTTCTGTGGATCAGAAACTTCTTGTAGGTACTGGCTGTGATCCGCCCCTCCTGGGCTCGTTCGAGAAGGCTGCTGTGGCCTCTCAGCCTGTCCTCTTTTTTCTTTGACTGAAACACTGGACAGAGAGAGCCAGCCGTTGTGACCTGAGGTCCGACTACAGATGGGCCCTGGGTGAAGACGTCCAGCAGGGATGGAGACTGCGTGCCCAGGAGGAGGGATTTGCTAGCTTCCTGAGCACGGTGATGTTTGAAAGCTTTCTAAAGAAAGTTAAAGACATGGAAACTGTCTTCTGGGATCTTGTGTTCTAAAAAAGACACCAGCAAAGACGGCAGACGCAAAGAAGACACAAACACAAGTCCACGTGGAAATTAACCAGTTACTGTTAAAATTAGATGCAGGCTTGGGGGGGCAGATGCTCCATGGAGGGGAAGGCATGAGATCAGGGCACATGAACATTGGGGTGTTTCTGCTCATATGGAGTCAACATTCTCTTTCTCAGCCCCTTCCAGGCAAAGGGAATGAAGAACTAGGAGAGAGTGCACTTTGGCTTTAGATTTAGGATTGTAAGGCCCTAGAGAAGTTCATAATTTCTCCAAGATTCTATATCTGCCTGGTCTCATTCCTGAAAACATGCCCAGTCCCTCCCCTCCTTTCTCTCTGACCCAAGTTCCAGACTTGGTAATTAATGTTTTCGGATATCTTTGAGACGATTTTCATTGGGTTTTGGAGAGAAAATTATACTGAAGAATTTTAAACATATACAGAAATAGGCAGAATAGTATAATGAGACTCCTATAATTTTGGTGAGTTTTTAATGACTGTCATACCTGATCATTGATATCCCAGAGTGCCGCGTTGTTGTATTTCTTGTTTGGGGTTAACAAAGGATGAGAAAAAGGAGAGGCAGATAGAATATAAAGTTGAAAGTGATAGAAGGAAGGCAGAACGTACAATTTCTGTTTACTTCTGTCTTCTCCGTGAGGGGCCTTCCAACTTGAACAGGTAGAACTAATAATCCACTAAGGGACTCCCAGCATAAAGCAGGTGAGGTCAACATCCGGTCTTCTCAAATGAAATCACAAAACAAGGTGCATTTCAGGAGCTGGGGATCCCACAGCCATGCTCTTAATGACACATGGTGATCCTACAAAGTGGTGCAGTCAGAGAAGAGAATAGGCAAATTCTTTCCAACAGGAGGAAAAAAGAGTGTATCTATCCACTAAAGAACAGTAATTTCAAACCAATGGCTTGTAAGTTTTTTGGACATGGTGTGTGATCACAGTGAGCCAGCACTGGCCCCATAAGAATAATCCATACACCACCCAACCTTGTTTTCTTTGCCAAGGAGGCATTTGGCTGGTAGACTGGCAAAATGTGGGAGACATAGCTTATTTTTATTTTCGTGAAGAAGTCAACAGCCTCCCCACATACTATAGTAACCAATACGTTGACTTGTGAGCCAGATGATCATTCTCTTAGCAAGATCCTGTCCTGAGGTTGAATCCAAAGTCTGAGGGAGGCTTTAGATAGAGTGCCTGGGGCCCTGTCCTGGGTCCTGCCTCGATGGACCCATTTTCATCAATGACTAAGCTGAAGGTGCAGGAAACATACTATTCAGAATTATAAATGGCAGACTAAGACCAGAAGTAAAAGAATAATGATTGTATTCGAAGAGGGAAGGGTTTACTACATAGGCAGTTAACTTTCTCTTGGGTACACTCTCGTGTGTATAGATGTATGCGTGCACCTGTACGCACGCATGTTCTTCATTTTCCAGGCAAGCACCTGGTTGACTTGGATGGTTTGACATCCTAGTGTTGATAGGATGAGCTCTTCTTCCTACAGAGAAAGGCACGGAAATGCGCCACTGCTGGCAATGATAACTGCAGTTTATTGAACATCTACAAGGTGTCGAACAATGAAGCGGGCTGTTCCGAGAAGAGTTGACATAGTTGACATAAAACCGTTCTCCGCAGAGAGTGCTGCTTGCAAGACTGGCCCTTGGCTGGCTTCTGGACACTTGGATTTAGGGAGAGTTCCCACTCTCCGCAGAACTGATAGGAATGACTCACGGTGCCTCAAGTGTTTATATACACTATGGCTTGTACTGAACACCTGCTTTTCTTCTGGGAGTCTGGAATTTTGGTACATGGTAGGAGAGTACCTGCATGACCTGCCCCTCAAACACCTTGGGCGCTGAGCCTTGGATGAACTTCCCTAGTGGATGATATTTCACACATGTTGTCATAGCCAGTTGCTATGAACACATGAAGCGTGTTCTCTGGGACTCTGCTGGGGGACGAGTCTTGAAACTTGTTCCTCCAGACTTCGGCTGGTACTCATTTTCCCTTTGCTTATTTCACTTTGTACCCCTTCTCTGTGGCTGGGAGCACTGTATCCTGAGTTCTGAGGGTCCTCCCAGAGAATCACTGAATCTGAGGTGGTCATGGGGTCCCCTGATCCACAGACTTGCTACTCATCCCCTCAGATCATTCTTAGAGCAATCCTGCACTTCTTGCTGGGAACTCCGGGACCTGGGGCTTGAACCAGGTCCGATTCCACAGGCACACCTGTTCTATGGAACCAGAGTAGCCTGGGGCTCCTTTCCACTCACTGCTAATACAGGCGTTGAGGCTTGAGTGGGGGAGTCCTGCTGTTCTTGGACTTCCAGATGGTTTTCTGGTCTCTCCTCAGGTTTAATCCAAGGTCAACCGTGGAATCACCCTCCTTAAAGAAGCCGGGGCTGGGCGGTGGTCCTATGGTATTTATTCCTGTTGGTGTCATGCCTATGGATTCTCTCTGCCTCTCTATCTTTCTGTCTTTCCCTGAAGGACCCGTTGGTTGTATTCTCTGGCAAAGAAGATGTGGGTGTGAGGGTTAAGCAGGACTTAAGTGCTAATGCTGGCTGTGACCTTACCCCAGTGGGTGGCTAGGACCCAGTCATCCCTTCCTTTTCCAGCAGATAAAAAAGGACAGTCTCCAAACTCATAGAATGTGCAGAAAATGAACCTGATGCCAATTATGGACTTTGGGTGATAACGTGCCCTTGCACCTTCATTAATGGTAACATACACACTCCCGTGGTAAAGGGTGTCAACAGTGACAGGGGGGTGGGGTATGTGTGTGTGAGTGTGGGGACAGCGAGTCCGGGGACAGTGAGTCCGGGGAACTCTCTGTGCTTGCTGCTCAATTTTGCTGTGAATCTAAAACTGCTCCAAAAAAATTAAGTTTATTATTTCTTTTTTAAGGGACATGATGTAACTCTCTGAGTAGGTTTGAAGGAATGGATTAGGGCAGCAAGAGATCACTGCTTTTTCTTAAAAGCGTGACTAATTTCTAATGTCCCCCACTGCTATCTCCATTAAATGCACTGGAATGTCTTTGAAAAGGAAGAATTTGTCCCCTTTCTTTTGCCAACTGACTTGTAATGTGCCCATCCTCTCCTGCAGCCTGAGAAGGCAGAGAATGCCCAGTACACAGTCTTTCAGCCTGTACCCTTCACCTAAGGTGCCCTGGGGCTGAGGGAGCCAGATGTGTATCATGAAATTACCCTTCTTATGAGTGTCCTTTTTCCAGTAGTCCCCACTTTTCTGTTGGGGCTGCAGGGTAAGAGGAGGTCAAGAAGGAAGTGGCATCCGCCCGTGCAGCGCTGGTGGGTGGTACAGGGATGGGAGGGAGGAGGGCCCCATAAGACCCACTCCAGTCCCCCCAGATTCAAACCCACTTGTCCTGAGAGATGCAGGAAATGACAAGAAGTCATGTATGCACTGAGGAACCTCATCAGCACATCCTGTGTCTAAGCCCCTTCCCCACCATCTGTGCTCTCCACCCCCACCTCTACCCCCACTGTCTTTGACTTCTTTCATGCTTTGGACCTAATTTCCTGAGTATGGAGAGTCTATTCCAGCCTCATGCAGTAGATACAGTCAATGCAAGGGACAGTCCCCACTGCCTCAAAACTACCACCTTCAGAAGGCTGAGTGTGGGGGATCGGCCAGAGGGAAGGCAAGAGGAAAGCTGTGCCAGACCAAGCTGTAGGTCTGGGTTTGAATGGGCTCTGCTGCCTTCCCACTGTGCACCCTCAGGCAAGTTGCTTGACTTTGCTGAGCCTTAGTTTCCTCATCAGTAAAATGGGGGTAACAATAGTTTCGACCATTCAGAGTTGTCACAAAGATCAAATGAAGGCATTGGGCTAAAGGGCACGTCATTCATAATAAGCATTCAGTGAGTACCTGCTGTTGCTTCTGCTGAGGAGGCTGCTGCTGTGGGGAACAGGCCCACCTTCCCGGGGCCACAGAAGAAACATGTTCCTTCCGTTAGAACTCCCTCCTGTTCTCCTTCTGCACCTTACTTCTTTTCCTCCCTCTTGTCTTTCTTTCATCTTTTTTAAGATTTTATTTATTTACATATGTATTATGTATTTACATATTTATTTATTTATTT
Source organism: Meles meles (assembly GCF_922984935.1). Taxonomy (NCBI): domain Eukaryota; kingdom Metazoa; phylum Chordata; class Mammalia; order Carnivora; family Mustelidae; genus Meles; species Meles meles. The sequence goes on along the minus strand of NC_060078.1, from coordinate 57,421,866 downwards.
ATTTGTATATTTATTTGTTTGTTTTAGATTTAGAGCTTTAGAGAGCACGTGGCAGAAGCTGGGGGTAGCCAGGGTCAGAGGGGGGGTGGGAGGGAGGGGGAAAGAATCTCAAGCCGACTTGCACTGAGCATGAACCCTGAGGCAGGGCTTGATCCCATGACCCTGAGATCTTGACTGGAGCTGAAACCAGGAGTCTGATGCCCAACCAACTGAGCCACCCAGGTGCCCCATCTCTGTCCTCTTTCTAAGAAAGCTACCACTGGCCCCTGCAGAGAGCCCACCAGTGCCAGGCACACCCTTGTCCCAACATGTTTTTGGAGTATTTCCTTCTCTTCCCCAGAGTGAGGCCTCTTCTCTTAAAATGAGTGCCCTGCTTCTCCACGTGACTTTCCAGAAAGTTCTCTCTGCCCCTGACATCTCCATCAGAGAACGTGTCTGTGACCTCGGCACACTACTGTGCCTTGAGACAATCGGTCTGTGTTAGTGCTTGTTCCTTCTGAGAGCCCAGAGTTGTAGGTGTCTGTGATTTAAAAGAGAATCTGGCCAAAAGCAAGTTTTTGTTTGCTTGTTTGGGTTTTGTGGATGGTGGCAGTGTTTTCCTTCCTCTTGTTTTGCTTCACCACCACTGTTGCTGGAGAGAACACTCCTTTTCAAAGACCAGCACAAGATCCTGTCCAAAAGGAAGACACACAAGAGCAGGCAGTGTGAGTTCTTTCTCGAGAACGCTGGTCCCCAGGGCAAGTTCTTTCTCAAGAACACTGGCCCCGGGGTCAGGGCACAACGGGGCGGAGAGCACAGGCTTCAGAGACCCACACAGAGCCTACACCGCATCGAACACCACCACTCCACAACTACGTGACCTTCGGGGAGTCACTTGGCCTCCTGTGCCTCATCCGTAAGAAGGGATAATTGGTTCGTTTGGGGGAACATGAGAACATGCAGATAAAGTCTTTAGCCCAGTGCCTGGCAGGCAGCAAGAAGTCAATAAATGCTAAGCTCTCATTATGACACATTCTAAAATTCAATCAGAACCTGTGCTTAAAGCGGCTGTCTTGGAATACATTGAAGAGGTCGGTGTCAGTCAGCTTGCCTCCTGGAAGTCACATGTTCCACTCATCTGACGGCGAATGTCATAGTAAGCCCTTAGCAGAGGCGGGCACGCTCCCCCCGTCACTTACATACTGTCTTTTGGGGAGTGGTGCTTGGTCACTGAGGCAGCAGACCTTCTACTCCAGGATCATCTAGAACCCCACAGATGTCACTAAATAGACCTTTGTGGTCATCGCAGATCCCCACTCCGGGGACCACCTTTACAAGGTTTGTCATTCCGGCCTCTTGGTGGACTCCTGTCTGAGGCCATGGCTGCCCCTTATCATCAACACTTTGAAGTGAAAGACCCATTGGTCGTATTCTCTGGCAAAGAAGGTGTGCGTGTAAGGGTTAAGCAGGACTTACGGGCTAACACTGTCTGTGACCTTACCCCAGTGGGTGGCTAGGACCCTCTGGGCGTAGGGTGGGTGACAGCACCCTCAAACATTAGCCAGAAGAGTGACAGCGTCCCTCCCCTCTGGAAATGGCAGTGAGGGAAAGACAGCTGGACCCACCTGTATAGAGAAACACTCATTTTCCAGGGGTTCCAGATTGAACATCAAGGGAAATGATGGGTAGAGATAAGCACAAGCCAATGATGAGAACTGTGGGGGCAAACAAAAAAACGGCTATTCTCTACTGAGCCCTTTGTATGCATTATAAGTGCCCTATTCCATTCAGCTCTCATGACAGCACTTTGAGGTGGATACTGTTACTGTTTCCACTGCACAGATGAGAACCATGATGCTCAGAGAGGTCAGGTAACTTGCCCAAGGACACAGAACAAGGACAGGATAGCAAAGCTATTTGGACCCAGGTGTGTCTGCCTCCAGACGTGGGGCTCCTAAACCTGGGCCCCTGCCTGAGCAACAACAGTGGAGGGCAGAGCTGTGGCTTGCCTAGTTTTCTTTCCCAGTGTAACCCTTTGGAACAAAAAAAAAAATCTTCCGCAGCCTCCTAGTATCCAATCAGATGGGGGTGGGCCTGCTGTGGTCAAAGAGGGTTAGTGGCTTAGGGCCTTGCTCCTCTTCTCCTCTTCCCCTCAGGGTCCTTGAGGACCTTTGAGACCCACAGGACACAGACCAAAAACCTCCGCTGAGACTGGAGGAGGATGGACCTCAGTGCTTCTGTTCTTTCTTTGCAATGGGAAATCATGGATATTGCCCTTACAGAGTCGAGAGGGTCGGACAAGCTGACACCTAGGTACACTACGGTACTCCTCAGTTGCCATTATTATTATCCTGATACGTCTTATGGGAAAATGAACATTAATTCAGAGGGGGCTGTCGTGGGTTGGATGGTACCCCACTTCCTGGATCCTATGGTATCTTAATGGCCAAAGATATGATCAAATTAAAGACCTTGAGAAGAGCTTCTCCTGGATTATCTGGGTGAACCCCAAATGCGGTCACATACTTCCTTAAAAGAAGAAGGGGCAGAGGGTGTTTTGAGAGAGCAGGAGGCCGTGAGACCGTGGAGGCAGAGGCTGGAGTGAGGCGGCCACAGGTCAGGCGACACCTGGAGCCACAGAAGCTGGAAGAGGCCAGGGAGAGATTGTCTCCCACAACCTCCAGAAGGAATGCGGCCCTGCCCAAACCTGGATTTCAGACTTCACTGGCCTCCAGGTCTATGAGAGCAGATAGCTCTCTTTTAAACCACCCGGTTTGTAGTAACTTGTTACAGCAGCCTGCGGAAGCTGACACAGGGGCTCATGGCCCCAGCACAGACCGGCCAGTCCCCAGTACGCACAGCGTACGTGGGAATCATTCCACACAAAGACGGAGGAGAAGGGCATGAGCTGGACGCCTTGGACTGATACAGCAAAGCGACGCGCCTCCTTCTTGGAAGTGGGCAAGCAGGCTTCGTCAGAAGCCCTCTTGGCTCTTGGAAGGCCCTTCCAGCAGAATCTCCTGGTCGCTGGAGGTTCCCGCTCAGATTTCCTTTCCCTCCTGAGCCTCAGCTCCAGCGATCACAACTGACGATGAGTCCGTTATTAGTTCTACCCGGATCGTCATTTCAACAACAGGCCTGCATTTATTTGTGGAGTCCAATGATGGCGCGGACAGGAGCATTATTTCTGCTGTCACCATCGAGCATCATCACCATCTACATCCAGGCCTAGAGGGGGCTCTCAAGGCGAGCAGGAATGCCTCCTGGATCCTGCTCCCACTAGAGCAGCTCTCCCCACTCCCTGCAACTTCCCTGCTGTGTTAACCTTCAACACGGGCCACCACATGGGGCTTGTATGGTACATGGCCCAGCATGGGCTTCCATGTTTTCCTGCTGCAAAAATGTCCCTCCCAGGGTGATTCCACAGCAGCCAGCCCATGGAGACTTCTCTGTGAGCACCACCTGGCATTGCTTTTTCACCGACACCTCCGAGACTTGGTCAGACCCGCTCCCCCGCCCGAGTAGAGAAGCAGCCACTCTTTTTTGGCCACCATACCTGCTGAGGGTGTATCACGTGCTTGTTCTGCACTCACTGGTATAATCTGGGAGAGATGTGCCAAAAGGAATCCCTGATCTAGTTAAAATAATATGTTAGTTCGTGACTAGAATAAGGGATTATTGTTGGGTGAGAAGAAACTAGAATTTGAAATTAGAGGAAGCACATCCAAGGCTCAGCCCCACCCTTTCCATCTTTCCAGACATATGACAAACCTGTGGCCTTCGTTTTGCATTTAAAGGGGGAGAGAAGAGAAGTAATGACCCCTACTAGATGGCTGAGAGGATTCAGTCATACCTATGGGTAAATTGGAAAGCATTTGGCAACTGCCTGGTGTGTTTTGAGTCCTGAGATCAGGGCCAGGTTAGTCCAGCCTACACATTTTTCCACTACAAGACCACTGTGGAGGCTGGCTTCTTTGCCATCTATTGAAGCTTCGAGTCCACAGAGACCTCCAGCCAGGCTCCTATCCCGTGTTGCCCCATCTCCCTTGTCATACATTGAATTTCAAAAGATGCTGGCTGGTTTTCTCTTATCTCTAAAAAAGAGCATTATGGTTTGAATCTCTCTTTCTGAAGGAACCAAATGCAGACATCAAAAGGAAAAGAAAAAAGCTCATGCCATCCCCAAGGACTGAGTGCTCACAGATGCCTAGGCTTGATCTGACCCTTTCCTGACCTGTGTGTTGGGAACAGCTGGGCAGAGCTGTACAGGGCTGAGACCTGCTCGCACTGGGAAGGGGTGGTGGGCACCAGGAGGAGAGGAGAGGGTTAAGAGGAAAAGGCTAATGAAATGGATCACTGGTTTCTTGTCTCTGCTTGAGCAAGACACTCACATGGCTGAACTGTGGGCTGGGCCCGACTTAGTAGTCCAAAAGAATGAATGTCCCCTCGGAATAGAGGTCCACTTGGCAACAAGAGGAGAGCTGGGAAGGATGACGACAGTGTGTCCACTATTCTCTGCCTTCAGAGAGGACGCATATCCACAAGTGTGGGAGAGTCCAGTCCATTGTGAATATATACACTCAATGTATAATCCTTCCAGGTGTTTATACCATAGCTTGTTCTCTACCTGTTCAGCTGTAGCAATGTCGTTATAAACCCCTAAATGGCAGAGATGATGCCCATCCGAATCCTTTCATGCTGGACTCAGCATGCCATGTGCCAGCAGGCCCTTAGTGGACCTTGATGAGAATGGAAAGACTGAGTGGGTCTCACAGTTTGGGGAACATAAAAACCTCCTGAGAGATTGTTCATTTGAAATGCTGATTCCTAGACTCCTTTTCTGGACATCCTGACACAGCAGGTTTAGTTTGGGCTCAGGAATTTGTATTTTGGGGTTTTTTTAACTTAAATTTAATTAATTAATGTATTATTAGTGTATTATTAGTTTCAGGGGTTATTAATCACTAAGTTCACCAGTTGCATATCACACCCAGAGCTTATATCAAGTACCCTCCTTAATGCCCATCACCCAGTTACCCCACCCCCTTCCCCCTCCCCTCTGGTAACTCTCAGTTTGTTTCCTATGATTAAGAGTCTCTTAGGGTTTTCTACCTCTCTGGTTTTGTCTTGTTTTATTTTTCCCAAGTTTCTTTCTCTTGGTAACCAGAATCATGTTGTATGTATTGTTCTTTGATGTGCTTGTTGGAGATGTTCTCAGCCTAGCACACTCCTTTTATACATTATATATTCCACCAAATTAGTGTCAACTATTTGGGTTGCTTCATTCTGCTGTTATAATTAAGCCTATGCCTACTTCTGTGCATAAACTTGAACACAGGGGTGGGAATTTAAGGGGAAGAGTGTCAGTTTGAGTCCTTGTTGATCTGAGGTGAAGGCATGTTGACTTGGCATTCAGCAAGTGGCTGGCTGTGCATGCTGACTTGGTAAGGAGGGTGGCGGGGCTGTAGATTTGGGACCCACAGGCTGATGGCATCATGTGTGATGGGGATGTGGCTGGTTTTGCTCCTGGTCATGAATTCCTGTAACTTTTGTTTTTCTGGGAAATTCTCTCTCTCTCTCCTTCTATTCTGAATGAAAGCCATGCTGGATAGAGTAGTCTTGGCTGCCGATTTTTTGTCTCTTAGCACTTTGAATATATCATGCCACTTTCTTCTGGCCTGCAAAATTTCTGCTGAAAAACCCACTGATAGCCTTATGGGGTTTCCCTTGTGTGTAACTGCTTTCCTTTCTCTTGCTGCTTTTAAAATTCTCTTTATCACTACTTTTGGCCATCTTATTTACTTTGTGTCTTAGTGCGGACCTTTTTGGGTTGGTTTTGTTGGGGACTGTCTGTGCCTCCTTGATCTGGATTTCTCTTTCCTTCCCCAGATTCAGGAATTTTTCAGCTGTTATTCCTTCAAATAAATCTTCTGCCTCCTTTTCTCTCTCTTCTCCTTCTGGGATCCCCATCATGCAACTCGTGCTTGACAGTGTCACTGAGTTCCCTGGGTCTGTTTTCATTTTGCGTTATTTTTTCCCCCCTCTCATCTACTCAGCTTGATTACTTTCCATTACTCTGTCCTACAGGTTGCTGATACATTTTTCTACTTCCTCTTGTTTGCTTTTTATTCCAGGTGGTCTAGTTTTAATTTCATTTAGTAAGTTCATTTTCTGTAATTGGTTCTTTTTTAGGTCTCCTATCTCTTCATGGAGGGTCTTGTGGAGGTCCTGCCTTCCTTTCTCAATTCTAGAAAGTATCTTTATGAGCATTACTTTAAATTAACTGTCAGACATGTTACTCATCTCCATTTTGTTTAGGTCTCTTGCTCTGATTTTGTTCCGCCCTTTCATTTGGGACATATTCCTCTGTCTCCTCATTTTGTCTATTGCTGTGTCTGTTTCTGTGTTGGGAAATTCAGCTATGTATCCCACACTTGAAAGTAGTGGCTTTTATAGTACCCCACAGTGCAGTGTCTCCTTTCACCAGAAAATGGTGCTTCAGGAATGTCTCTTATGTGTGTTGCTACAGGGGTATCCTACTATTGTGGCGGAGCTGTGTTTGCCTTCAGTCCAGCCTGCGATAGTTCTCTGCCTGCTGCAGGCAGCATCTGGTGCCTGTGGTGTTGCAGCTGCCTTGGACTTGAGCTGCCTCGATCCAGGTGTTTTCCAAAGATGAAGTAGCACCAAACTGCAGGGCACTTTCCCTGTGTTGTCTCCTGAGAAGCTTTTATTGATGGGTGGGGCCTACAGTCAGACTGGTGTGCAGTTATGTTTCCCTTTCCCTGGAGCAGGACTCACTTAGAAGGGGTGTTGGGGCTGAATCCACTTTGCTTTGGCCTCTTGTCTCCATCCAGCTGTGGAGAATCTGTGCTGCCAGTCTTCGGGTCACTTGCTGGGTTACTATTCCGACGTGGGCTCTCTAGGTGGCCGTGCAGGCTGAGGCCAGGGCCCTCCTACTCTGCCATCTTCTCAGCGGTGCCTAGGAATTTGTATTTTTAACAAGCTCCTAGATGTTTCTGATCTAAATGGTTGCCAGGCTACTCTTCGAGGAACACTGATCCAGATCAGCCCTCCTCAAACTTGAACGTGCACATGAATCACCTGAGCATCTTGTTCAAATGCAGGTTCTGACTCAGAGATCTGGGGCCCAAGATTTTGCATTTTCTGCATGCTCCCAAATGTTGCTGGTGCCACCTGTTCCCACCCACACTTTGAGTAGCAAGGATCTTCCTTCTGCAATTTCTGTGTGCCAGCTCTAGTGGGGCTTTACTCTAGATGGATTGTTCAAACATAAAGTGTCTACATTACCTAATATCTTAGATTATACTCATGTACCTTTTGTTTTTAATTAAAATAACTGTTTATTTTTAATTGCCATTCAGATAGGTAATTTTTATACTGCAAGCACTTTAAAGAATAACTATCTAGGTACATCTGGTACTTTCTTGCTAATACTTAACACACAACATTTTCTATCACTAAACTTTAAATGCACATTTGCTCCAACAGCCAGATTCTGATTAGTGTTAATGCATGGCTAAGGGAATTCAAGCCAGCTTGGCAACAAAGACCCCTCTGAATGAATGCCTTTCATTGTTGGCAGCTTTATTTTTTTTTTTTAAGCAAGACTCTCTTCTAGGACTGTTTTCTTCAAATCAAAATGAAGAGTTTAATTCATCAGTTAACACTCCATAGCAACTAGAAGGCTTTTGCTGCCTCCTCCAACTATTATTTCTCAAAACACAGCCAGGCAAGCCTCCATTAGCTGCAGACTGAGAAACAACTACAAGGAACTTGGTTTTCCCACTGGGATGATAGCAGGGTGAATAGGAAGTAAAGTCCGGCAAGCAGAGCTATATGGGGTCTGGAGAGAGTGTGTGGCGATCTAGGCAGGCAAAGGGATAAGGGGCCAACATAGCATGGCCTGTGTATCCTGACAGGCATGGGGCAGGTAAGGAGATTCCAACAGTGACTTAAATTAGAAATTCCAAGCAGATAGTCAAGGGAGATGCACCCAGCTAGAGTCTGGCCAGGACTCCGGTTGGACAGCGCCCTGGGCTGGAAGGACTAGACTCTTCTAAGCTGAACATGGCCATCTCCACCCTCGCAGGAGCTGTGACCAACAGGAGCCTGCCTGGTCCTTGTCTTCACACAGAGCCGTGCCCTTGGCCAGCCAAGGCCAACCTCTCTGCTCTCTTTCCCTCACCAGAGCCTGTGACCCATACCTAGTCATCTGTGTCTTTCCTTCCTCATCCAATTCAGGCAGCAGGCCAGGTTGCCTTAAAGCAGCTTCCTGCATACCTCATGTCCAGTGAAGTGCTCAGCCCGAGCTTCCTCCTTGCTGGAGAAAACCACAGCCACTGTGACCAGACCTCAGTGAATTCCTGTCACCTCCCCTTCACCGGGCATTCCTGCAGCTCAATGGGCCTATCATTTAGCTCCTGTCAAATATGGTAGAAGAGCTAGAGCTCCCTGGGGGCTTAGGTGGTGGCCTGTGCTGCAGACAGCAGCCATATACCGTGTGTGTGCACGCACGTACACATGTACGCACGTGTATATGTGCATGCCCGTGCAAAACCTATCGCTGGGTCACAGTTTATGGAGGTCGTCTTGTCTGACCTTGAGGTAGAGCCAATATCATGAACCCTGCTTTCTAGATGAGGAAACCGAATCCTAGAGAATGTAAGAAGTTTCCTTTATTAGACATTATGTTAGAAACTAAGAGAATAAAATATAGTCCAGAACTCGGTGGAGCTAAGTCTTCTGCGCTCAAGGCTACACAGGTAATAATCATAATAATTCATTCTTTCAAAAATATTTATCGAGTTCCCATTGTACATCAAGCACTGAGTGTATATGGGAAAAGACAGACATGCTAATTAGTGTTTTTTGAGCACTTGGCCCAGCACTGTATTAACAACTTGACGGGTATTCTCTTAATCCTCTGCACAACCCTGCAGCAGGCATGGCCAGGCTTCATGACTTGCCCAAGGACACTCACACCACTAGATAATGGCAGAGCAGGGATATGCCCTCTGGCGGTCTGACTTCTGGGTCATACTTCTCTCCATGGAGCTACACTGCCTCTCAGATGTTCTGTTCTAACCCAAGTCCAGTGCACCTTCTGCGGCTCCTGTGTTGCAGCCACAGAGCCCGCCACTCACTCCCTAGAGAAGATGCTCCCACCATCCTCACCCAGCCATTCCCAAGGGCCGAGGGGCGGGCAGCCCCCGTTCCAAGTCTATGACCCCGAATGCCTGCCTCCATCCTGAGCTAGGCTCCCTGAGACAGTGCTGCCTGCACTCCACTGCTGCCTGTGCCTTGCCCCTGACAGACTCCCTGACCCCTGTCCTTGCTGCCCTGCTGGGATGGCTCCACTCCAGGTGCAGAGTGTGTCTTCCCTGCCCCCTCAGCTAATCCTGTTCCATACCCCCCCAAGTTGTCCTGACTTCACCCCTGAGGTGGCTCACCCTGCATGCCCCTTTTACCACAGAAAATGGCCATGGATTAGCTCCTCAGTTGTTATTTTGGCTTCTTCCTGCTTCCTCAAGCTATGACTTCCACACCCTCCTCTCAGCTATGAACCTCACTTCTTCTTCACCTGGGAGCAGACCAAGGTCTCTGGGCACCAGCTGTCCAGTCATTCTCTTCCACCTCACCCTGTCTTCTTACCACCCTGCCCTCCTCTCCTCTTCTCTTAATTACAGGTGATCTGAGCTTAGATGGTTTGTACTTCAGACTCTGTCCTCCTCATCCCCTACACGTTTTGCCCATGTCCCTCCAAATCCATTGCCCTCCTGGGTCTTTTCTCCCTACCCACAGACATGCCCAGGCCCCATAGTGTGGTGAAACTGTCACTTTACTCTGTGTTCCCTGGCCAGGATTCTAGGCCTTCCTGAGCCCTTCTGGTCCCACAGAGCTGCCCATTCACGCTCTGCTGCCCCCAACCTAGCTCCTCTCTCCTCTCTAAGGAAACAGCTTCCTTGAAGGTCATGAGTGCCTTCCAAGTTACCAAATCCATTTGCTTGTTCCAGTCCTTGGTATTTACTTTTTTTAAAAAAAGATGTTATTTATTTATTTATTTGAGAGGGGAGAGGACAGAGGGAGAAACAGACTCCCCTCCAAGCAGGGAGCCCAACGTGAGACTCAATCCCGGGACTCCAGGATCATGACCTGAGCTGAAGGCAGTTGCTTAGCCAACTGAGCCACCCAGACACCCAAGCCTTTTGGACTTCTTGAGAGCATTTAGCTCTCTTGGCCATGCCTCTCTCTTTAACCCTTTCTTTCTTGATTTCTGTGCCTTCTTGACTCTGCTCTGTCTTAGGAGCTTGCAAGGAAAAAAAATCTAGTCAAAGTAGTTCAGGGGTTTTGGGAACAACTCAGGGGACTTCCTGTTATTATGCATTGTCATTTTCAGTCTCTCCTCTGGCCTGTTTTCATGCGCTCAACCACCAGACAATGCTCTTCAGAACAGTTCTATGGTAATGGTACATCCTGCTAGAATCCTCCAACAGCTCCCCATTTTCCACCAGATAAAATCCAAAGTCTTAGTTTATGTGCCACATCTTCTGCGATCTTAGCTGTCCTGTACTTTCCAGTTCGCCTTCCACTCTTTTCCCTGATTGTCCAGCACACATCTCTGCGTCATCGAGTTAGTCTACTCTCTATTCTCTAAGCATATGTTTCTGCTTCATAGCTCACACTATTACTTTTGTAAATGCCCGATTCATATCTCTTCTATAAAAATCCTGTCCAACGTGCCTTGTTAGCACAGTAGGTAGCATGTCAGTCTCATAAAAATCCTGTACTTCCTTCAGGTTCTGGATCAAGTGTACCTCTCTATCAAGGCTTTACCCCAGGAGAAAGCTTGGGATTGGGGCCGCTCCTTATTTGCCATCTTAGGCTGGAGGCTCTCTGAGCCATGAATTATATCGTGGGCCATGCAAAGTGCCCATCCTGGAAACAGAATCCCAGAAGGGAGGAATATAGTCATTGGAGAATGACTGGCTTCTCTTTTTCACTCTTGCCTCCACAGGCTATTGGCCTCGCTATTCTGCCTCTAAATTGGCCCACCTCTGTAACCAAAAGAGAGACAGAGACAAAGACTAACACCATTTTATCTAAAACCTTCTAGATAGTTATAGCATGAGGGAAGAAAGTATAACTAGACATCTAAAGTATTTGGGGACCAAGCAGTTAAGTGATTTGCCTGAACTCACGGAAAGTTGATCACAGAGTTGGGCCAGAGCTCACCTCGTGTCCCCCCACCCCCCACACCAGGCTCTTCACTGCCAACCCTCTGTGCCCTCTCGCCTCCTTGCAGCTAGCAATGGAGGAGTGGGCAGGAGGCCAAGAACTGGACCCATTTCCAGTACATAGTGAGTCAGACAGTCACTCCACTTTCTGCATTTACCTCTTTCTGGGGCTTCTGTAGGGGAGTAGAGAGACCTTGAGATGGATCTAGAGGTCACGGGGATTCGACGGTGCCAGAGAATCTTTGCCTTCCATCAGTAGGCCCTGGCAAGTCTGTCTCTGGAATGTACAGACCCAGATGAGTGACTGTCTGTCTGGAGACACATCCCTCATCCTTCCTGGCATTCCTCTCCCTGAAAATATGTAGCTCCTGAGACGCTGCTCTCGCTAGCTGTTGAGCAAGCTGAAGGCTGTCGACCACAGGCTCCCCGCTCCTGAGGATGGGCACGTGACTCAACCTGAACTAATCAGAGCCCTGTCCCGGGACCTCTCCCATCAGAACTGAGGGAAGAAAGCTTCTGCCATCTGTGCGTAAGCTGAGGGGCCAGGCTGAGAATGTTGCCACAGGTCAAGCCTTGTGAAGGACGGTGTGAGAGAAGGAGGCCAACACAGGAAAAGGAGAGGAGAAATGAAGTCTAGACAGACTTCCGGTCCGAACCCTTGTTCCAGTCACCCTGAGGCCTGGCTGCACGCTTTCGGTTCTGGCAGTTTGACATCTGAGCCACTGAACTCCTCAGTTAGTTCAGGTGGAGCGTTTGCCGCTTGTAACCATAGAATCCTGATTAACACAGCCTCCATCTGTCACCTGGATCCCTCCTTTAATTATTTATGGGATTCCTGCCTCCCTGTCTTCCTCTTTTCTTGAGATAAACATGCAGTGAGGAATAGAGTCATGGTCATCACGATCATCACCATCAATATCATCACCATCATCATCATCAACAACAACAACAACAGCTGAGCACCTGCCTCTTCCTGGCATTGTCCTAGGTATAGTGGGGGAAAGAGCTGCACACCATGGTCCTCTGCCTTTTGGGTGCTTCCATGCTCATCAAAATATAAGAAATTCCAAGGGCATATAAAGCACATGCTGAGCACAGATCTTTTTTAGAACAAGGCGTAAATCAATCAGTCGGCGTGGAGTTTTTACAGAACACAGACACTCATCACGACAGATTGTCCTGACCTTTTGGTGCCAAACATCCCTTTCTTGAAAAACCATCCCCCACTTAGGACAAAAGGTTTTTGTCCTCTATCTTAGAGTTACCTTCTTCTTTGCACTTATTTATGGGGTCTTCTCTGACCTGGATAGCTCCAAATTCAGGATCAAATTAATTTGTTTGTTTTCTGGGATGCCCTTTCCAGATGTACCCAACTTGCTCCTTATAAAATCCTCAATCCCAGAGTTCTTATCATGCCTAGAACCCTCCCACTACCAAAGTCTCCATTCCTTTAAGCTAATATCTGGCCTCTGGATATATTCTCTTCCAGGATACAATCTGTGCATCTCCTGTTTAAGTAATTTTCCATATGTTTTCTGGTCCTATTTAACCTCAGTGGCTTTCAAACAATTAAATATGTAAAAAGGGGGAAAAGAGCATTACATAATTTCAAAGAAATGATCTATATTCAAGGTCATACATTTAAAATGGGAAAGTTAGATTTGGCTAGAAATTAAAGAAGAATGAGAAGGAGAGGTGGAAAAGCAGGGGTGTCCAGAATCCTTTTCTTTCTTAGTACCCTTCCACCCTCAACCTTTGCATAGATCACTAGCTATTCTGAGATCCAAGTATCAGCCCAAGGAAGGCCTGGGGAGACCTGCCTACTGTAAACTGAAATGGCTGACTTAGAGAATCCCACTGATTTATAATACTGTTTCCTACTTGCCTGGGATAAGTTACTCTTTCCCACTTAGGTCTGAAATGATAGGTCATCATTATCTGCTGCTTCTTCCAAAAATTTAGTAGCTGAAAACAATTTCTTATTTCTCACCATTCTGTGGGTCAGGAATTTGGGCAGGGCCCCGCTGGGTCATTCTTCTGCCCCATAGGACATCAGCTGCTGTCACTCACTTGGCTGCATTCAGCTGTAGGGTAGGCTGGGCTGGGCTGGGCTGGACAACCTGTGATGTCCCCATGCACGTATCTGGTGCCTAGGTGATCTTCCACATGGTCTCTTCATGGGGCTAGACTGGGCTTTCTCAGAGCATGGTTTTCTCAAGGTAGTCACATTTCTTACATGGTGACTGGCTTTCCCCCAGAGACAGGGAGAGCTGGCAGACCTCGTAAAGGCTAGGCTCTGAACTGGCTCAACATCACTTCCATCTGTCATATTCTACAGTCGAGGCAATTCACAAAGCCAGCCCAGATTCAAGGGGAGGCGAAAGAGATTCCCCTTCTTGATGGGTGAAGTAACATGTGCATACAGAGAAGAAAGAAAATGATGGCAGCCATCTTTGGAGGCCATCTACCACACCCCATTTAACCCCTTCACTCACTTAAAGGGCACATGCGTTTGCTCATTTCTTAGCCTTAGGTAAACCCCCATATGTGGGACCCTGTTCTCATCCTGGGCAACTCTTCTCAGTCTCTTTTATTCCCCCCACACACATTATTTTGCCTCATGGTCTCCATCCTAAGACCTGACATCTTCCTTACATTCCACCTATACTCACCCTCAAGTACTTGTTTCAGAAAACTGTATATTCCAAGTATGGACCCCAAATTAATTTTTACTAAAACTTATTCTAATTTTGTGTTCTGATAATGATCACTTGAGACATGTAACATACCCACCATAGAAGGCTGATGGTCCTTTATTAAAGATTATTTATTTACTTTAGAGAGAGAGCATGTGAGAGCATGGGGGGCGGTGATGGGCAGAGGGAGAAAGAATCCCAAGCAGACTCCATGCTGAGCACAGAGCCTGTTGTGGGGCTGGATCTCACAACCCTCAGGTCACAATCCTGAGATCACAACCTGAGCCAAAACCGAGTCAGACAGTTAACCAACTGCCACCCAGGTGCCCTGGAGGCTGACAATCCTTTCAGTCCTTAGAAATCTTTTTCTGCAAAGAGCCAAATGGTAAATAATATCAACTTTGGAGCCATACAGTCTGTAGTGTAGGAAAAGCAGCCGTAGATAATTCATAAATGAATAAACATGTCTGTGTCTCAATAAAACTTTATTTACAAAAATAGGTAGTAGGCCATATTTGGCCCAAAGTCCATAGGTCTGCTGATCCCTGCTTTAGCTTAAGTGAAAAGTATGTCTTTCGGTTTATTTTTTCTAATGATTAGCTCTTTGACTTTCAGAACGTCACTTTTCTCTGAAAGTCACTTTTTTAATCTATAAAATAAGGATACTGTGGGGAAAAAAAGGGGAGGGGTATTGAACAAGAATAAAATAGTTCCTTATGCCCACAGTTGTGAAAATGCCATACATCTTGAAAACTCTTTTAAAGGAAATGCCCAAGATGGCCACAGGATGGGTTGTTTCTCTGTGATGATATCTCAGAGTCCTATTAGTACTTCTCTGACTCTGCGTCCTTCCAAGAGTCTCTCTGTTTGTCTTGGTATGTGTGCGTATCCCCTTCCCACATGCGTCTATCTGGCCATTCTCTTTACCTGTGTTTATGTGTGTGGCTTTCTCTCTGTGCTCGGGGTCCACTGTCCCTCTTTTCATTGGTGTGCATTCCTTTGTCTCTATCTTATTTCTTTGTGTCTGCATACATCTGTCTCTTCTTTCTACCCTGCCTTTCTCCCCTGTCTATAATGTTGAATAACCACATAATTTTCATTCTTTCCCTTTTTGACTGGAAAAAAAAGTTTTCTAGTCTTAATTTTTAAAATAGATATAGCATATTTTATATATTCAAATTTTTAAAATTTGCATTTACCTGTGATGAGTTACTTAGCACAATATCTAATATACAGTAGGTACCCAATAATTATTCTGTCCTTTGATCCGGCTTCCCTTTGTGTAACTGCCTAAGTGACCTTTTTTTCCGCATGGGTCAATGATTCTCAGCAGGAAAAAAGGTAGATCCTCTGTATCTATCTATGACACTTTGTTGTTCTCTCTGATCCTCACCCTGGGCGCCAGCCCTCGGCCTCCTCTTTGTCATGACAATGTCTGTGCCTGTCTTTCAGGAACTAATGAAGGTGCAGGATCAAAGTTAATTTTTTGCTCGGCGGCCCCGTGATGACCCTGTGCCTTCCACAGGCTCCTTCTATTTTGTTCACCCTGCAAGTATTTAGTGAGCACTCGCTATGTACTCAGTCATGGTGAGACAGGCGTGAACAATGCAGACAGTAGTCTGTGCCCTCGTGGAGCTTATGATCTGCTGGGAGAAGTGAGCAGAAAATAGGTTCCTGAACAAGAGAGGGACAGTGGAGGCAGTGATTGGGATACCGACCAGGGGACAATCTTTCTGAGATACTTTCAAAGCGGAACCTAGAGTGTAAGTAGGAGCCAACCTGGGACAAAGCAGGAGAGAGGTGGAGGGAGAGTGTCCTCATCAGACAGAGCAGCCCTGCAAGAGGGCAAGGGGTTGGGGCCACACCTACTGGAATGCTGGGAGCTGGGAGGACACCAGTGTGGTTGGAGGAGGTCAGCGAGCTGACACCAGAGCGAGCCAGGCTCCCAGGTCGGGCGCAGTAAGGGCTCATTCCAACCTGAGGGGAAGCCTCCCATGGGTTTTAGGCAGGAGAGGGGCTGATCTGGTTTATGTGTTTAAAAGATGATTCTGGTTACAGTGTGGGGGGCTTAGATTTCAGGAGCCGGTGAGGAAGCCAGCAGAAGGAGACTCTCCAAAGATGGTAAAGGAAAGAAGAGAAAGCCTTTGTAATATTTTAGGAGGTAGAAATGACAGGATTGGCAGACGAATGAGATGTGAAGACAAGGGGAGGGAGAACCAAGGATGGTGCCGGGTTTGGGGCTTCAGTACTCAGGTGCCCATTGCAGGGAGGAGGGGGGCTGAGCAATTCTCATCCCATTTTGGGCATGAGAATTGGCATGGACATTCCATCAGAGATGAGTGTAGAGCATGCAAGGGGAGACATCAAGCAGGCAGGCAGATATAGGAGTCTATACTCGGACTGGGGACTTGGGTTGGGGATAGAAATTTAGGAGTTGTCAGTCATGGGAATGGATTATCCCCTGGTGCAAGGGGACAGAGAGAGGAGAATGGGGCCCAGGAGACTCCACAATGAAGAGGGCAGAGCAAGGAGGAAGAACCTACCCAAAGGAAAAGGAGAAGGAATCAGAGAGAAGGGCCCCAGAGGGCAGGATCATCCTCAAAGCCAAGACAGAGTATTTTAACAGGGACACGTGCAGTAGGAGCCCAGATTGCGAGCCAGTGTGCCAGAAACTGCTGGAGGCTGGGGACAGAACACCTGTCCCTGGATGTAGCCACCTGAAAGCCCCCTATGGCAGTACCAAGGGTGGCTTTGCTGGAGTTGGAGGAAATGTGGATTGGGGTAGGGTGAATGGGCGGTGAGAGAGTGGAGACAGCCTGGGAAGACAGGTCTTCTAGAAGTCTGGTTATGAAGGGCTTTAAATAAAGAAACATACCCG
Source organism: Meles meles (assembly GCF_922984935.1). Lineage (NCBI taxonomy): Eukaryota > Metazoa > Chordata > Mammalia > Carnivora > Mustelidae > Meles > Meles meles. Next base: position 57,405,058 of record NC_060078.1, on the reverse strand, counting down.
TAGAGGATGAGAGATCAAGGGTGGGATCTTTGGGATAAGAAATACTAGAGTGTGTTTGGAAACTCTCAGAATGATCACTGGAGAGTGAGAGATCGGGCCTCAGCTGTTGTGTTACTTTTCACGACGATGAGAAGTTATCATTGTGTAACTCTTCACAGTTTACCAAGTGTCATCACACCCACTGTCTCAGCCTCGCGGCCAGGCTATGAGGTATGCGGCAGCCCTGAGTTAGAGGCAAGGCACTCCATGACAAGCTCAAGGTCACAGCCGGAAAGGGGCGGGGCCAGACCCCTGCGCCCACACTGCGCTCTGGGCCTCTCCCCGTCCACAGCAGTCGGGTCCGGGGGACTGGCCCAGACTGGGACGACGCTAACACAGCATGGGCTGTACGCTGCCAGTGTCCCTCAGGCCCTGTTTCCTGCAACCACCCAGCCAATCCTTTCTGCCTGTGGGCCCAGCTTTTGATATTAGGAAGCCACGGCTACTATCCAAGAGCACGGGATACTGTCCCAGTCCCTAAGCCCATCTAACTGAGCCTCAGCACCTCTTGAAATTCTGAAAGAAACCAGCAATCTCTGGCAGGTGTCAGATAGAGGAAACATGACCTTTCACATCCCTCACATCCAGCCCCCCAGGCTTATCAGCAGGGACTGTCACGCAGAGGGACTGTGATTGGGTTAGTGACTGTGGCTAACCTCTGGACCGCAGTTTCCTTTCCTAGAAAATGCCTCATCTACCCTTTCTGTGGGGCTCAGGTGAGACAACGCATCTGATAGTGCTTTCAAGAAGCACAGCCCTCTGGGACCGTGGTGTCTTGTGAGGAACAGCCGAGATGGCAGCAACCAGAAGACCCAGAGGCTGGGAGGACTAGTGTGTGGCACCCAAGGCGGTTTCTGTCCCTGGGGGCTGGAGCCAGCTGCTGACGGCGCTGGAACCCAAGTGTTCTGTCTCCCCTGCCCAGACACGTCCATGGGTCGTGCCGTGCCCTCGACTCGCAGCCCTCAGATGCTGTTCGTCAAGGCGTCCAAGGCGCGACCTTCCATTGCCGGGTGCTGACTCAGCTCCCAGTGAGCTCTGTTTCCACCCTCCCTCACACACTGTGGGTGCCAGAAGGCGCCTGGCCAGTTGCTCAGCATTCCCCAAACTTCACGGGCTCTGCATCTTGGTGACGAAGGAGAGGGCCAAGTTGGATCCATTTCAGGAAAGCAAGAAGTGATTTCTCTCAAAGACCTTGGAGAGATCTTTCCGCTCACCCCATCCCCACCCCCAAAGCGTTCTCAGCCAGGACAGCCAGAGGCCAGTAGCTGAACGTCACTCAGGATGTACACGCTTAGGTTAAAATAAAGGCAGGAGGTCAGGACTAATGGATGGACATTGGCCGGGTTCCTTAGGAGAGCCTGGCAAGCCAGTGTTCCCTAGAGGTCGGAGGAGGCCTTCAGACAATTCACGGCCATACTGCTCGAGGGTGACCTTGGGTACAGCGCTTTCTCTAGGTCAAAAGGCAATGGAAAGAAACCAACTGTGTCACACCTAAGCCCTATGACTCAGACATGGACTCTGAGGTTTCATTCATTCAGTCATTCAACAAGTATTTACTGAGCCCCTAGTGTGTGCCAGGAACTGTTCTAGGCCCTGGGGAATAAAACAGACAAAAAGTTCTACAGTCGTGGAGCTGATAACTCCTGTGGGATCAGACAGAGAAAGAGAGCTAAACACGAAGACAGACAATTGTCAGCTGCTGGTAAAAGCTTTGCGGGGAGAGAGCAGGGATGAGGGATAAGGAGCACGGGGAGGGGGTGGTGCTTGCAGGTTTCAGGAATGTGTCCAGGCAGGCCTTGCTGAGAAGCAACAATGAAGCTGGAACCTGAACTTAGTGACGGAGGGAGACAGCCATGTGGGCATCTGGAGGAAATGCATTCTGGGCAGAGGGAACAGCAAGTACAAAGTCCCTGAGGCAAGGACGTGCCTGGGCCTTCAGTGCAGCAAGGAGGCTGTGTGGCTGCGGGAGAATGAGACAGAAGAGATGAGGACAGATGCGCATTTTAGTCTTTCATATCGCGTTCCTTTGAGAAGGAGATCCAGCAGGTCCACCTACAGACTTTAGATGTGTTCGCAATCTCCCGTCTGAGATGCTCACTTTACACCACTGTTTAATATATTTTATTTATTTGACAGAGATCGCAAGTAGGCAGAGAGGCAGGCAGAGAGAGAGGGGGAAACAGGCTCCACGCTGAGCAGAGAGCCTGATGCGGGGCTCTATCCCAGGACCCTGAGATCATGACCTGAGCTGAAGGCAGAGGCTTTAACCCACTGAGCCACCCAGGCACCCCTACACCACTGTTTAAATGCTGTGACTCTGTGGGGAGACAGTCATTTCAAACCTCAGCAAGAAAGCCTCTGTGCCTCCAGGGCTCATTTGCCCAGAAAGAGCCTGGGTCTCAGTCCTAGCACCTGACACCTAACTTGGGGAAGTGCATTCACTCTCTGAGCCTCATTTTACCCCAACACATCTTTTCAGTTACCTCATCTGCAAAATGGGTTAATAAAACAGCCTCCCATGCCTACCTTACTTGCTTATTAGATTTAAATTAGTGAGATAATAAATAAGAAAGTGTTCTGACATTGAAATGCACAAGGGAGATGTAGGGAGTGGTCGTTTCCTTCTCGAAGCCTGTGGCAAGGCTGCCCATCTCCCCCGTACCACACTGCTTTCATATTGTGTCCCACGTGGGCCCAGCTGACTCTTACTTTGAGTGAGTCTGTAGCTGATTCATGGACACTCACCAAACACCCAGGGACCCCTGAGGTGAGGCTGTCGGGGGTCCCCCCAGAATGCCCCAAGGCTGAAGTGCCCCACACTTGACCTGTCTGGGAGGATTCTAAGCTCCACTATGGGACGGGAGGACACCAGGTGAGCCCAGCTTCTCCTCAACACCCTCTCCTTGCTCCTCCTCCAGGTACAACGGCCCCAACCTGGTTCTGAAGTATGACCGGACCCAGAAGCGACTGGTGAATATTGCAGTGGATGAGCGCAGCTCCCCCTACTATGCCCTGCGGGACCGGCAGGGGAATGCCATTGGGGTCACGGCCTGCGACATTGATGGGGATGGCCGTGAGGAAATCTACTTTCTCAACACCAATAATGCCTTCTCAGGTAAGGGGCTGGGGCCTCGGGCCCCTTCCCGCTTCCCACACCAGCTGGGGGGGGGCATCCTCAGGTTATTCTGCCACAGGCTCCCCCAGGCATAGGTAGGACCCCACTGCCTCCAGGAGCTCGCTCTGTGCCAGCAGAGAACCCCGAGAGGATCCCTGGCCTCCCTCAGACTTTCTGCCATCTTCGTCTCCCAATCTGAGCAGCCCCCCAGCTCTGGTCTTCCTAATCCCTCCTCCCACACTGCTCCTGCCATGACTCTGCCACTCAGCCCTTCTCACTAGACAGACGGCCCCTGGAATCACCCTCCATGCTGCTTTTAGGGGACCTTCCAAAATGCTTTGAAAGGGCCCCCCAACCGCCTTTTGCTGAGCTCATTTATTCACTCCACAAATTCCTGCTGAGCACCTACTCCCTTGCAGACTAGAGACGCTAGCTGCTGGGGAAACAACTTGGAAGCAGACAGACCTTGAGGTCCTGGAGGCTTTCCCAGCCTAGGGCGTCTCAGCCGACTTACCTGGGGGTCTGGTGTGAATGGGCATTCGGAAGCAGCAGGTCCGGGCGCTGCCCAAGATCCTGCATTGCTAACACGCCCTCACGCTGTTGCTGTTGCTGGTCCAGGGACCACCCAGGGATGGCTGAGGGACACTGATGCCAGAAGGCTGAGAGACAGTAAGGATAACAGTAGTGACTAACTTAAGAATGCCAGGCCTGGATCTGAGCCTTTCACACGGGAGCCTCACAGCAGGTCCTGGCATCCCGCTTTCCAGCTGAGGAGACTGAGGCACAGAAGTCACGTGACTGGCACAAGGCCACACTACTTATAAGTCCCAGGACTCAAACCCAGGGGTCCAACTCCAGATCCACACTTTAATTAAGATACTCCATGGCCGGAGCGCCTGGGTGGCTCAGCCAGTTAAGCATCTGCCTTTGGCTCAGGTTGTGATCCCAGGGTTCTGGGATCGAGTCCCGTATTGGGCTCCCTGCTCAGTGGGGAGTCTGCTTGTCCCTTCACCCCTCCCCCCTGCTCATGCTTTCTCTCTCTCAAAAAAATAATATCTTAAAAAAAAAAAAAAAAGGATACTCCACGGCCTTACTCAATCCTATGTTCTCAGGGCCTAGTGGAGAGTCAGACTCATAGAGGGTGCTCAGTGTTGCACATGTTGTGGGCTGTGTTCTTGGGCCAAAAATCCAGGTCATTCCCAGCCCCTGTCCACATTCTCAAGGCTGAGCTCAGTGCCATAGAACGAAGTGCACTCCCATGGAGCCAGAACATCTGCAAGGAAGTCTCAGGCCACGGTGTCCTCCTAAACCATGCAGAGCCTCATGTCCCTGAGGGGCCATGTGGGACACGCATTGGCCTCTTCCAGATGGTGACAACCTCTTGGGTTGGTCTAGACAATACCCTGCAGTTCAGACCTGTGTATCTTCCACCCTGGTCCCTCCTGATCTCCCAGAGGCAGAGGATTGCCTGGCTCTGGGGATCGCCTTCCCTGCCTCTTTCCCAACACACACACACACACACACACACGCTTTCCCTGAGCTCATAATGTTACACACACACACGCGCGCGCGCGCAAGCGCGCACGCATGTGCTTTCCCTGGGCCCATAATGTTGCCCCTATTGGTTTTTGAGGCCAGGCCAGGATCCAGACCCGAGACTGCCCCTGATGTCGAGCCCTGCCAGTGGCATGAATGGCAAGGGAAGAGGTTGGGGCCTGTGCCAGGGGCGGGGCAGGGGCAGGCGGGGCTGACTGGCTGGCAGCCAGCCCTGTGCAGCCAAGAAACAATGAGCCACAGCCCCGAGTGGTGTTTTATGGGTTTTCATCTCATCTTGCCACCAAGTGAGGCCTGAGAGATAGTAATTATCCCTACACAAATATCAGGGCATGATTACCCAGCTGGATTTACTGCCCTCTCTCCAACTAAGCCAAGATTGGATTAGGACACAATTAATTGATGGGCTGATCAACCCTTTAAGTTGATCAAGGTCAGGAGGGGAGCAGCAGCAGGGGACAGCCGTGGAAGGGGTGAGTCTCCAGGAAGAGGCAGTAGGGCAGGGAAGCAGAAATAGGGAGAACTGTGGAAGAGGGGGTGGTGTTGAACATGGGATTGGCAGGCAGGATGCCAGAGGAAGGAGAAAGACTGTCCTCCCCACTCACCAGGCACGGAGCACCTGGGAGGAGAGGGTTCAGTGGCTCTGAGGCCGGAGACCCTCCCACGCTTTTGGAGCGTTCCATTGCGAAGCCCGGAGCAGGGGTGCTCAGCCCGAGCTGTACATTGGCATCTCCTGGAGAGCTTTTAGCACTCCTAGTTCCCAAGGTGCACCCCAGTCCAGTCCAATCCAAACCTCTGGGGTGAAACCCAGCTATCAGACTGTAACGCTTTCCAGGTGATTACCAGGTGCTGTCCAAGTCGTAGGGCCACCCACCCCCCCGCCAGTCATGTCAGCTCCCGGGTCAGCCTAGTCTCACCAAAGTTCCACTCAGTCATGAACCGTATTTATTCACTGCACAAATATTGACTGAGCACCTACTGTGTGCCAGGCACAGTTCGAGGCACTGAGGCTACCCCCTGAATGAAACTGACAAAAACCCTGCCCTCCTGAAATTTAGTGTCCCCAGTGCTGCCTTATAGTTCTCTAGGTACCTGATTCTCACGGACTTGAAGCTCCTTGAAGGCACAGTCTCTGTACTGGTGCCCCAGACCCAGGTAGACCCTGAAGGTCCTGAGAGCACGACCTAAACTTGACAAATAAATCCAGGAAGAACAGATAAGCCATGATCCATCAGGGAGAGAAGTTTTGCCAACAAAGGGACGACAAGGGGAGGCAGACAGCATGGAGCCCCCCTACCCGAACCCTGGGGTTCAGGGCACAAATGTTCATCTGGGAGAGGCTGGAGCTGGACCCCCAGTGCTGGGGGTGACAGTGCCCAGAAGCCTCCGTTCCAGACGTGCGCCTCCCGGTGACCTTCTGTGGGTTCGAGAGATGTCTGTGGGTTTGAGTTAATTTTTCAGTTGAGTGATTCAATTGATTCATTGACAGTGGGCAGGGTGTAGAGCTGGGACATTTGTGCCATCTCAGCACTTCTTGGGGTCCAGCTGGCACAACCCTCAGCTACTGCCACCCTGCCCACTGTGGGCAATCTGAGATCCCCTCCAGGAGCCCTGCCAGCCCATGCCTGCTCGTGGCCTGTGCTTGGGGCCTCCTCCAGCCTGTGCTGGGGCATTGGAGGGACCTGCGGAAGAATGGCCCTGTCCTCTCCCTCAGCCAGCCTTTGGGATGTTGGAAGAGGGTTGAGACCCTACATCCTGGCAGTGGGAGTTAGTCTGTATGGCCCTGAGATCTGCACCTTACTCACTGGGTGACCTCTCTCAGCCTCAACCCTGTCATCTATAGAATATGAAAAATCATGTCAACTCCCTCCAGCAGCTCCATAGACTATGCCCAGAGTCTCTGCCATGGCCTACCGTACCCCTCCTTGATGTGAGCCCTAATGCCTTTCTGATTCGGTGCCTATACCCTTCCTCTTGCTCACCATGTTCCCACTGGAGGCTTTCATGCTTGCTGTTTCCTCTGTCTGAAATGCCTTTCCCCCCACTGTTCTCAGGGCTCACTCCTTCCCTTCATTCAGGCTCATCCTCAGATGGGGTCTCACCCGAACACCTGAAAAACATAGCCGTATATCTCTCGATGGCCTTAATTTGCTCTATTTCCCTTCAGAGCACACAGCACTATCTGGAAGTAGACTATATATTTGCTTGTGGTTCATCTCTTCTGCTCTGCTAGTCAGCCTCACAGGGATAAAAACTTAGTCTTTTTTGTGGCTGTATCTCCAGGACCACTTAATGTCACTTAATAAACATTTAATACAGACATTTGAATGAATAACTGAGACACTGAACGAAAAGTACTTATAATGGTATCTAGGACTTAGTAAGTACTCTCCAAACAGTAGCTGTTATAATCCAGCAATGTGAAGAAAGCCAGAAGTGTCCTGGATGGCGGTGTCAAGCCTCCCTCCTGGCCCATGGGAGAGAGAGACTCGAGGAGCAGAAAAACAAAAGGACCATCCCGTAAAAAAGATACCCCTCAGAAAAGGATACCAGGAGGGCCTGGGTCAAGGACTAAGAGTTAGAAAACAAGGAGGAGGGAGGAACCAGAAGAAGATCAACCAGGATCCCAAGAAGGCCTGGCCAACGAAACCAGCTTATGGCTTAACTGACATGGAAACTGACCAGCCAGTGTGGTTCAGGCAACATATGACATGGTGAAAACCAGGTGGGAGAGCACATAGGACGAAGGGGAACGAGAGGCTGGTTCCAGCACCTCTCTCAACATCCAAGATGCAGGACCTCCCGCAGCTACCTCTCAGAGCCCATCCTTCTAGGGGTCCAGCGCTGGTCACCACAGCCACTGAGCTTTGTGGCCTGAGCTCTCTGGCAACTCGAGACCCTGAGGTCATGGTCAGCAGGAACTGCGAGCCCCACTCCTTACATGACGTTCACTCCCTCCGTTCAACAGAACAGTCACTGATAATCTGCTGCCTTCCATCTACATACAGGTCCCTCCTTTTCTCCACTTACAGTAGCACACTCGGCTCGCACAGCTGCTCCTTGCTTGTTTCCTCCGACAGTTTCAGATATGATGTCACAGCCGCACGCAGACCGCTTGCTCTTTCTTGGGATGCTGTATCGTACTCCACTGTGTTGATTTGCCAGTCACCACGCTGGTCCTCTGTTGATGAACACTGAGATGACTTACCAAGTGAATAAGTGTGTCTGGCACGCCGTCATCCACCATCGCAGGCGTGTCTGTAAGGGCCAGTCCTGTGACATTCGCATCAGCCCTGCTGCAAGCGAGCATCTCCCAACATTCTCATCGACACAGCGTGCCATCATTTTTTTTAATATTTGCCAATCTGATAGAAAAAAATTGGTGTCTAAGTGTGGTCTTAATTTTCATTTTTCTCAAAACAAGTGAGGCTGAGCATATTTTTATATATTCGAATCTCTTGTCTGCTCATTGCCTTTGCCCAGTTTTTCTATTGATTATTGGCCTTTTTCTTATTGATTTGTAACACTTCTTTATAAATTAGGGAAATGAGCCCTCTGTCTGTAATGCATGTTGCAAACAGTTGCCCCTGGCTTGTCATTTGTGTTTTGTCTTTGTTCCTTGTGGGCTTTGCAATGCAGAACATTTTTATTTTTATGACCTTGGATTTATCACTCTTTTCTCTGATGGCTTCTGGGCTCCGTGTCACCCTTAGGCTGTCGGCAGGGACTCCTGTACCCCGTCGGAGAGGAGGAGTCAGTCACTGTGCCAAAAATGAAAGGCACTTGGGGACAGGTTGTACTCCCAGCCTCTGCCCACGCCACAGGTGGGCCGTCTGCTCTGGATAGCACACCCCTGGTCCACTGGCTCCCTCGCCCAGCCAGGCCCAGCGACACCCAGGCCCCCTACATCTCGCTACTGGCAGCAGCACTGGCAAAAGCTAGAAGCTCTTCATAATGCGGACTCTCGGGGCCCTATTCCAGACCTACTGGACCAGAATCTGCACTTCGCCAGAGTGCCCTTGACTTCCTGTGTCTGGGAAAGCCTGAGCCACATGGTGCTGAGTCTCCGGCTTCTTTCCTAGTAGGCTTCCAGTCCTCCTCAGTCCCAGCCATGCTTTCCAGGGATGTGACGTTCTGGTCTTCAGCTCCCCCAGCCTGGTGCCATTTGGGAAGACAAGCTCATGACATGCTCAGCTTCCCCACCCCCATCCCCCTGGGGCTTCTTTTGCATGTGGGCCCGTAAGAAGTAAGGATGGACGAGGCTGTCAACACACTACCATAAACTGGGACCCCAAAGGCCATTTTCTCGGTCCTAACACAGAACGAGTTTCCTTAGTGGCCGGGGACTAGACTGCGCTCTGCCAGCCCCCACTCCAGCTCTGACTTGAGGGGAGGCGGGGGAATGCTTTGCAGGCTCAGCTTAGCCACCAGCTGTGCAACCTCGGGCGAATGACTTAACCTGCAGAGTCCCAGTCTGTAAAATGACAGACCTGTCTTCCTGACACAACTCCAGAGAAAGCTAAATGAGCTAATGTGAATGAAGCACCTGGCAGGGGTTGGTCAGGTTTCCGCCTTCACCCGGGGATGGAAGGGGGAAGACTCGGGTCAGAAATTCTATCAAGGTCAGGGGGAGTCTGGCTCCCTTCTTTATTAAAATGCCCTTTGCCTGAACTAGTTCTTCTTCCCCTGAGGCCATCACTGCTTCGTAGGCTTTCCATTGACTAGGTCTTGTAAAGCATTTTACACTCTGTGTCAGTTTATACAGTTGCTTCCTGGAATGTGGCTCATTGAAGACCTGCATTCCTGAATGCCCTGTCATTCCCTGGATGATGATGGTCGGGGGGTAGTGGCGTTGGTGGTGATGGTGGTCATGATGATGGGGATGGTCGTGATGGGGAAGGTGAGGATGGTCATGATGATGTAATGGTGATGAGGATGGTGAAAGTGGTCATGATGATGGGGATGGTGGTGATGGGGATGGTGAGGATGGTCATGATGATGTGATGCTGATGAAGATGGTGAGGTTGGTCATGATGTTGGGGATGGTCATGATGGGGAACATGAGGATGGTCATAATGATGTGATGGTGGTCATGATGATGGGGAATGTGGTGATGGGGATGATAAGGATGGTCATGATGTGATGATGGTCATGATGGTGAGGACAGTGATGGTGGTCATGATGATGGGGATGGTCATGATGGGGATGGTGAGGATAGTCATGATGATGTGATGGTGATGAGGATGGTGAAGGTGGTCATGATGATATGGTGATGGTGATGACGATATTGTTTTTATTATTTGTTGAACTTATCTTATGCCAGATATTGTTCTAAGTACTTCACATACATTATAGAATTTAATTCTCCCAACAGCCTGATGAATAGGTACCCATTCTCCCATTTTACAAATAAGAAAAGGACAAGTTTGTGGCTTGCCCAAGGTCAGCCTAGGCCAGGGGATGTTGCTGGCTCCCTCCTGAACCCTACTGTTTGGCAGTAGTCTCTTTGCCTTATGAATGAGTTTGGGGGCAGAGCCCTCTTCCCTGCCACACACACTTGCTCACTCTTCTCTTTTTCACCTGTACCAGACCATAAGTCTGGTCATCTCCCCAAGGTGGTGGCAGCCCATGGGGAAAGAGGCACTCAGATCAATGATCCTCAGGAAGAGCCCTCTATGACCCCAGCTCACCCTTCCAGCAGTTACCCCCTGGAGGCAGAGCTTGGTGTGGAAGGGATGACAGGATGGTGAATTGGGGGCCATTTGCTTGATGGACGCTCCTGCCCTCAATGCAGAACCTTCCCCATTTGTCTGATGATTCTTCCATATCTGTCCCTTCTTCTCCTTTGCCTGACTGCAGCTGCTCCTGGGACACATTCTTTCATTCTTTCCCCTCCGCCCCTACCCCAGACTTGCTACTCTGTAAGCTGCTATCCTTCATGGCCAACCTCTTGGATATGTCTTCTCAGCCACTTTGTGACCCTGACAAATGCAAATGATTTGAAGCCAAGCTTCTGCTCTCATGCCTAGCTGGCCCGGTGCCCCTGCTTCAGTCGCTGTCTCATTCAACCCACTCAACCCCACTCAACCCCCATCTCCAGACTTCCTGCACCTGCCTCCTGCATCCCCTGCTTCCTCCCACTCCTACTATCATCACAGAATTGGCCACCTTTTCTCCCTTGCTAGCCCACGCCTCACTCCATTGCCAGGATCATCTTCTGGAGACACTGTCTTCCCCAGATCAGAAACCACCAAGGGCCCCTTCTGCCCTCAGAATTAGTGGAGCAGAATTCTGCCTGGAATTAGTGGGTCTCTCCTGCCCTGCATGTTTTTCCCCCTCAACCTCCACACGTTCTCCTCTCTGGGCAAACTGTGTGGCCTCTGTCTCTCTGTCTATGCCAAGTTTTAATAGACTGGTGTCCCCTGAAAGTCTCCAAGCGAGGGGTGAAAGATGCACAGAGTACGACTGGGACCCTGGGCAACTGACTAACCTTTCTGCCCCCTCAATTTCTCCGTCTGGGAGAAAGGTGCTGTCCCACCTCTCAAGGTGGGTTTAGGGCAGATGGTGTTTATTAAAGAGAAGCTTCATGCAAAGCCTGGCCATACTAAGTGCTCTATACACAGGAGTCATTGTTACTTGGACCCTTCAAGTCCAGGTTCAGGAGCCTCCTCCATCACGAAGCCCTCACTTATCACCGTAGCCCCTTCCATCCTGACTTCGTGGCATCTCCAGGACGTATCATCCCATCCTGAACCTCGGAGCTCTGTTAGCTGTGGGGACTTAGGCAGGTCCCTTGTCTCTTGCGCCTCTGGTCCTTCATCTATAAATCAAACAGGCAAATCATTCCCAGCTCGGGGTTGTGGTGAGGGTTAATGAATGGGTGTGAAATGGCTGGCACATGAGGGAATATATGTGAAATGCTGCAGAAATGTTAAGTAGTATCAGTTTCACTGTGGTCCCACGGCATCTCCTCTACCCGTCCCTCCTGTTGTTGAATGAACCATAAGCACCCGAATCAGCAACTGAGACTCCTCTTTCCTTGTGGCCTCCCAGCATACCTGGTACCCATAGGGTGGCAGACTCCTGAGCCTCCCCTACTGGGCCTTTCCCCCTGGTCACGTGGCAGCAACTGGCAATACTACTGTCCTCTGAGACCTTCAAGTCTCCTTCAATACCCAGATGCCAAAGTCAAGATGGGAATTAAGTCCCTAGACACGCGTCTCAGGGGGCTGTGACCCCTGGAGCCCCCTACCCTGCCCATAAACCCCCTTCTGTTTCTCCCAGGCCTCTGTCCTCTCAGAGTCTGCCCCAGGGGGCTCAGCAGAGCCCCTCTCTCCTGCAACTAACAGCCTCTCTTCTTCCTGGTCAGCTGCCCACCGACTCAGTGCGGGACCCCAGGGCGGAGGGCAGCTACAAGGAGCCAGAAAGCAGATTACACACGGACATGAGCCGGGTGCCAGTGCTGGGTGGTTACCGCCCGTGCCATCGACCCACACCGCCCGCTGTTTATCTGTCTTCCTGACACACCTAATTACCCAGGTTGCAGCTGCCAGAGCGTTTGCTCTTCCTAAATCACGGGCTCCCGTCTCTCCTCGCCCAGGCTTCCAGGCCTCTGCCTGCAGAGGGCCTGCCATTGATTTTGCCGTTCCCATTTATGATCTACAAGGCTCTGCATCACTGTTGCACATTTTACCTTAATTAGTTTATTCTTCTGGGCGTCCCTAGTCAGCTCAGAAGCCAGGCGGTGGAACAGGGGAAGAGGCTAACAATGCAGGACACCCTGACCTCTCCGGCCACAAAGCCCAGGGCCTGGCCCGACAGCAGCACCCTACCACAGCAGCTGGCAAAGAACAGGGCTCGTTCTGCAGGGTGCTAATAGGTGAGCTACACAAAGGGGATCTGTGGCCAGCTGTGCTTGGGACAGGCTGGATTAAATAAGATTAAGTAGGTAATTTATTGCAGGACTTGTCAAAGTTTTAATAGACTGATGTCCATTGAGAATCTCCAAGCAGGAGGATGGAAGTTGTGGTCGTTCCCAAACTCAGATGATCACAGAATCTTCCAGGTAGCTCACAGAGACCAGGGTTCCATAAAGCACACTCTGGGAAATGTTTATCTTGGGGGAGCAGGAGGAGTTGGAGGTGATGAGGCGAACAGAGGAGGACAGAGGCACCCTGGGGCCATACACTCCTCTCGTCTCGCTGAGGCAGGAAATCCGCAGCATGAGGAATTGCTCCCGCTGAACGTGGAGCTGCGTGTCGAGCTCCGCAGAGCCCCAGCTGCTGGCAGCTGCTTTCTCACACTGGCCCACGCGGGGCTAGAAGTTAACCCCAGTATTGCAGGGGGGGCTAGCCTAGCTGGAGGGACCATCTAAAGGGGCCCTGGTCTGACAGAGGAGGGCAAGGGTTGCTTGCTGTTGGTGGAGGCTGGAGACCCAGAAGCCTGCAGGGCCATCATCAGAGGTCCCCCAAGCATTAGGAAGTGATGACAAGGTTGCCACTGCCTCGGGAACAGCCTCGAGCATGGCAGTCCAGGCCCACAGCCCCTTCTCCACAGTCCTCAAATCCAAAAGACTCTGAAAACCTCAGGTGCTTTTTTTTTTTTTTTTTTTTTTAAGTTTTTGGGAAAATGAATTGCTGGCAAAACCTGTCCTGAGCTGACGCGAGCTATTTATAGGCTTTATTTATCCCACTTAGTGTGAATATTCATCTATTTTACTGCAGAAATATTAATGTGTTTAATTACAAGGTGCTGCCCCATCCCTCCCGGGGGTGTTATGTAATAAACGGTGTGTGCACTGTTTTACCTTTCTAAAATGTGAGAGAACAAAATCTAAATTTCTAAGTACGTCTGGCCCCCAGGGATGGTGCTGCAGTCCTCGGCCTGGGGTGGCGTGGGCCGACCTGGGCAGCTCCGACCCGGGCCAGGGGCTGCCGTGCATTTTACCCTGTAATTCCCACAGCCACCTCTGAGGGAGGAGGCTCGGCTGGTACCCCGACGCCCAGATGAGGAAACCGAGGCTGGAGAGGATAAAGGGCTAGCAAGGCCCTGAGCTAAAGGGAGTCAGCACCTGTGCTTCCGCCCAGACCCAGTTCCTCGGTTGCCCCAGTGGGCCTCCTCGGCAGCCACAGCAGTTCCGTGCCCACCCCAGCTGCACTCCCCAGCCGAAGCCTCCATGCACAAATACTGGCAGGCTTCCGGATCGGCTTCTGGCTCTGCTCACAAAAGGCCTTCCCTCCCCCGGACGGGCCTCTGCACTTCTGGGAGGGTCAGGCCGGGTAGGAGGGCTCTGCTCCAGGGCCAGCTCCCTAGGGCCTGGGGAACATCTCGGAAGCCACCTCCAGACCCCACGGACCACACAGCAAACCCGTTGGTCCCTGTGGTCTTAGGGGGTTTCCACAGGAGGCCACTGAGAGAGCAAAGCCTTTTGTCCTCTCCTGGGCAGAGCTCCCTGAGGGATCCTTCATAAGTGCCCCCTCCTAACATGGTCCCACTCCTTCAGTCCTACTCAGCCACTCGTTTCACACGCAGACTCTCACCAGGCAGTGTGGAGCCAAGGTCCCTAAAGGATCTTGGACAGGGCCCCATCCCTAACCTGGGAATGACCACTTCTGGCTAATACCCACCCCCACCTCGAGGGGACACTGTGCTCGCCTTCCGTGTACATCAATTCCTGTATTCTTCGCAGCAAACTGGATGTAGCTATTACTCTTGTCCCATCTGCAAATGGGAAAACTGAAGCTCGGAGATGCTAAGTCAACAACTGGCCCCTAGAATAGTGGAATCTGGGTAGAACAGAGACCAGGATGGGGGCTTGTTTACTCTAAACCCCAAGGTCTTAACCACTGCACCATGCAGCTCCCTTCAGCCTAAGCCATGGCCTCCGCCCTGGGCCAGCCAGAGAGTCAAGTGCAGGTGTCTGTCCCCAGGGCCACTCATCCCCCAGCTCACGTTCCCGGCTTCCTACAGCTGCCCCTTTGCTGTCTCTCCTGTGTTTTCCTATCCCAGCCCTTGGTCGTGGAACATGACCCCTCCCAAAATACGAATGCTCTGGGGCTCACATGAGCAAGAAACCAACTAGGGGTCATGGTGGAGTGGGGCGCTCTAAGTGGTCTTACAAGGGATTGAGCCTCTGGCCGCCAGAAGTTCTTTGCCCTTCCCCAAAATAAACCTTGGCCATGAACGAGCTCCGGGAGGCCACAGAGCTCCCACAGTTACATGTGGTATGCCGCGCGGTGCCATGCATGCAACTCCCTGAGCTGGCGGTCCTCAGCCTCCATCCAGCTCTGAAAGAGGTGGAGACCCCTGCCCCCGAGGGCCTCCCAGGGCTGCTCACCCCATTCACCCCACCTGAGCACTGACCCTGACCCTACTGCCATCGGGCTCCCCTGGGGTGGGTGACAAGTCCATCAGAGCTCCACTTCCAGCCCCTTTCTGAATCTGGGCTTAGAGCCCCAGCTACCAACCAGCATTGTTTCTTCTCAGACCCAAATGAGGTCCTGCGACCCAGCAGAGAATGCAGGAGGAGGTCCCGGAGAAAGAGACATCGTGGGTGGGATTTGGGTGCTGGAATATCAACAAGCTCAGCGCAGGAGTAGGGGGCCAAGTGTGAACCGCGCTATTGAGGGTCGTCTCAGACACACGGTAGATCTGTGGCTACTGAGGCCTGAGTTGGCCATTTTCATAAACCAGTCTCTTCTCTCAACCGAAAACACCCCAGCACCCCCCAGACAGAGAGAGCCTCACCCGCCTGCTGTGGGGAGCACTCACCTTGCCTCGATGACCTGTCTACCTGTGGCCCGAACCACCTGTGGCAGGTGTCCCGAGACCAACCTGCACACTGGGCCACCATCCACCAGCCTCCCTTCCTCTTCTCTCCAGGGGTGGCCACGTACACGGACAAGTTGTTCAAGTTCCGCAACAACCGCTGGGAAGACATCCTCAGTGACGAGGTCAACGTGGCCCGCGGTGTGGCCAGCCTCTTTGCCGGGCGCTCCGTGGCCTGCGTGGACAGGACGGTGAGCTTAGGGGTGCATGGGGGTCTGGGGAGAAGAGTGGGCCACACAGCAACGTGAGAGCCCACAGGGTACATGGAAGGGAGCCCACAGGCAGACATGGCCCGACAGAGCGGGGCTGTCCAGGGCAGAGCCCAAAGCTGCACCCTCACGGCACCCCCCACAGTACCTTGCATGTAGCAGTGCTAAATACTGACAAGATTTGCAGGGTGAGTTACCATCTGCTTTCACATCCTTTCTCCCTTGAGGCTCTCCCAGCAACCAGCGAGGAAACTGGTCAGGGGCTGTCCTCACCGTGTCCATTGGGCACAGGAGGGCACTAAGGCCCAGCTTGGGCACTGACTGGCCTGAGGACCCCAACGAGATTGGCAGTGTGACTAGGACATGAATCAGACTCTTCTAGCTCTAAACCTTGTGATCATTCAGTCACTCAGCGAATATTTATTAAGCCTTTACTATGTGCCAGGCATTGAGCCATACAGCTCTTGCTGAAAATATTTGCGGAACGATGAAGGAATGACAAAGAGGTTGGTGAGTGGGTGAGTGGAGGGTGGCCTGAATGTGCCAGTCCTCTGGTTAATCAGTAGCTCGGTCACTGCTTTCTTGCCTGCTAGTTCCCCCCGTGGCAGGTGCTGAGCCAAAGCAGGTAGGGAGGAAAGGCGGAAGGGGAGGGGCAGGAACAGACAGCCACCTGCCCCTCGGGGTGGCCACGGCCCAGGCTTGCGTCCCGTCAGCCCCAGCCAGAGCCCGAGGCTTGCCGTGGAGGCCATTTATCCCTCCTGTCACCTGCTCCCTTGCTGCCCCCTCCTTGGCTTTAGAGACAGTCATCAGTAAATCAGGGGCCCAGCTGCTGCCCAGCTCCCATTCCGGGGGCAGGGGCAAGGGGCCTGGCTCACTTCAGGATGGAGATGGCACCGAGGGGATTGGGGATTCAGCGTGAATCTTCACAGCAGGGGCCTCCAGGCCTTGGGAGAAGGCAGGTGCCAGGTATAAATATTTATTTCTTAACAAGCTGGTGCTGGGAAAAGAAGCCAAGCTGGGCTGTGAAGCCACATTTAGCCCTGACCTGAATCGTTGCCACCTGGACTCCTGCCTGGTGGGAGGGAAGAAGGAGGCCATGGCTCTGTGAGCCACCCCAAAAGAGTGAAAAGGGTCTGGAGGATGCCAGACCTGGCCGCTGCAGGGAGCCTCTTGCCAGCCTCCTGCTTCCTGCCTTGCTCCTGCGGAACCAAGGCTTCCCACACTTGGCCAAGGTGAGAATCATCTCCGAGCTGGGGACAGGGCCTGAAGGTTAATCACAAAGAGATGCACTCTTTGTCCTAACAAGGTCATCTGCACGCCCACACATTTAACCACAGGACAAAGGCACCATGTGAAATACAAAACAAAACAAAACAAAAAAACAAGCATTGGCACGCAGGCACTCGGGAACTAGAAAAAACCCCTACAGGGTCTGCCGCCAGGAGAGGGGCTCCTTTCTGGGTCCAGCCACCACGGCCACCCTGGCAATCCCTGGGTCCTGAGAACTGTGGGGGCGGGGGGGGAATAGAGCCAGGTCATGGCCACTCTAGGATGCTGCGCAGTGTAGGAAACACGGAAACAATCTTAACAATAATGACAGCTAACCGTAGTGAGCGAGCAGCACACCAAGCCCTGCGCTCGGGGCTTTATTCACGTTGTTTACTGATTCTTCGCAATAGGCTCACGAGGTACCTGCTGTCATTATCCCCATTTTACAGATCTGGAAACTAAGGCTTCCAGCAATCAAGCAACCTGACCTTGGTCACGTACTTAAATGGCAGGCAAAGCCAGAAAATGAGAACGAATCAGACACCTTTCTGTCCCACGGCTACCCTGCCCCTGGGTGAACCGGTATCAGTCACCAATTTCTAACCACAGGCGCTGTTACAATGTTCACCTACCCCTTCCTCAGCCCCACAGCACCCCCACACCCAGCACAGATGCCTTTTAGTTGACTTGTTCCCAGCGTGTGGTCTCCGGACCAGCAGCATTGTCGGAAATGCAGATTCTCTGGCCGGACCTGCACTCCCTCCTCCACGGGGTGGGGGGCAGGGGCAGAAGTCTGGGTTTGAGCGAGCCCTGCGGGTGACCCTGGCACAGGCCACAGTGGGACAGCCATCCCGCAGGTAAAGGTCTCAGCCCTACCACATGCCCTTCCTGTCCTCTCCCCAGCCACCCCCGTCCCCTCTAGGCCCAAACCTGGCACCCTCACCTGCCCTTTGTCTGCAGCCGCCTCATCACTCACCCACCTTTCTGGATCCAGCTCAAAGCTGATCTCTTACAAGAAGCGGTCCCCGATCGATAATGATTATGCCTCATGTTTATATAGCATTTTTATCTTTTGGAGACCTTTCACATGTGTTGTCTCATTTCATCTTCTCAACAACCCTGCCAGGAAGCAGGGGGAATATGATTCCCCTTTAACACACGAGGAGACGCAGCCGAAGGGGGTGAGGAAACTGCCCAAGGACAAAGCCACGGAGGGGCAGAGCCTGGACCGGGACCAGGCTAACATCCCTAGACCGTGGCTCTCCGGGTGTGGTTCCTGACTCAACAGCATCTGCTTCACCTGGGAACTTGTTCAAGATGCAAACTCTCGGGCCCCACCCCAGAGCTCCCAAATCAGAAACTTGGGGATGAGACCCAGCATCTACGGTTGAACAAGAGCTCCACGTGATTCTGATGTAGACTGAAGGGGGAGCCCACTGCCCTGGGGAGCCTCTCCCCGGGCTCATCTGCAGCCCCCTCACTGTCCCAGAGTGACCGGTAGTCAAGGCCACACGGCAAATTTCTGCAGTCCCCTGCCGTCGTAACGCATCTGTGTTTGTCAACTTTTATCATCCCCATACACTGAAGAAAGGAACTAGGTATAATGGAATTTTATAAACATCCTAATTTCCAGTCAAGTGCGTTTCAGTTCATTTGGGCTTAATTGCCCATTTGTGGTGGGGATTGCCAGCAGCTGGTAGGGTCAGGTGTGGGCCCGGGATAGCACACTTTCCCCTTCGGCCCCATTCATTGAGTCTTCATCCGATCATTCCACGCACATACTCCGAGCTCCTGTCACCGCCTGGCCGGCCCCTCTCAGAGTTCTCCCCTAGTCACGAAGCTATGCCGTGAAGCCCTGCATCTCGAACTTCGGTTTTGCATGGGGATCACTTGGTGGGGGTGTGAAAATGCAGATTCTGCTTCAGCGGGTCTGGCAGAGGGGACAGGCCCCTGAGAGTCTGCAGTTCTAACCTGCTCCCCCATGACACCGTGCTGCTGATGACAAGGCTGGGAAAGCACAGCCTCCCGGCAGCAGGATGGAACCTCAGATAACCGAAGCAGAGGGGGCATCGGCATCTTTATTGGGGATGGCAGAGGGAATATCTTTGCCTCCTCCTCCTCCAGCTCCAGCCCCCGACACGCCCTTTCTTGCATTTTCTATTCCGGCAATACCGAATGAACCACTTGTGGTTTCCCCACATACATCATTCTCTAGAGTATCATCTCTGCCTGGAAGGTTCTTTCCTGCACACTTCACCTGGCTGAGACACCTCTTAGAAAACCTTTTCTGAAATCTGCCGGTTCCGTGCTCCTTCCTCTGGGAGCCCCTCTTCTGTACACCAGCAAATGCTGTACATAGTCTCTCCCTCTCTCTTTTAAAAAAAAAATTTAATTCCAGTCTAGTTAACATTTTTTAAAATTTTATTTTCAGGATAGTTAACTTACGTGTTCTCTGGATCCTATATGTTCTTGTATTATATGGTTGCCGTGTCCGCATCCCCTCAGGAGACCGTGAGCCCCTTTGTTGGCCTTGGCCACCCGTCAGTCAGACTCAAGTAGCTCTTTGTCAGCTCCCCCAAAGAAAACATTCCCACGGAAGGGATAAAGCCAGTGATCGGTTAGGTGGGATGGGGGTTTGGCTTATGAGAAGCTCGGTTGGGGAAGAAATTGAAGTCAGCCACGCGGGCCAAGGGCAGAGAAGAAAGTGGCCTAGAACTCAGCTGTTTCTCTCGCGTTGTTTCGCGTTTCTAGCTTGTGTTTAAACGAGGCAACAAGCAACTGGAGAGCGAAGACGTTGTCTTGGGGACATTTAGAGCAGAATGCGTTGCAGGTAGTTGGAGTTCAAGAAATATCTGCTCTCTGATGGGTTGGAGGGAAATGATGAGAAGGATGAGGGGAAAGCTGGAAAACTGTTTGGATGCAGAAAACAGGTGGCTCTCTGGGGAGAAAGGAAGCATCCATTGAAAAAATGACACCGTTCTAATAACAGGCAGACAAGAAGCGTTTGTCAGTGGGGTTTCAGACCAGAGCAGACAAGGCTGGTAGCAAGGAGGAGCTGGTGCCCAGGGCTTCTCCTGGATGCAAAGGCAAAAAATGTTTGAGACAGTGTTACAAAGGCAGAAGCAATACACTCTTTCTTTCTGGTAATGTGGGCAAACAGAGGAACTGGAAGGGGGCCCCCCTGCATATCCAAGCCTCTTAAACCATCAAAATAGCGGAATGAGGGAATCCAGGGTGGGAGGCGGGGAGGGAGATGACTCTAGAATTTGCTTGTCATCTTGGCTGGGGTGAGCTTGAATGGGAGAGAGAGAGAGACTGAGAATAATGGGAATTGGTAGATCAATCAATCAGCAAATATTTATTGAGCAGCTACCCTGGCTGGCAGCTGGAGAGAGCTCAGCTGGAGAGAGGCACATTAGAAAATTGTCTATAAAAAGGTGGTTGTGGGGGAGAGGGAGGGACGTGTTCTTCTGGAACAGGATAGAAGGAGAAGCAGGGCTGCTTTGTTGTAGGAATTGGCGGCAGGGGGTGGGGGTGGGGGGTGTTGTGTGGTCTGCAGCCTCGGGGGAAAAGTGATTCTGGAGTTGGGCCCCACATGGCCCGCAAGGCCCTTCACACCAGACCCCAGGGAGAGGAAGCTGAGCCAAGAAAGACCTATGGTTCTTCACGAGGAGGGGGAGAGCCCCTTTCTTGGAAAGCGACCACGACAAGCCCAAATAGGCTCGCTCACCTACCCTGCTTCCCTTCTTCCCCAGGGCTCTGGACGCTACTCCATCTACATCGCCAATTATGCCTACGGTAACGTGGGCCCTGACGCCCTCATTGAAATGGACCCTGAGGCCAGTGACCTCTCCCAGGGCATTCTGGCACTCAGAGATGTGGCTGCTGAGGCCGGGGTCAGCAAATACACAGGTAGGCAGAGTGACACCGGGTGGCGGGGTGGCGGGCGGGGGTGCTGTGAGGGCTGGAAGGGCGGGAGGCCTGGGGCTGGGGACTGGGCCCGGCAAGGCTGAGTCTAGTTCATCAGCTACCATGGGAGAAGAAGGGTTTGTGTCCCTGGGAGGGGAGGATGAAGGCTTTTTTCCCAACCCACCCCCAACAGGCGGCTCCTCCAACACTGCCTCTCCAAGGGTTGGTGAGCTGTCCGGCAGGCGTGGGCTTTGGGGGACCCCATGCGGGCCGTGAGACGTAGGATGAGAACACTGTAACATCCTCTACCCGGAACCTCTTGCCCCATCCCCCGCTGTAACCCAAATGATATGCGAATACGTTCTGGAGGAGAAAACTGACAAATCACAAAGGCCGAGGTTTAAAGCATTCTTTATTGCCAAACAGCAGATGAAATTATTTACTTATACATAAGCAGCCAGGAATTGAGTGCTAAATCCCTAAGCTTCAGCTGGGTCCCATCTCGGATAACTGAGCTCAAAGAATTGTGTTCTTGTTCCAAAACCTCTCCGGCCCCTTTTCTTGAAGCCATGCCCCCCTCCCCACATACACACACCTCTCTGGATGGGGGACCTATTGTCAGAGTCTCTGACAGGGAGATCTTTCTAGGGAAGGCTGTTTTTCTAATTCGAGCACGGCTGCTGACTAAACTCTGATAAACTGCCAATAGACTGCTGATTGCAGAGCAATCCGGTTCCTGCTCCAGGTGCCAGAAACCAGGAAGCCAGAGCTGTGCACAGCCATGTCTCACGTGAACTTCGGCTTCCCTCTTCCTGGTCCTGTCATTTGGATGTAGAGATCCCCTTGCTGGTTGACCTTCCTGATCTCTCCATCCCAGCTTGCCCTACAGACTTCCAAAGGGCCAGCCCACCCCAATCCAAATCCTGGGCTTGGAAGGATGCTTGGTTGGGGGGGAGGGGGTCATTTGGGCCATCCCCCTGCCTCCATACACCTGAGTGGGCAGCCAACTCTCAAAGCCCTACCTAGAAAGGGTTGTCACAGCCTCTCCTGAGTTTATGATGCCTTTCTCTGGCCAACTTTCCACCTCGCTGAGACGGGGAGATTGATGTTGACCTGTCTGACGAAGTTTGTGGGAACAAACGGCTAGACAGTAAAATAGTTCACACGGCTCCAGCCCCATGCCAGCACGCGCGAGCTCCGCACGTGAACGTGCAGCCTTCCTGGCTGAGTGTCAGTAATAAACCATGCTTTCCTGGGAAAAGGAATAAACATGTAGGCGCTTCAGCCTAGATTTGTACCGTCAATTTTTCTGAATAGTTCCCAGTTCTGTGCATTGGGCTGGCTTGGCAATTAAATGCCTTGGTCTGCAGGAGAAGGAAAGTGGGCTGGGGAGATGAAGCACTTGAAAACGATGAGCTGGAGGGAGGCGAGGTCTGGGAGAGAGGCTTCTGCATGGAATAAAAGAATTCAGGAGGTTGCGACTGGGATGGAGCATGAAGGGGGCATTGTTCATGCTGGCTGGATTGGCGGAGGGGCTGGCAGGAACCGAGGGGGGGGCAGGAGGCGACCAAGAGGAGACAGCTGAGGAGGACAGATGAGGATGGGAGCAGTAGCCAACTGAGCCAGGCTGTACTGAAAGGACCGGGCAGCTCAAGGAAGGGACAGCAGTTTCTGTGGAACACACAGGCAGGCGGGGGCAGCTGGTGTGCCCAGAGGACACGTTAGAGCGGCTCTGCAGACTTCCAAAGCCATTTGGCTGGGAAGAACCTATTTGGCCCACCAAGTTACTATTGTGTCTGCCCGCCTTCCCTAGCCCACCCTTTCCTTGCCCGCCAAGCCCCTCAACTCCACCCCGCAGACCCCGTTGTCACTTCATTAATGACACATGGACATCTGGCTGGAAAACTAGCCCAAAGCACCCTCCTGAGCCCCAGGGACGGACCCCAAATGTAAGGGTCGCCATAGGAGCCTGGCCTGATTGCTGAGTCTCTGGCACACGGCCAGCGCTCAGCTCCAGGCTCGGGCCCTGAGGCCTGAAGAAGGGGAGGGACACAGGCAGTGACGAGCAGGCCCTGGAGGAATCCAGCCATAGCCAGATGTGCAGTCGGGGAGCCACAGGTCCCCAGAGCCCAGCCACACAACACCCAGCGGCTGGACAGACCTCAGAGAGCCTCTTGTTTTACAAAAGAGCAAACCAAGGTCCAGAAAAGAGAAGGGACTTGCCCAAGGTCACACAGAGGGTTTGGTTTGTAGAGAAACTAGCGTCCCGACCCCCAACCCCCAAAGCTTAACCAGCCATAATCCACTGACCTTTCTGATGACCTCCAGCCAGAGCCTCCCAGCTCCAGCCCACAATACAGGAGGGGCTGGTGATGGAGGAAGGCCTTGCACACACCAGGACGCAGCCCCAGGGATTGGCACTCAAGGGCATGATTTTGACCCCCCAGGTTTTGTGGCTTGAGCAACTGCTTGGCCTAGGCTGTGCCTGGCAGTAGGGGGAGGCCCGGGAAAGTGGTGGGCAGGCCGGCCAGTGGTGCTGCCTGCCCTGCGCTGTCTGCTCTCCTGCGGGGGAAGGGAGGCGGTCTCTCCAGACTTGAGCGAGTTGGCCGACAGCTGCTGCTCTGCTAGGTCACAGTGCCATCTAGTGGCCAGCATGCCCGCTCTCGGGGGACAGGAGGGCCACTGGCGGACCAAAGGTGCTGAGTTGAGCTGGTGCTGACTTGAGTGGAGGAAAGCCCACTCCCCCATGGTTCCTGGTTCAAGGAGAATCCCAAGCCCCGACTTTCCCAGATGCCTGCAGCCCCTCAGAGCCTGAAGGGTGCAAGGAATCCTGAGAATTAGTTGTCCATGTGGCCGAGGGCTTGGCATGGAACCCAAGGAGAGGGAAGGTAAGGACCAGGACTCTGCACTGGCCTCTACAGCCCTGAGTGACCTTGGGCACCTCCCAGCCCCTTTGAGCACCTTGAACTCACTGTCTGAATTACGGTCTCGCAGAGCCGCTGAGAGGACAGGATCTGGTGCCACGGTCTGGTGGCACAGGTCCTGCCTCAGCCGCCCGTCCTGTCCAGTCAGCGACTGGCCATTTATTAACCTCGTGGGACTCAGTTTTCTCACCTGCAGTGGGGGCATGAGAATGAAAGGAGACATAGGACAGGACTGGCACAGGCCTGGCTCAGGGGCGGGACCTTCGGAGTGCAGCAGACCGCAACACCCTCCTTGTCCGAGGTGCCCAGGGGGACAGACGCCAGGCCTGTGTGCTGGGCACTTCCTGGGTGCTGGATGCAGAGAGCATCATGCCAGGCACAAGGGGCAACCCAGAGCAAGCCCGCCCACCGCTTCCCTGGAGGTGGTCTCCATGGGGTCCCTGGCCCACCTTCCAGCCCTGGGTACAGTCACAGGGTTCTTCCTGCCCCTCCACTGGAATCCATTTGTCTCCCTCTTCACCCTGCTTCCCCAGCACCCCGGCCTCCACCCCTTCCCCAGGAGCTCTGCATTTCGGCCTCACCTCTTGAGGGAGCATCTGTCTGGGCTACAAGGCGGCAATTAAGGAATCCTTATGAGAAATTTGGAAAGAAAATGAAGGTGGCTTTAGGATATGGGGTGGGGATTTTTGCTGTTGGCTGGGAGCAGTGTAGAACAAAGCGGAGGGCAGATCTGATTTATAGGAAGTCATTACTGGAGGAGAAGGAGATGCCTAAAGCCCAGCTGAGGCCTCTGGCGGCTCCCTGTCAGCGCACTCCAGAGAGCTGACTACCGGCAGCAGAGGGGGCCGTGGAGCCTCCCAGGCTGGAGGCGGGCACTGCCTCGCAGCGGGAGCCCAGCAGATGTGACAAGGGGAACTGGAGGGGACAGCCTCCTTAATGGGCCTGGGACCCTCGGGGAGTGCAGCCCCAGGCCTGCCAGGGGGACCCAGTGCCCCAGGACATTGCGGTATCCATGCATTAGACAATTGACAAGAAGGGACATCACTTTTCTTTCAAAACAAACACAAATACTCTTATAGTAGAAATGCGATCATGGTGCACTGTTTCTTCTACTAAAATAAGAGATTTTAAAGAAAGGTCAAGCCTGCGGCTGGTCACTCTGGGCCCTACCAGGAGTCCAGCTCCCTCTTCTGCCGGGAGGAAGCTTGAGTAGAAAGGTTTGGGAGCACCCTCTGGGGCTCTGGGGTCACTCAGATGTGCGTTTAGACTGCGATCAGTGGCCTGTTGGCTGCCCTCACACCTCCTTGAGCCTAGGTTTCCTATCCTGGAAAACAGTGCAGTGGGATGAGACGAGGATGGTGCCTAGAACAGGGTACTGGAGAACAGGTGCCCAGATGAGCTGGGCTTCTTCAGACCCCTGCCCATTCTGTTCAATGCCCCGGCGGCGTCCTACAGGGAGGGGCTGCCAGGATTGAGGGAGGAGTGGAATGTCCGCGTCTAACACCCTCCACCCCGTGCACTCGGGACCCTACCAGGTCCTGGGGCGGCTCGCAGGGGGTCGCGGGTGGCAGCACCAGCACCGACACGGTATTATTCTACGTTTGAATGTTCGGGGGAATTTAGGATTAAAGGCCCTGTTACCATCCTGCCCTGACCCTCACTCCCCCTTCTCCCGCACACCTGCGCACACAAGCATGCACACTGCCCATTCCTCCACCTCTGTGATTTCCAGCATCTTTGCTACCCTTCTACAGTTTCTTGGATGCCCTTGGCAGCCTGCAGGCCTTGACATCCACAAGAATTGTATTTCTGTTGAGGTCTCAGTAGATTAATCCCACGCGTCCAGGTTCTTGGGCTAACGAGCCTCACAAAGCCTCCCTCCACTAGCGTGGGCTCCAGATGGGCCTGGTATCTACTCCCAGCCACGCTGGTCCCAAATTTCAGCCTGGAGAATGCACTGAAGGAGTGGGAAGGAACCTTGGAGCTCTCGGTCCCTTCCCCAGTTCATGGGGAGGGAGCCCAGGGCCTGGAGGGCCCACAGCTCAAGTTCCTGGAGCCAGAGCAGGTGCAGAGGCCAAGCAAGGACCTAGAGGCTCTTCCTTAGCATGGCAAATATTCCTGCCTCCTCATGCCTGGGTCCTCCGGCCCCCAGCAGCACGCCCCCCACCCCTTATTCCATGCAGCCTCACTTTCCCATCGTCGCCCCCACCCCCTCCGGCTCTCAGATGCAATCCAACTTGGCAGCCGACCACCCCAGGGCCACCTAGATGCCATCTGAGAAATGAGTCACCTGTACCTAAACCGGACTTGGGTCCGCCTCACCAGAGTGCAAGGGTTCGGGGGTTTAGCAGTGCAGTTTTTGAGGGTATATGAGGTTACCCCGTGGGACTCAGGACCACTGGGCGGATAATCAGAGAGGCTGCCAGAATGCGGCAGGGGAAGGCTTTTTCCCCAGTCGCTCCACCTCTCCCACTCAGCTTCAGGGCCAGAGTGAGAAGCCTTTGGGCGGAGGCGGGGGGGGGGGGGGGGGCTGCTTTTGCACCCAATAGCAGAAACAGGAGGCCTTAGAAGCCTGCAAGTGCTGGGGAAATAAGGGGATTTTATTCACCTAGCAGGTGGGAAATCGCCCCAGCTAATGACTTTGTGGCACCTGACATTTTCCAAAGTACCTTCGGAAAACCAGCTCACTTAATATTTATGACAGTTTATGAGAAGAAGCTGTTGTTACGATCAACCTCCTATTAGCACTGAGAAAACAGAGGCCCAGAAAGGTCTGCCGATGTGCCCAAGGTCACATGCGCACTTTCTGATCCGGTCTTCTTTTCCATCACCGGGGCTGCCCCTCCAGCCCCAGCTGGGGAGCTGCTTGTCTGCAAGAGCACGGGCCGCCACAGATACGAAGAAGGAATTGATGTAAAGTAGACTCTCACTCCCTACTGGGACATCGTCCTCCCAGGCAGTTCCTCACTGCCCCTTGGGTGACCCTGGAAGGTGTGGGTTCAAGAGAGTTGGGGGAGGGGAGAACGTCAGGGAGAAGAGACGGAATCGGGAACCTCTGTCATGGACCATGCAGGGTGGATGGATGTTACTGGTTTGGAGAAGATTTACGTGCTCCACCTGGGAACGCACCTTCGCGGCACAGCGAGGGGCACAGACACCCGGCAGCCCCTGCCTCAGCCCCAAACTGGGCTCTCCATCCTGAGGCTGCGGGGGCTGCTGCCCAAGGGGCTGGCTCCCTGACTGTCGATCACCTGCTCCCCAACTGGGCGGCGAACTTGCCAAGAGGAAGTCGTGGGTAACGTCTCTGTTATGGTCCGGTTGCCATGGCAATAAATTGTCACTAATTAGTAGTGTGGTTACCATGGCAATTTTCTAATAATTACAGGTTACAAATGGTACAAGGCTTCAACCCAACCCAATTAGTTAATTAGAAAGATTTAGAAATTTGTCCAAGAGGGAAATAACCTGCTTTGTAGAAAATGAAGAGAATGTGTCACAGCTTGAGAGCCAGAAGCAGAGAGGAAATTGGAGGACACCAGAATGGGGAGGAAGGATGGAGTTGTATGGTGGCAAGTCCCACAGCCCCACCTGGAATTTCCGGGGGCCGAGGCAAGGCCTGGGGGTTTCTCACCGAAGTCTGTCCCTGGGTTGGAATCTGGCAAGATGGGGGCAGGGAACAGCTGTCAGCAGCCACTCTAGGGCTCCTCTCTGAATGGGCCTACGTGGGGTCCAGGTTACAGCCCTCCCTGCTGGCCTTAGGAAAAGCATCTGGAAGCCTCCCCGCCCCACACTGTGGCTCTCCTAATGAAAACCGCACGCCCCGTCTTAGGTGATGCTCCCCAGGATTACTGTGGATTGAGTGACTCCATTTTCAGGAGGCTTGGGCTCTCCTGGGGAGGTAATTAGATTACCTGTGTTCCTCTGGAGCTCCACCATGAGAGCAAGGGGAGTGGCATTGCCGTTGGACCCATCCCCTCCTCCTGGCCCCTAACTCCCCACTGGTGGGCAGGCTGCATTGCACAGGTGAGAAAAGCCCCATGATTTCCTCCAGGGACCTTTCCCAGAAGGCAGGAGGAGTCCGGGAACCAAGAGAACTTCTATCCCACTTTAGCACAATTCGTGGAAAGCTCTTCCCCAGCCAAAGCCAGGCAGGCAGTTGGTGGGGGTGGGGGGTGGGACGCCCAACATCACTCAACATCACTGCCTGAGCTCCCGCTTATTTAACAAATGACAACAGTAAGTTCTTCTGAGTTTTCTGATAACTATTCTTATTGTACTGAACAGCCTGTTAGAGCCACACCTTTCAAACTTTACTGGGCACATAGCCAGCCAGGGGTCCTGCTAGAATAGAGGTACTGACGGGGGGGGGGGGGGGGGGGGAGGGGCTGGGATTCTGCCTAACAAGCTTGCACCCCCGTGGTGGGCCCACAGACCTCACTCTGAGTAACAGGGTGGTAGGGTTCACAAACCCCTTTCATGTGTCTCACCTCACATGATCCTTGTAAAGATCCTAAAATAGAAAAAGCAGGTCATGCTACTCCTGTTTTACAGTTAAGGAAACTGAGGCTCCAAGGGTACCATAAATTGCCCAAGGTCACACAGCTTATAAACAGCCGTGCTAGGACTAGAATCCATGTCCTGTCCTGGTCAGACTGTCTTCTGCCCAGTATACCCAGGGACCCAGGCTGTGGCTTCCAGGGCTTGATTCAAAACCCAGATGTCTTCATACTGGACTTGTTGACACAGGTAGCTCAAATTTGATCTTGGAGACATCAAACCCTAATGCAGAGCTGGCTTGACTTCTTCCTTTTTTAAAAAGTATGCAATTACTGGATTTTTCCCTTTCCAACTGCAGAAGCGATTTTGTTGCAACAAGCCAAACAACACAAAGACATTCCCAAAAAAGGCAAACTCCTGTCTCTCCTTCCCTCCCTGAATCCCACCCCATCTGGCAGCCTGGGGTTAACAACGCAGAGCGTGGCCTTTCCCACTTCCCCCAAACTCAAGGACAAGCTTGCACGAACACATCCAGAAATATCATGTGTTTTCTTTTTTTTAAATAAAACTAAGATGACACAATACCATTACTTAGTGAGTTGCTTTTTCACTTAACAGTATGTCATGGGCCCTCCTCCAAGTCCACACATAGGGATCTGTACAGTCTTTTCAGCGGCTGCAGAATGATCCCTCCTATGGATTCAGCCCAGTCCATTCAGCCCATCATTGCTGGTGGACTTACAGGTCGTTCCCAGTTGCTTACTATACCAAGCAAAGTCAAGAAAGTATCCTGCAGCCTTAGCCAGAACCTTGTGCCCTGTGTTCTTGGGCCGGGAGCACACCTGGTGTCTCGGCTGGCATACAGATGACTCGAGGTGGGGGTGGGGCTTGTCAGGAAAATCTGTGACTTGATCAGAATGTGGTGGGTAGATCTGGGCTGGGGGGTCGTTGTGAGTCAGCTTCCGAAAGGAAGGGAGGGAGCTGTAGGATGGCCTCTGTGTTCCGTAGGTCATGGGATCATGACTTGGGCACAAAGTGACTCTGTCTTGCCCCTCCCTTGCCTCATCCTTCCTGGCGTCATCGTCTACACACGTTGACAGGACTGCGAGCCAAGATCTGGGCTCAGAGAAGCACCCCCTGTCCCCAAAGCTCTTCAGAGACCTCGCCACAGCGGCTCCTCAAAGGCCTCAAGGCCCACCTGTCCTCCTCGCAGGCCTGAGGCTCTGCTTCTGCCACTCACGGTGGGTTGCTGTCCCTCCTAGGGGGCCGCGGAGTCAGCGTGGGTCCTATCCTCAGCAGCAGTGCCTCAGACATCTTCTGTGACAACGAGAATGGACCCAACTTCCTCTTCCACAACCAGGGTGATGGCACCTTTGTGGATGCTGCTGCCAGTGCCGGTGAGTGTGGCCCCCGCCCTGGGTCCCTCACTGCCCCAGACCCTCGGACGCTGGCCTCAGGGAGACCGGGACCAGGAAGCATGCCCACTGTGCAGGGAAACATTGCTTGTCACCTTCCATTCTGTATCCCCCAAGGCTCCGGCCACAGGGGATGTGTGCTGCTGGGGAGAGGGGGAGCCTGGAACTCCTGACCATTAAACATTTTCCAGCAACGAGATTTGTCCCGTGTTCCTCTGAGTCCTGCTTGAGTCTTCAGCATTAATTTCCCCTCCAAGCCACCTCTTTCCAGTTCCACTCCCCACGTTCACCTTAATCACTGAATTCAATCCAGTAACCATTTATGGAACAACTGCTAAGTGCCAGGTGGTACTTAGAGCTGGGGATGCTGATCCCAGGAAGGTTGTACTCTTCTTCCCTACCTGCCACACATATGCATACAGGCCCAGACATTCTAGAAGGGAAACCAGATGAGTAAACAAAGAGCTAAGTAAGGGGACTAAAATCCACACAAAATAGTACTTCAGGCTCCCAGCTCTGCTCCCCTTCCTCCTTTTGTGCTCATCCCTCATCTGCCTCAGGGCCCTTGCACCTGCCATTCACTCTGCTAGAAAGTGCCTTCTCCCTTTTCTCCTTCTGCAGAAATTCTGTTTATCATTCAGCACTCAGCTCTATGAAGCCCTTCCTGCCTCCCCCTGGGCCGTCTGGCAGAGATTCACACTTCCTCATCTGCATTCACACTGCCCTTCCACGCACATCTTGATCAGGCTTCTACGTTGCTAGAATAATCTAGGTCTAGAAGGACGGGGCGCTGTACTGTTCATTCTTGACACACCGTGGTCACCAAGTAAATCTTTTTTTTTTTTAAGATTTTATTTTATTTATTTGACAGAGAGATCACAAGTAGGCAGAGAGGCAGGCAGAGAGAGAGGAGGAAGCAGGCTCCCTGCGGAGCAGAGAGCCTGACGCTGGGCTCGATCTCAGGACCCTGAGATCATGACCTGAGCCAAAGGCAGCGGCTTAATCCACTGAGCCACCCAGGTGCCCCTAAGTAAATCTTACTGAATGGTGGAAGGGACACTTCATGAAATTTTGTGGGTGTTGTTCAGTCTGCCCTTCGGCCACTTCTCTCCACCCACTTCCTCCCCACCTTGCCAGTGAAAGGGTTGATTTCACCCCTCTCAGGGCGGCACAGAGGCGAGCGCTACCCTCCAGAAGAAGAGGTGAGCGGGGATTAGACACATAGATCAAAGGTTCTACAAGCTCCAGCTAGTGCCGACAGCTAGCATCAAATCCCTGAGCATCTGCCAATCCATCCTCCCTGACTTACAAGATCCTAATCCCCCAGCTGTCTGCTTGGGAGTGCCCACTTCCAGCACCGCCCCTCCGCTGGGAGCCGTCCACTCGCCTTGTGCCTTTCGCTCTCCTCCTTCCAGGGCAGAGCTAGAGCTGGAGGCAGCTCCCCTGGCCTGTCCTCCCACCTGGCATGCACACGTACACACACACACACACACACACACACACACACACACACACCCCAGGGCTATATCCTCTGGCAGCAAATTTTCTCATTGCTGAAAAAATCATAAAATGAAGGGGAGGTGGTGGTGGAGAAAACCTCGAGGGTTTGATAAGGTGTTAAAGAGATGGGAGCAGAGGTGAGCGAGCAAGTTGGAGTGGGAGAAGGTATCTGGCGGGAGGAGAGAGGAAAGGTGCTAGGCCCGTAATTGAAAGTCAGAATGATTGCAGAGGTTTAACAAGACATGTCAAGAGGGCATTCATCACCCAAACAGATGCTGCTGTGAAATGCGGCCTGGCACCGATTATTCCCGTGAAAGGGAACCAGCTCCTTGTCAAGGTGCCTCGTAGATAGGAGAGAAATGGGCCAACACAGAAGGCCACCGACATTTGGGCTGGGGAGTTTTGTAGAGAATTAATGGGGTGTTAATCCTAAGGGTTAGAGGCTGCCCCCCTCCTTGGAAAAGCCTCTTCCTCAAGCCTAGGGCACACTGCCTCTTCTCCCCACACCTCCCACCCATTGTCCAGATCCTTCCCTCCCCCGAGAGGGTACTTAGCATCCAAGGTGCTCAGGGAGCCCCACCCGCACCTTCTGCTGGCTCCCATCCCCAGGAGCTCTGTGGTTGCTGCTGGCAAGAGCTCCCTGGACCCTGGATTCTGTGATTCTCCCCTCCATTATCTTGTCCTATCGCCCACCCCATCTCTGAGGGCCCGATGACCAACGGCAGTTTGTCCTCTGAGAGAGTCAGCATGGGTATTGAGAACCAGCACCCAGCACCTCTCAGCTCCACGCTTGGCCTGACGGAACATATCTGCCTTGGGCAGCCGGGAGGTCAGGCCATCCCTCTGGGCAAAGCCAGCCCATCCTCCACCAGGGTCAGCTGGACACTGGCAGATGCAGGGACAGCAGAAGCCAGCAACACTGGACACACTGGCTTCTCTTCCCCGAGCTCCCAAGGCACGCTGTGGGTTTCTGTGCTATGATGTGGCATTTCCTCTGCTGTCACCAACATCCCCAGAAGCCTTCTATCAAATTATTTATGTCTCTTCATTCATTCAGCAAGTATTTACTGAAAACTACTGGTCAGATGCTGCTTGAACACAGGTGAACAAGAAGACAGCCCCTGACCTCATGGAGTATAAGGTCTGGTGGGGAAACCGGACACTAAGCAGATAAACCACAAAGGAACCCCATGGTGGCTGTGATCAGCACAGTGGAGGGAAAGAATGAGAGGCTGTCAGGACAAATAACAAAGTAGCTGGGAGGAGCTGTTTTCATGGGAGTGGTCAGGGAAGGCTTCCCTGAGGAGGTGACAAAGTAACTGAGAACAGAAGAAAAACAAGGAACTAGATAAGCAAGAGCCTGGTGAAGAGCATTCCAGGAGCAGCAACACACTTGAGCAAAGGCCCAGAAGGCAGAAACGGCAGGGCTCATTTGAGGAATGACAAGAGCACAGGTCACCAGAGTTTATGAGTAAGGGGGGAGGGAGAGGGGTACCAGCTCAAGACCAGATAGGGTGGGTGAGGGCCTTGTGCTCCCCAGGCACTTGAACTTGACCCAACAAGACTGGGGAGCTACTGAGAGATTTAAGCCAACGGGTGATGACCAACTTACTATACCCCAGTGGCAACGTTGGAGTGGCTGGAGGGGGCTTTGGTCCTCCAGACTTTGCATGTCTCCTTCCCCACCCATGCTACCCCAAAACTGAGTGAAAATTGTGCGTTTGCTGGACCGATGCCGCTGAAGGCAAGTCTGGTTCCCTTTGCAACCACACAGCTGTCCCACCTCCTGCCCCCAGGGAGAAATTCTGAGCTGGCGGCTGGGGCTCCTGTCTGCCCCCTGGGAGGGCAGGGTCGGCACAAGGGTCACCCTCCCTGTGCCTCTCCAAGAAGCTCTAACAAGGTGAGCGTTTTTAGGGCCTGTAGGGGGTGCAGCCCTGAGCGTCCCTGTCGTTCCTCCCCAGGTGTGGACGACCCCCACCAGCATGGGCGAGGTGTCGCCCTAGCCGACTTCAACCGTGATGGCAAAGTGGATATCGTCTACGGCAACTGGAATGGCCCCCACCGGCTCTACCTGCAGATGAGTGCCCATGGGAAGGTCCGCTTTCGGGTAAGAAGGGACCTCGCCCTCCCTCCCCGGTCCCCTCCCGCCCATCCCCACAGCAATGCGTGCGGCCCTGGCATGTCCTGGGGATGCCACCTTGCCTGTGCCTCCCACCAGGCTGAGAAGGGGCTTGTGGCTCTGCAGGGCCTGGAGGCAGGGCAGCCACAGTGAAGGCAACATCTAGGGGAAGACGATGAGTCTAGCCTGGGCTTCAGTACCATCTCTAGTGCCCGAGGCAGGGAGAGCCACTGGCAGAGGAGGGAGAGCAACATCCCACAGTGGGCAGGAACAGGGCATGAAGGCTCTGGGCTTCGTTCCTGGATTGGCAGTAGTTTTCCAGGTGGCTCCTGGAAAACCTGATCTTTTCAAGTTTAAGTTCTGGCTAAGGATGCGGTGGGCAAGAGAGGGACAGATGGAAAGCTGAGGCTTCGGAGCTCCCATGACCCCTAAGGACAAATGGCAGGTGGTGGGCACCTCCAGTCCCTCTCTGTGTCCCCTCCCTGAGCTGTCAATAGACTGCAATGCCAAGAATTCTTCAAAGGGACTGTTGGGTCCCTGGTGAGCTGGAGTTTGGAGCTTTCTCCTGGAGCTCTCATAGGATGGTTGAAACTGATCTCCGTGAGTCTGGATGGTTCTGGAGGTACCTAGGTCTTGCCAAAGTCCCCTGTGGGAGTGAGAATTTTCCTGATGCCTCATGGTCCCAGGGGAGTCTCTGGGACCCTTCTGTCTGGGTCACTGCCGCAAGCTTCCTCCTTGTAGCAGCCACCTGGGGACGCTCAGGCCCAGCCGCTCACTTCCTTGAGACCCGGGCTCTCTGGGTGAGAAGGATGCCTGCCCTGAACTCAAGCAGTTGATCCCGGGATCCTGGATGATTTTCATCCTTATTTAGCTTTTTGTTATTTTTTAAGATTGATTTATTTTAGAGACAGAGAGAGGGCATACACACGCACAAGCTGGGGGAAGGCAGAGGGACAGAATCCTCAAGCAGACTCCCCACTGAGTGCAGAACCAGACGCAGAGCTCCATGTGGGGCTCAGTCCTATGATCCGCGAGATCATGACCTGAGCAAAAACCAAGAGTCAGACGCTCAACTGACTGAGCCATCCAGGCGCACCATCCCCCCCTCCCCAGCTTTTTGTCTTAACTCAGGTTCTCCTCCAGGGGTCATTTTCTCCCCTGGACATTTGATAGTGTCTGGGGACAGTGTCTGTGACACTTTTTGGTTGTCACAAATGGGAGAGGGGTGTGACTGGCATCCAGTGGGTGGAGGCCAGGGGTACTGCCAAATGTTCTGTAATGCACAGGACAGCCCCCCAGTCAGGAATGATCCAGGCCCAAACATCAGTGTGCTGTGGTTGAGGAACACGGCCCGGCCTCGTGGTGGCCCCTACCCAGAGCTCACAGGAGCAATAACAATGATAATAGACGCCTTCCATGTATCAGGTGCCTTCCATGTGCCAAGAACTGTGCTAAGCGCTTTACATACGTTATCTCAGAAGCCTGGGCGTCCAGGGGGAACCCCAAGGGAGCTATGTTGGTTTCCATTTTTATAGGATCAATAGAATAATGATGACTTAGAGATCCTGAGGTCCCTTTCTCTCCAGCTCTTAAGGCCCTGCTCAGCCCATCCCGGCCAAGTGGCCAGGCTCTTAATCAGCCTCATTACCATGCTGATGGGGACGACCTCCCTCCTGGGCTCCCCAGAACAGGCAGCTCGCCAGCTATCCCAGGCTGGCTCCTTCCTGCACTGGTTGGAGGGGGGACCTGCAGTGAGAGGCCAAGGAGCAGGGCCAGGCCAGTGGGCAAGAGGGGCCTCCCAGAAACATGAACTGTCCCTTCCCAACCCTTCCCAGGTGGGCCCTGAGAGCCAGAAAGGCTGCTAGAATCTTTAAGGGACAGAAGCATCTGTGGTGAATATTCTTATAATCAGAAGGTTGCTCTCTACGCCTCCTCTTCTATTTCAAAAGGAAATCCCACCCCTGGGACCCTTTGCCGGGTCCTCCAAGGCTGTGTCAGCTCTTCGAGGTCCAAGCTGGGCTCTCCTGGGCCTGGGGTCTCCCCATGAACCCCAGACAAGTGTATCTGATACTACAAACCCCCAAAGCAAGGGTCTCAAAAAAATCAAAAGACTTCCAGGAAAAAAAACTTAAGATAACAGCAAAAACACAGCTGGAAGCCCCATCTCCTGCCTTCCACGGGACTGATGGCGCGAGCAAGGCCAGGGCGGGTGCCAGGGATCTGGTTCATGCCCAGTGCTTGCCAGGCATTTTACACACAGTGCTCACAGCCTGAGCCACTATTCCTAGCCCCATGTTACTGACAGAGAGAGTGAGACCTGAGAGGTTAATGACTTGCCTAAGATCACATTGCTAGTCGGCAGAGAAGCCTGGATTCAAGCGCAGAGCACTTTTCAGCGTCCCCCAGCCCCCAGCCCCTGCTTCTGACTCTCCTGCAGAGGAGGAAGGGACATAGCATCTTGAGTCAGAAACCCCGGCTACCGCCCCATCATTAATCATGGCCATGGGTGATTCCCCTCCCTCCCCCAGGACACGTTCACCTTGCCCGTAAAATGGGAATGCTGATATCTGTCCCACCTCGATGGGAGGGCTGCATGTGACCCTGACCAGGGAACAGCCAGGTGCTCTGCTGGTGGGAATTGCGACTGTTCTCTCACCTCCTTATCCTACAAGCAGCCCGAGGTCTTTGTGGTCCTGGGTGCCGCCACCACAGGTCCCTTCCAGGGGAGGTGAAAGAGGAGGTGTTATGTGGGCTGTCTCTTCTCTTGGATTGCACCCTCCCCCCCCACAGGTTTACACTTCCCCGTGCGCACGCACACGCACACACACCCCTCTGTCTGCTGACCTGCACCCTCTCCTCTGTCAGGACATCGCCTCGCCCAAATTTTCCATGCCATCCCCGGTCCGCACCGTCATTGCCGCCGACTTTGACAATGACCAGGAGCTGGAGATCTTCTTCAACAACTTCGCCCACCGCAGCTCCTCAGCCAACCGTCTCTTCCGGTAGGCACTGCGGCCTGGCAGTGACTTCTCAATCTTGGGGGCTGGGAGTCGGGAGCAAGGTGCAGGACTCAGAGGGGAGTTCCCAGGGCTGATTCCCGATGGTACCCTGATGAAGGAACAGAGAGGAGGGAAGAAGGGACTGAGCAAGAGGCTGTGGAATGAAGGGCAGAACCGGGGCAGGAAGCTGGCCTCCTGGGGGAAACAGGGACATGGCCCAATGTGTGCCCAGAACCCAAGCTCTACAGGAGAGAAATCCACGTCACCACAAAAAGGAGTTACAGAGTCAAGTTTGTTTGGGTGCGCCTGGGGTTAGGAAAGACAGGCAGATTTACTGGCTGCAGGACTTCTCAGAGCCTTTAACACGAGCATGAATGTTTTTAATTTCTGAAAGGGAGATGGAGTATTCCAAGTAGATTTGACCACAGGACACCTCTTTCAAAGATTTTATTCTTGGGACTGGTACTCCGCAAAAATCCCTTGGGAAATGCTGGATGAGACGATCAATGGTAGACAAGGAAAAGGGAGTGACAGATGGAAGGAATCTGGAAGCACCTGCATCTGGGGAGGAAAGGTTGGGTTTGAAGGCAATACTTCTCTAAGAGGGGCCCAGGGACCATTGCATCAGAATCACCCAAAGTGCTTATTTAAAGTACAGCGTTCCAGGGTCCACCCAGATCTCCTGAATCAGAATCTCCAGGGTGAGGCCCAGAAACCTCTATTTTTAACAAGTGCACTGGGCATCAGTTGACTCTTAATGACACCAAAGCTTGAGAACTGCTGTTGGGGAACCTCAGGCCCCATGTGGTCTGAGACAACCCTGTTCCTGGCCTACAACATGCTACTGGGGCTCAGGAGCCTGTGGGGAGAGGATGCAGGGGGAGCAAGGGGCCTTGGATTCAGGAAATGGGCCCGATCACCTGGCTCAGCTCCACAGGGCCCCCATCCTCTACCCCGGGGTGGGGGGGGCAACTATTAATAAAAGGCAAGAGCTGTGACTAAGCATGTTTTAAAATATGATTATTAACAAAACATCAATCCTGACTGGAAGTAATCACCCCCCAAAGGCACCAGGTTTACTAATTAGGCGCCTTGGAAAAAGCTTATTCACAACTTCCAGATTAATTGCGGAAGATCAATTGCTCGTTAACAGAGACACTACTTTCCTTCTCTGGCTAATAAAGTGTCACTCGCCAGGGCCCCTGAGCACAAGGGAGTCTAGTGATCTCGTCACTGTGGCCCGAGGACCAGGGCTCCTCCCCCCGTCCGCCTGCCCACCTGGCTCTGTCACACCACCCAGCCTCCCTCTGGTCACCCCGAGGACAGGCTGGCCTGGGGCTGCCATGGACGAGGACAGGGTCACCCCCTGGTGGTCCCATAGGTTAGTGTCTTGGCCTCCATGCAGCCGCAGAGTGAGCCTCTTCCCAGGCACGCGACTGTGCTCCAAGTCCCAGCGCCAGATGGGTCCCGAGCCCACGGCCCAGAGTGTGAGGGGCCACAGTCCCGGCTGTCGCTCCGCCAGCCACCCTGCAGGTTGGGCCCCACTTGTCCCCGTCACTGAATGGAACACGGCAGGCTCCTCGTGGGAGATGCTGGGGACTCAAAGCCTCCATGTGCTTGAGCCTGCGATCTTGCAATGAGGAGTGAGGTAACCAAGGATTTCATCACCCAAACCAGATGCTTAGTGAGTGTAAGGGGTCCTGTTGATAACGGCCGGCGGGCCAACACGCACTCTCCCAGGCCAGCCGGGATGCGACAGTCACACCGCTGACATTGACACCTGCCTCGGTTCCATTCTCTTCACCCCTATGCCGCTCCCCAGCTCCTGTCTCTGGCTCTAAAGGGGATTCGTACAGGCGCCTTCAGCAAGGTGTTTGAAAATGCAAATCTGGCCACACCCCCTTTCCTCTTGAAACCTTTGGAAGCCCCCCACTGCCTTCTCTTGGGCTCATCCCACACCCCCACTTTGTCCCCCACCTGGTCACACTCCATTTCTCCGTTTACAGCTGAGCTCCCGACACCATCCCTCTGTCCAGTTCTGGGCTGTACCCGGCCTGGACCCTCAGGCAGGCCGCCCCTTCTGCCCCTTGCTCCTCCCTCTTCCTCTGAGTGACCACACTCATCCCGGTCTCAGCTTAGTCGGCCCTTCCTCCAGGAAACCTGAAGCCGGAGTGGCTTGCCCAGCTTCCGTCCCTTCAGCCTCTCTCCCTGTTGGCGTTTGGAGCTCTGCCTGGGACTCCCTACGGTCATGGACCCTGAGCTCCGTCCTCCCTGATGCACACCACAGCTGCAGCCTGCCACACGCTAGACAGCACACACAAGTCACTGCCGAAGAATTTGTTGGGCAAATACGTCGATGCAGTGGAACTGCTGGGCTTTGTCCTTAGGAACCCTTAACTGCACTGTCACCTGAACCTGAACCCAGCTGTGGCAGAGCCTGCGGGACACAGGAGGTCAAAGGGACTGTGGTTGTTGGCAGGCCAAGGCACACGTAGCTCACTTGCCGGAGTGCACCCAGGCATGCGGCCCTCCGCCCGGACCACACCCGCGGGTGAGCTCAGCACAGATGCCCGGGGCGGACAGACGACTCGCCCAGGGCTGCTGCTCGCCACAGCAGACCACTTGCACCCTGCCCTCCAGCGACCACAGTCTCCAGTTCAGGGCACCCCTACCCCCCCACCTGAAGTCCCTGGCCACAGCTCAGCCCGCTGGTGACTCTCTGTGACTTGGGCAGACAAGAGCCACCAGCAGTGTCGCGGGGGGAGAGATCAGATCCCTCCCAGCCCCCGGCTCCGCCAGTATTGCTCCACACATCCAGGCCAGAGCAGCCAAGGCTGTGAGAATCTAACGAGTGAGAAAAATCGGAGGAAAGCTCGCCACCATCATCAGCATTGAGTTCGGTGCGGCGACAGAGCAGGACGCTCACAGTGGGCTTTTCTGAAGCAAGTACTGCCGTGATCCAGAGCTTAAAATAGAGCCCCTGCAGCCCAGAGGGACCCGTTTCCACCCTCTTTGCCGCTGGACTTCATCCTCGCCTCCTGCAGACACACTCGCAGAGCTTCCCGGGGGGCCACGCGCTGTGCCAGGTGCCCGGGAAAATGCGAGAACCAGTAACACGTGGTCCCAGCCTGTGAAGAGCTCCCAGTCCAACTGGAGAGAGAAGAGGCCCTCGCTCAGAGCTTTACCACAAGGCAGGAAGTGACAAAGGCTGAGCGGGAAGGCCCTGCTTCCCACAGGACCGTGAGGGGGGGCTTGGAGGAGGCGGCCTCTGGTTTGAATCCTGGTTACACCCAGAACTCAGAAGCCCAGGGCCACTTGAAGGAAGGGGAAGGTCAGTTGAAGGTAGCTGCGTCCCTGCCCTTTCTCCATCCATCATCTGCCCTTCCCCGGGCTGTCTATAACTCATCCATTAGAGAAAGAAAATCAATATTTACCAACGTAAATTAAAACCCAGGAAGGGAACAGGCAGGCTTTGTGAGCAGATGGTGGCTCAGTAGGCGTCCAGGTGGGGCCCGGGCTGCTCAGGGGACAAAGACGGGAGCAAGTGGACCTCTGGGTTCAGGGGGCCCGCGGGTGCCATGCCAGCACGTTACTCATCCGGGAACGACCTTCCTCCTATCCTGCAGGGTCATTCGCAGGGAACACGGTGACCCCCTCATCGAGGAGCTCAATCCCGGTGATGCCTTGGAGCCTGAGGGTCGGGGCACAGGTGAGGGCACCTGGGGGCTCCAGCCTTCCCTCCTCTGTCTCTGCTCTGCCCCGGGCACGGGATGAGGGCAAGAGGGCTGGGGCTGCCAGCTCCCTAGGGCATGGGACCCCGCCTTCCCTGCCATGCTGAAGGCTGATAACCAAGGGTTGGGTGAGCCCTTGGGAGCCCCAGGCTGAAAGCAGGGAAGCCAACGATCCGCATTGGAATCTGGAAATCCATGGGCGGTAGGTTCTCTGGCACCAGGCAGGGATAGAAAGGAGAGGCTGCGGTCCTGCAGTCTGACCTTTCCCCTCTTGGTATTCAGCCTGGTGTCAGAGAAAGAGCACTGGAACGGGAGTCTCAAGCCTCGGGCCCGCCACTGCCTCACTTGTGGTCTTAGAAAGGTGCTTCACCTTGTGGGTCCCACACTGCACATGCATGGAAGGGATAATGCCATCTGCCCTCCTTACCTCCGTGTGTGGTAGTGAGGACCCACAGGGGCCCATGAATGTGTAGACATGATATATGGACAACAGCTACAAAGGCAAAAGGGCGTGTGTGATAGATGAGGAAGAAGTCCTCATGGTCTGAGCTGTTGGCACTGTCTCCATGCGAAATACAGGGAAAGGAAAGGGAGCCCCTTTCATGATCTCCTGTCATGAGCGGGCTGTGAGAAATCCGAGGACAGAGACTTCCCCCCGGCTTCCTGCCCCAACGCTGTGCTCTCGGTTCCCCTCTACCCCCCCCCCAGGGGGCACGTGCACGACTGGGCAGTGGTCGGGAGCCCCTCTCCCTCTTGGTTCTCCTGGCCGATGGCCAGAGTGAAATCTGCCTTGTTGCAGGGGGTGTGGTGACAGACTTCGATGGAGACGGGATGCTGGACCTCATCTTGTCCCACGGGGAGTCCATGGCCCAGCCGCTGTCTGTCTTCCGGGGGAACCAGGTGCGCATGCGCCCCGGGGCCCGTGGAGTGCAACCCCAAGTGCTCCTCTGGGTCTAAGGTGGACGAGGGCAGAGGCTCCGGGGATGCTTGCTGGCCCAGCATGGTGGGAAATAGAAACCCAGGAAATAAATCACAGCTACACACAGTAAGCCTCCAAGAAGGGCTGTCCACTGGCAGTTCTCCAAAAACGGCTTTTCCTGAGCCTCTTGGCTTTTCCCTCTTTTTTCCAATTCCTCTCTTTCCAAACTTCAGCCCACCTGTGTGCCTCGTTCACCTTCCTTCTCTCTTCCGTCTGCCCCCGCTTCCTTCCCTCCCCTTCCTTCCTCCCTCCCTG
The DNA here is from genome assembly GCF_922984935.1 of Meles meles. NCBI lineage: Eukaryota > Metazoa > Chordata > Mammalia > Carnivora > Mustelidae > Meles > Meles meles. The sequence continues at coordinate 57,363,717 of NC_060078.1, read as the reverse complement.
CCCCTCCTGCCCCCCATCCCCTGATACTCACCTGCCTTCCTCCCTCCCCGCAGGGCTTCAGCAACAACTGGCTGCGAGTGGTACCTCGGACCCGGTTCGGGGCCTTCGCCCGGGGAGCTAAGGTTGTGCTCTACACCAAGAAGAGCGGGGCCCACCTGAGGATTATTGATGGGGGTTCGGGCTACCTGTGTGAGATGGAGCCCGTGGCACACTTTGGCTTAGGTGAGTCAGGGCAGGGGACGGGGTAGGCAATGGGCTGTCGCGCCCAAATGGTGGTGGGCTCCTGAAAGTGTGTCCTGAAGCATGCTTGGGAATGGAGGGCTGCCAGTATATGGTACATCCAGGTCCAGCGACAGCTGCGGTGGACACCAGCCATGCAGGCAACCCTGCTCTGAAATGAACCTGAACTCCAGAGGGAGGTTTCTATGCCCTGCCCTTTGCACGGACCCCCGCTGCAGTCCTCTGTTGAATTCGTTTACCTTTGGGTCAGAGTATTTAATCATCCCCACGTCCAAGACTGGGGCCTTGTTTGAACATTGCCCTGTGCCAGACTCGTCCACACCAGCTGTGGTCTTGGCCTCTTGGGGCCGGCTTGGTGATTAAAGCCTCCCCAAATCACTGGTGCCTTCCCTTAGCTGGAAGGCTTAGAGAACCCCCGCATTCTTGGCAGCGGTGCGATCACCCCCAAGGGGGTGAAAATTGGTTCCTGTTGGAGGAGGGAAGCAAGCAAATCGTACTCTGTGTTTATAGGCTGAAGGCACAGATAGACAGCACGTGAACAGTGATCCCGTACACCTGTCGTATGCATGAGCCATTGCCACACACCTATCAGAACAGCTACCAAAAATAGCGATAACACCACCTGCCCGCGAGGGTGCGAAGATATGTGCTCGCTGGTGCATTTCTGGTGGGAAAGCAACACGGTACAGCCACTCTGCAAAAACAGTTTGGTGGTTTCTTTAAAAAGAAAAAGCCAGGGGCAGCTGGGTGGCTCAGTGGGTTAAGCCGCTGCCTTCGGCTCAGGTCATGATCTCAGGGTCCTGGGATCGAGTCCCGCATCGGGCTCTGTGCTCAGCAGGGAGCCTGCTTCCCTCTCTCTCTCTCTCTCTCTGCCTGCCTCTCTGCCTACTTGTGATCTCTCTCTGTCAAATAAATAAATAAAATCTTAAAAAAAAAAAAAAGAAAAAGCCAAACCCACAACTACTATAAGACCCAGCCACTGCACTCTGGGGTATTTATCCCAGATGAACAGAAACTTCTGTCACATAAAAATCTATGCAAGATTGTTCCGGTAACTTTGTCGGCAGCCGCCCAGACTGGAAGCACCTGGGGGGCACCCCGTAATAGGTAACAGTTCAACAAACCGTTGTCCATCTGCACCAGAAATGTTACTCAGCAATAAGAAGGGGGAACTACTGAAACACATAGCAGCTTGAATAGCTCTCCAGGGCATCACAGGGAGTTGGGGGGTGGGAGAGGCCCACTTCATAAAGTAGGCCCATACTGTTGATTCCATTTATATAATATTCTCGAAATGATGAAATTACAGAGACAAAGGGGCACCTGGGAGGCTCAGTTGGTTAAACGCCTGCCTTCAGCTCAGGTCATGATCCTGGGCGGTTCCCAGAGTCTAGGATTGAGCCCCACTTTGGGCTCTCTGCTCAGTGGAGAGTCTGCTTCTCCCTCTCCCTCTGATCCTCCCCATTCTCATGCTCTCTCACTCTCCCTCTCAAATAAATAAATAAAGTCTTAATTTTTTTTTTTTTAAATTAGAGACAGAAAATAGAACCGTGGTTGCCACGGGTGGGTATGGCCACATAAAGGGACAGCCTGAGGGAGGTTTCTGGGGTGATGGAGCAGTCTTGTGTCTTGATTTTGGTGATGGTTGTTAGACAAGTCCACGCATGTGATAAAATGACATAAAACTACACATGCATGCACACACGGTACCAATGTCGATTTCCTAGTTTTGGTATCATGCTACAGGGGCACAGCTCTAACCTTTGAGGGCAACTGGGGGAAAGGTACACAGAGCCTTTCTGTACTATCTTTGCAACTTCCTGAGAATCTAGAATTATTTCAACATCAAACGTTTTTAAAGAAATGCATTGAGGAGGGAATAGGGTGGGAGGGTGGGAATGTCTAACGAGACATCTTGGGAAGAAGTCTTCCAGGGACAATCCTGGGAGAAGTGTGGAGGAGCCAAGAGTGACTTTATTAGAACACAATGGTTAAGAAAGCATCTGAGTCGAATATACCGGGCTCCAAGTCAGATACCCTCGCCCATGTGTTAACAGCTCATGGGGAGAAAAAATATTAACATTGGAAGAGTAGACAACATGGTCTGAAGTTAATATACATGTTTATATTAATATTATGCACAATATTATATTATACATCATATGGACAATGGAAAAAGCAGGACGTAGGAACAGTGATTCTGAGTGGCTGGACTGACTTAGTAACTCTCAGTCGTTCCAGGAGGCACTTTGCTCTTATTATGTCCTTTCATGCTCACAACCCCCCTGAGAGACGGGCATTACTTATCCCAATTTTACAGATGGGAAGACTGAAGATCACAGCAGTTAAGAAACCTGCCAAGGTCACGTGATCGATGGGGGCAGAGCTGATGTTCGAATTCAGACCCGCCCAGCTGTGTGATTTTTATTTCCTTCCATATGTTTTGTGTGTGTGTTCCAACTTTTATAGGAATACATAATATTTATGCAGTCTGGAAAAGAAGCATAAAGTTTTAGGGGACCCAGGGCCTGGTTCTATGAGCATGTTTTTGGGCTGTTTCACCCTGGATGGGTCAGCTCCCTGTTGAACCATTTGTCACTTTTACGGTAGCCATTTGCTACACTGGCCAAGTACAAGATGACTTGAATACCAGTCCTCTCTCACTGAACACTGTAGCTGACTGTCCTTGAGTGCTTAGTGTAGGCCAAGCTCTGGGCTAATGGACTCCACACAAGAAACTTCATGCAGTTCTTACCGCAATGCGATAAATGATAACCCCTTTACACAGGTCAGAAAGCTGAGGCTCAAGCTAAGTAACTGGCCCCAAATCCCATCTCCAGAAAGTAGAGAGAGCCGGATTTGGATCCCGACTCCTTGGTCACCACTGACCACCATAACTTAAGGGCTTGACCTCCCAGAGCTGCTCTGCATGGACCCAGCCAAGGTCCTCCTGCTTTGCCTCTTTCTTCCTGGACATCCATGTCCCCTTAGTTACCATGTGACCCATGCAAGGCCATCCAATCACCAGGGTAACTGCCGCGGTATCCTAGGTGGGATGTTTACCCAGTATCTGGCTGGACAGCAGCTCCCACGCCATTGTATAGACAAGGAAATTGAGGTTCCACATAGCAGTGTCAGGACAAGTTAGAGATGCTGCCCCTGGTTGGGAGCCCCACCAGACTGCCAATCCTGGATATCTTGCAAGGCCAGGGGATTTGTTCTGGCTCTGAACTCCAGCTCAAACTGTTCCATGAGTCCCCCTGTAAGCGCCTCTCCTTTGCCAGGATCCATTCCCAGAGAGTCACGGAAGGAAGGCTGCTCTTAGGGACTGGTCCCTATGGGTCAGCCCTGGGCCTGGCAGTGAGACTCCCGGAGGCAGCTGAACTGGCAGCAGAACCAGGAGGAGGGACACAGCCAGGAGCAGGTGGGCTCCATCCCCGCAGCTCCAAGGTCCCCAACCCAGGAGGGTCTCCTTCATGGATCCAGCATAGTGCAAGCCTTCCTGATTGACGGAGTGGCTAGCAATGGGGTGGGAAGAGAGGGAGCTAAGAGGGAAGACTGGACAGAAGGAAAGGTTGAGGAAAGAGAGAGGATGGGGCACGCAAGCGGACAGGGGGCTAGTGAAACCAAGAGATGCAGAGAGATGTGGGAAAGAGACAAATGAGGCAAAGAAGAGATACTCCCTGCCCTCCAGGCTCACAGTCTGAAAAAGGCAGATCAACACAGAAATTCCAGGGCAAGGCAGATCTGGATGCACCGTCATTGGCCCAGGGGCTGTGCGAGGACAAACATGGGAGAAATAGTCCTGCTTTCCCAAGAACATGGGCTTAGTATGGGGTTTAGCAGAATGGTAGGGATTTAGAAGGCACGGAGGGTGGCGGAAGAGGGCATCCCAGGGGCTAGCCTGGCTTGAACAAAGGCCCAAAGATGGGAATGTTTAGTGCCCACATAACCAAATGGCCTGGTAGGAGCAGAGCCTAGAGAAGGAAGCCAAAGCCGAGCTGGGGGTGGTGGGGGTAGCCAAGAGCCAGGCTAGAGGGGACAGGCAGATCAGAGGCGGGTGTGTAGCCTTGCAGGGGAAGGCAAAGTCAGGCTATGCTGGGCTGGGGTAGGGCCATTAGGGGCCTTCCAGGGAGACCAGTGCTTGCAAATGTCCTTAGAAGGATTTAATGGTTTTCCTGATTGTAAGAATAACTCATATTAATTATAGGACAATTAGAAATTATAACATCATTACAAAGAAAGGAAAAAGAACCCCTGATCTCACCATTATCTTTTGAATATTAAGTGAAAAGTAAATGTTTCTCCCTTCACCCTCTCCCAGTACCATTTGATTCATTTAATCAACATGTGTTTACTGAGCATATACTATGTGCCGAACGCTAATAAGACACAGATCCTTGCCATGGTTGATCTTACCTTCTAGTGGAACTAGTGGAAACATATAGTATGTAATAAACATAACGACTGCATAAATATATAAAAGGTTATAAGATGTTAAGCGCTATTGAAAAGGAAATGCAGAATAGGGTAAGGGGGTCAGAAGTGTGAAGGGCAGGGGGTTGGGGGGGTGGCCAGCTCCCACGCCATGCACCATGGGAGCACAGTTATAGGTAAGTACTCCTCGGGGATTTGTTTCCAACGAAAATGATTATGTTCTTCCCGTTATTTCCAAACTTGCTTCCCGCCCCCCTCAACAATATAACTGGGATGCCGTTCCACGCATAGACTCCCCTCTTTTGTTTCCCTCGGGTGCTGCCCGGTAGTTCACTATGTGGCGCACTCGTCATTCATTGAGCAAGTCTCCTCCCGGACAGTTTGATGGTTTCTGGTCCTGAGCAGTTTGTTTCGTGGCACTCGGGGTGACATGCTCAGGGTATGTCCAGCCCACGAATACAAGAAAGGCCTGCCTCGTCGTTCTGAATGACTGAGCCACAGCTGTGGGGCACACGGCTGTGCGGGGTGCCGGGGCCTCTGGAGGGAAGACAGCCCCCTCCCAGCCCTCACGATGCTCCCGCTCACCCCAGCTGACCCTGCTTCCTTCCTCCCTTTGAGACTCATCTCCAGCCTCCTGCTGGCTTCACAGCGAGGGGTGGCAAGAGAACTGGACACAGACGCGTGGGTGGCTGTGCACGTGTGCCCCTCGGCAGCCTGTGTCCTGGGCATGTGTGTTGTCCTGCTTATCTCTGCACTGAGCACAGGTCAGAGGAGGAGCTTCTCCGCCCCTCATGTGCTCTCCTCACTCCCAAGGGTCTAGGCTGCCTCGTACCTATAGTAAAAACTGAGGGACCTCACTGGGCGGATGTTTCATTTTCTGGGGTTCCCAGAGGGCCCACTCGGCCGAGCAGAATGCCCTCATCTTCACCCATACAAGCGGCGTCGGCCACCACCCTCCCCACCCCTGCTCCACGGTGCTCCTGGCCTTGTCCCACCTCTGCTCTGGCCCACCCTGGCCTTTCCTGGCTCCTTCTGGTGCAGATGGGCAGCCGGGCTCATAAAAAAGCATTTCCGCTCACGGCCCCTGTGGGGTCCCCACTGCACGCTGGTTGCTCTGAACCAGCATCCTAGCTTCCCCACCACCCCCCACCCTACATATCCCACACCCTGGCTCTCCATTTCTCGCTTTGCAGAGGGCTGAGGTCACTCAACCAAACCCAGAGCGTGAAAACAAGCACCCGCCACCTGCTTGCTTGCCCCTGCCAGCCCCACAGGGGGCTCCTCACCAGCCAGCTCACCCCAAGCAGTGAGGGCACCCCCGTCCCCGCACCGCATACTACAGCACCTTCCGTTAATTGTTTGCAAGTGACTCAGAGCAGCCTCCAAGCCTGCTGGTGCTCATTTAGGGAAGGAAAATTCAGTGGCCCACATAAAAATTGCTTTATTAAAGTGCAAAAATATTCCACCAACTGTATTCCCACCATCTGTTTTGCTGGTACTTCTGAAAAGCGCAATTCTCTGTGCCTCTTTGGCCTTTGTCCTTTAAAAGCTGCCAAAGGTGACTCCCTGCCGCTCTTGGCCTCACAGCTGCACTGGTGAATGGGGCCTCCTCCACTCCCTGACTCATAGCCGCAGCAGACAGACTGGCTTCCACACTGCCCTTGTAAGGTGCCTGGAAAGACCTGAGATGTCTGGCGACTTGAGAAGGAACAGCCAAGCCTGGGGACAGGAACCTGGGCTCCAGGCCTCACTCGGACACCTGCAAGTCACTTCTTGCCAATGTCTACACCTGGAGAATGAGGCTAGGACACCCACCTCTCAGGGGAATCAGGAGGATTCAGATAAGCCTCACAAGTGAAGGCACAGAAGTCCGTCCCTGTCTCCTCCCCACCCCCCGCCCCTGCCTAATACATACTTGCATGCTCTGCTCCCCCACTTTGAACTTCTCCCTGATCTTCAAATACACATGACCTTTTCATACCTCTGTGCCATGCTGGACCCTCGGCCTGACTGGCTCCTTCCTTCCCTTCTCTGCCTCACAGACTCCTACTCCTGCAATACCCAAATGAAGTGACTTTTACCACCCGCCTCTCTGACCAAGTGGCACCAATGCTATGGCTTCATGCGCCCCGTTTAACATAATCACAGATTCCTTGCCCCCGCGGGATGCGGCTCCTATGGCGGGGGGGGGGGGGGGGGGCCTGGCTTCACCTCCGTCCTGCTAAATCCCAGATCCTGCACGATGCTAGGTCTGTTGGGGGCGTGAGGGTGAAGTGAGCAGAACAAGGGCAAAGCAGATACAGGCTTTGGGGTCAGATGTCCGTAGCCGGGGAACTATGGGCCATTTACATCACCTCCCCAGGTCTGAACCCCTTTGTCGCTGAAATGGAAATGAGAGATCTAGTACCTTCCGCATGGTGCTGCCAAGAGGATCCGGTGCTAACACTGAGATCAGTGGGTACAGTTTGGGGGACACATTCTTCAGTATTATTGCCAGTCAATGAGGGTGCTTTGGGGACTACAGAGTGATCCCATGTCTAAGAGATGATGGTGTTGGGGTGCTAAGGGGACAGTTGGCCCGGGAGGGGCTCACATTGTGAAGAAGAAGGACTGTCCTCCCCAGGAGTGCTAGAGCTCTCGGCTGCACGCCCATCTTACAGGTAAAGAAACTGAGGCCCCAGAGAGGGTGCTGGAGTCAGCAGAACACTTGGCAGCGGAGGAGGGAGTCCTGCTGAGACGCCTCCTCCTTGGCTTATCTCATAGCCCCGGCCCCTCCCTGGGTTTGGAGGAAGGGAGGCAGCAGGACTCCGAAGGACACAGAATGTAAATTTGTGACTGTCTATGAATATTCGGTGACTCTTTTGAGTTATTTTGGCACTTTAGTCAGTCTGGGAAATATATTCATGTAGCTGTTCTCTTGGCTTAGGTGAGAAACATTTGCTATTCTTTGTCTCCTTTTTTTTTAAATGGGAACATGTTTACTTTTTATATATGCCACTTAATTTGGGCACTGATCAACCTGAAAACGCCAGGTGCCTTTAACTTCAAGCAACTATTTCAAAACAGGAAAAAAAAAAAACAACCTGTAGGTGATACCCCCAATCCCATGTCCACCCCCCTCATCCAAAAGGAATTATAGAAGGAGGGAGCAGGGGAAGAGAGGGTTAGGAGAAATCGTTTCTGGCTTCTGGGCCTGCTCCAGGAAACTCTCCTGGGAGCAAGTGCCCGCGGAGGCAGGGGCTGCCCACCCCCTCCCTCATTAACACACAATACAGCAGCAGCGGTGAGGCAAAGGGGAGGCCAGTGCAGGGAGAATTCAGACACTGGGTGATGTGGCCCAGAAGGGGCAGCTTCCTCTGGAAGCCCCAGAGTGGTGTGCTAGGACTCTGGGAGGAAGGGGCCTCTGGGACCCTCCGCTCCAGGCCTTCCTGGCCTCGCATCCCAAGGGGGCACCTCTACACAGAGAAATCTGCATGCACATTCCCCTTAAAGTCTGGCTGTGGATGCCAACATTTTCTAAAATGCAGGAATTCCTTTTATACATGAAAATGTGTCACAGACTACCCTCCGCCCCCAAAGTAGCTATCCTGGTAAAATCCACTGGTGGACAATAAGGGCCCGAAGCTGCTAGAAATTCAGCAACACTTTCTGGTTCCCCTTGTTTTTCTAAGAGTATCTCCATACATTACGGGGAAAGTAGCACAAACACGTGGGTAACGTATTGTTGATTCAGCCCACAGCTGATTGGGTTTGTGGACCCCTGAGCACCAGGCCCACATCTGGTCATCCCTGGTGGGTGACAACGAGGGGGCCGCACCCTCTCTCCAACCTGGGCTGAGCACTGCCCTCTTTCCCCTGGTGACTGATTAGGAGAAGAGCTCCTCCCCACAGGTGAGGCCCAGTCTCCTCCTCCCTCTCACCCGGTTCGTGACCATTAGCTTGACTTTGCCGCAGTGACAGCCCCGAGGCCTTAAGCAGGGGCCTGCAGCCAGCTCGGACATGACCTAAACACTGGACAGATCTGCTCAAGATCTACCTTGACCAAGATCTACCTTGGTGGTAGCCCAAGGGTAGCCCAAGGGTGGTAGCTTTAAGGGTGTGTGCGGGCGGACTCTCCATGAATGTTCTCTGCGCTTCACCATTAGCTGCTGGAAACATCTCAGCTCTGCAGATTGGGGCTTCCCCTCGGCCCTCTGCCGTCCCGTTCTTTATCACCTCGGCTTTCATTCGGAGCTCAGCTCAAGGGCCTTCTCCCCGAGATCACCCTGGACTAGAAAAGGGGCCCAGCTAACCCCCAGTTCCTCTTTACCGTCTTGTCCTACTTTTGTTTTCTTCACAGAACTTCTCAATATCTGACATTATTTATGTTCCTCTTTTGCCTGTCTATCCCCGCCATTGTGGACACTCCCGGAAGCAGGCACATTCCCAATGGTGGAAGAAAGTGTGGCCCCTAGCAGGCTATAATTATAAATAATATAAGTATATAAATATAGCGACATGCCCAAGATTACATAACAAGTCAGCGGCAGAGCTGGAATTTGGCCCCAGGAACCCCAGATGCCCAGCCCTCACCACGTTCTTTCCAATGGAGCAGGGAAGTGGTACAATCAAGATTTGAACCCAGGACTGCAAAGTCAACCTGCTTACCACCAGGCTTTACCTCCCCCTCCCCCCCCACCCCGCAAAAGAGCTTCATGCTGATTGGCCTGTCCACTGGAATGTAAGCTCTAGAGCTGCATTGTCCTGTGTGGTAGCCACTAGCCATGTGTGGCTATGGAAATATAATTAACATGAAATAGAATGTAAAATTCAGTTTTATCTTCTGTCCCGCAGGGAAGGACGAAGCCAGCAGTGTGGAGGTGACGTGGCCGGACGGCAAGATGGCAAGCCGGAATGTGGCCAGTGAGGAGATGAACTCTGTGCTGGAGATCCCCTACCCCAGGGATGAGGACAGACCTCAGGACCCAGCCCCACTGGAGGTGAGCAAGGGCGTCCGGGCCTCAGAGCCAGAAAAGCAGCACCCTACTCCCACCTGGCCCCGCCCTGCATCTCCATGGGTAGCAGCTGGACTCCCCCAAATTTGCAGACTTTGCCCCTAGGATGGTGGAAATCTTCTCAGCAAAGGGCAGGCTCCATGGTGATCCCTCCGTATGCAGTTTGGGCCGGGACTGGTCATTGAAGAGGGACAGGTTCTGTTAGGCGTCCTGGCTCAGACACACGGACCCCACAGGAGTGAAATGAGCCAGAGTCTGAACAGAATGTGCTCTCTGCCATCCCCCAGCCTCCTATTCTCAGTGCAAGGGAAGGGGTCCTGGCAGGGAGGGGCTGCCCCTAGGCCCAGAGCTACGAGCACCCCTCATTCTAGGGTCCAGGTGACGGCCGCTCTGCGGCTGTGATGAGGAGGGAAACTGAGGTGGGCTCTTCTTCACCCACTTGTGTCTCTGCTTCTGCCCATGCTGCAGTGCGGCCAAGGATTCTCCCAGCAGGAAAGCGGCCATTGCCTGGGTGAGTTGCCTGCGGGCACCAGGGCGTGGGGCGGAGGCCAGAATCTCCTTGGGGAATGTCAGCCTGAGCCCCAGCAGAGCTCAGACTGCAGACCAGAAGAGACAAGTGGGGAGGGAAAGGTATTGTTTGCCCCAGGGGCTCCAGAAGCCAAGATGACTCCCCAGAGGGCAGTGATGTTCCGTTGCCAGCAGACAGAATCACTGTGGTTCTGGGAACTGTGAGTGCTTCCTGCCTTGAGCTTGGGGAGAGTAGGCCCAGGGAGGGGACACAAAAGCACCTACTGTGCACGTGCTCCCAAGTCCCAGGCCAGTGGGTTTGCTACTGAGACCTAAGAGTCAACAAGACAGACACAGTCCCTGCCCCCCCTGGAGCTTAGAGCCTGTGGGAGAGGCACAGGGGTGAACAGTGATGACCCCGCAGTGTGAGGGGGGCGGGTGGGCGGGGGAGGATGTGAGAGCCCAGAGGCGGGGCCCTGCACCAGCTAGAGAGGGTCGGAGAAGTTGCCCCAGAGGAAACAAGGTCTAAGCTGAGAACTGGCTGTGGAGGTGGGGAGGGCGGTTGCCAGGCAGGGAGAGGGGAGAAAGTTCAGGTGGAAAGCGCCACATGGGCAAAGGACCACAGGTGAGAAAGTGGAGGACAGCTCTAAGGGTGGCCTGGGAGGAAATGTGTCCCCTCCACTCTCCCTGTCCCCACCCCAACAGCTCTAAACAGATGGTGCATGGACACAGAAATTCCAGCATCTGGCGTGAGCACCGGCAGGACCCTGTGAGGTCACCCTTCGGGCCACCTCTTCCTTCTTGTCACCCAGCAGACGTTTATGTGCCCATGCATGGTGCTGGGGACACAGGCCTTAAGCTTCTGCACAGCAGAGACATTTATTCTAGTGACAGGAACCACAAACCTGTGACCGGGCAGCCGGAGGAGATGGGCTAAGAACCCTTTAAACAAGGTGTCTCTGGGTACTGTTCTAGACAGAGTGGTCAGCGAGAAGACCTTTGAGTTGAGACCCGAAGGATGAAAAGGTCCAGCCCCAGAAAGAGCTGAGCTTGAGCAAGAGCAAAGCGCCTGAGGCAGGAATGGGGCTTGGTGCATGAAAGGAAGGGGAAGGAGCCAAGTGCTAAGTCAGGGAGGGTGGCGAGGTGTCCAGATTTTGTTCCTAGGGCCCTTTGCAGTTAAGCAGGAGAGTGGCAAGGGGTCATTCACATTTTCAAAAGATGGACTGCAGGCTGGATTGGAGGGAAACGCGGCAGCCAGGGCGCCTGTCCAGCCAGGCTGCGGACCTCTGGGCAGCGGGTGGTATGGGCTGGGGATAGACTGCAGCAGAGGAGGAGCTGGACAACGGACGGGTACTAAGGGGGCGGAATGGCAGGATCAGTTAGGAAATTGCCTACAGAGGTAAGGGAAGGGGAGGAACTAGGAACCACTCCTATCTGCACTCAAGCAGCAGAGTGGGTGACAGGGGTGTGACTGCCTTGGGCAAGATGGGATCATGGGCAGGAGAAGTTTGAGGACTGCGGGATCTAGAGTTCCATTCTGGACCTACTGAGTGTGAGAAGCACATAAGATTCACAAGTCTGGAGCCCCAGAGATGGGTTGGGGGCTGGAGACAGGAATCTGGAATCATCCATGTATGAAGGCACCACCCACAGAAAGTGTGGTGGATAGAAGATCTGGGATGAAGCCTGACACCCCCAACATGTAGAGGTCAGGTAGAGAACAAGTCAGCCAAAAGGGCTCAAGTGAGGACGTTGAGGCCTAGAGAGAAGGACATGCCCGAGGTCACGGAGTAGGGGGGGCGACAGAGGCTGAGCAAGGTCCCACTCCCCTCACTTCCTAGACACCAATGAATGCATCCAGTTCCCATTCGTGTGCCCTCGAGACAAGCCCGTGTGTGTGAACACGTACGGAAGTTACAGGTGCCGGACCAACAAGAGGTGCAGTCGGGGCTACGAGCCCAACGAGGACGGGACAGCCTGTGTGGGTGAGTGAGGCCCTGCCACGGCCCAGTGCGACACGAGCAAGTGGTCTTCCGCTGGGGAGCCCTGGGGAGGCGCCCGATCAAGGTCCCCAGCCCTGACTTCTCCTGGCTGGAGTCTCCTTAGACCCCCACTGGGTCTCCAGGGAAGACCACGGCAGAGGTTTGGAGAAGGCCTACCACCACCACTCACACCATCTGAAGGGTCCCTGGGATTCTGCGCCCTGCCCAGAAGCAGTTGCTCTTTTTCCTCCCCTTCTCACGTTCCCTAAAACAAATGTTCGTACTATAAGGCCAGCCCATCTTCTCCTACCAGGGATAGAAACGAGCTCCTGCTACTCATCTTTGTCTGAATTTCTGAACTGGTGTTTGTCTTCTTCCTCCCAAATGCTTCCCCCCACCCCCATCCCACCCCAACCCCCTTTCTCTTTTTCCCATTTTCTCTCTCTCTTTCTTTCTCTCATCCTTTTTGCAGCTCAAGTGGCCTTTTTAGGTGGGTATCCTTCTGCTGCCTTTAGAATCTCTGAGCCTCTCTCTCGGGCCTCGTATCTCTCTCTAGGCCTTGGACTTTGCCTTCAGTTATATGCACTTTAAATCCCATCAATAAAGGAAAAAAGAAAAAAACAAAAACATAAAAAAAAAAATGACCTTTGTGGAAAACTAAATCTCTCCCGCTGCCTGTCTCTCTCTCCACGCCCAGCAGATTCTGTTGCGCGCTCCCTCTGAACGGACCCAGGGGTGGCCATCTTTGAAAAGGGAAGCTTGGGAGCTACTGATATTTATGTAATCTTAGTTATTTGTGAAGGCTTTCTTTGCATGTTTTCTGAGGAAAACAGAAAAGGAAAGTCTCCCCTCCTACCCCATCTACCCTTCCTCACTTCTCCAGAAGAATCATGATAGTCCTGTCTTTTCTGTATTCTCCTGTCACAAGGACCCTATTTTGCCCTTAACAATGATGGCTCCCAGGGGGTTGCTTGCTGTTGATTCACTCATGTACCATGTGCCTGCTGGTTTGGCCTGTGCTGTTCCTGCTCTGTGCACCCTGACTTGTTGTGGTAGAGAAAGCCTTATTGGAGTTGGTGGTCATGATGGGAGGGGAAAGGGGTGGCCCTTTGGGACTCTTGATAAAAATGTTAAAGTTGGAACTTGCTAAGTCTTCCAGCCACTTTCTGGAGAAATTATGCCAATAAACTCTCTGCTGGATATTTAGTGCCTAGCTGGTGAAAAAAAACAAAAAACAAAATGTGGGGCAAGTAGATGCTGGTTGGGATGTTGAATTAGCGGTAGTCCTTCCATCCCAGGGCACTTGGAAAGCAAATCATGAGACAGGGGAAGTATCTCCTCTGAGTGCGAGCAGTGGTTTGGGGATGTGCACCAGTGTTCACATTTAGGGGGCTGGAGTTTGGACCAGGCAAGGGATGTAGGATGAGCAAGGGGCACATTATGGAGGGAATATTCCAGGCCTTCTACCTGGAGGAAGTCACTTTTCTACACTGGGCCTCAGTTTTCTTAATCGAAAGAGCAAGAGATTTGGTCTGGTGTATCCCTAAAGCCCTTTCCTTTCTCCAGACCCTTCAGTGAGTGGCTGGACAGAGACATGGCTAGTCTAAAGTTACCCTGATTTCTAGAAAGAATATGGCAACTTAGTCTCCTCTGCAATATGCTTAGAAACCCGGAAGCTTCTGTAGCCAGGGGACCCTTTGGGAACGATGTAACACTGTAGAAAATCTTCACAAGCAGCCTCGGTACTGAAGGCTTGTTATAAATCACAGATCTATTCTTCATGGGGAAAAAAAGTTGCCCCAAGATGTAATAAAATCACATTTAAGAGCACAGCAAACATTTTAAAAACATATTTAACAAAAAACCTACCATTTTCTAATATAATAATAATACTCCCAATAAATCACGAAATATGAATTCTTTGTAGCTAGTACTGTTTTTACACTCAGAACAGGAGCTTAAATGAAAAGTCTCAAAATAAAAACAGCTACATTTTCACAGGAAAGCATATAACAACTTAAAAACTGCTCCACTTCTGGGCAGCCCCACTCCTATGTGCTCGTGTAGAATAAATGCATGGATGGGCCCAGAGATGAGGCTCAGAGAGATGAAGTGATTTGCCCAAGGTCACAGAGCCAGCTGGTCCCCAGGCAAGGCAAGAGCCCTTTCCTAGCACACCATCTTGTCAGGGGGTAACAGGCAGGGCTGTCACTGCTCAACCTATTCCCTAGTCATTCTGAAAGCTACTGCCTTTCTCGAAAGGAACAAGTAGATCTAAGATAGTAAGATAAGTAAAACCCAAAACCCACAGAATCAGTAGTTCCAAATGTAATGCTAAATGACAAGATAACAGTGTCCATTGACAGGCTCCACACGACAGCACGAGAAATAAGGGACTGGACCACTCATGAGACAGCCTGCCAAGGACATCAGAAAATTCAGGATGGCAGCAAACTTCAGAGGATACCTTCTAAAGTAATAACAGCGAGTTTCTTGTAACAAGGTATATTTGTGTCACCATACCCTGCCTGGTGGGGGGGCCAGATGAGTTACCGAGAGGAGCTCCAAATTTCCCCAGCTGTCAGGAGCACAACTACAATACCCCAGCTCCAGGGTCAGAAGGCTTACTCTGGATGTGATTCATTCACTCAACAAGTATTAGTTGAGCTGCTACTATGTGCCAGATACTGAGCTAGGCTCTGGGCATACAGTGGTAAGTAGAGATAACAAGGTTACTGTCCCCACACTGTCTTCCTCCAGCCAGATGGAGGAGCCCAGTACATGGGATGAGAGCAGGACTTACAGGGGCCTTCTGAAAAATCTAGCTAAATTCTTGGGTGGCTACACTGGAAAGCAAACTCCCTGCATCCGTTCACTCATTCAAATATTCATTCAATAAGCATTCATCGAGAACCTCCTGTGTGATAAGCACTGGGTCCCTTCCATGAGGAAAGTGACAAGGTCCAACGAGGGGCATCACATCTCCTGCCCCCACGATGCTTGTATTGAGAGAATTACGAGGCCAAAAGATAACAGAGTCCAGGCAAGTACTGACCCAACTCAGCATTACCTGCCCCCAAATAATAGAGCCTCCCCGCTGGGCCAGGAATCCAGGCTTTCTGCGCCAATTCCCCCCAGTCCAGTACATTTGCTGGTCTGTGCTGAACCAGCCCCAGAGCCACACCAAGCTAGCCAGGCACAGGCTCCCCATCCTGCTTTCTTCCAACTCCCCTTCCTCTGATGCCCGCAGGTGCCTACACCTTCTGAGCACAGACAATTCAGTCCTTTCTTTGTCCCTTAGCCCTGCTCAAGCTCCTCACATCACCCTTGCCTTCTACGTGACATGAGTTTGTAACAAAAATTGCAAATGGCTCCAGGGCTGACGAGTGCCACAGGCCTACAGGGGATCGTGCGAACAGAGCCGGGCAGCCCTGGCTCACTCTAGTAATAATAATATTAATACCATTTTTATTCCGCCCAAGAACACTCCTCTCCCCCAGGAATGTGCCCTCCACATGAGAAGAATAGCCACGCTTAGTGAGCTTGGTGTGTCTGGGCCAGATCAAAGGTCTTTAGAAGAGTCAGCGCGTGTAATCCTCACAACAGTCCCAAGTGGGAAGTGCTGTGATGACCCCCGTTTTAATGAGAAGCTAAGTGGCTTGTCCAGCTCACACAGAGCTTGGACAAACAGAGGAAGGACCCCATCAGAGCGGTCTGGCCCCCAGTCTGAGCTCCTAACACAGATGCTTCCTTCCTGTTCGGGGCGGGGTGGGGGGGGTGGTCACGAGCCGGTGACAAAAATCCACCATCCCTCCATGCTGCCCAGGGGCAGGGGATGGGTTGAGAAGGACCTAGGATCTGTGACAGTCAGCACAGAGTCCCACTCCGGCGGCAAGAAGAGGCAAGTAGCGTCCAGGCCGAGTTCCCTCACCAGCTGGTGTGGCCAGCGTTCGCAAAGGCAGAGCCGTGAATCACCCAGACAGCTTCTTCAAGCTTCTACTCCGTCGCCAGCCCTGCTCTGGGGAGGTGCCATTCTGAGGGCCAAGAGTCTGATTATGCGTCACTCTGGCTGCTATGGCCCCCTCCCAGGGTCTGGGCATCACACCTCAACCGGCACCACTGGACTGTGACCCAACAGGAGCTCCGCTCCAGCCTCCTAAACAGGGCCATTGGTCATTTCTCCAGAGGCCCCACAGAGGCAAGAAGACAAACACTTCTTTTTCTTAGGGAGCCAGCTGGGTTTTTCCAGCAGATTCCAGCGTGACATCCCACCCAGACTGCCAGCCCCGGAGGCAAGCCAAGTCCCTCCCCTTCTCTCTCGCCCCTGGGTCAGCCATGTCTCTTGTCTCTCGCCTGCAGTGTGGGCCAGAACCCCAGCCACATCCTGTCAAGCCTGAGGTGGTATCTCCTTAGCAACAGACACATCCCCGAAGAGGAAGGAGGCAGGGAGAGCGCAGGGGCTTGTTGACGCCACAGATCACACCAACCCCTCCTTCAGCAGCCGTCCTCCTAGGGAACAGGGCTTGAATGGCAAAGGGGTTGAAGGGTAGACTGTGAGAGAAAAATGAGAAACAAGAAGAGGAAAAAAGCCCTCCTTGGGGGAAGGAGCTAACATGTACGGAACGCCTATCATGTGGCCAAAAGTTTACATGAACTGCCCCAGGATTCCCCACACCCCCATGCTATGGGATAAATGTTACTCGTCTGTTTTCTCACCAAAGCAGCAAGGCTCAGAAAGAACAAGTTCCCCAAGGTCCCAGAGCTGGCTGAGTGGCAAAAGCAGTGATTCAGACCAGCCACTTTTTGGCTCCTGAGCCTGTGTTCTGAAGCCTTCTGGGGAGCAACCCCCAGGTAAAAGACACCTGGGCAAATTAATCAACCAACTGTCACTCGGCATCCCCTGGTGGGACTTGTACCGTGAGCTGGGCATTGCTCTCGTGTCTTAGCCCATACGTCTGTTACAACACTGCCAAAGATTCCAGAATGGCCTGGTGACATATGGCTGGTGCTAAACTACTAAGAAGTAAAGGATATAGTGTGTCAGAGGGGACAGGCGTGCTGGAGTGGGGGCAGCAGCATGAAGGCACATGGAGAGGAGAGCGCTGGGCTGGGGGCAGGAGAGCCCTGCTCTGGGAAAGAGGCATTTGAGCAGAAATGTAAAGTAGATGTGCTGTCCTCCAGGCTCAGTTTTCTCATCTGTAAAATGGGGATAATACCTACCTCACAGAGTCATAATATTAAACAAGATGATCTAAAACACTCGACATGGTGCCTGCCACATAGTGAAGCCCCAAATAAATTTCCAATGTTAATAATGTTCATAAGTAGGGGCACCTGGGTAGCTCAGTGGTTGAAGCCTCTGGCTTCGGCTCAGGTCATGATCTCAGGGTCCTGGGATCGAGCCCCACATTGGGCTCCCTGCTCGGCAAGGAGCCTGCTTCCCCCTCCCCCACCACTCTCTGCCTGTCTCTCTGCCTACTTGTGATCTTTGTCTATCAAATAAATAAATAAAATCTTTAAAAAAATAATATTCATAAGTAGCAAAGGTCAGGATGGAGCCTGGGTCTATCCAGTGCCAAAGATCACACGGCTCCTGGAGCCCCCTGCTATGGCCCAGGTCTCCCGGGAGTCTGAGGTGTGGGAAATGTGGAGGACCTTGGCCACCCTCAGGCAGCTGACAGCTTTGCAGGGAAGAGACCTCAAGACCGAATGTAGCCCTAAGGGAGCAGAACAGACCTTCCTGGGATCTGGGCTGTGGTGCTGTTCCGCTTAGTTCTCATGCAGCATCATTCCCAGAGAGAATCACCATAAAATGAGGTAAACTGAGCAAGGAGACCGTGCCACTGACCAGGCAGCACAGAGCACAGGTCCACCAGCAGCTAGTGACCTGGCCTGGGGATTGGACCTGAGAAGTCATTTAGTCCTCCCCCATCCTGTTCAGCTGTGAAAACTGGGGCCCAAAAAGAACAGTGACTTCCAGAGGACCACAGCCTAGTGGGGAATCAGACGCCCACCTGGGGCTCCTGCTTGCTCCCCCTCCCTCCTCCAGAAAACTCAAAGTATTTCATACACTATCTGGCAATGGTTTCCGAAATAGGCGGGGGATGGGAGGGGGTGCAAAGCTCATTCTTCCCACGGTGCTGACCCAGAATCAGAGTCAGCGAAGTGCCCACGGAGCGAACCAGAGAACCATGCTCGGCCCTTGGAGCCCAGCTAAGGAAGAGCCCAGTGGAAGTAGTAGGTGCACGGCGGGTCCCGCTCAGCTGCGGAGGCTACAGCCAAGGTCGGGAATGGGGGGAGGCGGGTGCTTACTAGCCCCCAGGAGGATTCACCCACCTTAAAATCCTGGCATTCAGGGAGCCCCCGGCAGGAGCTGATCAGGGTCAGGATGTACGCTTCCTCCTCCCTCCCTCGCCTCCTGGGACAGGTGGAAATCATGAGCAGAGCCATGAGATCTCACCGCCAGGGCAACTCAGAGCAGCTGTGCAGCACAGGGGAGGGCTGAGGTTACTGCCTCTACCCTTTGAGTTAGTCCGTGGCCACGTGCAGTTGAACTGTAGCATTCGGGGCCGCTTACCGGTCTGCATCTGCCTAAGGGGATCTCAGGTCACGTTGCCCCAGGCGCATTTAACATCTGTACCTTCTTGTCCTTGCTGCCTGTCTCTGCCTGCCAGCCCTCCTGGTGGGCTGCATTGCCCACTCCCCTGACAGGCACATGGGCCAGGCACGGAGGTGGTGGAGATGAGTAAGACGAGATCCGCCACCCTCCAAGAGTTTACCAAGGAACGGGGGACAGAGGGAAGAAGGCCATTGCTGTCCACAAGGTCCAGTAAGCCATGTATAACATTCCCCCCTCCCGGGGCTTTGCTCAGACTGCTCTCAGGTGGTAGCTGGTCCCCAGTCACTTTTCCATTACAGAAATCGATAACTTGAATTACTCCAAAATACGAGCCCCATCATGCCTCTGTAAAGCTAATTTTTCTGTATCCACATTTGCCCACATGCTTCTCCCTAGGTCTGGAGTCTGCAGTTAGGAGGGAATCCAGGTCAGACAGAGTCTCCCACTCGCCTGTGACACGCTGGCAGAAGGAGAGCAGGGTTTGGGCTCTGACACTTAGGTTCAGGTCTTTACTCTGACTTTTACTAGCTGTGGGCACTTGTCAAGCTACCCAACCACTTGGAACACCAGTTTCCTCATCTATAAAATAAGAATTCAAATATAACCGCCCACCAGAGTGTGAGAGAACTAAATGGAATAATAATGTACATGAATGTTCCTAGCATATATTAGGGAATCAGCAAACCCTTGGATAAATATGTTTGTTCTATGCAAGAACCTGGAACCTGGCTGTAAGTCTATAGCACAATGCCAGTGTATAATGAAGTCCTGATGTAACTTCAGCAGTAACAGTAATATTTTACTTTGGAGAAATAGATCATCATTTACAAAAATGCATTCTCCTCATGCTCTCATTTTGCAGAGGACAGAGCTGGGACTCAGGGTAGCTAAGTGCATGACTCGGGGTCGGCAGACTGTGGCAGCCCTCTGATTCCCTTCCCACTCCTCCACCTCCTCTGCTGTCCCTGATTCAAAACCACAAGCCCCCGTGCAGCTCCAGGAGGCTGCAAGCTAAGTCCTGCCATCCGGCAGACACTGACCGGACAAGCTCGTTAAATGGCCCCTTAGAGGGGCGCCTGGGTGGCTCAGTGGGTTAAGCCGCTGCCTTCGGCCCAGGTCATGATCTCGGGGTCCTGGGATCGAGCCCCACATCGGGCTCTCTGCTCAACGGTGAGCCTGTTTCCCTCTCTCTCTCTCTCTGCCTGCCTCTCTGCCTGCCTCTCTGTCTACTTGTGATCTCTCTTTCTGGCAAATAAAAATAAAAAATAAAAAAAAAAAAAATGGCCCCTTAGAGGAAGAGCTGGGTGCTCAGCACCGTCTGCCCTGGGTGCTGCCGGGAGAACGAATCCTCCCAAAGCTGCCTGAGGAGGGGCACGTGGAAACCTCAGAAGGCATTAGGAGACACTTATTTCCTGTAGGCACTTATTTCCTCGGCCAGTTTCTCACTGACTCCTAAAACCAATTGTTCTCAGCCTTTTCTTAGGGGGTGGTCACATAGCCCTCTGTGAATCTGCCAAAAGCCTTTCCCTGATAAAGGCACATGGTTTTGTACATAATGGGGTCAAGGCTCAGAGCTCCTGGGGTAAACCTGGGCTCTTTTAAGATTTTCTTAGGTACCAGGGACCTTCTTTTCTTTTGGACGCCCCACCCCTCATCATATCAAACACTGTCCTAAACATCCACAATGCACCCTAAATTACACACACACACAGAGTTGAGTTGAATCACGGTTGATAGTTGACAATGTTGGACAGTGCTACATTTTGTAGATATGCAATGAAACATTAATTTCAGTGTTGTGTTTTCTTTTCCTATTTTGGAGCCAATAAACTTTGGTAAATTTTATTGAAATGTACCATATGTATAGAAAAATACACAAATCTTCAGTATACATCTCCACGAGTTCTCACAAAGCGAGCCCATCTGTGCAGCCAGCACTCTGCTGGAGAAACAGATCATGGGCACCCAGCAGTCTCCCCAGGCCCCCTTCCATTCACTACACGCCACCCCAGGGCCGCTGCTCTCCTGACCCCTAACACCATAGATTTGTTTTGCCTGAATTAGAATTTGCTATAAGTGGGGTCATCACATGCAGTTATTTTGCATCTCATTGCTTTTCTGGAACGATAACTTTTATTTGGGTCTCCGACATTTTCAGAGCTCCATGAAAAGGCTCTTAGGCTCTAGGTACTGTCAAAATCAGGGATGCTTGACCTCATTTTCACACTAGAATCTCCAGGGAAACTTAAAAAAAAAAATCCTGATGTCCAGACTGCACCCCAGAATAATGAAATCAGCATTTCCGGAGATAGAAACAGAGATCAGTGGTTTCGCCTGCTTGCTGGGTGACAGTGATTGCAGCCAAGGATGAGAGGCACTGATCTGAGCAATTTTGTCAAGTATTAGGACCCCTATTTTACAGCTGGGGAAGGAAACTAAGGCTCAAGGAGTCTCCACCATGTGCTACCCTCATGAAGCTTGAGCTCCAGTCAGGTCTCACTAGGAGTGCTACTTGCATTGCCTTCATCCTTGGTCAAGAGTAAAGCCAAAAGCAGGTGCAGGTGCCTCCAGCCAGAAACCTTCGTTAATTATGTCTTTCTGGAACTGTGGAGAAGGGAGCCAGGCGTTCCCAGGAAAAAGGCAGCACCCCAGGGGCTGGCCGGAAGGAGAGTCACCACCAGCTGGACTCCATCTTTGCCCCACATCTCCTCTGAAAGCAGGTGGAAGTGGTTTCAGGTTTGGGGGATTCTAGGGATGTTTCCCAAGCGCTTTGATTCCAGGGTGCAGTGCACGATTCTGCCACTCGGTGGCGCAATGAGCTGCTGTAAACCCTGCGGTTTTCACACACCCCAGAAGAAGCTAGAGAGCGGAGTCTGGCGGCAGTAAGGAAGGGAATGGCAGTACAGAGCTGCCTGGGGGTTCCTGTGCTCCCAGGGGCCTGACAGGGCCTGTTCCTGACTGGCAAGAGGGAGGCAGAGACACGGCTGCGGCAGGACGCGCAGGAGAGGCCACTACCCCCTGTAACTGATCCTACCAAGGAAAGCCAGGGAGGGAGAAGCCACGCCTTACCTGCTTCTCCCCGTTCTGCCCTTCACCAGGCTGCCTCTATGGGCCCCGCAGGTCTGTGAGGGCACAGCCCCACCCTGACTCTAGTGATGCCTAGAGGTACCAGCCCTGGGCTTGGAGGAGCCAGGCACAGCTCCACGTCCTTACCTGGGAATCCGGCAAATCCTTACCTAGGATGGCTGAGGACCTCGAGCTCTGATAGGGTCCCTGAAGCTGGATTACTCATCTTCCCCAGTTTGGAGTCAGCCTGCCTAGATTCAAAGCCAAGCTCTGCCACTTCCTAGTTGTGTGACTTTGGGCAAGTTCTTTAACTTCTGTGAGCCTCAGTCTCCTCATCTGTAAAATGGGAATAAAAGTCCATACCATAGGGTTGTTGTGAGGATTGAATGACTATGTCGGGTCTTACCCTAGTGCCTGGCACATAGTAAGTGATAAATGTTAGCTACTATTGTTTAACATAACGACTGATAACCTCGCATACAGGACAGAATGAACCCACCCTTGTGTTAAAGAACCACCTCCACTGTGACCACTGCACACACACCCCAGGTTTGAGCACAGGCAGTGGTCCCAGGCCTCCCCATGGTTCAGGCTAAGGCCCAGCTGCCTCTCCAGAGCTGCAAGGACAAGCATGGAAGCCACCAGGGTACCTCTCAGCAACCCCCAGAGGGGATCTCCCCAGCCCCCACCCTGAAGCTGGAGCCATTGTCCTCACAGTCTGGTGAGACCCTCTCTTCATTCACAGACCTGAGCATGTGATCATGGCCGCCCCGCAGCATAAGGCAACTTCCACTGGGATGCCGTCCCCATGGTGTCAGAGTGAGCACTGGGTCAGGAGGTCTTGGTTCTAGATTTGGTATGATCCCACCCAGCTGTGTGACCTGGGGCAAGTCATGTGGCTGCTCTGGGCCTCCATTCTGCCTCATTTAGATGATCTTTCAATCCCCTCAGCTCTAGCATATGGATTACCAAAGCATCTGGCACACTATAGGTGCTCAGTAAATGTTACTTTGTTTTATAGAATGCAAGACACAACCCTGCTAGGTTACGGAGTGACTTCTGTGATCCAGCCCCTAACAGTCCCTAAACCCAGGTTAAGAGTTCAAATAATGGGTATGTAATCAATTCATTACTTGCTTTTGCCCTGGCTTTCAGTCAAGTGGTTCCCCCCAGCCAAGGCTGCAAACCTCCCATAAGGACTCCAGATTCAAGGATCCAGAATGTAGCCTCCCCATGAGACTACAGACTGCAAGAAGACAGGGTGGGTCCTGCCCGGGTCGGGCTCGTGCTCCTTCAGACATGCTCAGCCCCACCTCCTTGGCATGAGGCAGGTGGGCCGCTGAGCCTCCCCTCGCTGTAGGCCTGGGGCATGGAACTAGCAGCCCACCACCACAGGGGAGAGAAGCAGCACAGAGCCTCAAGCTGGGCAAGTCCTTTTATTGGAAAAAGAAATAATAAAACCAAAGGCCACTGCATCACCTGTGCCCAGCCATCCCACAGGAGAGGCACCGGTCAGACGTAAGGCCTGGACCCACAATGGGCCAGGGAGGGCATAGGGGTCGGGGGGCGGTTGAGGGGCTGCCGTGGAGCTCACTGGGTCACCGCCCTCTTTGGGGGATCCTTGAACGCAGACCCACTCCCTCGGGCTCAGGGACCAGGCTGCCCTCTGCAGCCCCCTGGGTAAGCACCACCCTCCCACAGGCTGCTCTCTCATCCAAAAGAAAACCAGGCCCCTCTTTGGTTCTAGAAAGCTCCCTGCAGTGGCTGGTCTTCCAGATGCCCTTTTAGCACCTCCTGCCGGCTGAGGCAGGCAGTCGCTTGCTGTCCCTCATCCGGGCATCCGGGCATGGGGGCTGCTTCCTCCTCACTGGCGCCCTGGGCCTTGGCAGACAGAGCCTCACTGGCTGAGTGCTTCTCTTCCCTTTCAAGAAAGGAGTTTGCCTTTTCCCATATAGGTGGCCAGCTGCTTTGAACATCCAAGGAAGCCTTGCTCATGCAGTCTTAGAGAGCTCCAGAGTCTGGACAGGCTGAATGTGCAGCATGTGCGGCCCTGTTGCCTTGTCATGGATGGGGAGGGCTGGGAGAAGGACATGGAAGGCTCCAGAAGGTTGGCTCTGCTCTCCCAGACCCCAACTTCTCTTTTGCTAGCATGTACACAGTAGAATCAGACGGTGAGGAGAACTTTGCAGGTGGGGAAGAGACCAGGAAGAAGAGCCAAGCTGGCAGCCCCAGGCAAGGGGCAAGGAGCTTTAGGACATTTATTTACAAAGGGATAGGTTGGACCCCTGCAGGGAAGCAGCCACAGACCATTACATACAAGATCAGAGAAGAGGCAGAGGGGTAGTCACTGGCCTGGCAAAGAATGGGAACAGACAAGTGCACTCACACACGCGCATTCACGTGTGTGCTCATGCACACGGCTGCACAGCCACACGTGCACTCGTGCACACAGTGCTCTCACGTATATGCACTCACACACGCACCTGCGTGCACACACACTCATTCTCTCATACACACAGTTTCCAGTCTCAAGAAGTTAGCTCCAATCCTGGAGGTTCAAAGCCCCCAAAGCTATAAGTCTCCATGAAGCATTTCTCTAGGCTTCATATAACCTCCCAGAGCCCCAGGCTGTGCACCCCACAGCCAGCGCCCGGTGTCCTGCAAAATCTCAGGAATCGGAGGTTTCTTGGCAAGGCCAAAGTGGCCTGCAGGCTTTGAGTGGGGGAAGGGGAAGCCATGAGTCTAGAAGGGGTCAGGAGGGGACTGAGTGGCTCCCATCTCCCCAGACCTCGAATCCAGTGGAGGCAGGTTCACAGACAGGCAGAGCCCCAGCAGTGGCACCAGAAAGAGCAGACACTGGGAGACAGCCACGGGGAGCAGGCCCCTGTGGGGAGAGAGTCCTGGTGGATGTGGGATTTGGGCTGAGGAATCATGCGGGATAGGAATTCTCTCTGGGACCTGAGCCCCGCCTCCGGGTGTTGGGAGTGGAGAGGCAGAAGAAAAGGGCTGTCCAAATCGCGTTTCCCACCAGGTCCCAGCCTTCCCCTGGAAGACCTGGCTGCGCCTGACCAGACCTGACCCCTGGGGAAAATGCCAGATCAGGAAGTGGGCCGTCCTGCCAGGGGCGAAGGGCAGGAGTGCGGGTGGGGCGCCGGAAGACGGGCCCACAAGGACACCGGGCCAGTCACCCTCCCTCCCGCCCCGGGGAGCAGAGGGGGGCCCAGAGAATGACTCAGAAGCGGGTGCTCTGGTAGCGCAGCCGCCGCAGGTCTGAGAGGCCCTCAGTCCGGCCATACACCTCCCTGCAGGGACTCTCGGCCAGTCACCGGGCCCCCGCCCCGCCGCCCCCGCCGCTGCTGCCGCTGCCCGAGCTGCTGCCGCTGCTGGAGCTGCCGCTGCTGCACCGGTCCTCGTAGATGGAGATCTCGATCTGCGGCGGCGTTAAGGACGGACGCCCTGGCAGCTGCTGAGAAGGGGCGGACAGACCCGCAGATGGAGGCCAGCAGGGGAGCGGGAGGCCCGCCGGGACCGCTTCCCAGATAGCAAGGAGGGTGGATGGCGGCACTAGCCTCTAGACCCCGCGCCCGCCGGGCTCCCGCACGCAAGGACTCGGGGCACGTGCACAGCCACCCCGAGTGCCTCGCTCGGCGCAGGCGCACACCCAGCTCAGAAGCTCCTAGTGGGGGCAGTCACCAACCCCGGGAAGGGTGGTGGCACTGCGGGAAGCGGAAGGACTTCGGTATCCTGCTTTCAAATCCTCAGTCGCCTAGACTACAGCGATGTGGCCTTAGACGGGTCATTTACCGTGTTACCCATTAACGACTCGGTATGTAAAATGGTGGTGATCCTACAGTCTCGGGGTTTGTCTGGGGCCGGAACTGAAATCACGCATGTAAAGCAGTAAGCACAATGCCCGCTTCTTAGGAAAGGCTCAATAAAAAGCAGCCCCTCTCACAGGGCGAGGTGAACAGAGGATTCCGGTGTTTGTGTTTTCTTTGCTCTTTTTCCTCTCAAGTTTCTAGCAAAATTTATTTTTTAGCAATTTTACTCAAGTTGCTAATGACTGAGGGCGGGATGTGTGCACACAGTTTTCCAGGTGAGCAGACATAAAACCCAGCCCTGGACCAGCCACCCATTAAGATTTCTATTTTCCTGATCTCTGGAAGGGGGACGCCAGGAGGCACACACAGGAGTCCATGAGACTGTAGACATGTGAACAGATGGGAGATCCGCCCACTCCCTCAGGGGCAAACAGCCTCAGAGCGATGTGTGGGCCTGGGCTCCAATCCTGGCTCTGATGTCCACCAGCTCCGTGACCCTGAGCCAGTGATTGAACTTCAGCGTGCTCATGGATGAGACAAGTAAGAGTCACCCACCTTTAGGGAGAACTGCATAGTTTTAAAGCAGCTAATATGGTACCTGGCATGTGTTGAGCAGTGAATACATACAGCCGGATAAAAGCAAACCCTGAAATTCACAAAGGGCATTGATACCTTGTCGGGGAGGGGAGCAGATGACCCACGAGGTGGGGAATCCTGGGAAATCCCTGAGCAGAGGTCCCTAGGGTGGTCCCTATTTCCTCACCAAGGACCCCACTGGTTGGCAACTCCATGCCCTTACACAGAACAGCCAGGAAGGATACAACCCTCATCCCACGCTCCACGGGGTCCGTGAGCAGGAGGCCTCGAGGGGCGAAGATCTTCTCATTCTGCTCCTGGATATAGCGGGAGATCTTCTTGAGAACCTGCAAGGAGAGGGGCCAGTGGAGGATGAGCAAGCGCCGGGGGAGCCCTGGGGGCAGGGATGCGGGGCGGTCGGAAAGGGAGCCACCTTCTCGTAGTGGGTCTCCATGCAGAGGAAGATGAAGTAGGCCGTGGCACAGGCCAGACAGCCCTCGAGGTAGGAGCTCCCCCCAATCTTCTCGGCCTCTGCGTAGAAGCTGTTGAGGGTCTTTACAGTCTCCTCGAAGAGCTGCCGCTCAATCTGGAGGGGGAGAGGGACAGGGAACCATGTTGAGGTCAGCCTCCCTGGACTGTGGACAGTCACAGGTGGGAGGGAGGATGGCCGTCGTAGGCCCATGCTGGTAGGGGGAGATGCCCACAGACAAGACCAGAGAAGGGGCAGGAGCCTGTGGAGCACTGGACTGGGAATCAGGAGACCTGGGGTCCAGTCCAGACTCGACCATCCACTAGCCATGTGGCGTTTTGCTAATGACTTAACTACTCTAGCCTCAGTTTCCACATCTACAAAATGGATATAAGAACGGCTATTTGGCCTCCCTCGGAGGCAAGAAACTCCCGCCATATCAGACATGTGAACATTTTCTGCAGGGGCTCAGGCAGGAATTCTAGTGACTTTGTCACCCTTCCCATTTTGATAGCTGTGAAAGCACCCAGGTCCTAACTGGTAGGGGCTCCCCATGTTTGAATGGGACTCCAACTGCCTAAGACTGTGTAAGACCTCAGGAGTGTCTCTCCAGGACAGGGTACTTCCCTCAAGCTAAGAGGTCACGAAGGACACAACAGCCTTGTGTGTTTGCACAACTGTCCTGCCTGCATCCATAATCATAATAGCTAATATTTCTTAAGCACTTTCTATGCCTTCTATTTTTTAAAAAACTTATATACATGTGTGAGTGTGTGGGGGGTGTTAGATTTTATTTATTTATTTAATATTTTTATTTATTTATTTGTCAGAGAGAGAGATCACACACACAACCAGGCAGAGTGGCAGGCAGAGGTAGAGAGAGAAGCAGGCGTCCCACCAAGCAAGAAGCCTGACGCGGGACTCGATCCCAGGATCCTGGGATCATGACCTGAGCTGAAGGCAGCGGCTTAACCGACTGAGTCACCCAGGCATCCCTAGATCTTATTTATTTGACAGAGACAGATAGCAAGAGAGTGAATATGAGCAGGGGGAGTGGTAAAGGGAGAAGCAGGCTTCCCACAGAGCAGAGCAGGGAGACTGACACCGGACTGGATCTCAGGACCCTGGAATTGTGACCTGAGCCAAAGGCAGACACTTAACAATTGAGCCACCCAGGAGCCCTAAAAGCACTTTCAGATAACAACGTAACATTATATGTCAACTATACTTCAATTTAAAAAAAATAATAAGATTTTTATAAATTCATCTGGCAACTGTAGATCAAATTAAACTATTGCTGGGGCACCTAGGTGGCTCAGTCATTTAAGCATCTGACTTCAGCATAACCTCAGAGTACTGAAATAAAGCCTCTCATCAGGCTCTGTGCTCAGCAGGGAGTCTGCTTCTCCCTGTCCCTCTGCACCTCCCCCCTCCCTCTGCCCCACCCTCTCCTTCTGCCCCTCCCTCTCCCTCTAGCCCCCTCTCCCTCTCTTTGCTCAGGTGCCCTCTCTCTCTCAAGTAAATAAATAAAATCTTTTAAAAATAAATTAATCAATTGCTTCATCTGAAAAAAATTTGCGAAATCTAATCTTTTTTTAAAATTTTTAAAATAAATAACACACTTTCATCCATTTTTTCACTTTCAGCAGATCAAAGCTCTGTGGTCCAGGCTGCCATCATCTCTGGCCTCTTAACTAGTCTCTCTGCCCCCAGCCCTGCCAAGAGAGCCTGTTAAAGCCAGAGCATGTCGCAGCTCTGAAAAAGAGCTTCCAAAGCCATCTCATCTCTCTCCAAGTAAAATCCAAGAGGTTTTTACAATGCCTGCTAGGCCCTGTAGAGCCTACAGGGTCTAGCCCTGCGTCCCCTGAGCCTGCCTCTTATTATCCTGCCCCACCCCCAGTCCCCACTCCAGCCACACGGACTGCCCTGCTGCTTCCTGCAAATGCGCAAGTCTTTGTGCCTGTGTCCTTGCATGCAACACTCTTCCCCCAGAGTCCCCCACCCCAGGCTCAGGTCTCACCTTATCTCACAGACCTCCCCCCCAACTCACCTCTCCCCAGCTCCTCCAGCACCGTGACTTCTCCCCTTATTTTTCTAGTATTGGTCACCCCCGGAGCTACTACATATTGCTTGCTATTTTATTCTTCATACCCTCTAAGAGAAAACAAACTCCAAGACTTCACTTCTAGATGCCCCGTGCCTCACCCAGAGCAGTTGCTCAGTAAATACTTGTTAAGTGAACTTGTCCAAGGTTACACAGCTCGGACCTGAGTCTGTGCTCTTTGATACATAACCCTACACTACACATAACCCTACACTAGATTAGAAGGTCATGCTCCAAGTTCAACAAGTATCAATGTGTCTATAGCTCCATTTTTTACATTCCTTGGAACACCCCCTTCCCCACTCACCACTTTAGAGGATCAGAATGGTCCATCACACAGGTTAGGGACCTTCTACCCCCAACTAGGACAAAAGGTCTCCCCGAGAATAGTCAGAAGCTTTGGGGTCCCCAGTCACTGTCCCTACACAGATCTGGAGTAAATGCATAAGAGAAAATTATGCTCTACCCCCAAGAGTCCCTATGCCCCAAAGGACAGGCATGTCCTTTGATGAGATGAGGAGGGTCATAGATCCCTAAAAGCTGGTTAGGGATCGGATTAGCAAAAGGCAGCCCGGCCCCACCTTCCCAAGCCCATTCAGATGGGCCTGGGCTGCTGAGTGGAAGGGTCAGGGTCTGCTGCTGCCCTCGAGAGGGCAGACAACTACCCCAGGCCAGTTCTACAGAGGCCTGGGAGGAGGGCCATACACTCCCCGGAGCCAGAAGCAAAAGCCGGCAGCAGAAGCTGACGCTTGCCAGGGGCTGGTGGTCCGTGAGACACCCAGGTAGCTGAGTCTGGAGGGAGAGGCTGTGGACAGACCTTGGTTGATGACCTGGGCATCAGAACTTTTTTAAGCTCTGCAGCTAGGGCTGAGAACTGCTGCTGAAGAGGGGAGACAGCCGAAGCCGCTGCCATCTCAGGACTAAGGAACGCACTTTCATTTAACAAGCTCTCTGGGTGAGTCTTGTGCTGCTGATGTATGGGGGCTGCTGAACTAGGAAATGTGAGGCCTTCCCAGCTTTAACTTTCCATGCGGGGACGGCAAGACACTATCAGGGACATGGTTTAACGCTTGCATGTGAAGTGACTGAACAAGTATTGTGACACATGTTAGTTTTATCCTGAAAAGAAATATGTCTGATTAAGTCTCGATTCCCTCATGGCCTGTGTTCCAAGTTGAGGGGGAAAAAGCCATCCTCACCCGGCTGTCCAGCTCTGGGGGGAATTTGGTCTGGAACTGACAGATGGTCCCATCACTGTAGTCTCTCTGGATAAAGACCTTGGTGGCCAGTGAGGCACTTCGCCGCAGCTCCTGCAGATTATGGACCTGAGAAGGCACACAGGAGACACACGCTCAGGGCAACCATCCATCTAGGTTTGCCCAAGACTGGGGTGGGGAGCAGGTGTCAGGATATGGTTCTTACAGCACTAAAGCCAAGAAAGTTCCCAGCAAACCAGAACATTAGCCAACCTACCAGTGCTCCAGGAAGGCCACAGGGAAGCAGGACTGTGGAGCTTATCAGAGAAGACACCTCAGGCTACCCTAGAAAGATCTAGAAAAAGCCTGAAGCAGAGCCAAAGCTGAGCCAAAAGGGGAGGTTCTGGAACCATCAACAAAGCCAGGAACAAACTTTAACAAGAGGAAGAGACTTCCTGGTGGCTGGCCCAGATCCTTCTCTCTCTCTCTCTCTCTCTCTCTCTCTCTCTCTCTCATTCCCTCCCGCCTCCCTCCCCCACCTTTCCTCTTCCCCCTCCTTTCCCTCCTTCCTTTTTCCTCTCTGTCTCTGTCTCTCTCTCACACACACACACACAGAAACTTTTACACCTTTGTTCACTTTGCAAGTATCAAACATTTAGAACTCATTAGGCCTCATACTTGGGGAACCCAGCCCCTGAATAAGACTGAGGTCTCGGACCCCAGAAGTGGGGCTTACAGCAGAGTTGAGGAGGGAAGCATGCAGACCAGAGGAGGAAGGACCTGATATGCACACCACCTTGGAGGGAGATTCAAGTTCAGGCCAAGTTAAAGCCACAGATAGCTTTCCCATCCAGGACCTCTTACCACAAGAAAGGAGGGGCCTCCAAATGCCCAAACTTCCCCAGAGAAAATTATGGATAAAGTGGGCTGAAGCCAGAAATTAAAGAAACACCTTGCCTTGGTAGGAAGGAGTGGGACAACTCTGTCCCTTGCCCACACCTGCAGACTTGACCTTGACACAGACTCTAGCATTTGAGGGGAGTGGGCTCAATTCCACAGAAGGACCAGGCCTCTTTCTTCCACTTGCAGCCTTGGCCACCCACATCTGAAACTAGCATTCCACTGGGTAAAATATGCCAAACATTGGAACCACGTGGAGACCAAGCCCCAAGGGCAGAGTGAACACACAGCCAGTTCATCCTGCGTAATTAAGGTGAATCCATTCAGTCATTCCTTTCATTTATTGAGTCCTTACTACTCCAGGCTCTGGGGATGCTGGGCAAAAGACAGTCTGTGAGCTCCAGGGAGGAAGACAAGTAAATATGTAATAAATTAGCCTGTGATAAATGCTTCAGAGAAGTAACATCTTACCCAGAAACGCTTACTCAAAGAAGACTTCCTGAGGTCTGTGTTGAGTCATAAAGGAAGGCCAGGACTTGCCAGTGGTGGGGGGGCAGGCAGTGGGTAGGGACAGGACGTAAAAGCAACCCAGACAGAGGGAGAAGTTTCTGTAAAGGAGCAAAGGTGGCAGAGAACCTGGTCTGTTCCAGCGACAACAGGCAGATTTCAGCAAGACTTTGTGAATTAGGTAAGAGCGGGGCAGGGGCAAAGGGGTGACAGTGTAATCACGGAGAGCTGGGAGGGGGGCGCACCTAGAGGAGAAGGTGTAGGACTGAAAACACTTAAACTTGCTTAAAAGCTGGGGGAAAGGGATGCCTGGGTGGCTCAGTCAGTTAACCATCTGCCTTCGGCTCAGGTCATGCTCCTAGGGTCCTGGAATCGAGTCCCACATCGGGCTCTCAGCGGGGAGTATGCTTCTCTCTCTACCTCCACCTGCCACTCCCCTGCTTGTGCTCTCCTTCGCTCTCTCTCTCTGACAAATAAAATCTTAAAAGGAAAAAAAAAGCTGGGGGAAAGCGGAGCACCTGGGTGGCACAGTCAGTTAAGCATACAACTCGATTTTGGCTCAAGTCATGATCTCAGGGAGGTGAGATCGAGCCCCATGCTGGGCTGCAGACTCAGCAGAGAGTCTGCTTGAGATTCTCTCTTCCTCTGGCCCCCTTACACCATGCTCACATGAGCTCTTGCTCTCTCTGCTTGCTCTAAAATAAATAAATCTTAAAAAAAATAAATAAAAGCTGGGAGAATAAGTAATGAGAGAAAGGTAGGAGCAGGTAATTGGTAGATCAAGGTTCTGAAAAGGGGAGAATCAGAGACTTTCCTAAATCCAGACAACCCTTGCTCTTCATGAGAGAAGTGGTCCCCAGGGTACTGGGACTGAACTGAAGAATGTATGGTGTTCCTCTCGTCTTCGTAGGCCTTGATTCCTCCAGTCAAGGTTTTAATTGAGAAAGCCCCCTTGGCATCCACTAGGGTCCTATGATAACTTTGAAAATCAAATTAAGCTTTGGTGATATAAGTACATTTTTCATTAATGTGTCTGCTGTCTGGTTAAGATTTCATATTTTTTGTATTTTCCAAGGAAAAGGTCTGTGGTCTTCCTCTGCCCTTCTAAAACCAACTGACATGACCCAGTGGATCTTGAGGATGGGTTCCCCAACCCCCAGAAGGACCATTCAGGCAGCTCTGTGTGGGATGCATGGGAATTGGGCATGACTGGGGTAAGAGGCCAGGTGAAGGGATGCACTATCTTTGTAGTGGTCCAGGGAAACAAAAGTAGATCTAAACCAAGGAATGTGCTGATGAGAATGGAAAGAAAGGGAGAATAAAAAAAAAACAAAAAACAAAAAAAAACCCACAGTGCTTCAGTCATTCTGATACAGACTCAGCTTTTCCCCCAACCCCCATGGCCTCCTTTTTCTCTGCTTGAGTGCACACACACACTGTGTGCTACCATGAAGGGCTGTGTCTCTCGTTACTGACTAGCCGTTGACAACAGCCCTTCTTCTTCCTCGCACGCATACAGTTAGATTAATCCCCAGCCTGCCTTGCAATTAGGTGTGGCCATATGACCAAATGAAATGTGAACGGAATGCACAGGTTTGGCTCACAGGACTAGCCACTCCTCTATAATCTTTGCCCTTACACAGAAACCAAAGAAGCCGTATGTTGAAGATGATGGAACTACAAGTTGGAAAGCACCTGGGTCCCTGAATCAGCCTGGAGGAGATCCAGCTGCTGGTCAGAATCACTTGTCTGGGACTTTACTGAGCAGTAAATAAACTTCTAGTTTATTATTCCATTAAGATTTTAGGATGCTACTTTTCATAGTATAGTCCCATCTCCTCTTGGCTTTGATCCATGGGTTCTCAAGTAGCCAGAGTAGGAGGGGTCAACATCCTTTCCAACCCCCAAAATCCTGAGCCTTAGAACGCTGGCTCTGAGCGACAAGGGATCTGCTTCCCTCCCTTAGAGTACTTGTGGAGTCTTGAGTTGTTGCTAGAAGATGGTATCAGACACATTGTATACTCTGGAGCCTTCATCTCCCAGATCTATGTACAGCACAACAGAACAGTCATCTCTAGTTGGTAAATGGATAGATTAAAGGCAGAGCAGCATTTCCTGGCTCTCTCCATCCATGGTGGCTCAGTCATGAAGTACCAAAAGGCACTGATGGAAAGAAGGTCCACTGACTTGGGAGCAGGAGACCTGGGTACTAGTCCGGGCCACATCACCTGGGCCTCCATTTCTTCAACTAGAAACTGAGAAGCTGGAACAACATAAGCACTTAAAGCCCCTTTAGGCCCTGACCCTCAAGAGGCTTTCTCAGGGATTACGAATGCCAGTGTTTATAGGGACTAAGCATGTAAATGGGCCTGGTGAGAGCTGTGGCTAATCAGAGAACATCCCTAAAAGCCATGTGAGAATGTGAGCCCAGGATGCTGCACTTCTGACATTTTTTTTCCTGCTTCTGACATCTTAAGAGAAGCAATAAATCCAGATTTCTTTAATACCAAATATCTTGATTTTTTTAATGTTTCCAATACATTTTTACATTTGTAAGCACAGAAGCAGACCAAACGAGGCATAGCTGTGAACGAGACTCACTTCTAGAAGGGTCAGATGAGGACCACTGAATGAAGAATCCCATCACCGGGGCCATTGAGCCAGAGCTACAGCCAGGCTCCAGGCACTTGCCAACTACTTAGCTTTCAGGAAACAAGTGGGGGGTTTTAAGAGAGATCCATGATGCTCTGAAATCCCGTAAGAGGATCCCAGAATATGCACACAGCTTCTGTATCTGCTCTCCCAGAGTTTCTTAACTGACCCTGACACCTGGGCTTCTCATCTACTTCTTACTCTCCTCAACTCTGCCCTCTCTCCTGCCACCATCCCCAGGCCTGCCGGCAGCTGAGTAAAAACAGCACCAAGAGGCATTTCATGGGGAAGAAAGAGAACATCAGTGGTAACATCTGCTGGCACCAATTTTCGAACTTCAGTAGGACAGGGATAGGAAGGCTGTCTGAAGAGTGGGTCACACACCTGACAGAGCCAACCTGGTAGAGGTGGGGAGGAGCGAGCACCAGAATTTGGAAGAGCACTCCCAGTCCCAATCTGTCCAAGATAAACAGGAGGCCCCATCTGGCCCACATCTCCATCCTTATTAAAAACTAGCTAATTCCAGAGGATGCATTTGAGGCTCAACTCAAGAATCAGGAGATTCAGCTAATGAACCAACACCATGCTTGCTCCCTGGCTGGGGTGTGGAGGAGGAGTGAGGATCATGAGTCACAAGCAGCCAAGTCAGGCCTCGGGATGGAAACCCAGGCATAGGGCCTTCCTTCTTCTAAGCCTGCACCAGGGCCAAGCCCAACCCACTGTCTGCTGGTTGTTAATTCCAGGCTCAGAGATCAAACCTCCAAGTGCTTTGCTTGGATAATGCTACTTGGGTGCATTTAAAATCCTCTTAGAGACCAAACTCTACCACTCAAGGAAGCCCCTCCCAGCCAGGCATTTCCCAGTTGTCCTGGGCCATCTGGACTCTTTCCCAGGGTGGACCCTGCTCCTGGTGACACAGATTCAAAGAGATTTGCCGCTCAGGAAATGGGCTCATTACAGTTGCCCAAATGAGGTCAGTGTATCACTCAGGAGGCTCCATCCCTCCCTCCTCTGAGTTCCTTACACGCACTCCTCCCCTAATGGTAACTCCTCAACAGAAATTAGGAAGAAGAAAAGACCCAGTTTCCATGCCTTCCACATAGGGATCCAGGGACATCCAGTCTTCCTTAATGTCTCTCTTCTCTCCCTCCCCCTCTGTCTTCCTGTCCCTCCTTCTCCTTCTCTCCCTCTCCCTCCTCCCTCTTCCTCTCTCTCTCTGTTCCTCTCCTCTTTACCTCTCAAAACATCTTCTGCTGGAACTGAGGACTTCCCATTCGGAATCCTATGGGGATGGTCAGGAAGTTTGGCATGAGGTATTCCTTCTCCCAACAGGTTTTTCCTGGTAATCTTAACTCAGTCCTAACAGTAAAAACAGCCTGGGGAGAATGACTCACTCCACAGCCCAGATAATGTGCACATTCTGTGCCTTGGCAGAGCTAAGACTTCCTCCCTCAGTACTGCCAGCAGGGTCCACCCAAGGCCAAATTGGGAAATGGGTAATGTTTGTCCTCTGCTCTCCATCCCTTCTGGCCATTCCTCTGTCCCTCTGCCCTCAAGCCGACCCAGTCAGGCTGAACAGGGAGCTGGGCCCTTCTGCGTCCTTTCCATCACAGCCTCATGTCACCACCCCTAGCGCCCACCTTTTCTGCTGAGCAACACCAATGGCTAATGGATATACCTGGATGTAGCAGGGGGAAAAAACACTGACCAAGGAGGCAGAAGTTCAAGCTCTGCCCCTTTTGAGCCATGTTTTCTTGAATAATTCTCACATTCCACTTGCATCATTTGTAAAATGGGATAATGATGCCTTCCTTGGCTTCTTCACAGGGATCAGGTAAGCCCTTGAGCCTCGGTGAGCTCATCTGTTAATTGGGGATAATAACGCAATCCTTGCCCACTTCACAGGGTTGCTCTAAAGCTCAAAGGAGATCATACATGTGGTAGTGCTTTGTACACAGGAAAGTGCTACATTCACAGAGGCATTGTGAGCAGAACCTCTCCCCAGGGAGAGTCATGCACGCCTAACAGCAGCCTCCTAGAAACACTGCCTCAACCTAGAGATGTGAGCCTGCTGGTTGGCATTTGTGTACCACAACAGACCTGCACTGGAGAGATGAGGAGACAGATGGGGCTCCTGGAATCTGGCAGAACACATCACAGATGTGGCTGCCTTCTCTGCCCACACTGCTGGCCCAGCTACACCCAGGTGGCTGACGTTGTCCCTTCCTGTCCAGCACCGGCAGCTTTTGCTGCAGCCTGGCAGCCCTCTCTGGAAGGTGATCAGATCCTTGGCCATTTCTCCTTTGTTCTCCCTGCTTCTCAGCAACTTTAGCACTTTCCAGGCTTTCTAATTATGTATTTATTTTTGCATTCCTCCAGCCTAAAAACCAAGCTCCATGGGCCTGCTTAGGATTTGCCCCCTCACAAGGTCTGGGGGTGGGGGGGACGGTGAGCTCTCCTAGCTAATCCTGTGCCTTGTCGCAAAGCCAAATGGCACCAAGCAACTGCACCTTGTTTCTGTGGTGGCCACGACAGCAGAATTACAATAATAACACTTGGTATTGATGTCACGCTGCTCACCAGGATGCCCAGAGGCAATGCACAGAATCATTCAAAAGCCTGTACTGTCTTCCTGGCTTGTGTTCCAGCTGGGGTAGAAATGGGGAAACATCACAGAGGTCAACATCGGACCTGGAGAGACGCTGGTGTCCTGGGTTCCACTCCAAAAATCCAAAGGAAGAAACTTTCAGGTCTGCTGCTAACATGCTGTGCATTGAATAGGTCCTCCCCTTCTCCATGTGTTGGCTGTACCACTAATACAGTGGGGACATAAACAGCTGCATTTCCCACATGAAATAAAGGACAACAGGAGGAAATTCCTGATCTCTTAAGCACTGCACCAAGATTCTGCCCTCAGCCAACAGGTCCCTCAGTTCAGCTTTCAAGTCTCCTGAAGGTGACACACCTATCAGCACACCCTGAAGAAGACGGCTCCTCCCATCAGACACAGGCAATGTAGACACCCTGGTACAAGAAACTTGAATGGGATGAAAAAGCAAGAAAGCATGATATGCAAAAGTGGAGACTGGTGCAGGCAGGCAGCTCATTAAAACTGGATGGGGTTTTGGCCTGAGGGTTCCTTGTCCCCTCCCTCCCCACGAAGGAAATGTGGATGTGGAGGTAGGTCTATCATCTCTTAACCAGGCTTTTGGGTTCAAATGCTGGATGGCTACACTGCACAGCAACAGAAACCAGCTGCCTTCCTGCCCCTAAAACAGGGACAAGCTCACCTCCAATCCTCTAGGGAAGTAGTTTTAGGACTAGCAGTCCAGAGTAAGGGGAAACCCCAGCTGGGTCCCTAGAGCAAACCTGGTGCCAGTGCCAACAAGTGGCGTGGGCAGCTTCGGCACTCAGATCGGGAAGATCGCCAGGAGTGAGATGAGTTCTCAGGAGAAGCCCCTCTCCTCCACCCTGCCACTCTGCTCCCCACCCCTTCCCGCAGTATGGGATCTGGAAAACCACCCCATCCTACCTTACCCCAACCCACCCCCTCACCCCACCCCACCCCACCCCCTTCTTCCTTTCCCGCCCAGTCCGCCCCTAGCGGAGATGTGTTCCCGCACCAGTCGGGCACTGCCTGTGGGCCAGGCGCTCGCCCCCTACCTCAGTGGCCATGTTCCAGGGACACTGATCCCTCCGAGCCTGCGGCGAGGCCGGTGGCGGGGGGCTGTCCGCGGTGCTGACTCCGGGAGCAGGTGGGCTGGCAGCAGTTAGAGGGGGTCCAGGGCACTGTCCACGGTGCTGAATCGGACGTCGCAGGCCCAGGTGCCGGTGGGTTGGTGGGCCAGCGGACGCGACGGCCGCTGTGCTGTCCGCGGTGCTGATGCGGGCGCCGGGCCGGGGAGGCGAGGCCGCGCCCGAGGCTCTTCACCGCCCGATCGCCGGCAGCCGCTGCTCCTGCAAGCAACGGCCCGGTTTATCTTTGACAGCGGCAGCGGGGGTGGGGGCGGCCGGGGGAGGAGGGGCCAGGCGCCTCCACCGACCGGGAGGGGGAAACACGGCCCCCAGACTCCGGCGCCCGCCCGCCGGAGAGGAGCCCCGCCCGCGGCCAGAGGCTTCGCTCCCGCCCGACCCGGAGGCCCCGCCTCTCCCGCCCGCCCTTCCCCCTAGTAAGAGCGCCAGGAGCTCTGCGCTGGCTACCGCGGCCTCCTGAGACTTCCAGACCTGGAGAAGAGAGAGGCCGGACGGTTCTGGGGCAAGACACTCTAGCTGGCGGAGGCTGACAGTCCTCCACGCATTTGCAGGCCCCCAGGTGTGACCTCTTTACCTTTCCATTACCCCTCCCCCAAACCCTCCCGCACCATGGCCCAGGTTTTCCTCTATGGTATTTTTTTCTGTTCTTTCTCGGCCACCCCTCCCCCCCTTTCCTTCTCCTTCCCCCCTTCCCCAGACTTACCTGAGCATTCCTCCTCTCCTCGTCTCTTCTTTTCACTGCTTTGAACCCTATTGCTAAAGGAGAATGCTGCAGACCGCAGAGAATAATTTCCTTTCTTTAAATATGTGCCTGCATTTCATCCCCAGAGAAATCCTGGGGGTCCCTTCTTTCAAGGAGCTCCAAAATTTAAGCCAGTCTCTCCACTGCTCTTCCTGACCCTGGCCCTACCCCTACTCTTCCCTCTCTCCCCTGCAATCCCCACGTTTACATATACACCACCACCACTCAAAAAACACAAGCAGATAGTGCCAAACTGGTTTACCCAGGATGTCAGGTCTGGTCCTGGTGCTGCTGTCAGAATTTTGACATCATACCTTCCAACCAAATGACCTACCCATTTGCTTAATAAACAAAAAGGAAACACCAACACAGGTGCCTTTTTACACATCCATAACACCCTTTGACCTTTGGGGGGAAGTGGATTCTGTTTCTCTGCAGCTCACTGCTGCCTGAGGGGTAACAGCAGCCAGCCACACAAAGGGAGAGATGGTCAGCCAGGAGACCTGGAGTCTGGCTCAAGCTCCTCCTGCGTATGACCTTGGTCAAGAGCTTCACTTCCGAGCTTCTTTCCATAAAATGACAGTTGGACTTCACTAGACTATTTCTAGGGTTCTTTTTTTTTCCTCCAACCTTTTATTTTGAATTTTCAGACATACAGAAAGGTTGAAAGAATAGTACAGTAACCATCTTATCCACCAAGCTTCAACATCTGTTAACATTTTGCCACATTTTCTTGATAGATATAAAAACAGAGAAATATGTTTGGCTAGATTATTAGAAAATAAGTGACAGATACTGAGAAACTTTACCCTTCAGTTCTTCACCATGCCTCTCCTAAGAATAAGGGCATTCTACCTAACCACATTATCAGACCCTTACAGATTGCACATCATCTAATATTCTAGGATAATTTACTGCCCCTAAAACACATGAATCGCCATGGCCTCTCAGAACTTTTCATTTATAATAGCTAACATATACTGAGCACTTACTATATGCCAAACCATGTGCTACATACTTTACATGTATTGTCTTAATATAATTCCACAATTACTCTTTGAATTAAATGCTATTATTATCTTTTTATTATTCCCACTTTACAAATAAGAAAACTGAGAAAGTTGCCCAAGGTCATGTGGCTTGTGAGGAATGGAGACAGGATTCAAACACAGGCAGTCAAGTTCCAGAGCTTGCGTGGTTGATCCTCCTAACTGTACTGCCTCCCTTCAGCATCCTGTAGGCCTTAAACCAGCACAGTAGGAACCGTATCTTCAACTGCCTATTTCACAGATGAGCACACTGAGTCCCAGAGGATAAATGACAAGCCAAAGAAATAAAGGCAGATGTTTCTTCCCACCTTAGAGTTTGCCTAATGATTTGGCATCAAGGGGCAAACTGAAAATATCTGTGAATCCCACAGTGGTCACTAGTATTAAATAGTTGCTTATCTCCATGGATACCTCTCCCAGTTTCTCACACGTGATTTTGATCATATTAACCAAACGACTATCTGGAAACCACTGTATCTGATAACAAGAGACCCAGATGAGTCCATCCAACAAATCTATTCATTCAACGTGTATCTGTTGAACATTTATTATGGAGCAGACACTATTCTCAGAGCTTGGGCTACCGCAATGACCACATGCTCAAAGACTTTGTTCTTACTGAATTTACATATTAATGGGAATAACAATCAACGGCAGATAAACAAATCAGTATAAAGTATGTTGAGTTGTGATGGTTGCTAGGAAGAAAAGTAAAGCATGGTAAAGAGAGGTGACAGAGGAGGGTTATTTTAGAAAGGGTAGTCAACAAAAGTGTTTTCGATAGGGCAAAATTTGGGCAGAGGCCTGAGGAAAGTGAAAGAACTCAACACATAGGTACCTAAAGGAAGAGTGACTAGCTTAGAGGACAGTACAAGGGCGGGCTGGAGGAGTGGGCTTGGCATGTTCAAAGACCAGCAGGGGGACCAGTGTAGCTAGACTGGAGTGGGCAAGGGGAAGAGAAATGGAAGCGGAGATCAGAGAGGTAGGAAGAGCCAGGTCGTATAGCACCTGCAGGCCCTAATAAGGATTCTGGATTCTCTTTAGAGTGTGGGATCAAAAGCCTTACAACGTTTAGAATAGAGGCATGGCATTACCTAATTGCAGTTTTTAAAGACTACTCTGGAGGCTAGGGCTGGGATGGGAGGGAGAGGGAAGGGGGAGGAAGGCAAGGATAGAAGCAGTGATACGAGTTACAAGGCTGTTAAAGTAGTCTGGGCAAGATATGGTGGTAGCTTAGACAAGGATAATAGCAGCGGAGGTGGTAAGAAGTGGCCAGACCCTAGATATAATTTGAAGGTAGTGCTGGCAGGAACTATTGATAGACTAGGGGTGCGATATGAGAGTGGGTCAAAGGTGATTCCAAGTTTTGAAGTCTGAGCCACTGGAACAAAGGAGTCACCACTTACTGAGAAGGGAAGCCTAAGGACTGAGTGGGTCTGAAAGGATGGAGAACACAGAGTTTTATTTAGTTGATTTGCGTCTGAAATTTGATGTGCATATTATACATCTAAGAGGAATCGGCCTTTGAGTTTCAGAGACAGGTAAAGGGTTGGAGATACAACGTCAAGAGCCGCCAGTATGTGAACAGGATTTAAAACCACAGGACCAGATGAGAACATGTAGGGAGTGGGTACAGCTAGAAAAACGGTTCAAGAACTGATCCTGGTCCCCTTGTTAGTTCCAGGTTGGGAAGATGAAAGGCTGGTAAGAACAGCAACCCGTGAGGTAGGAGGAGACCCAAGAGAGAATGCTGTCCTGGAGCCAAGCAAGAAACCTGGTAACAGAGTCTTACCAGCTGTGCTGAGAGCTGCTCATGGGAAGGATAAGATGAGGACTGAGAAATGACCGTGGGACTTGGCAGCTAGATGATCACTGATGAGCTTGATAAAAGCTGTTTCAGTGGAGAACAGGGATGAGATCCTGAATTAAAGTGGGTTTCAGAGTTTGAATGGAGGAGAGGAAGGAGAGATACTAAGAGTGTAGACAAGTCTCGTGAGGCATTTTGCTGTCAAAGGGAGTGAAGAGTAGTACAGTGGCCGGAAGGAGAAGTGGGAGCAAGGGAGGCTCTTTTCAGATGGGAACCAGTAGAGCTTGCTTATTTGCTGATAGAAATAATCTAGTTAAAGGGAAACATCAAAGCCTCAGGAAGGAGAGGGTTAATTGCAGAAACAAGCCCTTAAGGGGTCAGCAAAGGATGGGCTCCAGGGCCAACATGGAGGGGATGGCTTTAGAAAGGAGCATAGACAATTTTCCACCATGAATAAAGTGGAAGATGCAAGTAAATGGCCATCAATGTGAGTAGGTTAGGAGGTGGTGTTGTATAAGCCAAGACCTGAGCTCTATTTCTTACTCCTCTTCAACGAGCCAGAGACTTCATGCACCATGACCTTTCTCAAAAAGTCCAGTCAACCATTACATATGGAAAGTTCGCTATGTGCTGAACATGATGCTGGCACTTTTCTTGTGTGGCCCAGAGAGTTCTCCTTCCCACGAAATTACAAGACTAGGACTCTGGGGAGAACTTTGAGCTAGTCCATGCAAGGATGAGTGATCCCTTTTACTATCCAGCTCCCCTGACTGCGAAGAGACTTTAACAGCCTCAGGCTTTTATCGCCACACTGCCTCCACAGTTGCTACATGGATCGCGACAGACCTCAAGGCTTAGAGGCATCAAAGTGGAGACCATGGAGAGAGATCCACATTTGGAGTGGGGAGTTTCATTCTGTGCTGACTCAAAGCCAATGAGATGCTACAGGATGGGATATTCCCACACCCCAGTCATTTAGACTTTAACTCCTGAAGCAGAAGAAGACGTTGAGATTTAATCTGACTATAATCATTATTACCCAGCTGCCGTGGGATAAGCCAGTCCCGATGCAGGATCCGGGCTCTTTGATGTTTTTGTCATAAATTAATGAGTTCACCCACAAAATAACATCAAAGAAGATCTACTAATTCATTGTTATCATCCTCCAATCTGCAGCTATATTGGAAAGTCTCCCAAAGAAAGGACCATAGCCAGAAAAAGAAACCAACCAAAAGATTTGGAAATTATGATATCTGGAAAGAGATGAGAGGAAAATGAACTCCTGTCGACTGCAGAGGAGACAGAGAAAGAGCTAGCAAATCTCAGAGAAATGAAAAAGCAGGGGAGACAGAAAGATTCTCAACCCTTGGGTCTGGAAGGAAACTGACTGCATGAATGCTTGAGGGGGAAACTGTGGTCTGGAAAGTCTTTAATGGTGTGATCTCAGAGCACATTGTGGGGACTACGAGGAAGTGTGTGGTAGGAAAGAGTGTCCCTGGAGTCAGATGACATGGATTTCAGCCTCTGGCTCTATTTACTATGTGACCATCAGCAAGTCACAATATTTCTGAACCTTGGTTCAGTAAAATAATCCTCCCTCTCCTGATAGGACCCCTCCAAGTATAGGAGGCCTTCTCTAGATGTTACCTGACTCTTCCAAGAGGAAAACCAGAAAAGATTAATGGAGATGCCTCACTGGAGATCTTCCCACTGCAACATTTCTTCTAGGCCAAGCAAGATTTCTTAAAGCAAGGGAAGATCAGCAACTGTGCTTCCCTGAGCTCAGGAAGCAGGTACAGAGCACTCCAGGCCAGGCTGGAAGAAGGCCGAGGGGTGTTTCCAATGCCTCTGGGACGCCCAAATGTCAGCAAGAGAGGACGAGGCCCTGTGGCAAGTGCTAAGGTGTAGAGAGCTTCCTCAGAGTTGGGATCCAGGAAAGGTTTTACGAACTGTGTAACATTTGAGCTTGGACTTCAAGGATCAGTATCCTATTCCCCAGACAGCGGATGAAAGAACGCGGCATGCAAAAGCAGGAAGGCGTGAAAGGGGCCTAGGAGCACGGAACCTCTGGAACCTGAAAACTCAGGAAAGCAGCTGCCAGACGGCAACAGGGATGACTGCAAAGGCCCCAGAAACATGAATGGAGGGGACCCGCCCTAAAAATAGTGCCAGAACAGGCAAACGGTGACACGTGTCTGGAAGTGCAGTCACTAGGAGGTGACTAAGCTAATGGGGAGTTGCCTCCCTTTCTTGACTTCATTCATAGTTTCCCTCTATTTCTCTCTCTCTCTCTCTCTCCCCCTCCCTCCCTCCCTCCTTTCTTTCTCTCTCTCTTTCTCTCCCTCTCCCACTCCTTTCTTTCTCTCCCTCCCTCTCTGTCTCTCTCTCTCTTCCTCCCTCCCCTGGAGGAGGTAGAGTGGGAGGCAAGAGTCTACAAGAACTCACAGCTCCCGCAGCAGAAACTGCAGAGTCTGGGTTAGCTGAAACACTCACCTGCTGTTACCGCAGCCAGCGTGCTGGGGGCCAGGGCCCTCTGAAGTAGGAATCGCCCAATGACTGACTGCAGGAGTCACTTCCACACATGCACGAGAACTGGCCACAAACTCACCAATCACCACAAGCCATAGCCAGCTGGGGGAAGCCGAAAGGCTTTTAAGGGATGGTACCTCCCTGGAGAAGTAAAGAGGAGTGAGCATAAAGGGGAACAGGTGCTTGTAAAGCATCATTAATTATGAGAGCCGAAAGAGATCATGAAGTTCAAACCAGTTTCAACTGCAGAACCCTTTGTTCAAACAAAATCTTGCATGAAAGTCAGAGGTATAAAACAAATAAAAGGGAGCCACAGCTTACCTCCTCCACCACCCCCTCACTCTCTACAGCACCCCCCCAAGCTCGGTAGAATAAGGTTTTGGGGTTTTTTTTTAAGATTTTATTTATTTATTTG
Source organism: Meles meles (assembly GCF_922984935.1). NCBI lineage: Eukaryota > Metazoa > Chordata > Mammalia > Carnivora > Mustelidae > Meles > Meles meles. Next base: position 57,319,352 of record NC_060078.1, on the reverse strand, counting down.
ACAGACAGAGATCACAAGTAGGCAGAGAGGCAGGCAGAGAGAGAGGGGGAATCAGGCTCCCTGCTGAGCAGAGAGTCTGATGCGGGGCTTGATCCCAGGACCCTGAGATCAATCCCAGGACCCTGAGATCACAACCTGAGCCAAAGGCAGAGGCTTAACCCACTAAGCCACCCAGGCGCCCCTAGAATAAGGTTTTTTAAATCATCAAAGCAACACATGCTTATGGTTTTAAAAATCCAAATATACCAAAATGTTCATAATAAAGGGCAAGCATCCCCCCTGCCTACTCTCTCTTATGCCTTCCCACTTTCCGTTGTTTTTCCTCTAGAAGAAATGACTTTTCACTCCTTTAGCTGTTTCTCCTTTAAATTCTTCCAATAGTTTCCCTTTCCTTGCTAAATGAGATGCCTGTACTTCAACATCTTGATTTATTAACATTAGAAACCTCGTCCTGTTTTCCACACTGACAGACGAGAACTTAGCTCACACTGCCACCCGCACCTCCCAATATAGTTACAGCACTGTTTGAGCTTAATTTTCATTTTTTTCAAAGTAATACATGCAATCAGTTTAAAATTCCAACCAGGGACAAGGACTTATAGTGAAACAAACGGGGCGCATGGGTGGCTCAGTTGGTTAAGAGTCTGCCTTCGGCTCAGGTTATGATCTCAGAGTCCTGGAATCAAGTCCTGCGTTGGGCTCCCTGCCCAGCGGGAAGCCTGCTTCTCCCTCTGCCTTTCCCCCCTTCTCTCCTCCTCTGTCTCCCTCTCCCCGTCACTCTCTCTCAAATTTAAAACAAAACAAAACAACAAAAACCAGAAGCCTGTTTCTCTTATTGCCCCAGTCTTCCTACCCACTAAGGTAGGTTGGCTCATGGGAACAGAGTGCTTCTCTGTTCGGTTCCCTTCTTTCCCTGCACCCCCCTTTCTATAGCATTCATCACCTTTTCTAGCAAACAATATAACTTACTTATTATGTCTGTCTGTCTTGCCTGGGAAATTGTAAGCTTTATTGTGTTCTTTATGTTCACTAATGTATCCCAAATGCCTAGAATAAGGTCCTGACTCAATAAACATTTGTCGAACTAATTAAAGCAAAATTCTCTGGAAAAGGGAGAGAAGGAAGAAGGGCTTCATTTTACAACTGATTCATCTATGAGAAGGAATGGATATAAATGAAAATTTTATTTTAGGGGCGCCTGGGTAGCTCAGTGGGTTGAGCCTCTGCCTTCGGCTCAGGTCATGATCTCAGGTCCTGGAATTGAGCCCCTCTTTGGGCTCTCTGCTCAGCAGGGAGCCTGCTTCCCCCTCTCTCTCTGCCTGCCTCTCTGCCTATTTGTGATCTCTTTCTCTCTGTCAAATAAATAAATAAAATCTTGAAGAAGAAAAAAGAAAATTTCATTTTAGGGGCGCCTGCATGGCACAGTTGGTTAAGCATCTGCCTTGGCTCAGGTCATGATCCCAGGGTCCTGGAATTGAGCCCTGCTCAGCAGGGGACATGCTTCTCCCTCTCCCTCTGCCACTCCCCCTGCTTGTGCTCTCTTGCTCCCTCTGTGTCAAATAAATAAAATCTTAAAAATAAATTTTATTTTATAGATGATACAAAATGCTTCTGGACAGTATGGGGGGGGGTGTTACAAGGTGTTATAATAGATAAAGACCACAGTTCAGACCCACTTACTGGTTTTGCATGTTTGGACAAGTCCGTCCAATTGCCTTAGAAAGAAAGTAGCTATTTGCTTAGGTTGGTAGAGGCTAGGTAGGAAGTGAGTCTCAGGAGGTGGCCTCTGCCAAGCCCACTATCCCAAGGATAGCTCCTGCTGTGCAAGGAACAGAGAGGCTTTCTTCAAGAGCGACAGCCACTACAGGCGCCAGAGCCAGAGACCATGAGTCAAGGGCTGCGTCCTGGACACTACCAGGAAAAAGAGAATGCAGTTCTGAGCCCAAACACACCACACTATGAATCCCATCCCCCCCAGACTCATCTCAAAGCCCATTCATCCCGGGAAGGCTCTCCTGAACCAGCCCACTCCCAGCACGGGGCTTTACAGATACCTCTCCATGGTATCTCTCAGCTTACCGTGTTTTGCCTGGTAAACTCCTACAGAGCTTTTGGAATTCCTGACCACTGGCCAGGTCACAGGGCAGGTTCCTTTGATTGGAATGTTTCCATAGACCAGAGTTCTGTCGGCCACTTCACCATTCCCTGCCTCCGTGTCATCTACTCCTCCTCCTTCTGGGCCCCCTGTATCTCCCTGTAGCTCTAGCTTCCTTAGCTGAAGAAACGTCACCATCTCTGCACCGAGGCCGCAACAGCAGAGGCTCCTGCGCTCCCGGGCCCAGCCCATTTTAAAATCCCTGACGTAAAATCCATCACCTTGGGGCGCCTGGGTGGCTCAGTGGGTTAAAGCCTCTGCCTTCGGCTCAGGTCATGATCCCAGGGTCCTGGGACTGAGTCCCGCGGGGAGCCTGCTTCCTCCTCTCTGCCTGCCTCTCTGCCTACTTGTGATCTCTGTCTGTCAAATAAATAAATAAGATCTTTAAAAATAAAATAAAATCCACCACCTTGGGTAGCACAGTATTTATTTTCTTTTCCCATACATTTTGTTTGTTCTGATAACACTTACCAAGGTGTTCTTCTTTGTTGACGCTAATAATAAAAAAATCAAGAACTGTAAAAATAAAAATAAAATTTACTTCCTTGGGGAAGCCTTCTCTGGCACTTTAGCCATGGTTAGGTGCCCCTATTATAAGCACCTTATACTTACCCTACAAAACAATTATACTTTCTAAAATGTATTCAGGGGCACCTGGGTGGCTCAGTGGGTTAAAGCCTCTGCCTTCATCTCAGGTCATGATCCCAGGGTCCTGGGATCAAGCCCCATATCGGGCTCTCTGCTGAGCAGAGAGCCTGCTTCCCTTCCTCTCTCTCTGCCTACCTCTCTGCCTACTTGTGATCTCTGCCTGTCAAATAAATAAATAAAATCTTTAAAAAAAATGTATTCATCTATCCTCCCTATCAGACCATAAGCCCCTCGAGGGCAGGAACTTCATCTCCTCAGCTGCATTCTCAGCGCACAGCATAGTACCTGGGACATAATAGATACTCAAGCAATACTTGTACAGGAAGGTTGATTTATAGGACAAAGGATGTCTCCATCTAGCTCTCCAACACTGAGCCTCAGGCAGGGAGCAGCATGGTTCCAACCGTAAAGGACTTTAGTCTCTTTGGGAAACCCAGCTCAGACACCATGACACCATGAGCAGATGACAGGTTCCCAGTGACCTGGAGAGGCAATGCATGTCTTGGGAAACTGAAGTGGGAGAGATCCCAGGGGTCTGGTGAGTGGATCCTGCTCCCGGCCCAACAGACCAGAGGTAGATTCTGCAAGATGAGGTATTTCTTACTTAGAGGGCAAGAACAGGCAGGCCTGGACCCATGGGCACCTGGAGCTGAAGGAAGGGGAGGTACAGACCGTGCCAGCGGACTGGAACTACTCTAGAGAATCCAGGCTGGAGCCAGACAACACTGAGCCGTTACAGTAAGGCAATGGGGAGCCTATGAGGGAGTCCAAAGAGTGAGGAGCATAAGGAAAGGAATGTCCTGGAACGGGTCATCTGAGAGCATCTCAGGGAGGGAATGGAGGGCAGAGACTGAAGCAGGAAGGGAGCTATTGTGCCAGACTAGGGGAAAAGATGGGTCACTGCCTAGGAATGAGGACAAAGCGACAGATTCAAGAAACATTTTAAATGGAGTCACCACACCACTGCTTCTGACTGAGTACATGAGATGAACGGGGGTGGGGGGAATAGACAAAAAGAACACAGGACTATCCATCCATCGCCATGGCTAGGAGAAGCCATGGTCAGAAATCATGAAGGCAGATTAGGTGACTCTACCCAGGCCAGGTGTAAAGGATAGGAGATGCTTCCGTGATTTTTTAGGACTAAGTGCAAGACTATGGGTTAAGACTTGAGGGGTCCCCTCTATAGAGCTGACACCATAAGAATGAGTCACTTGACCTTAGAAGAGGGATAAAGAGAGCCATGAGAAAGAGACCGATGGTCCTGGGCAAGATGATGCCACTGAAGTCAAAGATACCTCAGTTCAAATCCCAGATGTGTCATTTACCAACTGGATAGCCTCGGGCAAGTTCATTAACCTCGCAGAGCCTAGGTTCCCCATCTGTAAAGTGGGGATAAAAAATGCTGCCACAGGATTTTTGTAAGCAGTAAATAAAATCACCTCTGGAAATAGACAAGTTCAGCTCCTAGTCTGAAAAGGTGTTCAGTAAAAGTAGATTGTGGTGGGAAGGAATCAGTGCAAGAAGAAAAGGGTGTCAGATTGAGACCCAGCACCCTGAAACACCCTGAAACATCAGAAGCCCTAGGAGGCAGAGTCCTCTGGGAGCCTGAATGAACAGTGTCAGGTATTCTAGAAAGTTCAAGAAGAACAGGATTGACAGGAATGACATTACTGACTCTTCTGAGAATGTGATTTTGAGGAGTACAAAAAGAGCTATAGAACAGAATAACAGAAAAAAAGAAAGAAAAAGAAATCCACACAAAATCTCCCCTATCGCATGGGATGTTTGGGCTACAAAAGATTATCCTATGAATCTGATTGGGGCAATAAAGACATTAAATTAAACAAAAACACTGGAGGGCCACAGCTTCAATGCCGCCTGCTTGGGGCCTTCCTGGATCTCCCATGCCAGGTAGGCCCTCTCCCTCCTTGTCCCCGGACTCTGCCCTTGGCCTCCCTGCACTTCACATGTTCACCTTCGTCTGCTGCTCTACACGTTTGCCGCCTCTCTTAAGCACCAGAATGTAAGCTCCTTGGGGACAGGGATGATATGCCTCTTGTTTACACCCTATTCCACTCTAGGTCCTGCAAGTATCAGGTGCTTAATAAACGTTTGCTGAAGGAATAAAAAGGTGGACCAGGATGGCGAGAGGAGGCTGAGAGGGGAGATATGGAGGCGGATCCAAACTCACATCCCTGCTCGGAGAGGGCCCCACCCACTCCTCTGTGCCCAGGAGGATGTTTGCTAAGCCCCCAGTCTTCAGACTGGGATGCAGGCAGCCCTGGGTATCTGAGAAGGGAGGAGGGAACACCTTCCAAGTGCCTGTGACAGGCCTGGACACAGTCTGCTCCTAAGGGGATCTTTCCTGACTGCCGCACTGCGCTCTTGGCAACCACCAGTCCAGAAAAATACCCTGAAATTGGAGGATGATCCGAGATGAAATGTCTGAAACAATGCAGGAACAGGGGAGATGGAATAATTATAACAGATGAAAAGACCCACCTCTGGGCTTTGCCAAGTTGAGCAGAATAGGATCATTGCGGGCAAGACTTTTAAGGGTGTGGAGCCCTACGGGAGAGGGAGGAGCAGCACTGTGGGGGGGACACGAGAGGGTGTAATTATGTGAAATGGAATCCGATGGGAATTTTAGGCTTAGTGGCAGGAACCGTTCCCTCCCAGTGAAAGCTCTGAGGTTGGGCACTGGTTTCCTAACGGAAGGAGTGGGGTGTCACCCCAGAGGCACTTCAGCCCATCTTAAGGCAGCCTGGGAGACTCTGCAAGCATGGTGGTCTCACTCTAGAAGGCCGGGGTCAGCTGCTGGAGGGAGAAGAGGTGATCCGACAGCAGTGCGGTGTACTGGTGCTTGTGTGGGCTCTGTGGTCACAGGGAACTGGATTCCAGTCTCGGAGGGGTCTGGCTGGTGGGGTGTGGTGCAGACAGCACAGGATGAACAGTAAGGAAACCTGTGTTTGAATCCCAGCTCAGCATCTGACAGCTGTGTGACACTTGACAGGTCATAGTCCCTCTCTGGACGTCACGTTCGCCATCATCTAAAAGGGGAGGTTGGGCCTCGTGAGCCTAAGGGCTTTCCCAGGCTGGACTCCCTCCTCTTTGCAAATTTTCCAGCTTTACAGCTTCTCATATATGTCTGGATTTCTTTCCCTCATTAGAGTCATTTTATACACAAGACAGCAGGAAATTGGAATCTTCCCAGAGCCGCTGAAATGGAAGTGACTGAGTGGCAAAGGGTCTGGGCAACACAATGGTCAGGGATTCCCTCACAGGCCCCAGGGTGGCCTGCCTACCTCATCAGAGGCCCTGTCCTGGATTGGGGGGGGGGGGTGCAGAAAGAGCCAGCTGGAAGGACCAGGTGGAGATGGTCCCCTCTGCCCCATGATCCCAGTCCTGTATAGAGATCCGCAGTCAGATAGAAGCTGGGCCCTGAGGAGGAGCCCTCACCTTGTGGCCAAGACAGGTTCCAGGGGACCAGCTGGCTCCCGTCTTGCTTTGAGCAGGCCAGTGATGGCTGGGTCCCGCCTGGGGCTCAGTGCTCAGCAGGAAGAGGACAGACCCTGAATCCTGCAGCCCCACTAACATCCCATTCCTCGGCCCTCACTCTGTGCGTGACCCTGAGCTAAGGGCCTCATCTATATTCTTTTGCTTAATCCTCACAGCCTCCCAAGGAGAAAAGTGGTACCTTCACTACACCCATTTTTCGGAGGGGCAAGCCACTTGCCCAGGGTGACACAACTAAGTAGGAGAGTCTGTCCAATCCCCATCTGTCTTAAACCAGATCTTGTCCTCTTTCCAGCAAGTCTCCACTCCCCTGGGGGGAATTCAGAGACTAGAGGCCAGTGTATTCCAAAATCCCACCTGTGGCAGCCTGCAATTCCATTAGCCAGACCTCCAAATTAAAGCATTATATCTCTGAAGTTCCCACAGGGGGCAGGGTAAATGGGAAATGTATCAGACCGTCAGCCACTCCAACCGGCCATAAGCAAGTAGGACACAGAGTCAGCAAGTTTTAGTGGGGGCTGGGACCAGGGCTATCAGAAGGAGAGGGGACCTCACAGATCTGCAGGGAGGTACTCCTACAGAAGGAGGAGCCTGGCTCAGTGGCGTGACAGATTGACCGGAGTGACCGTGGCACTTTTCTCCCATGCTTGGACTCAGCCCAGTGATCTAAAAAGAGGGGGGGTATATAAGGCCAGAAAGCTTCGGAGAGACCTCAGAGTGGGGTTCCAGCTGCACGGGGAGGGCTGCTGCTGGGCCCTTCCCCCAGGATCTAAATCAGGCCACATAGACTCCGGAGCTCCCAGGCACTGGATTGCGTTGGGACCTAGGGAACTGCCTCTGGAAGAAGACGGGACACAGGCTGCCAACCAACCACCCCCGCTGAGCGCACTGAGTTTTCTGGCAGGGAGGGAGCCCCTGAGCAAGAGAAGGGGACCGTGTTTTGAAATAAGTGGGCAGGCCTGCAGAGGGGGATGAGGCTGCTGGCTGGAAGCCTACAGCTCCTGGGCTTCTGCTGGAGAGACAGGAGGGACTGAAGAAATGACCTTCTGAAGAAGCAAGGCGAGCTCAGAGGCCCCTGGTCTGTGGGCCGCCACTCCCAGCAGGGAAGGCCAGCCCTTCCTTCCCACCCTCCGTGCTCCAGAAACCATAATATAAAAACAACAACAGGTATTATTGAACACCAATTCTGAGCTAGGTGCTAGGGATACAGCAGGGCACGAAACAGACAAAGAGCCTTGTTCTCATGGGGCTTCTGTTCCAGCAGGAGTGATGAGAAACACACAGTACAAATACACTGTATGTTAGAAGGTGACAGGTGTAGAGAAGGGATATAAAGGAGGGAAGGGAGATAGCGGGTGCCGGTGTGGGGAGGGGAGGGAGGCAGGTGGAAATTTTAGATAGCTTAGCCAAAGACCTCACTGAGGAGAGAACATTTGAGTAAAGATCTGAAAGAGCTTGGAAGTGAGCCATATGGATTTCTGAGGAGGAACAGATCAGTAAACCAGAACAGCAAGTGCAAAGGCCCTGAGGCAGGAGTAGCCTGGCACATTCAAGGCACAGCAGATAGACCAGTGTGGCTAGAGAGGGGTGATGGAAGGGAAGCCGCATCAGATATGCAGGGAGAGGCTAAAGGAAGGCCAGGCCATGCAGGGGCTAGAAGACTCCCATGGCTTCTGGGAGCCCCAAAGGCTTATGAGCAAAGGAGGGACATAATCTACCCTGTGTTTTCACTGAATCATTCTTGCTGCTGTGTTAAAAATAGACCAGAGTGGAACTGGAAAGCCTGGTGATTACTATCATTACCATCGTCATCATCACCACCACCAACTACAGTAACAATACCAATTGTTCAACCCGCGACAGGCCCAGTGCCACCCGTTTTATCTCATTAGTTTAAATCTCACAGCAACCCTGTACAGAGAGAGGGCCTTAGTTTTCCCCTCTTACAGTTAAGGAAACAGAGACTCAGCCAAAATCAAAAGTCACACTGACACTCCACGTCCCCAGTCTGGCCCCGTTCACCTGTCCAGCCCTTTCTCTCACATCCCCACTTACCCAGCCCCATACAGTTACCCCCATTTCCCCAACTCCACAGTCTCTAAGCCTCTGAGATGTCTTCACGTGCCGTTCCACTACCTAGAATGCTCTTCTCCCACTCCTAACTGCCACGCAAACTCCATCCTTTGAGAGACAAACCATGCTCTGCTTCTTCCGGGGGCCTTCCCAGATTGCCCACCATGGCAGCCCATGTCTTCCTCCTGGAAATACCAGCACGGCAACCGTCCCACAGCTAGCCTCCTGAACACCACACAAGCTCAAGGCCGGGGAGCGCTTCTTCGCCTCCATTTCCCCAGCTGTCTAGAGACCAGGTTCAAATCCTGCAGATACCATATTGGGTTATCCTAGGATGTTTCCAGTTTCTCCAGCGAAATTTTATTCTAAAGCACATTTCCTTCACACGTGTTCACTTAAGTGCACATAGCAGTAACCTGTGACAGAGAGGTGCAGGCCCTCGGGTGACAGGTGCCATCATGCTTTTGGAGAACAATGCTTACAACAGAAGAGGAGAGACACAATGCAGAGGGAGCCCTCTGTGGTCTGAAAGAATAAGCCAGCCCCGAGTTCAAATCCCACTCTCTCTCCTACCAGCGGTGTGGCTATGAGAACATTATTTAGCCTGGGCAGTGCTTCATCGTCTGTAAACTGGGGCAGAGGATGCCCTCTGGAAAGGGCCGGGAGAACTGGAAATAGTGCACATGTGAGGCCTGGCCCTAGGCGTGGCCTCTGGAGATGGCATGAATGTCTCCTTACCTTCCCCTATCCTAACCCAGGCCTGGTTTCAGAAGGGTCTTGTACATTGATTCTTGGCCACTGTGCTCCTGGCGTCATACCCCGTGGGGATTCCTACAATCATGAACCTGGAACTCCCCTTCGGGCCAGAGGCCCAGCTTTGAGGCGGTGTCTATAGCTTCCTGGCAGCTCACCTGGTCCCGGCCTCCCAGCCTGGAGCCCCCACGATGCACGGCCCCTGGCCTATCCCCTCTGCCTGACTGTGTATACAGGCTCACTCCTTCCCTCCCCACCCACCGTTCTGGTTCTATTGCCACAAGGCCTTCCCACCTGACGGGCCAAGCCAGTCACTTCCACATTCCAGAAAACTTTGGGAAATTAAAAAGGGAAGGGCTCATCTGGGAAGTAAGGAGGAGGAAAGACTCCACCGCTACAAAGCGGGTCAGAACAATGTTCAATGCCAGAATGTCCCCACTGCTAGTCTTTCCAGGTATTGCGACATGTCAGGTCAGGGAGGACTGAAAAGTCCAACAACCCTGACTGCCAAGGAGAGGCCCAGACAGGGTAAGGGGTTAGCTCGAAGTCACACAGCGAGACAGGAGAAGCAGAGAGTCGGATCACTGCTGTGGTGGACCTGGTCTTCCTCTTGCTTCGGCCTCTTGCTCAGCAGGGGCTGAGTCATATCCGGACTAGCTGATGGAGCAGAGTACCCTGGTGAAGGCCCTCTGGTTCTATTTCCTTCCAAACCTTTCCAGTGTGTAATCCCCAAAAGCATGATGCTTACTAGCTATGCCCTCGGTGGTCTCCAGGGAAGCCATCTGTCCAGGGGTTCTGGACAGCTACCAAGCCAACTGATTCGGCTTCCCATTCGTGGTCGCCTGGGGTGGTTGATCTTCATCTACAGTCCCCATGTCCATGGTTGCAAAGAACTGGAAGCCTGAATGGCATGTGGCATTTAAGGTATGAGAAGTCGGGTTCTATTAAGCCCCGGCCTTCTGAGGTCAGCGGCACAGCTGACACGAGGCCAGGTAGCTCCAGGCCACCTAGCCCCCACCCCTGGGAGGCCCACTCAGAGGGTCTTATGAACAAACTCCTCCAGGATGCTGACGCCCTGTCACATCAGAAGCTATTGAGCTATACAACTCTTCACTCCATGAGGAGTCCCTTCCTCCACATCCTTACATTAATTCAGGGACAGGGAGCTCACTACTTCATAAGTCAGAAATGTTCTAACAGTGAGAGCACAGTATACACCAAGCTGATAACTGGCTTCCCGGGTCCTAGTCGGCTTTCTGTGGTGAAACCAGTTAATGTCCATTCTTCCTCTGGGACAATAATCAGGCCCTATCTAAGCATACCTTTCAGATGCCTAGCCTCCCAGTTGTTGTCACTGGGCTGAGAGCTCCAAGTGTTCCCCTGGGACAGTGAGAGAAATTCTCCTGTCCAGCACACAGACTCCAGATCTGGGTCATGGCTCCTCTTCCTGTCTCCCACTCCCATCCGCCACTCATCCACACTTACAATGAGCCAGGCATGGAGTCAAAATGTTACGGCTGGACAGGACCATCATAGCCGGTCTAGTTCAACCCTCTCATTTTACCAGTGAGGGCTCCAAGACTGAGAGGAGGACAACGACTTGTCTCAGGTCACCCAGCAAGTTTGACCCATACGGCTCATTTGGCTCAGCCAGCAATCCCCAATGCACCCTACAGAAAGTAGGGGTGCTGACAACATCACGGTCAAACAGAGGACTCCTTGGGGCCCCAGAATCACTGTAGTAACAGTCACCAGAAGCTGACAGTCCCCCCAGAGCACCCCTGGCCCTGGCTCCCCACCAGAGCTGGGGCTCTGCACTGACATCTAGGAAGTTCTGGGGCCTCACTACCTGCAACCTGCTTGTGGAGCATGGGGAGGGGGGCATGAGAACGGACATCCCACGTCCCTCCTCTGGGTTATTTATAAAGTGTTTTCGGATGAGTCAGGCACAAAGCTGCCCAGCACCAGCAGAGGCTGTTCCCTTGGAAATGCTAAAAATGATCCTGCGCTCTGGAATCCCACCCTGACCCCTACAAGCTTCTTGGAGAAAGTTCCAGGCGGGAAGCAGGACCACCACAGGTCTATGGGACTTTCACGGTGCTCCTACTAGGGGTCTGAGACCCAAGGAGGAACGTGAACTTAGCAAGCTAGTCTCATGGGGACAGATGGGGGAACCCCAGGCACGGGAAGGAGGACCTCGGGCATAGACCGCAGGCGCCTTCCCGGCCAGGGCCACTCCCCCGGCACCTTCCCAAACCACACTGACAGACAAGCCCGAGAAAACAGCTCCACCCCCGCCACCAGGCACTGGCTGCTCCCCACCTCCATTCCCCAGCGTACTGCTCTCCACCTCCACCACCAGACAGGCTGTTTCTATCTCTCTGGAAAGGGAGCAGGAGCCTCCGAGTCTCTCCCTGCTTCCTGCTCCTGGCAGCTCTCTACTTCCTCAGCTGGGCTCCGCCTGCCACGGGCACCCAGGCTGGTGCCACCAGAAATAACTGCCCCTGAACTCCCACCCAGCTTCCCATGGAGGGCGGTCCAGATGCCCCTGCAGGGCGCGTCACTACCCTGGGCCCGCCCCAAGAAGACGCAGGTCCTTCTGCGAGCCTGAACGCACAAGGGGGTCTTGGGAACCCACCCTCTCCTCCGCAGCCTCAGCCGCGGCCCTGGAGGGGCCGCTGCGGGTCTGCTGGGCGGAGCTCCGGAACGCCGGGCCCACTCCGCAGGGGTAGGGAGGGCAGCAGATCCAGAAGCCGCATTGGCCCTCAAGGGAGGCAAACAGTAAACAGCTTGTTACACAACCCGGAGAGAAACAAGTGCTATATTAAGGTACGAGCTGTGCGCCGGGCCTCCTGGCCTCCAATTCTTCCCGACTTTTCTTATCATAAAAGAAACTCATTTTCCTTTTTTAAATTTGTAAATGCAGATAACAAAAAAAAAAAAAAAAAAATCCCCCCCCCCCCCCCCCCCCCCCCGCAAATTACAACGCATTCACTATCCAGCCACCCAAGGACAGCTTTGCCCAAGGCTGCTCTAGGAAGGTCACTAGAACAATCAACGTTCACAAGAAACAAATAGAAAGATTTCAAATCAAGATAATACGAGCAGGGGGCGCCTGGGTTGCTCAGTGGATTGGGCCACTGCCTTTGGCTCAGGTCATGATCTCAGAGTCCTGGGATGGAGCCCAGCATCGGGCTCTCTGCTCCGCGGGGAGCCTGCTTCCTCCTCTCTCTCTGCCTGCCTCTCTGCCTACTTGTGATCTCTCTCTCTGGAAGTCTTTAAAAAAAAAAAAAAGGCATTACTTCCTCCTAGCAGAAATTCAAAAATAAAATATTGGTTAAAAAAAAAAAGATAATACGGACAGTATAACATGTTAGAGTAAAAAAAAAAAAAAATTTTTTTTCAAAAACTATTCAAATGCCTGGAAAATGTCCAGGAAATATACAGACTAAAGGGTTGACACTGGTCAGGCAAAGGGATAGGCCAGAGGGGGAGGAACAGATAAAGGGGGTTTTTTCTTCTAGAAATGTCTTGATTTGAATTGTTACAATAAGCATGAATTTATAGACAATTTTATCATTCTTAATTACTTATAAACTTTTAAAAATTGCTCCATAATTTCCAAAATTTCATAGCACATTATTTTATGTAAAATAATATGCATGTAAAATAATATGCTATAAAATTTTACAGGTCTATGATCCTTGGACTTAGAATAACATGATCTTAAAAACTGAAAGATAGTGCAGCTGGTGTGAATGTCTGGTAGCTTCTCAAAAGTTAAGCAAAGAATTGCCGTCTGACCCAGCAATGGCCCTCACAGGTATGTGCTCAGAAGAACTGAAATTAAGTCCTCAAGCAGAAAATTGCTCACAACTGTTTATAACAGCACATTCTGCAGCAGCCAAAAGATGGAGACAACCCGAATGTCCATCCACGAATGAATGGGCAAACAGACTGTGGCATGTGCATGCAATGGAATATAATTCCGCCACAAAAAGGAATTAGGTACTGACCGATGTTCCAAATTGGATAAATCTTAGAAACATTATGTTAAGGGAAACAAGCCAGACACAAAAGGTCACATATCGTATGGTTCCTTTTCCACGAAGAGACTGGACTAGGCAAGTCCGCAGAGAAGGAAAGCAGATCAGCCGCTGCTGGAGGGGTGGGGAGGGAGTGGGGAGGGAGTCCTTAACAGCCGTGGTGTCCTCCTTGGGCCATGGGCAAGTCCGCAGAGAAGGAAAGCAGATCAGCCGCTGCTGGAGGGGTGGGGAGGGAGTGGGGAGGGAGTCCTTAACAGCCGTGGTGTCCTCCTTGGGCCATGAGAAGGTTTTGAAACTAGAGCAAGGCGGTGGTTGCACAACAGTGTGAAAGCCCTAAAGGCCACTGAAGTGTACACTGTAAAATGTTTAATAGTGTCTTGTGAATTTCACCTCAATTTTTTTTTTTAAAGAAACACTAACTAAAACTCAGTCTCACTTGGCCCTCGTGCCCTCCCCACCCCAGTCCCTGCACCTCACCACCAATCCCTCCTTCTAGGGCTCTAAAGGAGAACCCTACGTGTCCCAGCAGAACAGAGGCACAGGCCCCAGGAAGGCGAAGGAAGACAGAGGAGGGTCTGAGGAGAGAGCACATATCCCTGAGCGAAAGAGGGGAGAGCAGGGCCCGAAGGGAGCAGGAGGACAGAAAGAAGAGGCATGGCCGTGCTTGATTAAGAACCACCGGGCTCTGGGGCACCTGGGTGGCTCAGTGGGTTAAGGCCTCTGCCTTCCACTTGGTCCTGCTCTCTGCCCGGCAGGGAGCCTGCTTCCTCCTCTCTCTCTGCCTGCCTCTCTGCTTACTTGTGATCTCTGTCTGTCAAATAAATAAATAAAATCTTAAAAAAAAAAAAAAAAAAAAGAACCACCCAGCTCTCACAGAACCTTCAGACACTTACATCAGTATTATTACCCCATTCTTTCTTTTAAAGATTTTATTTATTTACTTGTCAGAATGAAGGAGAGAGCACACAAACAAGCAGGGGGATCTGTGGGCAGAGGAAGAAACAGGCTCCCCGCTAAGCAAGGAGCCGGATGCGGGGCTTGATTCCAGAGCCCTAGGATCATGACCTGATCAAGACAGACCCTTAACTGACTGAGCCACCTAGGTGCCCCTATTACCCCCTTCCTTAGACCAAGGTTCTGTGTGACTCTGGGCAGGGCTGAGCCCTCCCGCACTGTGGGGGGCAGTCAGGGGGACCTGACTTGGAGCAGCCCCCAAGCTTCCTGGTCTACTCACCACGACTTCCCAGAGCCAGCCCCCTCCAACTGTCTGTCCCCACTTATCACTGGGGGTTCCTGCTGAAGGCCAGTAAGGAGCATGGGGATGGGGAAGAGGGAGGATGAGGAGACACAGGGCTGCCCGGCCCTGAGAGGGGTTCATCCTACCTCTGCTCCCTCCTTCTCTTCAGAGTCTAGGTGCAACCCTCTGCCGGCTGAGCCCTTCCGTGTGCCTCACCTCAAGGTCAGGGCTGTGTCTAAGGCTTGGATTCTCGTCTAGTCTGCATGGGTCCAAACTCTGACTCAGTGGTTTAATGGCTCTGTGATGTTGGGCACCATTTCCTTAAATGTTAAATGGAGATAATACGGGCCCCAACCAAATGAGAGTGATAAATGAGAAAAGCCTCACAAAGTTTGTAGCACAGTCACTGTCTGACTTTTCTTTTCACCCAAGCATCTCCTGAGATTACCAAAGCTTCTTGGGCGCATGGCACTAGGGCTATGTCTGGGCCCATCTCTCTCTGTAGCTGAAGAAAGTCCCTTGTTTTGATAGATTCTGGTAAATTTGCCAGATGTCAGGAGTACCGGGGGAGGGCAGAATTGCAGAAACGTTGCGGGCCCGTGGTCCAGCCAGCCCTACCCTGGCCTCCCCACCGCCACTGCCTGGTATTTCCCTTTTCCCTTCAGAGCCAAATAGATCAACCCAGCTGCCGGGCTTCTCATACGGCTCCAGATAACCCAATCCCTAATCATTAAGGTCAGTGACACCTGTACCAGGTTTCACAATCACAAAGCATTTCCCCAGATATTACCTGACTTCGTTTTTGTGAAAATCCAGTGAGGCAAAGACCACTGTTTCCTACATTCTAGACAGGGATTAGATATAGATATGTAGATCTAAATCATTCAGGTAATGTTCTTTGTTCTGAACTCTACTTTGTCTGATATTACTACGGCCATTCCTGCTTCCTTTGGACCAGTGTTAGTATGGTATAACTTCCTCCACACTTTTGTGTTGAACATATTCATGTCCTTATATTTAAAGTGTATTTCTTGAAAACAACCAACAAAATGAAAAGGCATCCTATGGCATGGGAGGAAATATTTACAAGCACATATCTGATTAGGGGTTAATATCCAAAATATACGACAATTTCTAAGTGACGTTTAGACCATTTACGTTTAATGTGATTACTGATGTGCTTGGGCTTGAGTCTATTATCTTGCTATTTGAAAACAAACTGGTTTTTATTCCCTTCCCCCCACCTTTTTTTGGATTGAGTATTGTTTTTATGGTTCTATTTTATTTCCTTCATTGGCTTATTAGCTCTAACACTTTGCTATTTGAATGGCTGCTTTAAGTATCATATACATCTCACCCCATCACAGTCTACCTTCAAGCGATACTTGACCAGTTCACGTCCAGTTTAAGAGCCTTACAACAGTATACTCCCATTTCTCCCTTCTGGCCTCTGGCCCCTCTCCCTGGATCACAACCTAGAAACTCACACAAGGTAGTAAGCTAAGATAATCACTGAGCTTGTTGGGGTCACTGAACTTTGTGAGCTAACGTCCAGGTTCTTTAAAAAAACCTTCTGTTTCCGTTATTTGGTCGGGTTGTTGTTTTTTCATTGTTTCAGGTGGAAGGGGAAATCCAGTCCCTCTTACTCCATCTTGGATGGAAGCAGAGGTCCCCACTACATATATGAGGACACCAGGGCTTCGGGCTAAGCTCCTTGCCCAAGGCGAGGTAGCCAGTAAGTGGCCAGGTGGGACTCATGCCAGATCTCCTGACACACCGAACCTGGTGCTCTCTTCCCTGCCCCGCTGCTCCCGCGTGAGCCACCCTGAGAGAGCAAAACGAGCTGGTGGCAGAATACGGCAGACTTCTGCCACCACTGCAAAAAGCTGCTCACAGCGTTGTCACTGGTTTTGGAAGCCACCATGATGATTATTTTGCATAAATTTATCTATTAGATAGCAACTTGCAGCATCTCCCAAGCCTCACCTCAAATGCTCCCTCCACATCTTCAGAAGCTTCTGCAGCAAGTTGCTGTGGTGTCTGCGGTCTGTCCGCAGGGACCCAGGGCTCTGCCGAGGATGCTGGGACCTGCTCCCCACAGGGGTCCTCAGCAATCCACAACATGCTGTGACTGACTGAACAGCCTCCCCTCATTTATGCTCCCCTGAGTATTTTCTGGTTGAATCCAACAACATAATTTGTGGAATTGCTCAGTATCGCTCTTGTATGGGGGGGAGGGGGCGTGCTCAGCTGCAGGTAAGGAAGGAGGGGACTCCCCCCTTACTTCTGATCTCTCTCTGTCAAATAAATAAGATCTTTAAAAAAAAAAAAAAAGGGAAGGAGGGCCCCTCTTCTATTCACACTATTCAACTCACTTTAGGTCCGGGGACCTATTTAGCTTCAAGGAAAGGGAAAGAGAGATTGGCCCAGGCCGACTCTGACCAGAGTCTGACGGGAGAAGACACTAGCATAGCCTTCTCTGCTCCCCACCCTCCGTCCTGTGGGCGGAGAGAAGCTGGGGGCTCCCTTCGTCCCCAAGCCCTCTCCTCCACCAGCTGACGCCTCCAATGTTTAGTTTGAGAAGTCAGTCTGAAAGCAACAGCACTGACTTCCATTCCTACCCACCGCTTGTCACATGCGTATCCCACGTAAGGCTCTGCCATTCCACAGTCGGGGGACACGAATGACGGGATCAACGTGGCCAAGACTCAGGCTCCTCATTTGTAAACTGAGCCTGGGAAGAGTCACCTCCCAAAACTGGTTTTTAAATAGCAAACATGACGCATCTGGCACCGACTGGGAACTTGAAGCTCAGGCTTTCTTTCCACTCTCCTCAAACCCCCTCCACTTCCGTGCGGGTTTTCTTGTATTACCCAGAGAAGTCTGTGTCGTACTTGGAGATTGTTGCTGATGACAAAAATTAATGAAAAGAAAACCAGTAAACACCACCTGTCCTGCACCACCCAGATAAGGGGTTCTGAAACTTTGCTATACACCGGAATCCCCCCCCGGGGGGGGGGGGCTTTAAAAAACCCCTATAGCAGGCTGTACCCCAGATCCATTAAACCAGAAACTCTGGAGCTCATCATCAAGATTTTGGAAAGCTCCCTGGGGCTTCCAGTGTGCAGCCAAGGCTGAGAACCAGAGGGCTGGTCTGAGAGACAGGAATGACCTCAGTGTCCTTCCCTCCTTTGCCTGCTGTCCCAGAGCATGTTGCAGCACGCCACACGTTCCCTACAGCGCAGTGACCAGGACCAGGGTAGGTGCGTGAGACCACAACTAAGGAGGCATTCAGTCTCAAGTCCTTGCATGTGTGGGCTGGGACCTCATGGAACTGAGGAGGGCCCCCTCACCTTCTGCTCCCTAGACACCCCACTCTTAAGGAGCCACTCACTCTTGGGGTCATGCACCCTTCCCTGACAAGGCCCTGAGATGGACTGCCTCCTGACTCATTGCCCAGCCAAGTCCCTGCCCCGGTCACCCCCAGAGACACCTCCCAACCCCTGTTGTTGAAAGCTCCAAAGGTAGAAGTGGCCAAGGGCCCCTGTCCTATCCTGCCCCCCACCCAGGAAAGCATCTTTTCTTTGAACAAATCACCAAATCCTCCTCTGTCCCTGACAGCACCACAGGGCCAGGCCCCATGGCTGGAACCCAGCAACTGCCAGGCCACCTGGCTGAGAAGGTGAAGGAAAGACAAGGTGGCCCTCACCTGCCAGCCAGCCACTGTCCCACTCCCTGGAGTTGGCCCCCTGCCCACAGGACTGTTCAAAGATTCCGGGAAATGACAAGCTTGGCAAAGGCAAGAGTGACCTTTCCTCCAGGTGCAGGGTGGGGACAGGAAGGCTTGAGAGCATGTGAGCCTTGGCCTGCTGGGGGCCTCAGCTGTGCCTTGAAGGAGGGTATTCACAATAAGGGTCCGAGAGGGGAGCTGAAAGACGGAGTAGGGTCCTAAGCCTTGCCCTAGAAAACACGATGTGTCCGACCCCACTGTCCTCTAAGCCCCAGCCGCCTCTTCTTGGTGGTTCTCAAATGGGAGTGGCCTCAACAAGTCCTTGGGGAACTTTCCTCCAGATTCCGCTGCACTCTGACCCAGCACCCCCAGGGGATTGGGATCCAGGCGGCCTGTACTCTGAGACCCACTTCCATGGGCCGTGGTGCCATCACCTCATTTTCTGCTCCCCCACTCACCCCACCCCCGCACATGCCGCAAGTCTTCCCTCTGGAAAGGATGTGGTGAACCCATTCACCCTGAGGAGCAGGAGACTCGGCAGACTGGGAGAAGGCCAAGTTACCGGGAGGTCAAGTGAGGTCAAGACCCCGTGCCCGCCTCTGAGAAGACTGCACAGACCCATCCCATCCAAGGCAGCTCACAGGTGTGCAGGGCCCCACAGGGAAGGGCTGAGGAGGGGGACCAGTCACGCTGCCACAGGGAGCAGGGGGACTGCTGCACGCCCAACAGGCAGGCCTGTCCGGGAGGCCAGGGAGGGGGCCAACCGCTTCTCAGCCCGCCATGTAGCTGCCTCCACGCAGCAGGGCAGACCAGGGCTGCCAGATCCTCCAGTTTGTCAGGGAAGCCAGAAATCAGACTTGTATGGGCAGTTCCCAAGTTTTAAACCATGGGGGCCAAAGCAGGCACATCTGAGGGCCAAATCTGAAGGCAAGCAGGCCACCTGTTTGCAGCCTGACCTAGACAGGGAGCCCCTTGGGCTGAGAGGCCCTGTGTGTCTCCTTACGCCCTTGGTGGCAGCACGCTGCCCAGCGACTCCAGGGGCTCCCAGTAAATGCTGCCACATGAGCAAGTAAGCGAAGGTTACTTCAGCAAGGTAGTCAGGCAAAAGGGGACTTCCCGCCCTACCCCACCCAAGGTCAGCCTGGTCAGGGGGCAGGGTGGGGCCCTGTCTGAAAGCCCCATCCCCCTGCCTCTCAGAGGAGGCCTAGGCTAATGTCCAACTCACCCACACCTGGGTATGGCCCCTTCTAGCATCTCGAGATGTTCTGTGAGCACCCCGTACTCACAGACCTCTCCTGGGTCTCCAGCTTTATCCACTCCTGCCCCAAAGCCTCCCAGTATCTCTTGCCTCCAGCCAGGAGTGGGACCCAGCCCTCCAGGCCCTATTTCATAGGGCCCCCTGCTCACCCTCACTTCAGGCCACTGCTCAGAAACCCAGCCCTGCCCAGGCCCCGTGCCTCGGAGCCCTGCGATGGGAAGAGCAAGCAAAGCCTCCCACCTGCCCCTAGGAGAAGGGTAGGCGGAGGTAAGGCCCAGTCTTGGGGCCGGTGGAGGCGTCTAAGTGTCCTGGGACACCGGCTGCTAGAGGAAGCACATCTGAGGGTTCCGCCCATCTCTGGAGACCAAGCAGACAGGTGTGGGTGAGGAGCACAAAGGGAGGAGCTCGGCCCATCAGGAAGAGTGGCTGATAGGCTGCCTAACGTTGGTCAGAGAAAGAAAAATAGAGGTGAAGGTATTGAGGGGATAAGGTGAGGTACGGGGTGTGAAATGCCGCCTCATATGAAGTTCAAGAGCGAGGTGAGGACAAGCTGGATTAATGGGGTAGGGAGTGTGGGGGGTCGGGGGCTGATGACCAAGGGAACAAGGAAGGCTGTGGATGATGGAGATGTCCCACATCCTGACCTGCACGGTACTTACACCGGCGTATACATACAGAAAAATGAGTCAACTACACATACACTTAAAGATCGGTGCACTTCACTGTATATAAATTTAATCTCCACAATAAAGGAACTAAATAGCAATGAAGGGGAGCCAGGGTGGCTCAGTGGGTTAAAGCCTCTGCCTTCGGATCAGGACATGATCCCAGAGCCCTAGAATCAAGCCCCCACATTGGGCTCCCTGCTGATCAGCAGGGACCCTGCTTCTCTCTCTCCCTCTACCCCTCACCCCCCTCATGTGCTCTCTCTTGCTCGCTCTCTCTCAAATAAGTAAATAAAATCTTTTTTAAAAAATTAAAAATAGCAGTGGAAAAGAGGGCAAAGTCCTCTCACAGATACCCACAAATCAAGAAATTGGAGACCTGGGACCAGCTTTCTGGGAAAGCTTAAAAAGAGGCAGAAAGGCCAATGAGGTATAAGAACGGTGCTCCCAGATGAGGCATGGAACAGATTTCTAGCAAAGTTAGTCAGCCAGCAGGTAGCCAAGTTCAAGTGCAAATACATAATTGAAAATGTGCTCATGAAAGAAGCCTTGAAGGCACAGAGTGACAGTGGCCCCTTACAGCACTGCAGCCACCTCCCTTTAAAGTCCTTTGCCCTCCTATCCTAAAGCCACAGCAACCCTGGGGGGTGGCTATTATGTCTCCGATGCAGCATGGCATAAACAGAGGCCCAGGGAAGTTCGAGGACCTGCCCAGGGTCACACTGGCCACACCAGGACTCAAAGCTCGGCATCAGATTACAGAGTCTATGCCCTTGCTTCTGCCTGCAGAAGAAACCATGCCCATCCCAGGGCGCCCGGGTGGCTCAGTCAGGTAAGCATCTGCCTTCAGCTCTGGTCATGATCCCAGGGTCCCTACTCAGTGGGGAGCCTGCTTCTCCCTCTGCCTGCCACTCCCCCTGCTGTGTTCTCTCTCTCTCTCTTTCTCTCTGACAAATAAGTAAGTGAAATCTTAAAAAAAAAAACAAAAACAAAAAAACACACAGCCATCCCAGGGAAAGTGATACAGACATGTGGAATTCTTTGTCTATTACAAAAATCAATTATAGGGACGGTCATTTTATCCAAACTTGATTTGGGCGATAATTTTGTGTAGGGATTAATGGTCAGCCTTTTCTTCAGAAAAATCTCTGTTCTCAAGAGTTAGGGGTCTGAGAAGCGTCAGGCTGAGAGCTATCCCTCTCTCCTCCATATCCTACAGGCCTGGCAGGAGGGCAAAACATGAAGATTTGTTGAAAGAGGACGTATCTTCCCTTTGAAGATTTTAGAATAAAATCTTGTTTCCTGATAAAAGAGACGCTTAATGGAACTCTTTCCTGCCTTGAATGTGGTTGTGTGCAGCATGATGGCTGGACCTGTGGCAGCTACATTGCCATCAAAAGGTAAGAAACTAAAGTAAGAGGGGCACCTGGGTGGCTCAGTGGTTTAAGCCTCTGCCGTCCGCTCAGGTCATGATCTCCGCATCTGGCTCTCTACTCAGCAGGGAGCCTGCTTCCTCCCTCTCTCTCTGCCTGCCTCTCTGCCTGCTTGTGATCTCTGTCTGTCAAATAAATAAATAAAAATAAAATATTAAAAAAAAAAACTAAAGTAAGAGAATGACTGAGCAGGGAGATCAAAAAAGTCTGGTTCCCTGTTGACATTTTGTTCATCAACTCCGAATCAGACTTAATACTGAGATAATTCAATGTCATCGTGGTTTAAGCCATTGCCTATTTGGGTCTTTCATTACATGTATCCTCTCTGACACAAGGGGCAGAGGCAGATAGCCTACAGGATTCAAGTCACAAGAACAAGACCAGATAAGAAGCAGGGGCAGACCAGTCAAAGACCCAGAGGGCAGCAGGAAACAAACCTCAGAGGCATGATCAGGCCAAGGAATGATTCCTCAGCATTTCCTGCGCTGTCTGGCCTACTGACAGAAGCCTGATGTGCTCCATGGGGCCAGCCTTTGATGTTATTCCAAGTGTCTTTCATCAGTAATTACCCAAAACTAAGGCAAAAGGAACCATGGCCCTTCACAGCCACAGAGCTATGGGGATCTGGGGGTGTCACATACTGTCACCTTGGACAGAGAGGCACTAACGTGCTGGGCAATGAGATCTCTTTTCAAGTCAGCCCAATACAAAAAAACAGCCAGAGTCACTGCATGGTGGTCCATGCATTAATCAGTGGGGCAGCTATGGAAGATCTCTGAGTTCTTTCCTTGTGGCAAATTATTGTAAACTTTTTATATTATAATGACCTGTTAAAGTCGGAAGTAAGCTGCAAAATCCACATGAATTAAAGATCAGACGGGAGGCTTCAGATACATTTCTCCCTGTGGCAGACTCGAATAGTATTCACACTCCTCTGTTGCCAGGGGTGCTGGGGGGTGGGGGGGGTCATCGGACACTCACATGAGCCAATTTATCAGCAGGGAGATTGTAGGCTCAGAGTATCCAGCTGGGGCAGGTCAGAAAGGGCACCTCAAGATCTGCAAGACAAGGGAGTTCAAATTCATGGCCAGAAAAAAAAGCCATGAGTCTGGGAACTGGCTCAGGATCTATCTGAAGGAGGAAATCTGGGTTTAGTGGTAAAGCTGAGCTCTGAGATCCAGAATCACGTGGAACAAGGCAACAGCAGAAGCAAAAAGCAGCAGAAGCATCCCTAAAGAAAGATCTGCTTTGCTGGTCAGTTTCCTCATACCACCTGCAGCAGGTGGGGAGTCCAGCAGAGGAGGAAAGCTTGCTCCAGCTGGTTAAGGACAGGTGGCAGGAGTGTGGCTGAAACCAGGGCTCTCACAGTGACTCAGGCCTCAGGAATGATCATCGCAATCGCTTTCATGCCAGAGCCTCCCAGGTGCCATGCACCACGCTGAATGTCTTTTCCAATCCTCACAAAGCCCCATGATTTCGACCCTATTATCATCGCTACTTAACAGATGAGAAACTGAGGCCAAGAAAGGTTAAGGCAGTTTCCCAAAGTCTCACTGCTGGGAAGTGGCAAAGGCAGGTTTCCAAGCTCAGACTGAGAATCCTCTCTGTAATCTCAAGTGTACTGGGCCTTCCCCTCCATGAGCTCCTCCAACACTGCCGGGTGGCCGCTGCCCGCCCCTCTCACTCCCTCTCCCCGCAGCACTGCCTGGGATAGTGTGGTTGCTGTGGAGTTGTTGATCGCTGCCAGCCGGTGACCTAGTGACACCTGGTATGTGCGCCTTGTCTCCCCAGCAGCTCTGTAAACTCTGTGGGGACCATGACAACTAGGAACACCATCAGCCGCATGTGACAGGAAGCCCAAGGAGGGCTCCCATAATAAAGACACTAGCTCACACAGCCGGAAGCCTGGAGGCAGAGACCTTCCAGATTATGTTAATGTAGTGACTGGCATTCTTTGGGCGTGGTCCTCAAAGGGCGGCAGCAGGGACAGAACAGAGCTGTGTGCACGGACACCTAAAGATGGGTAGGGGCCTTGTATGTCTTCAGAACCGGCCGCTCCCCTGAGTTCCTGTAATGTATAATAAGAAATAGATATTTGGTCTTTGTCCCTGTCTCTGGCACAGAGCTCCAAAGCCTTTGGAATTTCCTAAAGGAGGAGAGCCATCAAGGTGAAAGGAACATCTTTTGTTATTCATGAAGAGGTCCTTTCAACGGCATCTGACTCCACATTAATGAGGTGATCTTTGGAAAGCCCCTAGAACACCAACCACAGGGAAGCAGGGTGAGGGGCTAGTTGTCCAGGGAGCGGTCCTGTGATGAAAGGGTGGGGATTTCAGTCACACCCTCCAACCTCCTGGGGCGGAGGGGAGCCAGGGAGTGGGTTCAATCACCAATGGCCAATGGTTTCATCAGTTCGCCTATATGATAAAGCCTCCATTAAAAAAGAAAAGAAAAGAAAAGAAAAAGCCCTAACTGAAGAGAGTCAGACAGCTTCCAGGCTCACCAGCACATGAGGCGCAGGAGGGTGGCACTCCCAGCAGGGCCCCTTCTGCGCATACCTCGCCCTACGCATCTCTTCCAGCTGCCTGTTTCTGACTCGTATCCTTTTATCATAAACCGATAATCCAGCAAGTAAACTTGTTCTGAGTTGTGTAATCCATCCTAGCAAAGTAACTCAACCCACGGAGGGGATCATGGGACCCTCCAATTTATAGCTGGTAGTTGAGAAGTATGGTAACAAGTGAGAATTGGGTTTGGTTCCAAAGCAGGTGGAAGGCAGGGGCAGTCTCCTAGGCCTGAACCCTTGGCCTATGGCGGCTGAGGCTAACTCCGCGCGGGCAATGTCAGAACAGCACTGAACCTAGGACATCCGGGGGGTGCCCTCCCTCTGGTGACTGGGAGTATCAGAGTAGAGAGTAGAGTGTTGATTGGAGAAGCAGAGTCCTTGCTCTTTTAGGTTCCCCTGCACACAGGTGTCCTGAGGTCTCATGGTCTCACCGGCCAGCTCTGCATCACACGCCCAGACCTAAGATGGCCACGAGCAAGAGGCCTGGGATTATTGTGGTACCCTTGAGTGTACATCACAACACTGGCCCCACACACACCATAAGAGTGTCTAATTCATCACAACGAGACACACACACACACACACACACACACACACACACCCCTTGAGAATATCTGATTTCCTTAGTCTAGAGTGCCTCACCTTATCACAGTTTTCAAACTTCCCTGGGGGAGCTTAAAGTGCGATTTGGGCTCAGAATCACTGGTTTGGGTTCATGAACACTTGGCCTTTGTGGCCAGGGAAGGGGTCAGGAAGCTCGGGCACGAACTAGTCATGTAACCGTAGGAAGATCTCTACCTCTTTGGGCCCGTATTTCCCCATCTGTAAAATGGGGCTAATACAGGCAACTTTATCAGAATGTTGGGAGGAGCAAGTGAAGATGCCTAGAAAGTTCAGAGCAAAGAATCATCATTCAAAAGAGCACCCAGGGGGTGCCTGGGTGGCTCAGTTGGTGGAGTGACTGCCTTCCGCTCGGGTCATAATCCCAGACTTCCAGGATCGAGTCCTGCATCAGGCTCCCAGCTCCTTGGGGAGTCTGCTTCTCTCTCTGACCTTCTCCTCTCTCGTGCTCTCTCTCACTCATTCTCTCTCAAATAAATAAATAAAATCTTAAAAAAAAAAAAGAAAGAAAAAGAAAAAACAAAAGAGCACCCAGGAGAACAAAGTGTCTAGAGATCATACTAGATAAAGACTGGTCAAGAAATTCCAGATTTTGCTCTGATAGTGGCTTTCAGATATCTGAGGAGCTGCCCCCTGGAAGAAGCATTAGGCTTGCCTGGTGTGAGTCTGGAGGGCAGACCCAGAGCCGCAGGGGGGAAATCGCAGGGAAGGAGATATAGCCGTAACCAAGAAAGACTCACCTTCTCCACCAGGAGCAAGAGCCTCACAGGCGGTGACTCTGGAGACCTAGACACCATCAGGCAGACGCTGGAGCCAAGATCCCACTATCTCTGGGTGGTAAGTGCAGGAAATCAAATCAAGGAAACCTAGCCCTAGTTCCCCAAAATACTAAAGAGCTTCTCCCTCACACAGTATTCCTCAAACTTTTACCTGCATAGGAACCACCTGGGAGGCACATCCAAACACCCGACTCCAGTCCCCATTCCTAGAGATTCAAATTCAGCAAATCCAAGCTGGGGTCTTATTTTCAACAGGACGATGCAAGCTCGCATGGCCCAAGCAGCAAACTTGAAGACACCGGGCCTAAACTCCCACCTGCTACTGTTTCAGAGCCCCAAGATGTGCGGCTGAGCCCATAGTTAGAAACACTGTTCGCAGAGAGCCACCTGGAGCTGAGAAAGATGGGCCCAGGGAATCACCCCCACCCTTGAAGGTGCCCAGAGACAGAACAAAGCAGGTGCTAATGAATTCTGGTCCTAAATCAGGAAGTGTGGCATGCAGGCACCTAGGAAGAAGTTATTTGATGTGATTGCTGGGAAGGTCAGAGATGACACAGCACATCAGCGTGCTTCCAACAGGCACCCGCACAGCCAGCCCTCGGGCAAAGAGCTGGGAAGGACACGGAGGGGAAGGCTGATGAGACCCAGCTATAGGGCACCACTCACCTCAGAGTCTTTGTAAATGACACTGTAAGGGTTGGCTCACTGCCTGGGTCCCCGGAAGAGTGTGGCTACCAAGGTCTTCTACATAGCAAAGTCCCCCAGAGTCAGGCCCCAGCCTACCCTACAGGTGGCTTTTTCCCTGAGCAGCACCTCCTGGAGCTGAATTATTTGAAAAAAGAAAAAAAAAAAAAAAACCTGGAAATTCTGTGGCCAAACTTATTCCCAAAGCATCCCAGGCTTCAGCCACATGGCCCTTGCCAGCCTGACCCCGCCCAGCTCTCGCTCATTCTCACAGGCACTCCGCTCCCCAACCTTGCGTGCCTCTGCCAATCCCACTCAGCAAATGTCTCTTCTCCTGGGAAGCTTTTCCCAGCACGCTGGACACATACACCGCAATCTGTCCTCCCTCCTCTGGGCATCCCCAGCACCTGCTGCAGAACCTAACACACTCCCATGCAGCCTCACAAGGGATGGGGTCTTTGTGTGGTCTGCTGGTGTATCCCAGGCACCCAGAATAGTGGCTGGCACATAGAAGGGGCTATGTAAGCATTTGTTGAATAAAGTAATGAACTTTCAAGACAGAAGCTGCCAGCCACTTCAACCAGGTGAACCAGCAAATCGCCTTGGGTTCAATGTTCTCAGTTTGGGGAATAGACTCCTGGGAAGCCCTCTTCATGATGCAAAGTTAAGAGAAGGAGACGTTCATCCCCCTTTCTTAACCATTCTTAGTTCTCGGGCTGTAGGAGGTCCACTTATGGCCCAACAAAGACGATTGCTCTCAATGTCCTACAGACTCAGAGAAGATTACTGAGGAGCGGTGGGGGGGGGGGGGGGGTATGTAAATTCACAAGGGGTCCAAGGGGTCCAAAAAGTCCACTGAAGAAAGCCCTGCCCCAGCTCTACACCCTCAAAGGGGACTGTGATGAGAAGTTCTCCAGCAAAGGGGTTTGATGCTGGCTGAGTTGAGCCCTACTCCTGGGCCCTGCCCTCTCAAGGAAGGAGAACAGCTTGGGACCAAAGCCGACTCTCTCCTAGGACCCAGCCCCTTGGGTGCTGAGTGAGCATGAACTAACTTAAGGACAGGCAGCCCCACAGCCAGCGGGAGACCCAGGCCACCGCATCCCTGCGGCAGCAGGTGGGGAAGTACAGGGCCATCCAGGACCGGGGCCAACAGCTGAACCCCTGAGAGCTGGAGGCCATGCGCAGACAGGTCAGCCCCTCCAGCCCCATTCCCACGCTGCGCTCCCCAGAACGACCCAGCCCATGGGACAGAGTAAGCGCCATGGATTCTGGGATAATTCAGAAATGGAGAGGAAGCCTCACTAGGGAGAGACCAGCCAACAGATATCTTTTCACATGATTAATTGGAAAAATAAGAGCCATGATTGCATTTTGGCAAGCTGGTAATTTAGCGCCCATTCAAACCATTGTTTTTTAATTATTTACGCAACGTGTATTTAGCAAGGATGAGGAGAAACTGATTTTCTCTTATAAAACTTGAATACCTTTCTTTAAGTTTAAAATAATGGATTTATTGCATGCATTTATTATAGGCAATTTTCTAAACCAGACAGCTTCCTGGGACGCAGAGACACCATTTAAAATTTAGATGCTAAAATAAATCACTTGTTCCTGGTAAACAGCTCTGCGCAGGCATTCATCAGCTTCATGGTCTCAACTGGCGGGAACCAGTCACCGCAGTGACCTGCAGAGGGGGCTCCGGGTAGGGGCTGGCCGGCTGCCCGCACAAACTCTAGGAAGAGGAGAACCACCACCTGCACAGAAGTAGGTCGGCACCAGCGAAGAGGGGTTTTGTCCTGTTTCTTCACTTCCCCTCGAGCACAATTCTACAGGCCAAGCTAAACCAATTCATTTAGGTCGAGGGTCGGCAATCTTTTTCTGCGAAAGGCCAGATAGTAAATATTTTAGGTGTGGAAGGCCAAGAGACAAAACTGAACAACAGTTCTAGCTAAAGGGCTACATGGTCTTTTTTTTTTTTTCTTCCACATTTACATTTAAAGCTGTGAAAACCATTCTTAGTTCTCGGGCTGTAGGAGGCCAGGTGGTAGGCTGGATTTGGGCTGTGGGCCATCGCGTGCCAACTCCTGATTTAAATCAGGCAGTTATCAAAGGAATATGGAACCTGATGGCCCAGGCCCCAGGTGTAGGACCTACTAAAGTATTGTTTTGTTGCCTTTATTAGGGCAATTTCATTGTTGATAACTGCTTAAAACAATCCCGAATAAAATCAGGATATGCCCGATGTTTGCAGAGCACTTTACAGCTTCTTCCCCATCTTAATAAATGCCACCATCATCGCCAAACCCAACACCAGTCGTCCTTAATTCTGTTCATGCCCTTCCTTTCTCCTTCCAGCAAGCTCTGAGGGCCCTCGTCCAAAACAGATCTCAGAACTGACCGCGGGACTTAAACAGCTGCTCGCACACCAAGTTCACAGCCCACACCTCGTTGTAGCCAAAAGGTAGAAACAGCCCAAATGTCCATCCACAGGTGAATGAATGAACACAATGTGATCCATCCACACCAGGGAATATTATTCAACCTTTAAAAGGAATGAAGTTCTAATCCATACTGAACCTTCAGGATATTATGCTAAGTGAAAAAAGCAGTCACAAAATGACAAATATTGTATGAGTCCTAGAGTACCGAGAGCAGTCACACTCATCGGGGCAGCAATGGAATAGAGGCTGCGAGGGACTGGGGTGGGAAGGAGGGACGAGGAGGTAGTACTTAAAGGGTACAGGTGATTAAAAGAAAAAGTTGGGACGATATGAAAGTTCTAGAAATAGATGGTGGTAATGGTTGCATACATTGTGAATGTCCTTAATGCCTGAATTATATGCTTAAGAATGGCTAAAATGATCAAGTTTACGTGTACCTTCTGACAATTCTAAAAATTAAAAATCAAAAAAAATTTTTAACACACCCAGCAGTGCCATCTCCCTTGCCACCACCTAACACAAGTGACTATGATTTCTGGCCTCTTCACTAGTCTCTTGGTGTCCCTTCTTGTCCCCTACACTGCACTGCCCACAGAACCACAGAAATTAGGAACCCACTTTCTTCCTGGAAACTCTCCAGCGGTGTCTCCCCGTGCTCCTCCATGTGTGGGCAGCAGACCAGCCACATCAGCAGCTCTGGAGAGCTTGTCTGAGACACAGCATCTCGGACCCCAGCCCAGAACATTCTACGCCTGTGAGGAACCGCAGACACGGCTGGCTTGACCCACAGTCAGCCGCCCACCCTAGCTCTCCTGCCTGCCTCCATGCCAGGGCCAGAAAAGCTCCTTCCTATGCTGGACTCCCTTCCTGGCCTCCTCTGCCGCCAAGAGTGCTCTGCTTAATGAGAAGTGAGCAGAATCCGCTTTACATGTAGATTAGGGTGTCTCGAGCTGCTACAACCACTGACAACCAGCCAGGACAGGCCCAGGGGTGGCAGGGTGGCAGCCCAAACATCAGCAAGCCTTGAACTTGCTGCAGGCTTCTTTCCAAGTAAGGAAAATAAAAATAAACTTCTATTTGTTTAAGCCACTGGGGGTCTGGTTTTCTGCAACACATGTATTTCTAACCAATACAACCCGATCCCCATTGCCCTGAGAATAAAGTCCAAGCTTCCCTGCCCATGTCCACAAGACTCCTGATCCACTCTGTCCCCTTCTCATACTGCCTGCCCCTTCCCCTCACCAGGCTCCGCCCCCAGCCAGCCCTTCCTCTCTGTCCCTCATCCATAACTCCCCACAGCTGGCTCATTACGTCAGTAGGTTCCCCCCAAGTGTCACCTGCTCAGCGGGCCCCTCTCTCTGAGCCCACCCGAAGCAGAGTGAGACCCATCACCTCTCTTACTGAATTTAGAGCTGAGCACTACAAGGAATCACCATGCTTATCATTCATCGACTTGGTTATTATGTGTCTCCCTACCCATCCCCCATTGGCGCAGGACGCAGCCAACACAGAGAACTGGCCTATTCTGTTCACTGCGGCACCTCTGGTCTCCAGAAGAGTGACCGGCACAAAATCAGGGCTTGATAAATCACTGTTGATTGAATAACAGATGAATTTACAAATGTTCGTTACATCTCTAATTCAGTCTGTGCTAACCACGACCCTGTGACGTCATCAGGATGAGAGTATTTAAAGCCTTTTTGCCAATGACTGAAAGAAAGGCCAGCGAGGTAAAGCAATTCACAGCTGCTCCGTGGCACGGAGGTCCACACAGGGACACCACAGGATCCGGTCCCAGACTCCACCCTTCGCTGCACGACCGTGAGCAAGTGACTTCACCCTCATCATGCAGTTTCCTCTTTGAAAACAGGACTGATGTGTCCTTCCTCATGAGATGAAAGGAGATAGTTCATACAACACACTTGGCTCAAAGCCCGGCACATAGTAAGCACTGAAAATGAATAGTTCTTCTCATTGTTAATTCATCGTCATTAATCATTGACATCTATAATGAGCATGCTATTATTATTATATTAGCTTAAATGTTATTCTCAGTGATGATGAATGTCACAACCAGGACCGGTGCTGGGGTCCCCCACCAGCCCCTGTGGCCCTCCAGCCACAGTCCCCACTCTCCCTCTCCCCTACCCTGGCAGCAGGGAGCCAAGGGCAGCAGGAACAGGACTGTGGCAGGGGGTCAGAGGTACCCCGAACAGGGGTTCTGTTGGCTTCACTCTGTGCCTTCCAGACCCAGCCCTGCCTGCCCGGCCAGGGAAACTCATTCCGTTCACACTGGGTGCACCCCTTCCTCAGCAACAAGTGAGTCAGGCTCTGAGCTGCTGGCTACCTCAAGGGAGCCTGTTCACGAGCCCCTCAAAACCTCCCTGCCTACGGCCTGGGGGCTCCAAGAACGTTTCACCTCAGACTGGGTCCACTCATCCCTCGGGCTCCAAGACACAGTCGAAGGCAAGACTCATAGCAGCACCCGCAAGACCACACCTGCCTCTGTTTGCACGGGGGCAGGGTAGCGGCTCTCTGAGCTCCAGACCTGTGAGGGCCACAGCAGAAGGCAGCAAGGGGCCCGGGTGCCCATTCTGAGTGGAGCTCGGCTTGGCTCTGGTTGCTGTGTGGCCTCAGCTGGCTCACTCCCCACTCTGTCTGGGGACAGCCTCTCTTCACCATGGGGTGGCAGAGCACAAGCCTGGCCAACTGGGGTAAGTTGCTTAAGCCCCGGAAACCGCAGAGCACGCATCAGAATCTCCCGGCCCAGAACAAAGAGGCGAGCTCTGCCCAGAAGCGCAGGGACCACCACTTACTGACCGCCAACTACATGCCAGCACCACTCTCCATGCTCTCCCAGTACCAGGCAACACGGTGAGCCAGGTCCTATCGGAACCCACATTGTGCATGTGAGCAAACAAACAAGACAAAAAGGTCTTGTTCAATGTCACACAATTAAATTAGTGTGGGAATCAGGTTTGAACCCGGGCCACAGGATGCTCGAGCCTCACACTTCCTCCCTCCGGCTCCATCAGAACCCACTGGTGTGAACACACCATGACCTAGCTAACCGCCACCCCCTGGCAGTGAGGGACTGGGCCCAGGTTCTTTGATCAGCCCTGCCAGACATAGCATCTGCTACCCCAAAGGTCAGATGGGCCCCACTTATGAGATCCCGCCAATGGACATGGGAGCCGCTAATGAGGGCATCCTGACAGACAGAGGCCAGTATGCCAGCTTCTCAGGAGAGGGCTCAGGTCAGGGGCGCAGTGAAGGGCCTTGGGGAGGGGCAGTGGGCCCCTGCTGGGACCAGGTGTTCTGGGTTTTGGCCTCCCCTCCTTCTCATTCCTTGGAAAGTTCTGTTCTGGGCCTTCTTCCTTCTGTCCTTCCTCCTTCTCTGACCACCTGGAGCCCAGTGACCTTGAGTCTAGCTGCATAATGATTCCTTTCTTCCTCCAATGCTAGAGGACTGAAGATGCAGACGCTTGCCTCCCATTGTCCCCTCTCTGTTTGTCCATTTGACAAAGGAAGTCACTGAGACTCAAGCATCAGGGAATCACAGGCTCTCACAGAATGCCACTCTTAGAAGGACCTCAGGATCTTCCTGTCCAGGGGTCCCAACAGGGAGCAGTGCTGTCCCCTAGGGGTAGTTAGAAAAGAGTGGGGTTGTTTTGGTGGTCACAACGCCTAGGGATACTATTGGCGTGGCCCAGAACATGAGGCTCTGCACTGCATTAGAACAGTTCTGCAAGGTGAAGATTTGGGGTGCCACCCAAAATGCCAGCAGTACCCCCTGCCCATTGCCATCAGTTTCTATAGCAAAGGAAACTGAAATTCAATGAGGAAAAGTGATTCAGTCAAGGTCACTGTGGCAGAAGCTGCCAGTTGCCTATTGGTTTCCTTTTCCCTTGTCTTCCTTATAAAAAGAGCCCTCCAAATAGCCAAGTGCCAAGTGCCACCCAGCTCAGAGATTCCGTCTCCCCATTTCCCCAGCAGCCCCATGTGAGTGGCATGCAAAGCCGGGACCATGAGATTAAGCAGGCATACTGGGCTGGACTGCCAAGAAGGCTCCCTGAATGGGAGGGTTGCCCTTTTCCTGACTTCCTCCTCCTCCTGCATAAACCTCAGAGGGAGCCTGAGCCGGAACTCGGGCCATGAGACAACGCACGAGGGATAGAAGAGCAGCAAGATGGAAGGGTCTGAGGCCCCGAAAAGTGTCAGATGTCGGTTACATGAAACAAAAGTAAACTCCTTTTAAAGCTACTGTTATTTGGGAGATTTTCCTAAATTGATATAATCATGTAACTCGTCCAGATTAATATCCCGCAAACACGGTTTAAGCATCTAAGTATGTCAAGCAGCATGTTGGGAATTTCAGTCATTATCTTGGGAGATAATCTTAGGAGATCTGATTCTTAATCCCATGATCTGTACAAACTATTAAGAACCCAAAGGCCTAAAAGAGGAAATAACTTCCTTATCCACGGCAAGGAAGAGGCAAATCCAGGACTGAAACCAAATCTCTTGCTACTTCTGCTGGTCTGAGAGATTAACTCTATGAGGATGGCACCGCTCATCCCCATGACCCACACAGATGTGTTCCTGGGCAATCCATATGGGCTCTTTGTAATGAAAATAAGCCCAGGAAAGGAGCAAGATCTCCTTTAGTGATTAAGGCCAGGGTTACTGTTTCTCAAGTAATAAGGTCATGGTCACTCATTCTTCATGTGAACTGCCGGTCACAGTGAACAAAGTAATTCAGGCTGGTTCTCCACTGAGGACAATGAATGGATGGTGGGCCAAAAACTCAGACAAACATTGTCTTAAAAACACTAAAGACTACAAAGTACTGAGGAACTGCCAGGCTAAGATCTGGGAGAAGACAAGGATTCAGAGATACGCCCAGCCTACCAGTTGCTTTTTCCCAGAGGACATTGGCCCACCTGAAAGAAACAGGCACAGGGAAAGAGCTGGGCTGTGGGTAACATCAGTGCCAAAGGAAAGAAGTGAAAATGAGAGCCTATGTCGGAGGCTGAAACTCTGAAAACACATGCCCTGCACAGAATTGGGACAACACACCCTAGATGGGGTGCAGAAAAGTTGGGGAGTGAACTTGACATAAATCAGCCCTCACAAGACTCCCACCCTGATTTCTTACTTGGCAGCATCAAGCCTTGGAGTTGAATTGTACTCGTCCCAGAACAGTAACTCCCAAGCTCTTGGCTGAAGCAAATAAAGATACTTTCTGGATTTTGAATCCTAGACTTCAAAATATTATTCCAACCTCCATAAGAAGAACCAAAGAAACAGCAGACCACAGAAACAGACCTAAAAGTACATGAAGTATTGGTATTATCAGACACACACTAAAAACAACTGTGTGTACTGTGTTCAAAGAAAGAAAAACAAAAGCAAACTTGAAAAACCTGGCAGGGAACTAAAAACTGTAAAAAGTGACATAGCAGATTGGAAATGAACCAAATAGAAATTCCAGCTCTGAAAAGAAATGAAATTGGGATCTCAAGGCACAGGGTGGACAGCAGATTAAACATGGCTAAAAAGAGAAATAGTGAACTGGAAGTTAGGTGGAAAGAAACTACCAAAAATGCAGCCCACAGAGATTAAACATGGAAAATATAATAGCGAAGGAGACCTAGAACACAGAGCAAGAAAGAGTAGTATACTTTTTTAAAAAAGATTTTATTTGTTTGTTTATTTATTTGGCAGAGAGAGAGAGAGATCACAAGCAGGCAGAGAGGCAGGCAGAGAGAGAGGGGGAAGCAGGCTCCCTGCTGAGTAGAGAGCCCGATGCGGGGCTCGATCCCAGGACCCTGGGATCATGACCTGAGCCGAAGCAGAGGCCCAACTCACTGAGCCACCCAGGTGCCCCAGAGTATCATACTGTTAATAAAAGTCCTAGAAGGAGAGAACAAAAAGCATGTGACCAGGTGTTCCTCACATGAATCTATTCTGTGGGAGTTTGTTATAGTAATGAAATGTTTTTGCCCTTAAGTAAATAGAACACTGGTCACAAGCCCTGAGGGGGAAAAAAAAAGCCTAAAGTTACCCTCTGTCAAAGCTCTCTGCTAATTTTCAACCAGGCAAATCCTGAGGAGGGATGCCCACTGGCATCTGACCAAAGCCTGAGATGACAGAGTTTTGCAAGGCATGGAAAGGGGCCTGGAGTTGGGAGGTCGGAAGAGTAGCTACAGAGAGCAGGGTGGGGACACCAGACAGGGAGGTTGTTGAGAGACATCAGAGGGAGGAGCCCGAGCACTCTGGGAAAACCAAGTAAAGACCTCGGAGGGGACCCCAGGAACACCTCTGAAGGGTTAAACTGCAGTTTACGCATCTGGTTTCCAGTGGCCTAGTCATACAGATCCTCAGGTGGGGTCCTGTCACCAGGGTGGGCCTCTCAAGCCAAATCTAAAGCAGCTCCAGCTCACCCCTCCCCCACGCATAGCCCTCAGTGGTCCACAGGGAATGCGAACACCTCCTTTGCCTCACTATCCACAGAAGCTCCCAGAGCAGATCTTCGCTTCCGTACTCCTCACTCTGCTTTCTCAAGTTGAAAGCCACATATCCACCTTTGGACTCCCTAGACTGATGCCAGACATAGCCTCCTGGGCACCCCACCCCTGACCCCAGGAGACATATATCATGTTCCCCCGGCAGTCTCCATGAAGTTCACCATGCCAGGTTTGAGGTAAGAGGAAACCCTCCCTTTGGGTTTGGGGCCCCAACTGCCCAAGGGGTGGGGACTCATAACACAGCTTTTTACAGAGAAATTCTCTCAAAAGTCCCCCAGATCTCCAGTTCGTAATCCTCTTTAGTCCTCAGTGTACCGGAGCCCTTCCTGGTTCTCAACCACAGTGTATGGCCTACAAGTCCTCTGCACTGGGAGTCTTTGTCTTCAGGCCTCAGCCAAAACTGCAGTAGGAAGAGTCCTGATTTCATGTCTCATTATGTGTGTCACTCTAACTACATAGAAAATTCTAGAAGGAGACACAATACAATGCTAACAAGAGTAATCACCAGAATTTGGGGTTGTGGGCGAGTTTTGTTTTATTTCACTTTTATGCATATTTCAGACTTTCTAAGACACATTGTTTTACAGACCAAAAAAAGAAAAAAGAAAAAAAACTAATAGAAGATGAAGGCGGGAAGGAAGAAAATGTGGTGTCTGAAGCAAACATTGTTGGGTACCCACCCAACCACTATGTCCCCATGCCATCCTCATTAAATAACCCTTCAAAAATTGTTTTCCTGGGGCGCCTAGGTGGCTCAGTGGGTTAAGCCTCTGCCTTCAGCTCAGGTCATGATCCCAGGGTCCTGGGATCGAGCCCCATGACAGGCTCCCTGCTGAGCAGGGAGCCTGCTTCCCCCTCTCTCTGCCTGCCTCTCTGTCTACTTGTGATCTCTCTGTGTCAAATAAATAAGTGAAATCTTTATTTAAAAAATGTGTTTTCCTGTGTCAGGCAGCTTGAGTTTTCCAGGAGGCTGGACTGTCTTCTGCTCCAAAACTGACACTTGTCATCATGTGTGGCAATTCCCCCTCGCCAGGGACTGACTGCCCTAGGAAAGCACACGCGACTCAAGAGAAGAAACTGTGACACATCCAGGCAACAGGATATTATTCAACGAGACAGAGAAATAAGCCGTCAAGCCACAAAAAGACATGGAAAAGTTTAAATATGTTATCGCAAAGTGAAAGAAGCCAATATGATTCCAGTTCTATGACATTCCGGAAAAGCAACACTATGGAGGCGATAAAAAAGATCAGTGGTTGCCGGGGGTGATGGAGGAAGGAGGTGAAGAGTTGTGAAGAGTTGGCACACGGGATTTTAGGGCAGTGAAATGATTCTGCATAAACTACAGTGGCGGATTCAGAGCACGACAACAGCAAGAGTGCACCCTCACGTAAACGACTACGGACTGAGTGACGATGGACATAGGTCCCTCACCTGTCTGGATGGACCGCTGTGGCGGGGGATGCCCACGGTAAAGGAGACTGTGAGATGTGGGGTGGGGAAGGGGGGGGCATCTGAGAACCCTCTGTATTTTCCCCACAGTTTGGCTGTGAGCCTGAAACTGCTTAAAAAAACAAAGTCTGTTGAAAATAAAAAGTTTTGAAAAGACACGAAAAGAGAAATAGTTCCTTTCTTGCCTGTCAGCAACAGGGCCTCATGAGGTGCGAAGCACCCCCCACCAACCCCCGAAGTGACCCCCGATGGAAAGACGGAGAATAGGGAGAATTGAATTCCGAGCTTGTGGGCCACACAGCACAAGCAGTCAAAAGAAGTCAGTCTCCGGGGCACCTGGGTGGCTCAGTGGGTTAAGCCGCTGCCTTCGGCTCAGGTCATGATCCCAGGGTCCTGGGATCGAGCCCCACATCGGGCTCTCTGCTCAGCAGGGAGCCTGCTTCCATCTCTCTCTCTCTGCCTGCCTCTCTGCCTGCTTGTGATCTCTGTCAAATAAATAAATAAAATCTTTAAAAAAAAAAAAAAGTCAGTCTCCACTGTATGATCACCAAGCAGCAATTTTAAGCTACATTAGCAATAAAATAACTCTTCCCTAAAAAAGGCTGTTGTTGGTCTAAGTTCTAAACCAAGTGCTGCTGTTACAGTTGTGCTTTAATACATGTGAACTTCCCCTTGGCTGGTCTTCAGGACCTAGCCTTTCATAAGCACGCATTCCACCGGACAGCTAACTCAGAAAGTTCCCGGTTATTTGGGCAGTCTTTGATACAGACAGACTTAGCTGCGTGTGCGTATTTTCTTTTTACTTAATAGACTTCATTTTTTTAGAGCAGTTTTAGGTTTACAGAAAAACTGAATGCCCATGCTCTCCCGTATTATTAACGTCTTGCATTGATGTGGTACATTTGTTGAACAGATGAACCAATATTGATAGGCTATCATTAACTAAAATCCATAGTTTACATTAAGGCTCACTCTTTGCAGGGGAAGTTCTATGCATTTTAACAAATGTACAGTGTATTCACCGTTCAGGTATCATAAAGAAGAGTTTCATGCCCTAAAAATCCCCTGTGCTCCACCTACTCAGCCCCTCCCGGCAACCACCGATCTTTACTGTCTCCCTAGCTTGGCCTTTTCCAGAATGTCACTGAGCTGCAATCACACAGTACGCAGCCTTTCCAGACTGGCTTCTTTCCCTTAGCAATACGCATTTAACATTCCTCCGTGTCTTTTCATGGCTCGATAGATCATTTCTTTCTCTCACTGAATAACATTCCACTGTCTGGTTATCTCACAGTTCATCCATTCAACTGCTGAAGGGACATCTTGCTTGCTTCCCACATGTGTGCTTCTAGGATGAGCTCCTAAGCAGTCAGAATCATTCAGATGCAGTTTGTGTCCCCAAACCCTAGGATGTTGGACATTCCCGCCTTTCAACGGTAAATCCAGAATAAAGAATGACAGCCAAAGAGTGTGAAAACAAAACAAAACAAAATAGAACTTGAGTTTCTTCAATTCTGTTTTTCTCTAGGACTACTTGGAGGTTTGCGTTGTGTTTAAAATCCAAAACTGTGAAGCAGAATGAGAACTGACAAATAGAATGCTTTTGTTTGGTAACCACAATATTTATTTATACGTGAAATATCCTACCGAATTTGAACAGTAGCTTGAAAATTGAAATTTCTTCTGTTTGCTTCTTTCAAGACTGTACAACAAATTAAGAAAATAATTATTACTAGGACGCCTGGGGGCTCAGTCAGTTACGCATCCAACTCTTGGTTTCAGATCAGGTCATGATCTCAGAGTCTTGACATTGAGCCCCATGTTGGGCTCCACACTCAGTTCAATCTGCTTGACATTCTCTTCCTCCCCCCGTCCCTCCCCACTGCTATGCTAGCTCTTCCTCTGTCTCTAAAATAAATAAATTAATTAATAAAATCTTTTTTTTCAGATTTTTTATTTATCAGAGAGAGAGAGAGAAAGTGCAAACACATGCATGTGTGCAAGCACAAGCAGGGGGAGGGTCAGAGGGAGAGGGAGGAGCTGACTCCCTGCTGAGCAGAGGAGCCTGAGATGGGGGTCCATCCCAAGACCCTGGGATCACAACCCCAGCGTAAGGCAGCTGCCTAACTGACGGAGCCCCTCAGGTGCCCCAATAAATAAAATCTTTTTTTAAAAATGAATTACTACTGATTATTACATGATTATTAGTCAAAATAAGTTCATTATGTTCATAACCCTCAAATGGCCTCTGAGATTCCTGCCACCTGGTGTAGTGGCCTGAATAATCCCCTCACCTTAAGTGTGGGTGGGACCAGTGAATATAATGGACTATTACAATCCCTTGACTTTGAGTTCATCAAAAGGGAGATTATACTGGGTGGGCCTGACCTAATCAGGCGAGTCCTTTTAAAGAAAGGTTTCTCCTGCTGGCCTTGAAGACACAGCCTCCATGAATTCCACAGCTATGAGGAAGCTAATTCTGCCAAAAGTCACACATGCTTGAAAGAGGATGGGAAGCCTCTGATGACCCCACTCCCAGCTGACACCTTGATCACAACTTCATGAGTCCCTGAACATGAGCAGAGGACCCAGCTAACCCATGCTGCATCCCCCCACCCAGACTGACAGAGACTCAGGTTATAAATATGTGCTGTTTCAAGCAGCTAAATCTGTGGAGATTTGTTACAGCAGCAACAGAAAACTAATACGTGCACCTGAGGCCTCCCGGCTGGCCAAAGACTCACCCTACGCAGGAAATCCACACGACGGCCTACACAGGCCAGAACGGAGAGTT
The DNA here is from genome assembly GCF_922984935.1 of Meles meles. Classification (NCBI taxonomy): domain Eukaryota; kingdom Metazoa; phylum Chordata; class Mammalia; order Carnivora; family Mustelidae; genus Meles; species Meles meles. The sequence goes on along the minus strand of NC_060078.1, from coordinate 57,279,968 downwards.
AGGTGTCCTGGCCAGGATCCCACTGTTAGCAAGTGGCCGAGCCAGGCTGCAGGCCAGGCCTGTCTTACTTGGGCCCTGGTGGGTTGGCTCCACCGCTGATCCTGCAGGTGGCTGGTGGACGCCAGCCACGCCCTCCCTGCTGTCACTGTCCAGTTGTTATGGTGACTTGCAGTGATTTCTGGTGACAACAGGACCCTGCAGCTAAGAAGGGCATGTGGGGGGGTGGGCAGTCCCCTCACAGACTCATCAATGCTCATCCTCGACCCCAGCAGCTTACCGGGAGACGCGGGTCCCCACTCACGGCCTGGCCCAGCCCCCACTTACTCCCTCCGCAGCACACTTGCCGGGACCCTTCTGTACTGCTCACCTTGGCCAGCCTCCCCACCGGCAAGTCAGCCCTGTGACAGTCCGCATCTGACAGTCTGCATCTGACGTGGGCTCCCAGTGCCTGTCGGGACTCTGGGCACGCAGGAGGCACTCACTCCAAGACACTGGCTGAGTGGATCAGAGTGAAAAAATGGTAACTTCTCTTCCTCCTCTGGATCCCAGGGGCTGCAGGTGCTGAGACACATTCTGAGGCCCAGGAAACTCCATCCTTTCTCCTCCTCTCCCACGGCCTCATCTCCTGGGCTCCAGGGCTCCCGACACTGCTCCCTTGTGGGGGATACGGGGAGATGAAGCCCACTCTTCCCAACTGTGCTGCAAATCACCACACTCCACCCCACTGAGGACCTTCCTGGACAGAAGCAGCCCCTGCCCAGCGGCCTGGAGCCTCCCAGGTTCCCAGACACTGCACCTGCTCCCTCTGCTGGCAGAAATGGGCAAGTGCATGGAGAGCCGCACTCTGGGGAGATGCTGGCAAGGCAGGGAAGGCAGAAGGAACCTGTGAACCTAGAAAGACTCAGGGTAGGAAGGTGTTAGGGGAGGTCAGGAGTCTGGCCTGAGTCAGGCCTGTGGGTTTGGGAGCCCTGCGGCTTGGGAGCCTGGAGCACATTACCTCCGCCCCACCCGCAGGGCTGGCGAAGCAGCATCATGCCATAGGAGCTCTCTGCTGAGCACGGGCTGGATGGGAAACTCCAGACCAGGACGGAGACCTTGCTTCCACTGGGAGAGCACATTACTCACAGGGAAGGCAACCCTCGAGTTACTTGGTTTCATCCCGCGATCCTAACACCTAGTGCTGCACACACGCCTACTACACACGCCCCTCGTCTATGCCTGCCGCAGTCACGCCGGGTGGATGCTTACTTCTGCCACAGGATTGAGGAAACTGAGACATAAAGTAAGTGGCAGAGTCAGAATTCGGACCCCAGTCAAGGCGGCTCTACAAGTCCTTGTTCTTCGCGTGACCTGTGCACGCTTGCCTCATATACTATTTCTAGTCCTAATCCAAGAAGGCCTCACTACTCTCGATGGTCACATGGGGCTTCAAAGCCAAGGCTGGCTGGGGTGCAGCTGAAACTAGGGGTGGCACCTGGGGTGGAGAATGGCATGGTCCCAGGACAAGGCAACACGATGGGCACCTCCTGGCTGGGTGACCTTGGGCAAATCACTTAACCTCTCTGAACCAATACATTTTCATCTGCAAAAGAAACATCATTCCTGACTTAGAAAGCAGTTGTACAGATTAGAGATTCCCAGTGTCCAGATCCCTGGTCCCAGAATAGCTGTTGCTGCTCGTGGTTACCGCGGCGTCACCAGGGGTTCTGATATTCCTCCCTTCCCTTGAACGCAGGCCAGCCTTGCTGCTGATGAATGGAATCAAGTGCAAGTGAGGGTGGGTGTTTCAGAGAGCAGGCAGTAAAAGGTACATTCCCTCCATGTCTGCTTCTAGATCAGTAGCTCCAGGGAAGCCAGCTGCCATGTTGTGGGGACACTCGGGCTGTCCATATGGCTTCCGCTAGCAGCCACATGCGTGAACTTGGAAGCAGTCCTCCAGCCCCAGCCAACAGCTTGACTGCAACCTCATCAGAGATCCTGGGTCAGAACTACCCATCCATGCCACTCCTGAGTTCCAAACCCACAGACGCTGGGGAGATCATAAACGTTTGCCGCTCTAAGTTTGTTGTTTATTAGTTATAAAAATAGAAATAACATCCTTTAGAATCAGCATCGTTGGACAGCCGCTGCTAGGGAGTCAAGCTGCCCCAGGCTCCTTCATAGCTGTGATCACAGGGACGTCTGCATGGAAGAGGTTCCCGGCCGTGAAAGAAAGAAGGATAACTAGTATTTACAGAGCACTTGCCATCAGCCAGGTGTGGAGCCAAGCACTTTCCATTTATCCTCCTAACACCACCCTCAAGAGGGAAATGCTATCACCTTCATTGCACAGATGGGGAAACTGAGGTACCAAAGGTTGAATAACCCACTGAAGATCACACAGGGCAGGATCTGCATCAAACTCCAAGTGCTTAACCGGTATGCAGTGTGGCCCCCTGAAGGGCACAGAGGCTCAAAAGCCATTCCCTGCTCCTGTCCCACACAGGCCCCTGCCACTGTCACCACACGCTTGCTCTCTCCCGTGAGCGTGACTGACACAGGCTCCGGGACAAATCCCACCCAGCCTGCGTGTGTCCCTTAGCCAAGCCAGTGCTTGTGTCCTCTCCCTCCCGTCAGGGCAGCCCATCCCTCCCTCCGTGCTCAGTCACGGAGCATGTTCACGGTGAAAGAGCCCCCGTCCCCAAGGCATCTAGTCCAGCACTCCCTGCCATTCGTCCAGACATAGAAAGGGGCCCAGAGAGGTGCAGTGGCTCATCTAAGGGCACACTTAGATGAGCGGGAACCCTGGTCTCCCAGCTTCTCTCAATCCAGCCTGCAAACAGGGGTTGCCTTTCCCAGAGTCAACTGCCCCAGTGTCCGCTGTGGGCCCCATCCACCCACCCAGACACCCACGGCTGGAACCAGAGGCCAAACTTCCCAGCATCCTCCGTAGTCCCAGCCCCGGAGTGAGCCAGGAGGAGGGGTCTTATCTCTACCTGGGAGGCGGTGTTGTCTCACCCCACCCCCAGCCTCCCTGCCCGCCTGCCTTGATTAATGAGCTGGTGCTATCTTATCTCCCAGCGGCCGCAGTTAGGGATTACTGGGTAGTGGCAGGGCCCCAGGAGGACACATTCTGCCCCTCAGATCAACCTGAGAGGTCCGCAGGAGGGCGGGGAGCGGGAGGAGAGGGCACCGAGGGGTCTGTTCTCCAGCTGCCATCTTGCTCTCCTACTTGAACTGAGTCACTGCAGAACGTGTAAACCACTCAAGACTGCGCCTAATGTGTAAGGAAATGGTAACCACTGTTACTTGGGGCTAGTGTCCGCTCTGGGAGTTCTTGGGCCTGTGCCTACCCTGGGGCTGACCTGCCCCACCAGGCTAGCCAAAGTCTCGACCACCTGCCGGTCCATGTGCTAACTAGGACGTGACCTCCCACTCCAGCTTCAGATGCCCCATCTACAAAATGGGCCTAAATTTGGGGTTTAGAAACAGGGTTGCAGGTCTGATAGTATTTTATTGAGTGACCTGACAGCGGGTTTAGGGATTTATTTATCTAGCTATAAAGCTTTAGAAAACCCCTTCCCACTCAGCCTCAATTTCTTTATGAACATGCTGTTATGATCTCTGGCCTCCCCATAGCTGGGCTGGGATGAAACTTCTGGAAAGCTGTTGGGATGGTTCCACGTCCTCTTGGAGTGTGGGCTTTGGGTTCCCAGAGAGGGTGAGACACCATACTCTGACCACAGGGTTCAAGTTGATGCATGTGGCTGCTCCCAGAACCAATCCCCAAATCTAGGCTGTGCTCTGGGAGAGGAAGGCCCCCTGAGTCACAGACCCTGCCTGGCTACAGCTGATCTTCTGCTGTGCCCAGCTTACTCCACTGCCTAGGTGTGATTGTTCGCACTCCCCAAGTGCCTGCCTTGGATAATCAGTCATGTGGCCCCGAGGCTGAAAGAACAAGGTTCTCTTCTCACTGAGGCATGGAGAGACTCCAATCTAACCTTGAGCCAGTGGCCAGCACAGCTGAAGTCAGGCAGTTAACTCCACCAGGCGCATGCGGGGTCTGGACCCAGAACCCCATGGCTCAGAGGACTCCCACCGACTTCTTCCCTAGCTTTCTCAAGAAGCACGTGGTCGCTCTGTAGCGGGGAGGAGGGATATGAAGATGAGTGAGGGCTGGAAGGGGAGGGGTGAGTGGGGGGGGTGGACTTTCAGATGAGTGGATAGGATAATGGGAAAATAGATGAATGGAAGGGGAGGAGGAAAGAAAAGCAGCTGAATAAAAGGGAAGAGTGGACAAATGTAGGAAACGAAGGAAGGAAGGATGCTGTAAGAGAGGCACGAAGAGATGATGGATAGATGGATGGACAGAGCGACGGATGGATGGAGGGATGAGGGGTAGGATGAAGAGAGATGGTTGTCAGAGTCTCACTGGACCCCAAACCCCACTGCTTTACTGGGTACAGCAAATTTAAGGAGCCCAGCAGAGGACCTTATTTCCAGAAGGGCATACAGATTAACTCTCTGGGGCCCCACAGCCAGTCTTCCCTCCTCCACTCCAAAGACATTCCTAGGACCACTCCTTTCCCCTGATTCTCTGCCTCTTCCCACTGTCCCTTCCCTAAGGGCAAAGGGCAGCACAGCCAAGGAAAGCTATCTGCTATCAGCCCCATTTATCCCAGCAGCTGTTTACTCTGGGTCTGCAATTAACAGAATCTCTTTCCCAGATCAATTAATAGTGGGGGGCCCAAAGAGGGCACTGGGAGCCCCGACAGGCCAGGTTACTCATGGATGAACAATGGGGAATTGATGGAGCCTACTCCCTCATCTTGTTCTGATGTGTCCCATCAGCCACCCCTTCCTGACTCTCGATTAGCAGTTCTCCGCTCAAAAAGGCTGACAGGGGATGGTGCTAGAAAGCCCTGCCTCCAACTATGTGGGTGCAGCTGGGGTCCCAGATCTGCCTTCATCTGGGCAGCTCCCAGGATCAGGGTAAAAAGACCGGACACATGTCCAGGCACATGTCCCTGCCTCTTCATCCTCCTGGCTCCTTCTACTCTCCCCCAGGGTCCCCTCAGGGGACCAGCAAACACCTGCAAGTTCTGTCTCGTCACTTGCCCAGCAGGATTCGAGAAGTTCCTGGCTGTCCAGTACGGTAGCCACCAGCTCCATGAGACTATTTAAATTAAAATTAACTAAAATGAATGACCCGGCCATTAGAAAGGACTGCAGCACTGCCACACGCTGCAACACGGATGCACCATGAAGACATTCTGCTCAAGCGAGAGAAGCGGCGTGAAAGGTCACGTGCTGTATGAGTGCATTTAAATGCAATGCCCAGAATCGCCAAATCCACAGGGACAGAGAGGAGCTGGCTGGCTTCCAGGGGCTGCGGGCAGGGTGCACGGGTGCTTCACGTGGACAGTGACGAAAATATCCTAGAACTAGAAGCGGTGGCTGCCGTACACTGTGAATGTGCTATCCGCCCCGAACTGTTCACGTCAATAAATGGCTGATTGTATCTTATGTGAATTTCATCTAGCTAAAAATGTTCAATTAACTTAAAAATTCAATTCCTTGGTAGCACAAGCCACATCTCCAGTGCCCAGGAGCAACACACGGCCAGTGGCTACCAGACTGGAGAGCACAGATAGAACAAATTTCCACCACTGCAGGTTTTTAAACAAATGTGATTCTAGGGGCACCTGGGTGGCTCAATCAGTTAAGTGTCTGCCTTCGGCTCAGGTCATGATCTCAGGGTGCTAGGATCAAGCCCAATATCAGACTCCTGGATCATGCTCTTTCTTGTTTTCTTGCTCTCTCTCTCTCTCTCTCTCTCAAATAAATAAATAAATAAATCTTTAAAAAAACAAAAACAAAAACAAAAAAAAACTTGAACTCCAGGTAATCAAAGAAGACTTCTTCACGTACATTACCTTCTCTGACCCTCTCACCAGGAGGGCATCATTATTTTCCTTTAAGAGATGGGGAAACCCAGAGAGGGGATGTCCAAGCCTGAGACTGCACAGGAAGTGATGGGACAGATTTGGTCTAGGGTCTTCAGGCATCAGGTCTGGGGTCCTCTCTGCCTCCCTCGGAGCTGGGCCCAGAAGTGACGACTCAAGTCCCCGACCATGTGGCTGTCCTGCTCACATACCAGACTTGGTTTCCCCTCCCATCTGCTTTCTCCTGAATGGGCCCTGGCACCAGACTCAAATGGGAAAGGGTGTGAAAGGGTGCAGTCTGGAAGGTGAAGGGTGTTTAGTTCCTGTTTGCAAAAACTGTGGGGAAGAGGACTGACTTATTGCCAAGTGATTTGGAATTTTCACAAAAATTCCAGGAAGCCAGAGGCTGGGTAATGCGAGTGGAGGGAAAGAATGCACCTTTCCCTGACCCCAAGCTGCCTGGCCACAGAACCCGGTCAAGAGGGCACAGACCCCTGTCTCTCATGGACCCTGAGCTGTCTTCAGAGTCCTTGGGGTGGCTGGGTGGGGAACCAGGGAGGGGCACACCTCAGGCTAAAAAGACCTAGAAATGTTCCTGACATTGGCACAATCTAGACCCGTGGGGCAGCAGAAAACACAGAATGTCCGGGGGAGTCAGAGCTCTACTGGGTTCCATTCATCACTGACTGCCTGAGTGACCCGGACAACGTTACTCAGCTCTCTAAGCCTCAATTTCCTCCTCTGTAAAATGGGGACTGATCGCACAGACCGCCTTCGGAGCTGTAAGGATGAAGCAAGATATCAGATGCGACTCCGAAACCTGGTAAAGGAGAATTATCCTGCCGGGACATCCGTGGCTCTCAGCCACTGCCCTCATGAGGACCTCCCAGGAAGTGCAAACTTCTGGAAAGTCTTCAGACCAAGTCCCTGTTGATAATAATACTAACAGCAGCACTGTGCCAGACTCACTGAAGCAGGATTATGAAATCCCAGACGGTGGGACAAACTCGCTGCCGTTATCAGTGTGCAAATGTGTGTAGTGGAGTCCCGTCCCTCTGGAAGATTTCCAGCTGTGTGACCTCAGGCAAGTTCCTCAATCACCTTTGATTTCTCATCTATAAACAGCAGTGATAAGAACATCTGCCTGTTGGCATTGCTGAGAGGTTTAAATGAGATGATAAAGCACTCCTGCCCAGCCAGCCTGGGATGCACAACTTCTGCTAACACGGGTGTTAATCAGCTGGGTGCCGGGGAAGATGAGAGGGACAAGGACCTACCTAAGCTGACCCCCAGGCACAGAAAGCAGGTTGTAAGGAGCCTCCAGAAGGGAGAGTTTTTTCATTTCAGCTTCAAGGAGGCCCATGAGCCTTGGAGAGTGGCCACAAGCAGCCAGGGGAGGGGTGGAGGAGGGGATCAGGCAAGGTCCCCCTCCAAGGCCAGCGTTTCTCATCCTGGTCCCCAGGCCACTGCCTCAGAACCACCTGGGGTGACATGTGTTCAACTAGAATCTACAGGTGACCCAGCAGATATCTGAATGTGGGAATCCCTCTCCTCCCCTGGCTGTTGGGTGTGCCCTGCGATGGCCCACGTCAGCCAGCCCAGTGCAGGGAGCCCAAGGAGGCCAGGACAATTCACAGGTAACCCTAAAACTCGTCGGTCCATCACACCTCTAACAATCCAACAAAAACAGAACCACCACGAGGCGTACGCAGTGGTGAGGTCTAACACTAGGCACAGCGCACGGACGAGCACAGATGCCCACTGGTCAGAACACCCAGAGTAGCAGAATCAGGCCCAGCCAGCGGCATGAGCCCCAGGGAGAGTTCACGCTGGACGGGGGCACTGCGGGCTCTGGGAACGCCCCCTGGGTTGGGCTCTGGGCCCAGCCCCAAGTCCTAGCCACACTTGCCCCCCTCATCTGTTTTATCTGCGGGGTTCCCACAAGCCACATCATTTGAAAACAGGATCGCATTACTGTAAAAACACCAGTGGTGAAAAGCACTGATTTATGAGTGCTTCTCCACAGGGTCTCTCTCTCAGCCTTTGGGACAAGACGACTCTTGGTCGTGCAGGGCTGGGCTGGACGCTGCGGGGGTTAGGCATCCCTGGCCCCTGCCAATAAATGCCAGCGTCAGCCCCAGGCTCCGTGACCACCCTACATAGGCGGGGCGGGACAGGCTATCCATGCAGCTGAGAAGAACTTCTAGCCCAATGCTCCCCAGCTTTATAGGTGAAACAACTGGGCCCTGAGAAGTCGAGCAACCAGCCCAAGGCCACAGTGCGGCAGGCGGCTGGAGAACAGGAAAACCACAAATAGTGGCTTGAGACCAACCTCACTAGGGCCTCAGTTTCCCAGAGGTGGGGAGGAGACAAGTAGGGGCTCCTTTTCAGAGAGTCTTGTATGAACACCGATACCCTAACCCGCCAGCTGGAGGAACAAGGACCAGGTAGCCACTACCGTGGCCTAAACCCTCAGCACAGAAGAGCCATTCTGAACCCAGGAAAAGAGCTGAGACCACCTCGATGGCCCTCAGGGCAAGTGCCCAGCAGTTCCCAGGCCCAGGCCCCAGCTCCCTCCCAGCAGAAGACAATTGCTCCTTTGGCTAGGGTAGGGGACTGGAGATTCCCTGGCCCTGCTGGGCTCCTCCCCACCAGCACCCTCTCCTTAATGAGGCCATTGTTTGCCCAGGGTTCCCCCGACAGCTGGCCCCCACTCCTACCACTTGTGCCCCGGGTTTCCCCTCTGCTGTCCTGCCCTCCAGCACCTCCTGGGGGCTTCCCGACTTCCTCCCCTAGACCCTGAGCACAAAGCCGCCCCCACCCCCCCACTCCCCCCCAGCCTCTCTGACCTACGGTTCCCCTTGCCAGGCCACTCATTTCCCTCACTCAGCCTCCGTCTTCCAAAGTAATCAAAGATGCATGGACTGCCAATCTACTCCTGTTCAGCATGAGAGAAGGAGTTCCATCCTGAGAGCATGTTAATTCCAGCCAAAAGCAAAGAAATCTGTTGTTTTATTTACAGGCAAATGAACCGTTCTGTGTTGATTTGGGGAAACATGGAGAATAGTTTATGAACCTTTATTAGTGCCTTCACACACCCGGGTGGTCAGGAACCACCGGAATAGCGAATAGCTTTCAATGGAAACATCTTAGAAATCTGGGGTCCTAAGGGCCCATACAGTCGTAGCTGGGCTGGGAGAGTGGGGGCCGTGCGCACGTGCCGTGCCCGCCCCACCCCCCACCCCGTGACGACACAAAACTCCAAACAGGCCGCAGCACTTTTAAGCATCTTCAGGTATTTCTCATTTAATCTCCCCCCCAAAGTCTGCAGGAGAAAGTGCCTGCTTTGCCAACGGGAAAACTAAATCACAAGGAACTGTGTCTAACCCAAGTTCCCACAGCCCACAAGTGGTGGAGGCAAAGCATAATACGAGGTCCCTTTGACTCTGTGTCCAGTGCTCACTCTCCTTTCCACAAAGACAAGGCTTTGGGGCCACTTCTCTACCTCCCCATCAGGATGTTGCGCTAGTGTTCGTGTACTTGTGCGTTGCATAGCTGCCCCTCTAGATCTTGAGCTCCCTCAGAGGCAGTGGCCTGGCCAACCAGGGTCAAACCTACTGGCAGCCTTGGTCACTTGAGTCCCACGGAAGTCTCTGGCCTTAGGCCCCTCCTTTTCTGCAAGACAGTTGGGGTCAGGGCTTAGTAGGATGGAACCCCTAGCCACTTCTCACGTGCAGGTAGGAATCCACATGCCACAGAGGGAACTCCAAGTTCTGGCTCTGGTTCGTAGCTGTGTGATTATAGGTAAGTTACAGAACCTCTCTGGGTCTCAGTTTTCTCCTATTAAATGGGGTAATAATACCTACCTCACAATGCTATTGAGATCATGAAAGGAAAGCACAGAGCATGATGCTGGGCACCTAGGATGCCCTAAACACATGTTGGAGAGAGGGGAGGAAAAGAGGGAGAGAAGTCAACATGAGCCTAGGGGGCCTGTCCCTCACACCCAATCCCTGAACAAGCATGAAATACTCCACAACTGGACTTCCCTTGGTCCCCACCTCTCCTCACAGTCACCCTATAACCCTCCTGATCCTCCAAGAATTCCAACAGAGACCAAAAATGTTAGTGGAAGATAGCTCCAGCCTGAACCTGGCTCGCTCCAAAGTCTCCTTTCTTCTGACACTTCCTCCCACCAAACAGTTGTCCACCCATTCAGTCATTCATTCATACAACATTTATTGAGCACCTGCTATGTGCCTGGCAGTGTGCTAGGAGCAAGAGAAATGGAGCTCTTGCCCTTGTGGAGCTCTCTGTCTACAGGGATGCCAGAAATTAAGACAAGAGACCCAATGCCATGATGACCAATATGAGGAGGCCACAAAGGGGAGTTCGGGTTCCATGAGCAAGCCCAGTGAGGAGGTCTAGCCTTCCAGAGTCTTGGGAAGAACTTGACACTACAAGAAATCAGAGCATCTGAGGGACCAGAGCTGAAGGGAGAGGCTAGCAGGTCAGCAGTGTGAAGTGACCGGTTGGTTCCCTCCTGCAGGGCAGAAAATGATGAGACCAGAGAGCAGCCCTGAGCAGTGAAGAAGGACAAGTGGGAGGAGGGAGAGCACAGGTAGATTTAAGAGAAACTTAGGAGCAAGGAGCAATGGAATTTGGTGAGTGTCTAAAGACCATTGTCAGCCAGTGCTCAACAGTATTAACTAGCAACTGTGTAGATAGCTTTTCCCGTCTGCACTGCCGTAAGCAATTGTTAAATGAACTCTAATCCTCTAAATAATCCTAAAAGGAATTACCATTATTATCCTCATTTTACAGATGAGAAAGCTGAAGCACAGAGAGGTTCAATAACCTGCCCAAGGTCAAGTAGCATTGCTGAAATTAGAATTCAGTCCTACTTCAGAGTTCTTGGCCTTAGCCAAAACATTTGGCTGCCTCTCTGATGTGCTTCTAAGCTGGGGTCGCCTACTAGCCAGACCCTGGAAGCCCCAGGTGTGCTGGAGACCCAGGGCAAAAGCCTCCTCTCCATCCCCAGCCCTGGCCAGAGAATACCAGCAGTGCCCACCCACACCCCTCCTGATGCACCTCAGATACGCATCCTTAAGCTAGATATGCCCCAGTCCAAGACAAGCTTGCCTCTGCTTTGGTTTCAGTGAGACTCACCGATGACATCCGGTGAGTGTGCCTGCCAGTGTCTAGGGTCATAGAAGAGAGGACAGTGACTTGCCTCCCTGGCCACTTAATTCAATGACAGTGAGCCCAGCTCCAGCCTCTCTATGAGCAGGACCCCCACAGCTACAAGGCACCCAGAGATCCTTGAAGCATGGCCCCCAAACTGCTTCCCAGAGCACAGTCTGAGCAGCAAGAAGGCTCTGTAGGGCTGGGGACCTCTGGGACAGATGCTGACTCTACAATCAACAAACCTAAATGATGGAAAGCGAAACAGTGCTGTAGTAAGAGGACTGGACTGAGAGTCAGGAAGGCCAAGTTCTAGTTTCCTCTTACAGACAATGGTCGGGGATGGGGGACGCTGAAGGGCAATAGCAATGGGGCCCTACTCGCTCTATGAGTTCTCCTAATTACACAGGCCACTGAGGCTGGGCTTTATGCTGAGCACTCAGGAGCCCCTGCTGTGAAGACAGGTATCCCAAGGGGAAGCACTAAGATCATAAAAGGCAGATAATTCCCGAAGACTCTGAAATAAGGACAAGATTCTGTCTCATCACCTTGAGCATCGCAGCCCTCCTGGGAGGCAGGTGAACCTGGGCTGGCGGACCTTGCTCACAGGCTGGGACGGAAGAGGCCCCACCTTGGCCAGGCAACAAAGTCAGCCTCACCTCCATCACCAACTCCACCTCCTCCTTCTTCCTTATTTCATTTGTTCCTCAAGATGGCCCCATGGAGAATGTGAGGCAGAGGTGGTCCTCCCCATCTCACTGATGAGGAAACTGATACTCAGCGGGTGGGGCTAGGAGGACTTGCTATTAAGTTGAAAACACACAACTGAGATCTTCTGAGTCCAAGCTTGGTACACTCCCCACTGCCATGCACTGCCCCTCCTGGTGGGGCCTTGGGAGGCATGAATGGGGCGGATCTCCCACTCATGGCTCCATTACCATGCTAATCACAATGCTCCCATATGCCAGGCACTCTGCTGGGTGCTCCTCTCTTCCCTTGCTTCCTTAAGTCTCAACTAACAGCCAGTAAAAAAATGTTCTTCACCTCAGTCTACCCATAAAGAAAACAAGGTTCAAAGTTCAAAAGACAAATGTCCAAGGATGCACAGCTAGCAAGTGCCCAGAATTCACCACCAGTCAGTCTGACGCAAAGCCCAGACTCTTCCTGCCACACCACATTGCCTTTGTGTGTCCATGTCGTCCACAGGGATGGGAACCAAGACTGTTTCATGCATATGCCTGGCCCGCAGCAGGCTCTAGTTAAATGTTCATGCACGGAGTGATTATTCCCAAGACAAAGCATTGAAAGGAACAAAGAAAGCTATTTCATACAGATAGAAATTATAATCCAACCAGAACAGATACTGGTCATGAACCCTTATGCTCATAACAACATAGCTTCAGAGTATATAGAGCAAAACTGATTCAAAAAGAGGAAAAAATAGTAAACCCACAATCAAAGTAGATTTTATACACCTCTATCGGAAATGACTAGAATAGGGGCACCTGGCTGGCTCAGTCGGTGCAGTATCCGACTCTTGATCTCATGGTTGTGAGTTTCAGCCCCATGCTGGGTATAGGGATTACTTAAAAAAAAAAAGAAATAAAGAAAAGAAATGAACACAATAAGTAAACCAGCAGTTCTTAAACTTTCTGGTCTCAGGAACCATTTACACTCTTAAAAATGAGTGAGGTTTTGGGGCATCTGGGTGGCTCAGTCACTAAGTGTCTGCCTTCAGTTCAGGTCATGATCCGAGGATCCCACATTGGGCTCCCTGCTCAGTGGGAAGCCTGCTTCTCCCTCTCCTAGTACCCCTGTTTGTATTAACTCTCTCACTGCCATTTTCTCTCTGTCTCTCTCTCTCTCTAATAAATAAAATCTTTTAAAAAAAGATTGAAGTTTTTTTTTTTTTAATTTTATTTTATTTATTTGACAGAGAGAAATCACAACTAGGCAGAGAGGCAGGCAGAGAGAGAGGAGGAAGCAGGATCCCCGCAGAGCAGAGAGCCCGATGTGGGGCTCGATCCCAGGACCCTGGGATCATGACCTGAGCCGAAGGCAGAGGCTTTAATCCACTGAGCCACCCAGGTGCCCCAAGATTGAAGTTTTTAGATTAAATTACAGACCTTTCATTTAGGTGTTTTTACACCTACCATGTTTTAAATTAAAACTGAGCAAAATTTTATTTATTAATTCCTTTAAAATAACAAAAATAAACCCATTATATGTGAAGATAAATATCAAATTCTGTGAAAAATAAGCATATTTCACAAAACAAAAAAATAGTGAAAAGAGTGGCATTGTCTTGATTTTTGCAAATCTCTTTCACATCTGGCTTAATAGACTCAGAATTTCATACCTCCTTATGCACTTGATCTGTCGCTGCATGTTGTTTTGGTCGCAATATATGAAGAAAATTTGGCCTCACACAAAGCTGCAAAAGAGAATATTTTAACAGCCTTTTCAGACACTGTAGACATTCTTCTTTGATACTACTAAAAAACTGCCATGTGGCCATTCCTTAAATGTTGGTTGTGATGTAGAACCTGAATCTGTACCCATAAACTTTTCTTACTCTGTTACCTTAAGATTCATTGATCTATGTTGTACTTAGAGTGAATCTTTGAACTGCATACAATTGTGACCTTGTAGACTCCCTGAAAAGAACTTGGGGACCCTCTGGAGAACCCTGACCACATTTGGAGAATCACTAAAGCAGGCAATAAAAAGGCAGAAAAATGTAAGACTGGATTACATAATTAGTAAGTTGACCTAAGAGGTATTTATGTAAAACTTTGCTCACAACAAACCACAAATACACTTTTTTTTTTTTTAACAGACTGTCCCTTCCATCACCTGCGGGCAATGTGCACCTGGACAGACCGCAAAAGTTCCACAATGGAGAGATGCCCAGCTTGCCAGGTGCTCCACACAGCTGCCCAGGCCCTAGAACAGCCTCATCAAGAAGAGGCATCACATCAGAGCGCAGAGCCAAGGTCATCCACTGGCTAGGTCGCAGCGGGAGATCTTCCCCGAATGAGTGCCCCATGGCACAGCTCCCACCTGGGCTGCATTCCCGTGAAGGCCTTCCCTCCTTAATCTCACCGTGTCAGGGAGTTGTCAGGCAAAGATGGCCCAGCCTCCTTTTCCCCAAGGCTTCCAGCCTAGCACCTCTGCCCTTAGGAGCCCCCAGAGCTGCCAGGTACAACTCGCCTGGCTCTTCCCCTGTGCGGTTCTTACATCACCAGCAGCAGGAACAACGCCTCCTGCTGTCCCGGCCAGGCACTGCGCCGCCAAGACCAGCGGAGGTGTACCAGCTGCCTAGGGAGCCATCACCTTGCCTGTCACCTGGGAAGTGCCAACACCCCCTGCCAGTGCCCAAGACCACACGTTCCCCTGAGGGGTGCAGAAGCCCTGCCAAGCCTGAAGCAAGGATAAGGGTCAGCTGGAGCACAGGGAACAGAATTACTGCTCAGGGTCCCAAACCAGAGTCAGGACCAAGGTATCCCAGGGAGCCTACAGAACACACATAACATTTTCACTCCCAAGGCATACATCCCTTGGCGATCTTCCATTCCTAGGTGCCTACTATGTGCTGGCACTGTGAGGGGGGCTTTCTTTCCATGAATCATTTTGTTTGCCCCTCACAATAACTTTTGAGCAAATGGATGGTCAGAATAGCAAAGTACTTGCCCAAGGTCACTCAGGGAATACCCACTTGGACTTCAACCTGGTCTGCAAAGTCCAGGCTCTTGCACCACCACTACACTCTGCTGCCTGTGCCCACAGGGAGGGGTCCTTTACCTTCTGGCAGGTCATCCAAAGAACCTCTTCGTGCTCTTTTGCCTGAACCCACCCTGGGCTCTGTCTGCTGGATGTCCTTCTGTGTCCTTTGCCCTGCCTTTTGTCTTTTTCTCACGCTAAAGCAGACGAAGCAGACTTCTGCATTGCTGGATCCCTACCTGTGGTGTATACATCACACCTCCAGACCTGCACACAGTAGGTGCTTCGTGTGTGTCTGCTGAATATTAAGAAGAGTGCCCCCTCACCTCCCTCGTTACCACTGCAAGGACAGATCCATGGAAGGCAGGAGCCCTGGAAACATTCAGGAGGATGGGGGTAGGAGGTGTAAGAACAGAAGTGGAGTGGGGGCAGACCCAGCTCCCAGAGTGCCCCAAGCCCTCCTGCAAGACGCCTTCCCAGAGGACCCCCCCCCCCCCCACCAAAGACTGGGGAGGTCAGGTCTCAGGTCAGGCTCTCAACAAGAAGCTCCCCTACCCTCAAGTATTCCTCCAAAGCTCCTCCCACAGGAAAGCCAACGGAAGGCAGGCTCAGACAGGAGGAAAAGACCCCAAACATGGGGTTCCTGAATACCTCCTCTCCAGTGCCTCCCTGGACAGTCTCAATTCCTTCCTCCTTCCACAGCCTTTCCTGGCCTGGGCTGGAATTTATCTTCTGGCAATGCAGTTAATCCCTGGCGTTTGGAGCCCAAACCTGGATTCAAATCCTGACTCCCTCACCCCTTAGCTGTGTGACTAAGGGCCAGTGACATCACCTGAAGGCCCTCAAAACCAGCCAACCTGCAGATTCAGAATCCAGACTTCCCCGGGGTTAGCCGGGTTCTGACTCTGGAAGCAGACCACCAGGGGTCGGTCAAGTCCTGGCCCCTATCCTCACTTCACTTTTCTTTGCCTGGGTACCTTTATCTGCAAAGTGAAGATAATAACAGTACCCACTCGCCTTATTAGAGCATTACTGTGAGAATTAAACGGGGTAACTTATGCAATGTGCTTCGAACAGACACTCTAAGTACCCAAGAAGTATTAGCTATCACTAGAAATAGTGGGCGATAAGGCTGTGAAGGGCTGCGCAGTGTCCGCAGCGCCTAGAGCTCACTGAATGGCAGTTACGATTACCTTTGCCCCCACTAGGCTACAGTGTCCCTGGAGGCGGGGATCCTGGATCAGATCCATCTCTGATTCCCCGGCAGCCAGCAGCACAGTGCCCGGCACCAGGCAGGAGTTCAAACACAGGCTTGAGGGCAGACGGGTGAAGAACTGCCCTCCTGGAACAGGAGGGTGTGGGCAGCCAGGAGCCTCCTGCCAGGAGAAGGGAGAACCGAGGTGTCAGGGAAGAGAAAGCAGAGCGGACGGGGAAAGGCCGAGCCGGGTAGATAAGCAAGGGAAGTGAGTGAGAAAAGGAACAGGAGAGGCTGTGGCGGAGGGAGATAAGGAGGAAGGATGGAGAACGCGATCTGCGAGGAAATGCCCAGGGAGGTGAGGGAGCCCCCCGGAGCGGCGCAAGGCGAGCCCCGCGCTGGTAGGGGAGCCGGTGCGCGGGAGAGGGGCGCTTGAGCCGCCGCGGGGCGGGACTCGCGGGAGCCGGCGGGAGGGGCCGTGGGGGCTCCACCTTGCCTCCCCGCCTGGGCCTGGGGGCCGGGCGGCCGGAGATTGGCTGGGGCGCCCGGTGCCCCGAGGTGGGAGGTTCCTGGATCACTCGGTGCGCCCGGGAGCGGAGCGGAGGCTGCCACCACTCGGGCCACCTCGGCGGTGGCGGCGGCTGCAGGGGAGCAGCGAGGCAGCGGGTGCACTCCGGGACAGCTGGGGACGCCGCGCACGATGCGGGCGGCGGCGGGGGGCGCGCGGGCGGCTGCTCTGGCGCTGCTGCTGGGGGCGCTGCACGGAGCGCCGGTGCGCGCCCAGGAGTACGACTACTACGGCTGGCAGGCGGAGCCGCTGCACGGGCGCTCGTACTCCAAGCCACCGCAGTGCCTCGACATCCCCGCCGACCTCCCGCTCTGCCACACCGTGGGCTACAAGCGCATGCGGCTGCCTAACCTGTTGGAGCACGAGAGCCTGGCCGAGGTGAAGCAGCAGGCGAGCAGCTGGCTGCCGCTGCTGGCCAAGCGCTGCCACTCGGACACGCAGGTCTTCCTCTGCTCTCTCTTCGCGCCCGTCTGCCTCGACCGGCCCATCTACCCGTGCCGCTCGCTGTGCGAGGCCGTGCGCGCCGGCTGCGCGCCGCTCATGGAGGCCTACGGCTTCCCCTGGCCCGAGATGCTGCACTGCCACAAGTTTCCCCTGGACAACGACCTCTGCATCACTATGCAGTTCGGACACCTGCCTGCCACCGCGCCTCCAGGTAGCGCCGCCGCCACCACCCCCGCGCGCTCCGACGGCCCCGGGGGCCCGCGAGTCCCCCAGAGGGGCCACCCCCTTACACACACACACACACACACACACACACCGCCTTCTCTCAGCCCTGCATGCCCCAGGAATTGCACCTCCGCCCCCTCCCACCCCCCACCCCGCCAGACTTGCAGCCTTCACAGACTCCCAGGGTAGTGCCTCCCCGCAGCTCTGGCCATGCTCACTGGTTCTCCCCATTCCGATTCCGTTCCTGAAGAGGCACGCCTCTGGCATCCCTCCCAAGGCTCACCTTCCAAAGACGCTGGAATCCCTGCGTAGCCCCAGTGCCGTCCCCCTATCCAGAGGCGTCCCCATAAATGTCTTAGGGCCTCTCTCAGCCTAAGAATGCCTAGAGTCGCTAAACAATGCCCAGGCCCGTTCACCTCCAACACAGCTCTGGACCCCAAGACACCAAAACAAGACTCACCAACCCCTCCCCATGTTGGGGACCTGAGAGGGGAGGAGGGCTGAGGGAAAGGTTATGGGGGGAAACTGTGGGCTAAGCGCATTTCCCTGCTATACCTACCCCCACACACACCACTTTCCATGCCTGGGAACCCTAAATTCTCCCACTCTCTTCCCTAATCCCCCAGGCTAGGAGACCTTGGGGTAAAACTCAGTGCAGAAGAGCGAGCAGATTGCCAGACTCTGCCACTAACACGGAGCCCTTGGGAGTTGCCTAAACTTTGAGCCTCAGTTTTTCCATAAGTAATAGAGGAAGTGAGCTCAAGTTCCAAAAACTGTGCGCTCCTAAGTGCCACCGCCCACCCACCCCAAGCCCCTAATTACCCCTAATTCCTCCCTAGTCTCAGCCTCCCTTCACTGTGCACCTCCACCCCCAAACTCCTTGCAAGCAGAGTAAGGCTGGGTTGGGCACCAGACAGGAGAACCAGCAGTGGCACTGAGCAGAAGACAGAAGACTGGGCAGTTGACGAGAGCCTAAGGAGCCCTTGATGCTGGGACTCCCCCAAAGGGCAGTACTGCCCTCCCATCTTCTTATCTGATGCAACAAAAGGCAACTGGACTCCACCACACCCTATCCCCCGCTCCCCCGCCACCAGGGCTAACTTCATCCACATAGCCCTTGGTCCTACACCCCCATGTCCCTCCTGAGAGTCACAGCTGGGTAGGGGTCCCATAACTGGGGAGTGTTGAGAGACGGGAAAACCCCTATTCTTGGGTTGGAAATGGAACCAGGAAGCAGAGGAGAGCGAGCCAGCTCAAGCAGGGATAGCACAGTCCCTACAGGGATCCCGGTGTGGTTCCTTTTCTGGCTTTCTTGGAAGCCATGCATTAACAGCCTGGAAGGCAGGGAAGTCCTGGGCTCAGGCTCAGAATCCTACCGGGCCCTGCCCTCTCTGAAGCCTGCCTTCCCCTGTGATGGGGCGCCCAGTTGGAGTCAGAGATATAGGACAGAGGGCAGGTGCCATGTGGACCTGAGAACCAGAGGCAGCCTGAAGGGTTTGTGTGGCCCACAATAAAACTGAAACTATTTCATATAAAAATTAAGAGCTTGGGCTTCCTTTGAGACCCCAGAAGTCCTGGCAATGTTAAGGTGCCCACCTTAGAGGGTGATGCTCCTCAGTTTACCACAGTCCCTGTCCTGCCAGTGTCACTTGTTTCCCCACCTGCCCAGACGCTGTGTTCCTAGGAAGACCCTGTAGACACCCCCCATCCTGAGTTATAAACTCAGTTCGCAATAGTACTGCAGACTTGGGTACCCACTCTGGACCTCAGTTTTCTTTTCTTTAATAGGAATACTTCAAAAGCTGAGGATTAAATGAAACAAAGTTTAGAAGAAGACAATGCACATCGTGGTGGCAGATGCCAGGGTCATGGAGCAATTATGCCCATGGGGGCAGTTTTGTCCTCCAGCAATCCTGTCTCTTTTGAACCTCACAACTACCCAGTGAACACCCTTACCATCGTCCCATTTCCTGATGAGAGTGGAGGCTTGGCAGGGGGCGGTGGCTCCTCAGGTGGCAAGTGGCTTTTGGGCTCTGATCCCCTCATCAGCCTCCCTCGACCCCAACCCTGCTTCTCTCTTCAGTGACCAAGATCTGTGCCCAGTGTGAGATGGAGCACAGTGCCGACGGCCTCATGGAGCAGATGTGTTCCAGCGATTTTGGTGAGTGTGGAGCCCACGTGGCCACTGCCCCAATTCTTTTCCTCCTTGACACACACACCCACACACGAACACCCATGTCCATAACCATCATAGTGAATACTAACAGTTTTTGCATCCTGAGTCCCTTTTAGAATCTGATCAAGACCATGAACTGTCTGGTCAAAGAAATGCACCTCATTTTGCAGGTCATCCCAGAGGCTTCAGAAGCCCCTCAAGGCCATGGTCCAGGGCCCCAAAACCACCCCTGGCCAAGGCTCCTGAAGCGCTCTGTTGGCATCTGCCCACGGAGGGCCCTCCAGGGCTGGATTCTCTTTAGGAAAAGCAAGCTAAGCATGGAGATGGCTGGGGGCAGCAGGGAAAGAGCTGGGCCCCAGGATGGAAGTGAAGCACCCTTGCCCTGGGCGCCTCTGCGTGGTACCGGATGCACCTCTGGCCAGGGGAGCTGTGGTCACTTGTCCCACGCCTTCATCCTGGAGCCTCTCCGTTCCTGGGATAGTGAGCCAAGTCTAGTCAGGACCACACGACCCAGCATGTGGCCTTTGCCAAGTTGGCTGCTGTTTTGTGTCTTAGCCTCCCTGTCTGTAAAAAAGAGATAGCAATGAAATCCTTACTTCAGTCTTTTAGGTCCTTAGTCCATTTGGAAAGAGAATACTCCTATTGCAAGGAGTATTGCAATACTTCTATTGCGATACTCCTATTGAGTGTGTGTGTGTGTGTGTGTCCAAGAGAGAACAAGAGAGTGGTTAAGGAAAGAAAGAGAAAGAGTGAAAGAGATTTTACAACAGTTTCCTTCCCCGGGTGAACAGAGTCATTCTCGGGCATCTCCCTGGCTGCTCACAGAGATGGGGGTCCAGGGGCGTGAAGAAGTGGGAGATGAGCCTAAGTGACCTGCCCAAGTTCCAGACTCCCAACCCCTAACAGTGTTAGGCTCTCTACAGCCACCGCGTGTACCCTGGATGGTCACCCCGACCACCCTCTTGCCTTCAAGCATCCCCCCTCCCCCACCCCCACCCTGCAGACACACCACAGACATACTGTCCAATATCAGACACGCAGCCCCAGACACCACACTCCCACCCGTACTATACAGTCTCACAAAGGTCACAGTGGTGTGTTCACACCAGCAAGAGCTGGTCGTGTGCACGCTGCTCAATCCAGCGCCCAGTGATGCAGTGGGCCCCAGTGGCGGGGCACGGACCTCATGGAAACCAGCCCATGCTACAGAGCAGGACCCCTCCCCAGGGCCAGCTGTCAAACATTTACCAGCCCACCCACCACGGCTACATACACACACACACACACACACACATACACACACAGAGCCAGAAATCCCATCTGGAAGTAAGCCCAGGGATCATGAAGTCCACCTCTCCGAGGCCCAGGCTTGAAACTTCAGGCACAGGCACCCACTGGGGGCCTGAGAGCAGCCTGAGCGAACCCACCTGTCCTCACCCTGCCCCTCCTTCTACCCCCTCTGCACACGCACAGTGGTTAAAATGCGCATCAAGGAGATCAAGATAGAGAATGGGGACCGGAAGCTGATTGGAGCCCAGAAAAAGAAGAAGCTACTCAAGCCAGGCCCCCTGAAGCGTAAGGACACCAAGCGGCTGGTGCTGCACATGAAGAATGGTGCCAGCTGCCCCTGCCCGCAGCTGGACAGCCTGGCAGGCAGCTTCCTGGTCATGGGCCGTAAGGTGGACGGGCAGCTGCTGCTCATGGCCGTATACCGCTGGGACAAGAAGAATAAGGAGATGAAGTTCGCAGTCAAATTCATGTTCTCCTACCCCTGCTCCCTCTACTACCCCTTCTTCTACGGGGCCGCTGAACCCCACTGAAGGCCGCTGCTCCCTGCCCCACCCAGCCAGCTGTGCCTTGCCCTCTCCCCACCCCGGGGGGCACATTCCCTTCCTGCCCACTTGGCCTCACCCCTATTCCCAGGCTGACCCAGACCCTGCCTGAGTGGTTTCATGCAGAGTCATTACCAGCACAGGCCCTAAGGAATGGGCATGGAGCCTGAGCTGTTGGTGACTGAGGGGTTCTGGGGCCCCTGGGGACTTCTTCTCTTAGGAGCAGGGCTTTCTCATTTGGGAAGGAACCCCAGCGTTTCAGAAAGAGTGGAAGAGAAAGTGAGGGAAGCTCTGAGGGGCTCTGAGCAGCCCAAGGAGACAGTTTCCTGAGCAGACCCTGGTGTCAGCTCCCCTCTGCTGGTGATGAGGCCTTGCCTTGAAGAGGAAAGTCTCAGTACTAGGCTGAGCTATCTGTGGGACAGCCCCCTACCCCCACTGCCCACTCGTGTCATCAAAGTCCCCCAAAGGAGAGGCATTAGGGTCACAGTGCCCTCCAGCCACACAGCTCCCCACCTTCCCCACCTCGTCCCCTTTCTCTCCCTGCTAGACTGAAGACAGGCCCAGCCCGGACTCCCTCCCAGAGGCCACTTTTTAGGGTTTGTTCCTCAGCCTCCACATGTCCCTATTACCCTGATGATTAAATTATCGCCACCGCTGCAAGGCCACAGGCACTAGATCTGATGCAGGCAAGGTTCAGTTTCTACTTTTTTTAAGTTTTTAATTAAATTAAAAAAAAAAAAAAAAACCCAAGTTGGTTTTGACTAGGTTATTTCTTTGTCAGCTGGTCCCCAAAGGTGGGGAGAGGAAGGTTCAGAAGGGACTTTTAGAAAGATTCCTTGTCACACCCCATGGCCCATCCACACAGACATACTTGCCAAAGAACAATGCCCCTGTTCTCGTAAGATCCCCTGAGAGCACAGAGTGATGATCACCCTTCTCATCCCCATCACTGTGACAAATGGAAATGACCGTCCTCTTGTTCCTGAAGAGGAAGAGAGACACCAAGATCCCAGCCTTCTCCCACAGTCAAAGGGCTCCCACAGTCCCACAGCATGTCCCTGACCTTGCCTACTCCTCAGATCCCAAGAAGGCTGCAGCACAGGGAACTACTCTGAAGAGCCAAGGGCCTAGAGGTGTCACCTCCTACCCCTTCGGCACTCAGACTGCCCCTGGGCACCAGTCCTGACCTGCGGGGATAACGGTGTAGACCTGTGCCACAGGAACCAGAGGGGCAGGAGCCCCTGGGAGCCGGGGAGAAAACACATAAAAGCTCGGGCCCCACTCCACACCTACTGTATCCGAATCCACATTTTAACACATAAATCTTCAAATCATCTAGAGAGCTCTTGCCAAATAGGGGGCCCCACTCTGCAACGACTAAACTGGAATCTCTGGAGGGCACTCAGAAATCTGAATCTCTAGGTGCTCCCTGGGGTGGTATGCAGCCTGGGTTGAAGACCTCGATCTAGATGAGCCAATTGCTGAGGCAGGCAGAGGGGGAGGAGGTGAGGGGACCTCAGGCTGGGTCTCGGTCCTACATGCAGGGAAGCAGTGCCTGTCACAACTGAGGGCTTCTTCAGCGAACTCGGAGCAGATGCTGCTGCGCCTGGAGTTGAATGGGGCAGGGAGGGCAGAAGGCCTAAAATGGAGGCAACAGGCTCCTGCCACTCAAACGTCCAGCCTTTGCAAAGGGACCCTGGGGCTTTGTCAGCAGATGCTGAGGGACAGGGCAGACGTACCCAGGGCAGGGGGCTGGGATGCCCCCAGAGCCGCTTTCCTCACCAGTGAGGGTCCAGCTGCCCAGCCCAGGCAGGGCTTCCTGCTCCTCCAACACAGCGCAGTCACGTTCTCTTGCGAGGACTTGGCTTCTAGGGCTCTCAGAGAAGCACGATGCCACAGAGAAACGAGGAAGGCCAAAGGGCCCCATTCTGCTGTGGGGCCAGGGTGAGCTAACAGGTGGTCTGACAGCCTGCCCATAAATCTCCTCCCTGGGCAGTCAGGTGGCCTCGCCACAGGTCAGGAGCAGCAGAGGCCTGCTTGTTTCTCCTCAACTCTGAGGAAGCCACCGCCACCCACCCTCACCCCAAGCCTGCCCAGCCCACAGCTCCCTGAATCTGCCCCTTGTCTCCCAGCCTCCTACCCCGACCAAATATTTACGGACGCTTCTATGGTCAACCAGGACCAGGAATTATTTTTCCACTGAACAGACAGGACTCCAGCTACTTCTGGCGGGAGCACAATACTGACCTCTGTCAGGTGCTGGCAGCCAGCGAGATGGAGCAGGTAGGGGAGGGGCTCCCCTTGCCCATCCCGGGAAGCCCCAATAAGACAATCCTCAGCCACCCCCAACACAGGAGTCAGGCTCTGCTCTGAACATCAGCTCTGTCCCCAACATCTGCTGTAGACCCCCCAGCAATCTCTTCCTGGGACCAAGAAGAATCCTCCCCAAAAGGAGGGGAAGCCCCACAAGGCCTGAGCCCACCCTTCATTTCCTTCAGCCACAACATGCTCCCTCCTGGCTGGTCTGGAAACAGACAGCTGCTGCTGCCCAGCAAGCATCTGGGCTGTGTGTCAGCAAATGACTTCATCTGACAGAAACCCCAAGAAACAGCAGGGCTTCTCCACACCAGAGGGCTGGAGACAGACAGGTGTGAGGTCCGTGTCCCAGGCTCATTCTGTCTTCCTGCTCTGCCAGGAGACAGCTTCTGTTCTCTTGGTTACAAACAGTGCCTCCTCCTCCCCACTTCTAACCACATGCCAGGCAGCAAGGCAGAGAAGGGGAGCAAAAACAGCATGTCAGCTGCCTCTGGCCCTTTTGATCAGGAAAACAGTAATTTCCCAACAAATCCCACCTGGTAGATTTCCACTTTTAGCTCACCGGCCAGAACTAAGTCACATGGCCACCCCCAGGTGCGAGGAAGCAGAGGAAGTCAGGCGTTTCAGTTGGGTACAAAATCAGAGTTCTGATAAAGAACAGGAAGGATTTGGGGCAGGCTGCTAAATACTCAGGATCTGGGGTGCCTACATGGCTCAGTCAGTTAAGCATCCGACTTGTCATTTCAGCTCAGGTCATGATCTCATGGTCATGAGATGGAGCCACGCATAGGGCTCCACACTCAGCTGGGAGTCTGCTTCTGTCTCTGCCCCTCTCCCCACTCTAAAAAATAAATAAATCTTAAATTTTTTTTAAAAAAAGAAGCAGCAGTACCCTGGGTCAGGTGAAAAGAGGTAGTAGAGCCCAGTTTTGGGTTCTAATCCTGTGACTTGGTGACCATGTGACATTGGGAACACTGCCCAACCACTAAATGAAGGAATAATGTCTATTTCGCAGGCTGGCTGAGTGTTAAGTGGGGATAACATATGACAAGTTCCTCAAATCAGTGCCCAGCATTTAGAAGCTATTCATTAAGTGGTAATTGGTATTTTTATTAACCAAAAGCCTTGACCTGGCTAGCACGGTGCCCATACATAACAGTACATTCCTAACTGATTTATTAACTAAGAAACGTACTGGCAGGAAGGCAGGGAAGAGGTAGGAACATCTCATCTAAAACCCAGAGTTGTTACTTTCAGGACAGAGCCTACACTTGGCCTTTTACTTCAAAAAATACACCCCTCGGAGCGCCTGGGTGGCTCAGTGGGTTAAAGCCTCTGCCTTAGGCTCAGGTCATGATCTCGGGGTCCTGGGATCGAGCCCCACATTGGGCTCGCTGCTCAGCAGGGAGCCTGCTTCCCCCCTGCCTCTCTCTGCCTATTTGTGATCTCTGTCTGTCAAATAAATAAATAAAAATCTTAAAAAAAAAAAGAAAGAAAGAAAATTCACCCCTCCCCAAGGGGTATGTAAGCCAACAGCAGGGAGAAGACATAACAAATTCCAAGCCCATGCTGGGTGGCAGGCACTATTCCAAGCACTCTGGGATTCTTATTTTTTTCTTTTTAAAGATTTTATTTATTTTACCGGGGCGGGCGTGGGGGGAGATAGGGAAGATAGAGCAAGCAAGCGCACCCCTATGAGAGGGGAGGGGCAGAAGGAGAGAGAGAGAGAATCCTCAAGCAGATTGTATGCTGAGCACACAGCCCAACACGGGGCTCAGTCTCACGACCCTGAGATCACATTGACCTGAGCTGAAATCAAGAGCTGGACGCTCAACCAATGAGCTACCCAGGTGCCCCTCACTCTGGCTAATTTAAGCCTACCAACAGCCCTCAGAGGTAAGCATTACTATCCCCGTTTTAAGGAGGAGGAGGCTAAGGACCAGAGAGGTTCGTGAGCTTACTGAAGGACACACTTCAGAGTACACAGTAGTGGTCCATGTAGTGGTACTAGGACTTGACCCCAGGTTCTCAACCACTATACTACCGCCTGCAGGGGGCGAAGCCCAGAGGCATGCGGGGAGGACAGACAGCAAAGCCTCGGCCACCCTGCCTCACAGGAAGATTTCTGGGAGCCCTGCTCAGGTCCCACTCCAAGGGCCCCGACAGCAACAGAGGAGCCAGCCTCTGATTGCAGCTTTGCTCCTGACCCAAAGCAGCCCACCCCTGACCCCACCACCCCTCCACCCTATCCGCATCCAGGCTCTTGAGGCCCACAAAGGAAGCTCACAACCCACAACTGTTTAGTTGGCTGTAATCCTGGCTAAAGTTCACTCTTTGGGAAATCCAACGTGGGGGGTGGTTGCTGCTGGAATGTATGTGGCTGGGACCCAGTATCCCAGCCCAGACAGCAAGCTCTGCTGGGGCCCTGAAGAGAGCAAGCAGCCAGGGGAATCCGGAATCCCCAACCCCCAGCTGTGCCAGAGAATGGAATGTGCTGCTCTGGGGTGTTGAAACGGACCCAACCAAGGGGGGTGGTGCTGGGGCGGGGGAGGTCCTGCCACAAGGCTGCCTCTGTTCCTCTGGACGCTGAGCCCACTTTGCTAGGGCTTGGGATGGGCAGGCCACTCCTGTTAGCTCAGTGGCTCAGAAGATCCTGGAGCTGGTGGGGGCAAGGCAGAACAGAGGGGAGTGAGCCAGGATTGTATGTTCACCCAAAGTTTCTCTGATAATGCCTCTTCAAGCGCCTGTGGCACAATTCACACCCCAGTTCCATGGCTTACTAGCTATATGACCTTGGGCAGGTAATTTAACCTCTCCAGGCCTTTGTTTTACTCATCTGTGAAAAAGACTTAGTAACAGAACCTAGCTTTTGGGAATGTCTTGAGGTTTAAAAAAGAATGACAAGCTCAGCATGTTGCTGGCACAGTACTCAATAAATGTAGGTGTTGGGATGCCTGGGTTGTTCAGTCGGTTAAGCATCTGACTTCAGCTCAGGTCATGATCCCAGGGTCCTGGGATCAAGTCCTGCATTGGGGTCCTTGCTGAGCGTGGGTCCTGCTTCTCCCTCTGCCTGCAGCTCTCCCTGCTCCTGTTCTTTGTCTCTCGCTCTCTGACAAAATAAATAAAACTTTTTCCAGAAATTAATAAAGAACATCCAAGATACATAAAAGAAAAGAAAAGAAAAGTAGGTGTTATCATGATCTCAGAACCTGCCACCAGCTACAAGATAGATGCTGGAGCCAGGGCCTCTCAAAAGTGGTGCCTGGAAGGTTCCATGAAGACAAGGGCATGAAAATGGAGCTTCGTTTGGCTTTAGCCCTGAGGGCCAGGAGATCGACGACTACAAATCCTGAAGACCCCAGAAACCAATTCAAAGCCTGCCAGAGCTCACCACAGATTGCCCCCCATCCCTACCAAACCACAAAAAGATCAATAGACCCATCAACTTAAGCCAGGCTGTGGGTGCTGGCTGTGTCCCAAGTCTGTCCCAATGGGTACCAGAGCTGGAGCACAACCCAGCTACTATTCCTCCCAATGGGTGCCAAAGAACAAATTGGAGGCATCTTTTAAATCAGGCATCCAATTCTATTATGAACAGTCTGCCCTCCCAGCCACCACACGTCCAGTCCTCTCCACACCGTGGACCCCTGCCAGCTGCAAGACACAATCCAACCTCCATGGCTTCATTTTCCCGGTGGTACCTGCACCTGCAAGTTGTCGCTCCCCAGCCTGCTGTCACTGAGGCCCTCACACACACTGTAAAGGGACAAAGAGGTGGGCCTCTGGCTTCCCTTCGGTGGGAAGACCCACCCAAGACCCCACGATAAAACCCGTGCTTCCCGAGCCCTGGTAGCCCGTGTCCCAAAGGCTACTCGTGCCACAGACTACTTCACCAACATTACGCATCGGTGTTGTTTTTCCCCAAAATAAAATAGTATTGTCTCTGCTTTTTCAAACTACGCTCTGGCCTCAGATTCTTTCCTGAATAATAATCTAAGATTAGTCTCTGGTTTAAAAACACATAAACCAAAAATTGTTCTAGGCCATCTGGGACAGTCAGATTGCCAGAATGGCAGGAACAGGCTGGCCTTTGAAAATCACTTCCTGTGCCCCAGGCCCCGTGCTCCACGCCTGGAGTGGATGGTCTCAGGAACTCCTCAAAGCAGCCCTGTCAGGTACAGATCAATATCATGCACTTTACAGAGGAAAGTAGCACAGAAAGGCCTGGGGGCAATGCCCCTGTGGCAATTCACTCCAGTGTGGCTGCCACTGATGGCAGAGGAAGGCCAAGTGCGAGACTGGCCACAGCAGTGCCTACTTCTGACAGCCAACAGACTGGGCCTGGCTAACACAGGCTGCTCCTGCTCTGAAGAAGGCCCTCCCTCTGACACCGTGGGGAAGATGCCTCTTCAAATGGATGTGCTGTCCTTCCCGAAGTGAGGAGCTGGCCTGGATGACCTCTGAGCAGCCTTCCAGCTGAGCCACCCAGGACATGTGCCATGCACAAAAGCACCAGCACAGCCCCGGCTGCATCTCCCTTGGGCCTGCACCATCGTTGCTGTCCTTTGGTTCCAATGCCCCACTTTGCCTTCCTCCAATGTCTTTACTGTTCCTCTGGACCCAGGCTGCTGAGGCCACTTTGATACTTTTTCAAGAGAACACAGTTTTCTGTAAAAACTGTCAGGAAAAGGTCCTGCCTGCTTCCCTGTCTCTCGAGGCCCCTCGGAGCTGCTGGGGCTCCCCCATACTAGGGGAAGTTCCTGAGCTAGGCAGAATCCCATCTGGACCAGGCCACCGCCTCTGCGAGCTGTGCGGGCACGGGGCCATGAGAACGCGGCTGTGACCTAACCTCAGCTCTGATGCAAGGTCTCTCCTGCCCTCTTCGCTGCCCCAGCCCTCCGTCTGGAAGACGTGGCTCATAGCCAGCTCTAGTCTGCAAAGTACCATGCCAAAGTTCACTGCCCCTACTCAGCTTCCCTTGGCCTCAGTGCCCTTATCTATAAAATGGGGGTGAACAGTGCCTACCTCATAGGACCATCATTAGGCATAAGTAAAATGATGTGTATAAAGCACTCACCACTGTGCCTGGTACCCAGTACACACCCCACAAACTCTGCTTTCAGAGAACCGCTTATCTGTCCTATCTCACAGCCAATCCTCTTCTGGCTGGCTCTCAGCCTCCAGAGCGCAGATCCCTTTTTGCTTTCTAAGAAGGATTAGCTAAAATCCTTCTGTTCTAAAGCCAGCACCGCTTAGTGTTTGACTAGTCCTGGTCCTAACCCCCAAGTGCTCACAATCTGGTCACAAGACAGAGACTCAAGTCAATCCGACAAACACGTGCTGAGTCCCACCTGCATGAGGCACAGCATTCCTCCCCCCACCCCCTCTGCAGACCCCCGGACGGCAGCCTCCACACCCCCTCCAGCCGTGTCCCGCAGGCAGAGCGCAGGCCTGCAAACTCAGCCCAGGGCAAGTCTGGCTCTCTAGTTTCACAGAGAGGGTTAGCGCAAGGACCAGGACAAAGACGTCAGAAGCTTGAGGGCCGTTTTATTGACAATTCTCCATATACACAGAGATCCTTCTTGTTCCTCTCCAGTGTAAATAAAGCACAGAGTATTTAACTCTCATCTGTTAACAAAGGAGCCCAAGGAAGGGGGGACACCAAGGCCTGCCTGGTTCCCCAGGGACTTGCACCTCCCTGGTCTGTCACAGGACCCTAGCTGCCCAGCCCTAAGTAGCCCCAGAAAGCTAGTCTGGGGTGGTCTTGTCTCCCCAGCCTGCCTCCTCGGACACCTGCTCAACCTCCTATGGGTCCTGGGTCCCCAGCAGCCCCTGACTCCAGGGAGGCATCCTGGGACAGAAGCACCCCCTCCTCTCCATCCCATTCCTTGGGGCACATGTTCCCAGAAACCATGCAATAAATAAATAAATACTTCAAAAAGGCAGAGCAGCTCCAGGGGACAGGAAGGATGCCCGAGCCTGCTCAAGGCTTAGGGAGAGATGCTGGTGCCCTAACAGTCCAGAAGTGAACACAGAATTATTGAAGAGAGGATGAGGACCTCAAGTGGCCTTCACCCCTAAGTGAGACTGTCCTGCTGAGGAATAGCATCAGAATGGAGGACCCAGCTCGGAGGGATCCTACACTTCCCAGGCCCCCAAGGGTCAAGGGCTTCAGGACCTCTGCTCTCCCTGCCTGTCTCACACTCCATGGGACAAGGGGCCAGGGAGGTAAAACGTAGCTCTGGGCCAGAGGAGGGGTGCCTGAGGCTCTGAGCAGGAGAAGTAAGAGTGATCTGAACACCTGGCATCTACCCGTGGAGTGTCACCAGGGTAATATGTGGGCTGAGACTCTGCAAGTCAAGGTTTCTGCAAGGTAAGTCTGATGTCCTTTGAGCTGCTGGTGCTCCCTATGTTTTGCTCCACTTAATACTAAAGGATTCTGACAGGCCCTCCTAGACACGGCCTCCTCTGGGAGAACATGGAAACTTCAACCCTGTTTCTCGGACTTTTGGTCTTATTAGCTCTGGCCACACACCCTCTGGCGGAGAAACAATGAGATGCTGATGCCTGAAGGGACATTCAAACAGCAGAGTTGGGCCACGCCATGCCCAAGCCCTTCTGCAGGCTCTCAGAGGCCAAGGGGCTGGCCCAGGAACAACAGAAGAATCTCTTCTCCCCATCTCTGATCTGCGGTTTCCTAGAATTGTGAGGTGTGGAGAGACGCCCTGATGCTCAGAGACCCCTAGAGAGACCAGGCCTAGCTCACTACTGCCCTCTAGTTTATATTTCCCACCCAGCTCTGAGTCTACTAATTCAGCACAGGACAGAGGGCAAACACGCCAGGCCCTCCAGGGGCTCCTCTAACCTCTGGGATTTGAGAACTGCCATTTACTAGCCGTCCGCAAGAGGAGGGAGCAGTTCCAGAACCCAGCTGGAGACAGCGAGGAGAGGAAAGGGAAGCCTACCTAGCGTTCAGGCCACATTTGCCCAGCACACACCACATGGGGCTAGGGATAGGAGAGTGAGGTCTGCTGCTGGTCCCAGGGACCGACGCCCACTTTAGACCCCAGCCCTCTTCTCACTTGCTCAAGGTCTGGTTACACGAGGCACACACAAACACAGTCTCTCTCTGGGCTTCGGGGGCTGAAAAGGAGGAAGAACTTGGTGAGACGCTTCCTCATGTCCTTTGGTTCATGACCCCCAATACTACTACCATTTCCCGACCCCCAATGCCCCACATAAGCCACCCACCACCCAGCCCACATCCTCGCTAACCCAGCTCCCGAGCCTGCCCTCAGACTCCACTTTCCATGGGGACTGGGGACTTCAGGAGTGACCACAGCAACAGCAGGCCTCTCCCCCAGGTGCCCTGCATTAGAAATGATTTTGGCACCAACAAAACACCACTAAAAAGTTCTTTAAATAAAATACCAAAAGAAAATTTTCCAATGTGTTTTATCGGTGGTTATCCCTAGGTAGTAAGATTACAGATTACTTTTTTCTTCCTTCTTCTTCTGTATGATAATCTCCAAATCGTCTAGAATGAGCTTATGCTGCTTGCATGACCAGAGAGAAAACCAGAAAAGCCTCAA
The DNA here is from genome assembly GCF_922984935.1 of Meles meles. NCBI lineage: Eukaryota > Metazoa > Chordata > Mammalia > Carnivora > Mustelidae > Meles > Meles meles. The sequence goes on along the minus strand of NC_060078.1, from coordinate 57,248,789 downwards.
TTTCAGATTACAGCACGTTAGAGGCAGTGTGCAGAACATGCTCCTACTACTTGTAGAACCTGCATGTGTCCGCATTTACCCTCGTGCACATGAATCCCTTCCTTTACCTTTATCTTTTGCTTACAGTGAGTACGTACAGCTTTTTCATTTTGTTAGAAGTATTACCGAGTTCATGAGAAAAAGAACAAAATTCAGCACCGTGGTTTCCTCTGGGGAAGGCAGGGCAGTGCTGGGGAGCCTGGGTGGGGGGCGGCTACTGCTCTGTTTTTTAACTTCAGCGAAGCAGCCACAGATATTCAGTATTATGTCTCATAATTCGGATACATTAAATATATTCTTTTGCACGCATAAAATACTTCGGTGTTTTGTTTGTTAAAGGACAGTGGAGATGTTTCTCCAGGGCAGACAGGATCCCGAGTCCCCCTGCCTTCTCACTGGCCCCTTGCTCCCTTCCCACACTGCAGCAGCCCTTGGAGGATGCAGGAATCAGCCAAGCCCTCCCAATGCCCTGACCCCTGGCTGCCTGCACCACTCACCTGTGGCCCCCATGGAGGACTTGGGCACCTTGAAGGAGCAGCACCGAGAGCAGAAGCTATTTCCACAGTTACTGCAGCTCCGCTGCAAAGAGCCAATGTCAGTATCAGGTGTGTCACCCACATCCAGAGTCCCCCTCCCTCTCATCAACTGATCTCACCCAAGGAACCTGGGACTACCATAGGAATGGGGAGGTGCCCAAGTGGGGCAGGATAGAGCAAACATGACATCCAATGGGAAGACTGGTGAAGGTGTGGGCACAGGGACAGCAGATCCCCGCTCACCTGAGCAAACCTCAGACCCCAGGCCCAATGTGGCCCAATGACTCCCCACTACTCCCCTGCGTCTCATCCCAAGTCCCCACACACATACCCTCAGGGAGACTCACCCTCTTCTTCAGCACTGAGAAGGTGGCCGAGCAGCCTGTGCAGTTCCCTGACAAACAGAGGCAGCAGCTCAGCCTTGACCCAGCCCAGGGCTCTCAACTCTCACCTGCTCCTGGCTCTTCTAAATGGGACCACTCAGGATGGCAGCCCAGCCCAGACACCATGGCTGGGAGCAGTAAGCAAGGGAGCAAAGTCCAGGGCACCTGGGAGCTCAGTCAGTTAAGCATCTGCCTTCAGCTCAGGTCATGATCCCACAGTCCTGGGATGGAGTCCCACATCGGTCTCCTTGCTCTGTGGGGAGTCTGCTTCTCCCTCTACCCCTTCCTCCCACTTGTGATCTCTCTCATGCTCTCTCGCTCTCTAAAATAAATAAATAAAATCTTCTATTTTAAAAAAAAGCGAGCAAAGTCCAGATCCGGAGACAGAAGGGGACTCAAACTAAGAAGGAAATTCCCAGGGTGCCTGGGTAGCTCAGTTGGTTAAGTGTCTGCCTTTGGCTTAGGTCGTGATCTCAGGGTGCTGGGATCAAGTCCCACATCAGGCTCTCCACTCAGTGGCAAGTCTGCTTCTCCCTCTCACTCTGTGATCTCTCTTGCTTTCACTCTCTCTCAAATAAATAAATAAAATCTTAAAAAAAAAAAAAAAAGAAAATGAAAACAGAAGGAAAATTCCCATGGTCCCTGAGAATCCATGTCTCCAGACTATACACAGCTGCCGGTTCATGTGCCCTCCCAGGACTCAGAGGCCCCACCTGCAGGTCCCACCAAAATCAAAAAGCATCCCGCAGAATCTGCTCCCTGGAAATCACACCAAGCTAGGGGGGACATGACAGGTATCCTTCAGAGAAGGCAGATCCAGTGAGCTCAGATGAAACTTGCCTGACACGACCCTTTCCTAAGTGTTCTTACAAATAGTCTGCCCAGAGGTAATGCAGAAATGCCTAGTACCCCAGACTCCTGCTTCCTGTCATCTGAAGATTCCAGGAGAGGAGCTCAAAACCAGGCACCTTCCTAGATGACGTGCAGGACAGGGGCACAGACACTGTGAGTGGTGGGCAGGACGGAGCAGGGCAGGGACGCAAGAGACTCCACCCAAACCACCACCCACAAGATGCTCAAGTTTCCCGACCATGCCGGAAGAGTGAACAACAGCTTAGCAAGCATGGGAGGCGGCGAGGGGTGCAAAAAGAGATGAAGGACAGGGACAGAGGGAACCAACCAACGGTTCTTTCAGAGGCCGCTGTGCTCACCACCTACCCGTGCTCCCAGGAAAATTACAGACGGAAAAGGTGGCCTGCAGAAAAGACACAGTCTACAGAAGGGGGCATGTGCCAGTGAATGAAGGGAACCAAAAGGCAGAGGCAAACGAGGCCTGAGGAGAGGAAAGGCCACATTGTGCCTGATGGCTTCACCAAGTTCCAGGAACAAAAGCAAACCCTGAAGAGAACAAGAAAGGTTCCAAGGGCTAACCCCAGGAACCCAGGCTATGGTCTGAGGCAAAAATCTCCATGCAAGCAGGGGGCACTGAGGCAGGGAAGAAAGCCTGGGGGGGTCCATGGTGGGCATGAAGATGCTCCCAAAAGGGGCTACGAGCCCAGCCCCGGGACTGTGGGCCCAGAAGGAAGCTGAGTTGGGTCCTAAAAACACTTGGGAGTGGATAATAAGGCTACTGGAGTACGTGTCTACAACCTGAGGCCCAAAGGCCTCCTGGGACCTGGCCAGAGCAATTAAGAGCTTCTGGAAGCACCGCTAGGCCTCTTGAACCACCTTTGTGGCCAGGTATGGAGCCCGGCGCCTCACCTTCAAGCAAAGGCCCAGAGGTATAGTGACAGCTACATGTGGTGTCCCTTCCTCTGTCCCACCAGAACCCCCTGCAGCCCTTGCTAGAGGACACTCACTGTGTTTAAGGAAAGACGGGCCCTCCCAAGCTAAAGCAAGAAGAAGCCTGAGGCCAAGGCATGTAAGGCGAATGCCATCGCTGCCAGTTAGCTCCTGGTCTCTGGAGAGCATAGCAGGGGCTGCTGCCCTGATGCCAAGCCAGCAATCAGGCTACTCCAAGACTCTGTCCCCCACACAAAGTACGTGGGCAAAGCAACCCACCTTGGGGCACCCAGGCGACTCAAGCAGGTAAGTGTCTGACTCTTGGTTTAGGCTCAGGTCGTGATCTCATGGGTCATGAGATCAAGCCTCTCCCTCTCTCAAATAAATAAAAAAAAATCAGGGCACCTGCGTGGCTCAGTCATTAAGCATCTGCCTTCAGCTCAGATCATGATCCCAGGTTCCTGGGATTGAGCACCTTTCCCACGCACCCCCCCACCACCCCTATCGGACTCCCTGCTCGACGGAAAGCCTGCTTTCCCTCTCCCACTCCCCCTGCTTGTATTCCTGCTCTCAGTTTCTCTCTGCCAAATAAATAAAATCTTTTAAAAATAAATAAATCTTTTCTATTTTAGGTTTTGTTTATTTATTTGAGAGAGAACATAAGTGGGGATGGGGTAGGCAGAGGGAGAGGGAGAAGCAGACTCCCTACCAAGCAGGGACCCCATTGCATGGCTCGATCCCAAGACTCTGAGATCATAACCAGCACTTAATCAACTGAGACACTTAATCAACTGAGCCACCAGGTGCCCAGGTAAATAAATCTTAAAAAAAAAAAAAAAAAAAAAAAAAAAGCAACCCATCTCTGCTTCTCCTAAGCAAGGGGACAAGGGCATGGGGCAGGAGACTGGAGCCACTCAAAGACTGACACTCAGGCCCAAGTCCAGGATGGAACATCAGGGCCAAGCATCCCAGGGCAGCCATGTGGTCTAGTGAAATCAACATGTACTCACTGCACAAGCCTGAGCTAAGGAGGGCTTAGGATGCTGACACCAGCTCAAAACAGGTATACAGAGGAGAGCAGCCCTGTTCCCTTCCAACATCTACTGACTCCCCCTGCCCCCACCCTCAGCAAAGGGCCTACCTCACCATGTAATGATGCCACGGGAATAGGAAGGAGCCTAAGACTTCGTGGGCCCTGCCAGGGTAATGGTCAAAGAGCCTCTGGGACAGAGCAGGGACACGAAGAAGCCCCTGAACAGCCTGTCCTCATCTGTCCCTGTCCCCGCCCTCCACGGGCAGCCAGAATGGAATGGCCCTGAATGTGGCTCACCTCCCCCTGGCCTATGGGAGCCAGACCCAGGAGCAGAGCTGCTGTACCTGCCCTCACAGCAATAAGTCTGAGAACATCTCAGGGAGAGGACAGCGAGGAGTCTTAAAAAATAGGAATTAGGAGAGGCTTACAAAAAAAAGCAGCATTTTCTGCCCTTGCCAGCCTCATGTGAACCTGAAAGGCCTTCACCCAACACAGCTGGGATTACCTGAACCAAAAACCAAGTATTGAAATAAGACATAAAACCAGAGGACTTCAGACACTAAGGCAAAGGGAGCATGATGAGTGAGAAAAAAACACAAGAACACAGGAGCCAGATCAGATAGCTTGGATTTGAGTCATAGCTCGACCATTAACTGGCTGAAGACATAAAGCAAATCACTTTTTCTCACCTGAGGTTACTCACCTGCAAATGAGAACGTCTAAAGGCCTTTACCTAAAATTCATACACATGGATGAATCACATGCTAAAGAATACAAATTCTTGCGTAGTGTCACTTGGAACTTCTGGAACCCAGCTGCTCCTAAGCCCTGAAGAACTGCCTGTCCCTATTGCGTCTATCATCTGGACTAGATGAGACCGGGTATGTGCAAGTGCACTGAACACAGGGCCCCAGAGAAGTCTGTGATCACCACAAACAAAAGGGAACTGGAAATGACTGGGGCGCACTCACGGAGCAGAAATAGCCTGTCCAGGACCTCTAATCCTGGAGAACAAGGGCCCTGGTGCCACAGGGGCAGGAAGGCAGGCCCCTGGATGCCCTGGGCCAAATTCCTCAAACGAATCCCAGGGCTTCTCCCAGGGTGCAGACCCTAGAACTCACTGCCACCGGAATAAACAGCATAGCCACCCCCATCCTCCTGGAGGCCGACACCAAGCACAAGCAAGGCTCTTCCTCCAGACCAGCATGACTCCCAAGTCACCTGCTCTCTTCAGCCAGAACTTTCTCTGGCTCAGCAACTGCTCTCCCAGTCTGAACCAGGTTTCCCACCGTGTTAACAGTCATTACCCTTCTCCAAAGCTGCCTTCCTTGAGCCACCCCGAACCCCCAGTAAAATAAGGACTGGTCGGTCCACAAACTTGGCTGAGGAGAAGGGACCTCGGGGTTCTATCATGTGCAGAGGAAGATACTTTTTTTTTTTTTAAAGATTTTATTTATTTTATTTTGACAGATAGAGATCACAAGTAGAGAGGCAGGCAGAGAGAGAGAGAGGAGGAAGCAGGCTCCCCGCCAAGGAGCCCGATGCGGGGCTCGATCCCGGACCCTGGGATCATGACCTGAGCGAAAGGCAGAGGTTTTAACCCACTGAGCCACCCAGGCGCCCCGAGGAAGATACTTTTTGCTTCAGCTTGTTTCAAGCCGGACAGGAAAGATCCAGACAAACTGCTAGGCACCTGCAGGACGGACCAGGACCCCATATGTTCACAACCCCCCATTAAGCAACTTACTATAACTCAGCCAGCACTGTGCTACCACTTAATAAGCATCACCAAATTAGAGACCTCCAAGAACCCCGTGAGGTAAGAACTGTTATTACTGCCGTTTCTTAGAACAGGAACCTGAGGCACAGAGAGGTTACATCGTTTGCTCAAGGACACCCAGAAGAGCTGGGATTCACTCCAGGCAGTCAGACATTACATCTTGTTCTCAACCACCCTGCCGCACTGCCTTTTGGGCCTCTGCCTCAGGATGACACCGCTCTCCAATCCTAGAGTGGTGTTTCTGGAACAGAGCGCCTCAACTTCCCACTTCCCAAGTTAACATTCAAGGAGGACAGAGGAACCAGAAGGAATGCAGACTCACTCCCTTGGCAGAGCCACTGTTTGTCTGCTACCCTCCCCGGGGCCTGGGCATATAGCGTTACTCCTTGCTCTCATCACAAACCAGTACCCACAGTTCCCAAAATCTGGCCCCACGGCACCCATGCAGCCCCCTTCCTCAGGCCTGGCCATACCGAAGTTGTTGGAAGGGCAGCGTTTGCGGAGCCGCTCCGTGAGCCGGGACACCTTGCTGCGCAGTACCTCATTCTTGCTCAGAAACCCATTGTCCTGCAGGACCAGCTCGTCTTCCGCTGGACACGGGGCACCTTCGTCATCCTCCTGTGGGAACAGCTGCTTCCAGTCCTGCCCACCTCAGAGCAGGGCTCCGGGAGCCACGTGCAGAGGCCCCCAGCACAGCAGACCCCACGAGGCACGAGGCCAGCTGGCTCAGCCAGCCTCCCCCTGACCGGTCCCCACCCGACTCACCAAGGCTCCTACTTACCAGCACCACCAAGTGTGTCTCCTGCCTCCCAAGGTGTGCGGGAGAAGGAGAGAAAACAGAGAGAGATAGCAAGAAGAAGGACGCCGCCAGGAGGGGGAACCACAGGCCGAGGGAAACACAGAAGCACCACTCTGAGTTCTGTCTGAGCGCGCCACAGAGGCTGACGTCCACAGAGGCCCCCGGAGGAGGAGCCCAGCATCACATCAGCTTGAGAGAAGCTGGGTACTACAGTTTCTCAAACTGGGTGACATAATTCACTAAAAATAGCTCATGATTTCAATAGAACAGAAAATATCCCTTAGAATGTATTTTCAGAAAACTTTTGCTCCATTTAAGTTTTACACATTCTGCAGACATAAGTGTGAACTAGGCCAAGATGTAAAATGTGTTCGCTACTGTGGGTCAGGAACAAAAGAGCCCGAAGGCCCTGGCTGTCCTCACTCCCTCCACCACCGCACCGAGATGCACAGTCTACAGTGGCATACTCAAGTCTGGGAGAAATCGTTAAGCAGCTGAAAATGTAAATGCGGATGTGGGTGAGGCTGAGGTGAGAGGGAAGTGGGCTAAGGTAAATCACAGGCCCAGGGCAATGCACAAGACCCCTTTTCTCAATACTGCAATTTCCCCCTTTACAGAGAGATGGAGAAATGACATCCTGCTCTATGGAAATGCAACAGCACAGCTGTGACAACAGCAACCACACAAGCACTCAGTGACCGGGGACAAGGAGGGTGCGGGCAGGGGCTTTTCTAAAGCGGACAGTCACTCCTCAGCCACACTGACCACTGCGCACTCGGGACTACCAGAGCTGCTGACTGTTCAGAGAAACCGAAAATCCAGACTCGTCACTGAAATCTCTCCATTTGTAAACGTTTTTAAATCTTGGATGCCAAATAAAATGCTTCTGCAAACTACCAGTTTGAATCACTGTCTTAAAATCAGGAAGATTCTGACCTAGCCCTTGGCCTGCAACCACTTTCTCCAGCTTCCCCTCTCTACCCCGCCAAAGAGACATCTTTCGAACCTCATTCTGCACAAGAGGAGTGAGAGACCTGAGCCAGTGCCCTCCCCAAGTCTGCCTTCCCCACAACTAAGGCACCAAGCCCAGAGTCTCCAGCTTAGCTGGTAAATGATCCAGCCCCCACCACAGGGCACTTCCCAGAGGCTTCCAGAGCCATCCTTGCCCTAAGCACACATGACAGAGGAGTTGGTCAGTCAGAGGACCCAAGGAAGCTCAGAGGCAACTGGCACCCTTTCATCCAGTGAGCTCTAGCTCACAAGTTCTGGCTTCTCATCTGGATAAAGAGAACTGAAACACCTGGACTTGGGATGTGAGAAGCCACCCAGCTCCAGACCAGTTGGCTTCGTGCCTGATCAGTAGAGGGTGGTAGGGAAGGGCCACCCACCTCAATCGCATCTTTGAACTCCTCATCGGGCTCAGCCTCCTCGGCCTCCTCCACACTGCCGGGCGTGAGGTCCTGGGAAGAGAGACTATTACAGAAGGAGAGGGGAGCCATGCCCCCAAGGCAGAGGCCACCAGCTCCCTGGAGCCAACACCCAGGTTCCCTAAAACATCCATTCCTGCCCCAGAGGAGATGGCACACATGCGAGAAAGAAGTCATGAGAAGGAGGGCCCTCTCTGACCTAGAGGGACAGGGACATGGGCCCAAGACCACAGATAGCCCCACGGTGGCTGCACAGCTCAGGTGCTAGAACCACAGGGCCTGGTCTGAGTCGTGCCCCCCCCCAACACTGGCACAAGCACTCTGGGCCTCAGCCTTCTCCCATGTATCGGCAAACCCTCTCATTCTCGGAAGCAACCTACACCTCACCCAGTTAATACTTCTAAAGTCCTTACATCAGCGGAGTAAGCATTCAACAAAGCAAGCAGTAGCTGTTATCATTACGCTTATCATTATTAAACATTTCTGAGAAGAGGAGGCCAGGGAAGCAGCAGGAACTGTAAAGAGACCAGGAGCTCCGGTGCATGAACAAGCTGGGAACCAGAAAGCCCCACCCACCGCCTGCAGGAGGTTCTGCCCTCTGGTGGGGGGGCACTCACCTCTGTGGGCGTGGGTGCAGGCGTGCAGTCCCGCACAGCACACTTTTCCCCAGCCTCCAGCAGTGCCGGGCTCTCAAAGACGCTGTCTTTCTGCTTGGGGTTCAGCCGCTGCTGCAGACGTGCCCTGTACTCAGACACCACTGCCCAGGGCAAGAACAGAGTGGGGGGCATAAACAGGATGGAATGAGTGGTGCTCTGGGGGTCCCCCCTTCTACAGGTAGCTGGCCTCTTGCACCAGCAGCCTGCTCTCAGCTGCAAGAAAGTCACCCTCCTAACTCTGAACAGATCACCTAACCTGAGCCTCATAAGCAGAACAGGGCTACCCCCACCCACCCCATTTGACAGCTACAGGGTGATTAAATGCACTGTGTTGGATGAATTACAGCTTTGGTAACTAATCACCTAACTACGGGGAGGAAAACAAATACAGCAATCAACCAAACACATGTGGAAACCCGGGCTTCTGTGGCTCAGGGCCTCTCCAGACCGCCTCCCTGCTTTAGAAGCTAGACGGCAGACTAGAACTCCGGGATCACTCGAAGTAGCCACACCAGGTGGCTGCATCCCAGGATGCAGGTGGCAACACTGGGAAAGCATCCCTCCCTCATCTCCCAGATGCCACCACATCACATAAGCAGGGATTCACCGGTCTTGGGAAGGGAGAGGGACCCCCCCCCCACAGTAGCAGCCTCCCCTAGATCCCCCGGACATCTCAGATGCAGAGCCCAGGAGCCCTCCCAGAAACTACTCTGGTGTGGTGCTGCCCCCTTGTGGAAGGCACAGCAAACGGATGATTAGCTGGAGGGCCCAACAAACCCGGGAGCCTAACCTAGCTCCCAGAGCCTGAGCCTCTGCGGAGCTGTCCAAGATGTCCAAGGCTTACCTCGGAAGAACTCCACATTCCCCAGAAAGAGCATGCTGTTTAAAAGGGCAAGGACCCAGCACAGGGGCAGCAGATAAAGCATGCAAACTGTGCCCAGAAGAGCCCCATAGAACCTGCAACGAAAGAGCGGAACCACAGCGTCAGAAACTCCTAAGATCAGAAGGAAATCACTTTGGAACACAGCCACTCGGCAACGGGCACAATTCATAAACATGACATCTGCTAATCAAATGAGTGGGTAAGATTACATGGTGAGTTACCTTTCTACTCCCAAAGTATTTTTACCACACCTAAAAGGTGATTAAACAAAAGCAGTACATCCCAGCCCACAAGCTCATGGGCAGGCCTACACACAAGAGCCTCAGAGGCTCTCCTGCCCTGAGCGAGGGGAGTAGGAGCTCCTGTGGCAAATCCCTGCAGGGCAGCAGTGTCGGGGAGCGGCGGCCACTCACTGTGAGGACGCGGTGGGGTTCTCCCAGTGCAGCACACGGTAGGCAGCCTCGCAGGTGCGGCACAGGCGGCTCAGGAAGGCCTCCAGCTGGATCAGGCTGTGGGCACAGGGCACTGCCGTGAGCCAGAGCTTGAAGCCACAGGAGCTAGGACTTCATGGGCATAGCTAGCCAGGGACAGCTGGTCTCTTTGAACCCAAAGGAGGGGCGGAGAGCTCAGAAGAAACTGTGTATGTTTCAGGCCCCCTTTTGGAACCCTTACAGAGATGCAAACAGGACAACTGTTCCCGCTTGGGTCTTTTCCTAGCTGCTGGGGTCAGGCCAGCTGCTTAACTTCTCCGGGGCTGAGAGACAATGAGGAGCAGGGAACCCCCCTCACAGACAGACACGCTACAGCTGTAGGATAAATGGCAGGAGAGAGAGCACTGTGTCTCCACCTGGGCTATAAGGCAGACTCACTAGAAGAGGTTTTTTTAAATGGATCCACCCCCAGAAGCAATGAATGCATGCTGCACCCAGATCTTGGTTTCTGAAAGGCCCCGTGGAGAAATGGCTCGTTCCAGAGTGGGGGCAGCGCAAGTGTAAGATGACTCTGAATATCATATGCACTCAGAAATGAGGGGTGGCTCTGTTGGTTGAGCACCCAACTCTTGATTTTGGCTCAGGTCATGATCTCAGGGTTATGGGATCAAGCCCCGCATCAAGCTCTGTGCTCAGCAGGACATCTGCTTAAGATTTTCTCTCTCCAGGCTGCCTGGGTGGCTCAGTGGGTTAAGCCTCTGCCTTCAGCTCGGGTTATGATCTCAGGGTCCTGGGATCGAGCCCTGCATCGGGCTCTCTGCTCAGCAGAGAGCTTGCTTCCCTCTCTCTGCCTGCCTCTCTGGCTACTTGTGATCTCTGTGAAATAAACAAATTAAAAAAAAAAAAGAAGATTCTCTCTCCCTCTGCTCCTCCACCCCCACCTTCCCACCCCCATGCGCATGTGCTCCCACACTCTCTAATAAATAAATACATCTTTAAAAAAAAAAAAAAAGGATGGGAAATATCAAAAGAACACAGAAGCCAGTTCAAAAGAGCTCCTACTCCCAAACCTAAGACAATCTGAGATCAAAATAATGACAGTAATGGATTACAACCCATTAAATAAAATTAAGAATCTCAAGTTCATACTGATAAGATGGAAGAGCTCTTTCTTAGAGCCGATACTGGCTAACAACGCCAATTAGAAAATCACCTTCACAACAATTACGGTAATAAAGTGTTAAAGACAAGACCCAACAATGGCCATTTTACAGCAGAGAAACCTTAACCAAGCGACCAAATTCAGCATCTCCCTTAACGGGACAGACTGACATCATACGCCTCCTGATACAATACACTGACAACACACTGCTTGTCATATTCCTGAAAAAAGGCAAAACCTCCATCTAATCATAAGGAGCCAAACAACCCCAAATTCAGGGAAATTCTACACAATAATAAGCTCATCCTATCTAAAAGAGTCAAGGTCATGAGAAACAAAGACTAAGGAAACTATTCCAGATTACAGAAGACTAAGAAGACATAAAAACTAAATGTAATGTAGGACTTGGGACTGGATTCTGGATGAGAGGAAATGTATATAAAAAACCTTATTAATTGGGGCACCTGGGTGGCTCAGTGGATTAGCCGCTGCCTTCGGCTCAGGTCATGGTCTCAGGGTCCTGGGATCGAGCCCCACATCGGGCTCTCTGCTCCACAGGGAGCCTGCTTCCTCCTCTCTCTCTGCCTGCCTCTCTGCCTACTTGTGATCTCTCTGTCAGATAAATAAATAAAATCTTTAAAAAAAAAAAAAAACCTTATTAATACCATTGGTAAAATCTGATTATGAACTACATATTAGATAATTGCAAGAATGCTGATGTTAACCATGTAAAATTTCCTGATTTTAATTATATAATTATAAATACGTAAGAGAAAGTCCTTGTCCTTAGGAGAGAAGTATTTGGAGTAAACAGGCATGATGTCTGCACTTACTTTCAATGGTTCAGAAGGAAAAAAAGTAACATGCAAGAGAAAAGCAACAGAGGAAGCCAATGTGGCAAATGTAATCACTGTTCTAGCTGGGTACAGGGCATCTGGGAGTTCCTCTGTATTATTCTTGCAACTCCCATTTGAGTTTAAAGTCATTTATTAAAAAAAAAAGGGGGGGTGGGGGGTGTTAAAAACCACAAAGACCCAGACCACACTCCAGAAAATGGACCCAGATGGGGGCCAGGCCCAGGCCTCTGTTTGTTTTTAACTTTTTTTTGAAGCTTTGCAGTTGCTAGGGTTAATGTTGTTCAACAGTCTTAACGTGGCTCTTCGGAAGTACCAGCTCTGTCACATTTAGGAAGCTTCCTGACAGTGTAGTGATGGTGACTAACCCTTATTGGACACTTCCTGGGTATCGGACACTCATTCAGTCTCCCCAACCACCTATGAGGCAAGCCTACTATTAGCCATTTAACAGTGAGGAACCCGAGGCACAGAGATGCCACAGGTTGCCACACAGCCGGTAAATGGAGGGCTGGGATTTGAACCCTGGCCGAGGCTCATGCATGCATGCGCTCCGTTAAGACCCTGAACTATCTATCTCTCTAGTGGAAAGAACACAGGTTGCTGTGAAATCAGCTAGATCTGGATTCTCATCCCAGCTTGGCCCCCTTTTCACCATGTAAGCCTTTTTCTTCATCCATAAATGGAGGATACTAACAGTAGCCACCTCCCAGAGATGTTCAAAAGATGAGAGGAAAGAACCCGATAGATGACAGGAAAGAACGCCTCATACAATGCAAGCACTCTGTGGTGTCCCCTGCCACTGTGACCATCTCCCACCACCACCCCCCCCCCCAGCCCCTTCCATACTCACAAGCTCTTCACCTCGGCCACAGCCTCAGGGCGAGACAGGCGAACTTTCTGGAGGTCCTCCTGCCTCACGCTGTGATACTTCCTCCGCATCAACTCTGACTCAGGCAGCCGTGCCCGGCAAACCTCCTGAAGGTAGCCCAGAAGGGCAGGCACTGAAATCATTAGGGCACCCACGGAGTACCATGCGCCTACGGATCAATAACACTGCAGGTAAATGAGGAGCAAGGACCAGGGGCCTCTGCCCACAAGAGGCCCACACACTCGCTCCCTCACCTCCTCCAGCGCTCTGTCCAAGAGGCCTTCCCTGATCACCTCAGGTGAAAGAGTGTCTCCCCTGCTCACTGTCCAACCCTTTAACCCAGCTTTATTTTCCCTCACAAAATTTTTCACCACATGACTGATTATAGGCATAGTTGCTTTCTCCTCCACAAACAGGATCTTGAAGGCTGGGACTCCGTCCATTTGGTCACTACGATAGCCTCAGACTCATTTTCTTTTTGTTTTTTAACATTAACAAATCTACACGAGCACACAGTAGGTGGCTTCTGCCTGGAGTCTGGCCGCTAAGAGATCCCTGTGACTGACATTCTGACCTTCTGGGCCACCGGGGCAGATCGGAAGCCTTTCGTTTGGCTTTTAGAATACCACAGACAGACCACTGTGGACTGAGAAATGGGGAGGCTGAGAGAAAATCCAAAGAAAGACCTTCTTCCATGTAGCATGGTACCCCCAAAGCAAGCTAACAGAGCACTGGGCACAAAGTAAATGCTAGTTAAAATCTATCACTGGACAAACAGAAAATGAGTCTTATGTGAAAACTGGGTTTATTTTCAACCCACTGAATCTGTATCTCCATAGGAAACAAAGCAAACACTTGAGAAATGCAAGTTTGATAGAAGAATGAAAACATGAATAAAGGACCCAGTTCCTCAGAACACTCTGTCTCAGGCCTTTCACACATCTCCCCCCAGGGGTTTAGCTTTTTCTGCAGCCACTTGTCAGTTCAAACAGGAAAAGGCTTGGGTCCTGGTATATCTTGTCACAAACGGTCCCCAGGAGACATCACTACTCAAGATCTCTAGAGCCACCCACCTGTCCACACATCTACCTCAAAGCCTTCATGCCACAGACCCCTCAGAGCTGGTGACTGCCCAGCAGCCCCCTCCAGGCTCACCAGCTGAGCCAGAGGGAATCAATGGATGTGGCAAAAATCTCTTAACCATTCACCTTCCTGGCACCTTCACCCCATGTCATGCCTTCACTGACCACGGAATCAGCTTGGAAATCAAAATGGAAAAAGGTTAAAACACCAGCATTTGGTCAAGAAGGAAACAATAATAATAGCTACAACACACCAGCTCCTTACTCTGTGTCAGGCGCCGTGCTAAACGTAATATACAGGCTACCTCGTTCCTCACAACTACTCTCTGAGGAGAGCACTATTATTATCCTCCCTTTAGAGATGAGGAAAATTAGGCCTTGCCAAACAGATTAAAGAAGCTGCCACCTCAACAATCCAGCCAGGATTCTAGCCCAGAGTGTGTCGCTCCAGAGCCGGTTTTCTGACATCAAGCAGACAAGAGAGGGAGGCCAACTCCATGGCAAGACAAGGGGCCACTTCTTGGAATTCCTTCCCACGTTCATTCACAGAAATCTCCTGCCCCTGTAATCAGTTCTTACCCTCATTCAAAGTGAGGAACAAGACGTTGAGGCCCAGACAGGTCAGCAAGGAACACAAAGGCATCTGCCACCTACAACACAAGAAAGTCGTGGTCACTAAAGATGGCCACTCCTCCAATTTGGGGGTGAGACGGTGGGAGGAGGAGACGGCCATCACGGGTGGGTCATCAAAAGGAGGAGTGAGAGGAGGGAGCCTGGAGCTCTAAGTGTCAAGGAGAAATGAAAAGTGTCCACTCAAAAAAAAAGGACAGGGAACTAGGAGAGGAGTTAAGGTCACCCATTAGGCCCCAGGATAAGAAAAGGTGTCCTCTCAGAACTAGAAGACCTGTGGAACTTTCTCCCAAAAGGAGAAGAATTTATAAAATACCTGTTAAGAAACCCAGTTAATACTGTTTAACTGCATTTTGTAATGTTCTGGTCTCTTTAAGAGGTGACAATGATGAACTTTCTTCTTGAAAATTTTCACTTATTCTTTGTACAACTTCGCAGGAACATATATATACTCACTGTGCAAGATTCATCTAATACAGAAATCAAAAGAACAGAACGTGAAGGATTTATGTGACCGCATCTGTGACTTTCACTTACTTCTGAAATTTTGAGAGCTTAACATGGCAATCCAAAAGGAGAAAAGATAATGAAGATTTTGTTTTAATAGATCAGAAAAGAAACTGAAGCCGGGGTATAGCATTCTTTCAGCAGACATGCCCTAAGTGAACTGGAACAGCTGGAAGCACATGCAGACCCAGTCCCCCCCCCCCACCACCAAACAGCAGTGCAGAAGCCCCCAAAGAGGAAAGGAAGGAGACCAGAGACTTGAGTTGCTGAGGACAAGCAAATTTTGCTGGCTTCGTCCCTGATAAAGGACATTTAATAGGGGAAAAGGAGCCAAGATGTAACAATGAAAGCATGGATGCCTAAATTCTAAACAGCAGTGTAGCGGCGCCTGGGTGGCTCAGTTGTCAAGCATCTGCCTTTGGCCCAGGTCACAATCCCAGGGTCCTGGGATCGAGCCCTGCATGGAGCCCCACATCGGGCTCCCTCCTCAGAAGGAAGCCTGCTTCTCCCTCTCCCACTCCCCCTGCTTGTGTTGCCTCTCTCGCTGTCTGTCAAATAAATAAAACCTTAAAATAAATAAATAAATAAACAGCAGTGTAGCATTTATAAGGTCAGCCAACTGAGGGAGAGTCAAAGAGAAAATAAACAGGTTTGTTGCTGGCAAGCAATGTATTCAGAATTTCAATGTATTTTCTTTTGCTGTGATTGAGGTATTTCAGTTGCTAAATGAGGTTCACTGATTTATGTGCTTTTATTTTTTGTGGGGGAAGGGGGGCATGGAAGAGCAGAGGGAGAGGGAAAGGCATCTTTCCCTCTCCCTCTCAAGCAGACACCCCGCTGGGCATGGACTGAGCTGACAGGGGGCTTGATCTCACGACCCTGAGATCATGACCTGAGCCGAAATCAAGAGTCAGACACTTAACCAGCTAGCTGAGCCATCCAGGTGCCCATTTTATCTTTTCATAAAAGTTATGAGTAAAGGAATGAAATGACCTGTCTGCCTTCCTCTGGAAACCCAGTATCCCCCACTATGCCACCCTAATCAGGCCTCAGAACCAGCTAGTGGCAGGTATAAGCGTAAGAGCAAATTAAAAATCTGGTCTAAAGCCAACCCCATTTCAGAAAAAAAGCATCATACAGCCACTCAAGTCACTTACACTATAAAGTCTCTCCCATCCTTTCTCATGTCTTTACTGACACTTTAGTCACAGAGATCCACCTACTAGAGTAGCTGATCCCAGAACTGAGGAGTCTTTTAAAAATCTACTACAGCTCTAGGCTTCAGACTATCAGACAAAGCTCAAGATTAGGTCCCTCTTGAAAGTCAAATCCTCTTTACTAAGAAAAGAACAATCAAAAGCACAAACTAATCTGACAGCCATTTTCACAGACCAGTGCTCTGTCTCCCAGTGGCACAGAACCACAAGCTCCTGGGGGCTCTTTAGGCCAAATGCTGTTCCCCCTCCATCCAGCTTTAATGAATCACACAACACCCTCAGATTTCTAATTTCATAAAACGGAAAAACCTGAACATATGAGTGCCAAGAAGCACTAAGAGACCAGTGGTAGAAAAGGTGAAGGGGCAGGCTGTATTTAACTTCTGTGCTTTGCCACAAAAGAGTAAAATACACATACATGTACATACACCTGCGTGTGTGCACAGCAGAAAACCCCAGGGCCCATCCCCTCCACTAAGGAAGACTAAAATTCATTTCAGCTGGATAGTCATGGTGGGATTATAAATCAAGCCTCTCATACCATCATGTGCCCTATCCCTTGCACCAAGGAGACAGTGATCTAATGGTAGAGAATACTGCTATGGAATACAAACTAGCTCACCTCTAGGCCTAATGCCATAAATAAAAGGGGTTCTGGGGGCGCCTGGGTGGCTCAGTGGGTTAAAGCCTCCGCCTTGGGTCATGATCCCAGGGTCCTGGGATCGAGCCCCGAATCAGGCTCTCTCCTCAGTAGGGAGCCTGCTTCCTCTTCTCTCTGCCTGCCTCTCTGCCAACTTGTGATCTCTGTCAAATAAATAAATAAAATATTTTTTAAAAAAGAAAAATAAAATAAAATAAAAGGGGTTCTGAAGGAAACAAGAAAAATGTAAGGCCTTGTTCAGAGAATTAAAAAATAAACCTCCCACTATTTCCAGACTGAGGTAAGAATGATATTCAATAGTACTCTTAGGGGTTAACCCCACTCCACTCACCCTATCTCTTACCTCTCTCAGAGGACTGGAGAGCTTGATGAAAACTAGAAGCTTCTCCCTTAGAAATAAACATGTGTGCACATACCAAGTTTTACATGTAGTTTCAGGAGGTTCAGTGAGCCCTAAAGCCCCACTCACAGGTTCTAAGTTATGAAGGGCTGCTCTGCAGGACAACCAGGTTTTACATGGCTCCCTATATTAGGAACACATGACTTTTGTGGAGGAGGGAGTTTCACTTGAATATGATCCAACCTTTAAATCTAACATATAATTTGCACCATGAGGAAGCTACCAGACAAATCAAAGTAGGAAACTCTCCAGGACCGTCAACTCCGTCTCCAGCAAGTCAGTATCATGAAAAGGAAACCATTTTAGATTGAAAAAGACTTAAGGGACATAATAACCACATAGAACGCAGTCCTGGATTGGAATCTGATTTGGCCAAAACATGACATTCTTGGGACAACTGAGGAAATCAGAACTGGGTATAATATGCTATCAAGAAATTACTGTTAACTTTATTTGGTGTGATATTGTTTTTTCTCATTAAAAACAATCCTTATTATTTAGAAATAAACTGAAGTATTTACGGAGTGGAATAGCATGTGTCTGTAATTAAAATTATTTAAGATAAGAAATAGAGTGAGCTGAAAAGAGAAAAAAGAAATCGTAGAGGATGAAAATCAAAGCAAAATAAGAACAAAAAATTTGGAGCTCCACAATCCTAAATTAGCGAAAGGGGTACCTGCTTATTCACAGGTATTTGTATTTAGTATGTTCAAAATTACATCCTAATTTTAACATTAACTATGCTAGTACTGAGAGAGAAGGAGAAAAAAAGCCTCCTTTAAGATTTAGAAGGCTTGATGTTCAAGGCTAGTTAGCAGTCCTGAGGTATGAGCTTACTGAACGACAAAGCAGAAACTCTGGTGAAAGACCATATGGATCCCAGGGCCCTGCCTCTCCCGAGGTGGGTCTGAAATCAACCCAGGGAACCAATGGACTTCCCAGAACCACTCCTCTCTAGGGCAGAAAGGATAGCCCAGCAACTGTCTAAATGCTCAGCACAACTATGGAGCAGGAAAGCAGAAGGTCTAGACAGTCAGAGTAACTCTGCGATGTCTGTTACCTGAGCAAGTACCGGACACCGTCACCTGCATCCTTCAGGGGTTCCAGGTAGATCTCCAGCCTCTTGTAGGACAGGACCAAGTTGAAAAGATCAAACGCCGGGGACTTGGTAGGGGCAATTGGAGACTCCAGGGGAGCCTCGGGCATCACGCTGGGGCTCACCTCTGGCCCACTCCCCTCACGCTCTGATGTCTGCATCCTGCAACCATAATAATTCCTGACATTTGCACTGTACCCACCACCCTTCTACTTACATTAGTACATGTGGTGCCTATAATAAACCTGTGAGGTAGGAAGGGTTACAGGTGAACTACCCATTTCACAGACAGAAGACACATTCAGCAGGATAAAGTGAATTGCCCAGATATAAAAATCCTGTTCTTTTCCCCAGAGATCCATCAAGAGTCTAAACCATAAAGACAGAGTATACATGGCTGCTGGGAAGAGGCAGTCTGATGTCTAAAAAGAAAAGATGACCTGGAATATTTTCACCTACTCTTGACCTGCTTAATTCCTACCCACCCTTCAGGTAACTGCTGAGACATTGCTTCCTTGATCTGAGAGGATCTTGGCAACCACCCCAGTCTGGAATGGGAGACCCTCCCCAATAATCCCAATCATGCACTTGCCCTAACAGCATTTATCCCACCAAAGTAAAATTTCGGCTTTCTTGCCGGTCTGCGCTTAACTCGGAGCTCCACCAGGTCAAAAACTATCTTCCATTTACCACTGCTTCTGCACACAGTGGAAGATTAATTAATGCTCACTGTCCATCCTCTAGGACTCCCATGCTTTCTCCTGCCCCACCACATCTTCTAGAGCTTCCTTCTCCTTTCTGTTCCCAACAACTTCCTGGACCATTCCGGCCCATTACCCTCCCTTTTCCCTCGAATCCCACAGGGTAGTCACCTCCTTCCGTAAGGTCCTGTTTCCACCTCCCCACTCCGATGGGGAGACCCTCACCCTCTTCCTAATTTCAAAGTCCTATCCCAAAACCTAAAAAGAAAAGGAGGGGATGGGGACGGACGCACGGAACCTTGACGCACAGCAGCATAAGCTAGTTCCTCGCAGTGGACTGAGACCTGACGGGGACTGGGGGTGGGGATGTGACCAAGGGGCCACTGGGAGCCCAAATACCCGCAGGCGGAGCTGGAACTTAAAGGATCCAGGGAGGGTGCAAGGTAAAAAGTCCTGGAGGGGGTGAAGCTGGTCAGCGCTGGCAGAGGCCAGGACTACCACCACCTCTGCAGGCCACGGAGCCGGCTCCGGCCCTGCGGCCCAGACCGGGAAGGCCACGCCCAAAATCGCTGGGCCAGCAGGTGGCGGCCCCAGCGACGTCCAGGCGCCCAATTCCGCAGAGACCCGGAGATAGGGCGGGAGGGGTGGCACTTCACCTACCCGGTCTCAGGGTTGGTGGGGGAGGGGCGGGGACGGCCAGGGACCACTGGAAAGGCCACTAGGCCCCGGAGCGTTTCCTCAGGCCCGCCCCACCCCTAGGACGCGCCTCTTCCAAGGGCCTCTCCGAAGTAGCAAATCCGAGAGCCTCCTCTACCTCTCCCGCCGCCGCCGCCGCCGCTTCCGGGACGCGAATTGCTCTGCGGCGGCGTGTCCATGACGTCATCACGCCCGCCCCACCTCCCGCTCCAGCGTTTAGCTCCGCCCGCTCAGCGCAGGTGAGCGCCCTCTTCAGCACTGCGCCTGCGCGTCTTTCCTCGCTTACCCCGCCCAGATTCAACAGAGTTCCTGAGTGATTGCGATTCGCGAAGGATTGCGGAACAAGAAGTTTACGACCGTGCATATCACGACTTTGGTTCAAATCCAACACATTCGTCTAAGCAGGCGTCGAATGTCAGTACCCCTTCTCTGATTGACCCATCTGGGAGTTATCACTTACCCCTCCAAACAGCTGGAATGAAGACCGATCTGAATCCCCACACCGACTACTATAGTCGGAAGTCCTCCTACTTCTTAGATGGGCCTGGCCTTGTTGCTGGTCCAGGCTTGTCTGCTTGGATTCAGCCTCTCCTCCTTCAGGATGAGTCTAGAAGTATAGAAAGATTTTTTTTTTCTTTAATATCTTAGCTACCTGAAATTTCCCAGGTAGTTAAGTAAATCAGTAATTTACTCCAAAGGCAAATTTTGGTTTCTTTGCAATTCCTTGTTGGGTGGGCCTGGACCACTGGCCTCACGCTGGCTGGGGTCAGTAGTATTACTGTTTCTTTCTTCTGGCAGCTCTACAATTGAGAGATATTATTCAAGAATTAGACATTATCTGGGGGGAACTCTGGAGGATATAAGAAGGCTCTAAAGACCAGAGAGGGTCAACAGTTATGGCCAATATCAATAAACAAAGGCTCCCCCTAGTAACTACATCCTAGTCAGCTAGACTCTGCTTTGGGGAGTCTAACTCTGAATTTTGTATAATAAAGTTCTCCCAGTTCCTTCTTTCCCTTCTCCAGCATTCTGAGTCTTCATTCTTCACCTCAAATCCTAGCGTCCCTGGTAAGTGAAAGAGACTGAAGGAGAAAATAAAATAGTAAAAGAGGATAGCTAATAACTTGACATTTTCCTAAAGATTAGTCTTTACATCTCTAAGCAAGGGTGTGTATGGCCCACATGATTGACTCATAAACCTCACTGTGGCCCTTGGAGAAACACTTGTGGGAAATGCTGGGTGGAAGAAGTTGGGGAAAAGGAGTAGGGAGGGCCTGGGTGGCTTAGTTGGGTAAGCGGCTGCCTTTGGCTCAGGTCATGATCCTGGAGTTTTGGGATCGAGTCCCACATCAGGATCCCAGCTCCATGGGGTGTCCACTTCTCCCTCTGACCTTCTCCCCTCTCATGCTCTCTTTCACCCTCTCTCTCAAATAAATAAATAAAATCTTTTAAAAAAAAAATGAAAGAAAGAAAAACAAAAAAGTGTGGGAAGAGAAGAGACTGTCTAAGCACATCCACCTCCACCAGATGGCTCCCTCACCCACTCTTACTCAAACCTTGGGCGAGTCGCCTTTCAACTTGGAGTTTCTGTCTGTGGTCTCTCCGGCCACCATTTCTACCACATACCAGATTTCATCACGCTTCAAGCTGTATTCATTATAGCTTTCTGTGTAACAAATTATTTTAAAACTTACTGTATTAAAACAATAATAAATTTATATTTTCTCACATTGAGTTTTGGCTTTTGGGTGGTTTGGTCAGGAAATGGAGAGCAGCTTCATGGGCAGCTTTGGCTCCAACTTTCATGAGATTGCAGTCAGGTGTTGGCCACAGCTGCCATCATCTGAAAGTTTAATGGGGCTGGAGGATTGACTTCCACAGTGGCTTCCTCACACAGCAGACAAATCCGATGCTGGCATTCTTATGCTATTAGGCTGGGAGGAAGTTTCAGTTCCTCTTCACTTGGCACTCTTCAGAAGGCATCTTGAGTGCCCTCTTGACATGGTGGCTGACTTCCTTCAGAACCAGAAATCCAAGAGGGAACCACAAGATCTTCTATGATATATCCTCGGAAGTCACACACCATCATTTGCACAATATCCTACTGGTTTTACAGGTCAGAACCATTCAATGTCCCAAAGTACAGTGGGAGGCTTATACAAGAGCGTGACTACCAGGGGATAGTCACTGGGGCCAACTTGGAGGCCAGCTTGAAGGCTAGCTAGTGGTGCTGCTCTGCAGGCTTAGAATACCCTTCCTCCTCCACCTGACCTCCTCCCACACACCTTTCAACACCCAGCTTGAATGTCAAGTCTTTTGTGAAGCTTTCCCCAAATAATTCCTCGTTTCCTCCTTTGTGTTTACACAAAACTCTGATCCTATTAAGCACCTATTACTTTTGTTTGTTTGACAGAGAGAGAGAGAGATCAAAAGTGGGCGGAGAGGCAGGCAGAGCGAGAGGGGGACACAGGCTCCCTGCTGAGCAGAGAGCCCAATGGGTGGGGGGGCTGGATTGCAGGACCTGAGATCCTGACTTGAGCAGAAGGCAGAGGTTTAATCCACTGAGCCACCCAGGCGCCCCTAAGCACCTATTACTTTGCATTTCAACCTATCTCTAGAATCTCCTTTTGTTCCTGAGAGCAGGGAGACTACAATTTAACAATCTTGGCAGCCCCAGTTTCTGCCAAGTATAGGGCTTTGGCATAGTAAATATTCAATGAATGCTTCGTTTAAAATAAATAAATAAAACAGAAAATAGCAAGAGTTGGTGAGGACGTGGAGGAACTGGACCCCTTGTGCACCGTTGTTGGGAATGTAAATAGTGTGTCCTTTAAGGGAAACAGTATGTCATGTCCTAAAAAAATTAAATACAGGATTATTTTATGATCCAGCAATGCCACTCCTGGGTATATACCCGAAAGAACTGAAAGCAGGGTCTTTTTTTTTTTTTTTTTTTTTAGATTTTATTTATCTGTCAGAAAGAGAGAGCACAATGAGGGGAATCAGGAGGCAGAGGGAGAAGCAGGCTCCCTTCAGAACAAATAGCCTGATGTGGGACTCAATTCCAGGACCCTGGGATCATGACCTGAGCCAAAGACAGATGCTTAACCAACTGAGCTACCAAGGCATCCCTGAAAGCAGGGTCTTGAAGAGTTATTTATGCATCCGTGTTTATAGCAGAATTACTCACAGTAGCCATAAATGTGGAAGCAACCCACGTTTTCATTAATGAATGAATGGATAAATAAAATGTGGTACATACATACAATAAACTATCCAGCCTTAAAAAGTAGGAAATTTCTGACATGTGCTACAACATGAATAACCCTAAGGACATGAATGCTGAGTGAAATAAGCCACTCACAAAATGACAAGTACTGTACCATTCCACTTCAATGAGGTACCTAGAGTAGTCAAATTAGTAGAGACGGAAAGTGGAATAGCTGACGCCAGGGGCTGGAGGCAGAGAAGAGTGGGGGGGGGGGGTTATTGTTTAGTGGAAACAGACTGTCAATTTTGCAAAATGAGGAGAGATAGTTGTGCAACAATGTGAACATACTTTAATGCCACTGAACTGTACACTTAAAAAATGGTCAAGATGGTAAACTTGGTGTTATGTGTATTTTGCCACAATTAGAAATTTTTTAATGAAAGAATGATGGATGAACAAAGTGTAATATATCCATTCAGGGAAATATTAATAAGCCCTAAAAAGGAATTAAGTGTTCACACATGCTACTGCATCGATGAAACTGAAAACAATATATCACATGAAAGAAACCAAAAAGGCCACATGCTGTATGAATCTATTTATTTGAAATGTCCAGAATAGACAAACCTGTAGAAACAGGAAGTAGATCAGTGTTTGCCAGGCACTGGGGGCCAAGGGGTGGGAGAGGAGGGCGGCACAGGGGAAGGGCAGGAATTGGGAGCGACTTTCAGCAAGTACAGGGTTTCTTTTTGGAATGATGGAAATATTCTGGAATTGGATAGTGGTGATGGTTACACAACTTTGTGAATATACTAAAACCACTGATTTGTACACTTTAAAACTGAGGCTTTTTGTTACATTGTGTGAAATTTTAAGTGCCATGAATTATGTTTCCATTAAAAAGTGAATGAGTAGGGGTGCCTGGATGGCTCTGGCGTTTAGCATCTGCCTTCAGCTCAGGTCATGGTCCCAGGGTCCTGGGCTCTAGCCCAGAGGGGAGTCTGCTTCTCCCTCTCCCACGCCCCCTGCTTGTGTTCCCTCTCTTGCTGTCTCTCAGTCTGCCAAATAAATAAATGAGAATTTTTTTTAAAAAGTGAATGAGGGGCGCCTGGGTGGCTCAGTGGGTTAAAGCCTCTGCTTTCGGCTCGGGTCATGGTCTTGGGATTGAGCCTGCTTCCCCCTCTCTCTCTGCCTGTCTCTCTGCCTACTTGTGATCTCTCTCTGTCAAATGAATAGATAAAATCTTTTTTAAAAAGTGAATGAATAAATATTTGACTGATATGTATTTTTAGACTGTCTTTAATATTTGCATTTTCTCTAGTGTTTACCCTTAATATTTGAGCATACTTTTTGATTAATAGCTCACCACCATTGCTCTGAAAAGAGTTCAATAAATACATTTTTATGTTCTTGTACCTGGGAAAGAAGTGCTCTTGAGTAATGAGATTCCCAGCTGTGAGGCAGTGAGTTGCCAGACAAACACAGCAAGGAAATGGATGTCTGCAGTTAACATTCTGACTCAATAGCTCTTGGCAGCCGTGAAAACAACCATTCATCAAACACAGGCACCAAAAAAACCTCACAGAGCAAAGCAGTGAAAATCTCAGCAATAAAACCTTGTGGCCTCCTGTGAAAGAGACAGTTAACTGTCCACCAAAAAGTCTCGTCCGCCCCTTCTTGGTATAGAGTTGCAGCTGGGCACTGCCCAGCTAGGAACTACATTCCCAGCCCCTTGCATATAGAGTGGGTCATGTGACTCAGCAAAGGAAACGAGTGGAAGCGATGAGTATCACTTCCAGACCAAGGCATTTAAAAATCCAAAACCTCCCCCTTCCTCTCTTCTCCCCAGCGCCAGCTCAATGCAGAGGGAATGGCCAGGCCACAAGGTGGACAGAGCCCTAGTCCCTGAATCATCATAGTGGAAAGGCGTCCACTGACCTGGGATAGCCACAATGGACAGTTATATAAAGAAGAAATAGATTTGTATGTGACTAACAAAGAGATTTTTTATTAAATTAGGCTACCAAATTGTTGGAGAGTATCTGTTATAGCAGCTAGAAACATCAATATTTGTTTATTTCACTGAATGACTAATTATTATGTGGCTTTCAGGGGAATACAGAAAGGAATAGCCTAGAATTCTTTCCTCAAGATGTTCTAATTCTAGGAGCACTTGGCTGGCTCAGTCAGTAGAACATGTGACTCTCGATCTGGAGTTATGAGTTTGAGCGCCTGACTGGATGTAGACATCACTTTAAAAATAAAATTTTTTTTTTAAAAACTCATCCTAAATTGGAGAATTCGATGGAAGACTACTAGAATAAATATGCCACCAGTGGACTGTTGGAGGTGACCCACCAAAAAAAATCTTAATAGACCAATTACCATTAAAAAAATTGAGAGAATTCGCAAACTTCCTCAATGGCATCAAGCCCATATTCTTTTGTAGTCAATTTTTATCAAACCCATCAATAAAATGATTTGTTACATTATTCTAAACAAAACAAGATGGCAAACTTCCCAAATTATTCTGTGAGTCCAGAATTACCATCACTGATACAAGTGCCAGGGAATAGCATGTGCACACACACACACCAAATATCATCTGGAATAGAGCCAATTTAAAAATACTAAGAATACAACTGAATCCTTCTACTGCTAGCTATTTATGCAAGAGGAATGAAAGCATATGTCCACACAAAGATTTGTACCTAAATGTTCACAACAGCTTAATCTGCAATAACCAAAAACTTATAGCAATACAAATGCCTGTCAAGAGGTGAATGGATAAACAATTTATAACAGGACAATACACGTGATAGTAATGAACAAACTATTATTACCACAGTAGCATGAATGAATCTCAAAATCATTAAATAAAAGAAGCCAGGGGCGCCTGGGTTAAAGATTATTAGGTGAGGTTAAAGCCTCTGCCTTCGGCTTAGGTCATGATCCCAGGGTCCTGGGATCGAGCCCCACATTGGGCTCTCTGCTCCGTGGGGAGCCTGCTTCCTCCTCTCTCTCTGCCTGCCTAGTTGTGATTTCTCTCTGTCAGATAAATAAAATATTTTTTAAAAATTTTAAAAATAAATAAATAAATAAATAAAAGAAGCCAAATACCTCCCCTTACCCCAGAAAAAAAAAGGTACGTAGCATACATACATGTTATAATTATAAACTAATCTCTAGTCACAGAAAGCAGATCAATGGTTGCTTGGCGGTGGGGGAAATAAAAAGGAATTACCAAGGGGCACAAGGGAGCTTTGGGGCTAGTATGGATATGTCTATTGTCTTAATTGTGGTGACAGTTTCATGAGTGTACACATATGTCAAAACTTGCCAAAGTGTACATTTAACCTATATGAAGTTTAATGTACATTATGTACATCTAATAAATCTGTTTCAAAAAAGAAATATCTAGGGGCGCCTGGGTATCTCAGTCGGTTAAGCATCCGACTCTTGATTTCAACCCAGGTCATGATATCAGGGTCATGAGATAGAGCCCCACATTGGGCTTCACACTGGACAATGAGCCTGATTAAGATTCTCTCTCTGCCCTTCTCCCCCACTTCGTGAGCACGTGCACTCTCTCTCTCTCACTCTCTCTAAAAACAAACACCGAGGTAAAGACTTCCCCCTTCTGAGCATCATCTACAAAATGCAGGTGTTATCTGAACTGTTTACCAGTTCATATAAGGATGGGATGAAATAGACGTAAAAATATTTTGCAAATTGTGAATACAAGAATACAGGGACATTGAGTAATCTTTATTACTGTTAATGCCATTATCTACAATAATCTTATTGTTGATATGTTGACATGTTGATATGATCACCATCATGATCACTGCAAAAAGCCTCCATCCACCTTCTGGCACCTGTGCGAAGATCACTGAGGTTAAAAAAAATCACGGAGGTAATTCATTTTTTTTTTAAGATTTTATTTATTTATTCGAGAGAGAGCATGAAAGGAGAGAGGTCAGCAGGAGAAGCAGACTCCCCGCTGAGCAGGGAGCCCAATGTGGGACTCGATCCTGGGACTCCAGGATCATGACCTGAGCCAAAGGCAGTTGCTCAACCAACTGAGCCACTCACACATCCCAGTAATTCATTTTTTTTTAAGATCACTTTTTTTAAAGATTTTATTTATTTATTTGACAGAGAGAGAGATCACAAGTAGGCAGAGAGGCAGGCAGAGAGAGAGGAGGAAGCAGGCTCCCTGCGGAGCAGAGTGCCCGATGCGGGGCTCGATCCCAGGACCCTGAGATCATGACCTGAGCCGAAGGCAGCGGCTTAATCCACTGAGCCACCCAGGCGCCCCCCAGTAATTCATTTTTTGATAAAATTTTTATTTTTAAGTGATCTCTACATCCAACATGGAGCTTGAACTCACAACCCCAAGATCAAGAGTCACATGCTCTACCGACTGCGCCAGCCAGGCACCCTGGTAGTTCATCATTTTAACTTAAAAAACAAACCCTGCAAGTTCACCAGTTCCTAGGGATGGCTGGGAGGACAAGATGACAAGCTGATAAATACAACAGAGTTTACAGTTTACCAGGGAAGTGAGGAAAGACGTGTAGTGAAATGCCCAGATACAAAACATCGAGGGAAGCCAAGCACTTAGAAACACGGCCCACCCCGCCCACCCCCGCCCTGGTGCCTGGACAAATTTTGATTTGAGGGCAGTCATGGAGGAGCCTGCAAACACATAATGAGGGGAGTCTGTGAACATCTCACTCCCGACACCCGAGAATCCATGGTCAGTTCATCCCTCTGTAGACCGCCTGGACCCTCAAGAAACAAGATGAGAAGAGGGCATCCTCCTTCCAGGATGAGAGGAGGCAGAGGGAGGTACTGCTAGGAGCACAGAACGGGGTCCAGGGAATCAAAAGGAAGGCAAAGAAGGACCTTGGGCTCTGGAGAAAAGAGGATCCCGACCTTCACATAGATGACAGTGATTTTTAACAGTTCTGTGCTATCTTTCAGGACAGCTCAAATCGGACCACAAGAAAGAACAGTAGAGGAGTCAATTTCTCATTTCTCAGTCAGGAAGAGGGCCAGGGTGGAATTGGGGAGAAGGGAAGTAAGATTTCTGAGCACGTACTGTGGCTCAGGTCTGCACTTGGCAAACATCACCCGAAGTCCTCCCAACAACACTAACCAGCTGAGAGCTGACCTGCAGAGAGACTAGCTGCCGGGTTCACTGCTCTGGGTGCCTCGTCTCGGTAAGCTCTTCCCATGGACCAGGGAGGCAGCTACGAGCATTAACCCCATTTAGGGAGTGATGAAACAGATGAAGAGCTTAGCAAATTGCCTAAGAAGAGACAACTAGGGAGAGATTGGCCTCACTTCTGACGTCACAGGCTGAGTTCACCTCAGAATTAGAGCCAGTCATATTAACCGCCTAGGGGACACAGAAGGAGCCAGCACAGAGTACAGAACAAGATTTCGTAAGGCACAGGGTTCCATATCCAAGTATGGGATTAGGTCACATGGCCATCCCTGTGGCACTAGGTCTCAAGAGGAGGGAGGGCTAAGTGGAGGGACACTCTGAGTCCTTCCTACATCAGGCAGACAAAGAGGCGGTCTCCAGGAACCAGGAGAGTGGCTTCAGCACAGTGAGCTGGTTAAACCTAACTTCCCTGTCAACCGAGAAGGGAGTAGCTGACATTATTCAGACTTGAATGATACCACTTTCCTTACAGTCTTTCCTCCCTGCCTTAGCTCAAAACATAGCTATTAGAAAACCCAGAAGCTCTCGGTGGGGTCTTTGGATGGCTGGAGAAACAGTCTGTCTGCTGGGAAGTCCGCTGAAACAGCAAGGCATGGCGGCACACACTAGAGTTTCAAATCTTGTTTCTGGCACGTGAGTGGCCTGGGGAAATCAGTTGACCCTTCTGAGCCTGTCTCCATGTCCAGCAAATGGGGAAATTAAATACTTCTTGGGCTTGTGAGGATGACAAGCGATGTTATATAAGGTATCCTCAGACTTGAGCTTGACTCACTGCACATACTTCATAGAGTGAGTTCCCTTTCTCCCCTCTTGCCAACCTTGACTCTGAAGCGCTTTACAACTGGGACGTCGGAGCGCCCCCTTCAGGACTCCTGGAGATGGCAGTAAGGAGAGCCTGTGTTGCACCTGTGGGAGATAGAGGAACCTGCCAAGAACTGCCTCTGGGAGCTTGCCTTCACCTCAGTGCTGAGGAAAGAATGTCACAGCCCTGGTGCCAGCGAGATCCCAAATAGCCATCCGGTTTGAAAGGAATGGGGTCATGGAACAGGGAGGGCAAAAGGGCTTTCCAATTAGGAGCCTGACTGGAATTTCCACAGGTGAAGTTGCTGTGGGTGGTCCACACCTTCCTGCTGGCTATGTCAGGGGCTCTCCTTTGGGTTCTGGCCACCTCAGCATACCTCCCCTTTGCCTAAGGGCCCAGAGAGCCTTAGGCCCTCCTCACTTCTTTTCAGCTGCTTCCACTGGTCCGTGGCACGTTCCTCTCCCCCAAGACTGGTGAAGTGGAATTCAGCCACGCCAGTGCTCCCTCTGCTCCCTGCTACTCTTGGCACAGACCTGGAGAGGCACTTCACTTCCCCTCCTAAACCTCTATTTACTCATGTGTAAAAAAGAACCCACCCCCTTTTAAGGGTTTTACTAAGATTTCCACAGGAAGCAGCCAAGAGAGTGACAAAGTTAACCAATGTGGGAAAGTTATAAACGTTCCAGAAAGTACACAAAGTTCTTGCAGTCCCTGGCTATATACATGGACATTTAGAAAGGGTTAGAACTATATTATCATTAATTGTTAAAAGCAAGTTGTAAGAGAGTCAAATGTATACGTGTGTCTGACTGTGTACATGTGCACACACATATCCCATGTACGTTTGGTTCGTTATAAAAATTAAAGAAGGCACCTTAAGAGGTTAAGAGGTGGGGCGCCTGGGTGGCTCAGTGGGTTGAGGCCTCTGCTTTCGGCTCAGGTCATGATCCCAGCGTCCTGGGATCGAGCCCCGCATCGGACTCTCTGCTCAGCGGGGAGCCTGCTTCCCTTCCTATCTCTCTGTCTGCCTCTCTGCCTGCTTGTGGTCTCTCTCTGTCAAATAAATAAAAAATTAAAAAAAAAAAAAGAGGTTAAGAGGCACCTGGGTGGCTCTGATGGTTAAGCCTCTGCCTTCAGTTCAAGTCATGATCTCCAGGTCCTGGGATCGAGTCCTGGGATCTGGTTCCCTGCTCAGGGGGGAGTCTGCTTCTCCCTCTGCTTCTCCCCCAACCCCAGCTCATGCTCTCTCTCTCTCTCTCAAATGGATAAATAAAACCCTTGGGGAAAAAAAAGAGAGTTAGTAGTTACAATGGTTTATATCTAGCATTTGAGATTAGGATGATTGAATGGCTTCTTTTTAGTTTGTACCCTTCTGTACAGTTTAATTTTTTTTTTCAGTTTAATTTTTTGATGGGTATATATTGCTATTATATTTTAATGGATATGTATGTTGGTATTTTAACAAATAACTACTATAACAAACAAAACAATACAAACATGAATGAATAATGCTAACCAGACCTTTCTCTCTCACATCCCTCTTTCCTTTTATCCCTGCAAATGTGGGTTTATTAGCTTTCCTTTCTTACCACTGGCCCCCTCACACCCATCCTTAGAAAAGCAGGAAAAATAGTAGACATAAATGAGCAAATCCCTCAGATTCCCCAGACTCAATTTTGTCCCTGAAGAGCTGTGTCTTATTTCAAAGTGCCCCCAGCATTAAACAGGAAATGTCAGATTAGACCAGTCCTGAACACCTGATCTGCAGAAATGAAAACCAAACTCCATCGAAACCTCAGAGCCTGCCGGAGGACCACAAGGATTTACCAGCTGCGAGGGGTAGTGAAAGAACCTCTGCCTTCCAGTCCCAGGTCTGCCACTAGCCATCTGTGTGACCATGAACAAGGCCCTTCTCTCTGAGACTCTATTTCCCCTATTAAATGGGGGTGATAACGCCAACCACTGAGACTGTTAACTGGATCAAAAAAGATCATGAAGTATGGGGCGCCTCAGTGGCTCAGTGGGTTAAAGCCTCTGCCTTCGGCTCAGGTCATGATCCCAGTCGAGCCCCGCATCTGGCTCTCTGCTCTGTGGGGAGCCTGCTTCCTCCTCCCTCTCTGCCTGCCTCTCTGCCTAGTTGTGATTTCTTTCTGTCAAATAAATAAAATATTAAAAAAAAAAAAAGATCATGAAGTAGAAGCATATTTTCCATTGCGAAACTCTCCACAAAGCTACGGTAGAGTGGGGGGCTTACCAGCCTTTGCATAAAGGGAGGCCACATTTTATGTCGTGCAAAATTCATGAATAGACAGAGAGGGAAGAGGGGAATAAGGGAGGGTCCTTGGCATTTTTTTTCCACCCTGGAAATCCAAACCATGAAGAAGACAGAGTGAGTGTGTGTCTGTATGTGTGTGTGTGTGTGTGTGTGTGTGTCTGTGTGTGTGTGTGTGTTTATTGTGCCGAGGAGGGTGCTTTGGAAGAGAGTGGGTGTGGAACACACCCAGCATCCGATCTCTGCCTAGAGCTGTTCTAAGTGAGTTCTGAGATCTGCCCCTAGAATCCTATGTTCTCCTATGTTCTGGCTGCAGACTTGAGGTTCAGGGCACAGGAGGGAGAAGCTGGCAAGGAAGCCTGCTCACTCTGCTTTCCTACCCTTTCCAAAGCACTTTATTCATCAGGTTGTGACTGGAATTGGGGGAAACCAGGTGGGGTGTGTCTGGGAGGCAACACCAGAGCAGGACTATAGTCCGTATCAGAACCTGAGCCCCAGAAGACTTCACTCAGTCCCCTCTCAGCTCTGTGACACTAGGCAAGGCACCATTCCTCCCTGTGGCTCATTTCCCTTTCTGCAAAGTCAGGGAGTCAGGGGACTCTTTGGCTCCTTAACCATAGTCATTCTGTGCCTGCCCGTTAGGGAGTGGAGCTTCCAAAAACAGAGGGGTCATTGAGAGCTGGGCTAGGAGCCTCTTGAATTCCCACCAGCTTTTGTCAGGGGCAGACACAGGCGGTTTTCTTTCCTCTGCTTCCTGTGTCCTGCCTTAATGCACTGAAAACCTGTGAACTCATTTTTCTTCCCCTCCCAGAAGGAAAGAAGAAGAGGATGGACGGAGGCTGGGAGAACCAGTACACAGGCTTACTGCAGGGGAGAGAAGACCTATACACCAACATCAGACAAACCAAACTTTATTCTGAAAAGCAAATTAGTAATCAACTCTAAACTATTAAATGAGGCACATCGATCCCCCCTCGCTACTGGCCCACACCCCTCCCACTCCCACCTTCTCTTTTGGCCTTCGTAGAATACTAGAAAATTCCTCTCTTGGATCCTCAAGTAGTCCCAGACTTTTGGACTGGTAGGAGTCCACAGTGGTCTCAAGCTGGACTGAGTCCTGGAGTCGAATGAGGGAGGCCAAAGAGGTTGCCTCCAGTATTCAAAAATTCTGGGCCAGGTCAGGTGGCCATTCCTATGGTACAGGGTCTCAGGGGGAGGAGGGGATGGGTGTGGGGGCTGTTTTACACCTCCTTCTCGCATCTGGAGAAGCAGCTGGAGGCCAAGCAGGAAGGCACATCTAGAAGAGCCAGTGAGCTCTGGAATGTTTCAGGCACATCTGGTTGGATAAGATACCCTGAAGGCGAAGGAGACGTCTGCTCCTGAGTAAGGTCACCCGACCACAGACAGAGCACCATGAGCTGGGGGGCTAGGAAGAGATCAGGGCGCTGGTTCTGAGCTGAGGATGCAACTTCAACAGTGATCTGGAAAAAGAGAAAAGGGACAAAAGCTGGAGCTTAAACCCATTGTTTAGGGCACAGAGGTGCACCGCTCCGTTCCAGGTGTCTGGAATCTTGGAACCAAGTCACAGCAAAGGAGAATCGGAATTCTCTTGTGTTAAGGCAAAATGAATCTTCACGTGTCTTGGATCTTCCTTTGGACAATGCTGAAGGGAAGCTGCTGGGCAGAGGTCATCCACTCTCCCTTCTGCTGGCCACTCTGCAGCCCTCTGCTGGCCCAGCCCAGAATGGTGCCCCCTGCCAGGGAAGCGAATCCTGGGAGAGGTTGGCATGACCGCTGCAGGAATCTCCATGGCCTTAGAAACATGAAAACCTGCAAAAGAAGAACCAAAGTCATGGCCAGCCAAGGTACCTCCAAGTATCCCGGGAAAGGCCAGCCCCAGGCTCTGGCCAGCACCAGTGGTGGGGGCTGAAAGAACAGGTGCGCCACCTGGAGGAAGGCAGGAGCACTCCAGCCTAAATGAGACCGCAAAGGGCTCAGCGTTCCGGGAGTTCCCCAAGGAAAGAAAACAACAGTAACAACAACAAAAACAGCCACAATTTGAATGGGACAGAGTTTTGGTCTTGCAAGGTGAAAAAAGTTCTGAAGCTGGATGGTGGTGATAGTCGCACAACCATCTGGGAACCTACATAAGGATACCAAAGCATACACTTTGAAATGGTCGAATGGTTAATTTCATGCTACGTGTATATTTTACCACGATTTTTTTAAAGTAGCCACATGAACAGTCTCGAACATGTATTGATCCCCTTCTCTAGAGAGTACAGCCCTGTCCTGAGGAGGCCAAACTGCCAGAGTCCTGCTCCTAGCTCCACCCGTCATAGCGGCTGGGAGACTCTGGACAAGGTAGACTCATCTGCCTCCTCGGGAAGAGGAGAATGAGAACACAGCTCACCACAACAGGGTCGAAAGAATGAAAGAAATATATCTAAGTGCTTTAAGCAGAGCCCGGCATAAATGCTTTCATGTTCTACATGAAACATGCCCCTTCCCGATCTTCGCAGTTACAACAGAAGAGCCTCACCCTCTCCACCTAAGCTTCAAAAACACACTCCCCAAAACATATTTGTGTCTCCCCTGTTCTAGTTTCTAATCCAGACAGGCCTGAGCTTTTTCCAAGAGCAGACCTTTGTGGAATGTGGCAAAATGGCTGAACTGGTACAAGTCTTTGGGCATTGTGGTGGTCACCCCTCCAACGTGCTCCCTGAATAAAAACCCCTCACCTTTTGGCAAAGGGGGCTCTGTATTTTTTATTCAAGGGCCTACGACCCCTCTGGAAAGTCAGGAAGCACCTTACCTTATGGAGGCTGGGCCAGCTGTTCACCCCAACTTCGGAGCTTTCTTCTCTCTTCAGTGAGTGAGTCTCACTCCTGCCAACTGCTCACGGTCCGTGCCAGCATCTTTTATAAGCAATGTTCTTTTTGACAGGCACACCATCTGGATAAACTTAACTTCATTTTCCAAACAATGTAGAGGAATGTTCAGGTCCGCCAATTCCCAGGTCTCTCATGTGCCTAGCAGGGACACCTTCTGGATAACCTTAACTTCATTTTCCAAACAATGTAGAGGAATGTTCAGGTCCGCCAATTCCCAGGTCTCTCATGTGCCTAGCAGGGACAGCTATCTTATCCTCCATTGAGGCAAGCCCTCCCTCTGCTGGAGAAATACCCTGGGAAGGAGAAGGAGCACTCCCAGATCTTCAATCACACCAGAGCCAATGGGCTGGATCCGGTAGGAATGAATGACAGCCAAAACAGCACAGGGATGTTTGGAAGTCTTAGGTGGCAAAATCTAATTGGTCCAGGTCCATAGGCAGTTAACACTGTAAACTAAATTACTTGGGCTTCTTTTATAGCGGGACTTCTCAGAGCCTTTGATATGCTAATGACCATCGTGACTCTTCAAGTGGGCAAGAGATAGCACCTTGACAAACCCATTTGAAAATGAAACCCTCTTTTAGACTGTAGCTCCTGAGCCAGGGTTCCTGGAAACACCCACCGCTTTAATGTAAACAGTGCTGGGCTGGGAGTCTGGAAACGGGGTTCTAATCTTATTTTGGCTTTCCCAAGAGCAAGAGGCGAGGCTCACCATGACATTCCTTCAGGGTCCTGTAGTATCCCTAATGCAAAAAGACATTGGGAGGTGGGGGTGGTGGAGCAGAAGCCCGTGAGAGAAACGCTGGGAAGCTGAGGCCAAGGAAACCAGTGTGCGTTTGGGCCTGGCCTCCAAGAACCCCAAGGCCAAAGGCGGAACAGGCAAAGGCGAGAGGAGACTCCAAACTTGGAAAAGTGCAGCCCGCGGTCCTTTCCAATCCATCCTCTCCTTTGCAGACGCGCCCCACCCCAACCTCAGAGCACGGATCGCGCAGGATGCGCGCACAATCCCGAGCTGAAACAAAACTCTTCGCTCATCCTGAGACCAGTGGAGGCCTGTCCTCGGCTCTGTCCGCGACTGCGAGCCTGCCCTTCACAGCACTCGAAGCTGGAAGAGGGACCAGGGAACGGGGGTGCTCTTCCGACAGCGGGCCAGGAGGGAGGGGGCAGTGGCGCAGCCAGAAGGCTGATTCCAATTGGGAGACTCCCCCGGATCTACGCGGCGCCTGTCCACGTCTCGCTCTCTGCACGGAAGGGGGCGAGGAAGCGCGAGGTTTCTCCTCAGACAGCCAGGATGCGTGGGGGCCCGCTGCTCGGATGTGGCCCTGCCCGGGTCCCAGGAAACGGCGCGGGCGGCGCGTCGGGCCGTACTCCAGGCGGCGGCTCTGCCGTGGGACGGGAACTGCGGGCCAGGGTGCCAGGGCGCGGGCGGGAGCGCGGGGAGACGGGTGGGTGCCGGGGCGCACGGGCGCGGGGCGGCGGCGGCAGGAAGGACGGGGGCGCCGGTCTCGGGAGGGTCCCCGCCCCGCGGCGCGGTGGCTCACGCCACCTCCTGCTCTCCCTGGTAGCGGCGGCAGCAGCCGTAGAGGGCCGAGAGCAGGTAGAGGCCGAGGCAGAGGCCGCCGCAGACGGCGGCCGCCAGGAAGGCATGGTAGGCGCAGGCCATCTGGTAATCCTTGAGGTTGCAGTAGCTGTGGCTCTGCGTCTGGGCGATCATGATGCCCGTCGCGGCGCCGTAGAGCGCGGCCGCCAGCAGGTCGTGTGCCACGTTGACCACGAGCCAGCGCGAACCCAGCACGGGCACCAGCTCGTGCTTGCCCAGCAGCGTGAGGAAGTAGAGGCCCAGGGTCAGCAGCCAGAAGAGCACCGACACGAAGAGCGCGAAGTGCACTGGGCCCTGGTACCTGCTCGTGGCGATGGTGATCCAGAAGGCGGCGCCGGCCAGCAGCTGCAGCAGCCGCAGCACGCCCAGCGGGCCGCGCAGGAAGGCCCTCTGCAGGCGCACCGGCCCGCGCACCGCGCGCGCCTGGGGCGGCGGCTGGCGCGGGGGCGGTGGGAGCATGGCCCCCGGGCGCGGTGGCGGCGGCGGCGGAGCCCCGAGTAGCGGAATGGCGGCGCCGGGCTCGCGCGAGTGGCCCGGCCGACGTGCCCGCTGCACCCGCGGCGGCCTCCTCGCGTCCCTCCGAGTCCTCTTCGCGCTTCCTCTCCACTTCTCCCCACCCTTCCTCCACTCTCTCCTCCCTCCAGCCCTCCTCTCTTCTCCCTGTCTCCACCACTCCTACCAGCCCTTTGGCTTCCCCTCCCGTCTCCACCCCCACTCGCTCCTCCCGGCTTCCTGCCATCTCTTTTTGGGCCTCGCTCACCATCCCGGCCCCCCTTTCCAGCCGGCGCCAGACTCGCAGCTCGGATTCCTTTCTCCCCGGGGCGCGGCGGAGGGCACTCGCACCCCCCGGCTGCCCACGGACCTTCCGCTCTGGCCGCCCGGGCCAAGTTTTGGCACATCTGGGGCCACCCTGCCTGCCCTGCCTCAGAGGGGAAAAGCTGTCTTCTGGAGCGTTCTTTGAGCCCCTCGCTGGGCCCCTTTCTTTCTTTTTTTCTGCCCTAGGGCCCACCGGGGCCTCTTGGCCTTTTTCTGGCTCTGGAGGAGAGCGGCGCTGGTCTGAAGCTGACATCCGTTCTCACCTGGACATCTGGAATGTGCCCACCTCACTCTTCTCCCGTCCAAAGCTGGGCTCTCAGACATCAGAGAAAGGGACGGTCCCCATCAGAGACCCCCCCCCTGCCCCTCCCACACACCACAATGCCAAGTCCTATCAGTCCATCCTCATTTTTCCAACCTCCTTGCCATCCAGGGTCTCCTAGATTAAAAATGTGCTACCCGACATGGCCAGGGCACCAAGCCTGGGGTAAGAGAGAGCAAAGCCCCCGTGTTTAACTAGGACACTAGGCAGAACAGCCTCCAATGGAAGCTAATGCTACATTTACACGTAAGCCCATTTAAGCCTCAAAACAGCCTCAGAGATAGAATTCTTTTCATCCTTTTACTGAGGAGGAGAAATGAGGTCTAGAGGAGTTAAGCCCATTAACCTGGTAACTGCAGATGGTGTCCCTTGTCTCCCCATCCCATTCAACCCTCGCTCACTGTGACATCCCTCTAAAACACAGACCTGGCATTGCGTTGCTTCCTCCACTGACCACAAGATACAGTTCTATCTCTTCTATGGGCATATTTCACAAAGTGGCTCCAACTGACTTTCACTTTCCTTGTTTTCCACTTCCTTTCCTTACC
The DNA here is from genome assembly GCF_922984935.1 of Meles meles. Classification (NCBI taxonomy): domain Eukaryota; kingdom Metazoa; phylum Chordata; class Mammalia; order Carnivora; family Mustelidae; genus Meles; species Meles meles. Next base: position 57,211,462 of record NC_060078.1, on the reverse strand, counting down.
CCTGCCCCCATGGGGCATGCCAACCCCACCTAACCTTTTAAATTCCCCCCAAATAAGCTCAAAAAGCCCTTCATTCCCAGACCCCACTTGGCTGGAAAACTCCTACTTACCCTTCAAGGCCCAGTTTAAATGTTCCTCCCTTTGGTCCAGACTCCCAAGTTGTTGATTGCTGGCTCTTTAGGACCTCTCTTGGAGCATCCAGAAGTTATGCAGTGCTCCTGAGTCTGGTACATTGCTTGCAACTGCTGGCTGTCACCTCTATCTTTGCCCGGAAATAAGATACTCAATAAATGTCAGCAAAGTGCAGAACTAGTCCCTCATCTCCTGGTCATGGAATGTGTCCATCGGCCCCCTGGCCTGGCTGAGCAGGTCTCTCCTCTCGCAGCATCCTGGCATTCCTTATGGGAGAAAGTCTATGTGGTTTCTCAGGGGGCTGAGGCCTTGTTGCACAGCCCCGCCTGCAGGGACCTGGGAAAGCTGTGAACGCTTATTTTAAATGAGTAAAAGGTGATGTGTAACCTCCGTCACCGTGTAAGATAGCATGGTATTGAGACAAGGGTGCAAGCCATGGAGGCAGACTGCTGGCTATGCATTACGGATTCACCACTCCCTTGTGCTGGGACCTCACACTTAACCACTCTGTGCCTCAGTTTACTCATCTGTGAAATCCTTTCATTAAGCAAATGGATATTAAGCACCTGTTAGGCACTGGGCACCATTTGAGGGTCTAGGGATCCATAATACATACGTGATCATTATTCACTGAAAGCTCACTATGCTCTAGGCACTGTTTCTTGTCGTTTTTTAAGTAAGCTCTATGCCCAAGGTGGGGTGTGAACTCACCCCCAGGTCAAGAATCACACGCTCTACCAACTGAGCTAGCCAGGCACCCCTATATTCTAGGCAATGTTAACTCTAATTTGCAAATGGGGAAGCCAGGGCCCAGAGAGTGAAGGAAGGTGACCATGTTCACAGAGCTGGCGGGTGACAGTTTAAACAAGAGCCCATGTGTGGCTGGCTCCAGGATCATGTTCAAAGTGCTTATATGTTGGGGCGCCTGGGTGGCTCAGTGGGTTAAAGCCTCTGCCTTCGTCTCAGGTCATGATCCCAAGGTCCTGGGATCAAGCCCTGAATCGGGCTCCGTGCTCAGCGGGGAACCTGCTTCCTCCTCTCTCTCTGCCTGCTTCTCTGCCTACTTGTGATCTGTCTGTCAAATAAATAAAATCTTTAAAAAACAAAACAAAACAAAAACAAAACAACCACAAAGTGCTTATATGTTACTTTCTCAGATTTTATTCTTGGCTACTGTTACAGGGGCCCAGAGAGGTTACATAACTTGCCTGGAGAAACAGAACTAGCAAGTGTCCATGTGGAGACTCAAACCTAGGTCTTCTGATCCCAATTCTGGGGTCTTTCTCTCAGCTTCCCTTAGCAATCAATCCTTCCTGGGACATCCTCAGTGTCCTCAGGGTGCTGGTCTTGAAAATGGCTGGAGTTAGGACAGGCACCTGCGGGCTGACTCTGGGTGCTGGGCTGATGATAAACTACATCTGTGAGCAGGGGACCTAACCAAATAAACACTTAGAGGGAGAGAAGAGTCCTCCGGCATCTAAGAAAGGCATCTGCAGACTTAAGGGTGGTGCGCCGCCTGGTGGGCACAAATCTTCAGCCTCGAAGCTAAGCGCAGCTCCTTACAAGGAAGCTAGTGGGGTGGTTTGGGGAGATATTTTTAGCCTCTGGAATCCTGAAGACATTCCAAGGGGCAGTCCCAGGAGACGCTGCAAAAGCATAAGCATGGAAGGAAATTTCCACAAATATGGCCTAAGCACCTGTGGGATACAAACCATCTGGGTGTGGAATGGCAGAACAAGGAGCACCGGCTCCTGCCCTCACTGTGTTTGCACTTTCTCGGTAGTACAGCGACAGCTGTGGACACAAAAGGGAAAAGAAGGTAGATGCAAGGAAATCTAAAAGGGAGAGTATGTGTGATGGGAGGACTGGGAAAGCTTCCAGAATGGAACATCTCTGGAGGGTGGATAGAGTTGTAACAAGCAGAGATGGTGACTAGGCATTGTTGGGCAAGGCGGTCCCCCTGGGGCCTAAGCAGCCGTGGCTCTTAATACTGAGCATGCTGAGAATGCAAAGCCATGGTCACCCATTCACTTTCCAACCATTTCTGGCTGCTGTGTTCTGCAGCCAGCAAGTTTGTGGTAAAGGAACACCCACCCCCCAGACATAGAGTAGGCTTGGTTGTTGCTTACCGTAAGAGTGGTGGTGGTAGGAGGGGACAGGGGTGGGCTCCCCAAGCTCAGTGCTCCATAGCTGTGACATAAAGCTCTTGTATGGGTAACATCCACCCGGGTCCCTCCGCGTTGTCCCCATCAAACTAGGGAGTGAGGGAAAGAGACATAATGATGATGCTCGCACGGCCTGCTGTGCCAAGAGTGGTAAATCCTTCGAGTCTGACTCAGGAGACCATATCTTCTGCCCGCATTTATGAAACAAGTGCAGGCTACCTTATTAGCTTGTAAGCGGGCTGAATCGCAGCCCCTGACAGGTGCTATAGGCAAAGGGAGGAGTGTGAGCAAAAGCAAGGCCTCCGTTGCTCAGGCAACAAGAATTAGTGATGTTTGCTGGACATTGTTTTATGCCCCAAAGCAATGACTTTGACTATGCCCAGAAGGGGAGGCAGCTGATAACAAGGAGGGAAGCGTGGCCTCCCATGACCCGCTCCTGCTGGTCAGTCAGTTCCTTCTTCAGCCTCTGGGCTACTGTAAATCACTGCATTCATAGACCCAACTCACACTGGTTTAATACCTATTACATGCCAGGCCCTGAGTTGGCCCTCGACATAAATTAGCTAACAGCAGAGGCCGAACTCAAAGCAAGGAAGTAGGTGGGTGCTGGCACCTGCAGAATCTTGTCTGGAATCTTAGAGTTAAGTTACTAAATCAACATTTCCTGAACACCTGCTGTGTATGTACCTGGCATTACGCCACAATCCTATACCTGAGTTGGAAGAGGCCTTAAAGATCATTTGTTCCTGGCTTCTCATTTTATGCAGGGGTAGGTACGGCCTGGGGAAGGTAAGTGACTAGCCCCAGTTCCCACATCTGGTTGATGATGGGAGTGCCAAGTTTAGAACTTAGGACTCCTGACTCACTGTCCTGGGCTCCCCCGGGGCAGGGAGCTCTTCGTGGAACACTCTTTTGGTCGCCAAGTGGCTTATACCTCCAGGCGTGTTCCTAAGGCTGTGGGAACACGGAGCTCTGGAATGGTGGGTGGGCTGAGTGGGGTCCCCTCTGGGTTGGAGTTGGGTAGGAACTTGGAGGGGGGCTCCTGAATTTGTTATTCCAGCCCCCAAGGAGTACCTGGCCTTGGCTGGTGAAGTGGCCTGGATTCTCGGCCCCTTTGGGCGGACAGAGGCAAGGGGCCACAGGCTGGGCATGAAGTGGTAAAGGCATTTGACTCTGGCAAAGCTCAGCCCTCGCTCCCCAGGAGAAGCCGGCCAGGACCAGACCCGGAGCCACAGGTATCCTCTGAGGCTTGTCTTTGTGTGAAGCCACCCAGAACACTGGCTGGTGAGGCCGGGTCCTTAAGGCTAGGGAACCATGGTGTCCAAGGGAGACGCCCATGAGACTTCACCATTAATTGGCTTGCCTGTGAGCTACTGAAGATGACTCCTACTGGGACCCATGGTGGGGTGGGCAGACCCCAGCAGACCACATTCCTGGGGCAGGGACAGACACTCTGGGCCAGGGTGGACTGAATCAGTCACCACCATTCTACCAGTCAGCCTCGGGTAAAAGTGGCAGAGACTCAGTGGGAACACCCACCATTTGCAAAGCATCTACCAGATGCCAGGCGGCAGATCCCAGGTGCTTGCCAGTCTTGTCTCGCGTACTTTCCACAGCAGCTCTCTGAGGTAGGTCCATTAAAACCGCCTCCACTTTAAAATGAGGAAACTGAGGCATGGGAGCTGTGTGACTTATCTAATATCCCATATCTAATGGAGAACAGAATTCAAATACTCGCTCTCCAAATCCAGGCTTGTAATCAGTGCATATATCTCAGACTTCAGCCTTGGTCTTGGAGGTCACAAGACATCAAAGGACTGCCCCCAAATGGTGACAAAGAGAATGATCTCCATGTTGCAGATGGTCCTCAGGTACGGGCCCAGGCAGGGAGAGTGGGTGTGGCTGTCACAGGCCCCAAGACCTACACTTGGGGAGCCTGGCTGTGTATACTGTTTCTGTTTCTTACCCTGATGCATGAAGGGTCTCCAGGAAAGGGGGATTTGTCCCCCAAACTCTCTAGCCTACCCATGGCTGGAGCTTTAAAGCAAGAGGAATGAGGCCCAAGGACTGGGCAGAGCCGAGGGTTGCCCTCAGAGGATGCTTGGTGTGGGGTGTTCACCTCCTCCTTGGCCCTCGCAACAACCTTGGGAGATAGGCAATTCATTATCTCCGCTTGACAGCTGAGGAAAATGAGATTCAGAAAGATTAAGCTAGGAACTAAATTTAAATTTCTGGATCGCTGGAAACACTACAGCTGTCTGAGATGCCCTGAGTCTACTTTAACCATGAACTTGCCCCTTACGTCTAGTCTCACCAGACTCTATAAGATGTTATTCACTGAAACCACAGAGCAAAAGCAATCGTGCTATCCCCTCCACTACCACTTGGTTTCCAACTCCCATGACCACTGGGGACTCTTTCAGATGTGGCGAATCATGGAGATTTTCTCCAACTCTGCTTTTCTCTCTGCTGCCAAAAAGTCCCCCTGCCACACAACCTAGACAGGCAGAGGGGACGTGACTGCCGTGACTGAAAGAGATCAAAGGTCACAGAAGCCACTGGAGACCAAGAAGGACCTTGTCCTGACCCATCAGGAAGATGCCAGAATAGCTAACATCATGGCATTCAAGGATCAAGAGAAGCCCCAAGAATCTGCAGTGGCATGGAAATGCTTTGGCAGGCCAGCCTGCCGCCCCTGTGGCAGCCTTCTCCTCACACCCGTAGCCCCTGTCGGTGTGGTGGCTCTAGATAGAGAAGGAATATTTATACCATAAAACTCTGTTGCTATTTTCCCATCTCCTCTTCTGACCCGAACTGGGAATTTGGCCAAATGGTCATTCCTAAATGGAGCTAGTGCTGGAGTAACCAAAGCCAGAGCATGAGGCAAATTTAGGGGGAGAAGAAACCCTGAGTTGGCAGAGGCAGTTGATCTGCAGAGAAAAGGGCAGTGTGTTATTAGAGGAACAGGATGGATAGATAAATAACACATACATATAGAGTTATCATAGGAAATTGGTTTGTGGAATTACGGGGTTTGGTAAGTCCCAAAATGTGCAGTTGGCAAGGTGGAGACCCAGGAGAGCCAGAGCGTAGTTTAGTCTAAAGGCTGCAGGCTCAAGACCCAGGAAGAGGCAGTATTTTAGTTAGAGTCCAAAGAGGGTGTAGAAATAAACCAATGGCTCAGGGTGCCTGGATGGCTCAGTTGGTTAAGCTTCTGACTCTTGATTTTGGCTCAGGCCATGATCTCAGGGTTGTGAGACTGAGCCCCACATCAGGCTCTATGCTGAGCATGGAGCCTGCTTAAGATTCTCTCTCCTCCCCACCCCACCCCCACCTGCATGAACGCACACGTGTTCTCTCAAAAAAAAAAAAAAGCCACAATACAACAATGTCTCCACTCAAACAGTCAGGCAAAAGGAGGTCATTCTGGGGCACCTGGGTGGCTCAGTCGTTGAGCATCTGCCTTCAGCTCAGGTCATGATCCCAGGGTCCTGGGATTGACCCCCGCATCAGGCTCTCTGCTCGGCAGGAAGCCCGCTTCTCCTTCTCCCACTCCCCTTGCTTGTGTTCCCTCTCTCGCTGTCTCTCTGTCAAATAAATTAAAATCTTTGAGAAGAAAAAAAAAGGAGGTCCTTCTTACTCATGGGAGGGTCAGCCTTTTTTTCATTCTGTTCAGGCCTTCAACTGATGGCACAAGGTCCAGCTCCAGGAGGAAGGGCAATCTGCTTTTCTTGGTCTGCTAATTCCGATGTTCCTCTCATCCCAAACCACCTTTACAGACACACCCAGAATAATATTTGAACAAATCTCTGGGCACTCTGTGACCCAGTCAAATTGACACATAAAATTAACTATCCCAGGCAGCTATGCAGGAACAAGAGATGGTGAGAGAGGACAAGGGCCTACTAGTTGCTTCAGGTTGTCCCACTAGACTTCATTCTGTGAACTCACTGTGGCTTTCCAGTAACAACACCCCCCACACTTCTTCACCTGAGCTAACTTAAACAGATTTCTGTTTCTTATAATGGCCCTGGCATGAAGGAAGTAGGACTCAGATCCTGACTGCTAGGGTCTCATTCCTAGTTCCACTCTGTGGCGGTTTATAAACAACATGGCTACAAACTCTTTGATTCTTCGTCCATCAAGAGGTTGCGTCTAGGGGCGCCTGGGTGGCTCAGTGGGTTAAAGCCTCTGCCTTCGGCTCAGGTCATGATCCCAGGGTCCTGGGATCGAGCCCCGCATCGGGCTTTCTGCTTGGCAGGGAGCCTGCTTCCGTTCCTCTTTCTCTGCCTGCCTCTCTGCCTACTTCTGATCTCTGTCTGTCAAGTAAATAAATAAAATCTTAAAAAAAAAAAAAAAAAGAGGTTGCGTCTATGTGCCCTTCCCCTGAATCTGGGTAAGCTTGTGACTCAGTTATAACGAGCAGGACAGCAGGAACCATACTGTATGACTTCTAAGTTCTGTCCAAAAGACAAGGCCCTGAGCTCAGGTAGCCCTGAGCCACCATGAACGAAGTCTCTGTTCCCCGTCATACTGAGAAACCACCAAAGCCCTCCAGTCAGTAGTCTGGGCCTTCCAGTTCTCCCAGCCTAGGCCCCAGACATACGAAATGAGCTTTCAAATGATTCGAATCCCCAGCTGTCAAGGCAACCTTCACATTCAGGACTTCCAGCTGGAGTCCTGACATCACAGGGCAGAGGCAAGCCACGCCCACTGTCCGCTATCTCAGTTCCTGTGTATCATTCACGCCTTCTATTTTCTGCTGTTTCCTGATGTTTTGACATCTTGGGACCTTGCAGATCCAGGCAGGGACTGCCCCTCCCAGATTTAGCTAGTTCCTAAAGATAGCAAATAATGTGACTGTGAGTGTGTCTTTGCCATGCAAACCAACCAATCCTGAGCCCACACTCCAAAACCACCTCCTCTGTTTGGGCTCTTGTACTCCAGGAGGCAATCAATATTCCTCTCCCCTAATCATCCCAGGGAAAGGTGTCGGGCAACTGGAGACCTTCCCTACGCCGAGAGCCTGCGGGAATTATTCAAACTAGCCAATCCTAAACCCGCCTAGCTGCTTACTTTGTTTCACCCTTTTCTTCCCACAAAAACTACAATAAAAGCTCATGTCTGTGATTTTCCCTTGCTCCTTCTGCCTCCTGACCAACCCTGGGGCTTCCCCACGTGGCCCTGTGTGATTGTCCCTTCCTCTGGGGACCTGTGAGTCAGAAGTTATCTTTTCAATGGCAGCCATCGCCTGATCTGTTGGCCTCACTATTCCTAAGTAAAACCAAAACCCTGAGGACATTTTTAAAACATCCTGACCTGGGGCCCCTGTCTGGCTCAATCAGTGAATACTCTGATGCTTGATTTCAGTTCAGGTCATGATCTCAGGGTCGTGAGACCTGAGGTCCCACCATCCTGCTCTGTCCTCCATATGGAGTCTACCTTAGAGTCCCTCTCCCTCTTCTCCCCCACCCTCTGCTCAGCGGAGAGCCTGCTTCCCCCTCTCCCTCTGCCTGTCTCTCTGCCTACTTGTGATCTCTCTCTCTCTCTCTGTCAAATAAATAAATAAAATCTAAAAAAAACAAAGATTTTATTTATTTATTTGACAGAGAGAGACACAGCAAGAAAGGGAACACAAGCAGGGAGAGAGGGAGAGGGAGAAGCAGGCTTCCCGCCAAGCAGGGAGCTGGATGTGGGGCCCGATCCCTGGACCCTCGGATCATGACCCGAGCTGAACACAGACGCCCAACAACTGAGCCACCCAGGCGCCCCAATAGATAAAGCCTCTTAAAAAATAAATAAAACATCCTGACCCACAGAATCCATAAGCATTAAAAAATGGTCATTTTATGCCACTAAGTTTTGGGGTGATTTGTTAGGCAACAGGTGTAGCTGGAAGACATGTTGCTATCGTGCAGGTCTCTAACCTCAGCTTTGGCATTGGCATAAGGAGATTAACAGCAACGGCTCCGTATCACTGGGCTGTTGTGGGGATTCAATGGGATGCAAAGTGCCCAGAGCTCATAGTGTTAGCTTTATCATCAATACTGTTTTCTGAAAGAGCTTTGACACCCAGCTCACTGGATTCAGGGTGTCACTGGATTGTAAGACAGAAGCCTGCTCCCACGTGAGTTTTGTTCACTTGACATTCTTCACTCTCATCACACTACCGGTCTCGCTATCCTCCACTGATTCAGCCTGAGTCCGATCTTGAGACAGAAACCCCACAGTAATTTGCATAGGGGAAACTCAACGTAAGGAATTATCATTTACTCTAATGGAGAGCTGGGGCATTAAAGAGCACTCTGAAGAAACCAGGAGAAGAAGACACATGCAACAGTTACGACTCCTAGGGCTGAGACAGGCCTTAGAAGGGCTCTCCTCCTTTCCCACCTCCCAGGGCCAAGATTCATATCTCCTTAGAGAGGACATAGCTGTGGCTCAGTAGATGGCAAAGAAGTCACTGAGGTGATGCCCTTATAGAACTTGCCATCTGGGATGCAACTGCAGGGACATCAAAAGTTATTGCAAAATGGGGCACCTGGATGGTTCAGTCGGTTAAATGTCTGACTCTTGGTTTTGGCTCAGGTCACGATCTCATGGATGGATCATGGGATCCAGGCCCCGCATGGGGCTCCGAGCTCAGCGGGGAGTCTGCTTGAAGATTCTCTCCCTCTGTCCTGCCCCCCCCCCACTCAGGTTCACTCTCTCTCAAATAAATAAATTCTCTTTTAAAATCTTAAAAAAAAAAAAAAAAAGCGTGACTGCAAAGCCACCAAAGGAGATGAGGGAAGCTCCTACCCCATGTGTGTCACTGGCTGCCCGGAGCTGTAGGACCCAGGTGCTGAACAAGCCGCCCACACTGCGAGAGTCCACACCACGGGAGTCCACACACCATGGGACCCCACACACCATGGGACCAGGCGCCTGAGAAGACACCTGAGCTTCCGGAGCAGGCCCTGGAGAAGCCTGGCAAGCTGCAGGAGCTTAGTGAGAGGACACTCCAGAACCAGAGAGAGAAAAACCCTCCCATGGCGTCTTGCCGGCTCCCTCTACTGACAAAGCTAAGCATTGTGCCCCGTGGAAAAGGAGAAATATTTACAGGACTGGGCTCTCACAGAGATACCTGTGCCTTCTACCTCTTTGGAGACTCAGCTTCCATATGCAACCGTCTATATACAATTGGACCTCCATGCAACAATGAAACAACTCTGTATTTCCACCTAATGAGATACAGGGGTCTTTCTTGGAGGTGACTTCTCACCCCCTCTCTCTGCAATAAGGAGATACACAGCCCTAACCGTCTGCATTAAATACTGCTCAGAAAGAAAAACGAAAAAACAAAAAACAGAAACACTTCTCAAATTTTGCCAGTCCCTCAGAATACACTGTTAACTGGGGCGCCTGAGTGGCTCAGTGGATTAAGCTGCTGCCTTCGGCCTTCGGCTCAGGTCATGATCTCAGGGTCCTGGGATCAAGCCCCGCATCGGGCTCTCTGCTCAGCGGGGAGCCTGCTTCCTCCTCTCTCTCTGCCTGCCTCTCTGCCTACTTGTGATCTCTATCTGTCAAATAAATAAATAAAATCTTAAAAAAAAATACACTGTTAACTAAAGACTAACATGGTAATGTTGACTTCCAACAACTGACAAAGAAACTTACATATGGGGTGCCTGGGTGGCTCAGTGGGTTAAAGTCTCTGCCTTCGGCTTGGGTCATCATCCCAGGGTCCTGGGATCAAGCCCCATGTCGGGCTCTCTGCTCATTGGGGAGCCTGCCTCCCCCCACCCCCGCCTGCCTCTCTGCCTACTTGTGATTTCTGTCAAATAAATAAAATCTTTTTTAAAAAAGAAAGAAAGAAAAGAAACTTACATATGAAATGAAACGTGAAGAGAGAGAAAAAGAAAAAGGTTAATATGTACAAAAACACCCTGTATATGTAACAAACAGAGAAAATACACAAAGCTACTACAAGCTTTGTTTTTATAATTGGCCACAGGGCTGTTTCAGTAGCCGTTAATGATTTTCTAGTAGTTTCGTTCCTTATACACTTACTAGTTGATATTCTACTATAAGGAAGGCCTTTTTCTTCTCTTCTGTTTACCTGTTTATTCACTTTTTCATATTACTGTGGACTTGGGTATTATTTCACTCATTGGGTTACAATCTGTTGCTGTCATGCTTCATTTTGGTGCTCTGCCTTTGCTAATGGGAGCCCTTATAAATGGACTCCTAGTCCTTTTGATGTTTCCATCACTCTTTGAGTTCTTCCTTACTTTCCAGGACACGATGTTTTAGAATCATCCTGAACTTTCTCAACCCCAGTGTTTGAATCAATCATTTCTCCAAGAAGTCATGGTTCCTTTTGTGGAGAATGGTATTGAAAACTCAGAATGTGGGTTGTAAATGTGCTTATTCAAATTGGGGTATCCTCACTTCTAGGCCCTCTCAGCAGACACAGCTGGAGAACGTGTGTGTTTACATGTGTTCGTGTGGATACATACATGTAGATACGTACACATATACATTTAAACATATGCATAGATTTACAACTTAATTATTTCTATATCTACTTATCTGTACATTAAAAACCATGCGTTCTGGGGCGCCTGGGTGGCTCAGATGGTTAAGCATCTGCCTTTGGCTCAGGTCATGGTCCCAGTGTCCTGGGATGGAGCCCCACATCGGGCTCCTGGCTCAGTAGGGACCCTGCTTCTCCCTCACCCTATCCCTCTATTGTTCCCCCTGCTTGTGCTCTCTTGCTCTCTCTGTCAAATAAATGAATAAAAATTCTTTAAAAAAAAAAGGACATGAGTTCATACTTGCTATGGATTGAATTGTGTCCCCACAAATTCACATGTTGAAGCCCTACCCTCCAACATAACTGTCTTTGGAGTAAGGAAGTCATTAAGGTTAAGTGAGAGGTCTGTAAGAGTGCAGCCCCAATCTAATAGGATTACTACATTTATAAGAAGAGCCACCAGAATCCTCCCTCTCTTCCTTCACCATATGAGGACACGGTGAGGAGGCGGCCGTGTGCAACCAGGGAAGAGGGCTCTCACCAGAAACCAGATGGGCCGGAACCTAGATCTTGAACTTCCTGCCTGCCCAGCTGCGAGGAGCACACATTTCTGTCGTTAAGCCACCCAGCCTGTGCTATTTTGTTATGGCAACCCAAGCAGATTAATACAAAATTGACCTTTAATTCTAAAGTACATGAGTCAGATTAGGTGTGGGGGTTTTGCTTTGCCTTCGAGGTTTTGTTTTGTTTCGTGGTCGTGTTTCTATACTGTACTGTTTGCCTGTAGGGCTTTGCTATTCTCAGCTGCTAAGTTCAGAGAAGAGGGCTGTAGTAAGTTGTCTTGTATAATGTCCCAAGCAGACAGGAGCTTCTTAAAGAGTTTACAGTTACCAAGAGCATTTATCCAGAAAGAGAGGGGACTCAAGAGTCACACTACTGCTTGTCAGCGGAGGGTGGACGTTCTCTCTGGTCTCCCCAGAATAGGACAGAGAGCAAGAACAAACTCATTGGAAGGGAACCATCCGCAAGAGCTGTGTGAACGATCCCTGCAGGACAGAGAGGGAAGGAGTCAAATGCTGGTTTAGCGGCTGTAGCAAGGTCTGTATTGAGCCCTATGCCCACCACACCTCACTTCATCCTCACAGAGAGGTGGGGATGGTTAGTTCCACTTTATAGAAGAGAAACTAGGAAAGCAGAGAAGTTAGGTTATTTGCCTAAGGTTGAACAGCTGGAACCCCCTTCCTAGACTCTACTCCCCTAGAAACTAGTACTCTGCTGAGCCATACTGGCAGCAAAGGCAACAGGAATATACGCATTCCTATACACACCTATTGATATAGTCTCTGAATTGAATGGAAAAAGTTGATGAAAGCCCCACAATCAAAAAATAGGACCATACATAAAGTCTTGTGTCACCCAATTGATTCACACACTATTTTCAATTCTCATAAAGCTAACTGGCAGGGAGCATAAGGGCGACCCATGTGGGAACCACGAGCTGATTAGAAATGACTATTCCCGTTGCAAAATGACACCAGGTCATAACACAAACAACAGTCTGCTTTTAAGTGTTGATATTTTGTTCACCGTGGATGTTTTACATTAATTTTGATTTTAAAAAATATTATATTAAAATATTTATCTTGATTACTGGTTGGTTGGTTGGTTGTTTGGTTTTGGTGTCCCCTCAAGTACTGCACCCAAGGAATGTTCCTCACTCACCTCACCTTAATCTGATCACTGGTAAAACCAGGTCTTGGCCTGAATTACAGCAGGGCTCCATTCCTCACAGCTGACCTTCTCTTCCAAACAGGGCCATCCCTGTTGTGGGGTGGATCCCAGATCTTCCATTCCTGCATGATGGAAGTGTCCTGTCTTCTCATCAGACATACAGATGCGTAAAGCTGTAACAATAGAAATGTTTCCATTGTGTGATAAGTGCATGGTCACATGCCTGCAAAAATGTTGGGAGATACCAGATGTTCTCTACCCAGCCTTAGTCACATCTGACCCAGAAGCCACAAGTTCCCAATTCCCACCCTGGTATGCTCGTCTGAGCTGCTGTTGTCAGACATCCTAGGCTCTCCAAGCACTGAGATGCCAAGAGTTTGGCCTTCCTATTTCTGAGACCGGGGAATAGGGCATCCCTGTACAGGACTCCACACACTCCTCTTTTTAGCGAAGCAGTTAGCTGAAAAGGCTTTGCAGCAGTGAGCACCTTCTATTGGAGACGAACATTGCTGACTTCTTTATTCTTTTTGCTATTTCCCTAGGTCTTCAGGAAAAGCAAAGAGAAACTGTTGTTAAAGCCCTTTTAACTACAGCAGAGCACTTGCTGATGTTGTTTTTGTGCAGGACAGAAAGAGGAACTGGAAACCATGGGATGAGGAAGAACAGCTCCCAAATATCCCTTCCATCTTGCAGAAAGGGACCCACAAATCCTTATTTGCTGGCTTTTACTCCTTTCCCCTCAGAACTTTTACAGAGGAGAGATCACACTTAAATGACCATGAAGGTCAGCTCTGGAGTGAAAAAGAAGTCAGGGAGACCTAGCTGCCTATTCCCAGGCACCTTCCTGACCATATTTGAACCAGTGCACAAACAATTCACCTTCCAAAGAACTAAACAAACGTTTATCAAGAACCTGTTGAGGGACCCTGGGCAGTTCAGTCAGTTAAGCATCCAACTATTGATTTCCACTCAGGTCATGATTTCAGGGTCATGGGATGGAGCCCAGCATTGGGCTCTGTGCTCTGCGGACAGTCTGCTTGAGATTCTCTCTCTTCCCCTCTACTTCTGTCCACTATGCACCCCAAATAAATAAATAAACCTTAAAAAAAAAAACAAAAAACCACTGGACCCAAAACCTCTAATACAAGTTCCAAGCTGTGGGCAAAGTGACCTTCTAAAAACACAAATTTTTCATGAGGATGAAATGAGCAACCGTTTGTAACTGGCATTACTGGCACATGGTAAATGCTATGAAATATCTGTTAAACAGTATATATAATGCCATTCCCCTCAGAGAGTCAAATGGAAACTTTTTCACGGTCTGCCTCTGCCTTCTGCTTTCTCACCACTCTGCCCCTTCCTAGCCTCGCTCCAAGTCTCATATCAAGTCCTCCTGAGTTGAGCTACCTCCTAGACTTTGCACATGCCATTCTCTCTTCCTTAAACACCTTCCCAGACCCACTTCTCTTCATTTGACCAACTTCAACTTCTCCTTCCTATTTTACCTTAAATGTTACTTCTTCTGCCTCCCAGGACCTCCTACAGGGAGTTGAGTTTCCTCCATTTGACCCTTTTATTTTATGTTTTTCTTTTAAAAGATTTTTTTCCAAATCTATTTGACAGAGACACAGTGAGAGAGAGAACACAAACAAGCAGGGCTAGTGGAAGAGGGAGAAGTAGGCTTCCCGCAAAGCAGGGAGCCCATGCGGGCCTCCATCCCAGGATTTTGAGATCATGACCTGAGCCAAAGGCAAACGCTTAGTGACTGAGCCCGCCCCAGACCCCTTTATAGTTATGTTTAACACAACTGTAATCACCACTAAATGTTTTAAGCTTTTTAAAGTCTGCCTTGCTTATTAGGCTGTAAATTCCCCCAGAACACAAGCTTATAGACGTCTCCTATTCACTACCTGTTAAGAAACTTGGACAGGGTGAACCCTAATGGACCATTGTCCAATGAATTCTAAAACCTTCCTAATATTGCTCACTTAGATAACTGGATCAAGGTTGCACAGCTGATTTAAGATTTGAACCCACGTCATTCTAGCTTTGAAGCCCAAAAATCTCACCATCCCTTCCTTTCCCTCAAAGCTGGAGCCAGAAGATAAGTGGTCCGTCTGGGTGGTGAATTTAACGAACTGCGGGTCTATTTGCAGAGGGCCACAAGCTGCAGGGAGCACGCCGCGGTACGCGCTGGCCTACGGCCCAGGAGAGGGGGCACGCGTCACGTGTACCCTGCAGGGCCTGCCGCCGCCGCACCCCGAGGCTGGAATGCGGCTCCGCCCCGCTCCCGCGCCAGCAAAACCGTGCTCTCCCAGGGCACTGACGTCAATGAAGGGGGCGCCTTCGGCCGCCGCGCTACGGCGGCCGAGGGCGGAGGGCGGAGGGAAGGGGCCCCGGCGGACACGCCCCTCGCCGCTGCTCCGCTGCTGATTGGGCCCGCGGAATCTTCGCATTCAGGTTTCGAGGCCTGCGAAGGGAAGGGGGCGGAGCCTGGACACGCCCCTCTCCCCTCTGTGGCTGATGATTGGCCCACAGAGTCTCCACGTTCGATTTTGGAAGGCTCCCTCCGGAGCTCTCACCAAGGCTCGGCCGTGGATTGGCTCTTCCCCGGCTGGGGAACGCTTTCTCCCGGGAGTCGCGGCTGTGACCTAGGTGGCTCGCCTTGGGCGGCCAGGTACGTAGGTCCGAGGCCCGGCTCGCGCTGCGGTGGGAGCGGGCGGCGGGCCATCAGAGCCCGGGTGGCGCGGCTACCC
This sequence comes from Meles meles, assembly GCF_922984935.1. Lineage (NCBI taxonomy): Eukaryota > Metazoa > Chordata > Mammalia > Carnivora > Mustelidae > Meles > Meles meles. The sequence goes on along the minus strand of NC_060078.1, from coordinate 57,196,160 downwards.
GAACCCGCAGGTCCACTTAGGGCCCGGCGTTGTGCGAAGTGGCCACGTCTGAGCCCCGGGGACTGACCTGTGCTGGGGATGTCGCCCAGCGACCTGGGCCAGGATATTCCCCCCCAAGCTCTCGTCCTGTGGGTGAACGCCGCCTGGTCCCTGTGAGCACCTTCGCAGCAGGAAGCGTAGAGCTACGCCCGCCCTTTCGGAAGGCGGTGAAGGGGTTGGAGTGCGCACATCTTAGCCTGCCCCATCCCGATTTGAGGTCTGTCGGCGCTGCCCTTCAGCTTGGTGAGTAATCGCTCTGACTCCCCACGGGGCCGTGGAGCGCTGAGGGCGCCGAGGCTGGCTTGGGAGACCTGACTTTCGATCCCTGCGCCTTCCGAAACCCGCAGAAGCAGATAGCAGGCTCGGAAAGGTTTCAGAGCCTCCTGGGTCGTTCCTTCCCCTGAAGATCTCGTCACCCATCTGGCAGAACAAAAATAACAGTGGTTGAGGGGCTGGGCGCTGGGGTCATGCTACCTGGGTATATCCAACCTCACCACCTACCTCCTGTTTGACTTTGGGCAAGTTACTTAACCTTTCTGAGCTCAGCTTTCTCATCTGTAAAATGGGTATAACCTATAACAACCATAGCGCCGCCTCATGGGGTGAGTATTAAAAAGATCACCTATTTGAAAGCGATGTTCTGTGCTTGACAGGAGCAAGCTGCGTCAGTGGCAGCTGTGATTTAAAAGTGCACAGATGAATCCATCTCCCTTACCCTCATTTCCCAAGAGTGAAGGTCCGTTTTGAGGGAGTTTCATGAAAATGACAATGATTCTATAGGGCCTGCTTGTTAAACAGCCTTTCCCTTACATCACTCATTCATGATGCAGTGTACTGGGATGGATGTTTTCACATACTTTTATCTCCCTTATTCCCTTTCAGGTTATTTATTCTCACTATTCTATTTTGATGATGAGCAAAATGAGGCAGGGGGAAACAGGCTTGTCAATGTCACCCGGTTTGCAGAAGCACAGCCAGAACTCAGGGTTCTTGAAATCTTGAAAAGAGTTCCTTCATCTAGAGTTTATTTTCCAGTCGTATCTCAGTATGGGTCTAGGGGTAGGGCCCAGTTCCTTTCTCTGCTTCCACATCAGGTTTGGAGACCTACGTATATGCAGTTGTCTCAGGCACTCCTGGAGGAGGCTAGGCCCTGAGGCCTGGGGGGCTCACATGGCCATGTGGACTGGGCCTCCCAGTGGAAGAGCCACAGATTTTGGCTCCTGTCTAGTGGCGGGGGAGCAGGCCAGGGCCACAAGCGTTGATTTGGGCCTTGGGCCAGAGCCTCCAGTTCCTTATCCAAGAGGCCCTTTGCCTCCAATTACAGACTATTACCATCAGCAGGGTTATCTGAAGGAGGGGAGCTGAGTGGGGAAGCAATTGCTGCCCAGCTCATGTAAGTGTGTTCTGCCTCTCGTGGTTACCTGAGCCTCCCTGAGACCACAATCAGAATAGCTGTCTAAAGTGAGCTTTACATACTACAAAGGATGCTCAATTGTGTACCCTATTTATGTATTACAAATTCATTGTCTGGTGAGTCACTTTTTTTTTTCTTTTTGGTGAGTCACTTTTTAAATATACTTCTTCGTTAGAGCTCTCTCGTTCAATTATTGCCTATTTCAAAACAAATTGAACTTTGTCATTTTCCACATTTGGTATTTACTTTGTGGGTTCATTTTTAAGCTAGTTTATGTCAAACTGAAGTATTTTGCAGTGAGTTTTTACTCATTTGCTCACAGACCCGTGTTTATATTCTTTGCTGTCAGCTCTGGAATGAAAGATCCATTTGTAATCTTTTAATATCCTTGTGGTGGCATTTTCCAGTTTAAAAAAAGTACCATTGTTCAAGTATACACTGATTTTCCTAGATTCAGGTCTTGCCCAAGAAAATGGGGGGGAAAGAACACATTGAATAAGGTAAGAGAGGTTTCTTCTGGGGTGCCTGGCTGCCTCAGTTGGCGGAGCATGCCACTCTTGATCTTAGTCTATAAATTCAAGCTCCATATTAAGTGTAGAGATTACTTAAAAATAAAACCTTTAAAAAAAAAAGTCTCTTCTGATAATAAAAGTGTTCTGACTCGTTTTCCAAAGTTTGCATCTAATCTTATGGAAACTTCACTGATTTTCATTCTCAGTCTGACTGCTGGCTCAAGCCCAGGGTGGCAGGCAGAGTTAAGAGTGAGGATCCTTGAAATCTGGAGGTGCCAAGGCCCCCTGCTCCAAGGTGCATGGAGGGTATGTAGCCACACACAGGTGGCTGGGAATATCTGGGAAGTCAGGCTCCAAGCCATCCCTGAGACAGCACTGCTACTTAAGCTGGTTGCCGTTCTCTCTGAGGGGAGGGTGAGATTGCCCGAATCTGAGAGAAACGATACCACCTCTTCTCCCACCACCCAGACCAGCCTAGGAGTGTGTCCCAGGCTTGGCCGTTGCCAGCCTAGGTCCCTGGAGTGCTTTAGAGCACTGAGTTCTCTATCTTCTCCCAGACCTTAACCCCACATCCCACCAGCAAAACAGTGTCTTGTCTCCAGGGAAGATTGAGGAGGGCAGAAAAGAAGAACTACTGGTTGGGGAATTTCCTGGCACCTTATTAACCAGGCCTGTCCACACATGTTGCATCTAGGCCTTGGCAGCCAGGCAGACCCAGTCACCACTTCTGTACAGATCTAGCCTCATCATAGAATCCCTAACACCACACACGCCCTTGGAGACCAGAGGCATCAACCTGTTCTTACAGATGTAAGGGGGAAACTGAGGCCCACAGAGGCGATGTGCCAGAGGGGACCCCCCAGCCAGCGAGTGGCAGGACTAGGGCTCTCAGAAGCCAGCACTGTGTGCGCTGGGCTGCGTCGCAGTTCCAGATTTGTTTTATGGAAGCTGGGGATTTTCCTCTTCAGACTGCCACAGGTTCAAGGCTAGAACAGCGGGCCACACAGTAAACAGCTCTGACGCTAATGAAAAGATTAAAATAAATTCTACAGCCCCGCCCTTGCCTTATGTGTGGGCTGGCCATGGTTCTTCCTTTTCCACCGGCAGGTTTCCCACTTGGTGACTTTGGTGAGAATAGTGAAATATCCCTCACAGAGATGACGAGCCAGCAGGGTGCTTGGAGCTTGATTGTGAAGGCAGCTGAGGTTTTCAGACACGGCTGCAACTGCAGCCCTTCACACCAGGTCCTGGCCTTGGCTGAGCCCCTGGCATTGAATCTGTGTCTCAGCTTCCTGTGCTCCTCTGAGCTGGGAGGAGGGTCATGGTGCCCGATTCCTGGAATTACGTTGAGGATGAAGCATCATGCATATTGTCGTGTCGCCTGACGCAGAGTAGATGACCCAGAGTCAGCTTTTTTATCAGCCTGAAAGTGTTCCCTGGTGACTGTTGTTTTCCGGTCACAGTACATTTTTATCATCCAGCTCAGGAGAGTTCATTACCACACACACTAGGTTTTTAACTGGATTCCGTAATAGTGCCTATGGAGAGGTAGATTTTAAAATTCCCATTTCCAGATAAAAGCACAATTTTTATGGAGTTCATTCATCTGAAAGTTTTCTGCAGGTTTATTTTAGTTACTGAACTCTTTGAAGAGTGGGGTTCTTGGGGCACCTGGGTGGCTCTGTCGTTAAGCATCTGCCTTCAGCTCAGGTCATGATCTTGGGGTCCTGGGATTGGGCCCCACGTCAGGCTCCTTGCTCAGTGGAGAGCCTGCTTCTTCTCCCACTCTCCCTGCTGTGTTCCCTCTCTCACTGCGTCTCTGTCAGATAAATAAATAAAATCTTTAAAAAAATGAAATGAAATCCCTATTAAAAAAAAAGAGTGGTTTGTTTGGGGTTTTTTTAAGATTTTGTTTATTTATTTGACAGAGATCACAAGTAGGCGGAGACGCAGGCAGAGAGAGAGGAGGAAGCAGGCTCCCTGCCAAGTAGAGAGCCCGATGCAGGGCTCCATCCCAGAACCCTGAGATCATGATTTGAGCCGAAGGCAGAGGCTTAACCCACTGAGCCACCCAGGCGCCCCAAGAGTTGGGTTCTTATGAGAGAAGGCCTAGACACTGGGACAGGGTGAGTGTGGAAATTACTGGAATAAAGAGGGCTGCTATTGAGGTGAGGAGCAAGGGCCAGTTACATTTGAGGAGTCTAAACACAATGGAGAGAGGTCTCAAACTCTCAGAACAAAGGCAGGTGAGAGTAAGGGCAGAGAAGCTGGGAATGCTTTACATGATTTCCTTTCTGTTTGTCACAGTGAGCATGGACATTTTGTAGTGAAATGTATTAATTTTTATTCCCTTTTTAGGCTAGTTCCTGGGTGACAGGTGTCTCCGTAGCTCTCTGGAATGAGGTGAGGTCTGGTGTAACTACCTGACCTTCACCATTAGGCCTGGGGCTGAGGGGTGGAAGGAGCACAGGCAAGTCCTCTGCTGGCTCAGGCCCAAAGAGCAGAAAAGAGACCCTATCATACCCTGACCCAAGTACAAAAGTCAAGGCCAAAAGGGGCATGGGGATGGGGGTACGAATCTGCATTTATTTGGCTTTTACCCTGTACCTTATACCACACTAGGCGTACTCAGTCCATAGAGCAATCCTGAGAAGTGGTTATGAGCCCCAGTTTACAGCTAAGCAAAGAGGCTCCGAGAGGTTGAGTAACTTGCCTAGGGTCACCGCTAGGAAGGTGGCAACCGAGGTCCTTGGTCTTCCTTGTCTCTAGTCTGCTTCCCAATCTCATAGCGTTTTCAGGCTGTACTGGAGACAAGGGTAGGGTGAGTAAGCCTACTTTTATTATTCTTTATTATTCAAATTGAACTCTCTAGAACTGAGGATGATCATTTAATTGAATTTTCATTTCCTATGAGGGGGCACTGACATGAGCCTTCCTTTTATTGAACTTTCTTAGAGATTTCAGGCTCTGCCCATGGTTGTATATTCTAATCCTGGAGCCGCCTCTTCGCCCGTGTTGCTCGCCATGGCCTTTGGACTGCAGTTAGATCTGATTGTCTATTTCATATTGTGTTTGCTAAACTATATGAACTTGGACTGTCTCCAGGGTCTTGAAAATAGGTGGGATGACTGTTCTCCGTGTTATAAATGGGAAAGCAGAATATTAGAACCTTGAGCACTGTTCCTACCACTGTCCTCCCTCAGTCCTCATTGCGACTCTGTGAAGCAGAATTGGTGTGGGAACCAGCTGAGCCAGGCAGTGGTGGAGGTGGCTGGAAGTGGGATTCCAGTGTGGTCAGCCCAACCCCATAACCCTCCTCTTCTGTGCTACAGAACCTGGGCCTTAGCATAGAGGGCTGCTGTGCTCACGTGTCACGGAGGTCACGTGACTACAACTCCTAGAGCCATGCCTGGTACCTCTAAGTGCTCAACACCACGCGGCGGCTACTCCCAGCACCGTCCTTAGGACCTAGGTATCGTGGGATCGGCCTGGGCTAACAGCCAGACAGACCGGGGCTCTGCTCCTAGCTCCGCACTTATGCAAGGCTTTGTGGCTGCAAAGGATCACTGAGGCTGAGTTGCATTTCTTCATCCGTACGGTCCGGATAAACCATTCTGACGTCACAGGCTGCTGGAACTCCTCAGTGAGATACTACGTGCATTGCACGCATAAGCACTTTGTAATAGTTTGACTATCATTAGTGATATTATTTCCCTCAGGTGCCCTGGAATGGAAGGTAGAGTGACTAAGTCAAGACTTACTGCACGCTAGTTCCTGGAGAATAGAAATGCCAGAAGGCTTGCATTCGCCAGGACCCCAGGTTTGGGAAGGGCCCCATAAGCTGATGTCTCTCCATGCTTTCCTTCCCCAGAGCACCCAGGATGGGCACCCCAGCCTCTGTGGTGAGCGAGCCGCCCCCGTGGCAGACCCCGGCTGAGGCCCGGGGCCGCAAGCAGGCATCAGCCAACATTTTCCAGGACGCTGAGCTGCTGCAGATCCAGGGTCTGTTTGAGCGCAGTGGAGACCAGCTGGCCGAGGAGCGGGCCCAGATCATCTGGGAGTGTGCAGGAGACCACCGTGTGGCAGAGGCCTTGAGGAGGCTGCGTAGGAAGAGGCCTCCCCGGCCAAAACCCCTGGGCAACTCACTGCACCACTGCAGCCGACTCAGGTGGGTTCCTGGAATTGGAGGGCGGAGGGAAGGTGAGTGCTAAGGCTGCCCCATCTACCACCACCCGGCGCTACTGACTTGGCCTCACTGTGAGTACCGGCCTTGGCGGGGGCAAGGTCTATTCCGTGCCCATGATCTCTGTTACTATGGGAGTCATACTGGACCCCGTGAACTTCCACAGGAAGGCAGGCCTGGGTCCTGATTTGCAATGATGCTCAGACAGGTGGGAGGGACTATCGTTTGGGAGGAAGATAATTTGTTTCCTTGTGGTAGAACAGGTAACAATCACAAGTAAGCCTGGTTAAAATTTCACCTGTGGAATTATAGACTATAGTGTAGGAGGGTTCCATAGAGGTACTGAGGTTTGAAAAGTGTTGAGGAACTTTAAATTTTCCCTAGTCATCCCCCTTTGCCTAGGTCACTGACAGCCTGGGTACAGCGAGCCCCAGGAGGTCAAGCTGAAACACATGGCCTTGCCAGTCGTCGTGGGTTAGTCTCTGGGCTCTAATTCTTCCTGCTGCCTTCTCGGGGCCTCCAGTCAGAGCACTAGACCTGAACAGGTCTTCTGAGTCAGCACGTCCAGGGGAAGCAGATTGGGCCCTTTCTCAGATGAACCCCAGCTGACTTGCAATCCCTGTTTAAAACACTTTGCTAAGGAGGTTACTTGGTTTCTCCAGTCTCCTATCACGGCTGACTACTGATGGCTGTCATGAGTGCAGCATGAGGAAGAAATGCCGAGTACCACACACCCTGATCTAGTCCAGCTCTCTTTATGTAAAAGACATCTGAAAGCTTTGCCTGGTCTTTAGCTCTCAGAGGGCCAAAGCCCTGGGCTTATTTTACCCCAAACAGTGTGATTTAATAGATCCTCATGACTATAATCTCTTTAGGCCCCATTCTGCTCTTCCTATTGACATGGGCCTATCACACACTTGTTCTCGCAGAATCCCCGAGTCCTGCGCTCCACTGGCCGACCCACAGAGTGGTACCACGGAGACAGCTTCTGATGATCAGTATCTGAACTCCAGAAGGACAAGTGCCAGGATCCGCCGGAACTGGAAGAAGCCAGGCCCTGCAAGCTACCTCCATCAGATCAGACACTGATCCAGGGAAGGGGCTGGCAACGGCAGTATCTTCCCCAGGAATCACAGGGACTTTTGCCAAAGGGCCCAGGAGGTGAAGAAGGAAGAGAGAATTGAGGCAGACACCCTCACAGGGGTAAATGAAAGACCATGGCCCATTCAGAAGAGGGCTGGAAATGTCCCCTGAGCTCTGGGTTATGTGGGACCCATTCCTCACCAGAATGAGAAACAGCGCCTCAGTTCTTCCCATCTTACAGTATACCTGGGCTGCATGATATTCCCCTGAGGGTCATGTGATGGGCACTCGGACTGAGCATCTCACCACTCCTGCTACTAACCCTCTTGCTCCTCCTGTAACCCATGGTCCAGCAGCCGGCCCACACCCCGCCCCTGTCAGGCTAGCACAAGGAAACTGTGGTTTAAGTGGCAAAATAAAAACATTCATAACAACAGCAGTTTGTCTGTCACAAAAAGAGGATCCCCAAATGGATACTCTGGAGCCATGGGATGAAAGGTGGTGCTCACTGCAGGGAAGGGGTGTTCCCAGGAAGGAGAAAACAGGATAGGCCTCCTTTTCCCTGCGATCTCCCCCAATCCCCTGTGCCAGAGCCTTCTCTTCCAGAGGCTATCTGGTTGGGAGATGGCAACATTTCTGTAAGGCAGTCCTGATCCACAGGAGAGAGGTGGCTTCTGGACTCCCGCCAGGTCTAGAAGGGGAAGGGCTATTCCAGTAGGCCTTGCATAGTGAGCAGTGAGTCTGCAGTCAATGTGCTGGCTGCCAGCCTTTCAGCTGGTTTCTTTACCCCCATGGGCCAACCATCCTTACTGAGGTGGGACAACAGCCGGACCAATCGTTCTTGAGCCTCCGGCATTAGCTGAGGTTTCCTAGCCTAAAAACCTTTAAGGTGAGGATTTTTGATTACTCTGCCAGCTTTGCCTCAATACCATATTATGTGCTCATTAGCATTCAGCTCTGCTCCAAGGAATCCTATCTGTCCCATTACCCATCACTTAAAGGACTCAGGGTTCAAAGTACTTCAAGCAGGCTACGACGTGCACACAGAACAGGGCTGCCCTCTTGTGGCCCAGAAGAGAAGCTGAGTCCACATTTCCTCACCCCAAACCCTTAGAGCTAGATGATTTTGTTACTCAGAATTTTTCCAGCTTTTAGGAAGTAGTGCAAATAGTGCCTAATCCCTAGTAGGGAAATAACTTGTAACGAAACATTAATATTTCTGCAACAAATATACACACACTAAGAGAAAAATATGATGATTACAAATAGCTTCAATTCAACCAGTGTAGGTTCAGGTCACGTTTTGGTGTCAGATGAGTTAATGAAAATATTAAACACTGGGACTTCGGAAATGAGGACCTGTATAACTCAGGAGCCATTATCTCAGCAACTCCATGGAAACACATGGTCCTTTGTCCTTAAAATTGCATTCTACTTTGTCTTCCTTCTAACCCAAGAACACTAAACAAAAAAGGTCAGAATTGGACTTGTTATTCATACATTTGCATTGATTTAAATACATTACATACAAGTTCTACAGCGCGTTGGAAGAACAACACAGGCAGCAGCACTCTCCCAGCCCAGCCTCACCTCCCTGACACGGGGACAGGGCCTGGGGCTGGCAGAGGGCTGGGCTATCCCATGAGTGCCACCCAGAAGCCTCCCCTGGCACTTTGGGCCCCCAGCTCTCCCCAAGTCCACATTCAAGGCAACCTGAGTACAGACTTCAAGGAGAATGGAGACATGCCAAGAAAGGATACCCCACATTCTTGCCAAGACTGGGACCAGCCCCCTCGTACGTTGGACCCAATTTCCTTCTCATCACAGAGCTGGTCTAGATGAGAGCGATGTGCAGATCTACTTGGCTGGGGGAAGCAACCAGCATCCTCTAAGACTGCTTGTACTCTCTCAAGCCCAGGTGGGAAGCTTTACCAACAGGTCTGTGTAGAGAGGTTTTTGGAGAGCTAAACACACCTGGGTCCCCTCTGGCCTCCAGGAGCTCTGCTGCTCCTGTCATCTGGGCGCAGGCACTGTCGCCACCATGATCCCCAAGGCCAGATTCCAGGTCAGCCGAATGAGATTGTCAGGGCTAAGAACTATGTCTTTGTCCACAGGGCATGCATAGCCAGCCCCCAGAAACTCTTCCTGTAGCTGGAGGGAACCCCACCAGAAACTGGCTCCTGGGGGCTGGGAGGCAAAGGGACCGTCTTGGCCCAGGTGACAAGAGGACTGCACATCTCTGCTCTGCCTCCTGGGCAGCGGGAGCTGGGCAAACAGAGGGCACACAGCCATAGTACCTTGCTCCCTTTCTTTGGTTGTTTTTCAAACCGTCAAGATAGTTTCTTTCCAAGGCTGATTGACCAATCGCAGGGTGCCAGAATCTTGAAGTGTCCAGTAGCGAACTGCCCCTTAGCCACAGATGGCACCCTCTTTGCTCCCTCCAGAGGCCATTCTTTGCTTTGGTGTGGAAAGGGCTTGGACACCTGGCAAGGGGGCCAGCTGAGGGAAGGACATGGAAGCATGAAGATGCACACCGAGCTGGGCAGGCACTGGGAGGCAGTCTGAAGACCCTTCTCCTCTGGGCCCTGCCCTTCCCAAGAAGCCAAGGAAACACTGGCCAGGAACAAGAAGTCGGGAGCAAAGGGAAGCTGCCCACTAGGAAGAGAATGAGTCCAGTTACTCCCACCAGGCAGCAGTGGTAGCATAAAAAGAAGTCCAGGGACCTAATATCTTGTCCTCTTATGAGCTGAGATGCAACTCACTGAGACCCAGAACTGAACCCCTAAGTCAAAAGTGTTGAGAAAAAAATTATCTAACAGAACAAATTAGAGGACCTGGGATAGTTTATCACCCCGATTCAGAAAGCAAGGCTGGGATAAGTTTACCTACAGGACAATTACAGCTCCCAGCATGCACTTAGGCCAAGTGGATTGCTTCTGCATGCTGGGAGGGCCACTTCCTCCCTTTTGCCTTTGCCTGAATGGCGGGTAAACTGCAAGTCTGGACTAGGGAGGGCAGAGAGCAGAGCCGATCTCTATGATCATATGCAGAACCACTGAGAGTTCTGGAGCAAAAGTATCCTGGCCAGGAGAACTGGGTTGGGAGGCTTTTAGTCAGCCTATTCCACTGGTGGGAGAAGGGGAAAAAAACCTGGCAAAAAAAACAAAGGAAAGGTGTGGCTTGTGTCTGTCCCAACTGGTGAGTCACCCAGTGGCTCTCTGAATCACCCAGCCGGCTTGGTCCATGGGAATAAGAAACTGTGAGGCACCTGAGTGTCTGGGTCCATGCAAATTTAGGTCTGGATCACAGGTTTCTGACCTGAGAGGATCTGAGATTCTGCCTGGGTTTTGCTACTAATATTTAAATTCATATTTGTGTGTTCGTTTTCTGATGCAGAATATAATGAGAATTGCCACAGAGCAGGGTGTCAGGGAGGGAAGGGGATTTCCCAGCTTGCCCCCAAGGGATGCTGGGAGATGCTCCTTCCGGGGCCTCTGGACTATTCACTTGCATGGAGGCTCCAGCCCTCCCTAGCAATCAGAAGGGCCCAACAGCACACACTGTCCCTCCGATTGTGCTTCTCCCTGTGCTTGGGAAAGCCCTGAGGGGCTGGCGAGCAGAGAAGGGCTCTTAAGGGCACTGTTCTCCACCAGCATCTCTGGCTTTTCCTACAACCCACTCCCCAGGCTTCCTCCTAGCCCAAGTCTCAAACATTTCTTTGTCTGCCTCTCGGGCTACCACCACGAAAAGAAGGGCTTCCGACTCTGAAAGCTCTGTGTGTAGGACTCGCTAGAAGACCGCTGGTGGGAACGGGCCGTCTCGACAATCACAGGTGGCATCTGGACAAGGTGCAGGGGACTCTTGTTGTCTTTCAGGGCCTGGGTCAGATTTAGGATCTGCAGCAGGAAAAATAAGATCAGTGAGGGAAAGACCAAGGCATCCTGGTCTGCCTCTGAAGGGTGACCTGCTGATACAGTGCTCCCATAAATCAATACAAAACTAAACACATTAATGGAAAATTATACAAATAGGGTGTTTCCAAAAGTAGAATATAAGGGGGCAAAATATAGAAAATGGAAAACTCTCTGGTCACTTAAAAAATGCAAATTAAAATAAAAACCTCCCACTTTTTGCCCTTCTTATTAGTAAGGATACGGAAGAAGAAGACAAGGCCTCAGATTTGAGGAGGGTTCAGAGCCAGGCTATAGGGCTGGACCCTGGGCTAGTTCTTCAGAAAGCCAAGTGGATGATAAAGGCTTAAAAGTGAACAGGCCCTCTGAGTGAGCAATTCCATTTATAGAAACTAAAGCAGCAATCATAGATATGCACAGACAGTGTCAACGAATAGAGTGCAGTATTGTTTACAACAGTGAAAATGGTGTAAACGCCCAGGAGTATGGGATCAGTTAACAATCTAAGGAATAAGAAACAGCAATTAAAAGATCTATTTTATTGGCATGGAAAGCTGATCCTGATGGCAACAGACAGAAAAGGAAGGAGACAGGAGCCGGTATTATAATGTGACTCCGCTTTCATTTTCTGAAATTCTATCTTCCAATCTACCTATCTGCAGAGAAGAAAAATTCTGCAAGTTGGCAATGATTATCTCTGGGTCAAGAAATTATAGGTGATTTTTATTTGTTCATTGTTGTTTATCCTATATTCTCTGATTTTCCTACAAAGACCATGTATTTTGAAAAAAGCCAGCATTTCACTTGGCTTCTCTCTCAAATGCTGTCTCTTTATCAGTTTTTTAAACTTAAGGAAAAGTTAAAAGATAGTATAGAGAGTTCCTGTACACAGTTTACTTAGTTTCCCCTAATTTTAAATTTTCACATAACTGCAGTCCATTTACCAAAACTAAGAAATTAACACTGAAACATTACTATTAACCAAACTTCAGACTTAATTCGGATTTCATTAGATTTTCCAGGACTGTTCTTTTTCTATTTCAGGATCCCATTCAGGAAACCACATTGCATTTAGCTCTTTACCAACTTTTGTCCATATTTTACAGATATTTCAAAAACGTGTTCATGGGAGGGGTGCTTGGGTGGTTCAGTGGATTAAGTATCTACCTTTGGCTCAGGTCATGACCCCAGGATCCTGGGATCGAGTCCCGCATTGGGCTGCCTGCTCAGCAGGGTGTCTGCTTCTCCCTCTCCCCTACTTGTGCTCTCTCACTCTCTCTCAAATAAATAAATAAACAAATAAAATCTTTTAAAAATATGTGTATATATTTTCACAGGAACGTTTGTCAAAATTAGAATCATCACCACTTATCTTCTCTGATAGGACAATACAAAAATGGAAGTTGTCCTATGATAGCCTATACGCTTGCTTGCTTTTTAAAAGTTCCCTTCATTCTTTCTTTCTTTCTAAGATTCTATTTTTATTTTTTTATTTTTATTTTTTTTAAGATTTTATTTATCTATTTGACAGACAGAGATCACAAGTAGGCAGAGAGGCAGGCAGAGAGAGAGGAGGAAGCAGGCTCCCCGCAGAGCAGAGAGCCCGATGCGGGGCTCGATCCCAGGACCCTGAGATCATGACCTGAGCCGAAGGCAGAGGCTTAACCCACTGAGCCACCCAGGCGCCCAAAGATTTTATTTTTAAATAATCTCTAAACCCAACATGAGGCTCAAACTCACAAACCCAAGATCAAGAGTCACATGCTCTACCAACTGAGCCAGCCCGGTGCCCTGAAGAGCGCCTTCTTTAAACTACTGAAGATTTTCCTAGCCAGGCCACTGACACGGGAGGGTAAGCAAGGCTGCACCCCCAAATCACACAGACAAATAGCCCTCAAGCCACAAATATCCTTGGTCTACAAATGCTGCCCATAAAGAGGCAGAGATACACCTGAAACAGAAGGAGGAGGTCTGAAGTGGAACCTACCAGTAATTATTATTTTTTTAAATATTTTATTTATTTATTTGACAGAGATCACAAGTTGGCAGAGAGGCAGGCAGAGAGAGAGGAGGAAGCAGGCTCCCTGCTGAGCAGAGAGCCGGACGCGGGGCTGGATCCCAGGACCCTGAGATCATGACCTCAGCCGAAGGCAGAGGCTTTAATCTACTGAGCCCCCCGGGCGCCCTCAGTAAATTATTTGTTTACTTAATTGTTTTGGTATCTATTAGAATCCTCCACTGCTTCAAAACCCTTGAACACAAAACTCAGGGTAGAGAATGAAAAGGAGGTTCAAATGGAATTGGAGTGAACTGTGCAGGAGACTACCCAACTTAAGAGACAGGATGTTAAACCTGTCCTGGCTGGTTCTTCCTGTGCTTCCTTTCATTCTTTGGGTTACAAGCTGCCTCTCATGCATGCTCAAGTAGCAGGGGTAAAATGTCAAATTATTTACAACTTACTTTCTAAAGATTTGGCCAAAAAAAATATATCAATCAGGGGCACCTGGGTGGCTCAGTGGGTTAAAGCCTCTGCCTTCGGCTCAGGATGTGATCCCAGGGTGGATGGTGGGATGGAGCGCCCCGCATTGGGCTCTCTGCTCCGCAGGGAGCCTACTTCCTCCTCTCTCTCTGCCTGCCCCTGCCTACTTGTGATCTCTGTCAAATAAAATAAATAAAATCTTAAAAAAATATATATAGATATAGATATATATAGATATATAGATATAGATATATCTCAATCTACCTAGGAAGAGACAAGTTACACAGGTATATTAAAGAGAGAAATTACAGGGATATATAGAGATGGATATTACTCCGATAGATAATCGGCAGATAAACGAGCAAGTAGATACAGAGGTAAAGCAAGCGTGGTTGACTAAGTGTAACAACTGGTGAATCCAGGGAAAGAGTCTACTCTTTACTGAAGCTTTGAAATCTTTCAAATTAAAAAGCTGATGAAAGACTGATAGCAGGCATAGAATGCTAAAGGATAAACATGGTCTATGAATATGCCATTTAAAGAGGCTTTACCTCAGACTCGGCACTCTTTCTAAAACCTAACATCTTTATCGTGAGTAACAACTTCTGTCACCCAACTCTGTCTCTCTGGGAGTTCAGACTCTTCCCCTCTGGCTCAGGGCCCTCATACAGGCACTCCGTGGTTAGGCTCGGATAGGTAAAGGGTTGTGACCTCCTTTCCCTGTGGCAGGTCAGGCGTCTGGAAGGCAAAGGCTTGTTCTGCCTCGGCGTGTGACTGGTAAGCTGAAAAGGAGCTGGATGCTCATGAAGCTTCTGGTGTTTCAGAGGCAGGCACTCTAGGTTAAGAGACCAAAAGGCCCTCAGAGGACATTAAGGGCATAAAACGGAGAGAAAGATAAAATTACACTCTCCCACCCCGCTTTTGTCACTCTAGATAACATCCTTAACTGGATATAAGAGAGGAGGGGTACTATGGTTTTGGCAAGGGAATAAGATGCAAAGGGATTAGGGAAGATAGTACAACAGGGACAGAAGCACAGCCTGCATAAACTTGAGAAGAAGTTCATTCCTTTATGCTGAGTTCCACAATATCACAGTACATCATGTGGTTTTGTTTTTTTTTTTTAAGATTTTATTTATTTATTTATTTGAGAGAGAATGAGTGAGAGAGAGCATGAGGAGAAGGTCAGAGGGAGAAGCAGGCTCCCCAAGGAGCTGGGAGCCTGATGCGGGACTCGATCCTGGAAGTCCGGGATCATGACCTGAGCCAAAGGCGGTCGCTCAACCGACTGAGCCACCCAGGCGCCCCATCATGTGGTTTTTAAGGTTTCCAAAAATCCTGCCAGCTTAACCGGGCCCTTATATGACTTGAGAAATGTAGGAAGGCCACGTTACTGGTATGCAGTCAGCTGTAACAACCGCAGCTCTTATTTATTTATTTATTTATTTATTTATTTATTTAAGATTTTATTTATTTATTTGACAGACAGAGATTACAAGTAGGCAGAGAGGCAGGCAGAGAGAGAGAGGAGGAAGCAGGCTCCCCGCTGAGCAGAGAGCCCGATGCGGGGCTCGATCCCAGGACCCTGGGATCATGACCTGAGCTGAAGGCAGAGGCTTTAACCCACTGAGCCACCCAGGCGCCCCCAACCGCAGCTCTTAAAACCTTTGTACGTCCCATTTCCAAGGAAACACGGACTCAGTAAGCCCAAGAGTTTCTCTCACCAGAACCCTTTACCAAAACGGAAGGAAGAGGTAAATGCCTAATTACAACTAGAAAGACCTTCCTATCCTTTAAGGATGTGAAAGCTGCTTTTTCTATACACCAAATCATAAAACAGCTAATGCACATTGAGAACTTCAATTCATCACGCACTACTCCAAATAATTTATTTCATAATAACCCTATGATGTAGGTGCTATTATTAACCCCAGGTCACAAATGGAGAAGTTAAAGGAAGGAGAGATTAAGAAACTTCTCCAAGACCTCACAGCCAATAAATGACAGAACCAGAATCCAAACACAGGCACCAAAATCAGTGCATGCCCCTTAACCACTAGGCCATCCTAGATCTCTTTAAAGTGGTAAGAATGTCAGTGCCCTACGAGTTTTAAAACAATTTTTCAGGCATAGTCTTTACTATATTTTGGAAGATCAACAGTGCCCAAGGAGTTTCCTTAGCTCTCCTGGAAGGGGAAGTGGAGAGAAAAGAAATAATATGACTTGTAGTGGTGCCTGGGTGGCTCAGTCATTAAGCATCTGCCTTCAGCTCAGATCATGATCCCAGGGTCCTGGGACTGAGCCCTGCAACAGGCTCCGGGTTCAGTGGGAAGCTGGCTTCTCCCTGTCCCACTACCCCTGCTTGTGTTTCCTCTCTTGCTGTGTCTCTCTGTCAAGTAAATAAAATCTCCAAAAAAAGAATATGACTTGTAACCATGATAACAAAAATTATAACCACAGCCAATATATGAGTACTAACCATGTGCTAGGTAATTGTCTTTACTAAACACTTGATATGCATTACCTTATGTAATCCGCTGCCCAATTCTGCAAGGTGTTATTACTGTCACATTTTATAAACAAGGCAGCAGAGGCTCTTAACCAAGGACACAGAGCTTGTAAGTAGTGAACAAGTCTGACTTCAGAGGCTAGCTCTTAACCACCAAGGCATATGGCCTGCCTTGAGCAACTTGAGGACAGAGGCCACTGGGTAAATTTACCAATGAACCACCTAGCAACTGGCACAGAGCTGAGCACATAGTGCCTCACCAAGCACTGGATACCATGGAAAAGGTGGGAGATTTGCAAGAGCTCCCTTTCCTCTCCCACGTGCTAAGACAGAGTCATAAGTAAGTAAGGCATAGATTCCAAGGGTGTAAAACACAAGCTTTACACATTTACTCAACATGAGCACATGACCCTCCCAGAGAGATCCCAGGGATGACACCAGGAGGAAGTCCTAGGCTTACCTGTCCCCGCATGACAGCAATCTGCTTATGGAACTGGCCCCTGTCGAAACCAGGATCTTTCTGCAAAAGGGCAGAGATAGAGTCTGCATGAATCCCTCAGAAGAACCCATTTTCTTCCCCTAAACAGAAACTTTCTAATAAAGAAAACTTACATGGAGCTTATGAGGCTTAGTGAAATTAACTACCACCCCAAGAATTCTGTTTCACAGACGGGGAAAGAGAACAAGTAAATATCTTGTCCTGAGTCTCATTATTATCTGACTCTACAGAACTCCAGGCTCTAGTGCTCCATTTGCCAAGCAGAGCTCTGCAGACACGGTGCAGCCCATGACACGCAGGATAAACCCACGGTGACTCACCACAGCTGTCACAATTTTTTTTTTTTCCAAATCGCCCCAAACCAGGTCTTACTCTCCACATGCTAGAATCTTGCTTGCTCTTCACTGGCTACCAGAGGTCAGAAGAGTGTTAGCCATTCTCTCTTGGCTTGTATCAGGAGCCATTAGAAAAGCCATTAGAAATTCCTTCTTCCATATAATTATAAGGTTGAGGCTCCCAGGGCTAACCTTGAAGAGTTCATACAGGTCCTCCTCCAAGTCCTTGACGAAGTTAGGGTCCGATATCTTTGGAAGAATCAGATCTTTGATCTCCTGAGAGAACGGGACTTTTGCCTGGGGCAACCAGGCCCAGTAAAAGGGATCTGAAAAAAAGAAAAACACAAAGCAAAGCTGTCCATCTATGTCCTCCACCTATCAGAGCACTGCAGAAGGCAGAATGCCTCTCTTACATGATATACCACAGGAAAGAGAATTACAAGGGATGTTAATCTTAAAGGCTGTAGAGTAAGTAGAGGAATTAGGATTCAAAGCCAGGACTGCAGAATCCCAGAGGTGGGCTCTTTCCCAGACCTTACATGACCTTCCCATGACTTGCCACTGAAGACATTCAGATTCTCCTTCTGAGAAGACAGACTGTACTGCAAAGGGGCTAATGACTTCCTACTTGTATCTCTCTCTCTTTCCAAGAGTTTCTCCGTTATTAACAGTACAGAGGCTGACTTCCAGGATGTCAACAAGGGAGACAGAACACTGACAATAGCTTATATTTAGAAACACAAATGGGATAAATAAGATAGTCCTCAGAAAGAACGAGAAAAAAAACACAGATGAGAAAACTCAACTGTGCGCTTTTAATAGGAATAATGTAAGGTAAAAATGACAATAATACTTTGTATTTTGCAGTACTTGCCATGTGTCAGCTACTGTGCTAAATGCATGTGCTGCATTATTCCATCAATTCTTAAAACAATCCTGTCATAGAAGTGTTATTATCTTCACTGCATAGATGAGAAACTAAGACTGAGCAGGAAAAGAGACAGACCACAGTGGTCTTAGACTTACATGCCCTCCAGGAATCAGGATGCTTCAGGGGGAAAGCCAGCCCATTGTCTATGGCAGCCACCTTGATAACAGGCTCCTTTACCACCACCCAGTCTGTGTCCTAAAAAGCAAGGAAAGACCAAATACTTAGGGTCCCAGCTACCTCAAGCCCTTTATAGTAGTAGCAGAGCACCCCACCTCAACCCTCACAGGCACCAATCCTTGGTCAACTTCTGACTAGTTTCCACAATTCGTGGTCTTAGGACATTTATGGCACCTCTGATTTGGTCTATTCAAGGGTCTCAGAGTCCCTTATCTTAGGAAAGGTGCATTTCCCCAGGAGCTGCCACAGCCCTTGGTAAGAAGGAAACTGACAATAACAAAGATAACTCTGTGCCTTTCCTCCTAGTGAAAGGCAGTGAGAGTCCCGAGACTATGAAAAGAAAAAGGAAAAAGCAAATTATCAGCCAGCCAGGGTCCTTTTGTGTAGACCCTGACCAGATGCTACTTCACTGGTGACCACATTTTCCTGTGACACAACAGAACCATGGAAGATAACAGCTGGCCGCTCTTGCACAAGAGTCTCTTGCCATTTCAGTGATAAGGGAAAAGGACAAGGCTGATTGCAGAAGGGCAGTCTACCCATGAGAGCCCATCAGACACTCTCGTGACTGTCTGTTTGGCTCCCTACTTCAGGTTCACAGGTGCCATCACAGAAACAGGATATGTGGGTTGAGGATACCTGCATCAGAATCCTCTAGGATATCTTATTAAAAGTATGGAATCCTGGGTTTTACCCAAGACCTAGTGGGGAAAGGCCCAAAGAGTTTGTACTATTTATAGTCCACTCTTCAGGTGATTCTGATGTACTAAATATGAGAACCACTATTAGAGAAGGAAGTAAAAACACTATGAGAATGTGTTAACCAACCTTATTGTGGTAAACATTTTGCAAAATATACATGCATTAAATCACCATGTTGCACATCCTAAATCTGCACAATGTTATATATCAATTCTATTTAAATAAAGCTGGACAAAAAAACAATTATTATAAGGAATAAAAGTCAACCTTACTCTCCTATTCTAGGTAGCATTCCTACTAATTCTTTAAACTGTGCAGACTGAGCAGGAATAGAAAAGCATGGTAGAGGATGAAAGCAATGAGAAAGTAAGGAAAGTTGCAGGAAGCAGTTTTTTCTAAACTGATGTTCTGTGGAATTGTCTATTATGAGAAAAGTATTCTAAAAAGGTTTAGAAATTACTGGCCAAACAAAATTAAATAGGTTCATTTAATGGACTACTTCTCAGACCATTACTATGCTCCTATGCAATGTGAATCTCCAAGAAAGGCATAAACTATTTAACATGTTCCAAATATATTTGAACCCTTCTTCATTCTGTATCTATGAACATCATTCAATAAGATACCACTTAAAAAACAGATGGAGGGAAAACTTTATAAAATATTAACCCATCAATTTTAAATACATGTGCTATCTTGATTCTTCTGAATCTATGTGACTTAATCTCTGATTGTTATGTATTTCTGTACTATGCATACACACTACCATAGATCAACCTCTTACCCGAGAGCTAGAACTATCCATTGGACAGTCATATTTAATCAGCCAGTTGTCATTGCCTCGATCTGTGAACAGAAATATGAAGTTAGAAAAAACTGGGGTGACTTTCACATTCAGTCATGATGGACTACATATTTTGGGCACTTAGTCCAATTATTCTACTGAGAAAACTATAAAAAACTGATAAAGTTTTGGGGCACCTGGGTGGCTCAGTGGGTTAAGCCTCTGCCTTCAGCTGAGGTCATGATCTCAGGGTCCTGGGATCGAGCCCCGCATTGGGGTCTCTGCTTAGCCGGGAGCCTGCTTCCCTCTCTCTCTCTGCCTGCCTCTCTGCCTACTTGTGACCTCTCTCTCTGTCAAATAAATAAATAAAATATTTTAAAAACAAAAACTGATAAAGTTTTTTTTAAGATTTTATTTATTTATTTGACAGAGAGAGAGACACAGTAAGAGAAGGAACACAAGCAGAGGGAGTGGAAGAGAGAGAAGCAGGCTTCCCGCGAACAGAGAGCCCAATGCGGGGCTCAGATCCCAGGACCCCGGGATCATGACCTGAGCCGAAGGCAGACGCTTAACAACTGAGCCACCCAGGTGCTCTAAAATATTTTTAAATCTCTTGAAGGTACTGGAGACTTTAACAAGACCATTAAGAGTTAAAGTGTTGAGACCTGGGAGAGAAAGGCAATTCAGACAGGAAGTCCATTATTTGTGGCTTCTTTTCTCTTAAAGCACCTGCTGAGAAAGAGGATGAGAGGTGCAGCAGTGTTCTAACAGCCTTGTGGAGCTGGGAAGACAAAATCCTAGTTCAGTGACTGATAAGAGGAGGAGACCATGGTAAATAACCTATGCTTTGGGTTGAAACCTGACCCACTACACCTTGGAACTAAGCAGAGTTTCCCTTCAATACCTGGAATTAAAGTGACTCTGGATTGCTGGTACCCCTAGCTGCTTGCCACATGCAAACAACTTCTACACAGGACTTATATCAGCATCCTAGGCTTCCAAATAATTCTACCATTTTTGATATATAACATCTGACAATCAAAAATAACCAGGCATATAAAGAGATATAGTGACACAACTAGAAACAAGAACACAGAAAATTTTAAAAAACCTATAGGGATTCCATACAATGAAGACCTAGACTCTAAAATATTCAAGATAAAATCCTTGATATGTTTAAGAAAATAAAAAGCAAGATTAAGAATAGTAGCAGAAAACAAGAATCCATAAAAAAGAATCAAGCAGAAATTCAACAACTGAAAAATTTAGTTACCAAGTTGAGAAATCTGACAGATGAACTTAACAGTAGATTTTGCCAAAGACAGAAGTAATAATCTGAAAGGTCACAAAAAAAGAGCAGAACAAAGCACCCAGGAATAAAAGTGTTTCTAACAACATGTGATTGGATTCTTTTCTGAGAATGGAGTAAAAGATGGGCAGAAGTAATCATTTAAAGAGAGAACAGGGGCACCTGGGTGGCTCAGTGTTAGGTTAAGCCTCTCTGCCTTCAGCTCAGGTCATGATCTCAGGGTCCTGGGATCAAGCCCCACATCGGGCTCTCTGCTCCGTAGGGAGCCTGCTTCCTCCTCTCTCTCTGCCTGCCTCTCTGCCTAGTTGTGATTTCTCTCTGTCAAATAAATAAAATATATAAAAATAAAATAAAATAAAGAGAGAACAGGGGCGCATGGCTGGCTCAGTCAGAAGGGCAGGCGACTCTGGATCTTGGGGCCATGAGCTCAAGCCCCATGCTGGGTATAGAGGTGCATGTTAAGTGTTTTTAAACTTAAAAATAAATAAATAAAATAAAGAGAGAATAGCTGAGAATCTTCCAAAAGTGACAAAGGGTATCGAACTACTGATTCAAGGGAAACTGTGAATCCCTAACAGGATAAATACAAAGCAAACTACACCAAGCATATTACAGTAAAAATTCTGAAAACCAACTACAGGGAAAATCTCAAAGTAGCTGCAGAAAAAGAGATTACCTTCAAAGAAACCACAATAATACAGGAACAACTAACTTCACAGAAATCATGGGAACAAGAAGACAATGGAATGGATTTATTTAACTAAATTGCCAGTT
The DNA here is from genome assembly GCF_922984935.1 of Meles meles. NCBI lineage: Eukaryota > Metazoa > Chordata > Mammalia > Carnivora > Mustelidae > Meles > Meles meles. The sequence goes on along the minus strand of NC_060078.1, from coordinate 57,174,519 downwards.
CCGAATTCTACACCCAGCATACATAGCCTTCAAAAATGAAGGTGAAATAAAGACATTTTCAGACAAACAAAACTAAAATTCATCATCAGCAGACTAGTATTAAACTTTTAAGTCAGGGTTGGAGCACCTGGGTGGCTCGGTGGATTAAAGCCTCTGCCTTCGGCTCAGGTCATGGTCCCAGGGTCCTGGGATCGAGCCCCGCATCAGGCTTTCTGCTCAGTGGGGAGCCTGCTTCCCTCTCTCTCTCTGCCTGTCTCTCTGCCTGCTTGTGCTGTCAAATAAGTAAATAAAATCTTAAAAAAAAAAACTTTAAGTCAGGACACTTGGGTGGCTCAGTTGATTGAATACCTGACTTTGACTCAGGTCATGATCCCAGGATCCTTGGATCTGGCCCTGCCTCAGACTCCCCACTCAGTAAGAAGTCTGCTAAACTCTCCTTCTACCTCTTCCCCTGCTTGTGCTCTCTTTCTCTTAAATAAATAAATAAAATCTTAATAAAATATGTATATATGTTCTTTAAGTCAAAGGAAAATTATCCCCAACAGAAGCTTGGACATATAGGAAAATTTAAAGAGCAATAAAATGAGTAAATATATTAGTATATCTAGATAAATAATAGCTTTGTTGTGGTATGATAGTGTTGTTGTTTTTTTTTAAGTTATCTTGTAGAGACACACACTGAAATAATTATGAATAAAATTAGATCTGTAATTTGCTTTAAAATAATAAAAGAAGAGGGTGCCTGGGTGGCGCAGTTGCTAAGCATCTGCTTTCGGCTCAGGTCATGACCCTAGGACCCTGGGATCAAGTCCCACCTCGGGCTGCCTGCTCAGGGGGAGGCCTGTTTCTCCCTCTCTCATTCCTCTGCTTGTGTTCCCTCTCTTGCTGTCTGTCAAATAAATAAAAATATTTAAAAAGATAAATAATAATAAGATAAGTAAACAGAAGTGTGAATGGGATAGGATTAGTCATGGACTGATAGTTGTTAAGGCTGGAATGACCAGTGCCTACAGGTTTCATATATGCTCAAACGTCTCCATAATTATTATTAATAACAGTAATAATGATAATATCACCTTATGGTTTTACAAAAAAGTGGTTTAACATATGTACAAACATACAGACACATATACATACATACATGCATATATAATTAAAATGTATGATGCTAATAGTACAAAAAAGCCTTGAGATGAAGCTAAGGGTTTCTACCAATTAGATTTTGGGAAATCAAAGATTCACATGGTAATCTTTAGACTAACTATCAAGAGAAAAGACAAAGCATCTAAACTCCTGAGCTAAAAGAGGGGAGAAATGAAATATTTACAAAATAATTTAAGACATAATAAATAAATAAATAAAAATTAAGGTATTTATTTATTTAGAGAGCATGTGTGAGCAGGGGGAGGGGGAGAGGGAGAGGAAGAAAGAATCTCAAGCTGACTCTGCTGAGGATGGAGTCTGATGTGGGGCTCATTCTCAAGACCTTGAGATCATGACCTGAGATGAAATCGAGAGCTAGATGCTTAACCAGATGAGCCACCCAGGTGCTCCTAATTATGAAATAATTTAAAAGAAAACAAGAAAGAAAAGAGATCATAGGAAGAAGGGGAGGGGAAAAAAGTCAAGAACACAAAATAGAAAGGAAATAATAAGATCGTGGATGAAAATCCAAATATATCTGTATGTACATTATAGATAAATAAACTAAATGCCCTAAAACTAAACTACAACAGTTGTCTCACTGGATGAATAGAACTGATAACCATTTAGCTATTTAGTTCAATAAAAAAAGAAGACTGAAATTGCTAAAATCAGAAATGAAAGTAGGTCATTACTACCAATTATATCAAAATTTTAAAAAAAGGATTATAAGCGGGGCGCCTGGGTGGCTCAGTGGGTTAAAGCATCTGCCTTCCGCTAGGTCATGATCCCAGGGTCCTGGGATCAAGCCTCACATCAGGCTCTCCTCTCAGCGGGGAGCCTGCTTCCCTGCCTCTCTGCCTCTCTGCCTACTTGTGATCTCTCTCTGTCAAATAAATAAATAAAATCTTTAAAACAAACAAACAAAATAGTGTGGTACTGGCATAAAGACAGACACAGACAAATGAAATACCATACAGACATAAACCTTTGCATATATGATCCAATGGTTTTCGACAAGGGTGACAAGAACCTTCAATGATTAAAAGATAGTCTTTCAACAGATGGTGCTGGGAAAACTGGATATCCACATACAGAAAATGAGGCTGGGCCCTTACCTCACACCATATACAAAAATTGACTCAAAATGGATCCATGACCTAATTCTAACACCAAAAATTATAAAACTCTTAAGATAAAAACATAGGGGGGCACTGGGTGGCTCAGTGAGTTAAAGCCTCTGCCTTTAGCTCAGGTCATGATTCCAGGGTCCCGGGATCGAGCCCTGCATCAGGCTCTCTGCTCAGCATGGAGCCTGCTTCCTCCTCTCTCTGCCTGCCTCTCTGCCTACTTGTGATCTCTGTCTGTCAAATAAATAAATAAAATCTTAAAAAAAAAAAGATAAAAACATAGGGCAAAAGCTTCATGGCATTAGATTTGGCAATAATTTTTTACATATGACACCAAAGTCACAGAGATAAATTAAAAAAATAGACAAACTGGACTTCATGAAATTTTAAAATTACATCAAAAGATACTATAAACAAAATAAAAAGGCACCCAACAATACAGGAGGAAATATTTGCAGATCATGTATTTGATAAGGAATTAATATCCAGAGTATATAAAGAACTCCTACAACTCAACAATAAAACAACCTGATTCAAAGATGGGAAAGAAGTTGAACAGACATTTCTCCAAAGATATGCAAATGGACAAAAAGTACATGAAGGGATGTTCACAACATCATCATTATTAGGGAAATGCAAAATTACAATGAGAGACCACAGTATACCTATCAGGTTGGCTACAAATGAAAAACAAAACAAAACCCAGAAAACAGCAAGTGGTAATGAAAAGGTAGAGAAACTGGAACCCCTGTGCGCCACTGGTGGGAATGTAAAACGGTGCAGCCGTTGTGGAAAGCAGGATGGCAGTTCCTCAAAAAATTAAACATAGGTCAACCATATTTCACTTTATTTATTTTTTTTTAAAAGATTTTATTTATTTGACAGGAGAGAGATCACAAGTAGGCAGAGAGGCAGGCAGAGAGAGAGGAGGAAGCAGGCTCCCTGCGGAGCAGAGAGCTCGATGTGGGGCTCAATCCCAGGACCCTGAGACCATGACCTGAGCCGAAGGCAGCAGCTTGATCCACTGAGCCACCCAGGCGCCCCAACCATATTTCACTTTAAAAAATTAAACAGAACAACCATTTTCTCCAGCAATTCCACTTCTGGGTATATACTTAAAAGAAATGAAAGTAGTGGTTCAAAGATATTTGTACACCCATGTCAAGCAGCATTGGTCACAAAAGCTAAAACATGGAAGCAACCCAACTGTCCACTGATGGATGGATTAGCAAAATACAGTATATACATACAATGTATACCCAGCCTTAAAAAGGAAAGAATTCTGATATATGCTGCAATATGAATGAAGCTTAGGGGCATATGCTAAGTAAAATAAGCCAGTCACAAAATGACAAATACCATATGAGTGCATGGATATGAGGTACTTAAAGATAAAACTGTCCTGGGATAGGTCTTGCTACTATGAGTGACTAGGGATCAAGAACAAAAGTACTCCTGATGTTGCTTGGGGAAAGCCAATGTGTCTTCCATCTGGGACAGGGAAAGAGGCTAAGATAAAACATTAGTAACTGCTGGCTCCAGGGCTCACCACCTCTGGTAACCACACATGATGTGCCTGAACAAAGCTTGTCTTGGGAAAGTATTTTCAAGGCCCTTCTGACTTAGGAAAGCATCATCCGAGAAGGCACTCTGGTGTGGAGCTCGGCAAGTCCCCAGGGCTCCGCGCACCTCCCAGTGGTCCAGCACGGGCCCCAGGCTGCCCAGCGCTGCTCACCAGTGTTGCGGATGATATAGTCCAGCACCACCAGCCGCTCGAACTGCAGCAGTAGCTGCCGGTTAGTGTTCTCCGGGAGAGGTTCTGCTTCGAAACGCCGGAGCCAGTAGTCTGCATCTTTGTAGCCTTCAACAAAGAGCTGGAATGAACCAACCTGCAGCCAAAGAGGAGGAATAAAGGTATCTCCCCACTGTTCAAGTCCAGAGAGCCCACGAGTAAGCCAGGTGGCACATAATGCCCTGTGGCGTTTAGATCAGAAAAAGGTCATGGGAGTCCCCATACAAATTCAAGAAGCCCATCTAAATGGGCTGGAGGAGTAAAGTGAGAAAGTGAGGGGCTCTGTTCTCTGGAGAATTATTCTCCAAACCTTAGGCCCTCAGAAGTGAGGGAGACAGGAGCCTCAGACATATTCATGTCTATAGGCAAGTCTCTAGGTGCCTTGTTTCACCACTGGGATAGTCACACCACACACATCATCACCTTGCCTAAGCCACATAGGTGCTGGGTATACCTTCGGCGGTAGCCCGATGCGATTAAACCGCTGCCCAACTTTTGGCACTTTCTCCAGCGCAAGCCGCTTGCCCCTGGATTTCACTCGGTCAATGGCACTATAGTTGAAGGTATCGCTGGCCAGGTACACTACCTAGAGTGGAAAGAGAACGGATACCAAGGTTACAGTTGAGTATGAGGAACCATACCACTACCGCACGGACTAGCTGGATACTCACCAACACTGTACCTCTTCCAGTGGATGCATAAAGAATGCACTCCTCGGCCTTCCTAATATGAATAGTTCAGGCCAATGCAATGTCGACAAAGCGATGTATGTCTATCAGTTCCAGGGCTGGTCCCTAAAATCTCCCATCATCCTTAGTTCACACTCCCCAATCTGTGTAGCTGGAAATGAAGGGCTCTGAGATGGCAAAACCACCTCATGGAAAGATCTTACATTTTTTGTCACTACATAGAGGGAGTGACAAGAGATCAGGGAGAGCTGCCTGACTGGCACGAATCTAGGATGTGAGCAAGATCAATTAAACCACCGAGATTCAGGAGTTGTTAACAGCAGCTAGCATGAGTTCCCGTGACTAATAAAGCCATCTCCTAGGTTGGGAGAAGAGGACCCAATGCCTATTTTCTCTCCAGATAAAAACAAACTGCAATTTACTCTATACCCTTTTATTTCTTTTGAATTCTGCACTATGTGCAATTTGTTCACATTTTAAAAAATATTTCATTTATTTATTTGACAGAGAGAGAGAAGACAGAGAGAGCAGGAACACAAGCAGGGGGAGTGTAAGATGGTGAAGCAGGCTTCCCGCTGAGCAGGCAGCCTGACTCGGGTCTTGATCCCAAGACCCTGGAATCATGACCCGAGCCAAAGACAGACACTTAATGACCAAGCCACCCAGATGCCCCAATTTATTCACATTTTAAAAATAAACATTAAACATTAAAAGATAAACATTAAAATGGGTTTTTTTTTAAAATGGGTTTAATCTTTACTAAATTGCTATATATATTCACTGAATATGCTATATATATATATACTGAATTGCTATATATATAGCTATATATATAAAATATATATTGTCTGCATAGATTATAGATATGCATATAGCAATATATATCATATATAATATATATATAGTCTGTATAGATTATATATAGGTATATAGCAACATACATACAGATTTTATATATATAAATAATCTATGCAGACTCTATCTGGAATATTACACAAGAAACTAGTACTGGAAGCTGCCTCTGAGGAAGGAAATGGAGTGGCTGGAAGGCAGAGGTGGGAGAGAGGCTGAACTGCTCTTCTCCGTTTACCCTATTGTGCCTTCTGATCTCCACACCAGATGCATGCATTGCCTACTCAAAAGAACATTTTTTTTAAAGATTAATTTTTTTGAGAGAGAGAGTGAGCATGAGCAGGTTAGAGGGGCAGAAGGAGAGGGAGAAGCAGAAGTGGAAACAGGCCCCCAGCTCCCCGCCCAGGACCCCAGGATCACGACCTGAGCCAAAGGCAGATAGCTTTTGGGTGGCTCAGTTGTTAAGCATTAGCCTTTGGCTCAAGTCATGATCCCAGGGTCCTGGAATCAAGTCCTGATTCGGGCTCCCTGCTTGGAGGGAAGCCTGCTTCTCCCTCTCCCACTCCCCCTGCTGGTGTTTTCTCTCTCGCGCGGTGTCTCTCTCTGTCAAATAAATAAATAAAATCTTTTTTTTAATATGTTTTTATATATTTGACAGAGAGAAATCACAACTAGGCAGAGAGGCAGGCAGAGAGAGAGGAGGAAGCAGGCTCCCTCCGGAGCAGAGAGCCCGACATGGGGCTCGATCCCAGGACCCTGGGATCATGACCTGAGCCGAAGGCAGAGGCTTCAACCCACTGAGCCACCCAGGCACCCCTCTAACCTCTCTCTTAAGACTAAAGAGATCTGGGGAAAAAGAGAACATCTTACTTTATGCATATTGGCATCCTCAGTATCTAACATAGTGCCTGGCACATGCTCATTAAATATTTATTAAGTGAATGCATGAATAGTTACAAGCTTCTTTCAGAGACAGCAACAAGTGAGTCTCAGCATATAAATAACTAAAATCAGATTTAAAAGAAAATTCTTTTTTAAGCCTTGCAAAGTTCATTACAAAGAATGAATTATTATTGTGCCTATGACTCAGAAAGGGGGAGAGAATCATTCCCTCCCTCCTCTCTGTTCATCTGTCCAACCAAAGTTAACACAAGTGTCTACAATGGATGTGCTAGGTATAGTAGGTTGGCACTCTGTGCCCAGGAAACACATGCATAGGAATTAAGGAGAAAAAAGGCTTTCCTAAGACTATCTTGCCAGTTTCCACAGTGAAAACCTTCAGTCTCTCAAGCAATAAACCACCCATTCCCCCCTACCCAGATTTATTTTCAATCACTCTCTGTAACTACCCACTTTTTTCTCTATGACTGATGAACTATCATACCCCGAAACCTCATAGGAACAGAGAGCAGAAACAAGCTATGGAGTGAGACCTGGAGCCTTACTATTTGAAGCTTCATCATAACATGAGCCCTGTTCCCGCAGTGACAGCTGGCTCTCATCAACTGTATAGACTCCTGTCACAAAGGTGGGGAGGTTGGGAGGGGAGAGACTTCCTCTCACCATTCTCCAGCCGCTATAGGTTAAATTTGCAAGGTTCTGTCTCATCTCAGTCTCATGGAAGATGACTATTTTGTTGTTGCTTTAATGCAAAAGATCCTCAAGCCACATTAAGATTCTCTAACAGGGAAAGAGGAAGACCAGAGATGGGAAAGAACAGGATCCTGGCAGGTGACATTCTGTTATGATAAGAATGGTCATAAAAGTACCACAGGCTAAGACATATGGAGCATTTACATTGTGCAAAGGCACCAGGCAACGTGTTTTACATGGATTATCCTGTGTAATCTTAATAGCCGCCCCATAAAGTAGGAACTATTTATAACCCTATTTTTATAGTGAGGAACTGAGCAGGCAAAGTGTGTGAGACTGTCTTAAGTGATTTGCCAAGGGTCACCCAATAAAAAGCGGCAGAGCCATAATTTGGACTCCAGCCTTCATTCCTAGGCACTACACTCCAGAAGCATAGGCAGGACAGGCACAGGGTCCTATGTGGACTGCTACTTACCTAGTATAGAAAGGCAATTACAGCGATGAGCACTAGTATTTAAAAGAATGTTTAGAGCCTTGGAAGGGCCAAGTAGGAGGAATTCAGGTTAGGCAGGAGATCTTTGGAGCATTAATTATCATGCAAGACGTTCAAGTGAGCTATTTAACTCTGTGTACAGACAGAACAAAAGCATAAGGGGAAGAATGAGCTGCATAAGGCCAGATGTCAGTGGGAGCTATAAGCAAACACTCTCCCAATAGATCTGAGTTGGGGGATCTCTAGGATTGTCCCTCATGGTTTGATATTCACTCAGTCATTCAGCTGGCACTTCCGGAATAATTACTATAAAAACAGTACTCTGCTTGGGGCGCCTGGGTAGTTCAGTCGGTTTAATGTCCCACTCTTGATTTTGGCTCAAGTCATGATCTCAGGATTGTGGGATTGCACTGAGCATGGAACCTGCCTGAGATTCTCTCTCTCTCTCTCTCTCTCTGCTTCCCAAACCCACCCCACCCTCTGTCTCATGTGCATACTCTTTCTCTCAAAACAAAGAAACAAACAAAAAACCACAGTACTTTGCTAGGTGTTGAGAATAAAAGGAAATTTCAAGAAATGGTCCCTGACTTCTACGAACTTACAAACCAGCTGGCTTTGGGGCACCTGGGTGGCTCAGTGGGTTAAAGCCTCTGCTTTCGGCTCGGGTCATGATCCCAGGGTCCTGGGATCGAGCCCCGCATGGGCTCTCTGCTCAGCAGGGAGCCTGCTTCCACCTCTCTCTATCTGCCTGCCTCTCTGCCTACTTGTGATCTCTGCCTGTCAAATAAATAAATAAAATCTCTAAAAAAAAATCCACAAAAAACCAGCTGGCTTATTGTTTGGAGTTTGGCAGTAAAAGAGCAGACAATTAAACAACCAAAACAATCACGATTTCTTCTAAAATACCCTGGGAAAACAGAAAAAAGAGGTTTGAAGGGAAGCTCCTGTCTGCTGACCCATCTCTTTGGCCAGAGTCTATCATACATATAAGGTGTGTGTAAATTCATTCGAAGTGTGGATTTACCTGGATCTGGGACCCCAATTTTGTTATGTTCAGGTAAGTACCAGTCTCCCATAGCATAAAGACTGATGAGAATTCCAGGTCAGTTCTCTATACATATCCAAGCCAGACCTTTACTTTAACCCTCAGTCCACCCTAGACTCCTTCCTGCCAGACTTTACTTTAGTGACTAAGCTAACATCAGTTAGTCCGTTTTAGAACATATCTAAATCAAGGAATAGCTTGGAAATCTAAGACAATGAGCTACAAAAGTAGCCAGATTTCTAACCAGCTTGCAGTTTACCTGGGACTGAAAGACCTGGAAAACCCATAAATGTGCACCAGAGGGTCAGTGAATTTCCTGAAATTGTATGCAAAACTTTTATGTGTATCCTTCTCAGGATAGCTTCCATCAGATGATCAAATCATGAGCCTAAACCTACCACCTTCCCTCCAAAAAGGCTGAGAGCCCTAGATTCAGGGCATACATAGTCCTCCTTGGACCTAATAGCTCGGTTAACATGTAGCAGGACTTAGGCCCAGGAAAACTCTGGATAGGGACCAAGGCTCCCTGGAGACAGGTCACTGACCTTTGTACGGGGTACAATGTTAAGTTCCAGTTTTTGGTCCACCAGACTGGCCCCTGCCTCTGAGAGATAGCCCTGGTTGAGGACAAGGCAGTCACGGCCAAAGCAGCAGGGACAGCATAGCTTCTGCAGCCACTTGGTCCACTTAGGATTAAGGTGCCCATATGGCTCTTCATTCTTGGGTTTGAAGACAGCAATGATCTTCTACAGAGAGAAAAGAAAAATAGGATGTTAAAGGCAAATTAATTAAAGTGGGTCACAGACCAGGTCAGCAGGACTCTAGAAAGAAACGAGAAGGCATAGGAAGACAATCCTTAAAGACAGACACTGGCTTCTCCCCAGCTTGTAAGGGGAAGACACGGCTCATGTGTGCAGCTAACAGTCCCACTGCCAGAAAGGGCTGTCGCCAAAGAAGATGCCATGCCTAGTATACATGGTAAAACAGACTTTAACACCATCAAACCCCAACTTCCAAGGTGAAATCATACAAACTTGTTCTACAACAATTAGGTAAAGGCTCAAAAAAGTATCAACTGAAAGGAAATTAGTAAGGTATTATGGAATGAGGTTAACTCCCTCAGTGCTTGATTTCCTCTATCAGCCTTACTATCCCACTCCCTGGGTGTTAACAAAATCTTAAAAATATAAAGTTTAGGAATGACAAACTAAGAAAGCAACGGAAGGGAAAACTCACAGCAGGAAAAAGAATCTGTCACCTGATTAGAATCGGGTTCTTTTAAGTAACTCTGATAGGCAAGAAATTAGGACATGAGAGGCCACAAAGACTAAAATCCATCTTCTCTTGCAGGTGAGACCTTAACCCTCAGAGGTCCTTAGAAATTCGGATGCTGCTGCAATCCTGAAACAATGGGCCTCCCTTCTGGAGTCATCCTCCCCAGGCCAGGCAGCCCTCCATGGTTATTTCACATTTGCCTCATTCCCTCTAGTCCCCAAACTGGTACTGTCAAAGGAAGAAAAGCAAATATGCTATCCAAGTGATTCATCTTTGTATCATATGACTCTCCCTCTCTCTCACCCCACAGCCAACTCAAGCTAGTCTGGGTCATAAGACATTTTCCTGTGGGTGTCACTTCCTGACAGGCAGGTCACAGCAGAAAACATACGCCCATCTGCCTGCATTAAGTATGTGCTCATATTAGGAATTGGCTAGATGCATGTCTCCAAAAAATAATTGGTCCTTCTTGAGGCTAGTTCAAGAAGTCTTACAAGAACATGAGCAGACAAGAAAAATACAGAACTCTCCTCCCTCCAAAGGAATTAATTTATTCTTAAACACAAACAACCTTACTGATTCACTGGGAAAAGTCAAGTGCATAAATTCAAAACCTAGGTCTTCAGAATTACCTTTTTATCCAAAATGTCTAGCAAAAGGCCCAAGTTAGCAATCTTTCTGTCTCTGCCCCAGGAACCCTGCGCTCCAAATCACACAACAGCAGTAACAAGGGTTCCTGTCACTCAGAGAATGACCGATGAGTCCATGATAATGCTCTAGAACTAGACAATAAAACCACGGACAGCTTGAGGCCCATGCCACAACTCGAGTCGGTTCAACTGCGGTACAATGTGGAGTTCGGCAGGCCGGTTCCCAGCGGGAGGAAGACCAAGACAACTCTATTATCGAGGCTGAAAGATACTAGAACTGAGGCTTAAATACCTCCATTAAAGAAAGCAGAACCTGAAGGCCAAGATCACAGCCAAAGCCTCATTTACAGACTCACCTCTCAAACTTTGCCATTTCCTTCTGACAGAATTGGAAAGCATCCTGAGGACTGTGAAAGCATTAGTGATCATCACTACCTCAATATCACACAGGGTTCATTAAATAATAATGCCTGGACTGGACAAATGGAGGGACAGTAGAGTGAGAAGGCTGGAGGAACAGAAAGATATTAGGCAGACAGCGAGACAAGTGCCCTTCGGGACTAAGCATGGCCTTCAGTTCAATTCAGTTCTGCTAACATGCTCAGTACATCATTTGTGTTAAGACAGTACGTGAGCACCGCAGGTTTGCTAGATGATACAAGACACAGCCTCAGGCCTAATTTCCAAAGCTAATATGAACTTCACATTTTCAGCTGTGTTCCTGAATACTTAAGAATATTCTAGAACCAGTCGAATCAGAAAAGCACCCACCATTATTTGGTTGAGAAAGAAAATGTCTACTGCCTGATTTTTCTCACTCTCCTCTCTACTATCTTTCAATTCCTTTCTTACATTTAGTTTGGAGTAAGCTTCTGTTTGATGCCGATGTTTTTTGAACACCTTTCCTTACCACCCACTGACTAACCCTCCTTTAACGAAGGGGCTGAGGTACAGGGAGCTTAAGCAGCAGCAGCAATGGAGCTGGGGATCCAAAGAGAACTGCACAGGAATCAAGAGGCCACTTACTCACTGGCAGGGGTCAGAACCCACAACCAAATCCTGGGACCAGAAAGACAAAGGGTTTCTCTATCTAGCAGCCCCAAGGAGGAGGGCATTATGCAAGGCTAAAATTTAAGATAGTTCAAGCACATCAGTCATATTGTACAGTGAAATACCCAGAAATAACTTCTAATAAAAGTTTTTTTTTTTTAATTTGGTAAACATGAAGCTGATGATTCTCTAACATTTTGGTCTTAAGATTCCTTTAAACTCTTAATTATTAAAGATCTACAAAACTTTTGTTTATGTGGGTAAAACCTACATCTGCTGTATTACAAATTAAAACTGAAATGTTAAGACTGTTAATTCACTTAATAAAAATAAACCTAATATATGTTAATATAGATGTTATGTTTTTATGAAAAATAACCATTTTCGGGGAGGGTATGTGCTGTGAAGTGTGTAAACCTGACGATTCACAGACCTGTACCCTGGTATGTATATATGTATACACATATACAATGTATAATAATACATTATATGTTTATTAAAAAATAAAAAATATATTAAAAATTATTAAAAAAGAAAAATAACCATTTTCAAAAACAATTTTTAATGAAAAGGCAGGCACTGTTTTCTAATTTTGCAAATCTCTCTAGTGTCTGGCTTAATAAAAGGCAACTGTATTTTCACATCTTCTTTAATATTCAATCTGTTTCAATATCAAAAATCAAGTAGCCTCTGGAAATCTCTACTACACACTCATAAGGAAGTGAGAATGAAAATGGCAGGCAGTCTTAAAACGGCTAGAAAAATAATTTTGACTGTGCACCCCTAAAAGGATTCCTACAGGTCCTTCGGCCTCACTCTGAGAACTCCTATATTCTGTATTAGCAGTTGGATAGAAATAGGACTCCTATTTAGGCAAAGAAGCCTTACTTACATGTTAACTCTTAGAAAAGAGAGGGATGGTTTACTCCAAATATATTAGACCCTGAAAGAAGATGGGATCCAAATAAAATGCAACAGGAGAGATTTAGCCTGTATTTATTTTCCTATCCACTGTCAATAACCCAACCTGTCTCACCCATTACAACTGGTGGCCTAGGACAGGTCCCTAAAATAGGCGGTAATGATGTTTAAAAACCTCAGGAACTACATCTAAATATGACATACAAACTTGACTACCTCTTAACATTTTAGTAAAAAAAAAAAAAAAAAAAAAAGTTATTCTTGGGGTGCCTGGGTGACTCAGTCAGTTAAGAATCTACCTTCAGCTCAGGTCATGATCTCAGGGTCCCGGTAATTGAGCCCCAAGTCCAACTCTCTGCTCCGTGGGGAGTATGCATTTCCCTTTCCCTCTGTGCTTGCACACGTTCTCTCACTCTCTCTCTCTCAAATAAATTAATAAGAATTAAGAGAATTATTCTCTTTGTGACCTTCATTCTTTATTGGGCTATCAGTGTTGCTCCCAACCATGTTTAAGGACATCAGAATTTCTTTGGAGGGCACAGGTAGTTGAAAGAGGTACACTCAGTATTACATACTAACATAATTTTATATTGGAAAAATGAAAAAAAAAACCTGTACAATTTTCATGACAAGCTCTTGATGGATAAGTATTTTTAAAAGACTGCAAATTACTGATACAAAGTCCTAGTTCCTAAAACATATGAGCAGTATCTGTAAAATTATGAAGCAAATACCAATTAGCATTATCTATTAAATTACTCTTCTCAGCATTCATAAAATCATCATCTCGAAATTATACTACTTTTGTTTTATTCAATGCCATGTATCCAAGAAAGCCTAATCCAGAGGTCAGTGGGCATTAACCTAACAAAAACCAAAACACCCTGAGCTCCTGCTAAGCACCAGGAACTATGCCAAGGGGCTTTCATGTGTGATAGCGCATTTAATCTTCTTAATCAATTAATGAATCACATGCTATTCTATGATTCTTGGCAATATGAACGTATAGTATTACTAGCCTCACAAAACAGAAAATGCTCAAAAAATAATTTTCATAGGTGACTGAGCATAAGACCAGAAAGCACAAGAATGCAAGTGAGGAGGGTAATATGAGCACTCTCTACCATGCCTTCTGATCTAGCATTTTCTATCTTACTTGTCTCTAGGTCCCCACTTGCTTGCCCTGAGGGAGAAACCATCCTAAATTGGAAAATGAAATCAGGGCTATTATCTTCAAGAAACTTCCATCCTCTTTAGCTCCAAAAGCAGCTCTGGCAGAATCTGCTGGTTCCCCCAATCTCTGTTCCCTCTTCTTCCTTGGACATGGGACTCCACATTTTTAGTGAGGCAAAATAAAGACTACAGTTGCCAACCACTACTGCCGTTAAGTTCTGGACAACAGAATATAAAAACAGTCTGGTGAAACTTCTAGGAAATATCTTCAAGGAAGAGGGCATACTCTCCCTCTCCTTTCCTTCATCCAACTGGCTGAAAAACAGACAAGATGTCTGCAGTCTGAGCAGCCATCTTGGATCATGAAGTGGAACCCACATGCTAGGGATGGCTCATCAGCTGGATGGAAGGATGCACATTGTTCATATTGTCATGCCAGCCCTAGGCAGCCTAGAGAGTTCATCTATGAGAGTTAAATGTACCGTTATTCGAGTCATTATTAAATTTTCTGCCAAATATAATCTTAACCAATATGGGAGATGAAAAGAGGAAGCAGAAATTCAGATGACTAACTTTAAGGTGGCACTGCATAGTGCTTAGGAGCATGAATTCTGGATCCAGTTGGCCTGGGTCTGAATCCTGCCTCCCACTTACTAGCTGTTAAGACCCTAAGCATATTAGTTACACTGTGTGCCCTGATGTCATCATTGTAATCATCTGTGGGGATAATAACAGTACCTACCTCCAAGGGTATTGCTCTAAGTGCTAAGTTAGTTATTATTTGTAAAGCACTTAAAACATTACATAGCATATAGCAAGTGCTATCTATGTATTTATTAAATAATAAATTATTTTATTAAATAAATAAATAAATTTTTATTAAATTAAAAAAATAGACAAACACATTTGGAGCAGGGCCAAAGATGACACAACCAACCATAGGGGGTCTGTGGTTCACTGAAACTCACCACAGCATTTAGGAAGTGGTCCTCTGCTCTGAACCACATTTTCTTCAATGTGAGCAAGATGGTTGTATCAGTAAGTTTTGTCAGGGCATATGTGTTTTGATTTCCTCTCTAAGAAAGGGCAGTGGCCAGGAAATTTTAGACCCTGGGGTCCTACAAATCACCAAGAAACATACCCCTAGTCTGTCATTCTCTGTAGCCTATGCACAGAGGTGGTAGTGCTTTACCTGCCAGGTGGAAGTGACAGATCTTATTACTCCCACCTGCCAGAGCACCAGATCACTTCTCAGCTGACCTGACACACTTCCAACAAAGCTGTAATAGTGTCATGAAAGAAAAAATAAAAACCTTCCTCCTGTTCCTATACCTATCAAAGATAATTAGCCCCTTCTTACATCAGCCAACAAGATTAAAAAAAAGGAAAATAAAATAAAAAATAAAAAACACTTACATAAAAAACAAAAGTATATTGCTAACATTTAGGCCTCAGGATACCCACTCTCCTTTTCTTTTAGCAGTAATGGTTCCCCTTTGAGCTTTCAATTTAACGCACTGCTCCCTTACTTGACGGACTTGGAAAGACCTCTTATTCTCAAAGTTTTCCCCAACTTCCCCAATTCAGTTTATGTTAACTGCATTGATGGCAGAATTGCTTTCTGGTTCTTGATAATTCAGGGAAAACATCTGGGAAAATGACCGGACCATTCAATGAACCCAACCAAGGGCTACAAGTCAGAGTCCATCCTGGCCACTCAGCACTCCTACAAGAACAGCACACCACCCATCTAAAGAGTTCACACGGGAGAGACGCAGTGAAAATTTGCGGATTTGACAACCATTATTTTAATAAGTATAACAATAGCATATTTTTCCAATAAACCATTCCGGCCCATCTGAGAACTCTGACAGGAAAAACATGTTTTTACCCACTGATATTCCAATGATACCTCTGGTTTGATATAAATGCCTTAAATTCTTCTGCAGCTATCAAAAGAATAAAGTCACCTCTCAGCTGCCCTGGTCACCCCATGTCCCTTCCCAACCCATCTCATCCCCATCCCCCTTTATACACATGCAAGGGACAAAATAAAGGTCAGCAAACACTTTGCCTTAGCTAAAAAGCAAACCGCTGATAGTCCCGGGAGAGAAATAAAAGTAAAATGTAGCAGGCAGTCCTGTGTTTCTAAAATTCCGCATTCTTTACTGAAGAACGATAAAAAAGAATTTGAACAATTTCCCAGAAGTGAGCAATAACGAGGACAGATGAAACTGGTTTAAGTCCACCCACTCCATCACTGACGTCTGCCAGTAAGAGCCCTGGGACGGTGGTAGATCCCCACAACACAGAAGGCTGGAACTGAACCCTCAGATCCCTTGATGGATCACCCGTCCTCCAGTGAACAGCGACAACGCTGGTTCGGTCCAAAAAGAGAAAATGGGCCCAAAGCTCAAATCTGTAGGACAATGGCCGAATAGCAGTCTCCGTAGTTTAAAGCTAAGGAACCTACTAGAAGGCAGCATCTCCCCGCGCGTCTCTGTCGACAGGCCGATTGCCCCACCACACCGCCAGGCCCCTCGCCTGTATCTGGTCAATTTCCTCTTTTCATTCTCCGCTCACTCCTCCCCCACCAAATAGGTTCTGATTTATTTCTTCAGTCCGCAGAGCTTCTCCATCTCCAGTCCTCAGGGGCATTCCAAAATCTTGCCAAGGGGCTCTGCACTGTGAAGTTTCTCCCTTTCGCAGCCTTTCAACCCCCCTTCTCCCTCTCGCGGTGCGAAGCTGCTAACTCCCCGGGACAGGCCCACCCTCCCCGAAGGCGGCGGCGGCGGCGGCCCCCACCCCGCTCTCACCCCCTGAGGGTCCTTGACGAAGTAGCTTCCGCTGGAGCCCTGGTAGATGCGCTCGGGGAAGATGCAGCGTTCGATGGCCAGCTCGGCCTGCCGCACTACCGCCTCGAACTCGGGGTCCTCCGGGAACTCGTTCCGCTCGCGGTGGGCCTGCGCGGCGTGGGCCGCCGCCGCCGCCTGGGCGGCCAGGGCTTGGGCCTGCGCCGCCACGGTTTGGGTCTGGCCTTGGGCCGCCGCGCCCCGAGCCCGGTCCAGCAGCGGCTGCCGCTCGCGGTCGTGGCCTGGCGAGCCCGGCGGAGAGGGGACCGGGACTGCAGCCGCTGCCACTCGGACCGCGCCCCCCGGCACCTGCGGAAAGTGAGCTCCCGAGCCGGATGGGAAGGTGTATTCCGGGGGTTGGGCCCGCTCGGGGGACACCAGTGGGCTCGTTTCGTCCATCCCTCAGGCCGCCGGCTCCGAGTCCCGGTGCGCTCCACACAGCTGAGCTCCCGGCCGGGACCAATCCGCGAAACCCCCAACCCATGCCTGGCCAACCAGGTCGCGGCGCCTCGTTGGCCCCGCCCTTACCTAGCCTGTTTACTTGGCGACGAGTAGGCACGACCCCTCGCGCGCGAATGGTAGCCAATCAGAACCAGCGTCTACGTAATCGCGCCCTCCGCATTTTTCGCCCGTCACCGTCTGTGGAGATTGCGCATGCTCCAGGAGCCAAACCCGGGTCAGACACGCCCCCTGCTCTTACAGCCCAGCCCCTCCCCTAGCTTCAATTGCTGACCTGTCTTTTGGAGTTTTCAGTAAAGTAGACTACTTTATCAGTCATTTGTTGAGTGCGTACTATGAACCAACCTGCTATGAAAGTAGAGAAATCTAATCTTTGTATCTGCATTCATTCAATCGTGCATTCATAAAATACTTATCAAGCACTTACTATGTCCTAAATTCTAGAGAGACAAAACTGAAGCAAAGAAACAAAAATCCCTAATCTGGGGTGCTTGGGTGGCTCAGTGGGTTAAAGGCTCTGCCTTCGGCTCAAGTCAGGAGGTATCGAGCCCAGCATAGGCCTCTCTGCTCAGCAGGGAGCCTGCTTCCTCCTCTATCTCTCTGCCTGCCTCTCTGCCTACTTGTGATCTCTGTCTGTCAAATAAAAAACAAAATCTTAAAAAAAAAAAAATCCCTAATCTACCGAAATAAAAAGGTTTTTAAAAACCACAGTCCTAATGCAACTTACACAGTGTCGGGCCCGAATGCTCTATGCTTCTTTGTCCATTGAAGAAAGATATGATCTTTTTAGACTAGAAAGTTCCCTGAGCTGAGTACAGGACTGTTTTATTCACCATTGTAAAACCTTGTTGTCTAGACACGATAGGGACTCTGTATATATATACATATATATATATTTTTGGGGGGGGGGACTCTGTATATTTTTATTAGCGGAGAAGAGAAGGAAAAACTGTCCTTGCCCTCAAGGGGAAGACATACAGCTCTCTGAGGCAGCAGGAGAAAAGGCGCCAACACTGAAAACTGAAAACTCATAATAGAAGTTCAGCGATTTGGGAGTAGGCTAGAAAGTCACCAAAGGCCTTAAAGAAGTCATTGTATGAGATAGGTTTTAAAGAAAGAATGTAATTAGATAAGGGGGGGAGGGAGAGAAAAGAGGGAATCAGAGTCATTTTGAGTTTGAAGCCCACCTCCACACTTAAGCCTCTGTTTTCTCTCCTGCAAAATGGAAATTATCATCCCTTCCTCAATGAAATAAGAATGAAGATAATGTATATAAAACACTGAGCATAGTGCTTATTATCTAAAAAGTGCATTAAAAATGATCATCCCTCCCTCAAATAAGAATCAAGATAGTGAAACACTTAGCACAGTGATTAGTATACTCAACAAATGGTACCACCTTTTTTTATTATTGATGTTGTTTTTGTTTTTGTGCTTAGAATCACCAGCAGACTAGAGACATGGGTTTTCATAGGAGATAATAAGCCATATTGTAACCAATATTTCATAGTCATTCTTCCTTGAATCAAATTATTGTCACAGTACTAGAAATACTAGAAGTACTGAACTGAATTGAATTGCACTGAAATAACTATTGTTTAATTGTATGTGTGAGAATGCCTTAAACTTTTTTTGGCCTGTAAACCGTTTTAGGCAAAGGTCCATACAGTTTCCCATACAGTTTCCTCTTTCAGTTAGAAGACATGTATTTTCCTTTCCATCCAGACACCAAATAATTCAGTAATACTTGCCTCTTGCATCCCAGTGGGAGCAGTATACAGTTCAGTAACATTAAATACTTTTGCAATGTTGCATAACCATCACCACTGCCTATACCCAAAACTTTTTCATCAACCCAACAAAAACTCTGTATCCATTAAACAATAACTCCCTCTTTCTCTAGCTCCTGGTAACTTCTACTTTCTGCGTTTATGAATTTGCCCATTCAAAACACTACACTTTGCAAACCATATTTTCCCCAAATTTTTCAGGTTTCTCCATAATTTAACCACACAATCTACCTAACCTTATTTCATCAAATTTCCTAATATACATTCTCTAATCTAATAAGATCTTCTTATTAGATTAGATTTTCTTATTAATCTAATAAGATTTTCTTGACATGCCATTCTCTCAAAGACTGTGTTTTTATTTATAGTCACTACCACACAGTTTAGCATGCTTAACCATTCAGTGTTAGAGCTGGTTGAATCTTACAGGTCTGCTAGTCCAACTCATTTTACAGGCTGGAGAGCTTAATAACTGGCTTGAGTCACACACACTTGGTGGCAGACATGGGATTTGAACATAGAATCCAAGTCTTTTCAAACAATGTAAAACTGGTGTTTATGGAGCATAATGTCACAGACACAGTACTGAGAATTTTACACTATAGTCTCATATAAGTGCTAGGGAATCTTTTTATTTATTTTTTTTTATTTTTATTTTTTTTAGTGCTAGGGAATCTTTATCATTATTATTATTTTCATTTTCTACCTCACAGATGAAGAAACACTCAAATTGGAGCAGTTTGTTTACTGTCTTCATGCATTTGCCTTCATTTAATAATTAAATATAGTCTTGAATTTTTCCCTGTGCATGACTCTTTTCTTCTCCACATCTAGGCAGAAAGTCCCATGAGGGCAGCGATCCTGTCTTTTCTAGCTGCATTCACACTAAGTAAATAAATGGATATAAGGATTGGCGTACGTATTATTTGGAGAATTCGCTCCAATCTCGATACTACATTTTAAACACACAGGATCTGAGTAATGACAACACAACTCCTTACAATGAGTGAATGCATAAGTGTCCTGGTATCACAGTGCTGGCACGGGGCTGACACTCATTAAACCTCAGCTGCCTGGTCCAGCATGTTACAATTCGCAAAGCTGAAACTCAAAAGCCAGGTTTGGGTTCTGCGCTTAAACTCCAGGGAGGAGTCATTTACAGCTGAAGGTCCGCGCAGGACCCGAAGCACTCGAGTTGGTGGTCCCTGTTTTTTTCTGACCCAGGTTTGGTTTTGTTTTGTTTTTGTCCACATTTCGGTTAGGATGTCTCTGAGCAGACGAGACCTGAGGTCTCCCTCAAGTGGCCGAGGTAGGACCACGGGTTCAGCCCCACCCCTCTTTTGGATGTTTGACCCGAGCTCTTGAGACCCTCCGCCCCGCACAAAGATGGCGCAGAGTCTGCGCTGGGCCAATGGAGAGTGGCGTTGCTCCTGGTTGCCTAGGTAACAGCCAATGGACAGCCGGGATTGCGCCCAGTGAGGCCGCCCGGGATGGCGGCATCAAGTGGGGCAGGCGGTGGTGGAGGTGGTGGAGAGGCTGGTGGCAGGGGCGAGCCCGGCGGAGCTGTGGTCCCGGCCGCTGGAGCCCGGCGTCTGGGCGTGATTGTCATCCCGAAAGGCGGAGCTCAGGTTGGCCCGCAGCGCAGGAGGGAGGGGGCCATGAGCGTGTGGTCGGTGAGAAAGGACTGAGGAACCCATCCCGAGATGACCGGCTGGGGATCGGGATTCCATCCAGGAGGCGCTGACTAGAGGGCGGGGCCGGTGGGATACCGAACCCGTGAGACCAGAGAACCTTTGGTCTCTACCCGTGGGGCCGAGGCCAGGGAGAGCCCATGGTACCCGGCTTGGCGAGCGGGTGGGGGGTGCTGCGTCCGGAGGGGATGGTGGACCAGTGTGAGCAGAGACCTGGCCCCAGCCGTGGAGCAGAGCTCGGGTAGTGGGAAGGATCAGTGCTGGGATCCACGAACGGGGTGGGAGATCGACTAGGAAATGTTCTTAGTTGGGTCTAGGGCTTTGTTTGGCCTGGGCCGGCCTGTCACACTCTGCTGGAGAGACGTCCCACGCAACAAGGCTTGGGAAATGGGATGCCTCATTAGTGGATGGTGGCACGCCGGCTAGGTAGCATCTCCAAACTGATTAGGTATCCGCAGGAGTAACTCGGATTTCTTAGAATCCGCTCCACGCATTTCCTTTTTCATGAAATAGGATAGTATCATGGCAGTCCTCATCACCCCCAAGCCTTTTTTTTTTTTTTTTTTTTTAATCTTCTTTCTGGTATCAGGATTTTCTTCCCACTTTCTTCAATCTAACTGTCCCACAGTCTTCCTAAATAAGACCTTTGTCTAGTAGCAAAACATTTTTTTTCTTTTTGAGTTCAAGGAAGACTTACAGTAAAAAGACTTGTTGATTTATAAGAAAAACAGTTATTTCAAACTCATTTAAAACACTTTTAAAAGGAATGTGTGACTTTTTGTTCTAGGTTTCTTACAAGACAGAATTTTTGTTCACCAGAGTCTTCCTTTCTTCTCTTTAGGATTCTAAAAGCCTAAGACTGCTTTCTTTATAATTAAGAGAACTTTGGCAAGATATTCATACTCTGGGGAGGCTTTGGAGGAACAATGTAAAGGTTTATGTGGGGAAAGCAGGCTGCCTCAAAGCAATAGTCTTTAAGTGAAAATCTGTTCCTCTTTTTTATTTTTATTTTTTTAAGATTTTATTTATGTATTTGACAGACAGAGATCACAAGTAGGCAGAGAGGCAGGCAGAGAGAGAGGAGGAAGCAGGCTCCCTGCCAAGCAGAGAGAATGTGGGGCTCAATCCCAGGACCCAGGATCATGACCCTCGCTGAAGGCAGAGGCTTTAACCCACTGAACCACCCCAATTTTGTTCCTCCTTCCGGTAGCTTTTTGTTGTTGTTTTTAATCCTCCGAATTTGAATGCAAGAAAGTGTGAATGCATAATATATTTTTTAGCAAGTTTGATTCCTAAACTCTAAAAAAAGACAAATGGAATGGAAAAAAAAGTTAACATTCCTGTCTCCAAGTTCTATCTGGAAATGTCTGGATCAGGAGAAAATAAAGATAGCGGGGTATAGTCTTTTGTGCAGAGCACAGTGTATTTGTTTCACAGACAAAAGTCATTTTCTTTTAAGTAAATGTTTGGATTGCTCCTTTGCAACCCATTTATCAAAAGAGCAGAAAGGGTGGGTATCTGTTTAGAAGCCTGAATCTTCTTGGTTTGAGACTAGATTTCATATGTATAGCTGAAGCCTAAACTCCTAGCCCACCTGTTGTTGTTTTAAGATTTTATTTATTTATTTGACAGAGATCACAAGTAGGCAGAGAGGCAGGCAGAGAAAGAGCTTGGGGGAAGCAGGCTCCCTGCTGAGCAGGGAGCCCAATATGGGACCCGACCCCAAGACCCTGGGATCATGACCTATGCCAGAGGCTTAACCCACTGAGCCACCCAGGCACCCCAACCTGTTCTCTTTAAGAAGATTTTTTGGGTCACTGATATAAACACTGATTTGCATCCTTATTAAAGTGTTGGGTTTTCAGTAGTTTTCATCAGTACTGGCTATTCTGTATTAAACTAGATTTGTTTCAATGACCATGATTTCTTTTTGGGTCAGTGAGTGTACAGCTGACGATAACTTAGCATGGCTAATTATAGAAGTCATAAATGAACATCACTGTCTCTGGAGGTGACAGTAGCAATTATTTGGACATAGGTAGAAGTTTCTCGTCAAATGTGTTCAACCATGGCCTGAGACCCATAGTGTCCACGTGTGTTCTTTAGTTAGCACTTCCAGTTGTGCTCTTGGGAATGGACATCATGTTGACCAGCAACTATTGAAGGGAATTTGCTCTGTCTCCCTAGATAAAGAAAGGAGTGGAAATTTACTTTTGGAAAAACAAATGAGAGAGGAGGTCACAGGGTTAGGTGGAGAGATGATGATCCAGTTACTACAGCTGTGTAACATTATACCCCAACCATAGCTGCTTAAAACCACCGTATGATGCTCACAGATTCTGAGTCAGGAGTTGTAGACGGCATTGTGGGGATGACCTCGCTTTGCTCCATGATACCTCAGATGGGATGCCAACTCAGTGGCTGGGAGCTAGAATCATCTGAAGGCTCCTTGGCTTTCAGCTGATCCCTGGACTAGGCTGATTCAAAGATGAGCATTGCCAATTGGAGCACCAACACATGTGGCTCTTTGTGGCTCAGCTTCCTCGCAGCACAGTGGCCCCAGGGTAGTCAGACCTCCGTGGGCAAGCACACCAGTGAGCAAGAGGGAAGATGCGTCACCTTTTCTGATCTGACCTCAGAACACACCATCTCTTCCATCGTGTTCTATTGGTTGAAGCAATCGCAAGCCTGCCCTGATTCAAAGAAGAGTTAGACTCTACTTTTTGATGGGGCAGTGGCAAGGTCAAATTATAGAACGCGTAATACAGGAGATACGACCGCAAATGTCTCTGGAAGTTACAATCTGCCATGTTTGGTAATTAGAGGATGATCTTTTCCGTTTCATTAACCTCTTTAAAAACTTTAGAATATTCTCCCTCAGAGCTACAGCGTACCAAAAGAGGGGCTAGGTTTACATTTTGAGGAGCTGGCTAGTACCATGTCCAAAGATAGTCTTCAAACTAGAGAAACGCTGTTCCCTTCCTTTCAGCGACCTTCTACTGGTCCCTGTGAAACAAGCGGGATGCCATTATGTGGAAGTTTCATGTGGCCTTGAGAAAAGTAAACAAATGTTGGAGTCTGCTCCCCCGAGCCCCTGGACAGTCAGACCGACTCCTCACATGCCACCGCAGTAACTCCTTCCAGACCTCTGAGTGAAAACAAGTTTACAACTGCCAGACATCAAAAGGAATAGCCCTTGTCTTAACATCTCCCTGCATAAATCATGATTTTGTGTTTATGTTTCGGAATGGTTGTTTAGTGATAAGATTTATTATAAGATACAGCCTTTTAAGATTCTGACTTGTTTTGAAGGAATGAAATATTTCATATTTGTTCCATAAGCTGACTTTTAGTATGCTGACTTCATTAGTTTTGGGAAGAGCTGAAGACGGGCCTGTAGTTATCAAAGCCTACCTGGACTGAAAAGAGTTTTCCTCTGCAGTTTCGATGGAAAACTGCTTCTCTTCCTCTCATTAATGTTGTATTTGCAGTGGAGTCATGCTGACCTCTACCCCAGGCACACTGATGCTTTGGCTGACAACAAGAGGGTTGAGCCTGAAATTGGATGCCGACCTTGTGGAACATTGGTGGAACAGAGATGGCACACCAGGTACCAGCGTCACCAGTCAGAGAAATAGCCCCAGAGCTTTCAAGGGGCTTTAAGACAAGAAGAAAATGATCCCTACCTCGGGGCATCTTCTGCTGTGTCAGAGAGCCTGAGCCTGGAGCTCCTGAGTAGCAACAGTGAGAAAATCCCTGGTGGAGCTATGGGAGGGGCTCGCGAACACCACTGGAAGAGCTTCCCAAGCTGGCCTCATGGGGGTAGAAACAAATGTGGCTTCCTGTTTGGGCGAGAGCCAGGGATTTTCAGAAGTCATCTGTTCTCATAGCTGGAAGGAAATGAGAGCTGTGAGACAGGGTCAGGGCCCAGAAGATGTGACTGAGCCCTGCTCTGTTTAGGCCCAGCTGTTTGCACGTCAGAATGTTTCTGAGCTTACGGCATCTGTATCCAAAAACATCATGGCATAGGTCAAAATTAAAATATCCCATAGTGTGGCGATAAAAAACAGGCAAGTGGCAATTGTAGTTTACTTTCTCTCAGCTTAGAATTTACCTCAGGCAAAATTGCTGATTTTTTTTTCCCAAATGTTATTTGAATTATATTGGTACATTTTTATACTGAGACTTTAGAGAAATTTCCATTATAGTAAGTGAATGTGTGAGTTGAGACGTCTGTTTTTGAAGGAGGAAAAGAATTAACATTTAGTGGACAGGGCCTAGTGGTGTTCTAGGTACCTTCATGTATCTTATTTAATTTTTTTAAAGATTTTATTTATCTGACAGAGAGAGAGAACAAGTAGGGGGAGCAGCAGAGGGAAAGGGAGAGGGAGAAGCATGCTCCCCGCTGAGCAGGGAACCTGAAATGGGGCTCAATCCCAGGACCCTGAGATCATGACCTGAGCCAAGGCAGACATTTAACAAGCTAAGCCACCCAGGCGCCCCAGTGTATCTTATTTAATTTAATCCATAACAATTCTCTGAAGTAGGTTTACTTTCTCCACTTTATAGGGGAGGAACCAAGGTTTAGAGGCATGTAAGTAACCTTCTCAAGGTTACACAGTGCACCGGGATGTCGCCCCGGGGCTGGTGCTCCTGGGCCGACGACGCACCACTTTATTACACTGGGAGACATGTGGGATAGGAAGACAGGATGGCATTTAGGAGCATGGGCTCCAGAGGCTGACCCCTAAATTTCTGCTTCTAATTTGCACAGGTTAGCTGGGGGACATTGGTGAACTTACTTACCCTCTCTGCCCCTCAGTTCCCTAATCTGTAAAGTAGAAATGATAGTACTACCCACCTCATAAAGCTGTGAGCTGAAATTAGATTATGGCTTTTTTTTTTTAAATATTTTATTTGTTTATTTGACAGAGACACAGCGAGAGAGGGAACACAAGCAGGGAGAGTTGGGGAGGGAGAAGCAGGCCTCCTGAGGAGCAGGGAGCCTGACGCAGGGCTCGATCCCAGTACCCTGGGATCATGACCTGGGCTAAAGGCAAATGCTTCACCTCAACAGGTTAAGCCACCCAGGCACCCCCCTCTAGGTTCATTATTAAGAAGGGACCTTTCAATAGTGATTTATAGATCGGAGAACATTCACACATAGTGTATCTGTTTGTTGGAGTAGTAGTCCCCATGCTTTCAAGTGTGTAGCAATCTAATGATGTGCTTGTTAAAACTACAGGTTCCCAGGCTCTAACTTACACAATCTGATTCAGTAGATCTGGGTGTGGGTCCAGGACTCTGCATTGTTACTGTCACTTGTAAAACTGTTTTATTGCTTAGATCTGGAAAAGATGAAGAGGTGAGTAAACAGACCTGGGGAATTAAAAAAGACCTAGGGATCGCACTTTTTAAGATATGTCAGATACTTCTGTTTGTATTTAATGCTAGTCAGGTATCTTAACCCCCTTCTTATAGGATATCTTTGAACGCAAGCATTCTTTTAGTGCATATGTGAACCCATACCTGGCCAGTCTCCAAATGTTGCTGGGTTGTTTATTTTTCTATAATATCTCTGTCATAGCCATTTCTTCCTTCTGCTCCCATTACACTGTTGTCCCCCTAGTTCAGGCCTTATGATCACGTACCTGGGTGTATCGGTTAGCTTTTGCTGGGTAATAATAACACACCACCTCAAAACATAGTGGCTTCAAACAACCACCATGTATTTAGTCCGTCATTCTGTGGCTCAGTAAATTGGGCCTGGGTTCAGGAGCAGCTCTGCTGGTCATGTCTGAGCTTGCCCAGGTGTCTGGGCAGCTGGGACAGCAGCTCCACATGACCCCTCATCACCAGCCAACTAGCCCGGCTCATCCACACGGGTCAGGACAGTTCCAAGTGTGGTGAGAGGGCAAGCCCCACGGACGAGCACTTCCCAGACCTCCGCTGGATCCCTTTTGCTAACGTCCCATTAGTCCAAGCTGAGTCCCATAACCCACCCAGACCCAGCGGGCAGAGGAATGAAGTGCCCGTGAATGGAGGTGCTGCCATGTCACATCACAAGGGCGCGAGCAGAGGGAGAGTAATTGGTGCTCATTTGCACAGTCTCCTGAAGGATCACATCTCCTACCTTGCAGGCTTTTCTGGCTGTGACCCCTTGCTGCTCCAAAGCCTTCTGTTTCCCGCTGCCGTGTTCATGTTCTGTAAGCACTACTTTCTAATTATGTGCCTGTTCATAAACCCCCCAGGGCCTCCGTCTTTCCCCCACCCCATTAGCTGGAAAGGCTCCTGTCTAGCTTTCCAAGGTCTCCTTAGAGTAGCCTGACCCGAAAAGTAGAGCGTGCAAGACAAGAGAAAGAACTAGCAGCAGTCGGGGGAGGCCGGGACACTAGTCCAGCCCAGCCACAGCCTAGCTTTTCACTTCTCTCTCTCCATCTATGGAACGACAGAGTTTAGGTTTAAATCTGAAAGGTTCTTCTCAGATTTCAGATTTTGACTGAGTACCTACACAAACCTAAACTTATTTCCTCTCACGCTGTAAATAAACCTTCCACTGCAATAAGACCCAGCTTATCATCTTCCCACTGAACATCCGGGTTTTGTGGCTCTTTGTGCTTTCATTCCCCAGGTTTTCTCCATGGGCGACTGCCCTTTGCTTTCTTTCTTTCTTTTTTTTTTTAATATATTTTTTAAAAGATTTTATTTTTTTATTTGACAGACAGAGATCACAAGTAGGCAGAGAGGCAGGCAGATGGTGGGGCTGGGAGGGGAGGAATCAGGCTCCCTGCCGAGCAGAGAGCCCGATGAAGAGCTCAATCCCAGGACCCTGGGATCATGACCTGAGCCAAAGGCAGAGGCTTTAACCTACTGAGCCACCCAGGCACCCCAAGGCTGATAACTTTTAAAACCAGCAGGAGGATAAGACTGCTTGAGCAGAGGTGGTGATGATGGGAGTGGGAGTGGGGGGTTGGAGAGGTGGATGTGTTTGTTAAATGTATCCAAGATAACATATACTTTCTCAGCGATTAGTTGATAGAATATATCTGCAAAATTGCTTTGCAGGCCTTTCCTCCAGCCATCCTGTGACTCTGGTTCTCGCCTCTGTTTCCTGCAGTGTTTATCCTTTTCTTCCGTAAGCTGTCACCATGACCCTGACAAAAGGTTCCTTCACCTACTCCAGTGGCGAGGAATATCGCGGCGAGTGGAAGGAAGGTGAGAGGACCCCCAGGGAATCAAGTGATGAACACTTCCTTCAGCTGAGAAGCCAACTGGATGAGTCTTCATAGTCTAATTCCAGGATTTAATCTGAATAGTGCCTTTCTTTTCTTTGATTTTAGGACTAAATAAAGGCATTAGAAATGCCATTGTTTGCCCAATCTCCAGCAATGAGTTAAACCTTTCCACTTCAGAATATAAAGTGTTTTAACCTCTTTTTATTCTTTAGTGGCATTATTTGGGAATTGTTTTTATTTTTTTTTTTTAAGATTTTATTTATTTATTTGACAGATAGAGAGCACAAGTAGGCAGAGAGGCAGGCACAGAGAGAGGGGGAAGCAGGCTCCCCGCTGAGCAGAGAGCCCGACATGGGGCTCAATCCCAGAACCCTGGGATCATGACCCAAGCCCAAGGCAGAGGCTTTAACCCACTGAACCACCCAGGCGCCCCAGGGAATTGTTTTTATAAATACTCATGTACCAGGCAGAGTAAAATGAATTATTTTGAGTGCCTATAAAGTAGAAAATGCAGAATTCGTTGTAATGACTTGGCTCCAGTGAATTTTAAAAGTTCAGGAAGATCTGGAAATTAGGACAGAGAGATACTCAAGAGCAAGTGACAGTCATTGCCTTGCATTTCCTGTGACAGCTCACTGCATTCGGAAGCATCTAGGCACAGGATTGGTGAAATTCTTCAGAGCCTGAGAAACATAGTCTGACCACTTCAAAGCCTCGTGGGGCCAGTCCTAGCAAGCCACGAGCTGCCCCAAGAAGCCTCGACTTCCTACAGTTGTGTCAGTGAAGAGAAGTTCCGGCGGTTTCGACACGCACCCCATTCTTCTCATGTTAGATCCCTACAGCTCGTGAATTTTTGAGCCCTGAGAGGAGAAAGTGGGCAGATGGGATGTGCCCTTGCTCGGTACATCTCCCACCTTTCTCCTGCCTCCCGAACACCTGCCGTCCCCTGAAATCTAGCCGTTTAGGGGCACCATTCTGCCAGCCGGTCTCTCCCAACTGCTGGAAGGACATGATTGCTCCTACAGCATCTTGCTGTGTTCTGGTCAGTTCAATGGGTAAGCACAGCCCTCCTGACGTAACAAAGCCTGAATCAGTATTGCCAGTCGGCCCGTGAGGTGTGTGGCACTGTCTCCTCTCCGAGCGGCAGCAAAAGTCAGTGGTGAGGGCTCTCCAGCCAGGATGCCTGCTGCATTTGCTTTCTTGCTCTGCCACTTAACAGCTCTGTGGTCTTGAGCAAGTGATTTAGCCTCTCCTAGCCTTACTTTCTGCATCTGTGAAATGGGAATAATAATAGTACTGTGCTTTCTGTGTCTGTGAATGGGGATAATAACAGTACCTCTTAACATCACGAGAATGTGATAGGTTGATAAATGCAAAGTGCTCAGAAGAGTGTCTGACACGTAGTCAAGGCGCTATGGTAGTTAGTTTTCTTTTCCAGCGTTCTTACTCATACCGAGAGAGACCTGCTCCACATCTGATGCTGTGACAAGATGGGAAGGTCCCAGGAGCCGGATTTTCCTGGTGTCTGACTCTTGGTAACAGTTCTCTGCCCGGCTAACATCACTGCCTCTCTTCATTCCCTTGTGGCTCGGGTGACGAGTGACAAGGGATGTTAGGCAGCGAGGGGGTCCCTGAAGCTGCCTTATCCCATCCTGACAATTGTCTCTGTCTTCGTTCAGGCCGCAGACACGGTTTTGGTCAACTGATGTTTGCAGATGGTGGCACCTACCTGGGTCATTTTGAGAACGGGCTCTTTAATGGCTTCGGGGTACTGACCTTTTCCGATGGCTCAAGGTAAGTCCTGGTCATTCCTTTCTCAGCTTTGCTAGTGGTAAAAAGCTGCTCAGACCTGAGCTTGGCCCAGGCCCTCTGAAAACAGGCAAGAAGTAAGCAGTTCTTTTATGAGTTACTTTATAAATAGATCTAAAATTTGAAATGGCGAGGAGCCGAGTGACCTTCCTCCTGCGATTCTCTTGCATTATCTCATTGAGATTAGAGCCGCTTATCATACTTGCTCTCTGGCCCTCCTCTGGGAGTGGGGTGGTGGGGGCAGGGATTTTGAGGCAAGCAGAATCCGCCCTGCTCCTTGGCATTAATAGGTAACACCCGCTGGTAGCTGCTTCACACAGTTAACCTGACAACTCACTACCTCCGTCTCCTGTTCCTGCAGGTATGAGGGGGAGTTCTCCCAGGGCAAGTTTAACGGCGTCGGAGTCTTCATCCGACATGACAACATGACATTTGAAGGGGAATTTAAAAATGGCAGAGTAGACGGTTTTGGTAAGTCCCAACCCTGCAGGATAGGAGCCCGGGGGTGGGAGCGTGCCAGGGGTGGAGATACACCGGTTAGCTTGGATGCTTTCTGGGTCGTCTGCCCATCCACAGGATCAGGCCCGACGCCCGCCTGTGGAACTTGCTGGTTCAAGGCTCGGGAGTGAGGGCTACAGGTTTTCCTTCTCCACTGCTCCATTACACCGAGCTGCTCTGAGTCACGCACACCCTTATCAGCCCCACATTCGCTCTGTTCCCCTCAAAGGCCTGCTGACCTTCCCTGACGGTTCTCACGGCGTACCCCGCAACGAAGGTCTGTTTGAGAACAACAAGCTGCTGCGGCGCGAGAAGTGCTCCGCGGTCGTGCAGCGGGCCCAGAGCGCCTCCAAGTCAGCCAGAAATCTCGCTGCCTGACGGGTGTCGTGCACCCGCGCCGGGGCCACAACGCAGGCCCCCACGATGCACTCGAGGTAAATATGTGAACCGGATGTGAGAGGAGATGAGAATGCCCACGGAGCGGAGGCCTGGAGACGAGCCCCCTCACCTGCCAGGTGGGGACTTGATGATGAAAGTCGTGAGGACTCTGTCCCCTCCCTGGCCTGCAGCAGGGTCACCAGTTCTGTCTCTGCCTCTCTCCCTGGTTGGTATTCTCTGTCCCTTAATGCCACGGGTCGCCCAGCGCAGACCTGCTTCTACTTGATTTCCTGCCCATGAAGGCAGAATTTCTTCATTCTGCCTGTACTGGGGGCAGTTGATCATAGCCTCAGATTAGGGCTAGCACTTTGTGCTACCCTGGAGAAACAGGGAGAAACACAGGGGTGGCTTAGACAGCTCCTCAGTCCTATGAAAGTCAAAGAGTGTTTCTGTGTTTCGCCCCTTCTTTGGCTGCTGGTTGGCTTCATAACTCTGGGCCTTCCACTTTGTCTCCCAGGCTGGTATCTGTGTCTGCTTGTCCCCCTGTGAAGGGTTCGGTAAGAATACGATTTCCCTCTCCCTTGATTGTACAAGCTGTCTTCCTTACCTGAGTTCCAGCAGCTAATTTGTGCCCCATTGTGCCTCTCTCCTTCCTTTGACACGGGACAGGATCCCTTTGGGGGACAGTCAGGAAACTGATAGGAGGAGTCATCTCATAACATGTATTTGTTACTTACCCCGGGGCAGAGGACAGACATCTCTGCACCACTTCAGGCCCTACCATGGAGTAACTGAATCCTTAGGGATGGCTTGGGCTGACACAGCCCCTTCCCAGTGGAGCCATAGGTCAGACCCACCTCAACCCCTTGGAGCTTGGGGAGAATTGGATGGGTTCTAGAACTGCAGTGAACCAAAAGAGAATTTGGCTCCTTGCGTTTGGTTCATGGTTAACTCCTCCATCACGAGCTTGGCCGTCAGCCCTGGGGGTCAGATCTGGATGGATGGGACTCCTGCGTAGTTTATCATGGAGGCCTCCAGTTACCCCAGAACCCAGACATGCCCACTCCACTCCCAGCCCCTTACCCTAACAGCAGATTGTGGTGGAAATTATAGCCCTGTGCCTCTATTTATTCTCCGAGTTGTACTGTAGAAACAAGTGTTTATGAGGAATAAACAATCAGCAGAACTGCCTATACTTAGTTTCTCGACTCTGGCTCTTCCTCCTCATGAATCAGCCCATTTGCCATTTCTAAAAGTTCATCACAGATGGGGTCTTGGAACCGACACTGCAGACTCTACTACACAGTACTTAATTCTCCATACCTCCGAGAGGTATGAGAGGTATGAGAAAGGAATGACAAGCTTTTTTCTTTCTTTCTTTCTTTTTTTTTTTTTTAATCAGATGGGTTCGGTTGCCCAAACTAGAAAGTGGCAGAGCTGGGTAGGATTTGTATCCCGGTTTTTCTGATTCCAAATCACTTTCCACTGTACTTCTCTTGCCTTGAGCGTCATGAGTGCCCCCACCCTGAGACCAGTTATTCTCATATCTGCTGGGTTACCTTGGGCAAGTCAATTCCTGCCTGGATTTCCCCTTTTCCTGCAGCAGTACCTCCCCAGCTGAGCTAATGTGCAGTGTTCACCTACCGTGCTAACCCCTTCACATGCGTGATCTTGTGGAGCCCTGGGAGAGAGGAACTGTTATAATCCCCAAGTTACAGATCAGATCAGGCACTTAAGTAGTTGCCCAAGGTCCCACTGACCCTAAGGGGCAGGTCTAAGAACTTAAACCCAGGCCTGCTTAATGTAAGCCCAGAGGCTGAGTGCTTTACCAGTACACCAGCCAGCCTCCCAGGCCCTCAATTTTTGCCCCATCCCTAAGCTGGATTCTCCTCTGAGCCCAGATCTTCTGGATGTTGCCTGTGAGAAGAGCCCAGGTGCTAAGCCCTAAGCTTCAGTACCATCCTGATGGCCAATTTCAGTTGAAGATCGATACCTTTTATATTCTCTCCTCTAGCCTTTATCCTAAACAAGGACCTGTTTACCTTTCTTTTTAGCCAGACTAATTTTTAAAACATTCATCTCTGGTTTACTGCTACTAGTCAAGTATCACTGAATAAGGTTAAACATTTCTGTAGAAAGCAGCCTTTTTGGCTAATGTGCTAAGGTGTTTCTAAATATCTTAGTTGAACCTTTTTGCCTCCTACCTCCCACCCAGAACTTCAACAAGCCTTTCCTCTAGGCCACCACTGATCTAATACCTTCTTTGCTGTAGACTGCTAGGACCTCCCTCAGAGCTGGGAGAAAGCAGACCTTGAAAGTTAAATTGCTTCTCGGCAATTCTTGACATCCAGGCAGGAAACCTAAGACCTACATGGCAGCGAGGTGTCAATTTGTACAAGGCCACACTGTTTTCAGTTATTCAACTTTATTGTAAGAACAAAGTATTATTTTTAACAAAGAAAGCACAGTGCCTAAGGCAAAAGGATGGCCAGGTCTCAGACCAAGTCTCTTTCCCTAATGTTTCAGACCAGGTTGGCTAGAAGTCTAAAATGTAACATTTATCCACCAGGTGTCATTATTTACCAACTCTGGCAAGGCCCTGGGCCAGCTCCATGCTCTCTACAGTTGAGATCAAGGCTAGAGATGAGAATATGAGATGATCAAAATGGATTTAGGAAAGGCACTGTGTCTGGAATGTAGCCTGGGGGCCTTTCAAAGGCCAGAGATGCTTTTCTGATTAAGTTTCCGAATAGCCCCCCTCCTTCCTCTGGAAGGAGTCAGGTTCTTAGGAAGAGCCCTGGCTCCCTGCTGCACCGTGCTGGGCTTAGGTGTGTACCCTCAAGTCTAAGTGGCCATCCCATTAGTAAAATACATGACCTAACTTTTCCCCAGTTGCCCCCTGCTCTTGCCGGCTGGTTCCTGGTCATGTGTCCCGGGGCACAGGAAGGCACAGGAGAGGGACAAGCAATTGCTCCTCCCCAGACTGAAGGTCTCTAGAGAGCCAGAGTTGAGGCTCCAAATGCCAACGGTCATGGGGCTACGAGAATAGGAAATTGGTGTGCATGGCAGAGCCTGGGAGAGGCTCCCTAGAGGACTGAAGTAGGAAAAAAACAGGCTTTGAAATCTCATACCCCGTGTGCCTCTTCAGCTGCAGGTACAGGGCAGGAAGCTGAGATGGGCTCAGGCCAGGCACCTGCCCTCAGAGCCAGCCATTACTGCTGAAGTCCATACGCAGCGCCTCCTCATCCGTGGGGCTCAGCTCCTGCAAGGGGGCACGGCAGGGGCCTCCGTAGTAGCCAAACCAGTCCATGGTCTTCTTCAGCCCGGGGATCCCAAAGCGCCGGGTCACCTGTGGAGCAGGGCCTGTTAGAACAAACTGGGGAGTCCCTGCCTGCACATGTCTACACACACATGTCACTTTATTTATTTTTTTTTAAGATTTTATTTTTATTTATTTGACAGGCAGAGATCACAAGTAGGCAGAGAGAGAGAGAGAGGAAGGGAAGCAGGCTCCCTGCTGAGCAGAGAGCCCGATGTGGGGCTCGATCCCAGGACGCTGGGATCATGACCTGAGCCGAAGGCAGAGGCTTTAACCCACTGAGCCACCCAGGAGCCCCCACATGTCACTTTAGAAAGTTAGGATTCCTCCCCACCTCCCCTGGTAAAGTAACTTTACCAAATCGGTGATACATTGGTTGATTGGAAATTCAGACTGGGAGACCAGAAGGCAGGGCAGCAGTAGAGAACACAATGCCAACAACTCAGATTAAGGAAGTCCCCTCCTTGGGTTTTAGGAGAAAAATCCACCCCATTGGGGAGAAACGTGGCATTCACTCATCAACCTGGGACCGGAGAAGATAGCAAGGCTGTGGGTCTGCAGCCCAGTTCCCAGGGACCTAGGGCCGGGGCACAGGCCTGGGAGGCCAGGAAAGGGAAGGATCTATGAGAGCATCGGCCATAGCCCAGACCTCCACCGGCACTGCAGGAGGGACACTGATCCACGCATAGCTCCCTCCTGACCCCAAATCTGAAAAACAGCTGTCCTGAGAAGTTCCACTGTGTAGCCATCTATCAAAAACTTAGTATATCCAAGCAAGTTTTCTTGCCTAAAAAAATGAGGGGCTGGACGACATGATATCTGGAGGGTTTTCCATTGTGAGGGGGACCGGAAGCTATTGTCATAACTTAAAATCATGCATAGGGTCTTCTAGAAAATGAAGCATCAAGTTTCTTCGCCTTTGGCATAGCAACTGGTTATTTCACGCTGATCAGAAGTGTTAGGTGAATGTCTGACTACCTAAAAGCTAGGGATAATCATTACTTACTAAAGTTTTATTTTGGAAGGAAGGTAAAACCTTAGAAGTATGGGTTTCACAAAGAGTAAAATAATAAAAGAAGTTGGTTGGGGTAAAGTTGAGAGCCACTGATGAATGACTGATGACCATTTACCACTAGAGGCCAGGGAATTTTTTCTTGGAACGAGTAATACACCATCCTCCTCCTATCCTGGCCCCAGCCATGATGTTCTAATAACCTTGGATTTTCACCCAAAGCATGAGTGGGGTGCAAAAGACCTAAGGGAGTGGATGGGAACAAGAAGTACCTAGAGAAAAGCCTTCTTCCACCGTAGGTGTGTGACATCTCTGAGTTGCCCCCTCCTCAGACCCACAGAAATAACTGAATGTTTTGGTGGTAAAGAACACAGAAAGTCCTAAATATAGCCAGGGCAGGAGGCCGGCTGGGTGGGAAGGCAGAGGAAGGACATTGTGTTCGAGCAGGGCAGGGCAACAGGGTGACATCAAGCTGCTCCTGGGGTGGCTGAGCCGACAGCCCAGGCAGCAGAAAGGTGTTCCAGGCATTCCTGAGTGTGTGCCCAGAGCTGGCACAGGAGGAGGCCCTGCAGGAAGAGTAAGGCAGGATGGCACGCGGAGAGCTAGCGGGGCAGCAAGCATCCTCTCCTCCCAACGGGCAGCCCATGGCTTCATCTGTCAAACGAGGAGATGACAACACCTACCCCATGTCACAAGAATCCAATGGGGAAAATACCACTATAAAACCACACCCCCAAGGGGCCTAAAAGCTCCTCCTTTTCCTGTCCTGGTGATATGCTGGTTCTGGAACCTTCTCTCTGCAGGTGGGTGGGCATAAAGAGCAGAGGTTTCGTCCCACTGGAGTGTCCAGTACATACCAGACAGTCTGTGCCCTGATGGGGCTCGGCTGAATGGCCCTCATTTCTGTAGTTCTTGGGTCCTATTAATAGAGCATCCTATCCCAGGAGAACCTTCATACCCAGGGAGACATGTGCTTTCCTCCTCAGCTGTCCTTTCTCTAAAGCTGAGTTCACCCGCTGCTTGGAGGTAAAGATCAAAGCTGGGAGAGAGATCTAGAGCCCACCACTTTACCCAAACAAAGCATTACTGCTTAGCCTGGGACTGTCACCTCAGATGCAAAACGTAAGGGGGTGCCAACAAAATCAGTCATCGAGGTAAGTAAAATTTAGTGCCATATTTTCTTAAAAAATCAAAATCAATGCAAAAAAACCCCACAATGAACAGTGGCAATGTTTTAAATAAAGACAGGATCCAAGGGGCGCCTGGGTGGCTCAGTGGGTTGAGCCTCTGCCTTCGGCTCAGATTGTGGTCTCGGGGTCCTGGGATCGAGCCCCACATCGGGCTCTCTGCTCAATGGGGAACCTGCTTCTTCCTCTCTCTCTGCCTGCCTTTCTGTCTACTTGTGATCTCTCTCTCTCTCTCTGTCAAATAAATAAATAAAATCTTAAAAAAAAAAAAAAAGACAGGATCCAACAGAACCATGCCCTGCCATATTGTGGCCCGAGGCAAAAGTAAACGTGTGCACCTAGATCCGTGTTCTGTGTGGTTTGTTTGGTTCATGTTTTTTCTAGGAATAGATGCAGGAAGAAAATTTTTGATGAGGTTGTTTCCATTCAAGCCAGGAAAGTTAAATTATAATAAATTATGTTTTTTAATATAGATAAAATATTTAAAACTAAAAGAATGCTGTTTTAATGCACCTACTTTTAAGTTTTCCAATATATTTTTTTAAATAGTTTAATGTTCTATGGGGGGCAAAAATCACCATTTAGAAAAATACTTAGAGGGGTGCCTGGCTGGCTCAGTTGGTAGAGCCTGCAACTCTCTCTTTTGTTTTTTTAAGATTTGATTGATTGATTGATTGATTGATTGATTTGACACAGAGAGAGAGAGAGAGAGAGAGAGAGAGAAAGACAGCACAAGCAGGTGGAGTGGCAGGCAGAGGAAAAGGGAGAAGCAGACTTCCGCAGGGAACCCGACCTCTCCACTGACCAGGGAACCCAAAGCGGGGCTGGATCCCAGAACCCTGGGATCATGACCTAAGCTGAAGGCAGATGCTTAATTGCTTCACTGCCCAACCAACTGAGCCACCCAGGTGCCCTGAGCCTGCAACTCTTGATCTTGAGGTTGGAAAAAGAAAGAAAAAGGGAGGGAAGGAGGGAGGGAAAATACTTAGAGTTTCCACTTCCAGAAAGATGGAATAGACATATTTTTCCGTATTCCTCCCAACAAATACAGCTAAAAAACCTTGGACATTATATAAAAACAAATATAAGACTCTGAAAGGTAGAGAGAAGGAAGACAAGCTAGGGACTTCAGGACCCAAGAAACACAGAGGTGAGTTCCTTGGCCTCGACCGGAAGCTTAAGAAGGCAGCAACCCTAAAATGCCAATAGGTACAGATAATACAAGCCCCCAACAAAAGCCTATTCACTCAAGCCAAGGACCAGGAAGGAGCAGCTTGGTAAAATGGAAAACTTTAAGACAATCACCACTCTACTCCAGCCAGGCACCCCCGCAAAAACCATGGCCCCATCCCTACCATTCCCATCCAGGCCAGCAAAGGTTGAATCGGGAGCCAGAACTTCTACCCCTGACTCTGGCAGGAAAGAGTGCCCTTCTCCACCTCCACAAAAATGGATGGTCTTAGCAGAGAGGAAAGTTAGGGCTTACACAGCACTGCCCACACCGAAGGAGGCCACCCCCACCCCAGACATATTTGTAATGTCAGTGGAGGTCACATGGGAAGCATTAAGGAGGCATTCCTACCCCTTCTGTCAGGGAGGTGTCAGTGGAAGTCAGGGGCAGAGCTATAATTTTTAAAAAACCCGCCCCAAAAGAAATCTTCAGGCCCAAATGATCTCATTGGAGAATTCTAGAAAATGTTTAGAGAATATTTAACACCAATTCTACACAGTCTCTTCCAGAAAATAGAAGAGGAGAGACTACTTCCCAGTGAACTGATGAACCTATTACTATCTGGAGACCAAAAATCAAACAAAGGCAGTGCCAAAAAAAGGGGAAAGCTACATACCAATATCTCCTATGAATATAGACAGAAAAATCTTCAACTGTTAGCAAATGGAACTCAGCAATATTTGAAGAGAGTTACACATCATGACTAAGTGGGATTTATTCCAGGGATGCAAGTCTAGTTCAGCATTAGAAAACTATCCATGTAACTCACCATATTAGCCAGCTACAAAGGAAAAAAAAATCACACAATCATATCAATCAAGGCAGAAAATCAATTGACAAAATGCCTCCTGCAGTCCCACACCGACTTGATTACAGTAAGTACATAATAAATCTTAAAACCAGGTAGACTAATTCCTCCCACTTTGTTATTTTTTTTCCCAAAATTGCTTTAGCTAGTTTAATTCCTTTGCCTTTCCATATAAACTTTAGAATAATCTGGTGTGGTCTTGCAGAGGGATATACACACCGATGACGGGAGCAACAGAGAACCCAAAAATCAACTGGCACAAATATGCCTGACCGATTTTTTTTAAGATTTTATTTACTTATTTGACAGACAGAGATCACAAGTAGACAGAGAGGCAGGCAGAGAGAGGGAGAAGCAGGCTCCCCGCTGAGCAAAGAGCCCGACGCAGGGCTCGATCCCAGGACCCTGGGACCACGACCTGAGCCAAAGGCAGAGGCTTAACCCACTGAGCCACCCAGGTGCCCCAGCCCAACCAATTTTTGACAAAGGTGCAAAAGTAACTCAATGAAGACAGATGATCTTTTCGATAGTGATGATGGAGCAAGTGGATATCCAGAAGCAAAAAGACAAAACAAAACAAAAAAAGGAACCTCCACCTAAGTCCACACTCCATACAAAAATGCTCTCAAAACGTAAAACTATAAAACTTTAAGGAAAAGAAAATAGGGAAAAGTCCTCACAATCTAGGGTTGGGAAAAGCCTTCTTCCACTTGAC
Source organism: Meles meles (assembly GCF_922984935.1). NCBI lineage: Eukaryota > Metazoa > Chordata > Mammalia > Carnivora > Mustelidae > Meles > Meles meles. The sequence goes on along the minus strand of NC_060078.1, from coordinate 57,135,729 downwards.
ATTAAAAGCATAAATACAAATGAAAATATTGATGAATTGGACATCATCAAACCTACTGAAAACTTTTGCTCTGTAAAAGACCTGTTCAGAGAATGACAAGACAAGCTACAGATGGCGAGAAAATATTTGCATGGTATCTAAAATATTTGCTGGTATCTAAAAGATATAAAGAACTTCCAAAACTCAATGGTAAAAAGAAAAAAATCCAGGGTGCCTGGGTGGCTCAGTCAGCTAAGCATCTACCTTTGGCTTAGGTTATGATGCCAGGGTTCTGAGATCAAGTCCTGCTTCGGGTTCCCTGCTCAGCGGGGAGCCCACTTCTCCTGCTGCTGCTCCCCCAGCTTGTGCATTCTCTTTATCTCTGACAAATAAAAATCTTTTAAAAAATCCAATTATAAAATAGGCAAGAAACATACACAGACATTTAAGAAGATATACAGATGGCAAGTAAATACATAAAAAGATGTCCAATAGCATTAGTCATCAGAGAAATGCAAGCTAAAAACCATAATAAAATGTTACTACACACCTATCAGAATGGCTAAAACCAAAAATAGTCACAATACTTAAAGCTGGTGATGATGCAGAGAGAATGGGTCAATCATACATTTACACTGATGTAAATACAAAATGCCATAGCCACTCTGGAAAACAGTTTGGCAGTTTCTTAAAAAACTAAACATGCAACTATCATATGACCCACTAATTATGAATTTATCCCATAAAAATGAAAACTTACAGTCATGCAAAACTCTGTACATGAATGTTCAGAGCAGCTTTTCATAGCCCCAAACTGGCAACACCCCAGCTGTCCTTCCACTGGTGAACCGTTCCACGAGCCGTGGCCTGGCCACACAGTGAACCACCGTTCATTAATAAAAAGAAACAGGCTGTTGCTGCGTGCAACAACTTGGATGGATCTGCAGGGAATTCTGCAGAGTGAAAGCCAGCCAATTTCAAAGGTTGCAGACTTTATGATCCCATTCATATGGGTGTCTTGAACTGACAAAAGTATAAAAATGGTGGACGTATGGGTGGTTGCCACAGTTAAGGAGGGGGTGGGGGAAGGAGGGGAACAGGTGTACCCATGAAAGCATAACATGAAGGATCCTTCTGGTGATTAAAGACTCTGTATCTGGACTGTATCAATGTCCAAATACCGGTTGTGATATTGTACTTTAATTTCCTAAGATGTTTTGGGGGGAAGCTGGGGAATGGATGGGTACATGGACTCTCTCTGTATTCTTTCTCTTTTTTTTTTAAGATTTTTATTTATTTATTAGAGAGAGAGGGAAAGAGAGAGCGAGAGAGCACATGCAGGGGAGTGGCAGAAGCAGTCTCTCTGGGATCATGACCTGAGCCAAAGGCAGACACTTAACTGGTTGAGCCACCCAGGTGCCCCTGTATTATTTTTTACAACTTCATCTGAATCTACAGTTATCTCAAAATTAAAAGTTTAATTTAAAATATGCATACAAACATGTCTATAGGAAAGCACATTGTCCTCCCCACCTCAGACGCCAATATGGCTCAGCACCGCACGGCCAGGCTCTTGACAGGCATTCCATCTCGGCTCGTCTCCTTGACTTGCCCAATACAGAATCGGGGTACACCATCTGACTGCAGAATAGATTACTCGAAGACAAAACTCTCCTGGGAAATCTGGGCTCTGAATACATCCAGCCTCCTAACACCTCATTCACTCCCAATCATTCTGTTTTCCAGGATCTGAGCCCATCTAAAGCTGAAGGAGAGGCCCATGGTTCACTATCTCCAGGTAGCGTGTCTCTCAGGAAGGTCCCTGGATTTACTTAATGTCACCACAATCAGCCAGGATGTTTGTCTCAATGCTTACTCCAAGTCTAGAGGATTGGAATTTTAACTGGCTCCCTAAATGAATTCCAGTGCAACCAACAGGGCTCAACTTTGTCTGAAGTTGTGGTTTTCTGAAGAGGCACAAGGAGTTCCCATGTTGGGACGTACTCTAAAAGGACTTCCTGAAAGGGAAGAGGCAAAGTGGGGACTGCTGGGCCTGTCCAGGCTCCTACCCCATTGAGGACACAGACACCCCCCCCAAGCCCTGGTGCCATTGTCTGGGAGCTCACCGCAGTGTTCGGCTCAATGAGGCGGTGCTGCAGTTTCTGGGCATCTTCCCATTGCCCTGTGAGGCACAGTCGCTCCAGCTGGCACACCTGAGCCCCGAGGACGTTGGCCAGGGCACACACGCCCCCCACAGCTCCTGCCCCACAGTAAAATGCAAAACGTCAGCCAGAGCTTCTTCTCATGGGCCATTCCAAACCCTGAGCCCCCGCCCCTCTTATTCTGGGGAGAGAGGATGTGGATTTCCATCCCGCTGGCTAGCCATGTCCAAGGCACGCTCTGTGAGTCCAGAGTCCAGATTTCCAGAGTGAAAAGCTGCCAGCATATTTGAAGTAGAATCCCCCAGGCTGAAGGTCAGGGAACGGAGCCTGAAGGCTAACTTAAGGACAGTTCCTCCCCTGCACCCCCCAACAAACCTCCCAGACTGAAGTCCCACCTGCCAGTTGACAACACCTCCACGATCCTCTACTAGCCCCTGACTCATCAGTCCGGGAAGGGGGTGGAGTGGACGGGAAGCCTTCACTCTTCTGAAATCTTATTCCTCCCCCTCTCCGGTGAATTCAGTCTGGGATGACGCTGGGGGTGGGGGGCAGAGGAAAGAGCCCTGGACACAGTCAGGAGACCACGTATTTCCTCCCACTGGCAGCATGAATTTGCACGAGTCACAGACCTCCCAGTCCTCTGTTCTCATCTGGGCAGTGAAAACGGGTTGGCTGTGATCTCGGGAGGCCTTGCCACTCTGCCAATCTGCGATGTGATTCTAAGGCTAGTTAGGGGTGACCCTAAGCACAGTGGCCTCAAGACCAGAGAGTGGGAAATTTGGAATGAGCTAAGATAGCTGCCATTTATTGATCCCCACTCTACGCCAGTCACTATGCAGACACACGGCCAAGGCTCTCACATTCTCATGACACCTCCCTGCTTTCCAGAGTAGAGGCTCAGGCCAGCGAGGTTGTACACCCCGCCCGGCAGTACTCAGTAAGTGGCCAGGCTGAGATTCCAACTCACGTCCCCCCCGGCCCAGGGCCTGTGCTCTTTCCATCTACTCCGCCCTCAGGAACAAGGCTTCAGTGGGTCCCCTCTTCTGCCCTTGCACTTTGGAGACTGTGACGGGGCAGAGGAGAGATATGCAAGGACCCAGGCTGCAAGCCACAGTCTGTGCAGACCAGAGGAGAGGATCCACAATTGCCCCCTCAGCCCCGGACAAATAACACAGATCTGGACTTCCTGGGGCTTCAGCCCAAGGGAGTCGATGCTTCCTCTCTTCCCTGCTCCGGGGCTCAAATCCAACCTGAACCCAAGGAGTCTGACCCACAGCAGACCAGCACAGTTGGTTTAGTGGTGACATTCCTCGGATCCTGGACTGGAACAGAATCAGGCAGTCGAAGATCCCAGGCCCAACCCTCTAGGTCTGACTGTTCCTTCTGGCCTGGCCCCGGGGAGAGGGGAAAACAGACTCCTGGACCAGAAGAAAGGCCCCAAGGCCTCTGTCCTCAGAGGACAACTTACAAGGTGAGATTAGAGGAGCTAAATTTGTTAACTAAGCAGAGAGTCTGGGACTTAGAACAAACTTCAGGCATCCCTGCTACAGCCCAAGGACTACACATGGCCACTGTCTTCTGCCCAGAGAGGTCACTCGTAAACCTCCAATATTCAGACAAGCGAGGCAAAAGGACCCTGCAGACCCAGACCCAGCCTTCATGCGGGGCCTGGCTGTACCACGCACCGCGACAGTGTGAGAGCGACAGAAGGCCTACCGATGGCATAACTGGCCAGCAGGAAGCCAGCCGATCCAGCCAACACCTGGAAGTCCTGCCTCCTGGTCTTGTGAACCAGCAGCCCCATCCTGGTCACCTGCAACAGCAAACCTGTGTGAGCGCTAAGCCTCAAGCTTCCATGCCATGCGAGACGGGGGCTGGCCAAGGGTGGGGGAATGAGCGCCATGGCCCCAGAGAGTTCCTCTCAAACTTGGACAGAGCCGCAGAGCGCCCACACGGTGGGAAGAACCCAAACAGGAGCCCAGGACTGAAGGGGGTCCCAGAGCCTCCCTGAAGCTGAGAGCCCAGGAGAAGAGGAAGGAGCCCCGGCAGGAGCCACTGCCACTCACGTCGCCACCACTGTCTTTGATGCCCACGATGTTTGGGTGCTGGGAGAGCGTGACCACCGCATCCACGGGCAGGTCCAGCCCCGTGTTGGCTGGGACGCTGTAGAGCACCACAGGAATGGGGGAGAGATCAGCGACCTGAGGGAGGCAGAGAAGAACGGAGAGGCAGAGGGCAGCTGCCCCAGGCCTGAGGAGCCCCAGGCATTGCCCACCACCAGCAGCTCCGGGTCTGGGTCCCCGCAGGGCCTCCTGGACAGGCCCACCTCCTGGACTAGGAGTCACAGTGCTGTGTTCCTTGCTTATAAATGATAATAACAACATTTCGTGAGCACTTTCTATGTGCCAGGCTCAGTTCTCAGTCCTCTGTATTTCGATGGAACTAGGTCCTTGCAATGACCCCATGAGGAAGCCACCATCATTTCTCCCCCGTGAGAGGCGAGGAAACAGCTATACAGTGTGGCTGGTCAGTCGCCCAGCAGCATCCCTCCCCGTTCCCACAGATGCCATCCATGGGAAATGGGCTCTCCTCTCGGGCCCCGGCTTCTCTGTTTCTTCCCCTCCTCCAGCCTCCTCTTGGTCACAAGCCCCAAACCCATGGCCACGCCTCACACCCACCTTGGTGTAGTGATGAATGAGGGCCGCGCTGCTCATGCGGCCACGATAATAGCAAGGGGTCACCACGATGGCGGCATCAGCCCCAACCTGGGCCATGCTCACAGTCATCTCCACGGTGGCTTGCGTGGCTAGAGGAGGAAAGAGGGAGTCTTCCCTACAGGCCACCTCAGGTGACATGGCGGGGGACAGCAGGAGGCAGAAGGGCAGGGTTAGGATCCCAGGGCAAGCAAGAGGTTCAGAAGAGACAGAACCAGTAGCCTGAACCAGCCCCAGGGCCAAGGAACCTGGCTCCCCACCAGCCCCAGGCACCGCCCCCCACCCCCGAGTCCAGAGCAACGTGGTCTCACACTCGCAGCCGGAACCAGCTAGCAGGAGTTTGTCCTTGGGCATGGCCTGGCGGACTCGGCTCACCACCTCCAGCCGCTCGCTGCTGGTCAGGAAGGGGAACTCGCCATTGGAGCCCTGGACCACGAAGCCTGCAAGAGAGGTCCCATCACAGCCAACGCCTTCCCATCCTCGGCAAACAACCGGGACATTGGTGGTATGCGCACCCGTGTTCCTACCTCCCCAACACCATAGCTTTTCACACATTTTCTTTCCGTCTTTGTCCTGATACAGACAGAATGTTTTACCCAGTTCTGACGGCAGTGTCCGCACCATTTTCTTTGTGTTAATGAACTATCTTAGCTTTACTCCAAAGAATCGATAATAATAAAATCCACAGGTGTGTACCCAGCACCCATGGCAACCCTCCCCTGATCACCTTTTTCTTCCTCTTCTAGCTGTCCCGACTTGGGTGTCATTGTTCCCATTCATGTCTTTATCCCCTTAAGATGTATATGTTGCCCCATAAACAAGACACAAGACATTTTTTGCCATCGTAAGTTTTACAGAAACGGAATCAAGCTCTTAACAATGTTCTGTGGTTTGCTATTTGTGCTCAAGATCATGTCGTGACCTTTGTCCACAGCAGTACACAGTTCTGGTTCATTCATTTTAACTACCATTATATTCTATGATGAGGTTCGATGATACTTTACTTTTCATTCTCCTGTTGGGGACATTTAGAATGTTTCCTTAGTTTTGCCATCACAAATAATGCTTAAACAAACACGTACACTCAAGTCTTCTGGGTCCACGTCTGAGCTGCTCTACAGTTCACTTGGGTGTGTGACTGCTGAGTCATGCCTCCGTGTATCTTCACGTGCCAAACGTCTGCCTCATTAGCTGGTTCGCACCCCGTTGGCTCGTGGAAGGGTCTGGTAGTGTTCCTCCTTGCTAATACTGGGCAGAATTCATTTTTGCCAATTTTCTGGGTGAAAGTGAGAATTAATTTTTTTCCAATTTTCTGGGTGAAAAGTGGCATCTCGTGATTTTATTTTGCATTTTCCTGTGTGATCGATCACCTGAGAGGCTTCTAACGCCACCCGGTAAAGTGTCAACCCTTTTACATCACAGAATTGATGCTCTTTGGCTGAATCCGAAGGGAATGTTAGTATAAAACCATTTTCCTCTCTGCTTCTTTCATTTCACTTTCTCTTTCCTCTTCTTCCTCTCTACTCCATTCCATTCCAAAAACAGTGTTCTGAAATAGCGGACAAATACAGCCTGTGACACAACAAGATTATTAATAAATAGGAGACCGCTTGGGAGAAAGGAAAGAGAAGAAAGCTGAGGGGTGATACTGATCCACGAAATCCCTGCCAGGCAGTTGAGAGACGGGGCCTTAGCTTGGAGCTTCCTGACAGTCAAAGCTAAAAGGGAAATGTGGTCAGCTGACAGATCGCGGAACGCAAGATAAAAGCAAAGCAGCTGCCCCAGAGACACACAGTTTCCTGGCATCGGGACCAAGAGAGACTGTTGCCGTGAGTCATCCTTAGGGGACACGGTGTGATGGAGAGTCAACTTTTCACCACAAACCTTTTTCCATGCTGTTCACGACAGCATCAGATTCCACAGGGTGGATTGCCAGAATGGCTCCCTGGATACGTAGCATTTTGGTAGCATTGCAGGGAGCGTCATGAGGCAAATAGTTTTTGGCTTCTGTTGTGCTACCTCCTCGGGGTCCATTTCTCCATGTCAGGCCAGGAGCCTCCTTCTGTCTTGTTACAAAAGGTGCTAGTGGTTTCCCAGTGGGTTCTCCCCACCCCCAGCTGTGGGTCGCCAGCCCCGGAGAGGACTGCTGGACCAGCATCCTCTACTTAGAGGTCGAGGATTCTGAGACTGAACTTTTGCCCCTCCCTCTATGGAAATGGCTCCAAAGACACCTCCTTCCCTCCCTCCGAAACCCTGCGGGCCACCGGGCTGGGCCAGTTCCTGCTCCAGTCACTTCTTCAGCAGTGTTCACTCCTCCCCAAGCCCCCCTCCGTTCTGGTGGCCAGTTCCAGGGGCTCCTGGACCCAGTTGTTTTGCACTCTTCAGAGGGGAAGCAGGGCCCTGGGCTCAAGACGTGCCTGGTGGCCTTTCCCTTGTCTCAAGTAAAGGAGCATGTGACCCAGGCCTGCCTCCTAAGGAGGAAATCAGGTCAGGCCAGGGAGGAGGGAATATCACAGGGTGGGGGAAGGACTTGGACCCAACTCCCCTTTTGAGCAACTTACAGCATGTCTCTGAGTCCCCATTTCCTTTTCTATGGGATGACAATAAAAACATTTCGATGTTTGGGGCGCCTGGGTGGCTCAGTGGGTTAAAGCCTCTGCCTTCCGCTCAGGTCATGATCTCAGGGTCCTGGGATTGAGCCCCGCATCAGGCTCTCTGCTCAGCGGGGAGCCTGCTTCTCCCTCTCTCTCTCTCTGTCTGCTTCTCTGCCTACTTGTGATCTCTGTCTGTCAAATAAATAAATAAAATCTTTAAATTTTTTTTGATATTTTTAAAGGCCCAGACAAGAAAATGTACAAGAAAGCACTTTGAAATCTTTAAATTGATGCTGCCAAGAGCCCCCTCCCTCTTCTGGGTGGGATATCCAGTGTTAGTCCCGCTGTGCCTCCCCTGGTGTAGAGAGGAGACTAGAGGAGGGGGAGGGCCAGGGTCCCAGATGGGTCAGGAGTAAAGATAGTGGGTGTTGGAGGAGCAGTGTGGTGGAGTGGCTCAGATGCATAGACTGAACTAAGGGGAGCCTGAGTGTAATTCTCAGCGCAGGACCTCATCAGCTATGAGATTTTGGGGGGTGGGGGTGGGCAGTAAATGACTTCACCAAACCTCAGCTTCCTCACAAGAAAAGCAGGGACCATACAGTGCCCTCCTTAAAGAGTTGTGAGGCTTAAATGAGATACTATTTGTAAAGTGCTTAGATTAGAACCTAGCAGTGTTCGCTGAGAATTAACACTGGTACGATACCAATGGCAGTCTTTGAATTTTATCCATTTGAAACTTTTAAAGATTCCAAATTCATCATCAGCTAACCTGAAATCTTTTTTTTTTTTTTAAAGATTTTTCATTTTATTTTATTTTGACAGACAGAGATCACAAGTAGGCAGAGAGGCAGGCAGAGAGAGAGGAGAAGGGCTAACCTGAAATCTTATGCAATAAACTTTTAATAAGGGATTTAAGGTCTTCCAGATAAATGCATGCATTTTATACATTTTTATAATCATTTTCAGAAGGCACACCATACCACCCTTGCTTTTTATTTTTTTAAAGATGTATTTATTTGACAGAGATTACAAGTAGGCGGGGAAGCAGGCAGAGAGAGAGGAGGAAGCAGGATTCCTGCTGAGCAGAGAGTTGGATGTGGGGCTCGATCCCAGGACCCTGAGATCATGACCTGAGCCGAAGGCAGAGGCTTAACCCACTGAGCCACCCAGGCGCCCCACCACCTTGCTTTTTGTCTACTTTGGGAGCCTCCAACATTTTCTAGAGTGACCGAATATTTTTTTTCCTTTGACATTTTTGTTACAAAGCATTTTTTTACATTTTTTATTTGATAAATTACTTTATTTTTAATGTAGGCCTCATACACAATGTGGGGCTTGAACTCATGACCCTGAAATTAAGAGTTGCAAGCTCCACCAACTGAGGCAGCCAGCCGACCCTGTTATGAAGTATTTTAAATTTAAAGTGTATATATATATACATATGCACACACACATATTAGCATTTATATAAAGTCACTTATTAGTAATTCTAAAAATATTCAAATACTGGGGCATCTGGCTGGCTTAGTCAGTGGAGCGTACAACTCTTAATCTCGGGTTTGTGAGTTTAAGCCCCATGCTGGACATAGAGATTACTTAAAATCTTTAAAATAGAGGGGTGCCTGGGTGGCTCAGTGGGTTAAGCCTCTGCCTTTGGCTCAGGTCATGATCTCAGGGTCCTGGGATCGAGCCCCGCATCAGGCTCTCTGCTCAGCGGGGAGCCTGCTTCCTCCTCTCTCTCTGCCTGCCTCTCTGCCTACTTGTGATCTGTCTGTCAAATGAATAAACAAAATCTTTAAAAAAAAAATAAAATAGAGGAAATCAAATACTTCCAATTATGCCCCATAAAATCAATCAACAACGTTTAGGGTGTTTGTCGATTTATCCATCTTTTGGAAGGATCTTTCTGGGTGCCTTCTCCTGGGAGTGTGAGGCCCACAGGCTGGGAAACACCGGTAAGTTTATTAACAGATGCCAATGGTACATTTCTGTGTAAAGGAGCCGCTGGGGGTTAGACAGTGCTGTGTAGCTGACTTCTCCCCACTTTCATGGGAGAGAAAGCTGCCTCCCTTGAACCCCCTCACTGGAGGTCACCCCTTGCCCCAGAAACAGCTTCTTGGGACCCAGGAAGAGGAGGCAGGGGGAGTCCCAGGCTTGAGGGAGGGTACAGAGAGTCAGGACATGTGGTAAGAAGACAGGGGTAAGCATGAGAGAGGGAGCCCTCCCCGTAGGGCCAAGGGGCACTGGTCTGAGGGGCAACACAGAGCAGGACTCAGGGTCTGAGCCTCGGAGTCGGGCAGAGCTGGGCTCGAGCTGCAGCAACACCACTGTCTGTGCCCTGTCAGGCGAATCACGTCTCTGAGCCTCAGGGGTGTCATCTGCAAGACGGAGATGATGCAATACTGTCTCCATGGGACTGGGCTGTACACTTCACACAGAACATGGCACATGCTAAAAACTGGAAAGAAAAAAAAAGGGGGGGGGAGCTGCTGGTAGTACCAGTAATACTCTCCGTTAGTGCAGCCGCCGCAGCCGCAGCCATAGTACGATAAGCGAGAGAGAGTATATGGCACAACAGCTCTGAAGGTAGGCAGGGGGAGGCACTCGCGGGGACCCCAGTGGCCCCGGAAAGCAGGGAGAGAGCCCTCCAGTGCAGGACTCGAGCAGCAGTAGACAAGGTGAAGATGACACCAAGGAGACAAGAGACCCACACCCCACCTTGCTTACTAGCTCCTGAAAGTCTGTCTCTCTCCCCACCTCCTGACACCCGGCTGCTCCCTCCTTCCCTGGCCACCAGCGGGTTGGTGGGTGCTGAGCTCCCGGGAGACGTCTCATCCCCAGAACCTGAGACCCAAGGAAGCTGATTTATGGAGTCTTGAACCAGCCCAGCAAAAAGCCCAGGCCAAGGGCCCCATGAAGACGACTGTGGGAGTAGGAAGCCTCTCCCCATATCCCTGCCCAGTCCTGAGGCTGGCCACAGAGCCCCCCAGACTCAGAATGAGGGTATACAAGGCTTTATTGGCTCAGTTCCAGGCATTTGGCGTCGGTCTCGGGGCTCTCAGCTTCTCCTGGGATCTGCCTCGCCTATCTTCTCTCGGTGGGTCCTCAGGGGCCCGTTGAGTGTGTCTCAGCTGCTTCCCGTCCTTCCACCTTCCCCTCCATCACGAGCCATTCTCTGCAGCAGACCCTCTTCAGAGACTCGAGGGGGCCCAGGAGCTCTGTGGGGGGCTGAGGAGGAAGGGATTCGGGTGGCAGCCTCTCACCCTGGGCCACACAGGGTGCCCCGCAGGAGAGAAAACAGGCCTGCAGTCATGTGCCAGCCCTGTCGGGGGAAGGGGATCTCCATCTGTGGTTAGGTGGCTTCAAAGGGGTGGTAGGTCTGCTGGCTACGGTTGGGCAGACTGTGGCTCTGGTGGCTCTGATAACCCTGGTGGCCGTGGGGACCATGGCCGTGGAAGGTGTGCGTGTGGTTCAGGCCAGCCACCGCAGTGTCTCGCTGCGTGAGGAAGTTCCCCTTCAGCTTCAACTCCACTTCCTCAAGGGCCTTCAGCTCCTCCTGGTTAATGTCTTTGGACTCCAGGTGGCCTGAGCTCTGGTACATCATGGCGCGCTGCAACATGGAGTTAGCCAGCTGCTGTCCCAGGTTGTCAATCTCTTTGGTGCAGGCAGCCACAGCGGCCCATGTGGCCGTGTCCGTGGACGAGGATTTTCCCGACTCCCTGTGGGTCTCTTTGGTCACCGAGGAGCCAGACAACCTCTGCTTGGTGGTGAAGGCCTCCCGGTGCACAGCTGTGCCCACCTCTCCTTGCCTGGTGGTGACGGTCTCCACGTGCACCGTGGTGCTGGCCTTCCCACTGCCGATCTCAGGGGGAGGCGCGGTGCTGCTGCTGCAGGAGGCCAGCTTCTCCTCAGAAAGGCGGCTAAAGTGTGATTTAATCCAGTTCTCATTCTTTGCTCTGTGACCTTCTGGTGACTCCTGCTCCTCCTGTGAGGGCACAAGGAATGTCTTCCGTCTCTTCTTCCTCTGCATCCACAGCATGAGGCCTCCACCTCCGAGTAAGAGGGCAGCCCCCAGCACCACCTTGCATGATGGTTGCTGGATGAGCTCCAAGATGGCCTCCAGGACCCTAAGCCAGGCAGGCAGAGCTAAGAGCACACTGGGAGTGAGGGAGCCTGGATGGTCTGGTTCATGCTTGAAAGGGCAGGTTCCCTGAGGCTGTCTGACAGGCAGGCCACCAGTGGGACCCTTCCTAGGATGCCCCTCCCACCTCAGCATTGAAGCCCATTGTGAGGAAGGTGGCTAGGGGGCGGGGTGGGGAGAGGCCACAGCATTCCTGCCATCCAACCTGGCAGGCGTTTCCTGAGGCCCAAGTCCGATCTCCCACGCTGACAGCTTTCCCCAAGGTCAGTGGGAAACTAGCTTCCCCAATTCTGAGTCCCTTCTGCCTTCTGCTTGTGACCCATTCTGTGACTCAATCCTTCTTCTTTTCCAATCTTTGGTTTCTCTCCCTCTCCATCCGGTGGCCCCCAGGGGGCAGGCGCCGCTGACCACGACTGAAGGACTCCCTTGGTTGGGCTGGCCTCCATTCCTGGCAGTCTGACGTTGGTGTCTCCTTTCATTTAGGGCCACCCCTGCTGCCAGCTGAGCTCATTCCATCCCCATTTGCAGCCCCAACCCCTTTACAGAGCAGGGTCCAGAAGGAAAGGGGCCCAGGAAGGAGTTCATTCTAGAATAACATGAGGTCACAACTGAGAGGAGACAAGCAGTGCGCTGAGAAGGCAGAGTGGGTAGGATAAGGGTCTTTACCAGATCCCAGGTCCCAGGGGCCATTCCAGAATGGTGGCTGCTATGTCTTGCCTTAGTGATACACCTGCAAACCCAGAATTTGCCTCCCTCCCCCTGGGCCTTGGTTAAATAGGCACAGTTTAGATGCTGAGCAGGTGGGCCACCTGACCAGGCTCTCTGTAGGTACAAACAATGGAGAGTCTGGCCTATAATTCCAAGGTATATCCAGAGCCTCTCAGGGTAGAAACAGGCCTGGGCTCCTCTATTTTTCTCCCAGAGGCATCTAACACATTTTTTAAAAAAATACATTTCACTTTTAAAAAGCAAATGCCGGAGTGCCTGGGTGGCTCAGTTGGTTAAGCGATGCCTTCAGCTCAGGTCATGATCCTGGAGTCCTGGGATCGAGTCCCGCATCAGGCTCCCTGCTCAGCAGGGAGTCTGCTTCTTCCTCTGACCCTCTCCTATCTCATGCTCGCTCTCTCTCTCTCTCTTAATAAATAAAATCTTTAAAAATAAATAAATAAATAAAATAAAATAAAATAAAAAGCAAATGCCGGGGCACCTGGGTGGTTCAGTCAGTTAAGCATCTGCCTTCAACTCAGGTCATGATCCCAGGGTCCTGGGATCATACCCATATCAGGCTCCCTGCTCAGCAGGGAGTCTGCCTCTCCCTCTGCTGCTCCCCCTGCTTGTGCTCTCTCTCTCTGTCAAATAAATAAAATCTTAAAAAAAAAAAAAAAAGAAGTAAATGCCAAAACAGGGTTGTGAAAATTGTGATTTCTTAAAAAAGATTTTATTTATTTATTTGACAGAGACACAGTGAGTGAGGGAACACAAGCAGAGGGAGTAGGAGAGGGAGAAGCAGGCTCCCGGGGAACCCAACGTGGGGCTCGATCCCAGGACCCTGGGATCATGACCTGAGCCGAAGGCAGATGCTTAACAACTGAGCCACCCAGGATCCCCATAAAATTGTGACTTTTTAAAGCAAAATACTTCTATTTAATTAGAAGTGTACATACTAAGGGAATAAGATAGATGCTCAAAGCTTTATGGGAAACATCATCTCCCTAGTCCTGCTGAAGTAGATCTATGTTGTCTGCTGACCTCATTTGGAAATAACAATTCAAAGTTCATCTCTGAGGTTGTTTGTGGGAGTGAGTTCAGGGCCAAATGGTCCCTCTGCAACAGTTTTACCCTCCAGTCTCCAGTTATAACTTTCATTTAAAAATGATACTCTTTATACAAATAGTCAGTAAAAATTAACAATGCAAAAATAAGAAATAAAGAGAGCTACACAGTTTCAGGCAATACCTTCCAGAAGAATCTCTAACTGTTCACTGATTCATCAAGGGCAGATTCCCACCTCCCCTTTAGATGACCTTTAACTTACTGCAGGAGGCCCTGCCAAGTGGTATGTGATGGCTTCCTCCTCTGCCCCTGAGTGTTGGGCAGCAAAACCAAAGCAGGAGACCAGAATAGGGCCAGAGAAATACCATCTATAGAGCAAAAGTTGTTCACGACTCCTTTCCCAGGCATTCTGGCTGTGTCCTGGGAGCAGGGATAGGACCCTATGGGCTCTATTCTTTGTGCCAGGACCTCACACTTGAGCTCCTGGGGAGGAATGCATTAACCCTGTGGCTCAGTTCCATTCTAAAATGAAGAAATCAGATTAGAGAGGTTCAGTGATTTCTCCAAGGTCGCCATAACTGACAGATCCAGGATTCTTACCCAGGCCTTCTAACTGCGGATGCTGAGCTCTTTCTACCCAGCCCACTGCCTCCCTGGTGTGTGGGTGAGAGAGAGATGGGGCAGGAGCAGGAACCTGTGTGGTTGCATGGGAAACAGGCTAGTGGGCACCCGACTAGACCAGGAACTGGAGGTACCCTTCACCCATGCCTGTGCTCCTGGACAAGCCTATGCCCTCTGCAGGAATGGATAAGCAGGTAGGAGGGAAGGAGGGGTCCAGAGAAGAAGCCCGGGGGTGTCAGTGGATTCTCTGGGTCGCAGGCAGACACTGGACTCAGAGTTCACCCCACCCCCAGCACCAGGGTGTCCTTGAACCTGGAGTGTGAAGCAGAGTCTTCCTGCCTCTTAAGATTCAAGGAGTGAGGGCGCCTGGGTGGCTCAGTGGATTAAGCCGCTGCCTTCGGCTCAGGTCATGATCTCAGGGTCCTGGGATCGAGCCCCACATCGGGCTCTCTGCTCCACAAGGAGCCTGCGTCCTCCTCTCTCTCTGCCTGCCTCTCTGCCTACTTGTGATCTTTCTCTCTGTCAAATAAATAAATAAAATCTTTAAAAAAAAAAAAAAGATTCAAGGAGTGAGGGGTGCCTGGCTGGCTCAGTCAGTGAAGCATGTGACTCTTGATCTTGGGGTCATGAGTTTAAACCCCACACTGGGCGTAGAGATTACTTAAAAAAAATTTTTTTTTTAAATAAAAGATTCAAGGAGCTTCTCCCTTTGCTTCAAGAGACCCTGGCCTCCATGCAGACTTTCAGGCCCAGTCAGCTGAGCCCGAGCAGAAATTTACTTCGAGTTTGTGTCACTGCTCACCGTGGGCATCCACAGGGCATTCACTGTGCCCTAGGGAAGGCTCTCCCGCATCTCCGCCCTGAGATGTGGATGGGGTTTGGGTCAGGCCAGCAGTCACCGTCACAAAGCGGCTCTGCCCACAGTGCCAATGGCACTGTGGTCCTAGTGACTGTGACCACTGGATCTGTAACTTCTAAGGTATATCACCCTTCCCTATTCACTGTGTGCTTTTGTTTGCCCTCTCTCAGATTCTTCTCCCAGCCAGCCTGTGATGTGGGCATTACTACTCTCAGGTGTCAGATGTGGAGACTGAGGTTTAGAGAGATGATCTCACAGCTAAGTCAGCGGCGAGCAGGGGCTTGTCCAGGATCTAGAATCTAGATCAGGATCAGGATCTTGAATCTAGAGTCCACCACCCCGCCGCAGTCAGAACCCCTCCGTTCCCAGAGCTGGTGCCAACCGGACTTTATTTGTTGAAACAGTCTGGTCTAGCAACTCAGCGGTTGGTTGGTGCAGGTGGAGTGAAACACCCAGCGTAGCCTTGCAGTCAGACTTGGGTTCAAATCCCAGCTCCGCCGTGTGTTAGCAATGACCTTGGGCGAGCAACTGTGTCACTCTGAGCCCCAGCTTCCCATCTGTGAAATGGGACTAGTGAGGTTACCGCCTCAGGGACTTGTCACGGGTGACAGACGAGGGTGGGCAGGATGGAGGGAATTGATCCCTTCTTCCCCTCACTTACTGTGGCTGTGTCGCACATTGAGTGTTACAAGTGTCAGGTCCCTGACCTCGGCGAGGGGAGACCCATGTGTAAAGAGAGAAATGAGTCAGAGGATCCAGAACAGGAATTAATTCTGCTAAGGAAGGCTTGGCTCAGAAGAGAGTGTGCAAACAAGGATTTTAGGGAGATGAGCCCACTGGCTGGGTTGCCACGTGACACCCCTAGCTGCCTTCACAACCGCACAGTGTTCGGTTGACAAGGACTTTCGTACCCATTATCTAGTCTGGGCCCCACAATAATGCGGGGCGAGGAAGGCACTCTGGTAGTTTACAACTGGGGAAACTGAGGCAGACGAGACTCAGTCAAGGTTGCAAGCTAGCAAGGAGCTTCCCGCCTCTTAACTCCAGAAATGGTCCCCTCTGCTCCTCTCCCATAATAAAATGACCCCTGGGCACCTAACTGTCTCTGAGCAAATCCCTGGCTGAGGAGCCTGGGGTCATTCCCATCTCCCCCCAGAGGAACCGGTCTCACTTACCTCGGAAGGGGAAGGTACCCATTTTGTGCAGATTCTCCTCCAGTTTCTCATAGTCCACCTCTGCCGTGGCGGTGAAGGGGGTAGTCACAGGGGGGTAGATGCCTGCAATGTCCACCTTCCTCCCCTCCCCCGTGGCCCAGCCCCCTACCTTCCTGGACAAGCCCCTGCTCAGCCCCTGCCTCACAGAGGACCAGACTCCACGGCCCAGCATCTCTGCGAGAGGCCCGAGGCCCAGCTGGTCTCTGCCCCTGCGTGACGCGGAGTTTGCACTCCTTCCTACCCTTGTTAATGATCAGTGTGTCTAGTTAAAAATTTGCTGCCCCCTGACTGTTGGCGGTGGGGCAGGCCTGGGCTGAGCGTCCCCAGGGTCAGAGGCTAAGTCTGAAGGCCCCATGGCCATTCTCCCCATAGGGAGCGGCTGGACAAACGCCACAGCCCAGTGTCCCTCTGGCCAGGCGCGGGGGCGGGTTCCTGGAGTACGACCCCGGAGGGCGTCTCCAGTGGGGGCCGGGCCGGGCCCTCCTCCCCCAGTTGCCAGCCCCGCCCGGAAGGCCGACTTCCGCCTGTAGGGCCGCGGCTGGCGGAGCCGATTGGCTGAGCCGCCCCTGTGACTCCCCGCCGGCGTTCCAAGGGTCCTGATCCCCTGCTAGGCTCCTCCTGCGCGGGCGGGCCGCCACGTGACGAGCCTGCGCTGGCCACACACGGCCCTGTGGGACAGCGGTCACCAGGACGGGGGTGGGAGGGCGCAGCGGAGGTGCCGGGGCAGGTGACCCACGCTGAGATTTGGGAAGAGCGCTGGCAGGAAAGAAGCAAGAAGACGCCCCGGTAGGAAAAGCCATAGAGCTGGGTCCAAAGGGCTCCAAGCCCCCCTCTTCCCCGAACCTACCCTTGCTCCATTTTCCTTCATTCCTAAATGTTGCAGACACAAATGGAAACAAACATCACCAATTGCAAAAAAAAAAAAAATTTTATTGCGGTAGTTTGTGGGTGTCCCGAATCCCACGCAGAGGAATGGCAGGGTCCTCGGCTCTGTGGGCCGTTCTTATGACCCTCTGGCTGCACGCAGGGGACAGCCCGGGTGCCCAGCTGGCCTGGGCCAGGTGTTTACTGGACTGGCACAGGCTGGGGGGGCTCCTGCTGGGTCTCCGCGGGGCCCTGCAACCCATTCTGCTCTAAACCTGGCTCTGGCTCCGGGGGCTCCAAAGCCTGCCGGGTGTCAGATTGCCACAGCTGCACCAGGTCCGTTGGGGTCTTTCCTGCCTGGGGGAACCAAGCGGAGATCTTGTCACTGCTCAGAAGTTTGTACCAGGAGATTCCCTCATCTATACCGGGGGTTCCAAACAGGGGCAAGCAGCAACATCTAGAATGTTTGTGATTGTCACAGTCAGGGGTGTGAGGACTATTGGCATTTGGTGACTAGAGGCCAAGGATGCTGCTTAACGGTCCTGTAATGCATAGCAGAGTTCTCTCACAGCAAATAAATTTCCGGCCCCAAATGTCAGTCATGCCCCAGTTGAGAAACCCCCACCCACTCCTCTGCACAGTTTCCTGACTTTCCCACTATCCCCTTAGCCTTTCTTGAGTCAGGGGGACCTTCCCATTCCCCTCTTTCATGATTGCTCCGGGCTCCAAAGAAGAGCGTGGACTAAGCGACATAAGAGCCCGAGAGAACTCTAGACCCACACAGTGTGCTAGGGGTGGTCGTGCCAACCAAATGCTTTTTCCCTTCAGCTGGGTTCCTCCATGATTTTGGTCTCCTTAGGCCTGGACATTAGGACCCCCTTGGATCTATTTCGAGACTTTGGGAAGTCCTCCTACTGTCCTTTCTGGCTGTTCTCTGCACTTGCCCTCTGGACAGAGATAAGCATACAGAGATCTCGGAAGGTGGGTGGGCCCCAAATTCCCAGGGCGCCCTGAGAAACCCTCCACTGTGAGTGTGCTCTGAGGGCAGGCAGAGTCTTTCTTAGTTCTGTGTTTCCTCTGAGTGCCCAGCGCAGAGCCCGGGTAAGCGGTGCACACTCGTTACCGAATCAGGGAAGGAATGGACTTACTAGGTTCTTGGTCATCATGTCGGCCCCGTGCAGGAGCAGCAGTTTGATGATTTTGTAGCGGTTGAGCCTCACAGCATCATGCAGGGCACTGTCCCCTTCCTAGAGCCAATGTGACACTCAGTATGGCCCACAGGGGCATGTGGATGCCCTCGGGCTTCTGCACTCCTGGGATGTGGCTGAGCAGAAGGGGACCTGGACACTCACTCTGTCCTTGGCATTGATGTCCAGGCCCAGGGATAGAAAGTGCTGCACAATCTCCACGTGCCCCGTCCGGACTGCCACATGCAGGGGGGTACTCAGCAGCTGTGTGGGAAGGAAGCAGGAACCGCTGGCTCAAGGCGCCTGGACTGTGGTGCTTCTGGGAGGGAGGTTGTCCAAGCTCCAGCCTAATCCCCTCCCCAAGTCCCAGTGCCAGGGCCTGAGCCCCATAAGGACTGGGAATGCTACCATTTCCACCATCCTATCCAGTGGTCTACCTTGGAAGCATTCGACGCCTCGTCCTCTGCGAGGCCTTCTATGGTTCCCCTCTCACCCAGCTGCAAACAGCTGTGAGCTCTGCTGCCCTTCTCTTAATAATTATAATAGGTGCTATTAACTGAGAGGTAACTATGGGCAGGCATGGCAGAAGCTTATAAAACATCAGCCTTATGCTCAATAAATAATTTACATACACTTCCCCATCTAGTTATATAAGAATTCTGTAAGACATGTGACAGATACACCACAGAGGCTCAGCGGCAGTCCCTAGTTCAAGGCTATACACAAAGGAATGAATGAATAGAAAAATGGTGGATGAAGAAACAAGCGAACAGATGAATAAGTGAATGGAGGGATGGACAGACAGATAGACAAAGGATGATGAAGGATTGCAGGGATGAACAAATCCCACCTCTTTGGGGTAATCCCAAAGCTCCCTAAATAGTGGATTTCTTCTCATCCTCTCTCCTCTGTCCTTCCTGCTCCCATCCCCAGATGGCGGTCTCCAAGGACCTACAGGTGATGGCAAAGACCCCTTCCCGGGCTCTGCAGCCCCTCTAGAAACCAGACTAGCTCACTATCCTCCTGCTTCCTGGGCTTTTCTGTTCTCTGCCCCTTGCCCTCCCTTCCCACCCGTCCTAACACCCGTGAGCATTATTGCCTCACCTTGTCCCTCTTGTTTGTGTCTGCTCCTCGGCTTTGCAGGAGTTTTACGACCTCCAGGTGGCCCCCACGACAGGCCCAATGCATGGCTGTGCAGTCCAGCTAGAAGGGAAAGATGGGGCTGTAGGGGAAGAAGTGCCCTAGCGGAAAGGACCTCAGCTAACAGGGCTGGAGGAATCAAGGGAAAGAGGACAGGGAAGGTGCAAGGGCATGCCTGTGCATGGGCAGTGGACAGAGCAGAGCAGGAGAACCCTCGGGTCCAAGCCAGGTTTATGGAGGACGGCCCCAGGCCATACAGAGGTGGGGGCTAGAGGTGGGGGCCGGCCCCAGAGAAAACCTGTTTGTGTCCCAGGTTGGTGGGAGGGAGGGTCCACTGGTGTTGGGCCCACCTCCTGCCTCCCACCCAATAGGTATCTCTTACTCACCCGATCCTGGAAGTCTACAGTGGCCCCATGCTCCAGAAGCTTCTCCAGGATCTCCATGTGACCTTCCAGGGAAGCTCGATGAAGTGCTGTCCGGTGGAACTGTCCCCAGAGAGACCGTCAGGGCCTGATTTCTGGCCTCAGGCTGAGAACAGACCTCACCAACCATTTTGAATCTGATCCCTGTGTTTGGTCCGCATCATTACCACATTCTGGCAGCCCCTTCATGTTCTATCCAGACCAGCCTTGGAACCCTCTTATATCCTGGGAACTCTGACCTTCTCACCATCCCCAACCCCCAAGCACATCGAGCTAGGCCTTGACACGGGCTGTTCCCTCTGCTGGGAATGCCCATTTTGCCCTTACTTCCTGTGAGTACTTGATGATTCTTGCTACTCCTTCCAGAGGTGGGACAGTTCAAGTGCCATTATCTTAAAACCTTTAGGCCTGAGCTAGCCCCAGAGGTCCCAGAGAACCTTTCAGAGAGGGTATTGGAAGGGCAGGCCAAGACTTACTAGGCTGTTTCCCCTGGGTGCCTAGCCCAGTGCCAGAAGGGGCAGGTGCACAGCCATGCCTGATTCAAGGAAGGAGTGAACTTCAGCATTTTGCTTTGGTTTCTTGAAACCCTCAGGCCATGAGGCGTATCTGCCCATAGTCAAGATATGGTTATGGGCGGACCTCCCTCTTCTCTCAACCGTGGTCTTTCCTTTTTTTGAACTCCCAGCACCCGGCACAGGGCTCGAAGGTGAGAGGTGTTTGGATGGATCAAGAGGACTGAGACTCCCGAGTCTCATGGAAGGGAAAGCCATGTAGTCTAAGCCGGCAGTGATGCAGGCTGCAGGGGATGACCGTCACATTTCTCAGTCCCGGGAGATGCACATGAAATGTGAAAGAGACGGTTTCAGGGAAAACAGAAGTGTGAAGGGCGATGGAAACATTTTGAAAATCGTGGTGATGGTTGCACAGCATGGGAAATATAATGAATGCCACTGAACTGTACACTTAAAATGACTAAAGTGGCTTGTTTCAGGTTATATGTATTTCGCCACTATACAACAATCAATGAATTTTAAAAGGAAGTGTAATAAACAATGCAACACAGGGGCGCCTGGGTGGCTCAGTGGTTTAAGCCTCTGCCTTCGGCTCAGGTCATGATCCCAGGGTCCTGGGATCGAGTCCTGCATCGGGCTCTCTGCTTGGTGGGGAGCCTGCTTCCTCCTCTCTCTCTCTCTCTCTCTCTTTGCTTGCCTCTCTGCCTACTTGTGATCTCTCTCTGTCAAATAAATAAATAAAATCTTTAAAAAAAAAAACAATGCAACACAAAAACAATATCATATCCCCCATGTGCTATAGTTTTTTCCTCCATTCACTAAATACTAATCGAGGCATTAATATTCTATTTGATCCCCATGACATGCTCCGAGGGAAACAGGCCATTTTACAGAAGAGGAAACTGAGGCCCAGAGCTAGCTGAAGGTCACATAGTTAGGGAGTGATGGAGATGGGATTTGAGCCCCAAATTGTTGGTTTGGGCTCTTATTATTTAATTCCGTTCCCCTTTCTTCCCTAGAAGACCACATGACATTTGTTACTCTGGAGGTAGTTCAAGGTGAAAAGGGTCTAAGGACTTAGATAAATTCCTACGTGGGCAAGGGGTCACCCAAACCCCTGCCGAAGGACCCCCAACGCCTGTTCTCAGGCCCAAAAGTGGGCAGGGGAGGCAACTCTGAAAGGGAGGCAGACAGAAGGTACATGTAGAACTTCACCTGATCACAAGTGTCTGGGGAACCCCCGTCAGCCAGGAACTTCTCAATGACCTTCATTTTCCCTTCCACTGCCGCTTTCAGGAACGTCTCTTCTTCCACAGGGCCAGTCTGGAAGGAATGAACGCAGTCATGGAGGGCTGCCCTGCAGTGATCAGAGGCCCTCCTGGGCTCCCCCCCACCAACACAGGGGTCCTCCCCAAAACCCTTACAATCTCCTCGGGCTCTGGAGGTGGCTCCTGGGAGGCCGCCAGGGCTTCCCGCTTCTTCTGCTTGCGTTTTTTCCGCAGCTCGATGAGGTTCTGGATCCCCCCCACGTCGATGATCTCCCGGCGAAGATCTAAGGACGTCTTGCGCACACGCTCTTGGCCCTGCAAGGAGGTGGCTCATCAAACCCCACGCTGGGGCCTTGGGGACCCCTGAGTCAAGCTTGGGGAGATGGATAGGGAGAGCTTTTCAGGAGAGGGAGAATCCGGATGAGACTGGGACACAGACGGTTCTGATCGGGGACAAGGGGAGACTTGGGACGACATAGAAGCTGCCAGCTCTGAGCCTTCATGTAGGTGAAGGGTAAGAGGAGGGACTCTCAGAAGTAACCCTTAGCCCAGCCCTTGAGAATGGAATCTGAATCCTCAGCTTTCCATGCAGTTTCATGTGTGTGTGTGAGGTCATAACAATACAGAAACAGGGGCTTCTGGGTGGCTCAGTCAGTTAAAAGTCTGCCTTCAGCTCAGGTCATGATCTCAGGGTCCTGGGATCCCTGCTGAGTGGGCAGCCTGCTTCTCCTGCTCTCTCTGCCCCTCCCTCTGCTCGTGCTCTCTCAAATAAATAAATTTTTTTTTAAAATCTAAAAAAAAAAATAAATAAACTAATACACAAACATAAAAGGGTTGAAGAGAAAGCCCTTCTCTCCCAGAGGTAACTTCCATTATGGCCTGGTTGATGCCCTTCAGACAAGCATCCTTTGGGATCACCCTCCACACTAGTGTTCTGGAAACTCTGGTTTTCCTCTCAGCAGCACAGGGGTCTTTCCCGTCAGCACACACAACCTCCCGAGCCCCTTAACACGGGCACGGTGCCCAGCTGTATGCTATCCCATCAGTTGGGGCTTCCAAAATGAGTCCATCCCCTGGGATCTTGTACATACGCAGATTCTGACTCAGCAGGTCTGGGGTAGGGCCAAGATTCTGCATGGTTAGCATGCTCCTGGGGTGGGAGGCTGCTGAGATAATGGGTTCGCATACTACGCTAGGGGGAGCAAAGCCATAGCTTACCTGTCCTGTCCCCTGAGTGCAGAGGTTGGGCTCTCCTCACGCTTACCTTAACCTTCTGTAAGGCCAGACCCTGAGCCCCCTGGTGCTTCTCATCCTCCAACACCAGCATGTCCATGGGCAGCTTCTGCTGTGTGGTTCCTCGGAGTTTCTGGTGAGCCAAGGAGAGGATGTTCTCCAGCACCTGCCCACAGTACCCAGGGAGGCAGGTAGCCTCTCCCCCAACCCACTCCAAAGAAACCCCAAGGACCTCCTACTGTGTGACCTCAGAGCACTTCAGAGCCCCACTCCCGACTGGTCCTGGAGAGCCAGCTCCCCATAGTTCTCCAGCTCAACCCTACCCCAACCTCAGCTCAAACTCCTGTCCACTGGTGGTCATGTGTGTCCTCAGCAAGACAAGTTTAAGGGCTACTGGAATAAATTTTCGTGAAATTTATTCACTTTTCAAAGCACCGAGATGATGATGGTGGTGGTGGTGGTGATTTCTTTGTTACCATTAAAGATTCACATAGATGAAATGATTGTGGTAAGAATTAATTATTTTTTAAATAGATTCATGTGTCAATACAAAAATGTGGCAACTCTCAGATACCAACTTTTTCCCCTCAGATTTTACTGCTCCATGAGCTGGAAACTTGTCAGGGAAGCTGAGGGACAGGAGCCACAGCAACCTAGCCTTTGGTTTGAAGGGACTCTCCGCATTCACCGTATTCTCATTGTAACTGGATGGGTGAAACTCCTTCCAAGTCCCCATTTGTAGTTTTGACTTGCCTGGACCGCTTTCTCAGGACCCCCTCCTCTGTTTTGAAGGAAGCCACTTTTTGTGACAGGCTGGCACCCATTTCTGTGTGCTGGGAAACTTCACCCCGGGTGGAGGACACGGAGTCCGGGTGGTGGCTGGGAGGAATGGCCCACCCTTACAGAGCTCTCAGCTGCCTTGTGCCTTTCCCACTGAGCTCTGGTGGGATACTCTTCTAGGGCTGTTTTGAGGGCTGATTTCCCCGGTCTTCATTCGGGAGGCCCTGGTGCCCACTGGCTGTTTCCTTCTGTGTTGGGCTTACATGGTTTGAGGTATCCCCAGTGTTGGCCTCACCTGAAACACTATCTTCTTCCAGGAACAAGAGATGCCCTTGGGCTGCAGCCTGGGGGACCCTGGCTGGGTTCCTCATGGAGCATCCCAAGGGTAGGCTTGGGTTGCCATTAGCTTGGTAACCCTAGCACCTATGATAGGGTCTAGCATACAGCAGGTGCTCAGTGAATGTTGGAGAATAAATGAGTGAGTGAGTGAATGGATCACAACAGGGGGCGCTCAGCATCTATGCCCACCCCGAAGTCCTCAGTGATGACCTGACCTAGTATGCTCCCACGACAGATCCCAAGCCCTGGGCTAAGGGATTCTCCTTCGCCTCCCACACCAAGAAGGGGGAGCAGGCTGGACAGAGGCTCCCCTCTGAGAATTTTGCTGGGAACAAAATTCTTGGGACTTGGGAACAACCAGGGACTCTCGTGCTCACACAGGCCTTACCCAGACTCTCTAGTCCTTCACTTCAGATTTGTCTTTGGGGGCTGACAGACAGTCAGTCAGTACTCATGAACTGGGTGCTAGTGTGAAACACAATGAAACAATGCCCACCTTATTTTGTAGATCACTGTACAGATTAAATGAAAGTATGCCTGGGGGTGCCTGGGTGGCTCAGTGGGTTAAAGTCTCTGCCTTCAGCTCAGGTCGTGATCCCAGGGTCCTGGGATGGAGCCCCGCATCAGGCTCTCTGCTCAACAGGAAGACTGCTTCCTCCTCTCTCTCTCTCTCTCTCTCTCTCTTTCTGCCTGCTTGTGATCTCTGTCAAATAAATAAAATCTTAAAAAAAGAAAGTATGCCTATACAGAGCTTAGCACAGTGCCTGGCACGTGGCAGGCATTGGTGGGAAGGGTGGCTCTGTGGGCACCCGGTGTCCCGACAGCCGTGCTGCTATATTTGTTGGGTGAATGAATGGATGAGGACAGCTCCATGTCCCCCTGCTGAAGGTCTCTGTGTCCAACGCCAGCACTCCAGAAATGGCACAGTGGTGTGACTCACCTACCTGGCCCCAGGGGAGAAGTGGCATTCCTGGAGATCCAAGGATGCCCCAGCCCGGACTCATTGGGCTCAGCCCAAACTCTTCCCCCACAAACCTCTCCCCCCGCCCCCCCGCCTCTGGTCTACATCTCTTCTTCCACCAGAGTCCTGGTCCTTCCCTCTTCCTCACCCCCACTCAGCCACTCTTTTGGTGAACAGAGCCTACTTCTAAACTGATTTATCTCCTTCCTCCCGTTCCTGTTAGGGCCAGTCTTTGGCCGACGTGTCCTTCTCAGGCTGTCAGAGATGCCTTCTTAAAATAGGTCAGATGGCACCACTCACCCTCACTCAGCAACACTCAGTGGCTCCCCAGTGCTCAAAGAATAAATATCTTTCCCATGGCCCTCGTGGGTTTGTACCCAGCCTTAGGCCCTACCAGACTTTCTCACAACAGTCCCGCCATCACTCATCTGAACTTTTTTGTGCCTGTCTTTTCCTTAGCCTGGAATTCCTTCCCTCTCTGATCTCCACTCACCAGCCTTGAAGGTCCCACTCAAATGCCATCTTGTTCCCAGGAGTCCTTGAGCACCCACAGCCAGAGCGACTCACCTACCTTTTGTGCCCTTCCCTGCTGACTTAACAGCTCTATTTCACCATTGCCTCACTCTGCCTGGTTCTCTGCAGACTATGTCCCTGACGGATGCTGGCTAGAATGACTGTAGGGCTGGTAAGGAGGAGGCCGGGGCTGGCCTACTGAGCCTCTTACTCCTCACAGCCCCTGGCACTCGGCAGAGCACACTCTAAGGCAAATGGTAGTTTAAACAAATGGTAGAATGAAGAGTAGACAGGCCTGCACCTTCGTCCCCTTTCCCCACTCCTTTCCCCAGAGAAAATGCCAATTGCCCAGAGCTGCGTGCTCCAGCGGCCTCCCCGAGCGCAGATGGTAGTCCTGGGAAAACCCATGCTTCCTTTCCCAGCACCCCGTCCTTGCTCTGCTCCCAGTCTCTATTCTTCAGGGACCAAATGCAGGAGTTTCTCCCGTCTCAGCCTCCCACCCAGCAGCTGGGAGCTCTCAGGGCCCCAGACTCCCCCATTCTCAGGCAGCACCCCAGCTGTCCTGCTCTAGGGCAGTCTGGCCCATCTCCTTGAGGTCCAGGTGGGTGGCAGGCTATCAGGAGCCCAGCTTGGCTCACCCACCCCACCGTCTCTCAGTTCGTGGGGGTTGAAGCCTTCGTTTCCCACTGGCAGCAAGCCCCTCCACCAGGAGCACCCTGGGGCTGGAATGGAGCCATCAGGCCCCTGGGGACACCTGCCCTCCTTCCTACCACAGATGCGGCAGCCAGGCTCTTACCTCCCTTGACAGTAGAGCAGATCTCCTTAGAATCCCCTTGGGTCCCCACACCCATGCCCATACCTCATTCTCTTCCTCCTGCACCAGCCGCTCCTCAATAAGCGCCGTGGCCCTCTGCACTGCCTCAGAGCCCTCCATGGTGCCGTCTATCACCAGCCTCTGCAGGGCCCAGGGCCTCGGGGGCTTTATAAGCCAGGGCACCCCCCCACCCCCACCCCGCTGGGTGCCTTTGCCATGAGCTCACTGGCCCAATTCTCCACCTGCCTCCCCCACCTGTCACCTTCACCCTGGGCAGCCCCGGGGAGCTGAGGGAAGCAGGGACAGTTTGCCCCCCCACCCCCGACCTGTTGGAATTGAAGGGCCCAGCGCCCCAAAAGAGCAGGGCTGCAGGAAGGAGCCCGCCTAGCCTCTGTCCTGAATGCTTGGGTCAGGCTGGGCCTTAGCGGTGGCAGCTGGGCTGCACAAAGGACCGGCTAGCTGCCCCTAACCCTGATGACAGTGCCACCTGCTGGACGCCTGGCAACTGCCCACCATTGTCAGGGAGGGGAACTGAGAGATAACTGTGAGGACCCAATGGAGGCCTGTGTCCCCAGCTGTCCTGTGAACAGACTCTGCTTGCTCTGTGGCAGGGCCGACTCTGCTATGTCGGGGCTGGAGTGTCAAGGTGGTGGGCAGAAGAAAGAGCAGGTGCCTCCCTCTTAGCTCACAGCTCAGGCAAGCCTTTGTGTCTCCGGAGTCCCACAGCGCCCCCTAGTGAGGCGTCGCTGTATGTGCCTGCCGGTCCATTAGCCTCTGACAAAACCTTGACCCTGTCTGTCTGTCTCACCAGGCCTCTGCAAAACTTAAAAGGTCTTGCTTCAGGAAGGGTATCAGGAAGCCACCTTAAAAGGACCAGAGTGCAGTCCCGCGCACCTAGAACTGCGGGATTGAGCCCTGGGCCATCGTGCGCACAGATGCCACAGTTCGGCAATTCTGTACCGCTCATGCAGCTCGACCTTAGCTAAAAGAGGTCCCCTTCGGGTGATGTGCACACTTTCCCCACAGGAAGGGTAGGCACTGGCTCCTTTTCCTCTCTGGTCCCCTTGCTGCTAAGGGACATATGCTCACAATCTAAATGTGTCCGAGATTTTGCTTTCACATCCCTGAGGGTGCAGGGTGGCACCTCCAGGATTGGGCTGCACACATCAGTCCTGAGGGCCCGGGCAGGACCCTCCCGCTTCCAGGAACAGACCTGGAAGGTTACTAATACCACCTTCCTGATATCCTGCCTCTGCTTTCAAAGCGAGCTCACGCCTGCTACCCCATTTAATCCTCCCGGCAACTGAGGAAGAGGCTGGGCAAGCAGCATTGTCTCCACATTAAGGAAAACCAAGTGGGCTCAGAGATTAAGTGTTTTTCCTGAGAACACAGGGCCTGGAACACTAGGAATTCAAGGCTCTCTCCTCTCGGCTGTGACCCACTCCCACACCAGAACTGGTTCTGGGGCTCCACAGAGTAGCCAGGGAGCCCAAAGTCAAAGCTAGGCAAGAGAGAAGGTAGGAGCAAAAGGCTTTATTGATAAATATGCAGATATGTCTGTACACAGGGACCTGTTGTGGGCCATGGCCGGGCTGCAGACCCCCCACCGCTTGGGTTACAGCCAGGAGATGGCCCCATGTAGACCCCTGCCACAATAGCACAGCCATCTGGCCACCCGCCCCCTCCACCTCTGCCAATTGTGCTGGGGGGCAGGGAGAGGCAGAGGCCGGCCTCAGGCTCCCTGCCCCTGGGGCTCACGAGCCATCCCCTCCCCTCCAGAGGACTGGCACTGGGCCCAGGGCAGAGTCAGGGAGTGGGGGCGGGGGAAGGGGACAGCAGCTGCTTCAGACCCTGAGCAGAAAACCGGAGTGAGCACAGCCGGGAGCACCAGATGACAGATCTGGGCTCTGGGGGCCTCCGGGCTGGCCCCTCGTGGCTTGAACCTGCTGCGGGAGAGAGGCAGGGTGGGGTGCCCCCGTCTGCCTTTTCTCCAACAAGGCTGGCAAAGCCTGTGTGTGGCAGCACTGCTTCCTGGGTGCGGGGCCCTCGTGGCTCCCGGACCCCCCGGGAGGCAGGGTCCCTTCATGGCTTGCCCAGCAGCCACATGGCAGGCGGCGCCCCTGAAGAAAGTGACAGCCCTCAGAGGCAGCAGCAGGGTGGGGGGAGCCAGTGCTCCGCCGGGAGGCCTCTTAGCCCTGCAGAGGCCTCCACGGCCTCTCTTCCCAGGGGTCCGCGGGCTCCTCAGTCCTGGGGCGGCGGGGGCTGGTTGATGATGACCTGGATGACAAAATCTTTCTGGATCTTGGTTTCCTGGAGCCGCGTGCGGTCTGTGAGCAGCTTCCCGGAGAAGAACCACCGCTGCCAGGATGGCTCGATGCCCTCCAGGCTGTGCAGCTGCCTCTTCAGCTGCCCCACCGTGTCGGGCAGGCTGGCATTGAGCCTCACGTCCTTGCCCGTGGAGAGGCGCACCTTCAGCGGGAACTCGCGGCGCACCCCGGGAGTGGGCTCGGGTGGCTCCAGGCTCTCCTCCTCAGTGTGCTCCAGCAGCAGGTTCACGGGCGGCGACAGGCAGTAGATGGGCAGCTGGTAGCGATTGCCCAGCTCGTCATAGCATTCACAGAGGGTGCCTGCGCGAGAAGTGGGGCGGTCACGGTCTGCTCGGGGAGCCCCACAGTTTTTGTCTTGGCAATATGAAGAGAGGGGCCCATGTGCGAGTCGGGGTGGGGGGGAATAAAGGAGGTCATCTGGGCGGGGCACCAATCCAACAGGATTAGTGTCTTTCTAAGAGACATTGGGGCATGCTTTCTCAGTATGTATGGAAGGACGTGGCAAGCAGGCAGCCATTGATAAGCCACGAAGAGAGCCCTCACCGAAAACCAAATCAGCTGGCACCTAGGTCTTGGGCTTCCAGGCCTCCAGAACTATGAGAAAGAAATCTCAGCTGGGTAATAAGGTACCCTATCTGTGGTATTTTGTTAGAGCAGCCTGAGCAAACCAATACACCTGTTATAGCCCTCAGACAGTCCCCGAACCCACCTACAGTCAGGTCTCTCTGGGACAGACAGCTGGGAGGAGTTCAAGGTGGAATCAGGAACACGTGGGGCTGGCATCTTGCCTCTGCCAGGTACTGCCAGGTACTGTTCAATGCTGGTGAACTATGTAACTTTCCATTTTTTCATTCAACAACTCTTTTCTGAGCTACCTGCTGGGTGCTGGGGTTACCCGGGTGAGTGAGAAGGCATGAGCCCCACTCTCCATGGCTTATACCCTGGTGGGCCCCAGGGGACTTCCTGTACTATGTATTGCACACAGTAATATATTTGTTGTGTCCTGAGCACCTACTAAGTCCCAGGGCTGGACTAAAGGTGGTTCTGCATATCTTGCTGAGTCCTAATAACCATCCTGTGAGGTGCATATCTCCGCTTTACAGCTGCGAGTTCCTGAGACTAAAATCGAGAAGCTCCCTGCTCGGGGGCTCACTACCAAAAGCAGAGACATTTGTTAAAACCCAAGTCTGTGACTCTACAGTTCCACCGTGACCCTCTGCTTCACATACTTTGCCGCATAAGGCTGTTATAAACTTAAATGAGATACTACAGCAGAAGTTTCCAGCTCAGTGCCCAGCCCACAGTAACCCTCAACAGAAGGGTTCTCAGATGCTCTGTGATCCCAGAGTACCCCAGGTAACTCTAGCTTGCTCTCCTCACGCTGCTTTGAGGATGGCTGGTGCCTTTCTATGCCTTCAGTAGACAAGCGGGGACTGCATCTCCCTTCAGTTTGTGTCCCTGCTCCTGGCGCATACTCAGTGAGGGTTGCGTGAATCAGCAAGCAAAGGGCCACCCCGGCCACCAAGGAGCTTGGATCGAAAACTCCCAGTGTGGGGCCGGCTTCCACCCAAAGCGGCCTGGCAGTCCCCAGCCCGGTGGGGACAAAGCCCGGCCCCGCCCGCTCACCGTGAGGCAGGGTGATGCTGGCTCCATCCAGGATGGCCTGGGCCAACTCATGGTCATTGGCCTCGGCTGCATAGGCCGCGGCCTTGAGGGCGTCCCAGATCTCCTTGCGGCCCTCGAAGGCAGGTGCCGTGTCCCAGAACTCATCCCGTTTGCTCCGCAGCTGCCCGTCGGTCATGGGGTAGTCACTCTTCCACTTCAGCCGCTCCTTCTTCAGGGGCTCGTTGCGCCCTGCGCAGGACAGAAGAGACAGGCTAAGCACCTCTGAGGCCAGGCTGCGCCTGCAGTCTCTCCCACCCCTGCCCTGCCAGCACCCTCCCACCCCTCCCCTCCCCAGCAGTGGCTCCCAAGTATTCTTCGGGCCTCAAGACCCTTCCCGGCAGCATCGGGGGATTAGTCTGGAAACTCCATACACCCAACCGGGAGACGGAAACGGTTTTTGTCGGCAGAGCATGTGTCGCCTCCTTCTTTGATTCTTAAGGAGGACACGCTCCGTATCCTTAAAGACCCGGCAAGAATGTCCGTGTGGGAGAACAAGGGCAGCCGTTAGCTAGGCAGGCCGGGCGCTTCAAACCGCTGCTCGTCGTGTCCACAAAGCCCGAAAGATGGGCCGGCTGTGACCATGAGAGCCTGTCATGTGCCTGAGGCCACACGAATACGGATTTCACATAAGACTTTGAGTGCTGAGGCCACCCTCTCACTGCTGTCTGTGCCATGCTGCCACCGGGGAAGAGATGACTCCAGAATCCCACTATTCAGAAATAACCACCGCTGACACCTCAACATACTTCCTTTTCCCCGTTTCTCTCAATATAGTTGAGTTCGTATTACGTTTTTTTTTTAAATATTTTATTTATTTCTTTGACAGAGAGAGAGGTCACAAGTAGGCAGAGAAGCAGGCAGAGAGAGAGAGAGAAACAGGCTCCCCACTAAGCAGAGAGCCCGATGTGGGGCTCGATCCCAGGACCCTGAGATCATGACCTGAGCCAAAGGCAGAGGCTTAAACCACTGAGCCACCCAGGCGCCCCCATATTACGTTTTTATTTTTATTTTTTTATTTTTTTTATATTTTATTTATTTGACAGAGAGAAATCACAACTAGGCAGAGAGGCAGGCAGAGAGAGAGGAGGAAGCAGGCTCCCCGCGGAGCAGAGAGCCCGATGTGGGGCTCGATCCCAGGACCCTGGGATCATGACCTGAGCCGAAGGCAGAGGCTTTAACCTACTGAGCCACCCAGGCGCCCCCATATTACGTTTTTAAAAAAGACTTATTTATTTGGGGGCACCTGGGTGGCTCAGTCGGTTAAGCGTCTGCCTTTAGTTCAGGTCATGATCCCAGGGGACTGGGATTGAGCCCCGCATCAGGCTCCCTGTTTGGCGGGAAGCCTGCTTCTCCCTCTCCCACTCCCCCTGCCTGTGTTTCCTCTCTCGCTGTGTCTGTCAAATAAATAAATAAAATAATAAAATCTTCCCTTTTTTTTTTTAAGATTTTATTTATTTATTTGACAGACAGAGATCACAAGTAGGCAGAGAGGCAGGCAGAGAGAGGAGGAAGCAGGCTCCCCGCCAAGCAGAGAGCCAGATGCGGGGCTCAATCCCAGGACCCCGGGACCGCGACCTGAGCCAAAGGCAGAGGCTTTAACCCACTGAGCCACCTAGGTGCCCCTAAAATAATAAAATCTTAAAAAAAAAAAACAAAAAAACCAGACTTATTTATTTGAGAGAGGTCAGAGAGTGAGTGCGTGTGCCTGAGGAGGGGTGGGGGGTTGAGGGGGAAAGAGGGAGAGAGATTCCTAGGCAGACTCCCTGCTGAGCTCAAAGCCCAAAGCAGGGCTCCATCTCAGGACCCTGAGATGAGGACCTGGGCCAGAATCATGGGTTCGATGCTTCAGTGACTGAACCGCCCAGGTGCCCCAGTGGAGCTGATACTGTTACATTTATTTATTTTTTTAGTTCTTGTTACAGAAAGGACTTCACATTTTTTTCATGCCAATATACAACTTTATTTTACACTTATATTATGTCAATGTACATTCCATGATGAACAATGATTATTTTTGTACCGACCATGTAGTTACAGAACACACATAACCAACCAACCAAAACATCCCTGCAGCATCTGAAGCAGAAAACAATTCTGTTAAATGTCATTTTTCTTGTTACCTGGCCCCAAGTGACTTCCAAGACAAGTGGAGACTGAGGGCAGAAGCATCTCTCAAAGGCTCCAGGAGGCTCAGACCTCTCAGAGCTGAAAGCAGAATAATCCACAGGAGGAAGGTTTAAAGCCTGTGGCTCCTGCTCAGACTCCGATCCTCTGGGCAAGGGGCCGGACCCAAGCGGGGGTCTGCCAACCAGCCGCCTGGTCCAGCTGGGGCAGGAGAGGAGGCTCCTCAGGGGGACACAATGACACCCACGGCCTACCTGCCTACCCACTGTGTGGAAGAACTCCCGGCAAGCCCTGTATTTCTGTATATGACCCAACCTCCCCCACTTCAGCTTCGCAACAGCCTAAGGCACTAGGTGTTTATAGCTTTTTCACAGGGACAGGCAGAGAGATCAAATGACTTGCCCGAGGTCACACAGTAAGTGACAGCATGAGGATTCCACCTCAGCTCAGACTGAATCCACAGACTGCCCTCCTGCCGGTCTGCGTGAGCAGGCCAGAAAACTCTCAAAGTCAGACATCTAATTTAAAGAGTTGTCGGGTCAGCAGAAAGAAATGCAAATCCTCTTTGTGGGAAAACAACTTTAAACCAGGCCTCAAAGAATTCCCAGGATAAAGTTCCAAGGAAAATAAATGATAAGGTCATAGGTTTTGGTTTTTCCTTTTTTTAAAAAAATCACAACATACAAGGAAACAAGGCAATAGGAGCCAGGGCCAGCAAAAACAGCAGATGGAAGGATCAGACTGACAAAGATTTCAGATAGGGGATTTATTGGACCAGATTATGAAATACCAAGTTTAAGTTAAAATACCAAGTTAAGTTTATGTGAGTCCTGGAGTGCCTGGGTGGCTCGGTCATTAAGCATCTGCCTTCAGCTCAGGTCATGATCCGGGGATTCAGGGATCGAGCCCTGCATGGGGCTCCCTGCTCGGCGGGAAGCCTGCTTCTCCCTCTTCCACTCCGCCCCCCCCCCCCGCTTGTGTTCCCTCTCTTGCTGTCTCTCTCTCTCTCTCTCTAATAAATAAATAAAATCTTAAAACAAAAAAAAAAAAAAAAAAAAGAAGCAAGTCTTAACGATACGAACAGGGAAAAAGAGATTATAGAGAATGACCAGGCAGAGGTTAAAAGAACCATATGGGACTTCTAGAAATGAAAAGCATAATAACTGACATTTAAAGGGTCTGACGTTTTAAGTCAGAATCTCTAGAAGATACAACAGGAAGAATGAGGATGAAACAATATTCAAAGAGATCACAGAAATGTCCATTTTCTAAAGCTGCTTTTTTTTTTTTTTTAAAGATTCCATTTACTTGACAGAGAGAGATCACAAGTAGATAGGCAGGCAGAGAGAGAGAGAGAGAGGGAAGCAGGCTCCCCGCCGAGCAGAGAGCCCGATGCGGGACTCGATCCCAGGACCCCGAGATCATGACCTGAGCCGAAGGCAGCGGCCTAACCCACTGAGCCACCCAGGCGCCCAGAAATGTCCATTTTCTAAACTGTCTATAAATTAATGCAATTCCACTAAGATTCCTAACTAGGAAGCTTCCCCCCGCCCCTACCAGGAACCTGAGAAGCTGATTCTAAAGCTTATGCGGAAGGACAAAGCCACTCCTAGAGTAGAATGAGGTGGGAGAACCTGCACTGCCATTACCTACACAAACTATAAAGCTATGGTGAGTGTGGTACTGGAACAGGGACAGACAAATGGGCCAATGGGACAGAACAGAGAGCCCAGAAATAGACCAAGCATATACGGAAACGTAATTAAAATGAGAAGGAACATTGCAGATGGTGTGTGTAGAAGATGGATGTGAGATATATATATATACATATGTCTCTGCCCCAGGTTTCTGGTAATATTTGGTCTCTGACCTGGTTCCTGATACACAGCTCCTAAAACCCTTATAATTTCCCGAGTGATAGGAATGTCTGATACAGAGCTCCTAAATCCGTTGGAATTTCCTGGGTGGTACAAGTGTCTTTTGTTCTAATGAAGTGGCTCTTGGTGGGCTCTATGCTAAGCCTGGAACTTTTAGCCCTGTCCCCCATCCTCTGGTGAGGGGAGAGGGGGTGTAAATTGAGTTAATAGCTGGTTACAGCTATGTGATGAAGCCTCCGCAAAAATCCGAAAAGTATGGGTTTGGAGAGCTTCCAGGTTGGTAAACATATCCATGTGTCAGAAGGGTGGTGCACCCCAAGTCCAGGATGAAAGCTCTTGCGCTCAGGACACTTCCAGACCTCTCCCCATGTATCTTTGCCTCTGGCTATTCATTTGTATCCTTTAAAATATCCTTTGTAATAAATCAGCGTAGTAAGTAAACTGTTTTCCTGGGCTCTATTGAGCTGCTTTACCAAACTATTGAAC
This sequence comes from Meles meles, assembly GCF_922984935.1. Classification (NCBI taxonomy): domain Eukaryota; kingdom Metazoa; phylum Chordata; class Mammalia; order Carnivora; family Mustelidae; genus Meles; species Meles meles. Next base: position 57,101,160 of record NC_060078.1, on the reverse strand, counting down.
CCAAGGAGAGGGTCATGGGAATCTCTGATTTGAAGCCAACTTGGACAGAAGTTGTGGGTAACCTGGGGGCCCACTACTTGAAACTGGAAGCTGGAGGCAGTCTTGGTGGGTGAGCCCTTAACATGTAGTTGGTGAGTGCCCATCAAGAGCACTCACTCCAGGTCGTGTGAGAATTGAAGAAGATTGTAGGATACCAGTTGGTGTCCGGAGAAAATTGGAGAATTGCTTGGTGTGGGAAAAACACCCATCCAACTGGCACCAGAAGTATTCTGTGTGATCAGTAAATAAGAAACACAGGAGATTTTTCTTAACGGACTACTGATACGTGGTGTTAGGGGTTATAGTTTCTCCTATAAGGAAAACATGTAATAGAATCCCTACCTCACACCAGCCACAAACATCAAAACCAGATCAACGGATCAATCAGAGGCTTAAAAGTGTGGAAGAGAAAGGATAAGCTGGAGAGACAGAAGCTTATAGTTTTGTCCAAATGTTTTTTGTGAAAGTTTGTGTTTTTGCATGGATCAAAAAAATAGCTCTGCTTCATGATTTCTCTGGGCCTTCAGCAAGAACTCTGATCAACCGGGGTTCACAGTCATGCAGTGACACCCTCAAGGACCTCTGGGTGGTTATGGGGTTTTTGCCCCTCCACTCAGTGACCTAACTGTCTTTTTAACTTCTTGAGCTGATTTCTATAGTTTTCCTGTCTCCTTCCTCTTGGCCACATGTCACTTCTTACTGGTCCCGGTCTACCTGTGGCTCCTATGGGCAGAGGTCAGGCCCCCTAATGGGCTTGTAACCCGCTGAGGATTGAGAAAGCTTGTCAGTACTTTCGAGAGCATCCGGATTTAAGAAAAAGGCTTCCTAAAGAAGAAAGAGACTAGGCTTCAGGATATCTGCTGTTCCTGCTCAGATCCCCCCAACCCCCCACCTATCAGATGGCGTTTGGCTCTGTTCCTGACCACTGAGGATACCTGACGTGTAATCAGGTACACATGGCTCTCACTGTCTCCGTAAGATAAAAATAGCCCCATGGCGTCCCCTTTCAAAGTCATCACCTGAAGGGTGCTTTGCTCACATACCTGGCTTTCAGAGTCCCCTCCCCTGCATGTGCACAGCAGAATGCTTTCCAACTATCAGAGACCCACCCACAGATGGGACACGATGCAAGTGTGCATCTTTAAGTATTAACAGCATCTGCAGTCACCCAGGATACAATGGTGTAAAAATTCCTTTTCCTGTATGCTGGTCCTCTCAGATGGAAAACACTAGAAAATATTAGAATAGAGTCGGGGGGGTGGTGAGAACAGGGAAGGCGGAAGTAAGGAAAAGGCTGCAGGAGCCAATAGTTGCCTTTGCAGCCGTCATGTCACCTCGCAGCCAGCAGGGGGCAGCCGCAGCACCTCCAGGCCAGGTTGCTGGCTCCCTCCAGCAGTGAGTCAAATACGGCTGAAAGATACCCAGCAAAATTCTCCCCGCTCAGGACAAGCCTGTGTAAGAGACATGCCAAAATGTCTGGATCCCTACACTCTGACGCGAATAATTTAGGCAAAGGTACAGACAAAAACCGAAAAGGAAGGTCTTAATCCAAACATAAAAGGAAATTGATGAATATTTTAAATTTCAGTTACTTAAAAAAAAAACAACAAACCACGATGTTTTATAGTTAGTTGAGTCAAAAACACTGGGCAGTAGAAAGGGTGTGAACACTCTCATATGTTACACAAATTGGTACAAACTTCCGGGAGGGCATTCGGTATGGTACCAAAAAACTAAAAAATGTGCATCCTTTTGGCTCAGACATTTGGTTTCTAAGAATGTATGTGAAGAAAATAATCGCAAGTATATGGCAAGGGTTCATCTATGAAGCTGTTTAACTCGACACGGTTTTAAACAGGGAAAGCTAGAAACAAACTAAATGTACGCCAGCAGGAGAAAGGCTAAATAAAATCTGTGCGTCCGTGGCAGCCTCTGTAAGCTGACTAATGTGGAGAAACGGCCCCAAAACAGCGAAAAAAGGTTACAGAACAGCAAGTGCTCTGTGCTCCAGCTTCTGTTTCTAAAAAAGTATATGAAATTACATATATTAAAAAGAATGGAAAGATTTACACCAAAATGGTAACAGTAGTTATAGCCGATTGGCAGTTACTGGCGAAAAAAAATTTTTTTTTTTTTTTGGCTTGTATTTGCCAAGTTTTCTACAACAGGCATTCATGACTTCAGCAAGAAGAATAATACAACGGGAGTTGTTAACAAAGTAAAAGGGTACATAAAGTTCAGTTCTAGACAGCAGCCACAGGAAAGTAGGGAAGAGTTTGGGGAGCTGAGTGAGGGGCTTTGTGGGGGCTGGTGAGTCGCAAAGCCCACGGGTCACGGCCTCTGGGATTTCAGTTGCTGGCAGCTCTGGGCAGCGCTGCAGGCACTGCTGGTTTCTGCAGCAGGACATCTAGTAGCTTCTACTTATGTCTCTACATGTCCTAAATATGCTCTAGGTCAAAGAGTAAAACAAACAGTCCTTATCCTTAAGGAAGCTGACAGAAGATAGACTTAAAACACAACAAGAGGGGCGCCTGGGTGGCTCAGTCGTTAACCATCTGCCTTCAGCTGAGGTCCTGGGATCGAGCCCCACGTTGGGCTCCCTGCTTGGCAGGAAGCCTGCTTCTCCCTCTCCCATTCTCCCTGCTTGTGTTCCCTCTCTCGTTGTGTCACTTTCTGTCAAATAAATAAATAAAAGTCTTTAAAAACAAACAAACAAAAAACACAACAACAGATCATTCTGTAGTCAAGGTCCACACTTGTCTGGGAAAGTACAAAAGACCCATGAAAACGGCAGGTTTCTGTGATTACGGTGGACGGGAAACAGCAAGAGAGGTCTGTAAGCAGAGAATGTAGGTTTCTGAGTACAGCGGCAAAGCTAGAGTCTCAAAGGGTTGTCCAACATACCACCTGTGTTAGGATCTCCTGAGCTGCCGGTTAGAAAGGCAGACGCCAGCGCCCACCCACTCCAGCGGACCCACTGAACCAGAATCACAGGGAATAGGCTGGGCTATGTACTTGATTCTGACAGAAGAACTCCACTTGTAAACACAGCCAACAGACGTGGAATGGCTCATCCACACCTTAACAAAGGTGAGTTCAATGGTTCCCCTCCGAAGTTGCTGCTGAGCTGATCTGGAGAGGAAACAGGGACAAGGGCAGGAGGGCACAGCGTCTGGGTTGGGGGAGGAGAACGGCGGTGGACGCTGTGGTTTGGTCTCCATAATGAAAGGTGTCTGGCGATCCCACCCGCAAGGGAGGGCACCGTAAAGAGTGGGAGAGAACAGCAGAAGTCCTTTGCAGTTTACCTGGAGCTAGTGTGCCTCTCTGAGCCCGTGCGTGTGTGCACACTACCACCACCTGCCTCCCCTGCTTAATTCAGAATGATGATGCCCAAGAGGAGATTCTCAAGAACCTACGGAAGGACAACCGGCCCTGACAGCATTCCGCTGAACACCCCACGGCCTCACAGCAAGCAGGCCTGGTGCAGGTTCTCAGCAAGTGTCTGCCGAGTTAAAGATGGAGCTGATGAACGCCCCGTGAACGGGGTGGGGAATCCGCTGGAGGAATCAGGGCTGAGAGCAGCTGTGGGCAGGCAGGGGACGCAGGGGAAAGGTCTGCATGAGAGAAAAGCTGGGCAGTCCCTTTGCCTCTTGGTTTCATACCTCAAGAGGTCCTTATTGCGGCTTTGGGGACTGGTACAACTGAGCCACTGGGAAGTGACACCAAGTCTGAGACCAGCCAAGGGAACCAGAGATTTCCCAGGACAGTCAGTCCACCCAAGCCAGGAGATGGCCCTATTTATACCTCCAACAGTCCCCAAGCTCTCTTTCCACACTCGGTTACCAAGCTCCATCCCCAGGCCCCTACTCCAGGGATGGAGCCGACAGTGTCCTCCTCCGAGTACTGATTATGTGACAAGTCTGGGCTTGCTCCAGCTGGTGTGAGAGATGAGGCTCCGGGCAGAAGAAGGAGGCAGGGACAAGGGCCTCCCTGTCCTAACATCGGGCTGCAAGGGCCCTTCGGTCAGGCTGCAGACTCGATGACCTCCTCTTCCCCTCCCACCCTGGTAGTCACAGCTGGGACGAAGGGAGCTGGTGAGATGGGGTCAAGTATGGCATCTGGTGGAGGGACAGCAGGTCAGAAAGAACACTGGGCTCCAGAAGAAGGATCAGCCGGCTGGGGAAGGGAGCAGGCAGGGGAAGGGGGGCCCAGGTAATCCCTTCAGGAAGTGTGGTATTTTTAGTTAGACTTAGCCCAGGATGACCCTCCTAGCCGGTAACCTTCCAAGGGAAAGTGCTGGCCTAGCTCTGCTAGCTGGGGCCTCCCCAGCACGGGCCCTTCCTCCCCATTCATTCCCTCAGGCCCTGCTCCAGGGTTCAGGGAGGGAAGAGGGTGGAGCCAGTTGCTAAGTGACATGCCAGGCTTCCTAAACTGTATTGCCACTTGGGTCATGTAGGTCCCAGGTGGTCCCGGGCAGGGCTGAAGGAACCAAGGCTCCTCTGGGAGCCCTGTACCGGGCTCTGTGGTGACGCCCGGCCCTGCAGTTCTCTGTGATGATCCTGTCTGGTCGTTCCCCCGCCCCCAAACTGGGACCACCTCCAGTTCATCCCTGGAGTCCTAGGGCAGGCCCAGGGTCTGGCATGCAGCCGGTCTCAAGAACTGTTTGCCCAGTGAGAGAGCAGGCAGTTTAGGAAAAGCTGGGGGAGGGGGGAGCTGGAGAGCGGAGAGGCAGGATCTGAGTTGAGGGAGCAGATGGAGCGGTCTGGAAGAAATTCCCGTAAGCAAGAGAGTTAGTTAGGAAGAAAGGGGGTGGCAGACGGGGCATCCAGGAGGGAACAAACCAGTTCCTGAGGTGCACAGAGAGGAAACCATTGGAGGAAGAGGGGCTGGATGTCAGAAACCATGACCCAGTGAGGGCCTGGAAACTTCTTGGCGACTGGAGAGACGAAAGTGCGGCCAAGAAAAATAAACCTGCCTGGAGGCCGCTTGGGCAGTGGGTGTGGACAAGGGGGGCACACATAACCGCAGGGAACGTACATGTTTGCACACAATGGACACATTTACTGGGGTGAGCTTAGGGGGAGCAGGACCTGTATCTACACTGCCTTGTGCCTCCAGCCCAGGGCTCCCCATTGCATATGGCCAGGCAGGGTGAAAGGTAGCCTCCCAGGGCCAGGCACTGACCAACTCTTCCCCTGGCCCAACCATCCCTCCCCCAACCCCATCCCGTTTCATTCCCTCTTGGGAAGCTCCTGGGTTGTCTGATCTCAACTACAAACAGAACTCCGAAACCCTCAGGGTCTACCCTGGGATCTAACGTGCCACCCAACCAACAGCTCCTTTTCTGAGGCTGGCTGGGAGTCACAAGTACAGTTAAACACTGAGTATTTGGGAAATCACTGTACTTCTCCTTGTTTTAGATTCATATGAATTTGAAACAACAACGACCATTCCCCCTCCCCCACCCCCCCCACCCCCAGCCGCCGCGCTCCCAGCCAGTTCCCTTCCTGTAGTGAATATATTCCCACCTTCTTCATGTACTGATGTTTGTTTCTGGTGCACCAGAGTCCTGGCCTGATCGTGAATGGTTCCACCGCTACCAGCTCTAGGAGCAACCCTGATTGCATGTGTTTTCTGGAAGCCAAGTTCACAGAGAATTATGAGGTAAGAGACACATTCACAAACCTTCTCTCTACAATGTGGCTACTCACATCTGGGCTTCAGATATGGGGCTGGAGTGTTGATTCAGCGACTGGCTGTCTGTGCAAGCACAGGAGGACAACCTCACCACTCTAACCTCGGCGTTCCCATCTGGAAAGAGGACGTAACCTCCATCTCGCGGGATTGCTGTAAGGATCACAGACACCACTCTGCCCCATGCTTAAAAGGCAGGACTGTTGTAATTAGCAACCACGCCAAGTCAATAATGCTTATTACCACTATGCAATTAAGCGAATGAAAGGTTACTATCCTTTTCCCCCCCATCAAGTTGCTGTGATTTTGAAAACTTGGAAAACTCTTGCTGTCTGTCGTAAACTCCTGGTCTCTCCCTCACGGTGCAGGAAGACGGGGGATGGTTAAATGAGGTCACGTCTGACACGGACAGAGAGTGGGCTCCATGTATACCTGTTTCCCTGGGCAGCTGCAGAGCCAAGGGTCAGCACTTTCCTTGGGGCAGGAGAGGGAGGACAGTGGCTAATAAAACCAAAACTCTCCAGAGGTTGCTAGAAAGGTCTCTGGTATCTGGCCAGGTCCCCTGGCTACCTTGGGACCCCCAAGAGGTAGAGGAAGAGAGACAGGTCAACTCTGCTGCTGTGCTTTCCACAGGCCTGCTGGCAAGGAGGGTCCCCACGGGCTTGGCAGAGAGATGCCTGGAGGCCAAATGGCACAGCCCAACTTCTGACACCGGAGACTTGCTCTCACTGGGTGTCAGGCGCCACAAGCCCTTTACTCAGACGTGTGCCGCTCCATCGGGACAGGTGCCCAGAGTGTGGCAGAATCCTGGAGCCAGGAGTGACTTTAAAGTCAGTCAGCCTAGTCCCTTCATTTTATAGACCAAGAAACAGGCTCTGAGAGGTGAGGTGAACAGTCGCACACCGCACAGCTCTTGCCCCATGTGTGTGTGTGTGCGCGTGCGTGTGCGTGCGTGTGTGCGCACAGTGGGAGTGGGAAGCAAATTCTGCCCATCAAACCACTCCATTGCCAGTGGAAGCAGATTTATAACTACACACTGAAATGTCAGTTTGAGAGTGACCAATACACCAGTGGGAAAGCAGCAAGCAGAACTCACATCGGGGCAGGTGTGGAGGAGTTAGGAGTCTGCCCGCCGGCTCTCTAGTTCCCACTAGAGATGAATGGAATCTCAGGGCTGGGCCCTCCCGGGACACGGTGGCCTAACTGTGCACCCAGGTCTCTAGGAACACAGCTAATTCTGCATGGCTGGTTGGGGGCTCGGTAATGGAGACCCCCCACCTCCTATCCCACACAACACCCCTGCTGGTGGCAATTCAGCCTCTGTGTGCACTTGTAGAGACAAGGCGGTCACGGTACCAAGAGGAAGCCTTTTGCATTGTGAGACGGGGCGAATGGTGAGAAAGTTAATGATCTTCCAGTCACCCTTTACTGAGCACTAGCTACGTAGCAGGCAGAACAGAGAAACACAGAGGCTAAAGGTCCAGAGTTTGGAGTCAGACAGACCTGGGTTTGAACATCACCCATCATAAATGAGCACGGTGACTCTGGGTAAATGACTTCAGCTTTCTAGTCTCCTCTCCTCGGAAGTAGGGAGTGGAGACATCCTACTTCTCAGGGAGATTGGGGGGATTAAAGATATATGCGTACATATTAAATTAACTAATAGAGTCAAGAAGATTATATGTAATAAATCCACTACTGAACACTTCTGCTGTGGTCACCCTAGCACCCGGGCCCACCAGGCTCTTGTCTCCTCGCCTGAAGACACACACACATGCCAGCACCACACCTGCCACAGAGCAGACACTTACTATGGTCACTGAAATAGTTTTTGCCATTATTATTATTAACGCTATTCTTTTGACCCCAAATCCATTGGCTCTGTTCTCTGGAACAACAGAACAAGTCACAACCTCCTTCACGGGGCTGGTAGTTTTCTCCTCCCCGGACTGAAGATCACTTTTTCGTCTTCTATGGTTTCTCTCTCTGTGGGTTCTCTGCCATCGCGTTCATCATCTCCTCAACCAACCTAACCTACTGGTGGGAGTAGACCTCCCAGGTCTACTGGGAGAGACCTGAGTGAGGTCTGCCCAGTGCCAAGGTCCTCTGGGGTCCTGCTTTCCTCGATCTGAGCAGTGACCCCTCTGCTTCCACAGCAAAGACAGTAACAAGTTCGCCCAGGCTGTTGAAGCTGGAACTAGAAAAGAACCCCCCCAACCTTCCCCCTGGTTGTGGCTCTACTTTCTCTCAATCCCAGTGTTCACTCACAGTCCAGCTTACCTCGGGGAGCTGGGCCTAAATTACTGTCTTTTAGGTCTGTGTCTTAAGTGGGGTGAACCTGGAGTCAGAAGACAGGGGTCTTTCTCTATCATGATCCATGCTGTGTGACCCAGGACATGGCACTTAACCTCTCTGAGCACACCTGCCAAATTCAAATGCCTCTCCTCTTAGCGCCTCACAGAGCCACTGAGATGCTCCGGCGAGTTTATGTGCAAAATGCTATGGTCAGGTGTGACACACACAAATGCCTGACATCCCTGAAATCTGGAAGCCCATCTTTTTAAGGCTCACTCACTTCTTCATGTGGCTCAGCTCAAGACCCACAACCTCACAGCGCTCTGTTTGTGGATCAACAGAGGACTCGTCTGAGCACGTTCACTCTCCCAAGCCCAGCTCAGGCCTTGCATGCAGCTGTGCCTGACTCACTCTTCCCCCTTCCTCTCCTACAGCCCGTGAATCACCAGCCCTGTCAGGCCAGTGTCCTCCCTGGTTTCCTTCCCGAGCACTGCCTGGTCACAACCTCTATCCCTCAGGATGCAGAAGGCCAGCCCTCTTCCCACCAGGCCCCATGGGCTCTTCTCCCCTGACCCCGTAGCACGTGAGCATCCCATAGCACCTCTGAGTCACACACTGCCTCCCGTGCACATTCCCCGTGCACAGCGCTGCCCCTGCAAATCGACTGTCCGTTGCTGGAGGGCAGGCTCTCGAGGGCGATGCAGCACGGTATATGGAAAACACGGGCGCCTGGGGCACTGATTTGACTCTGATTTGACTGTGCTGGGGCATGGCTTGAACATCAGGGGGGTTTTAGCGCTCTCCCAGGGATTCTGATATATGGCCGGGGCTGAAAAGCACTGATCTGGAACCTGGTTGCCCAGCCTGGCTGGCTGCTCCGATTGTTTAATTAGGCCTCTGAGAGGGCCTGGCAGGAGGGTGCTCAGGGAGAACCCCAGGCCTGCCTGAGGCTGACCATCTGGACAGTCCTTTCAAGGCTTGGAGCCAGACTGGTCGTAAGGCAAAAAGTGGATAGCTCAGGGGACCCTGTGCCTGAGGAAACCCGGCTTCACTGTCCAGAGGATATGGCCTAAGCCCTTGCATGCAGAAGGGACAGGGGATAGCCAAAACAAGAGGCTTGGGAGCCAGACAGCTTGGACTAGCTATCTCACTCTCCTTATCAACAAGGAGGGCCCCTCCCCTCCTGACTCTACTTAGCCCGAAGCCTGGTCTCTCATGCCTGCATGGCCAACACCTAGACACCTCTTCTGTAGACACAGGACTCTTCCCCAGGGGCTGAGCCACAGACTTCTGGATAGAAAATGTGCAGCTCCAAGGCAAGGGGGACAGTGGGAGAGCAGAGGGAGGGAGGTCCTATTTCCTAAGAAAATCTCCCACCCCCTCCCCAGCTGCTCTGGGCAAGAAGAAAGGAAAAATCTGACTCATCAGTGCTGTGTGACTCACAGGCCGACAAAACTTACTTGCCAGACTGGCAGGGAGGAGAGCCTGCTGCTCCCACCACAACCGGGGGCCATGGGCAGGTAAAGCCCTTCCCTCCATCCCTGCTCACCACCAGCTCCAGGCCTGGGTGGCTGGCCTGGCAGGAGTGCCTTGCTCAGCTTGGTGCCCCGACAGCCATGCCCTCCCATGTTTGGTTTAGTGGCTTACTACCCCAAGGGGCAGGGCTGAGAAAAGTAGAGAACTCAGGTTTGGAACATCTCTGCGTTCCAAACAAAGTGACTTTGTTTTGTTTTTGTTTTTTAAGATTTTATTTATTTATTTAACAGAGAGAAAGAGAGAGCACAAGTAGGGGGAGCAGCAGGCAGAGGGAGAGGGAGAAGTAGGCTCCCTGCTGAGCACAGAGCCTGATGCGGGGCTTGATCCCAGCACCCCAGGATCATGGCCTGAGCTGAAGGCAGATACTTAATGTCTAAGCCACCCAGGCACCCTGAGAGGTGACTTTGGAATCAGAAGATCTGGTTCTGTTTCTACGCCCTCATAGATGGGAGCCTCTTGACCTCAGTTTCCACATTCATAAAATGGGAGCAACAAGTCTTGAAGGACTATGGAGGATTAAACAAGACATTATCTATAACCTCCTAGTACTGTGTGAGGCCAAAGTAGGAGCTCAAAAGTGGCCGTGACTACTACTAGGTGTTAAGCACCAGATTTAGGATTAGAAAAAGATTTTTTTTTTTTTTTTTACATCCTTTCTCTTAATCTTTACAACGACCTTGTATGGCAAATATTACTACTCTCATATCCAGAAGAGACACTGAGTTTCAGGGACCCTGGGGCCATGGCAAGGATCCAGAGAGTGGTTTCAGATCCTCGTTCCCAGCCCAGTGCTTGTCTCGGACCCCATTCCATGTACCGTCTCCCCTGGGTGCAACACACACACACAGCTGGCAGGCACAGAGGTGGCTCTGCCTCTGGCCCAGGTAGGAGGGCCTATAGCTGGCGACACTCCTGACCAGTTCTGCATCCAGAATGGCATTGCTACCAGTCCTGCCGCGCCTCCCACCCAGCCTGGCTTGACTTGAGCCCACATGGTGCGTCCGGAAATTCACTCACTGCCGCCTGTGTGCGTGTCAGCTTCCACCCCAGGCTGTGAGCTCCTCGAGGCAGCACCTGGTCCCGCCAGTGTTGGCACCCGAATGCCCGGCCCCTAGCCTAGAGCTGGAGAAGCAATGCAGTCGGGCTGCCAAAAGCCTCAGATTCCAGACCTGAGATGCGAGGCCACTTACTCGCAGGAGGACTCGGGCATGTTATTTACCTCTGAGAACCTCAGTCTTCTCCTCTGAAAAATGGGGATAATAACAGTCACTGCCTTACAGTTACGATGAGAACTATGGTAATAACTATGGTAATAAGCAGTTACAACTATGGTAATAACAATCCTGGCTAATATTTATTAAGTTCTTATGCCAGACACTGTTTCTAAGCTCTTCCAAGAATCAAATCGCCTCGCCTGAAGGTCACACAGCTAGGCTGGTTCTGAAGCCCCCACAAGCTACCACCTCTCCTGAACGTCAAGGGCCTGGTATGTCCTAAGTGCTCAGAACTTAGAAGCTAGGCTAGCGGATGCTCAGGAAGCATTTCTAAGATGAATCAATGAATGAACCGCTTTTGGTCTAATTTCATTTCCATGAGTCCTAATCTGTACACAGACTGAGTTATTTGAAGTTCTGTAAAGTATAAAGAACAAATTTAAGAAGAAGAAGAAGAACAACAACAACAACAACAACGAAAGCAGCAAGGTTTCCTCACCCCTCTACAGGAGGGTAACAGTATCCAGACTGCTGGAGCAAGAGCCAGTGATCCCAAGCCTGGAAGTTCCATGCCCCTCCCCTTTCCTCAGAGAAGGTTCCAGATGGGTGGCCCTAAGCCCCTCAGGAGAAGAGGGGGAGGAAATGGGCAACGGCGCTGTCTGTGCCTGGCCTTCTGGGGTGCCGCTGGGGGGTGGCTGTGTGGAAGGGCCTTGGAGCCATCCAGGTACCTCACCCACAGCTGTCAATGTTGGCAATGCCTGAGAGGCACTGGCTCGGGGGGCAGGAGGCTCATAGTAGCTGAGAAGCCTCTAGGAGCTGGCCCTGGTGTCTGTATGGGGAGCAGCGAGAGGCAGGGCCCCCATGTCCTCCCACACAGCACCACCTTCCATCCAGGCCACAAGGACAGGCCCCCAAACTAGACAAGGAGAGGATCTCCTCAGCCAGCTACAGGGGAGCTCTTTCCTAAGCAGCAAAACTCCTGTTTCAAAGAAAATAGGGAATGGCTTTCAGAGAAGCCCACTTACCATGTGAGGCCAATAAAGTGGATCTGTTGTGGGCGATAGGGGTAACCCCCACATGCCCTCCCCTCCCGGCACCTCCCTGCCAGATCCATCACACCCCCGGCTCCCAGCTGCACTGCCCCCAGGCCTCTGAGGGACAGGTGCCCTTCACCTCCAGGGCAGCTCTCTCCATGCGGCTAGGAAGGTTGCGTAGCTCAGCGCCTTGACCTGGGACAGCCCCTCACCTGGGCCCCTGTCTGTGAAACCAGCAGACTGGACTAAGGGATTTAGGACGCCTTCTAGCCCTCAGACTCAATTCAGATCCGCCCTGTGGAAAGGCCAGTGTGGGACTCCTGAGGGGCACAAAGACAGCTAAGGCAAGACTCCTGCCCTCCAGAACCTCACAGCCCCTGCAGAGGACAGCAAGGCAAACCACACATGTGATAAAGCACATGAGCGCACACACACACACACACACACACACACACACACACGTGTACGTATGAGACACACACACACACACACACACACGTGTACGTATGAGAGACCTGCAGGATTCTTTGTACAAAATGCTGCCAGAGTTGGAGGGGAGACTCTGACAAACCCATGGGGAACCCACGGGAACCACTCGGTCTCTCCCAGTCATGTACCAGTGCGAGGCATGGTGGACACGCAGATGAGCCTTGGCAAGTTCCTGACTAGATGGGCTCAAATGTGGCACAGCGGTCCAGTTGGTTTTGTGACACATTATGTTTGTGCTCACTATTTTGAAAACACTTGAATGCGAATTTAGGAAGCGCTTGTAACCTGTCACTCTGTAGCACATTAAAAAAAAATAAACAAATGCATAATAAATAAGTGATAAATGCAAATTCTGTTCAAAGAACCACCCCCACCCACACCCAGCACCAAGCAGGGAAACTGCTGCGCGACGAGCAGAGGTTGGGAGCGAACACCCCAACCAATGGGGCCTCTTGTGTATCTGCCAAAGGGGTGGGCGGGAGCCGGGCTACATCCTCCCCGCCGCTTCCAGTTCTGACCATGTGCGACAAGGACTCTGGAAATAAGCAAGCTCCAGCTGGCTGAGGGCAGGCCTGGGGCAAGCCTCACCCTCACTGCCACATTTCTGACTTCCCACCTCCGCCCTCTGCAGATGGCGAACTGCCCCACTTTGACCTCTGCTGCTGCTACCGGAGGTACTTGCCAGCTCCGGGCCTCAGTTTCCCTCTGGGATAATGGCGGTGGCAGGGGATGTGAAGCGTCCCGGATGGAGGGTCCAGATTCAAGAGGACCACCAGACACGGAACCTCCAGGCTGTCTGTGGAGTCTTCAGTCCTGGTTCTCTCTCTCTCTCCCGCCCCTGATGCTGATGGGTTTGGCCCGGAAGCGGCCCTCCCTGGCCTGCACCCAAGCACACAGGACCCTGCCACCCCACCCCCAAGGTAACCCAATTCTTCCCGGTCAAATGACAGCTGGAGGTGGGAGGGAGGGAGCCCAAGGTGAGAAGGACAACGATGACTGGCTCACGGGGTGGTGAGGCCCAGACGAAAGGGTCACGGCCCAGATCCATTTCAACACAATTCCTGAGCACCCACTGTGTTCAAGATCCTGCTCCAAATTCAAGGAAGCTGAGGAAATGAGGAGGACACTGTAATTACCTCAAGCACGTCTCAAGGTTTAAACAGCACCTCCTCAGAGAGGCCCTCCCTGATAATCTAATGGAAGTGGGCTTCCCTGTGTCCCATCGCAGCCTCCTCTCTCCTCTGTGGTGTCTATCCCAGTTCTGCCACAGTTTGTCTACTCATCGCCCCGTCTCCCTGGTAGTATGTCAGCTGCTCAAAGGCAGCGCCCTTGTCTCTCCCCCACAGTGGCACCCAGCGCCTCACACACAGTAGGCCCCTCTGTTAGGTGAGTGAAGGAATGCATAAACGATGAAGGACTAGACCACCAGACACGCAGGGAAGGACAGAAACGACGACTCAGCAGTCTGTGGGGACGCAGAGGAGGGAACAGGCACATCTCTAAGGCTCCGTGGAGGAGATCCAACAAACACCGTGAGTGTGGCCTGCAAAGAGGGTGAGGAAAGAGGAGTCCCAGGTGGAATCAGAGAAGCCTCACAGATCTGGAGCCATGGGGCAGCAAGACGGGCTGGGGCCCAGGGAATCCCTTGGACCCTGATGGGAGTCCCGCTCCCCGCCCCACCGGCCTCTGAGCCATCACGGGTGTCCACTCTTGATTGACAAAGCCAGACCGCCATGAACGTCTGACAGCTCTGTGGTGTGGTAAGCAGGGGTCACTTCTAAAGTAAACACAGTCTGTGGCACCCGTCGGACTACCTGCCTTCTTCTTTTTTAGTTTCCTTCTCCCCTGGCTGACTGGCTCTGGTTCTGAACATCTGTGCCACCACTAGGTGCCATCCCCCACTAGGGGACTGGAGAGCGACTCCTGACCTTGTCATGACAGAGACGTTTTATTATCCCTCCTCCCATTCCAGGTCTCAAAAGAACTTCTAACGACATTTAGATTATATATATATTTTAAAAGGAAAAGCTAAGACATATCTGTCAATTGAAAAGACTGGTCAGTGTATAAAAACCAGAGGTCCACAGCGAGCTGACAGAATGCCAGAGAAGGTATTCTGCTCAACCTGGAAGGTGATGATGTCTCTGTGACTTGGTTTCTCAAGGCCAAGGGATGCGGCAAGAGCAAAGGTAAGAAATACAGCCAGAGGGAGGAAGAACGAGTGGGAAAACCCAGAGTTCCCCAATCCGTGGATCCAGGTGAGATTTCCTACACTGTACAGTCCTCCTCCCCTCAAGGGAACAGTGGTGGGGGGGGGGGCACCATCCTGGCCAACTGAGGCTTTCCATACAGTGTTTTAAATGCTGACTTGGTGGCGGTGGTGGGGAAGGGGGTGGCTGTCAAGGAGGACTAGGAGCTTAACACCACTTCTGCTCTGGGCAGAAGTCTAGGTCTAGAAAACCTGCCAGGGGTCAGATGGTGGCCCTTAGACCTAGAGGCTGTGTGCTTCCCAGGAAAACCTGCAGCTAGAAATGAGCCCAAATTTATACAGACAGGATTAGCATCTGCAAAGGGAAAGTCTAGGGGAATGTACACGGGTCTTTCCACTGGAGGGGTGGGGTGATGGGTGTTTTACTTGCAAGGGTATGCACCTGTGTGTCCAGCATTCTCGCTGAGCACCCCTGCCATAGACATCTTTGCAGTGTTTTTGCCACAAACATTTTCACGCCGTAACTAACCGGCTGTGAGGCCATTTGGCCGTACAAGGTTAAATAATGAAAAATAAAAGACGGGCATTAAAAAAGAAATAACGAAACACGAAAAAAAAATTAATAAAAATTGCCATCAGGCAATTTTGCTGTAAAAGATAAAGTCCTGAAAAGTTTTAAAAAGGGACATTCGTTTAAAAGGACATCACAGAACACAAAAAATCGAGTAACAAAATTAAAAAGACTATACTGTGAAATACAAAATATTTTCATACATTTAAAATGTGTGTAGAGGCGCCTGGGGGGCTCAGTCCATTAGGCATCTGCCTTCAGCTCAGGTCATGATCCCTGGGATGGAGCCCTGCACAGGGCTCGCTGCTCAGCAGGGAGCCTGCTTCTCCCTCTCCCTTTGCCTGCGGCTCTGCCTATTTGTGCTCTTTATCTCTCTATCAAAAAAATAAAATCTTCTTTAAAAAAAAGTGTGTAGATTCATGGCAATACTATGCAAATAACTAATTTCATATTATGGATTAAACCTAAGCACTTGTCTTCAAAGTCCTTTGTTCATAATATTATGCTTTTTTTTTTTTAAAGATTTTATTTATTTATTTGACAGAAATCACAAGTAGACAGAGAGGCAGGCAGAGAGAGGAGGGAAGCAGGCTCCCTGCTGAGCAGAGAGCCCGATGTGGTGCTCCATCCCAGGACCCTGGGATCATGACCCGAGCTGAAGGCAGAGGCTTAACCCACTGAGCCACCCAGGCGCCCCTATGCTTTTTTTTTTTTTTTTAACTGAAGTTTCTTCCTTCATTAAGAGAGGTATCAAGGTCCAAATATAGTTGACCCTTGAACAACACGGGTTTGAATTGCACAGGTCCACTCATACGCAGGGTTTATATGTGTGTGTGTGTGGTGCAGTACTGTAAATGGATTTTCTCTTTCTTATGATCTTCTTTTTTTTTTTTTTTTAAATATTTTATTTATTTGACAGAGAGAAATCACAACTAGGCAGAGAGGCAGGCAGAGAGAGAGGAGGAAGCAGGCTCCCTGCGGAGCAGAGAGCCCGATGCGGGGCTTGATCCCAGGACCCTGGGATCATGACCTGAGCTGAAGGCAGAGGCTTAATCCACTGAGCCACCCAGGCGCCCCATGATCTTCTTTTTTTAAGTTCTTCTTCTTCTTTTTTTTTTTTAACAAAGATTTTTTTTTATTTGAGAGAGAGAGAGACAGAGAGAGAGCAGGAGCTGGGCAGAGAGGCAGAGGGAGAGGGAGAGGCAGACTTCCCACTGAGCAGGGAGCCTGATGCGGGGCTCGACCCAGGACCCCAGGATCATGACCTGAGCCGAAGGCAGATGCTTAACTGAGCCACCCAGCTGTCCTTAAGTTCTGATTTTAATTCCAGTTAGTTAACACAGAGTGTGACATCGTTTCAGGTGTGCAACATAATGATTCAACACTTCCACATATCACACTGTGCTCTTTCTTACGACTTTAACGTTGTCTTTCCTCTAACTTATTTTATCACAAGAACACAGTATATAATACATATAATAGAGAAAATGTGTTAATCGACTATGTTTTCAGTAAAGCTTCTGGTGAACAGCAGTTATGATCAGTAGCTTTTGGGGAGTCAAGAGTTATGTGTGGATTACTGACTATGCAGGGGGTCAGCACCCCAAACTCCCACGTTGTTCCAGGGTCAACTGTACTAGGGTGCATATTTATAACAGAGCTTTGTATTGTGTTGTGAAAGCCTTCCACACCATTGTTTGTTCTTGGCAGACTGTCCCACGTCTGCTGATAGATGTTCCAAAGTTCTACAGGAAATGTGGAAGAAACACAAAGGCTGTAATGCTAACACGTTTGTAACCGAGCTTGGGTCACTGTAACTGCTGTGCTCCCGTTTCCTGGGTTGGCTGGTGTGCAGTCTGGCTCTACACTCTGGACCACACTTCCGGCGAGGTTTATCACTGAACTGTCCCGCAGGTCTGTATACGGAGCTGTCATCATCCACTATTTTAAGACCCACCTCATCTACTCGTGACCACATAGGCCACTAGGAGGGCCAGCTGAGGTTTACGTGATATAAAAATGAGACTTTTATCAACGGAGAAATGAAACCAAACTGACAACTAGCTTCGACAGATTAACTCTGCTGAAGGCAGCTGATTCATCAATGAAGAAAGGAGACTGTCAACAAGTTATTTTATTTTTTTATGGCAAAACTGCCTTATAGTCAATTAATTACGTGATGAGAATGTTTGCTCTGAAAAATGCTGAAAAAAAAAGAGGTCTATGGCAAAACTATCTAGAACCATGTATCTGTGTATGTACTGACTTAAAACAAAATTGTGTGTGTGCATGTGTGTGTGTTCCTTAAATGTGGTTTGGTAGAAAACTTTATGAACCTTATGGAGAAAGGCAATAAAAAATCCTTGTCATGACAAGGCTGAGCCAGGACTGTGGGTGTCTTCTACCCACAAGGCACCTCTAGAGAGAGACTCTAGCCATCCTGGATCCAATAAAGCTCCCAGGTAAGCCACTCTGAAGGAGTTGTACCGCAAATAAGCTGAAAGGGCAGGGCTGGGCCTTACCCATCTCAGGAGCCCCAGGGCTCCAGCCAGTGCCTGGTACACAACAGGTGTGCAATAAAGGCTGAGACACCGACCAGGGAATGGATTATATGGGGGAATGGATCACATTCCCAGGTGTCCTTGGAAGGGGAGAGGGTGAGAATGGGAAAGGGAGGCAATGGAAGGAACCTGCCAGGCAGAAAACAGCAGACTTCCTCCTGGAGCCGTCCTCAGGCCCTTGTTTCAGAGGAAGGCAAGCAGCTGGGTGGCCCAGAAAGGTTGTAGCTGGCCCTGCCTGCACGGTTTCCCAGAGAAGAAGGCTGCAGGCCCGCCTGCCCCGGGACAGCTGAGCCATGGCCCAGCCTGTACCACCTGCCCTCCCTGAGACCAGTCTGACCAGGGCTTAAGATCTGTGTCGAGCAGGAGCTGAGTCAGGCTTGGGGAGGGAGAGGGGGGACTGGCAGGGGGCAGGGAAGACAGGTCAGGCCTCATTCTCTCAGGTGTGCTCCACCAGAGAGGCCAGGCAGAAGCAGTCTCCTCATCCTCCACCCCTCCTCCCAGGGCTTGAGAGAAAGGCAAGTTCCCATGACGCCAAAACCCAGGAGAAGGCAAGGTCCTGGGAAGGCTCCCTTGCAGACAGGAGACAGCTCATAAATGTGTTAGGAGGAGACCACCTGTTTCCCCCCAAACTCCCCACCCCCGCCCCTGCCATGGATCCAGGCAGCCAGGCTCTGACTAGGATGGGGGCAGCGCAGGCGGCCAAGCAGGGGCAGCAGGGTGATCTGTTTTCAGCATAGTCACCAAACAGACAGGGAGGGAGCCCCGTGTGCTCAGCTCCTGCTGCTGGAAAAGGCATCCTCTCAGTTTCAGCTCAGTCGGAAGTCAAGAACTGTTGGGGCTGGCAGCCTAGCTGAGGATGCGAGTGAGCATCTCGTCGCCGTGGCGACCCAGGGCAGCATCAGCTGGGAGCCAGGCCCAAGGACAGGAGCAGAGCCCTCCCTGCTCTAGCACTGGCCTTGACCTTTCCAGCGGGGAAAGCTGATGCAAAACAGTCTACTGTCTTCCCTGGACCTGACCATGGCCCATGTAGACTGCAAAGATGCATACGATGCTGTCCCATCCTTGGGAGGACCCAGGACATGCCCAGAAGAAGAGGAGCAAGTCAGAAAGTGATGAAGGCCACAAGAGGCATGAACAAGGACTCACAGGGCTTTAAAGGAGAAAGCGCTCACCTTGACAGGAAACATAAAGAGGGAAAAGACTCATAAAAGCTTCTGGGGAGGGGCACCTGGGTGGCTCAGTGGGTTAAGCCTCTGCCTTCGGCTCAGGTCATGATCTCAGGGTCCTGGGATCGAGCCCCACATCAGGCTCTCTGCTCAACAGGGAGCCTGTTTCCCCCTTTCTCTTCCTGCCTCTCTGCCGACTTGTGATCACTCTCTCTCTCTATCCAATAAACAAATAAAATCTTAAAAAAAAAAAACAAAAAGCTCTGGAGAAAAGACAGCATTAGACAAAGAGGCAAACACATATCCTCCTGTGGACAACTCCGGCCCCACAAACGGAGAGCACCTTGGTTTGGGATGCTCCCTCAGGCTAGCTGCCTTCCCTGACCTGGTCAGTCCCCTGCTACCTTGCTCCCCAACCCTCAGTGTCCCACTTGGCTGTCCCAACCCACCTCCTGCCTGCCATCGCTGACAACCCAGCCACCACTGTCACAATGCCCCTTCTGGCCTTGTCCCCACCTCAGCTCAGCTTTTCTGTCCTGGACCCTTCTGGATACTACCTTATGGTGGCAAATCCTCACCAAAATCCCATCACATTCCCCACCCGGGTGCCTGGAAACCATAAGGCAGTCTGCTTCACACCTAGGAATAGTCCACAATGGTTTCCAGGGTCCCCGGAAGCCAGCTTCTTGGAACACCAGAATGCTGGGTGTGCAGAAAGGGCCAAAAAGGGTCAGGTTCTGGACCTGGTGCCGAATTAGCCCCAGGAGCCAGCTGAAGGCTGTGGCCCAGAGACTGGCCCCAGGATCCACAGCATCGCATCATCAAGGCTCCCTATCCAACTGCCTTCTTGTCATTTTTTATGTGGTTTAAAAGGTGACAGATGCTAAGTGGGGAGAAAAGTACATAACAGAAACATAAAAAGAGGGGCACCTGGGTGGTTCAGTTGTTAAGCGTCTGCTTTCAGCTCGGGTCATGATCCCAGGGTCCTGGGATCGAGCTCCACATCGGGCTCCCTTCTCAGCAGGAAGCCTGCTTCTCCTTCTCCCACTCCCCCTGCTTGTGCTCCCTCTCTAGCTGTGTCTCCCTCTCTGTCAAATAAATAGATAAAATCTTAAAAGAAACAGAAAAAGAAACACAAAAGAAAGATTTAAGTCTCCCAAAACCTGGCTATAACATGTCAGGAGATTTTCGTTATTTTTCTCAATGCACACACACACTGCTGGGACCACAGACAGTATACAATCCACACCGCCACCATTAGTGTGTCTCTAATCTTATTTTTATTTTCATCAGATGCCAGCTGCCATTCCAGTGGTTTGCAACCCTTTCTGCTCATCAGATTTACCTATGGAAATTCCATGAAAATGCAGATGTCCTGGTTCCACCACTGGAGATCAACTCAGGAAATAGAGGAAATCCAGAATAAACAAGACACTTCAAAACACTCCATTGATTTTGTTTCATGTAGAAACATTCAACAGAGGCGCCCAGGGGGCTCAGTTGTTAAGCATCTGCCTTTGGCTCAGGTCATGATCCCAGGGTCCTAGGATCGAGCCCCACATCGGGGGTCCCCGCTCAGCGGGAAGCCTGCTTCTCCCTCTCCCACTCCCCCTGCTTGTGTTCCCTCTCTCTCCCTCTGTGTCTCTCACTGTCAAATAAATAAAATCTTTAAAAAAAAAAAAAAGAAATGTTCAATAAATATTCATTGAGCACTCACTATTTGCTGGGCACTGTACAGGATACATTTCTTTCTAACAGAAAGCTGCATCATTCATTCATTCATTCATTCATTCATTCATTCAAGAAACATGAGTGGAGCTTCTCCTATGCACAGACCCCAACATGGGGAACTGGGACACAAAGTCAATGAGACAGGTCTCAAAGTAAGAGCTACTGAGAGAGAGATGTAAGGAGATAAGAGAAACCAATGCACAAACGTAAGGGCCGCACTCTACAGAGGATCATGGGGACACAGGAGATGGGTCTCACCCAGCAGGTAAGACCTGTGGCAGGTCCTAAAGTCTGCTCTGAATCGAAAGCATGAGCAGGGCTGAGCCAGGTGGAGGAAACAATATTAGCAAGACATCAGAGGTGAGCAGGGTCTGGAAACCACAAACAGGGCCATCAGAATGCACCATGCAAGGTGGGAAGGAGGGAGGTCACAGACAGCCATTAGGCCAGTGAGACAGTGTGGATATTGGTCCCTGAGAGAAGACAGGCCCGTGAAAATGTGGAGCAGAAGTTGTGACAGCTCTTTCTGGAACATGTGCATAGGGTGGGTCTAGGAGGCCTAGACTGAGGCAGGAGGGCCACCTAGGAGGGTGCTATGTTAGCACAGGGGAGAAAATAAGGACCTGCACTTGGGCTTTGTTGAGTGTCTCTCATGTAGCAGGCAGTTTTAGTGGGGATGGAGAGGAGAGGGGCAGATTTGAGAGGTACTTGAGTTATACACATTTAGATTATTTCTATTTTTTCATACTAGGATGAAAGTCTGCATACATACAGCTTTGCACACACTTCGACTCATTTCCCTATGATGAAGTCCTCGTGGTAGAATTTCTAGGTCAAAGGTAGGGATAATTTTAAGGTTCTTGGTGCCTATTGCCAAACTGCTTTCCAGAAAGACCGTATCAATTTTCACTTCCTCCAGCAGTGCACATTAGTGCTTGTTAGACCCTCTCTGGCCCCCAAAAAGAAAGGCAGCTCCCATGCACCCCATTGCTAAGGACTAAATCTTCTGCATGGCCCAAACAAAATGACTATGTCCAGGAACAGGCTTTAAGACTGCACAAACAGGGCATCAGGCTGATGGCTATGTTGCTCTGGAGCTGGGCTAGGCCGGGCAAGAGGCACTCTCTCCCTGCTCCAACCTAACTTTCTGCTGTTGCCACTAACTTTCTCAGCAGAGATCATGTTATTCCCCTGCTCTCAAGAACCTCCCATAGCTCCTCACTGCCTACAAAATAAAAGTCAATCTCCTTAGTGTGGAAATCAAGGTTTCCAAAATTGGATCCACAGTATACATTTCTGTGTACTGATTTATTCATTCAACAAATGCCTGAGTACCTGCTGTTTATCAGGCACTCTCCGAAAAGTCCTTGCTCTCATGGAGCTTACACTCCAGTGGGAGAGACAAACGATGCACAAGTCAGTAAAGATATATCAAGTGCTTCTTTATTTATTTGAGAGAGCGCAAGCGAGCAAGTGCTCTCAAGTGGGGAAAGGGCAGAAGGAGAGAGAGAATCCTGAAGCAGATCTGCTGAGCATGGAGCCCACCATGGGACTTGATCCCAGGACACAAGACCATGACCTGAGTTGAAATCAAGAGCCCCTCCTCCACCGACTGAGTCATCCACGTGCCCCTATACCAAGTATTTCTATGTGTTATACTAAGTAAAGCAAGAAAATAAAGTGCCGAGGAACACACAATGGTAGGAAGGGTGGCCAGAGAAGGCGGGTGCCAGGAGGCAGGTGCAGAGGCCAGGATGGAGTGAGGGGTGAGCCATGTAGATCTCTCCCAGCATACTCCAGGCCTTTGCTCTCGGTCTCCTCTCCTGAAGACTCCCCTCTCGCTGAAGGGGGAAACCCCTCTGTGCCCAGCTCGAATGCCACCTCTTCTGTAAAGCCCTCTTGACTCCACAAACCAAACCTGCTCCCAGCATTCCACTTCTATCTCCCAGGCTGCACAGCGGCATCTCGAGGCCACGGTGGCCTCTTAGCTCTTTACCTGCTGTGCCTCACATGCCAGAGCGAGGAGTCTCTGTGCTGGTGCTTAGAGATGGTCTGGTCTCCACACCCGCCCCGTCCAGACCACACGGAGCTGCGCAAAGGCAGGAACTGCCTCACGTGGCTTCGGGTGCCCGTCTGTACAGCCCAGAGCCTGCTGGACAGATGTTTGCCAGAGAGGGCGCAGTTACCAAAGAGAGCAGGCACGTTACTGGCAGAGAAACATTCTTCTCTCAGTGCATGCAAATGAAAATAGTCTCACCTTTGTGGTGAGATTTTGAGTTGCCTACCCAAACCCATTCTCTCCTCCACCCTGGCGAGTGGCAGCCAGCCGGACTACGTTTCCCAGCCTCCCTTGCAGTCAGGATGGCCATGTGATTATATTCCTGCC
Organism: Meles meles; assembly: GCF_922984935.1. Classification (NCBI taxonomy): domain Eukaryota; kingdom Metazoa; phylum Chordata; class Mammalia; order Carnivora; family Mustelidae; genus Meles; species Meles meles. The sequence goes on along the minus strand of NC_060078.1, from coordinate 57,078,235 downwards.
AACAGAATGTGAGCTGTAGCGACAGACGTCAACCTGTAGAGGACCTGGGCCCAAGGACGGTAGGCATGCCTCCTCCACCTTCTCTTTTCCCTTCCACTGGTCGGAGCTCACGTGCCCCGGCAACCCAGCTTCAACTCCGCAGATGATGTTCTATGATGGCGGACAAGCCAAAAGGACTGGGCCCCAGAATGACCACAAGCTGCAGAGCTGCCCCTCACCTAGCCTGTTCAGGTCAGGGATGTCAGGGCCATCACATGAGCCAGAAAAATCAATTTCTCATTCTTTAAGCCACTGTCTCATTAGGTCCCTTGTCACAGCAATACACAGTCTTACTTTAATGAATGCACTCCCGCACAGCAATGGGACATAAGTCTGTGTCAACCTCAAACACTTTTCTCAGTGCTGACCAGGGAATGGAGAGTTCTGAACCCCAGCCAGCCCACTAAGACCCAGCAGCATCAGGAGAAGAGGTGAGATGAAGCCATTGTAAAATCAGGACAAAAGTTCCATAAGGAACGTGTAAGAACCCACAAACGGGTAGAAGAGCACTGTGATGAGAGCAGGAAAAGGCAGCAGCAGAGTCCATGAAAGGGACATGAAAGACAAAACTAGTCCCGAAGGTTTGAAAGCCTGACTCCTCAGGCTCCCTGCTTCTCCCTTTCCCTTTGCCCTTCCCTCTGCTGTGCTCTCCCTGTCTCTGCAGCAAATAAACAAATAAAATCTTTAAAAAAAAAAAAAAAAAGACTGACTCCTGTGGGTAAAAAGTGGTTTAAGGGATAGAAACCCAAGTGCACTCATGTTTGTTCTAGCCCCTCTAGGTTCCTCACACTCATCCTGTTGACTGTCGGGCATAAGAGGAGAATGAATGAGAGAAATGGGGAAGGACCTGGCTCAGGCGGCCCGGGGGGGCGGTCATCTCACCAACACCACCTCCCATGAAGGAACCAAGGAACCAGGGAAGCTGTGTCTTCGTCAACCTCGAGGGCCGCCACAGATCAACAGTCCTGCCAAAATTCTGAGGCTGCTTCACCCAGCACCACCTAGACTTTATTCCTCTTCTGGACACCCACCAAGTCACAACCGACCAGAAGGTATAGCCACCACCTTCCTCCAGCCCCCCAGGTTCCTGGAATTGTCTCCCCAGCCATCCCAGCTCTGCCGGGCCTGACAAGCCCCTGACAGCTCGACTTCACTTTCTACAACCAATGCCAGTGAAGAAACAGTGAAGAAGACAGAGACCCAGTGGAGGGCCAGCACAGACCAGGGGGAGGAGCTCCGGCTCTGAGCCACGCAGAACAAGATTCAAATGCTGACCCTGCCCGTGAAGCTGCCCTGGGATTCTAAGCAAACCTTGGTTCTCAAATCTGCAGACAATGCCAGCTCCCAGGGCTGCTGCAAGCAGAAATGACAGGATGCACGCATTAGGTACTCCACAAACGCCAATTTCCTTCTATTACCCCGGACATCCTCCTTGCTGTCTGGCCACGATGCATAAAATTCCTACTGTTGGATTTGTCCTTCAGGATTAAGGCACTGTTGTGAAATGTCCCCGTGCAGTGACATGTTCCCCACTGCAAGGGCCAATTACATGTTTTGGGCAGGCCAGCCGGCAGGCATCCTGAGTGTCTGGTTGGGGCTCTGATGTCATAGCTCCCAGGTGCAGGCAGGCATCGCTCTAAAGTGTCAGGTACAGTTGCGGAGCCCTGAAGGAGAAAATGTTTTAGAGAAAGATGACGTGTCAAGGACGCTAAAGATTCAGAGCTGGGAATCTCCAGGTGAGCAGAGCTGGAAGGCAGAACAGCTCAGGGGGATCTCGCAAGAAGAAAAACAGGAAAGGCAGGAAACAGAGGACAGGGAGGTGAAAGTCTTCCAAAAGGAGAATTAGGAAGGAGTCACCGGGGTGGCCCCAGCCCCTGCCCCCCCCCCCAGATCCCTCCTCCGCCGAGCTGCTCTCTCCTGTTCCTGGCACCATATGGCTCCTGCATGTCCATCCCCACCCTCACCCCACCAACCAGGTATGCCTTCAAGAGGAAGGGAGCCAGAAGCTTTGACCTTGCTATTAGGAAAGTGCTTGCAGAATCCTGCTGTAAAACATGCTTGAGGTCAGAAGAGAGGCAGAAGGCACCGAAGCAGTGAGGGACAAGATTGAGTATCTCTGGGGCTGTGTTTCCTGCCACACATCTGGGATGACTCGGGCCAGGCCCACACACCTCTCTTTGACCTTCACCAAACTGTAAGAAGGGTCACCAGTGCTCACCGCTGACTCAGATCCCAGGAACAGAAACAGGAAAGCTCCACAAAGGGGCAGCAGACCTGCTCCTGCAGAACTAGTGGGTGGGGGACGCAGAGGAGGCCCGGCTGGCCTCACCTAAGCTCACTGAACACAGATGTCCCTCACAGGCCACCGTGACAGGCAGCAAGGCAGCACCTAGAAATGTGCTCCGTAGAAGGCCAGGCCTACTCAAGGAAGGACTGTCTCCTTGTGAGCACCATCAGAAGTTAGGTTTGCTCAAGAAAATTCAGCCTGAGCCCCTGTGGGTACTGAGTGGAGCGACCCCACACTGCGTTAGCAGCCAGACCCCATCACCTTTCCGGCTCTCCCAGCGCTCATGTCCTGCCATGTGCTCTGACATTGACAGGGGCATCCCATCAATGTCCTCCAGGGCTCAATGCCAGACAGCAATCCGACCTGCTCTGACCGCTGACAGCCTGCTGCAGTTTACAAAAAGGGCTCCCACCCACATCGACTCACTTGATGTTGTGACGGGGCTCTAGAACCCTGCGGCACCCCACTGCACCCCGGAGCCAGCCGTGTGGCCACGGGAAGTCAGTGAGGCAAAGCAAAGTCAAAGGACAATCAGCGTGGTTTTGCAAACCTCTGTAGCCCCAAGTAGCCCAGAGGAAGCACACGCACCCCATCCTGAAACCCATCTGAGCGCCAGTCTCCAGGCCAGGCTCCCGAGACCTGGTCGGGTAGTTTATGCAGCCCAATCCAAAGAGGGCCGGGCAATGCTGCTGCCCAGCTCCTCATGGAGGAGAGCTGGATCCAGCCCTGTTGCTGGGATGCAAAAGTTCTGGGCCAGGATGGTCCAGGAAACGTGGCTGCTGCTGCCAGTGCTCGGCTGAGGGTGGGCCTCACAGCTCGGCTGAGAAAAAGCCCTCACCAGGCCAGGGCAAGGGAGCTCCGACTTCTGCAGCCCCCACCGGATCCCACTGGGGCCAGGGGGTCCTGCAGTAGAAGCTGGGCTCTCCAAAGGCAGCCCCTTCTAATTTCAGACTGCTCTTCTTTAGGAAGAGAAATCGCCCTTACAGGGAACAGAAAAACCAGCTCCCTGGAACTTTTGCCCACGAGTGCCAGCTCTATGTTCTGAATTACATGACAAAAGCTCCAGGCAACACCGCGTGGTAGTTAAAATCTCTCCACAGTTATGAGTTTGGAAGCCAGAGGGACCCATTCCAAATCCCAGGTAGGTGGTCCTAGGTGGATTATCTGATCTAAACCCCAGTTCCCTCCTTTATTAAGTAGAGATGCTAACATTCTCCCCCTTTGGATTATCATGCGGGCTAAATGAGATCATGTATGTGAAGTCCCCCAGCGCACACTTGGCACATAGCAGAAGCTCAGTAAACGGTAATAATATCATGACCACGGCTCTTTGGGGATTTAAAGACCACCTTCCTGATCTTCTTATGCTCTGTGTTCTCTTATTTTTTTTTAAAGATTTTATTTATTTATTTGACAGAGATCACAAGTAGGCAGAGAGGCAGGCAGAGAGAGAGAGGAGGAAGCAGGCTCCCTGCTGAGCAGAGAGCCCGTCTTGGGGCTCGATCCCAGGACCCTGAGATCATGACCTGAGCTGAAGACAGAGGCTTTAACCCACTGAGCCACCCAGGCGCCCCTGCTCTGTGTTTTCTTGCTAAGGAGTCTCATTCCTCAAGACAAGATTTCAAGTTCCCCAAACACCCCTTAGCTGCTCTGTCATTAGGCCGCTGTGGCACAATGGCAGGCCCTGTGCAACAGGACAGAAAACCTGGATTAGAATCCAGAACTGGAACTCTCCAGGACTAGCCCTCGACACTACGTATCACCTTCATCTGGCCTACTGCAGGCAGCAAGTGGTGAGGTCACTGGGTAGGCCACCCAGGGCCCTAAGAGGGTTTGGTTCAACTAAGACAAGACAGGCAGGACACGCCCAAATAGTGCAAACCGTTGAGTGCCCTCTAGTAAATACCAAGAGGACCGCAGGACACAGGAAGACAGGATACTACAGTCCCCTGTGGACGACCTTGTTTCTCAGCCTTTTTAAGCACACTCTCCCTTCTGATAAATACCCAGACTTCATATATACAGCCCTACCCAAAACTGTGCCATCGCCCACTTGAGAATTACTATCGCATCAGGCAAGAGTTTTATCAAACTCCAATTTCAATATCTTACACCTTAAAAACAGTATATTCCTGCTAAACCTACAATGTGATTATGATACTGAATATGCATTTTCAACTTCATCTATACCGTAATTCCCCAGAAACTGTGATTCTTTTTCTCTCTCCCTTTCCCAATGACAATCGCCACTCATGGACAAGAATAATACACAAAGGGCCTACCGCAAAGAGTAGAAATGTTCTGGGGTGCCTGGGTGGCTCAGTGGGTTGGGGCCTCTGCCTTCGGCTCAAGTCATGATCCCAGGGTCCTGGGATCGAGCCCCGCATCAGGCTCTCTGCTCAGCAGGGAACCTGCTTCCCTTCCTCTCTCTCTGCCTGCCTCTCTGCCTACTTGTGATCTCTGTCAAATAAATAAAATCTTTAAAAAAAAAAAAAAAAAGGGCACCTGGGTGGCTCAGTGGGTTAAAGCCTCTGCCTTCAGCACAGGTCATGATCCCAGGATCCTGGGATCGAGCTCCGCATCGGGCTTTCTGCTCAGCAAGGAGCCTGCTTCCTTCTCTCTCTGCCTGCCTCTCTGCCTACTTGTGATCTCTGTCTTTGTCAAAAAATAAATAAAAATAAAATCTTTAAAAAAAAAAAAAAAGAGGGGCGCCTGGGTGGCTCAGCGGGTTAAAGCCTCTGCCTTTGGCTCAGGTCATGGTCCCAGGGTCCTGGGGTCGAGCCCCACATCCGGCTCTCTGCTCGGCGGGGAGTCTGCTTCCTCCTCTCTCTGCCTACTTGTGATCTCTGTCAAATAAATAAATCTTTAAAAATCTTTAAAAAAAACAAGAGTAGAAATGTTCTAAGTCAATAAAAGAATGGGTAGAGGAGGAACTTTGGGGCATATTCCTAGCGCTCTCAGAATAGAAGGGCAACGGGACCCAAGTGGGAAGAGCATCAGATGGAAAGTCGAGAGCTTAGGCTATTATTTATTTCTAGTTTTGAAGTTCCTTTGTTAGAATAATGTCCAATTAAGACAAGGAAGATATTTACCCAGCTATAAAATGGGATGCTGGTCTGGGGGAGTCCACAGCGAAGAGAAATACTGGGACCCCTACCATCTGAAAGTCTTTTCATTGTTTGGGGTATGGAGAAAAGGAAAACAAAGCACAGTTCTAAAAAAGATACCACAAGGGTCCTTCTGTGGACTAGTTACCAGTTGCAATAAGCAGCTGGAGGAAAGAAGAAGCTGAAGCAGGCTGTGGGGGTCCCTGGCCCCGTGGCACTTGTCCCCCTCCAATCAGAGGCAGACATGTCGCCACAGTAAAGAGATGGTGCTCGCCACACTATGGACACGGGCATCAGAGGCATATCAATTCTGGTATTGTTCTGCCACTGACTCGCTGGTAATGTCAGATTTTCCTTAACTGTGAGAGGATGACAATTCAACTTAGCTCACTGGGTGAGTATAAAGATTAAATGAGATAATATGTGTAAAATGTTTGGCACAGCATCTGGAAAATGGTAAGTGAACACGAAACGTATTTATAAATGTTAGCTTTATTATTTGGATTACTATTATTGTTTCCCAGCAGGAATGCAGGCAGCTGGAAGGGCAGCCCAGAGGCACCTGGCAATCCTCTCATTCTCGTTTCCTATTTATTGTCACAAATGACATGACCTCTGTGGTCAAGGACAAGAACAGCTGGGTAGGCCAGCAACATGCACAGCTGCTGCATTTTAGGAAAAGTAATATTCCAAGGGGCCTGGGTTGGAACAGAGCTGGCAGTGGAATACAGAGTCTGGCTTGGGATGGGGAGGGGAGGTAACTCCCGCAAGAAACAGCCAAAGGGGCTGGAGGGGGAGGAGGAGAAAGCAGGAGTGAAAGACCCAAACCAAAGACAGGTGGGCACAGGAAGCCCCCTTCCCAGAGACTGGAAGCTGCAGGTGAGCCAGAAGAAAGCCAGGAAGATGACAGGATGTGGGCAGTAAGGGGAAGCTGGGCCAATCGGGAGGGAGGGGCAGATGGAAAGAAAGGACGAGGCTGCTGGGCGCTACTGGGTGAAGAAAGGTTGGGACAGAACAGGAAGGCCACACAGGCCCTCTCCCGGATTGACCTCAGGTCCCCTCCTCAAGTTCTCTCTGTTCCCCCAACTCCACAGGCCCTAGGATTACAGCCAGTGTTAGGTTACTGCCACCACCGACCTTCGCCATCTGGGTCCTCTTCCCTAGGCTGGTGGCAAAACAGGATGCAGGTTTCATTTCCCCTTTTCCTGGGAACTCTGAAACAAGTGCTCTGTGGATTTCCCTAGAGGGAAGAGGCCCAGAAGCACACCCCCCCACCCGGCCGGGGAGAGAAATCCCCTTGCGGTTCCACTCTGAAGTACGCAGGGGTTCTGCCTGCTCAGAGCCACCCCCTTCCCCAGCTGCCTCCTCTCCCTCGCTCTCTCTCTCTCTGAAGGAGGGTTCAGCCTCAAGCCTGCCCGTTGGGCTCGGGTTCTACACACACAGCACCCATCAGGGGAACGCTGGGAAGTCAGTGGGGGTGAACTCATCCAAGCCCTTATGAGTCATTCATACCCCCAGTCTCAACTTTCAGAAAGGCGGTGTTCTCGACACTACCCCAGGTGATCTAGAGTCAGGGAGTCTGGGCTGGCTGCGGGGAGCTCGCATCAGGTCACTTCGTCCCAGGGCCAGGAAGGAAGGCTCCCTGAACCCCCAGGGGGGTCACCGTGCAGGCTGTCACACAAGCAGAAATCGTCACAAGTCTGCCTGCGTCTTCGTGAGCCTTTCCTGAGCACAAAGCAAGGTCATGTACATAACCTTTGACCTTCCCTATAATACTAGGAGGGAACGAGGCAGATATTGTTCCCATTTTGAAGATGAGGAAGCTGAGGCAACGTGGGCAGGGCCTTAGCTCCTGAGAAGCAGAGCTAGTGGGCCTGGGACCCATTCTCCAGAAGTCTCCTCCTTTACACTGCAACTTCCCTTTCTGCTGTAAATATCCTCACTTCTCCCAGCCTAACAATAAGCACTCCAGCAGGGCTGCTGTGTCAGGCTAACAATCTCTCCTTCACAGAGAACTTCACAGTCCCCAAGCCGTCCCCATGCCCCGGTGTGGCCGGGCCCTCCCCAGTGCTCCCACCCCTGCTTGCTGCATCTTGGGCGCTCCCTCTGCTTCAGCCTACCTGTCACCCATAAACTCTCTCTTCAAAGGGGCTTCCAAACCCTTGGCACTTCCACTGCTGACATGCCAATGCCGACCCTTCCCCTTCTGCCTGAGCACTGCCAGCCTCCCAGTGGGATTCTGTCTTCTGTCCCGCCCCATCCCTTCCCTAGCCAATCTCTTCATCCTTTGAGTCCAGAGTAGAGTGCCCTCTCGAGACCCCAACATCCCTCTGGCCATACATTCTCGGTGGCTCCCCATCACCTCTACACCCCTGGCCCACGGCTCAGCTTTGAAGGGACCTTACCTCTTACTGCCCCTTCCCCGGAGCACACACCTGCTCCCAGTCCCTCCCTGCATCTTTGCTGGAGCTTAGGCTGGTCTGCTTTCCCAAGCCCCTCCTCTCTTCCATCTTTGAGGCTCCACCCTCCAGGGTCCATAAGTGTCCCCTGACTGCAGGAGACTGTTTCTTAACACCTGTCCCACCCAAAGCCCTGACAGGGTCAGCCTCAAATCCTGTGTGATCGGGCCCTGCACCTGCGACCTATACCTGGGTGGCCCCGCGGCCCAGAGAACCCAATCCACAGGCTGCCAGAACTCGGCACTGGTGTGCTCAGTCATGCAACAAGCAGATGAGTAAGAGGAGAAGGCTGGGTCCACAGAGAGGGAAGCCAAGAGCAGATGCTCAGATGAAAGCAGAGAGGCCACCAGCCCCCGAAAGACAGAGCCGCCTCCATTCCCGACTGCTCTCCAGCCCCAGCTCCCATGAGGCCAGCTGCCTCGTTGTGATCCTGCCAACAAACCCTTTTTTCCTGAGCTAACCTGGAGGGGCCTCTGCTCTGTGTGTCTGTCCGTACCAGCTTGGGGAGCCCTGTCTCCTCCTGACAGCCCCAACTGGAGGAGCCGTATACTTGGCAACAAGCAGGCTCTGCCAAGGGTCACCTCTTTGCTCGTCTCCTGGATGGCTAATAGGGGCTCCACATATGCCTGCTTCCCTTCCGGGGACCAGAGCTCCTCACTACGGCCTGGAAGAACCCACAGCCTCAGAGCTCCCTTGAGTTGACAAGGGGTCAGGAAAGGCCCCTCCCAGATAGGTCTTGTCACATGTGACCCCCATCCCCTGGCTGGAGCTCAGTGGCCCAAGCTGGATCGACTGGACATGCTCCCCGGGGAATCTGGACTTGGGGCTGGGAGAGCTCAGCCCCTCTGAGTATAGCTGGGACTGTTACCGGAGCACTTGACACTGTATGGGCTGTGGAGACAGGAAGACGCCCGAGACATGGAGTTGAGGAGAAAAGATCCTAACGAAGTTTTCCCAATTCCTGCTTAAGGCCCGGCAGCAATCCTGCTGTGGGGTCCTGAGCAGCCCCCTGCCGAAACCCTATAATAAATCACCTTTTTTGTTGGAGCTAGATTCTGCTGGTTTCTGTTACTTACAGTCAAGGGGTCCTAACACAGCTGGGATCTCCCTTATTCTTCTCTAGGAATACAAAGTAGGTGCTCGACAAACAAACTTGCTGAATAAAGAAGGAAAACTGGCCCCTGGCTTTCTGATTTCCGCCAAAGGCACCTCCGTGCTCTACAAATTCTCCACATATAAAATGTGAAACTCAGCCCCAGGCAACTTAAATTAAATGCACTTTCCTTGCCTGAAGTGCATTACAACCTCATTTTCAACTCTTCTTTGGGACTGAAAGGAAAGAGTCGGGAGCAGGCCAGAGAAAAAAGCCTATGGCAGCGCAGGCCAGCAAGTCAGACTGGGTCTGTGCTTTCCCCATCTGCCCCACGGGAAACAACTCTCCCCGAGATTTCTGTCCCTATACCACGCCCCCAGTCTATCCAGGATAACCATCAAAATCTCCAAGAGGTCACAAAGTTTGCACCCCTACCAACGGGTCATATTCATGCCAGAGGCCATCACAAGGCCAGACCCGTGAATCCTAAGGCTGGAAGAAACCCCAGAGGGTGGTCCTGCCTAGTGGTTTTCAAACTGAGTATTCCGTAGGATCCCACAACTTCAGTGGAACCTCTTGGGGTCCCCAGTCTCTCTGGCATCAACCAGGGCAGTGCCTATTTGTTATATGCACCAAGCTGAGCTCCACATGGTGGTGTTGGGAGGGAACTCTGGCCCCTGGACTCTTCCCACTGCCCCTCTCTCAAGGCTGCTCCCTTAAAGGCTCTTGGGCTTGGGTAGGGCCAAAACTAGGTCCTGTGTGGGTGAGCACAGGAAACACGGAGGGAGCACTGCAGACACAACGTGGTGCCCACTAGCCAGTGTGGAGTCTTGAGGTCATTCTGGCTACATGGGCGGAAGGGCAATGCTAAGCAGCCCGGACAGTATGGGGCTGTCCTGATGCCTATCCTCTGCTATATATAGTTTCTCCCCTGAAATGACCTCATGTAGCAGCAAGGCTTTGTGGTGTGGCAAAACTGGCTATGCATCCCCAACTCCAGAGAAGAGAGCTCTGCTGAAGAAACTGGTGGTAACTAGGAAAGAGAGCTGTCTGTGGCCTAGGGGGATGGTGGGGAGTAAGCCTTCCAGACAACTCAGGAGAAACTCTTTCCCTTGACTCCCATGAGCAAACGGGAGGCTCCTGCGCCGTGGGTGATGAAACGGAGTCCCAAGTCTGGGGTGGGGGGAGCCCCTGCTTCATTGGAGGCTCACAGGTGGCAGGCACCCAAAGCCCGTCATTCATCTGCACCGCACAGGCAGGACCAGCAGAGGCCCTCTTTGATTACAATGTCCCATTCACTATTCGAGACCTCCCCTAACCTTGGGGTCACAGCCCATTTGATTCTACTGCCTAAAAAAAAATACAAAAGCAAGCAAGGACAAACACCAAATGGGGATGGGGACTCTCCCAGGGTGGTGGGAGTGTGCAGATTTTCTTCTGTGGGCTTTCTGGTGTTGTTCACACTTTTTACATAAACCCAATTTCTATAATAAGGCAAATCACATTACTTGCTTCTCTCCAACCTGCACTCCTTACTCAAATCACTAACCCTTCCGCAACTCACCTCAGTTACCCTTCATAACTGCCCTATCCCAACTCAATTCTTTCTAAAGTGTCTACACATTGCCTTTGTCTCTGCTTGTCTACACTGTATGTCTTACTTAAAATGGTACCATATCTTAATTTGTCCTTGCTCCTGCCCGAGCCTGGCCAGAAGCCATCATAGATGGTAAGACATGTGTATAATGTGGACACGGGTATGAAGCAAGATGGAAAGAAAAAAAAAGAAATGGAATCCAATTTCCTGGGTATGATACCAGCTCCACCTCTGACTGAGCAGGACAGACCACAGACTGCTGGCTTGACCTCCCTGAACCAGTTCTTCCAGCTGAATTCCTTATTAGTGCCAATTCTCTTCTAAAAGGAAGGAAGATCCTGAGAATGTCTACCAACCCCACAGCTTTTTGAAAAATAGATCATTTCATCTCTAAAACTGAGAGGCCCCAGGCCCAGCCTATAAAAGAGGTCCCCATCCATCCATACCTAAACTAGCATTGGACAATGGAGAATAGGACCAGTAGGGTGAAATCTCTCCTTGGACACTTCCTGTGGGCCAGGGCCCTTGGCGTAAATGCCCAAGGGGTGGTGTGGTCGAAAGTGGCAGGCCACTTACACACCTCTGTGTAAGGCTGCAGTACGAGTACCTGATGATCAGCAGTACACCAGACATCCAGGCCCTGGATCTTCCATGGGACACATGTCACAGCAGGACAGAGCTAGCCTCAGCTTCAAACAGGAGGGGTCAGCTGCAAATGAAAGGGCCCAGTGTAGCTCTCCTTTTGCCCACTGACTCCAAAGACTGCCCATCCTGTTCCTCAGGGAGAGGGCCCAGATAACAATGTGAATGTTTTTCAAAAAATCATTTGGGGCCTTATAAAAAACCATAGTAGCAATAAGTTCCCAGCCAAGTAAGGCTTCCCTTCTCCTCAGCAGCCAGTACAGTACAGACCACAAACAGGAGTACGATGGTGGGCGAGACCAGGTGAGCTTGTTCCGTGAACCTGCTGTGACACCAGAGAGGGAAGAAGGACAAAGAGCAAAGAGAGACATCAGGGACATAAACCCCACAGTGCAGAGCATCACAAGCTCCCCATAGACCTTTGGCACTGTGTGCCATGGATCTGCCCACTAGGGTGCGGCCAGACGGAAACAGGTTTCGAAAAAAAGGAAACCCAATCGCAGAAGCTCCAGTATTACTGGGTTTGTCACTCCGTGAGCTCCTTAAGGAAAGAAACCAACACTTCCTGCTCTGCCTGGTACCTAAACCAGTGCCCAGGACATGTACTGAATATTTGGAGGCAATTTCCCATAGTGCTTAAGATATAAGTCCCTGGGATGCCTGGGTGGTTCAGTTGGTTAAGCGGCTGCCTTTGGCTCAGGTCATGACCCCAGTATCCTGGGATCGAGTCCCACATCAGGCTCCTTGTTCAGCAGGGAGCCTGCTTCTCCCTCTGCCTCTGCCTGCCACTCTGTCTGTGCTCACTCTCTCTGACGAATAAATAAATATTAAAAAAAAAAAAAAGATATAAGTCCTTGGGCTACAACTACTAGGATTCAAATAGCAGTTCCTCTACTTTTGTCAGCAAGGGTCTTAACCTCCCTGAGCCTCAGTTTTCTCCTCTGGAAAAATGCAAGTGATTATACCTACCTTACAGGGCTGATGTGAAAATAGAAAATGCTGGTGTCAAAGATCTTGTAGGGTGTTCAACGCATGCATGGTAGGTTAATAAATGGTACTGATTTCAATGATGATAATAAATGGTACTGATTCGGTGATGTGAGGTCTTGAGAAATGAAAACACCCACGTCACATGACAGCCTATCTTGGGGGAACACAGTGTATTCGCTAAGTAAAAAAATCAATGCCATGAGTGATATCCCACATTAGAGAGGACAGTGTGGTATGTTTCGCAGACACCGTATGGGGCGGGGGGAGGACAAATACATGAAGGTTTGGTGGTCCCAAGAAGTGCACTTTCTGGCACATTCAGGGTGTGTAGTGCAGAAACTGGCAGCAGCAGACTATTTGCTACTCATGGGTGGCAATGACGTCAATAAACCAGCCACACCTGTTTAGGGCCCAGAGAGCCCTCGGCTGAAATTGACAATGAGGTAGGCATTGCATGGAAGGCACGCCAAGCTGGGAATCTGGAATCCCAAACAGTGGTCTGGAATCCCAAATCTTCCATTTCTCGCTGTGTGACCCTAACGGTAGTTAGTATCACTGAGCCTCTCCCCTAAATTGAGGACAACCTCTCAGTGATTTATCAGGGAGACTTGATGAGATGTGTGTAAAAGTACCTACAGCAGTGCCTGCCCCACAATTGGTGCTTAATAAAGTATAGTCTATCATAACTATAAAACACCTGTTTTTTAACCAAGTTGCAGGGGACCGTATATCAAGTGCAGAAAAGGGCTCTGCTGTGGATGTTAATCACTTTCCAAGAAAGTTCACGAAGGAGGTGTCTGCATTTGACAACGCATATTAGAGAAATGTGCCAGGCTCCAGGAAGGACGCCCCGGCAGACCCAGAGATGTACTGCCAAGCTGAAGATGAGCCACAGCACACTGAGGGCACTCCCCAGCCTTCACCTACCAAGCAAGGAATATTTGTATCTGTTTTGAGACAGCCCAGAAAAGTAGGCACTGGGTGTTGCTGGAATCAGCCAGAGTATGTCAGGGGGTGGGCAGAGGAGTGGAGGGAAGAGATTTGTAACTAACAAGAGTTCTCAAGTTTTTGTGAAAGGTTAACATTTTTAAAAAATGAAGCTAGATTCAAGGCCATCTCTATAATAATATCACTCTTGTGCAACTTGCTTTCAATTTGCTTTCCTGAATAAATGAGTGGAATTACAGGAATGGTAGATAACCCCGGTATACAGCGGAAGCTAGGTCCTGCGTAGGAACGTCACTGGCCTTGCATCTCAACTTGTGGGGGAAGAGGAAGGTTGGGGACAGTGGCTTACAGTGCCAGGCATGGTGATAATAGTAACTGCCACTTACTGAGTATTTTAATATGTCCCAGGCACCATTCTAAGGATGTTTTGTGCATTAACTCATTTAATCCTCATGACAACTCCACAGAGTAGGTACTGTTATCTTCATTTTACAGATGAGGAAAGTGAGGTCCAAAAACCTGAAATAACTTGCCCAAGGTTACATAGTTAATGAGCTGGAGGAGCTGGAATAATGAAATGCAAACGAATATTAAATGAACGAAATACTTGTCATATTGTCCTAATTATCCGCTACGAAAAGAAAAATGGTATCTTGTAAATGCTCTGTTTAGAAGATCCTAGGTTTTGCAAATCAAAAGAAATTCACAGTCAGGGGGCACCTGGGTGGCTCAGTTAGTTCAGCAGCCAACTCTTGGTTTTCAGCTCAGGTCACAGGCTCAGGGTTGTGAGATGCCTCCCTGCTTAGTGGGGAGTCTGCTTGGGTTTCTCACTCTCTACCCTCCCCCCACCCGCATACATGCATCTATGCATGCACTCTCTCTCTCTCTCTCTCTCTGTAAAGTAAAATAAATAAAACTTAACAAAAAAAAAAAAACACCTCATGGTCAGCCTTTGCTATACACTCCAATTTCAGGGGAAGGGCCACAGAGTGGCCCAAAGCAGATTTCCAAGGTGGGGCAAGGGGAGGCTACATTCTGCTCTTCCCAACACTCTGGGCTGACCAAGAGTCAACAGAATACACGTCCCCAAAGTAACCATGAACTTGGCTTTGGTTATTGTCATTAACAACCCACTGCCATTTGCTGGGTGTGGGTACAATGTTCATCACTTCACACACATCACCACTTGTGTGATGGAGCCCTTGACTGCCCTCAATGACCCTGCTCTTATCCCCATCTTACAGATGTGGAAACTGAGGCATTCTCACCACAGGGAGAAAGCAGTGGAGCAATCACCTCCTATGGCTTTTACCTCTCTACCACTTACCTGTCAATAACCTTGGGCAGCTTGGCAACCTCACTAAATCTCAGTATACTCACCCACAAAATGAGAAAAATGATTCCCTCCCTGCCTACCTAAGAGGATGTTTGCGGGGAAAAAATCATGTATAATACCTGTGAAAGCACTTTAAAAACTACAAAATGCTGAACAAAGCAAGAAACCACTAGTCTTATTAATTACAAAGAATGACACCTGATCCAGCAAGCACTTTGCTAACAGGGCTCTGGTTCGTCTTTTCCCTTGGGAATCTTGGAATAATTCAAAGTCTGCAGAGCCAGGGCATTCTTTTCTTCAAGTCCCTGGCATCTGGGAGTTGGAAAGTAGAAGTTCATTCTGGGAGAAGAAGGAGGAAACAATGGTATTTGCATTCTACTTGTATTTCTCTTTAGGAATGCAATCTTGGCTGAGATTCTACCCCTTCCAGCACACTCAACCCTCAAACAACGTTCAACAAAAATTTATTGAGCATCTACTAAGTGCCAAGCACTTGATCCAGAACAATGGACTCATGTGGCTCTGGGGTGCAGAGGCTGCAGTTTGGGGGATGGGACATTAAAGGAGGAGGGAACAGCAAGGAGAAGGGAGCAGAATGGCTGCAGTTCTTGGAGCTTTGCAGGCTTTATAGCAGACTTCTGTCTCCTTTTCACAGAGGTGGGGGAAGGCACCACAATAGAATGAGCTCTGAGCACCAGAATTTGAGTCAAACCACTTAATCTGAGCTCTAGCACTGCCTTTCCTCAGTCTCAGGAACCACCGCAACTGATTTACTTTCCTGAACATCAGCTTTCCCGTATGTAAAATGGGTAGAAATGTTCCCATAGGTAAAATGGCGACAATCAAATGAGATGATTGCCTGACTGGGCTGATAATAAACTCACTTTAAATACGAAAAACATGTGTTCTTTTTCTCCTGCCCAGCGTAGATAAACTACACAAGGGCCAAAAGCTTGCTCCGAGATCAAACCACTTGGGTTCCAGTCCTGGCTCTGCTGTTTACAACCTGCATGGCCTCAGGCAGGAGACATTACCTTTCTAGGGCTCAATTTCTTCATCTGTAAAAAGGTGATAATAGTGTCCACCCATAGAATGGTGGTGAGGATTAGCCAAGATACTGCACGTGATGCTCCTGGCACACGGTAAACACCAAGGAAAGGTGGGCTGCTGCCAAGTGTGTCTCTTCCAGCCCTAAAACAACAAAACTCTGAGTCCTCTAAGACCTAGGCCACTTGGTCACCGGCTGGCCGCCTCAGGTGGACTCTGGTGCCAGCCTCCCTGAGAAGACGGGTACAAATGAGAAGCCATCTTTGTCCCCTGACCCCAAACCCTGCAGAAGATGCTACAGCCCCTTTCCTGACAATAAGGGACATGGGTTGAGGGGTTGGAGATGGTCAGAGGTATGCATGCACACTGAGCTCGGTACCTCTTCCCCGTGAGCTCAGTAAGCAGGGAGATCTTAAACCCAACAGAGAGAAGTTCATGGCTTTGAGCAGCAGACAAACTCCCCATGTCGCCATGTCAATGCCAACCCTACAAGCTCCCTTTTACCCAACCCTACAAGCTCCCATCTGAACCACAGTCCTACATCTCTCACATGCAAAACGGGGTTAAAAAAATTGGTGTGCACCCCAAGTTAGACAGTGTTAACATTCTCTGGGAGCCTGATGAATTGTAACACAGATCTGCTTCGGTTAACTGGAAGCCCCATCCATCCATCCATCCATCCATCCATCTATCCCAGTCATCGACCATCTAATTAGAAACCCAGAAGTAAGCCAAATTCTGACTGACCAAAAAAAAAGATGTCACAGAACCCACCCATCCAAGGTCCTGGACTTCCTTCCCTGGAGGGCCCCTCAGGCTTCACTATGAGCTCATCTACTCCTTCTCTAGGTACAATTCTAACAATTCCAACTGTTTCCCCAGGAAATGGGAGGGGCTGCTATCTGAGCCCCACTGATGGAATCTCACGAAGTGACCACTATGACCAGGTGTCACTTCACACCCAATAGAATGGCAGGGGCACCTGGGTGGCTCAGTCAGTTAACCATCTGCCTTCAGTTCAGGTCATGATCTCGGGGACTTGGGATCAAGCCTTGTGTTGGGCTCCCCACTCAGTGGGAAGTCTGTTTCTCCTTCTCCCTCTGCCCCTTCCATTGTTTGCATTCTCTCTCTCTCAAATAAATAAGTAAAATATATTTTAAAAAAAGAAAGAAAGAAAAAAGCAAATGAAACAAACAAACAAAAAAAAAAAAAACCAGAAAGTAAAAAGCATTTTTGGTGAAGATGTGAAGAGACTGGAACCTTTGTCCACTGCTGGGGGGAATGTACAATGGTACAGCCACTGAGGAAAACAGAAGGGCAATTCCTCAAAAAAATTATACCTAGAGTGAACATATGATCCAGCAATTCCACTTCTGGATATATACACAACAGAACCGAAAGCAGGCACTCAAACAGATTTTGTACACCCATGTTCACAGGAGCACTATTCACAACAGCCAAAAGGTAGAAGTAGCCCAAGTGTCCACTGACAGATGAAAGAACAAGATGTGGTGGAGACATACAATGGAAAGTTATTCAGCCTTTAAAAGGAAGGGAATTCTGACATGTGCTACCTCACAGACGAACCTTGAAGATATCACGCTAGGTGAAATAAGCCTAATGCAGAAGTTCAAATATTGCTTCACTCCACTTACTTGAGGTGCTGAGAGTGGTCACAGTCATAGAGACAGGAAGCAGACTGGTGGCTACCGGGGGCTGGGGGAGGGAAGAATGAGGTGTCTGGGTTTTTTTTTGTTTTTTTTTTTAAAGATTTTATTTATTTGACAGAGGTCACAAGTAGGCAGAGAGGCAGGCAGGTGGGGGGGGAGCAGGCGCCCCGCCGAGCAGAGAGCCTGATGCGGGGCTCGATCCCAGGACCCTGGGATCATGACCTGAGCCGAAAGCAGAGACTTTGACCCACTGAGCCACCCAGGCGCCCCGAGGAGTCTGTGTTTAATGGGGACAGAGTTTCCGCTGGGAAGGAGGAAAAACTTGTAGAGATGGATGGTGGGGATGGCTGCACGGCAGTGTGAAGGTACAAAGTGTGCACAGCGATATACCTAAGTTACGTCACGTGTATCCAAGCACGTGCTCTTTAAGTGCGGAAATGAAAAAAAGGGGTGACTGCTACTAGGGAGAAGACAGATTATAGGTGGAAATGTGAAGCCCGAAAGCACAGCAGCCAGACACCATTTAGTGCAGGACCCACTGCCCTGCAGGTTCAGAAGCCTAGAGGCCTCACCCTGTCGTGAGCACAATTATGGACCAGGCAGGATGCTGTTCTCATTCAGAGCCCAGAGAAGGAATCAAGAACTTCCCCACCCCAGTGCTGCCTAGGACCCTGAGCCGGGCCACGGTGAAATGGGTTCTCCCTCAGCAATTTCCTTCCGTTCACCCTCGCTTCGTTCAGAAATAAAGGCTTTTGACAGAAAGAAGCTTTTGTGGTCCCCACCTCCGCCAAGCAGGTGCTTTGTACATACAGGTCTGAACTCCACACCCCTGAGTCGCAAAGAGGAGGTTATTCATGCTCAGTACACTTTGCTTAGAAGCTTATCATCCGTTTCAGAAAGATTCCCATCCAAAAATAGTTTTTAAACATTTCTTTTATAGTTTTGCTCTTTAAAAAAAAGAGTAAGCTTCAATGATCTGGTGGGGAAAATCACTGGCTATGGTTTTTGTGTGTAAAAATCCTGTGGCTAGGATAATAGAAACTTTAGGAGTTCACAAAATCTCCTTTTATCAGGAGCTCACTTGCTTCTTTTTTTTTTTTTAAAGATTTTATTTATTTATTTGACAGAGAGAGATCACAAGTAGACAGAGAGGCAGGCAGAGAGAGAGAGAGGGAAGCAGGCTCCCTGCTGAGCAGAGAGCCCAATGCGGGACTCGATCCCAGGACCCTGAGATCATGACCTGAGCCGAAAGCAGCGGCTTAACCCACTGAGCCACCCAGGTGCCCCCTCACTTGCTTCTTAAACCCTCTCTGGGAGGTGGGCAGGGTAGCAGTCATCCCATTGTATGAACCGGGAAACTGAGGCTCAGATAGATCAAAGTCACACACACAGTTAGGAAGAACAGAGAACCAAGGTCTTATTTCCCATCAATGGCAGATGAGGATCTGGGTTGGGACCTGACATTTGAGCAGACCATGCAGTCACGAAAGTAATTTCGAAAACAGCCTTCATTTATTTTATCCCTATAACATCTTCCTGAAGTAAACTGGAAATACTAACATTTTTTAAAATAGAGGATCAACCAAACACAAAACGAGTGACTTGCCCAAGATCACCACTCAGGAAAGGGGCAGAAAGGAGCAGAGAGAATAGACCTCTTCCCTCTTAAACACACTTGACCTTGAGCCCTTCCCTACAATGTCTTGACCCCAACACACTCAAAACTTAAAGGAGCCCATGCAGTTCCTATATAGGTTGCACCACATTTCTGTGAACTCAGCAGGGAGTAGATATACCTTTATTCTCTTTTTAATAGCTGGAAAAGAAAAAGAGGTTAAAGAAAACTTTAAGTTCCTTTCAGTTCTAAAATGCTATGATTCTAAAAATTCCTCAGCAAGTTGCTCAGTAGAGAGAGGCCTGGAATCCACAGCACCCACCTTCCTGCTTCCCAGTCTGTTAGACAACCCCATCCCCACGACTACGAATACCATGTGTGTCTGGGAGAGGGGTCCACTCTCAGATGCATGCAAGGACATAAAACATCAAGAAAGTGCTATTGCCTGGTTAGGGGACTTGACTCTGCTCTGCTGCTCTAGCCCGGGTGTCTCCTAGCAAGAGGTTCCAAACCAGAGGAAATAGTGTCCCAGGTATCTGAGACTTTAGCCAGGCGTGGGGTGAGAGCGAAGCCAGTGTCAGGAACAGAACACAGCACTGTGAAGTTGCACTGAAGTCCCCTTATTTAGATGCATGCCCTAACACCCACCACACAGGAGAGCAATCAGGGCTACTCTTTCCTGCCTTTCTGCAGACCTTCCCAATTCTGTTAGACACAGTAGCTTTATCCAACAAAGACTTATTAAGCACTTATTGTATGTGAGGCACTGCTCTATGTAACAGGGAGCAAACAAATAAAAATCTCTGACCCCACGGCAGTAGGAGAGGTGGCCAATGCCAGAAGGTGGTAACAGCCATGGAGAAAAATAAAATGGGGGAGGAGGGATAGATAATGCTGACAGCAAGTACTATAGGGAATGGGACCGATTTTTCAAAGGATGGCCTGGGAGGGCCTCACTGAGGAGAAAGTCTTGAGGGATGTGGAGGAGGCAGACCAAGGGAGGGACCCATTCAGATATCAGGGGGTGGAACAGGCCATGAAGAGCACAAGGCAGCTTAAAGGTAAGCTGGTGAAATCATATCACGTCTTGTAGGCCAACACAAGGACTCTGAATGAGATCAGGGACAAAGGAGTAACAAAATCTGACTTACAGTTCGCAGCCTCACTCTGGCTGCTGTGGTGAAAACAGTCTGTTGGGAGACAAGAGAGGAAGCAGGAAGGTCAGTTAAGAGGCCGACGGCAGCTTAGGCCAGGGCTAAAGTAATGAAGATGAAGAGACTCATGTTCTGGATATATTTAGGGCAAAGCTGATAGGATCTATTGATTAAATGGATGTGGGACTGAGAGAAAGGGGAGGTGTCAGGGATGACTCGAGGTTTTGGGGGCCGGGGTAACTGGAAGGACAAAATCACATTAATAGACGGGAAGACTTGGGGAGGAGCAGAGGAGAGGGGGTTGCAGGTTCCTTTTGTTCTGGACATGCTAAACTGAGAAGCCCTTTACACATCAAATGTGGTGAGTACCAGCAGAACATACAAGGCCAGAGCGGAAGAGAGTGGGTTGAAATTATGAATGTGGGAATCACCAGCTGTATAGCAATACATCATTGTATGTGTTATCATATAGGATTTCCATGTATGATCACGTGTAATGTGCATGAGTGTTTATTATCTCCCCCACCCCTAAATTGTAAGCTCCATGTGGCCAAGGACCATGTCCGTTCACAGCCAGCAAGGTGCCTGGCACTCAGTAAATATTTACTGGGCAAATGGAGAAGTTGCTCAATTACTCCCTCAAGAATAGCCACAGCAGCCCACACAATGAGAAGCTACTCTCTTGCAACGACAACGCCAAGCCCAACCAGCTCAAAACAGGGCCCTGGGTCTGTCCACACCAGGCTTGAGATTCCAGAACGTAAGTGGATACTCCTGGCACATCACAGAGTCAGATAGTTGGGTTTCAGCCCTGCCACATTCTCAAAGGGTGGAGCTGGGCAAGAGACTTGCCTGTTCTACCACCTCGCTTTCTCCCTGGGGTGGCTGGGGGAGGGCCTGCCTTACCCACGGCAGGAGCAGAGATAGATCTACTCAGGGTATGTGTGCCAGGGGGTGGGAGCCCCCTAAATGAGTAAATCCCCAAGTATTCTCTGAAGCATGTAAGGGCCACCCAGCACCTGAAGGGGGAACTAGTCCTT
The DNA here is from genome assembly GCF_922984935.1 of Meles meles. NCBI lineage: Eukaryota > Metazoa > Chordata > Mammalia > Carnivora > Mustelidae > Meles > Meles meles. The sequence goes on along the minus strand of NC_060078.1, from coordinate 57,057,211 downwards.
CTGGGGATGCACTAGGAATAACAGTTAAAAAATAAAAAAGAGGGGTGCCTGGGTGGCTCAATGGGTTAAAGCCTCTGCCTTCGGCTCAGGTCATGATCTCAGGGTCCTGAGATCAAGCCCCGCATCAGGCTTTCTGCTCAGCAAGGAGCCTGCTTCCCCACTCCTCTGCCTGCCTCTCTGCCTACTTGTGATCTCTGTCAGTCAAATAAATAAATAAAATCTTTTTAAAAAATTAAAAAATAACAAAGAATGATAATCACAAACTTTCTAGCTAGGCAAGATGCCCTGACTAATGGGCATCATGTCTCCACTTTACCTGCCAAGTGACTAGGAAGACAGAACTAAGGCCAAAGGGTAACATAACAGGGCATAGAATTTCAACTCAATAACTTCGCAGTTTTGAACAGTTGTCTTTGTGAAGATGATGAAACAGCTCTGATGATCTAGTACAACCCACCCCTTTCTGAGATACTGAAAGTGTGACCCGAGCGAGGTTTGCGGACTTTCTCAGGGTCACCCAGCTACAGACCCGGGACTAGAACTCAGGTTCTAGCTCTCTATGGTGGTTTCTTCCCATTACACCAGCAGCAAAGGAAAGGTAAGAGTTACCAGGGGAGCCGGGGATTTTTAGGCATTAGTGTTACAACATCAAACTATGTCTTTGTCAAAGGGTAAGCTGCAGATGTTATAGGAATGCCAGGTGCACGCTGTGAAGTTAAGAAGGATTCCTTCCCTCATACCAAACTCGTCATCCTACAGAGTTCCCCTTGGCTTTGGACTTTATGAATAAAGCTATTCATAGGGGGACCTACGGAACTGAAAAAATGATATGCTAGCAGGTAAAAAAATGCAGATATATACTTCAGTTAAAATATTTACATAAAAAATTCAGATGCTAAGATATAGTCGGGTTAACGTTCTAAAATCAACAAATATTGAGTGCTTCCTCTGTACAAGTCATTGTGCTAAGTACTGAGTGTGTGTGTGTGCACGAGCATATGTGTACATATACACATATACACATGTACATATGTGTACATGTACGAGCATATGTGTACATGTACGGCTAGATGAGTGTGAGAGACAGACACGTAAGGATAAGACAGAACCCAGGTCCTCAAGGCTTGCAGGGTAGTTGCTGATACAAGACTGTAAACATCAAAGAAATGACTAATAATGTGGAGAAGATAATTGTTAAGTAAGTGGCATAACGTGTCTGCAGGAGTTCTCAGAAAGGGGGGAATAGGAATTGTCAGGCAACGTGCTTCTAGAAAGATACCGGATTTGAGATGAACCTTGAAAGGAAGAAAGGCTCTTGATAAGAAGGGGGAAATGGCAAAGCGCAAACACTGGTGGCCTTAATTCAGGGAAAAGAAAGAAATCACGCCTTAAAAAAGGACTGACCAAACTGAACAGCCTTGAAAGTTAAAGTTCTTACAGAACTGGAGAGGTGCAAAAAGATTTCTAAACAGGGGCACGTGGCTGGCTCAGTCAGTAGAACACACAACTCTTAATATTGCGCTCATGAGTTCAAGCCCTAGGCTGAGTGTAGAATTTACTTAAAAAAAAAAAAAAACTTGGGCGCCTGGGTGGCTCAGTGGGTTAAGCCACTGCCTTCGGCTCGGGTCATGATCTCAGGGTCCTGGGATGGAGTCCCGCATGGGGCTCTCTGCTCAGCAGGGAGCCTGCTTCCCTCCCCCCCGCCCCGCCTGCCTCTCTATCTACTTGTGATCTCTCTCTGTCAAATAAACAAAATATTAAAAAAAAAAAACTTTAAAAAATTCCTAAACATAGAATTATAGGGTTCGAAACAGGTTAATTTAACAAATATCTTCAGGGGAGAGGGGAACAGTGTGCAGGCATTGGGTGAATGACTGAAGATGAACTTGCCTTTGGTGGGAAACTAAGCTCAGCTTGGGAGGTGGGTTGAACTTGAGATGACAAGGGAGTGAAGCAGAGTGGAAGGGGCAGGTTTGTGCGGCTTTGCAAGGAAGAACCAGCAGGTCCCAGTGGCTGACTGGCTGGGAGGCAGAGAAAGTCAGCAGAGAGACATCTCCAAAGCACGAAGTTAGGCAGCTGCAAGAATGGAAGAGTAAAGGGAAGTTGGCTGAGGGGAGAGATGCAGAGCTTGCTTTTAGAAGTGTTGAATCTGAGAATAATTACATCAGCGTGTCCAGTGGGCATTTACTGATACGAGTCTGGAGTCTGACAGATAATAGTTGAAGATATAGTGTACAGGTCTTCCCAGTGGACACAGTTGTGGGATTGAGTATAATTTCCCTGGGAGGGAGTAAGAGAGGGGGGAAAAAAAAAGAATGTCAAACTGAACCATGGGTGTGTACACAGCTAGGAGGTGATGTGATGGTGAGCAGCAGAGATCAGAAAAAAACAAAACCAAACCAAACTAGGATAATCTAACATGGAGAAAGGAAGGCGGGGGGAGTTTCAAGTATGAGAGAGTTGTCACCAGCGAAAAATGCTACAAAATCAATCATGTGGACTGAGCACATAAATAATAAATATCCGTTGAATAAATGAAAGAAAGAAAGAAAGAAAGCCCTTGGGTCTGAGAATCAACTTTCCTCAGTCAGAATGGCCAGGGCTGCCAAAAAAGGTTTTCCAGTGTTAAATTTACCTCCTCCCTCCACCCCCAGAAAAACATGTTTCTTCTTCCACAAGTCATCCTGTCCACCACACAGACATCCTTCTCTGCTTCCCCCATTTTTCCCCTCATCTTCCTTCCCAGTTTCCACAACCCAAGCAATACACCTTCCGTGTCAAAGGACACAGGAAATTCCAACTAGAGTTTCCACTTCATTAACAACTATGCCTGTGGCTCCTCTTACATAAAGGGATATGTAGCAATTGAGTGGAAGAGGAGACTGCGTTCTAGCCCCAGCTACACTACTAACTAGCTGTGTGTCTTTGGGCAAGTTGTTCAACCTCTCTGGATTTGGGCTTCTACAAAGAGAGGAGGAGTTAGGTCTATTTGGACTCCAGACAAGTTTTGAAGGTCCCTTTCAACTCTAAAGTATACGATTTTTATCATTCTCAGAAGGTCCTTGCAACACCCTCAGAGAAGGAAGTGAGTACAAGACCCGGGGAAACGAACGCCAGACCTCTTCCCAGGGCGAAGCGCCAGTATTGGAGGAGTGTACGAAGAAAGTGAGAAGGCGCTGCCCGGCCCTCGCGGATCACCGAAGAGCAGATCCCATCCTTAAGGCTGGGAAGGATCCCAACAAACCCGAGCGCGATTCCCACCCCACACCCCACCTTTTCTAGACTCCAGACAGCCGGGAGGCTCTAAAAAGCCCTGCGGGAAAAATAAAGATTTCTTTCCCAGAGTCCTGCGCTGCTTTTGCCAGTTGGATTCCGGCAGACACGATCTGCAGCCCGATAATGACACAGACAGTCTCTGGAAGAGCGACAGTTCTCGCTCGCTCCGAGTTCTGGGGACGACTGGCCGCCCGCGCCGTGCCCCGACCGGCCAGCCTCCGACCCCGACCCGGCTGCCAGACCAGCGGCGCCCCCGTCCCGGGCCCCCCTCCCCTCCGCCGGCCCCGCTGCGGTCTGCAAACATTTCCTGCCCCCGCCCCCACCCCCACTCGGAGCTTCCCAGTTGGAGCGAGTTGGGCTCGCAGCCGGGTCAGCGCTCGCAGTTGCCCCAACTCGGCTCCCCCGGCCACCAGGGCTGGGGAGCGGGCCCCCGTCTGGCTCCGGAACAGCCATCTGGGAAACCCAGGCGCCAGGAGCCGTGGGAGGTCGCTTGGGAAGCCCAGCGCTCGGGCGAAGAGGGGGATAACTGGCGAGGCGCCCGTGGCCCTGCTCCCTTCCTCGTCGTTACCTGCTCGCTTGCGGGGGTGTCCCGGGGCGGCCGGCCTCTCCCGGCGCTGTCTCCCCACGCAGTTGCCCATGCTGGCTCTTCAGTCGGGCCCCATGCACCGGAGGCGGCGGGCTGGTCGGCTGCTCCGCGTTTCTGCCCCGGACCGCGACGTCCCGGGTCAACGGCTCCTGCCTCCCCGCATCGGGCGCTCCTCGATCTTCCCCCCGGGGGCGCGCTCTGCCCGGGCGCCGGCTTCGCCACAAACTTTGCGGGCGAGGGGAGTTAGGGAGGGGGCCGATTCTCCAGCACAGTCCCAGGTGGCCGGGCCAAGGGGGCCCGCGACGGTGCCCGGCCGGAGACCAGCTCCGCTGGAGGGGCGGAGAGAGGGGGCGGGCACCTCCGCAGCTACTCCCTGCTCGCTAGGGGCTCCCAGCTGGGGCCGGCCCCCCGGAGCCTGTCACTCACCTGCCTAACCCCGCCCCAGCCCGGCCCCGCTCCCGGCCGCCGGCTCGCGGTGCCCGCGCCTCCGCCGCTGCCCGCCCCAGGTGCGCATGTGACCGACAGCACCGCCCCCTCGGGCCGGGCCTGATTTTCTCATTGGCTTCCCCCAGGGTATGTACCGCCCCTTGGCCCCACCCAGCCAGGTACCCACCCCGCCACCCGTCTCCCGGGGAGCCGGGCCGAGAATTATTCGCCCCCAATGGCCACCGGCTGCGTGCCCAGCAGCCGCCTTCCCTGCCCGCGCCACCGCCCCGACTCCAAGCCCCGCCCCTCGGGGAGGGACCGTCCCATCCCTCCCTGGAACTGCCTGGCCAGGAGCCGGCAGGCACGTGATCCAGGGAAGCGCCCCGCCTCTTTAACCTTCGCCAGGCGATTGGCTCAGGAGGCGCGTGCGCTCAGAGGCCCGTCCCGTGCCACCGCCCACTTCCCCTCCCACGGTCTCTGGTTCGCGTCATGGCCGCCGCCGCCGCTCTGGAGGCGGTGGCGCCTACCGGCGCACTGTGGGCCCTCGTGCACGACTTCGTCATGGGTCAGCAGGAGGGCCCCGCTGACCAAGTGGCTGCAGGTACGGCAGACGGCGCCGCGCGGCTTCCGCATGGGGCCAACAGGAGGGGGCGGCCTCACAGCCGCCGGGCGGGAAGGGAGTGAGGAACAGCGGTGACTTTGAGAGATGGGTCTGGGGCTGGTTGTGAGCACCGCATGCTTAAGAGCCGTAACAAATGGAGAGTCGCTTGTATCTTCCTTAAAGAGCCTTTACGCCACTCATCTTAGTAGATAGTCACTCTGTGCTCCGGCTGGGGTTAGTCATTACCGAGTCAAGACGAGGAAACTGAAGCCCGGAGAGGGTAAGAGACTCGCACATCAGGCGGGGGGTGCAGCTGGGACTCAGCCCCAGGTCCTCCAGTCCAGCATCTGGTACTCCCGCCGCTAAACCACGTTGTTTGGCGGAGGTTGACGTGAGAAGCAGCATCTTCCGCGGCATCAGCTCTAGTCGCGTGGCATGTTGGGGGTGGCCGCGCGGCGCGATCTCTGACTGGCTGTCAGAGGAAAGAGGAGGGGAGAAGCCAGTCTTGGGTGGGGGGGAGTTTGAGATGTCTCGTGTATGCTCCTTAAGACTTTCGCTCCGTTTCTTGGTAAAGTTCTTGATTAATTTGGTTCGTGATTTTTTTATGTGGTGTTTGTTTTTATCTTTTCCCGGATCTCCAGTTTCCTGCTTTTGACCAGTTCAGGGATCTCTCAGTTCTCACAGCTTATCTAGGATTTGAGTAAAACAAATTCCAGATTTCCTTGGGAGTCAGAGACTTCACTCTTTTAGGGGAAAAAAAAAATCGAAAAAGTTGAGTGTTAGGAGGCATTCAGACTTGTTTACGTAATAGAATACTAAATTATCTCGTGAATACAAATGCGTTTTGTCTGTTTTGGGAAATTTTGCGTGCTTGGGAAAAAGTAAAAGACATTTCTCTTGAAAATTGAACATCCTAACTTTTAGAAATGTGAGAAACGACTAAAGTGAATCTGTGAGAAAATATAGTACTTTGGTCCTTAGCAGTTCCACTTTCATTCAATCATCCCACCATTATTGAACACATATTTTTCTCCACACACGATACAAAGCAATAGGAATATAAATACACATCAGACTCGATCTGTCCCCACCAAGAACTTTTACTGTGGTGGGAAAGTCAGCCATGCAAACAAATAGTATTACCACATCTTAAAAGGGGTTATATGGGGTATGTGCAAGGTGGCAAGGAAGCATCAAAGAGCAAAAGCCTGATGCTGTCATTCCACCAAATTTTAACTTCTTACAGCTTTATATAGTACGTTATCAATGCCATTTTCCCCAGTGTTTTATTATGGAAATTTTCAAACATACAGCAGAGAATTTCATAACAGGCACACCTACACACACCACCTAAACTACCACTAACATTTTAATATAACTTGCTTTGTTGGGTATCTTTCCGTCTATTTAGATTGCAGATATCAGTACACTTCCTCCTAAATGCTTTGGTAGGCGTATTATTAACTAGAGCTTGTTTATAGTTTATTTTGGTGTACAATTTATATTCAGTGAAGTGTACAATCTTAAGTGTAACGTTCACTGATTTTGAAAAATGCACACGCCTACCCCCTACTGTTACAGCAATGCCATTTGTAACTATTCTTTCACATTTATACATTATGAACACAATAATTTTGGAATTTTCAAATTCAGAACGCACTTGACAGCATGGATAAGGACTGCCAAGTACTATAAATACCTTTGTAAAATTTATATTTTTTTATGCCTGAAAAAAATGACCTAAACTATTGCCTAGTTTAAATTTAACTCAGCTCAACTAAGACTGTAACATTAGCCCTGTTGTAATTTAGCCCTCCTGACTAGGAAAGGAGGTTGGTTGTAACATAAAGTTGAAAAGGTTTGGTGGAGTTGGATTATGCATAACCTTGGATTTCAGGCAGAGGGCTTTGAATGAGCTATTGTAGGTAATAGAAATTGTTGTAGATCCTTAAGCAAGGGAGTCACATAATGAAAGCAAATTTGAGAAGGATTAAATTGATTTTCTCAATCTGAGATCATAGCCCTAGTTGAGGTTTTGAAGGCTGACAGAGTTTTGAAGCAGTCCCAGAATAAGATGTGCTTTCTAGTCCAGCATGAGTCTAGTTTTGTTAGCACTAAAGGGACCAGCTTTCTATTCAGCCTCTCACAGCAGCAGCGTATCTTACAAATTGTAAATGCAGACGGAACACCCTGTAATCATAGGCAGCTATGACCAACTTTGTTTTGCACCTTTGCCGTGGAATTCCTGAAGAAAGTAGGTGTCAGGTGTAAAGGTACAAATGATGGAAGAGAAATGACCCAGTAGGCTAAGGGTTAAAGACATAACGGAAAAAAATTATTTATTTATTTGACAGAGCCTGAGCAGGCAGAGTGGCAGTCAGAGGGAGAAGAGAAGCAGACTCTCCGCTGAGCAGGGAGCCCAATGCCAGGCTTGATGCTGGGCCCGATCCCAGGACGCTGGGATCATGACCTAAAATCGAAGGCAGATGCTTAACCAACTGAGCTACCCAGGGGTCCCAGGGTTAAAGACTTTTCATTCTAGCTTTCAAAGGTTGCCACTACCTGGCCCCAGCCCTTATTCTTACCAGTACCCCCCTGGACCTTCAGTGCCAGGCAGCTGCCTGGGTTTGCTATTCCCTGAGTGTTTTCCTTCCCACTTCCTTTCGCTAACTCCATCTTACTAAAGTTAGACCTCAGATTCAAGGCCCAGCTTGAGAGCTCACTGCCTGCCCCCCAAGTGTTTCCTGATTACTCTAGCCAGACATCATCTCACACTTCAAAATCTTTATATTTGTTTCTCAACCACTCATTTATTAGCACTTATTAGCAGACTTGTTCATAAGCCCTCATTTATTAGAAGACTTATTTAGTAGCTCTTCTGTATCTCTCTCCATATCCTATCCTAGGCCTACCACCCGAGTCTCCTGGAGACTAGCATAAGTATGCAGTAAAAGCTGTGTAAATGAATGGAATGAGAGATGTTGAAGGAAGAATCTGTGGAATTTGAGGTCTAAGTAGTTACAGGGCTTGAAGGAGGAGGAGGACTCCAAGATGACCCCAAGCTTTTGAGCCTAAGGATGAGCAAAAGAGAAGTTCTTTGTCCAAAAATGGAGGTTTGGAAGAAAGCTGATTTTGAAGAGTGTGAGGTTTGGACATCTTGATGGATATACTTCCTTTCCTTTTTTCCTTTTCCTTCCTTATTTGGATTTTCCTTCGTTTTGGTCTTTATTGTATTTTCCCACTTTCATGGGAGACCACTATTCCTGAAACCAAAAGACTGTTAAGCAACAATAAAACAGTTCTGAGAAATGTCTGTGGCATCCTCAGCAGAAAAGGCATTTTTGAGAGCTTGACTAGAACTGATTGGGATTTTTCTGTCTCCTGCTCCTTCACATCCTTCCCCCTTCCTCCTTTGGCTGCTCCAGATTCTCAAGAGGCTGCAACTCCATCAGACAGAGGTCTGATTGTGCATTCGTCAGTCTCATATAAATACTTATTTGATGACTCCTCAGTGTTCCACATGAACTGGTGCCCTGCTGAGGGAAGTGTGGGTAGTTAGGAGGGGCTGGCAGCTCCATTTTTAGAGAGTAAATCTTGGACACACTGGAAAAACTTAGGTGTACTTATGTAGGGAAAGGAACTTACGCTTGTTTTTCCTTAATGCCAGTGAGACTACCTTTAGGAAAATTAACTCCTTATTAGCTTCTTTTATCCCAGGAGTCCAAGTGCATAATTAACGATATTTCCAGATATTCAGGTATTTTTTATTTGGGAGAACTTACAGTGTTAAGAGAATGGATCACTTAAAGTTAGTGGATGGATGGTTCATAAACTCAGGAATTTTATTCCTTTTTTATGCTAATTAAGTCTCTGTTTATATCACTATAGTAACACTGAGCATGTTAATGCTATGATTGTTTTAAATGTCTTTCTGCCCCAACAGACTGGGTTCCTTATGAGCTCTCTGTCTGTATTTCTGTCTCCAGGCCTAACGCAGTACCTGATTTATAATAGGTGCTTAATAAATGTTGAATGAATAAATGAAAACATACACATGACAGTTTTGTTAAAGTTAAGGAGAAACACAAAAGGGGATTAATTGATTTTGGGAACCAAGGAGGGCTTCACAAAAGAGTTGACATTTTAGCTGGGTTCTGAAAAATTGAATTTTGACAAAGGCCAGAAAGAGGCATTTCAAAGCTTGCGAACATTTACAGGATTAAGGATATGGAAGAGCTTGATATGTTGGGACATGTGACTGAATGATAGGAGTCATGACAAAAGGTGCAGCTAGAGGTGATTTGGGGGCTAAATTGTGAAGGACATCAAGCCAGGGATTCAGGTCTTAGGCAGTAAGGAGCAAAAGGAGATTGGTGGGCAGAGAAGTAATTGTGCATTTTAGGGAGGTAATTCTAGGTAGAATGTAGATGAATTAAAAGGCCTTTTTAAAAATTTGAGGTAATGGGGCACCTGGGTGGCTCAGTGGGTTAAAGCCTCTGCCTTCAGCCCAGGTCATGATCTCAGGGTACTGGCATCGAGCCCCGCATCGGGCTCTCTGCTCAGCAGGGAGCCTGCTTCTCCCTCTCTCTCTGCCTGCCTCTCTGCCTACTTGTGATCTCTCCCTCTCTGTAAAATAAAAAAAAAAAAAAAATTTTAAGAAAATAATAAAAAATTGAGGTAAAATTCACTTTAACCATTTTAAGACTACAGTTAATTGGCTTTTAACATTCATGATGTTCCACAGCCATCACCGGTATCTATAAATTCCGGGACTTTTTTTTTTAGTACTCCAAAAAGCAGAGGATTGTTGTTATATAATCTGGTTATAAGGATGAAAAGGAAGGGTCATATTTAAAAGACATTTCTGAGGCATCTGGGTGGTGCAGTCGGTTGAGTGCCTGACCCTTTTTTGGCTCAGGTCCTGATCTCAGGGTCATTAGACTGAGTCCCATATCTAGCCCTACGCTTAGCGCAGAGTCTGTTTGAGACTCTCTTTCCCTTTCTCTTTGCCCCTCTTCCCTGCATGCACACATGCATGCTCTCTTCAAATAAATAAATCTTAAAAAAAAAAAAAGACATTTCTGAGGTAGATTCAACAGAACTAGAATAAAATGTTATATTTAGTTACCTTTGTGAAAACATCCTCAGAATACTGATTCTATTTTTTTGCCGCCATACTCACCATTTTCCTTTCTCTCGTTTATTATTGTGTAACAGCAATATAGCTAATACAACATCTCTTCATTTTTTCCTAATTTTGTACTACTTTTATACTTCACTTGTCTTTTATGTTTGTGCTGCATTAATTTGAGACAGGGTCCTTATGAAAAGTGCAGACCAAAGGTTCTGCCAGGAGGGTTCACCCATGTACTGGGATTCGAGGAATCACATACAGATGGGGGTTTATTTGTAATTAAAAGCAGCCTGTTGGGGCACTTGGGTGGCTCAGTGGGTTGGGCCTCTGCCTTCGGCTCAGGTCATGATCTCAGGGTCCTGGGATCGAGCCCCGCATCGGGCTCTCTGCTCAGCGGGGAGCCTGCTTCACCCTCTCTCTCTGCCTGCCTCGCTGCCTACTTATGATCGCTCTCTCTGTCAAATAAATTAATTAATTAAATTTTAAAAAAAACAGCCTGTTTCATAATACTGCATACTTCATGGTGAAGAAGTCTTTTATTTATCAAATTTGAGGGGATCTGTAGGAGAGGAAATTGACTAGTAAGGGATGTGGGGGAACTTTGTCCAGTTGTGAAAATAGTTCACATCTTGATTGGGGTATTGATTACTCAGGGTGTATGTTTGCTAAAACTCATCAAGTTATACTGTTAATATCTGTGCATTTCACTATTTGTAAATTATACCTCATTTTTAAAAATTTTTTTAAAGATTTTATTTATTAATTTGACAGACAGAGATTTCAAGTAGGCAGAGAGGCAGGCAGAGAGGAGGAAGCAGGCTCCCTACTGAGCAGAAAGCCCGATGCGGGGCTCGATCCCAGGATCCTGGGATCATGACCTGAGCCGAAGGCAGAGGCTTTAACCCACTGAGCCACCCAGGCGCCCCATATACCTCATTTTTAATGAAAAAATTAGAGGCAACTGAGTGGGGCTTATTAGTCAGGTCCTTGTCTTATAGCACTTAGATATTTCCAACAGTGGACCCTAGACCAGCATCCACAAAAGACTTTGATGGTGTTGCTGGAGAAGAATGATGATTCAGTGATGTTCTTTACAAGTAAGTTGTCAGTCCTCTATAGCTTCCTATGCACAATTGCTACCTCTGTGGCCACTACTGAAATTTAGTGTTTAGATGGGGTTTTCAGTAGAGTTTCCTGCACTTTGTTTGGCCAAGAGGTTCCAAAAGGCACCCTTTTCCACCTTCCCAAATTGTGCAATACTTTTTTATAGTGTATAACCCAGAAATGAGTATCTCCATTCACTTCAATGTTGCCATTAAGGAATTGGGTACAGAGCCCAACTGTCAGTTCCTTGGTTTGTCCTGTTAGTCTGGCTGTTTTCCCTTCCCCCACCCTACAGCCTGCACATTTTTTCCCTTGGCTCTTTCTCAGGAGCAGGGGCAGCAGCTGGGCCTTCCACACCCTGGCACGAGCAGGGCTAAGCGTGCCTGATGTCTAAATTGGTGCCAGTCACAAGCTATGAATCCTGACTAGAGAGCACTCCTTCTCAGTCAGTTTGGACTTAACTCTAGTGCTAGAGTGAGCCTCTACCCAGTTCTGCTCGCAGCTTGGTTCTGAGACCACAGACTTAAGGAGTTTTCTCAAGCATCTTGACTCTAGCTAGAGTCTGGTGTTGGTGAGAGCTAACTTATTAGGTCCAGCATTTGGAGTTAGGTGGGCTCGGGACCCAGCACAGGCTGCTGGAAGTAATTCCCTGATTGCAACACCTTATTGAGCTAGAACTCCTCTATTTTAGTCAAACCCTTAGGAAGATTGCTAACCTTTTACTCTTTGTTTCTTTCTTGAGAATTTATCCTAAGATGGCCCTGGTGGATCTATGTGAATTATTGTTGTATTGTTAAAAATGTATTTATTTATTTATTTGACAGAGAAAGATCACAAGTAGGCAGAGAGGCAGGAAGAGAGAGAGGGAGAAGCAGGCTCCCCGCTGAGCAGTGAGCCCGACATGGGGCTTGATCCCAGCACCCTGAGATCATAACCTGAGCTGAAGGCAGAGGCTTAACCCACTGAGCCACCCAGGTGCCCCTAAAAATGCATTTTAAAGGGATGCCTGGGTAGCTTAGTCAGTTAAGCATCTGACTCTTGATCTCAGCTCAGGTCTTATCTCAGGGTCATGAGCTCAAGCCCCACACTGGGCTCCACACTGGGCACAGAGCCTACTTTTTAAAAAAATGTATTTAAAAAAATAAATAATATGGGACACCTGGGTGTCTCAGTCAGTTAAGCGTCTGCCTTCGGCTCAGGTTATGATTCTGGGGTCCTGGGATCAGGCCTGCATCAGCCTCACTGCTCAGTGGGGAGTCTGCTTCTCCCTCTGTCCCTCCCCGCTGCTCATGCCCTCTCTCGCTCTCTTGCTCAGGTGTATTCTTTTTCAAATAAATAAATAAAATCTTAAAAAAAAATAAGTAATATATTCACATGGTACAACATTTAAAAGGTACAGAGGATACACAGAAAATGCAGACTGTGACAAATGAATCTACTGTATTACTAGTATCCAAGGTGTCCTCACTAAAGGCAGGAAACTGTAAGGCTAAAGACAAATGCTGCACTCTACTTCTAAATCTGTTTCTCACAGAGGTTGACAATTCTGAAAATAATTTATAGCTATACTAGGTTGAAAAACAAATAAAAGGTAGATAATAGGAACCAGATTTCTCACTGTCAGAGAAAAATATTAGAAATAAGAAAGAGAAGAAGTAAGGAGGGAGGCTAGAATGGACCCTGTGGTCCTGAATTAGAGCTGGAGACTTTAATATGATTTTATGTTTACTTTAATATATATGGATAGAAAAATAATGAAAGATACTTATGTAAACATAGGTTAATATGTACATATATTTCCCAGCTCTCTCTAAGGAGGGCCTAGGAACAGTGGTATCCCAAGCACACCCAGATCTTGGTTTGTAATACCGTTTCCCAATAAAAGGAACCAAAACTTCTTGAAGAAAAAGTGAATTCTACAGCTGGAACAAAGAAATTACAGGATGAGCTAGTAGTATTTTGTAGTGCTAAAAAAGTAAGAAAGTCCTTAAAAAATAAAATGATGAGGGGCACCTGGGTGGCTCAGTGGGTTAAGCCTCTGCCTTCGGCTCAGGTCATGATCTCAGGGTTCTGGGATTGAGTTCCGCATCGGGCTCTCTGCTCAGCAGGGAGCCGGCTTCCCCTCTCTCTCTGCCTACTTGTGATCTCTCTCTCTCTCTCTCTCAAATAAATAAATAAATAAATAAATAAATAAGCTTTTTTAAAAAAATGATGAGGCATCTGGCTGGCTTAGTTGGTAGAGCATGTGACTCCAGATCTCGGGGTCATGAATTAAATAAAGCCCCATGCTAGGTGCAGAGATTACTTTAAAGAAAAAAAGAAAGATAGATAGATAATGGGCTGGCTGCATTTCAGTAAAACTTTATAAAAATAAACAAATAAAAGGATGGGACAAGAGACAGCCTAGAAAACCTCCCCATTAAAGATAGAATGATTTCGAACAGTAAAATAACCTCGTATTGGATTATAACCTGAAGGGTAAATATACATTAGTCTATGCTGATGTAAAATAAATGACTGAATAAATAAATGGGGAAAAGAAATGAATCTTTCTTACGGAATAACTCCACATAATGTAGGTAGGTATATAGATACTTTTAGGAAGTGGAGCTTAACTTCTGCTTCGCCCGTGAGTGTTAAGTGGGGCTAAGTGACTCCCTTCCAAAGAAGAGAGCATGAGAGGGGTGCCTGGGTGACTCAGTGGGTTAAGCCTCTGTCTTTGGCTCAGATCATGATCTCAGGGTCTTGGGATCCAGCCCCTCATCAGGCTTTCTGCTCAGCAGGGAACCTGCTTCCTCCTCTCTCTCTGCCTACTTGTGATCTCTCTCTCTCTCTGTCAAATAAATAAATAAAATCTTTTTAAAAAAGCATGAGAAAGGAATAACTATAATAAAATAATAACTATATAGTGCAGAGACTTGGCTGTCACTACCTTGACCAAGCGATCAGAGTTAAAATTACCAGTAAGTCTTAATGATATTTTGTACTCCTGGTATGGTATGATATAAGATGAGAAGGGCACTTCACCTCTTTGCTATTCTTCTTGAAACCCATGACCCCAGTCTAAACATGAGGAAAACATCCAATACACCCAAATTGAGGGACATTCTGTAAAGTACTTCTTTGGGATATCAAGGTCATAAAGAAAAAGACTGAGAAACTTTCACAGACCAGAGGAGACCAGAGATTTATGATGGCTAATTGCAATGTGGTATCCTTAATTGGATCCTGAGACAGAAAATGACATTAGTGGAAAAACTGGTAAAAATCTAAATACAGCCTAGAGTTTAATAGTCATATACCAATGCTAATCTCTAACTCTAAAATTATTCCAAAATCAAACATCTGTTTTTTAAAAAACACCTCTCAACCCCCTAGCTATCCAGTTTCCCTCCTTAGAGACAACCAATATTACTAGTTCCTTTTATCTTCTAAGTGAATGAATGAATGAATGAATGCAAATAGAAACAACCCTCCCTCCCATTAAAAACAATGCCGCGCACTTAGTAATATATATACTATCAATGTATACTGCCCTACCTTTAGACATGTCCCATTATCAGTGTGTGTGCACACACACATTCAGTCGTTCATACATTATTTTTCTAACTGGCTGCAGAGAATTCCATTGTATTGATATACTATAATTTATCTAACCCTTCCTTCCTTCCAAGATTACCTACTTATTCATTTATTTATTTGAGAGAGAGAGACAGAGTGAACGAGAACACAAGCAGGGTGAGGGGCAGAGGGAGAAGCAGACTCCCTGCTAAGCAGGGAGCCCGATGTGGTGCTCCCTGTGAGACTCCGGGATCATGACTGGAGCAAAAGGCAGATGCTCAACCAAGTGAGCCACCCAAGCACCCCTATTTAGCTGTTTTTTTACTGATGGCCATTTGTTGTTTGAAGTTATTTGCTGTTACAAGTAACTCTTAATGAATAACCTTGTACATGCATTATTTTGCACTTTCACAAGTATATGGGATAAATTTTTAAAAGATTCCCTGGATTAAAGCATATGTACACTTGTAATTTTTATTCAAGACATTGTCAAATTGCCCTCCATAAAGAGTTTATGCCAATTTATACTCTACCTACAATATATAAGACTGCCTATTTCTGCATACCATCACAAAACATGGGTGTGTTACAAAGTTTTTTTTTTTTTTTATCTCTGCCAACCTAGTATGTTAAATACAAAGTTTTTATATAGTTTAATTTGCATTTCGGGGGTGAATATGGGTATCTTCTGTAGAAAGCCGGTTCATTTTTTTTTTGGTTTTGTCCATTTTTAAATTCCTTTTAAAATATATAGTGTGTTCTTAGTTTCAGAGGTAGAGTTCAGTAATTCATATTTGCTGGGTGTATAATACCCAGTGCTCATTATATCACATGCCCTCCCTACTGCCTATCACCAAAGTCACCCCATCCCCCTGCCCTTTTCCCCTCCAGCAACCCTCACTTGGTTTCTTTTCTTTTCTTTTCTTTCTTTTTTAAGATTTTATTTATTATTTGAGACAGAACACGAGCTGGGGATAGGGGCAGAAGGATCATGACCTAAGCAGAAGGCAGATGCTTAACCGAGCAACCCAGGCGCCCCTATTTCCTATGATTAAGAGTCTCTTATGGTTTATCTCCCTCTCTGATTTTTTGTTTTTTTATTCTTCTCTCTCTTCCCCTATGCTCTTCTGTTTTGTTTCTTAAATTCCACAAGTGAGTGAAATCATATAATTGTCTTTCTCTGATTGACATATGTTTCTTAGCATAATACCCTCTAGTTGCATCCATGTCATTGCAAATGGCAAGATTTCATTTTTTGATGGCTGAGTGATATTCCTGTGTGTGTGTGTGTGTGTGTGTGTGTATCACATTTCTTTATTCATTCATCTCCTTGTTGATCTTTTTCTCATTGATTTGTAGAAGCTCTTTATATGTTGTCAAAAAAGCCCTTTGTTACAAGAATAATTGCAAATACGTTTTCCTAGTTTGTCTTATGATGTATTTTTGTTTGTTTTTACCCTGCAGAAAGTCCACTTTTTTTTAATGTAGCTGATTTTAACCAGTCTTTCTTTTTTTTTTCTTAATTAAGGCTTTTGAGTTTTATGTTATATTTAGGAATTTTCTCATATCTTTTTTTAAATCCATTTGAAAAGTTGACTTTGATGAATGATTTATAGCCAGGATTTTTTTCCCAAATATTTACCCAATCATTCCAGCACCATTTGTTAATAGTCCGTTTTTTCCTATTAATTGAAGTAGGATTGAAATAGGAAAAATATGCATTTGTATCTCTTTCAGGAATGTATTCTATTTCTGTACCATTGATTTCTTTGTTTAAATATGAACTCATACTATACTGGTTGTCTTTTGGTTTTTTTTTACTTTTGCTCTAGAAATCTTCAAGTATATTCAAAAGTACCCACACAAAAAAGTACACACTAATTTAGTAATTGTGACTTTATAACAATTTTTTAGTATCTGGAGGCTCCACCTTCCTTTCTGCCCCCATTACTCTTTCAGAATTTGCCTAATTATGTTATTTTTTGCACTTTAACTTTAGAAAAAGCTTATCTAGTTCCTCCCAAAATAAAACTTCTACCAGTATTTTTACAGAGATTATCTTAAAATTATTTGGGGAAATATGTCATCTTGGAGTCTTTCATGAATATGACATGCTTTTGATTTGTTCGAATTTTCTTTTATTAATCTTCACTGGTGCTTTAAAGTTTTCACTATTCAGATCTTTTTTTTTTTTTTTTTTTTTTTTTTTTTTTTTTTCAGTTTATATCTAGGTATTTTTCTCTCCCTGCTCCCCTCCTTTTTTTTTTGCTATGATATATAAGGTTTTTTTTTTTTTTCTTGAGACCATTTTACAGGGTATTGTGTGTATATATGTATATGTGAGGGTTTTTAATTTCAGAATATTAATTTTGTACCCAGCTAGCCTTTTGAATTACTTTACTTGTAGTATTTTTTCAATTATTTCTCCTGGATTTTCAAGGTATATAGTCATATTATCTACAAATGATATGTTTATTTCCTTTTCAGTTTTTACAGTTGAAGTGGCGTGTTTGAAGTGCTTTAGTAATACCTCTCATGTAGAAGGGGCTCTTGGCAAGAATAGTTGGCCCCAAGGTACAAACCCTAGGGTAGGCGGAAACATTGGTAATTAGAGCCTTTGAACCCTAGGACTGCGTTTTGTTTTTTCATGTTTTTTTTCTTTTGTTTCCTCTAGATGTGAAATCTGGAAGCTATACAGTGTTGCAAGTGGTGGAAGCCCTCGGGTAAGAGGCTCTGTTGTTGAGGGCCCTTCTCTAACCCTGCCTGTGCACTCTGAAAGGTTATTTTTGTACACTCCGGGTTTCCTGGCACTGACTGGTCCTGAATTTCTCCTCTGTAGCCCAACACCCCACTTTCTTATCAGTACTTCAATCTAAGCCTGTGTTTGTCCTGAAATAAGTTTTATGCCACCTGACTAAAGTTCCTAAGGAAGTGTTGGAAGTTTCCTGATCAGCCCACAGGTGTGGGGTGAGATGGGTGGTTGAAGGCCATCAACTGTTAATTAGAGCTGGGATTCCTCCTGTGCTTCTCAAAAGACCCACCTGCCCCATGGGATTCTGGTCAGCATGGCTCTGACTCAGAGCTGCTCCTGGGCTCTGCCTGGGGAGTTGCCAGGAAGCTGACTTTGCCCCAGATCCTCATTATAGGAAAAGGCTTGGGGAAACAGCTGGAAAATCAGTATTAAAACCAGATATCCAAATACCAGAGGAAGTATGTTCTTGTAGTCTGATGTCTGCTTTTCTCCTATTTTATACTTGGTAGATCATCTAAATTGACAAGTCTTATTTGCAAAGGTTGTGTTTTTTTTTTTTTTTTTTTTAAGATTTTATTTATTTATTTGACAGAGAGAAATCACAAGTAGACAGAGAGGCAGGCAGAGAGAGAGAGAGAGGGAAGGAGGCTCACTGCTGAGCAGAAAGCCCGATGCGGGACTCGATCCCAGGACCCTGAGATCATGACCTGAGCCAAAGGCAGCAGCTTAACCCATTGAGCCACCCAGGCGCCCCGCAAAGGTTGTTAACTGTCACAGCCAGCTTGTCTTCTGAAGCAGAAAACTAGAAAATTGGGAGGGTGGGGTGGAATGTAGGTCACTGTTATGCATCTTTCCCACATAAGAGACCATTTGGCCTTTCTGCACACGTGGCCTTGGTCCATTAAAAAAAACAGCTTAATATATATGATATATGTAATTTAAATATGTAATTCATATCAATTTTTATATATGATATCTGTAATTAATATATTACAAAGTTCATTTTTTGTGTATTCACAGATTTGTGCAACCCTTACTTCAGTCAATTTTAGAACATTTTCATTGCCTCAAAAAAAAACTCCATGCCCATTAGCAGTCAGTATTCCCTCCTCAGCTCAGCCCCTGGCAACCACTAACTTACTTTCTACCTCTGTGGATTTGCTAGTTTTCAAAATTTCATATAAACAGAATCATACAACATGTAACCTTTGTGACTGGTTAATTTAACTTAGGATAATGTTTTCAGAGTTTATCCCTGTTGTATCTCTTGTGAATACTTCATTTCTTGCTGAAAAATAATCTGGTATATGAATATACCACTTTTTTTTTTTAAAGATTTTGTTTATTTATTTGACAGAGATCACAAGTAGGCGAGAGGCAGGCAGAGAGAGAGAGAGGAGGAAACAGGCTCCCTGCGGAGCAGAGAGTCTGATGCGGGCCTCGATCCCAGGACCCTGAGATCATGACCTGAGCCGAAGGCAGAGGCTTAACCCACTGAGCCACCCAGGCGCCCTGAATATACCACATTTTGTTCAACAGTTCATCCAGTGCTGGTTATGGGTTGTTTCCAAATTTGGGGTATTCTGAATAATGCTGCTGTGAGCATTTGTGTACCTTGGTCCATTTTTAAATGCATAGTTTTCTACTGAACAGGGTCCTTTCGACAAGATCCTATTCTAGGGATCCTGTCAAGGGTGATTTTATTTTGGCCCCTTTATCTGTAGTTACAGATATCCTTATCCTTGAGATTTCAGTCTAATGTCTGGGTCAGCTCTCCTTCAGAGATCTTCTACTACATACAATTACAATTAGATTTCTTCTAGTATGTTTAAATGTAATCTATATAAGAGCTCTTTTAAAATAAATCACCATGGGGCGGCTAGGTGGCTTAGTAGGTTGAAGCCTCTGCCTTCAGCTCGGGTCGTGGTCCCAGGGTCCTGGGGTCGAGCCCCGCATCCGGCTCTCTGCTTGGCGGGGAGTCTGCTTCCTCCTCTCTGTGTGTCAAATAAATAAATAAAAATCTTTAAAAAAAATAATAATAAAAAAATAATAATAATAATAAAATAAAATAAAGTAAATCATCACCGTATTGGCTCAGTCCAGGTTTTCCCATTGGGCAATCTTAAATAGTTAAAACCTTTATTCTGGGGCGCCTGGGTGGCTCAGTTGGTTAAAGCCCCTGCCTTCGGCTCAGGTCATGATCCCAGGGTCCTGGGATCGAGCCCTGCATCGGGTTCTCTGCTCAGCAGGGAGCCTGCTTCCCTTCCTCTCTCTCTCTCTCTCTGCCTGCCTCTCTGCCTATTTGTGATCTCTGTCAAATAAATAAAAATAAAAAAATCTTTAAAAAAGAATACCTTAAAAAAAAACAAAAACCTTTATTCTGACCATCTTACTTTATAAACTTCCAATTATAAAGAATTTTTTTCCCCTAAGACCTTGGTTGCTCTCAGCATTTTTTCCTTAGCAGTAATATATTTATTCTCTGTTTTGGTAGAAGTTGCAGCTGCCCATCATCAGTTGAGCTCTGTGGGTAGCTGCTAAGCTCTGTCTCAGAGGAATGTCACTATCGTGTAAGAGTAAGCCCAATGCCCAGTCAGTGCCTAGAGATGGATCCTTCTGTTGGCTGTGGTTTCAGATGAGCCTCTAATGAATGCCAGCTCAATCTGAGGATTGGCTCTTTAGGCTCTGGCTTTACTATTATCTGTAACACTAGGCACCTACAGAATACCTTCCTGTGCTGTCTTCTATGCCCAAGGGGTAAGTGTGACTAATTTCAAAATACTTATTCCTTTAAAAGTTTGGTGGGGCACCTGGGTAGCTCAGTTGAGTATCCGACTCTTGATCTCAGCTCAGGTTGTGATCTCAGTGTTTTGAGTTCAGTTGCTGTGTTGGGCTCCACCTACTTAAAAAACAAACAAACATGGGGCTCCTCTGTGGCTCTGTCAGTTGAATGTCTGACTCTTGATTTCAGTTCAGGTCATGATCTCAGGGTGGTGAGACTGAGCCCTATGTCAGGCTCCATGCTTAGCATGGAGTTAGATTAAGATTCTCTCCTCTCATTCTCCCTCTCCCCTGACTCGTATGTGCGCGTACTCTCTCTCTCCCGTAAATAAATAAAATAATTTTTTTTTAAAGGTATAAACAGGGTTATGTCAGGCTCTCTCTATCCTTACTTTCCCCCAGGTCCTCTCTAGAAAATCCAGAACCCCGAACTCGGGCACGAGGAATCCAGCTTCTGTCACAGGTGCTACTCCAGTGTCAGTCCTTGCTCCTGGAGAAGGAAGGTACTGGCATCACTAGTAGGAGTGTCTTCCTGGATTGCTGAGCCAAGGCCCTCCTTGTCTATTCAAGCCAACTTTACAGGGAGGGAGGAAAGAAGGGAGGACACAAGGAATCTGTGGACTACTAATTCAGCATCTTCATTCCTCACTGGTATATGTGGCAGAAATAAGAATCGGGACTGAAGACACTGGGATTTCAAATGTAGCCTTGGACATTTTTTCAGTGTATCTTTCCCTCTCTGTAAAATGGACAAAGTAGTGCTTCTTAGATGGAGTGGAAAAGTATGTAATGCTTTGAAATCTCAAGGAAAAAAGCCAACGACTTAAGTTTTTTTCTATAGCATAGTAGGCAAACCACAACCTGTTTTTATAAATAAAGTTCTATTAGCCTGTAGCTGCACCCATTTATTTACCTCCTGTTTATGTTGCTTTTATGTTACAGCCAGTTTAGTGGTTGTGACTGATACTTTGTCCTGCAAGCCTAAGATATTTACTCTCTGACGCTTTGAGAAAGTTTGCCAACTCCGGTTCTGTAGAAAGGAAGTTCTGGGGTAAAAGTGGGTTCAACTGTGGACCTATGTGAGAATGGATAATAAAAAGATGTTCATGTATTTTCCTAACTGACCAAGGCACCCTCTAATGGGAGTGCATGGGACCTATTACAAAGGAGAAAATTTGTAGTGAAGCTCAAACAGAAACAGCCTTTACAGACTTTAGGAAGGAGCCTGTCTAAAATAATGGCTACATTTCTGGTCTGTGCAGTGGTACACCTGATCCTATTTTATGAGAACCGGCTGAAGGACCATCATCTTGTGATCCCATCTGTCCTGCAAGGTTTGAGGGCACTTGTGAGTTCTCCTTCCTTTTCGCTACGTACTGTGGTTGCAGAATCCCTGTTCCAGTGAATTCTGTTCTTGTCCTTTGGGGGTGAGACTCCCAAGTGCTGAGGAGCAAATGCCCAAATGTGGGACTAAGCTAGTGTCAGCTAACTTCACTTCTGTTTATGGTCTAGAGAGTAAAAATGTTCTGGGGGGACTGGAATTCAGAACCAAAGTGGAAGGAGCTGCAGAGAACTAATGAGATTGAGAAAAGGGACCACGTTTCACACTCTTAGCACTGTTTCCTAAACCTGGATGTTGTGTTTCCCACTGTAGCTAATTAGACCTCTTTTGGGATTGTCTTCAAGGCTGGAATTCCCTCCATGCTCACACATCTCCTCTTCTCCCCCAGAGCCTGTGCGTGGCCGTGCCTCCAGGGCTGGCTGTCTCTGTGCTTAAAGCTATCTTCCAGGAAGTCCACGTCCAGGTGAGTGAAGACGGTCACTTTTATATTCTCTGTCTTCCAGCTCTGACATATATGATAAGGATTAGGTGGCAAAAAACTACTGCCTTCTAAGTCCTGAACTTTTTAAAGTCTTTGACCATGTTTACATGCTAGTCTTTGCTACTCTATGTAGAGAAGGAGCCAGGCCATTATGTCTGGCCTCTGTCCTCTCACATGTGAAGAAAGTAAAGCAGACAGATTTTGGTTATTGGCCCCACTGCTAGGCCAATAGCCATATTCTTTCTCTACATTTCTTCTTAGGTTCATCTTCTGTTTATATAAAGAGCACTGTCCACTTAGAGATTGTGAAGCAGGAAGTAGTTTTGTCCACTTAGATATCCTTTGAGCACTTTCTTTACTTAGTTCCGGTCTCTTCCACCCCCAAGTCTCTGCTGCAGGTGGACCGACACACAGTCTACAGTATCATCACCAACTTCATGCAAACCCGTGAAGAAGGTAAGAGGCAGTGCTCTTTGGCAAGTCTGAAAAGCAAGCACATTCTTTTTCACCCCTTTACCAGGACTCATGTTTAGCCTGGAAGTCATATAGGAGACCTAACACTCTGAAAAGAATGAAGGGAAACTGAGAGGTCCACTCATTCCCAAGTAAAGAAATGGTAGAGTTTGGGCTAATATTTTAAATTCTTACCTCTAACAGTTATATATTGATACACATCTCTTCTTCACTGTGTACTCTTGGAGTAGGAAAACAAAAAATGTCTGCTGTGGGAGGCAGCAAAGGTGGGATAGCCATAGTAGAGGGAGAACACAAGCCAGAAGAAAGCCCAGCTTTCTATCTCAAGGGAGGGTAGTGACCTATTCTTTCCTCCCCAGAGCTGAAGGGCCTTGGAGCTGACTTCACCTTTGGCTTCATCCAGGTAATGGATGGGGAAAAGGATCCGCGAAATCTTCTGGTGGCTTTCCGCATCGTCCATGACCTCATCTCCAGGGACTATAGCCTGGGTACGTCCATATAGCCTTGAATTAGCTGGTGAGGGCATGTCTGATGAGTGAAAATTATAAGTTGATCTCATTGT
This sequence comes from Meles meles, assembly GCF_922984935.1. Classification (NCBI taxonomy): domain Eukaryota; kingdom Metazoa; phylum Chordata; class Mammalia; order Carnivora; family Mustelidae; genus Meles; species Meles meles. Next base: position 57,034,131 of record NC_060078.1, on the reverse strand, counting down.
TTCTCTGTTACCTTAGGGCCCTTTGTGGAGGAGTTGTTTGAAGTGACATCGTGTTACTTCCCTATTGATTTTACCCCTGTAAGTAGCCCTTTTTATTCGTTCATTCATTTGTTCATTGATTCATTTGAATATCCTTGAGTCTTCCTATGAGTCAGGTCCAGTTATCTAGGCACTGAAGGGACAGCAATGAACAAAGGAGACAATCCCTGCCCTCACTAGCTTAAGTTTTAGTAAACTGGGCACTGGAGAAGCATTTGCCATCAGAGGAAGGATTCAATTCAGTGGGTATTTGGGGGCTCCTTAAACTCCTTAACAGTGTGCTTAGTGGTGAGGGCTACAGGATTGTAAAACGTAGTTCCTGCCCTTGAAGGCTGAAACATTTAAGTAACAATACAGGATTTGGGACCAAAACAAGTGGTGGTATAGCTGTTCAGAGAAGACCAGGTTCAATGTGAGCTAGAGTAGTCAGGAAGGACTTCACAGATAAGATCGGATTTCAGTTGGTTTCCGAGGAACGGTAGAATATAATCCTGGAGTCTGAGGGGTGATGTCAGGCAGAAAAAACAAATTGACAAAACGAAGAAGACCCAGTTGAGCACAGTATATACAGCATGCTCTGACCCCCTTGGACCTTCCTCCCACTCTGCATCTTGATATCCCTTCTACTTTCAAAAACTCAAGAGTCTCACCACTGTATGGATAGGCATGGGTATGTGTACTGCAAGCGTTCGTGGTTTCAAAGAAATGAAAGGAGTTAAATCACAGCACACCAAGTAACATCTGAGTATTGACTTCTGGTGTTTTTAAAGTTACACAGCCGTCTTTGCCGCAGGGAATTGCTTCCCAGCTTATTCCAATTGACACCATGGTTGTTGGGGCCACCTCTTTTCTAAAATTCTCTTCATCTTTTCTGTAGTGGTCTTCACTACTTCTAACTCAGAAGAACTTACGTCTTTTGAAATCTTGAAAGCTCTTTATCAGGACACCAGGTTTCTCTGTTCTTGCTTTTTTGTTTGTTTTGAAAAGATAATACATTTATAGGATCCAAAATCTAAATGGTGTAAAAAGGTGAAAAGTATATCTACCATCATTTCTTTCTCTGTTGTCCACCAGTTTTTATCAATTATGTCTGTATTTTACAGAACTTTTCATCCATATATAAGCAAATGCTCCCCTACCCCTCCCAGTGGCAGCATATGAATACACTTCTCCTGTACTTGGCCTTTTTCACTTTAGTATACCTTGAGAGAGTACTCTGTATCAGTAAATAAATTAGTTCTTTGTTCATTATGGCTGCATAGTATTCCTTTCACTGGGAATACCTAATTAATTTCACTAGTCCTCTGTGGAATAAATGTTAACTAATCTTGTGTTACAGGCAACGCTGCAATTTACATATCCTATGCATATATCATTTCACATATATATGCATGTATATGTGAAGGACAAATTCCTAAAAGTGGAGTTGCTGGTATAGGGCAGGAAAGAGTATGTCATTCACTTTTTTGAAAGGTAATAGAGTGAGCATGATTCAACATTAAAGGATAGGGACATGAAGCCTTTTTATACCCCTTTTCTGCCGCCACCCATTTTCCTTTTAGAGCTGATCACTGCGCCTAACTGCTTATGCATTTCCTCAGATATTCCAGGCAAAAAAAAAGTTAGATAATGATAGGACAATTTCTCTTATTCAAGCAGATTTTTTTTTAAGCTAACTATCCCGAGATCAAGCATCGCATGCTCTACCTGAGCCAGCCAGGTGCACCTCAAGCAGATTTTTGTATGTTCTTCTGCACTTCAGTCTATATGGGAAGCAAAAAGCTCTTATCAACTAAAATGACACACCTGGCTTTAGTGTAACTCTTTGTTACACTGAGGAAGTATTCTTTATGGTCCTGTCAATCCCTTTTAGCCCTATGCCATCATCATAGTGGGTCGTATCAGTGTAAGTGATGGTTCCTTTGATTTTCACTATGCATATGTGCTCACTGTAGCAGGGGTGGGCAGATTTTTTGTAAAGGACCAGATAGTGACTATTTTAGGCTTTGCAAGTTGTATCTTTTCTGTCTCAACTCTTCAATTCTGCTGTTCTAACACAAAACGGCCATAGACACTGGAATGTTGTAATGTCTGTATTGCAATAAAACTCTATAGGCATGGAAATTTATTGTTTTTTAAAGATTTTATTTATTTGACAGAGATCACAAGTAGGCAGAGAGGGGGGAAAGGAGGCTCCCTGCTGAGCAGAGAGCCTGATGGGGGGCTCGATCCCAGGACCCTGAGATCATGACCTGAGCTGAAGGCAGAGGCTTAACCCACTGAGCCACCCAGGCACCCCTAGGCATGGAAATTGAAATGTCATATAATTTTTATGTGTCACAAGGTATTATTCTTTTGGGGCTGCCTGGATGGCTTAGTTGGTTAAGCGTCTGCCTTCGGCTCGGGTCGTGATCTCAGGGTCCTGGGATTGAGCACCATGTCAGGCTCCGCATTCAGCAGGGAGTCTGCTTCTCCCTCTCCCTCAGCCCCTCCCCCCCTCCACTCATATTCTCTCTCCCTCTCTCTCTCTCAAATAAATAAAATCTTAGCAAAAAAAAAAGAAAAGTGCTTTTGATTTTTTCCCCGAAACCATTTAAAAGTGGAAAAATCAGAAGATTGAGAGTACACTTATCTTGATGATCACCAAGTAATATATAGAATCACTGAATAACTGTATTGTACACCTGAAACTAATTTAACACTGCAAGCTACACTGGAATTAAAAAAATGTAAAAACCATCCTTAACCATACATACAGTCTCAAGTGGTTGCTTCCTGCTCCTAGTGCAAAGGAAATACTGAATCTTCCTTCTTCATCATCCTTGGGATTCCTTTATCCTTGCTTTCAGATTAGGAACACTTATTTTCTCAGGCCCTTTACTGTACTTTTATCTCTAAGATTAGAGATGTCTGTCATACCTTCTCCAGAGAATTAAACCTCCAGATTCTGCCAGAGAAAGGGAGGAGCTAGGAAGCAATCTAGGTGGTCGGATTGCTTCTCTAACCCCACTCGCAACTCCAAAGGCACCTGTTACTGCCAATTGCAAAGCTTTTTGACAGCTAAAGTGTATATGGGTAGTTACTCAGCTTTTTCCAAATCTCCTAAGGATTTTGTTGTCTTAACTCTGTTGAGTCATTTTCTTATCCCTCTGCTTTTCAGCTTCTAAAATTTTATTGCCAGGACCTCTTAACCTATTTAACCTATTTTCTTCAACCTAGAGCTCTATGTCTTTTTCTTTTTAACTTTTAATTAATTTTTTTTTTTAAGTGATCTTCTATACCCAGTGTGGGGCTTGCACTCACAACCCCAAGATCAAGAGTTGCATGCTCTACCAATTGACCAAGACAGGTGTCCCTAGCTTTATGTTTTGTTTTAGTAATTTTTTTTTTAAGATTTTATTTATTTATTTGAGAGAGAGCACAAGCCAGGGGGAGGTGGGGAGGGAAAAGCAGCCTCCCTGCTAAGCAAGGAGCCCAGTGCAGGACTCGATCCCAGGACCCTGGGATCATGACCTGAGCTTTACAGACTGAGCCACCCAGGTGCCCTAGCTTTATGTCTTAAAAGAAAATCCCTTTGCTGTATTTTTGGTGTTGCTTCTAAAGCGGAAAAGGAAAATGTGATACATGTTTTCAGTCTGGCTTTTGACACAAACCATCACTGCTTTTTTATGTTCCCAGAATTATACCTTTTTTTATAAGGGTGAAAAAATAGAAATGTCCATCAAAGGGGAATTATTTAAATAAATTTTGGCTCAATATACAGTGAAATAGTATCAGCCACTAAACCTAATGTTGTGAAAGAATAGTTTAATACCATAGAAAAATGGACCTAATATATTAAGTAAGAAAAAAGATCATAAATCATGTGTTCAGAACCATCAGGGCACTGGGTGTTGTACATAAACAATGAATCTTGGAACACTACATCAAAAACTAATGATGTATTTTATGGTGACTAACATAACATAATAAAAATAATAATAAAAAAATAGATGTGTATATATTTTAAAGAGAAAATAGTGTCTACTAATATATAATCACAATATATAGAGAGAGAAGAAAGTAATGTACCAGAAAGTCAGGGTGCTTCTCTCTTGAGTGGCAAGATGATCGCTCAGATAGAAAATAAATGCCCAAAAAAAAGAAAAAAGAAATGCCCAACAGACAGAAATTCCCAAGGAGTGTGTAAGCATGTCTTCCTGCTGGGGCCTCCTGTCACACTGTTCTGTCAGATTGGATGTAAATAGCACCTATTCTGCAGGATTGCTGAGTTGAATCCTGTGTCCAAGGGTGGTCTGAAGAGTTGTACAGACCCTTGGCTCTCCTTTCTTTTCCAGCCACCTAATGATCCCCATGGTATCCAGAGAGAAGATCTCATCCTGAGTCTTCGAGCTGTGCTGGCTTCTACACCGCGATTTGCCGAGGTGGGTTAGCCAAGGTTAGGTATGTAGCCTCTGCTCAGAGAAGACTCTGAAGAAAGAACAGTAAGAACATGGGGAAAAAAGAAAGATCCAGAATGCATTTTTGGGGTATGGGATCCTGCAAGTATCTTCAGGCTTATGTGGCAAGTATCTTCAGATCTTCAAAGTAGAAACCTGTACCGTTATTTGTTTAAAATCATAATCTAATCCCTATATGGCACTATGTTCTAAAGTCCTGTAGTGTTGCCAACTAGCTCGTTTTTCAGGTTAACTGGGAATCTGGCCACAGCTTGGCAGGAGGGTTGGTTTATAGTCACAACTCCTGACTCAACTCTTTGTAGCTCTTTCATGTAGCCCCTAGCTCCTGGGGACTGGTGGTAACAAAGATGTAGTTGACCTTGGTTCCTTAGAGTGGCTAAGATACACCTGCCTCAAGCTTTAGTTCTTCCTTCTCTCCCACAGTTCCTGCTGCCCTTGCTGATTGAGAAGGTGGATTCTGAGATTCTGAGTGCCAAGCTGGATTCTCTGCAGACTCTGGTGAGGGCTTTCTCTTTTTCCAGGGTCCAGCTGCCTTTAGACAATATAGAGGTACCAAACAAGTGTAGCCACGGTCAGGGAGTAGTTCAGTGGCCCTCATGAGAGGGATACCCAGCATCCAGGGCTAAATGTTGACCCAAAGCCCTCCCAGCTACATACTGTCTGGTCCAATAGTAACTGAGTGGCAGCTAAGGAAAGACTAATGAGAGCTCCTTTTTTTTTTTTTTTTTTTTTTAAAAGATTGTATTAATTCCGTTTGAGGGAGAAAGAGAATGAGTGAGGGAGAGAGAGAAGCAGACTCCCCACTGAGCAGGGAGCCCGATATGGGGCTCAATCGCAGGACCCTGAGATCATGACCCGAGCAAAAGGCTGACACTTAACCAGCTGAGCCACCCAGGTGCGCCAGGGCTCCTTCTTTATGCTTGCTTTCCATCAGTCAGGTGATGTGGGTGATGAACTCCCATTTTTCTGTGACCTGATTGGATTCTTACAAAATTCTGCTGGTTCTGCTAAGAGCCATGCTCCTTCAGGTGCCATTATGCTGAGGTAACCGCATGTCCTGGACGTCCGATGGTGTAGCTAGCTGATACCTACACTTTTCTTGGCAGAATGCTTGTTGTGCTGTGTACGGACAGAAGGAACTAAAGGACTTCCTCCCTAGCCTTTGGGCTTCTATCCGCAGAGAGGTGAGTGTTAATTAGATTAACTCACTACTATTCATTCCCAGTTGTCAGGCATGAGGGGAATTAACACCCTGTCCTTTTCCCTGTTGCAAGCCAGTAAGGAGGCATACTTCTAGTTGAATGACAGGGGAGAAAGTCCCTACATAGGGTCAGCTGTTTGGTGATGGCACACAGTCACCTTTGTGTAGTGCCCACTTCCTGTCCTTCCATGGTAAGGAGCATAGGTCATGGTGCCTCTGGCACCATACTTAATAAGGGGGGAGGGCAGAGGAAGAGACTTAGGAAAGAGGATCCCAGCAGCCACTGCTCCAAGTTGGTATCCTGTTTCTTAAAAAATACATGTATCAATTCTAGTGGGACTAAGGACTTGGTGAAAATACACCCGCTGAGAAGAAACTCACTGTAGGTGTTAATTTCCATTGCTCTGCCCTAAAGGCTTTCAAAGCCAACCTCCCAAGGGAAATAGACAGTGGGTGGGTGGGCTCTCACCTGGTGCAGGCTCACCTCAGTAGCCATGGGATCCCTCCCTGACAGGTGTTCCAGACGGCAAGTGAGCGGGTGGAGGCCGATGGCCTGGCGGCCCTCCACTCTCTGACTGCGTGTTTGTCTCGCTCTGTGCTGAGAGCAGATGCTGAGGACCTCCTTGACTCCTTCCTTAGCAACATTCTACAGGGTAATGGGGCCATGGCAGCCAGAAAGGGGGTTGAGCACAACAGAAAGAAGTTCCTTAAGGCCAATGACCTTTTATGAGTAGCCCTCCATGTTCAGTGACTTGGGTGCTAGAGCCCTACTTTGAATTGAAAACACTTTGAGTGGTAACTGCTAGCAAACTGTCCCAGGTCTCAGTCTCTAACGTCTGTGGACTGCCGGGGAGTCAGGCAGCATTCAGCCTGCTCCCCAGGTCTGTGACGTGCTGCCTCTCTAGACTGCAGGCACCATCTATGTGAACCGGACATGAAACTGGTGTGGCCTAGTGCCAAACTATTGCAGGCAGCTGCAGGTGCATCTGCCCGGGCCTGTGACCACATCACCGGCAACGTGTTGCCTTTATTGCTGGAACAGTTCCACAAGCATGGTCAGGTAAGGAAACGGAATCTTTTGAAGGAAAGATGGGATCTCTACTAGGATCCCTTTCACAGAGAGAGAGCTAAGTGTTGAGCTTGTCCCAGATAGTGGATATTGGGTTTTGCTCTCATCAGTTGTTGCTGGTTCCCTTGTTCACTCTCTTTCTGATACACTTACATAAAAGGATAATTCTCCCTGTTTCGAGAGGAGCAGGACTGAAATCCTTTAAAATATTCTTTGACCCCCACACACCTTAAAACATTACAGAGCAACCAGCGACGGACAATCCTTGAAATGATCCTGGGTTTCTTGAAGCTGCACCAGAAATGGAGCTATGAAGACAAGGGTGAGATACCTTCCAGGTGTGGTGTCCTGAGCTGAGCACTGTATTCCTGTAAAGGATGGCAGGCAAAGAATGCTACAGAGAAGCACTCTAGAACCTGAGGTTGTAGCACAAGAGAACACTCAGCAGATGAAGCCTGTTTATTTTTTCCCAGTGTACCTCCTAGAGACACCCAGTGGATTAAGTTCTTTGAATCTTGCCCCAAGTTATCTTTGTATCACTGCTGAGTCAGGGCTCCCCTCTAACCTGGACTCTGTCTGTCCCTAGATGAAAGGCCGCTGAATGGCTTCAAGGACCAGCTGTGCTCACTGGTGTTCATGGCTCTGACAGACCCCAGCACCCAGCTTCAGCTTGTTGGCATCCGTACATTCGCAGTTTTGGGTGCCCAACCAGGTATACTTAAGAGAAAGAGAAAAGGAAGGGTATTGGTCGTTCCTTGAGATTTTCTGTCTTCAGTGAAGAGCAACCTTAATTCCCTGGTTCTCAATGTAACTGTGGGTGATTTGAATTTTTTTTTTTTAAAGATTTGAGAGTGCATAAGCAGGGGGAGGGGCAGAGAGACAAGCAGATATCCTGCTGAGCGGTAAGCCCCACAACACAGGGCTCGATCCCAGGACCCTGAGATCATGACCTAAGCCAAAGCCCACAGCTAAACTGACTGAGCCATCCAGGCGCCCCGTAGTTTAGGATTTCTAACAGGACTGGGAAGGGTTTTGGTGGTTACAGAGGAAGAAAGATGAGGTTTGTGTTTCTTTCTAACACAGATCTCCTCTCTTCCGGAGACTTGGAGCTGGCAGTGGGTCACTTGTACAGACTGAGCTTCCTGGAGGAGGACTCCCAGAGTTGGTGAGAATCAAAAGCAGCGAGATAGAGCAAGCTGTTCCAGGGCTCTGTGCTTCTGACCCTTGAGTGTCCCTAGGGGAGGTGGGCCCTCTGCTTGACTCTGGCTACCAACTGATTGGACATATGCCAGACTTCTTTCTTTTGAGGCCATTAAAAAGCCCTGTCCAATTGGTGTAGGTACTTGAGTCCTGCTCTTTAGCAAGGCAGGCTTAGGAGCCCACACCCCTGAATCTGTCTAGTGGTAGGCTGAGGCAAGAAAACTATAGGCCAGGGCTCAGCTTTTGCCCATTTGCCCTGTGCCCCAGCAGGGTGGCAGCACTGGAAGCATCAGGAGCCCTGGCCACGCTCTATCCCATAGCCTTCAGTAGCCACCTGGTGCCCAAGCTTGCGGAGGAACTGCGCAGAGGTATGTGTCTCTGACCCTCTGTGGCTCACGCCTTCCCAGGGATGTTTGGGGCCTTCATGTTTGCCGTCACACAACAAAATCATGTCTCCTGGGTTGCTTTCAGGGGAGTTAGATTTGGCTAGAGGGGATGAGCCCACCAAACGCTCCCGGCATCTACGCTGTTTGCAAGCCTTGTCAGCTATATCAACACATCCCAATATTGTCAAGGAGACCCTGCCTCTGCTGCTACAGCATCTCTGCCGGATGAACAAAGGTAACAACTGGGAATAATCATCAGGGGGCTGGGCTGAATGGGGAACCGTAGGCAGCTTTGGAGTTGATGCCTCTAAGCCAGTGGTCCCGTTGGTGCTCTGTGTAAGAGTCACATGGGAATCTTTTAAAAATGTTGATGCCTGGGCCTCACTCAGTTCAACTGAGTCAGTCTCTGAGGAGAGATGGGGCTTGAACAACAGGAATTGTTGAGAGTCTGGGTGATTTCAGTGTGAAGTCAGAATTGAAAAGCACCACTCTAGGGCCATGCTACTCAAAATGTGTTCCATCAACCAGCAACCTGGGCACCATCTGGGAACTTGGTAGAAGTGCAGAATCTCAGGCCCTACTGATGAAAATTTGAGCAGGGTCTCCAACTAACTCCTATGCACCACTGCTCCAGGCATAAGTGACAGCAGCTGTTGCTGCTGTGAACCTATGCAAGCCCCCTGTGGGCGCTCACTAATTTCCTAAGCTCCCAACTTTGCACGGGCCAGCTCTTCGTGGCAGAGCCGGTGGGTGTTCCAGCAGCCATTACGTAGCAGGAGTATGGCCGGGGTTTGACTCCTAACTTTGCACTTACTGTGACCCTGGGAAACCACTCATAGTTTCATTTAGCCTCCACGTCCTCCTCTGTGAAATGGAGGAAATGATATTCTCTGGGCGTTATGAAAACTAAAGGAGAAAATGTATGCGTGCTTCTCCTGCAGAGCTGACTCCCAGTTCTGCTCCAAAATCGGAGTAGGTGAAAAAGAGCAGCCAAGAGAATACAGTTACTTGGCTCTCTATAAGATGCTCTTGGACTCTTTAGTCAGTCATCTTTGATTATTCTTCCCATAGTCCGTATCTGAAACACCTGGAAGTGCTTTTAAGAAAACTTGACAGAGAATATTTTCTCATCACACAGGGACTGTGGTTGCAGAAACCAGTGAAGTTATTGCCGTCTGTCAGAGCCTCCAGCAGGTGGCAGAGAAATGCCAGCGGGACCCCGAGAGCTGCTGGTATTTCCATCAGACAGCTGTACCTTGCCTGCTTGCCTTGGCTGTGCAGGCTTCCATGCCAGGTGACTTTTCTGCAGCCCAGACTTGGAGCTAGCCCGCCTCTAGACCTCTGCCTTCCACTAGTGTTGAGCAGCACTGTCACCCTGAGGCTACCGCTGGTATTACATTCTGTACCAGCAGAGGCTTCTTTTGAATGCTTTGTCCCCAAAGTGAGATTTCACTTCAAGCAAAGGGTGCCAACCTGACCGGTGTTAGCAACACCAGAACGATGGATACCTTTTTTCTCTATAATTGCTATGTGATTAGTTAAAAATTAGGCCCTGGAATTAAGCTGACCTGGTTGGCCAGCTTCAACTCCACCACTTGTTAACTTAAGTGAAGATACTTAGCCTTTGTATGCCTCTGTTCCCTCACTTATAAGGGGAAGATAAAGAGTAGTATCTGCATCACAGGGTAGTTAGTAAGGATTAAATAAAAACGTGTGGTGCCTGGCAACATAGTACGTAGTATGTACCTATGGGGGCTCCCTGTAGGTAGCTGCTGTGATAATGAGGATCTGTCTGACTTTTAAGTTTGGGAAAAACTAAAATATTCCTGAAGTTAAAAAGATTGTGATAGTTAGCTTTATTCTCCACACTGCCAGCCTAAGGATACCACAGAGTATTCAAGAACTCGTTGTGGCCCACGTTAGCCACTCCAGCTTCTGGGGTTGTGCTGGTGCTCAGGGCTTCTGGGGGCCTTAGCACTACTAAAGGACAGGGTAGAAACTGCTGCCATTGTGACTAGAATTGTGATGATGACAGGGCCTAATCATCTGAACCACAGTCATGGCATGGTGATGGTGTATGTGTGTGTTGATTTTTCAGAGAAGGAACACTCAGTTCTGAGAAAAGTACTGTTGGAGGATGAGGTCTTGGCTGCCATGGTATCTGTCATTGGCACTGCCACTACCCACTTGAGCCCTGAGTGAGTATAAGCATTGATGTGGCTTGATCCTAGGCAGGAGGATAGCAGTCTTGGAGAGAAGCCGCAGATAGCTGCCTTCGGAACTGTCCTTTTACCCAGAATCAAATGTGGAGGGAGTTGGTTTGCTGGCAAAGTAAAAGAAAGTAAAAGGGAGTTGGTTTGCTGGCAAAGTAAAAAGGTTAGCACCATGGATTATGAGAGTGGGGGAAGCATGGGCTAATGTTTCTTAGCTACAGATGTGCATAAGAATCACCTGTGAAGCATTTTTATTTATTTTTAAATTTATTTATTTATTTTGGAAATATACGTTGAGTTCTCTGACTGGATTATAAGCTCCAGAACAGGGATTTAATCTGCCTGGTTCACTGCTAAATCACCAGGGCCTAAAATGGGGACGGTTCTTAGTACATAATATATGCTAAATTAATACTTGTTGAATGCATGACAGATCATGATCTGGCCTATTGACCTAGTGACGCTCATGTGAACTGAGGGTACTGCAGAACCCTGGCTCCTTGGTGATACATAGTCTTCTATCCCCAGCTTAGCTGCCCAGAGTGTTGCCCACATTGTGCCCCTTTTCTTGGATGGCAACATTTCCTTTCTGCCTGAAAACAGCTTTCCTTGCAGATTCCAGCCATTCCAGGTAAGGGTCTAATGGACCAGAAGAGAAAGAATCTTGGACTTCTTTTTTTTTAAGATTGTATTTATTTGAGAGAGAGTGTGCACAAGAGAGCATAAGCGGTGGAGGAGAAGCAGACTCCGCTGAGCAGGGAGCCTGATGTGGGGCTTGATCCAGGACCCTGGGTCATGACCTAAGCCGAAGGCAGACGTTTAGCCAATTGAGCCACCCAGGCGCCCCAGGACTCCTTTCCTTCAAATTTTTAGGGCTAATATGGGATAGGTTTGGGGGCAGACAAGCCTAGTGCTGCAAGACAGGCTTGCTAGAGCAATTCTTCTTTCATAGGATGGCTCCTCAGGGCAGAGGCGGCTGGTTGCACTGCTTATGGCCTTTGTGTGCTCCTTACCTCGAAATGTGAGTACATTTGGGGAGTACCCTAGTTTAACCCTGACAAGGGGAGGCAGCTCCCAAGTGACTTCTGGTCAGAAACGTGCTGTAGGCTAAGCTGATCTGTTTTCCTCACTGGAGAATTTAATTCTCATCCATTCTGGCCCCTGCTGCCACTTTCTACTGGGTATCTCTTGGAGTGCAAGTGTTCTCTTCGTGCATCACATGGTCAGGTTTTGTGTAGGTGGAAATCCCTCAGCTGAACCAACTCATGCGGGAGCTTGTGGAGCTGAGCTGCTGCCCCAACTGCCCGTTCTCCTCCACCGCCGCTGCCAAGTGCTTTGCAGGACTCCTCAACAAGCTCCCTGCAGGTACTGAGACGAGGCTGGGGGTGGGAGCCTCCTGGAAGCAATTACTGATGAAATCTTGGAAGTTCAGCCTTTACAAAAAGGAGCTGCTAATAATATAATAGGGACTTCAAGGGACAGTGCTTGGGACAAGAGTCAAGACCAAAGTTGGGCAAAGCTTATGGGACATAAGAAGATAAGAGGGTTCAAGCAGAGTGCTCTGTCTAGGTCTGTCATCCTACTCCCCACAGGGAGCTATTAGAGATCATTTTTTTTCTAGAAGTAGACCGCTCTTTCCAAATACTAGTACCCCTGTGTTATGAGATACCAGGCTCTCATGCTAGTGTCCTAGAGCTGAGTAGGCAAAGTCACAGCCAGATTGATACTATTCTCTTCTAAAGGCTTCTCAGGGAGCCCTGCATTTAAATGATTTATATCCTTTGTTGTTAAAGGAGAAATGTGTAGCCTCTGCATCAGTGTTCCTTATTTTTAGGGCAACAGGTGGATGAATTCCTGCGGCTAGCTGTGGACAAAGTAGAGGCTGGCCTGAGCCCTGGGCCGTGTCGTAGTCAGGCCTTCACACTGCTTCTCTGGGTAAGAAACCAGAATGGATTCTGATTAGGCAGAGACAGTTGTATCTGGTTAAGTGAAATTTCTCCATTTGACTTTGAACCATAAGCATGCTTCTTGGGGTTCTGGGATTCAAGAGTCGTGCTCTGTTCTCTTTCCGATTACAGGTAACAAAGGCCCTGGTACTCAGATATCACCCTCTCAGCTCCTGCCTTACAGACCGGGTAAGTCAGTTCTGGAGACAGGAGAGCTGAGGACCTAAACAGAACTTCCTTATTTATCATCCTAGAAATGACACCATCCTCCTCTTGAGTATTTAAGATTCATTCTTCTCTTCTGGTGCACGTCTTTTCTGCAGCTCACGGGCCTTCTGAGTGATCCAGAACTAGGCCCAGCAGCAGCTGACGGCTTCTCTCTGCTCATGTCTGACTGCACAGATGTGCTGACGCGCGCTGGCCATGCTGAGGTGCGGCTCATGTTCCGCCAGCGCTTCTTCACAGATAACGTGCCTGCTTTGGTACAGGGCTTCCATGCTGCTTCCCAAGGTGAGAGGGGTCTAAAAGAAAGGCCCCAAATATATAGACCTTTCCTTTGCTTGGGGTACATTTTCTCAAATAATTTGGGACCTGAGTGCTGCTTTAGAGCTGTAGTGTCACCTATACCTGAAAGGCTAAATTTCCCAATGCTTATTCCACGTTTTTTCTTTAATGAGTCTCTGCCTTTTCTGAGCTTGAAGGTTTGGGGGGGGGGGGTTTCCCCAATCTTTAGCTCAGCTGATGTCCCAGCTTCATCAGAGATTGGAGTTGAATTCCCAAGCTTTGTCTGAGATCAGTGTCTCCCTAAGCTTCTCCATGTTTTTTACAGATGTGAAGCCAAATTACCTGAAGGGCCTGTCTCATGTACTTAATAGGCTGCCTAAGCCTGTGCTCTTGCCAGAGTTACCCACGGTAAGCCCCGCAGTCAGAGCCTCAGACCGGGGGACTAAGGCAGTGTCCCCAGCTGGGGCATGATGAGATGGAGGAAAAGCAGGCTTATCACATACATGATCGTGCCTGCCTTCTCTGTGGCCCTTTAGCTGCTTTCCTTGCTGCTGGAGGCCCTGTCCTGCTCTGACTGTGTAGTACAGCTCTCCACCCTCAGCTGCCTTCAGCCTCTTCTGTTGGAAGCACCCCAAGTCATGAGTCTTCACGTGGACACCCTCGTCACCAAGTTTCTGAACCTCAGCTCTAGCCCTTCCATGGTGCGTTAAGCCCCCACAACTCTTTGGCATCTATGTGTCTCCTTCATGGGTCTCCTCTCACCCCCTGGGATTGTGTTCCAGGCGGTCCGGATTGCTGCGCTGCGGTGTATGCATGCTCTTACTCGTCTGCCCACCCCTGTGGTAAGTACCTCTTTGGCCTGGACCCTTCTTAGAAGAGCCAGAGAAATACCTTTTTGCCTTAACAAGCAGGACTGGCCACCCTGCTGTGTGAGGTATGCACAGTCAAGCATTTACCTGACTGCCCTGTAATGGAATGGCCATCCTGCCACAGAACATCCTCTGGAATTGCTAAAGAAGAGGAAAACATTAGTTGTAGAGTCAGAGAAGCAGCCCTTTCAGTTGCTTTGGTTGAGCAAAGCTGTGGCTCTTCTAACTCCACAGCTGCTGCCATACAAACCACAGGTGATCCGAGCTTTAGCCAAGCCCCTGGATGACAAGAAGAGATTGGTGCGAAAGGAGGCAGTATCAGCCAGGGGAGAATGGTGAGTTTCCAGGTCATGGGCAAGAGGGAATTGAAATGAGCCTCACTGCTGACGCTGCCAACATTCTTTTTGCCTACAGGTTTCTGCTGGGGAGCCCTGGCAGCTGAGCCCTCAGTCCCAGCCTAGGCTGTTCCGCCAGACAATCTAACCTGGAATTACTAACTATCAAGCCATCTTGCCCAAGGCAGGGAGATCACTGGCCTCCAACTGCCTCTTCGTGGGCCACTATTGCTGGCTGTTTAACATAGGAATCCTGACTTCTAAGGCTTTGTGAAGTAACTGAGTGAGAGACCACTTGTGTTTAAAGAAAATGCTTAAAGAGTCTTAGGGCTCTTCCATTTACTTGTCAGAAGAAGGAAGATGTGCTGCTGTGGGGTGAATGCAGATGAATGTGGCTTTGAGGACCAGGATGATGGATGTGTGTGTACCTACTGGAGAATAAAGGTTTCTTTTGGTAATGGGGCTGTCAGATATTTTCCCCCTCCCCACGTATGTCTCTGTGGCACCTAACTAGAGCACCACTGCATAAGCTAGAGGAACACTAACAACAGGGACTCGCCAGAAATTCTTGGGGGCATCCACCCCTCCAAGTAGAGCACAGGAAGCATGACCAAAACACATACTCACCAGGCCCTGACTCTGACTTCTCCCTTCCTCACCCTCTAGTAAAAGCAAAGGGAAGCTACGTATCTTTAAAAATCAAATACCTTTATTTTTCACCTTCAGCAGCATGTGAGAAGTGGCAGTGACCTCAGCAGTAGGCATGGTGTCTTGCCCTGTTGAGAAGCCAGAATCTCTGCTCTACTGTTCAGGTGTTTCCTCAGACAGCAAGTGGAAGAGGTGGTGGCCAACCCCAGTGCTGGAACCTGGAGGAGGCTGGGGTCAGCACCTGGCAAGGTTGCTAGCTGCCTAATCTCCAGTCTGGGGCTGGAACTTCAGTTTGCCTGAGCTGAGTAAAGGAACATCAGTCCTAGGATTTTTCCACATCGTGCCTTGTTTCTGCAGTAGCCAGGAAGATTGGTCCTTGAGTTGTCCCTGCACGGTACTCTAAGGCAGGCTCACTGACATTTTTGCCCAAGGATCCCAAGAAGCTACCCTTGGAGGCCCTTGAGACAACGCAGGAAGCAGGGTGGTGCTCAAGCTGTGGCTGACACAATCCAGCTCACACTGCCATCACAGAGGCCGAGTGAGCAGTCACCCAGGGAGGGGGGTCCCAGCTCATTCCATTCCCATGGGGCAGATGACTGGAAGGTAATAGCACCCGAGTAAGCCAGTGTCTGCAAGAGAAAACAGAATGTCTGAGTTCTAAGAGTTCCTGGTCCTCCTTCCTGATCCTCAGTCCTCAGCAAGGATTCAAGGTATCCTCAAGCTACGATGGCATTAATCCCAAAGGTAACAAAAAGTTCTAATTTGTCCCACGTGCCCTCTGGTGTCTTGAGGGCCTTTAGAGGTTTCAAGCGAAACTTCTAAGGGGCCACTCCAAGCAGTGACAGGCAGGACTGCAATGAGGACGGGAAAGGGAAGAGGGCAGGTACTTCTGGTCTTCTGGTTACTACTGTCTTAGTTGCAATTTGAAAAGTGGTTTACCCTTGTCTCTTGGGCTCAGGGAAGGAACTTCATTTTGTTGTCCTAGGACTTGTGTTACAAAGAGATGACTACAATCTCACATGTTGCTGGCCTGAACCCCAGATACTGGCATACAAATGGGAAGAGGTTGTGTCCTACCTAGAGGTCCCTTCTTAACAGCAGCTCTCTCAGGGCTCTACTGTGGTCATCTGTAAGCCACATATGCATGTACACCACCCAGTTTTGGCCTTAAGCCCCTTTGGCTCAATTGAACAGTGATCTCTACTCCAAGGCTAGATCTGCAGTGGTCCAGTATGGGAGCCACTAGCCACATGTGCCTATTTAAATTAGTGACAATTAAATTAAAAATATAACTTGTGGGTGCATTAGCCACATTTCAAGTGTTCAGCAACCATATGTGGCTAGTGGCTAATATCTTACACAACATAGGTACAGAAAACTTTTCTTATCACAGTGAGTTCTATTGGATGGCACTTGACTAGATATTATACTTTACCTTCCTGTATCCACACCCAGGAATACCTTCCAGTTGTCCAGGCAGCCATAGTTGTAATGATTCCTAAAAACCTACAGCCAAGAAAAACAGGTTTAAAAAAACAAACAACAACAACAACAACAAAAAACAGGTTTTTTACAAACCCCTTTTTACTTAATTCCCTCCTGATTTTATTTTATTTTTTTAAAGATTTTATTTATTTATTTGACAGAGAGAGATGACAAGTAGACAGGCAGGCAGAGAGAGAGGGGAAAGCAGGCATCCTGCCGAGCAGAGAACCCGATGCGGGACTCGATCCCAGGACCCCGGGATCATGACCTGAGCCGCAGGCAGCGGCTTAACCCACTGAGCCACCCAGGCGCCCTCCCTCCTGATTTTAAAGCCTAAATTGGCTAAGCTAAGGCTCAGCTAGGCAAATTCTGATCTTTTATGAGGCCTGCCCCTTATTGGCCCTGGCCATGGCTTCTGTTTCCAGGACAGCAGGTTCAGATACCCTCCACCCCAAGCCCTCAGCCCTACTCACTCTGCCCTTGGCCTGCAGCCGACGTCTCTCCTTCTTGTTGATGTGCCTTTCAATACTAGTCTCACCTCGACTGATGAGAACAGCATGCCATATAGTTAGGGCACCCAAGGCAAGTGCTACGGAACTAAGAAAAGAGGGGCCGAGATTGGTGGGGTGCTTACAGCAGGGGGATGCTACAAGTAGGTTTGAATCTGAAACAGCTGAGCAATGATCCACTTGGAAACCTCTCTAAGTCTTATCTCCCAGCCTATGTCATAGGTCAGTTGTTGCTTCATTATGTCTATTAAAAGCATCAATGAAGAAGCATCAACATGAGCAAAGAATAAATTACGTGGAAAGAAGGATGGGGAATCAAATCTGTGCTGCTAATAAAAATGGTCCATATTTCCTAAAATACCCATGCTTAGGAAACAGCAGCAGGTAGTGAAAGCACCAGGTTTAGAATAGGCAGCACACATTTCTGATCCCAGCTCTCCCAATCCCAGCTGTGATCACACAGCAACTCACTTCACCCTCTCATCTTCAGTTTTCCTCATCTGGAAATTGCACTGTCCTACCCTGAGGTAGGAGCTTAACGTACCTTGGCACATAACACTCAGTGCTAGCATCCTTAGTGTTCCCTGCCCCAAAACACTGAAGAAAATGAAGCACTGACTCTTTGCCAAGCCAAATCACACTAAGAACAGCAGCAGATGACAGGTGGGTCCCTGCCCACACATGGACACTGGAACGGTTTTCCTCTAGCTGCCCCCCACTTAAACTGTCAAAAATGAGCGTTTAATACCTGCACAGGAACCAGAGGTAGACAAGACTCTTGTGAGTCACCCTTTCTCGGAAGGAGAAGGTGGGTGGTGGGGTCTGGTGATACGTCTAGAAAAAGAAGAGCAGGGTGGTTCATTTGCTCTGTTGGTCTCTACCACAGCCCCCAGCACCTGCAGGCAGGGAAGTGACCAAAGCCCAGGGTGAGAAAGTAGGGAGTCAAGCCACAGAGAACTCAGGGCAGCAGCCAGATGGGTGGGCCAAGCCCGGCGGCAGCATCATGTGGACACATACTGGGCAGAGCGGGTCTGGACAGAATGGCAAAGCACAGGAGGAGCCAACCCTGAGCCTTCAGATTTGACAACACAAATGGGGCTCCAGGGGAAGCCACTCCACTTCCCAGCGAGAACGCCCTCACTATGTAGCTGCAATCCTCAAGAGAGAAGGCCGGGCCCACACCCAGAATACAAGCACAAGCAGGGAGAACTGAGCTCCGCTGAGGGCTGAAAGGGCAGCAGAAGTAAGTGGTACAGTCATGACCCAAGACCTCTCAGAATTAGGGGTCCTAAAAGGCCCAGGAGAAGGGATAATCCTGACAACGGATGCAGAAAGACCAGGAACAAAGGGTGATCAGACTGGCCCAGCCTGATCTCTGTCCCCTGGAACCCCATTACACAGACTAACACAGACTCCTTGCTGCTCAGGCCATCACCAAGGCAGAGTCCTCACTCGGCCCAAAAAAGGTGATAATGGGATAGAGAGCCCAAAACTGTCACAAACCAGGGATTTTAGTTTACCCCAGGCCACAGAGCCTGCCCGTGGCAGACAGCCTCCCAGAATACCCCTGATCCAGTCTTGAGAGGCCCCTCAGCCAGCCTCTACAACTCCACTAGCAGGTGGGCCCCCGCTGCCTCAGCAACTCTATACCCCCTGGCCTGAGCAGCAGGAGGCAGTGGGGTGGGGACAGCCCACCTGGTTGGCAACCGCCTGTAGTTTGTTCTTGTCGAGTTGTTTCATTTTCTAAGGGGATGGAAAACAGTGCTGGTTATACTCTTAGGCCTCTAGGATGGGGGTGCTACCAGCCCCACTCCTTAGGGACAAATTCCATGCCCCCAAATTCTACTAAGCTATCCTGCTCCTAACCATGGGCTCACCTCGATGGCAGCATAAGCTTCCCGAAAAAGGTCCCAACTTCCATAGCTGCAGTAGACACAGCCCAGAGTCATGAAAAAGCAGAAAGAGAAGAAGTACCGATGGTTATAGTGGCCCACACAGTTGTTTAGCCAAGCTGGTTGGGGGAAGGATTAAGGATAAGACCAAATACAGCTTCTAGTCTCTCTGGTTCATCCCTGCTTCATAATGGCATCATCCAAACACAGGGCTTCCAGTCACCAAGAACTATATCCCAAAGGCAGAAAAACATGGGACTGTTCCCAGAGGTTAAAGTTTTTCAGAGCCTTCACCAGTCCCACTGGGAAATTGTGAAAACTGAAATCCTTCAGCAAAATGAATCTGCCAATACTTCAACCTAGCTTAGGTTAACCAGTCACCTGTAAGGGACAGTACAAAGGTACCAGTGGTTCCATTTGGCACACCCAGTGGACACCATGAAGCCCAAACAACTCTTAACATCCCACTAATGTAAGCATGACAGTCTACAAAAGAAAACTATTAGAATAGATCCCCTGCTCCACGAAGATCTGTCCCAGAACTTAGAAGCCTCCTGCTTTTCCCCCACCAGCCCTGGCCCCAGAGATGGCCAGTCCCCACCACTCCTCTTCTACTAACTTTTACGAGCCCAGTGTTCTTGGAGGGATGATGCCTTGGTTGTGGCCCTTAACCCAGTTCAGGGCTCTGGAGCTAAAGAAATAGGCCTCAGGCAGAAGAGATCATAAAAGGATACGGCAGTGGTGATCCATCTTCAGCACACACCTGTGAGGGAGGGACACAGGCTCTGTTACGGTGGCCAAGGTTCTTGAGAGGTCAGTGCCCATCCTTTCCTACAAGGCCCAGCATCCTGCTGAGGTGGGAAGGGCACAGACTTTGAAGAGAGCCAGGCCTTGCTTCCAAACCCTGTTTCATTGGCTACATGATCTTGGACAAGGTTAACTCCTCTCTGAAGCTCAGTGTCCACAGTGGTGACAATGCCTAACCCAGACCATCCTGAGGACCAGGTGTCACGACGTGAGGGCACAATGCCTGGTATATGATGGGCGCTTCATAAACGTCTTCTCAAACTTTAGGTCTAAATTTTGCCCTAGGGTTTCAGCAGAAGGGCCACAGCCAGGGTTCACAGCAAGCAAAGCCAAGACCCACCTATTGCAGATGCTGCAGTGGTGTGTTCGGGCTGGCTTGGGGTAAATGCACTTCTTACAGATGGAGACTGTTGCGATGTCATTCCTGCCCTGTGCAGAGGGAGAAATGCATCATGACAATGGCGGCAGCACAGTTCTGGACCTCAGAAGGTACCAAGGCACTCTCCCTCCCCAGTCCTGGGGCTGGCTCTCCCAGCCTGCAGCTCTATCCCTCCCACATGGCCCTGTGGGGACCGACCTGCGGTGGGTATCCAGGTGGAGTGGTGATGGCCTGGTAGTAATGGAAGACGATAAGGATCAGATTCCAGTGGCTGTAGAAGAAGTGCCAGCAGAGCCGTGGCACTGAGTACGTTCGGAGGATGAGAGGCAGGACACACAGGTAGGCAATGGCCACGATGGAGCTGGTCAGCACAATCACCAACACCACGAACACCTGCCCACACCAGTGAGGTTCGGGAGACACAGTCAGAGTCTGCCAACACGAGGGGCTGACTCGGCAATTTCCCTGGGGTAGGGGGTTGGTGTGGGTCCCAAACCCAATGTGGGTCCACCAGACACATGTCCTTCTACTATCCCAAAACAGCCCTTTTCCTGCTCCCTGGGCATCATCACTCACCACCCCACACCAGCGGATCACGTTGTCCACCAGCCAGTAGATAGGCTCAAAGGCAGCATCGACAGCGGTGTCACTGCCCCCAAAGGAGTTGTAGAGCAGGGAGCGCAGGCAGACCTTGCCATAGCGCCAGCGCTGTACCAGGCCCCGGAGCAGAGGTGGGCAGCGGCGCCTGTAGCCCAGGAGCAGAAGCAGGCGCAGGCAGAGGCGGGCGGGCCCCAGCAGCAGGCTCCGCTGGCCCCGCATGGCTCCTAGGAGAGCACACCATTGTGAGGAGCTAGTCAGGTCCTGTCCCTCCCTATCCTGCCAGGGAGGAGGGGGCAAAGACCTCAGAATGAGGCCCACCTGCGCCAGTCACCAGCTGTGGCAAGTAGGAAAGTCACTTCACTTCTCTGCAGAATAGGTGGCGCCAGTGTCCCAACCAGATTACATGGGGTAGGGTCTAGAGGTTCTGAACCTGCAGAAATCCTACTTCTATTATACCACATGGATGCAAAGCAAATCCAAGATGAGGCACACCTAAAGTAAAGAGCCACAATAAAGGGCTCAGGGAGAGGCAGGCAGCTCTTGGCCAAGGCAGGGTCTTTGGAGTTGTCTGTGTAGACAGAACACTGGGTGGAGCACAGCGGACAAGCACCACACCTCTGTGGGCAGGGCCATCACAGGGGAGGATTCCCAGGGTCTCTTGCCTGCTCTAGCCCACCCACCCACCTCCAAACAATTGTTCTTCACCAAGGAATGGGTCCTACATCTAGATCTGCCCTGGTGCTGAATCTCTGCAGAAGATACTCATCTTTCCTCCTTCCTCCGGGCTAATGTTACAAGCCACCAGACCCAGCCTGGTAGCCTGAGAGTCCTGTCTCCTGTCAGGACACCTCAGCTACCCTACATGACATCAGATGCTTTGTCTCCAATTCCAGTCCCAGCCCCACCAAAAGGATACAAAAGCCAAGACAACTTCAGGTGTTCACAGCAGAACACCACCACAGGCAGGAGACCGTGGCAGTGGGAGGGGGGCCTTCGTGCTGTGGCTCCTGAAGACCACAGAGCCTGTCCTCTGTGATGAGTCTCCCCTGGCCAGTCCTAGCTGGACACTCATGAGTCTTCTCTGCAGCTGCTGCCCTTGCCCCCAAGCTTCCCAACCAGAACCAGCCTTCCCAGCTCTGCAAGTACCTTCATTCCTCTATGTGAGTTCTACCTGACTCAATAGCCATGGGAGGTCAGCTGCCCAGGCAACGTCCAGAACAGAAGTCATGGGCTCCTTCAATGCTAGTCTCATCAATTCTGCAGATCAAAGCCCCTACCAGAAAAGAAATTATCTGATTTTCCCCTACGGCTACTATGTCCTCAGCAACTCCACTGACTTATTTAACAGGCAGCTCAAAACCCAACAGAAACTGGAGGAGGCTGCTCCACTGTAGTGATGGTTTCAGTTCAGTAACTGGAGCAAGGTGCTCTCCTTGCACACTGGCTTATCACTAGACGCCTTTCAAAACAAAAACAAAAACATTTCATTACATTCTTCCACAAGCCCTGTAATGACTTAAGGCAAAAGAGAATCTGGCAGACAAGGCCAGCCAAAGAGAAGACAATTCAGTAAGGATCTACTCTGCATCAGGATAAAGAAACTGGCCATTCTCATCACTCCTAGGAGCTAAGAGACTTCAGAAGTAGTGTAGAAATGAGAGAAAGGAAAAAGTCAGTCTTCCTCCTTCCTCTTGAGTTGGGAGTCCTGTTGCTTGGAACCATGATTTGGCTTGAAGTATGAATTTTCAAAATAGTATATGGCCATAGTTAAATGTAAGAGACAAACGTTTTACCCCACAACAAATCCAAGTGACTCAGACTGTCCCCATCACTGTTCATTCCCTTACTGTGGCTAATGGAGAGTTTCCTATTTGCTAAAATACTCTTTATAGCAACAGCTTGCAAATAAGACGCATTCCTCGCCTGTTAATAAACAGGAGTTATATGCCATCTCTCCCATCTACAAAAAACCCAGAAACATTCTTTTTCAGATTCTCCACTTTTCAGACTGTCCTCAACCACCTCTGGTATTCCTGAGCTCTGTAGGAAATGCCTGTCTCCAGGACTAGACTTACTTTCATCTACCCTGTAACTTGACAAGTTAGGATTCCATTCTGCACTTAAGTAGTTCTGTGACCTTGGGCAAATCACTCAGTCTCCTTGTGTTCTCATTCAGTGACAGGGTACGGTTAAATGCTAAGTTCCCTTCCAGCTCTAACCCTCTATCATTCTATATAGACACTTGGTTAAGGTATAAATGAAATATTTACAAAATGCTTAACATGATACCTGGCTCACAGAAGAACTCAATAAATGCTTGTTAAAGAACAGAGGACACAGAAGTGGTGAGGCTGGTCCAACGTCTATCTGTGCTACAAATAATAGCGAGTGCACTCCTGCCAAAGTGATAACACTAAAAAAAGTGTCTGATGCTATCATTCTTTATGGTCAGTGAAGAGAAAAGGAAACCATGGTTAGATCATAGTACTTAAGAGCAAGAAAGGGGGCGCCTGGGTGGCTCAGTGGGTTAAAGCCGCTGCCTTCGGCTCAGGTCATGATCCCAAGGTTCTGGGATCGAGCCCCGCATCGGGCTCTCTGCTCTGCGGACAGCCTGCCTCCTCCTCTCTCTCTCTGCCTGCCTCTCTGCCTACTTGTGATCTCTGTCTGTCAAATAAATAAATAAGATCTTAAAAAAAAAAAAAAAAGAGCAAGAAAGGATTTTGGAAAACATGTCCAACCAGAAATCAACCCAAACATGTAAACTGAAAGCTTGTAGATGCAGAGCTACACATCAGATTTGAGCAACTCATTTTAGCTACTGGGGTTTAGGGGGTTACAGGGATGGCAGGGAAGAGATACTGTGGTCCATGAGATTACACTTCAACATACGGAGTTCCTTACTTCTCAGGAAATTGGAAAAACAGAATTGGAAAAAACTGTGTTGTGTGTACCTTGTGGTGGGGTGCGGAGAATGAGAGTGAACACAGGAGGAAACAGCAAAGCTGAGCTTCACTATCACCCCAAGCACAAGCCCTTAGCACTCTGATCCCTCAGTAGCAACCACAGGCCATAGTGACGTCTGCCACCAGATTAGAGGGGATTGAAGTCAGCCAAAGCACTCCCCTCTTTCCAAGGCTTTAAGTCACCATCTGTTTTCCAAGGGGAAACTGGATTGGTGGGGGCTGGAGGGTTTGCACGGGGAGAGACATATTCCAAAGCCACCAGAAGGCAAGGGAAACTGAGATGAAAGTTGTAGGAAATCTCATCTGGACAAGGATGCTGCTCTCAGGACGTCTGCTGTGTTAAGCAGTAGTTGTCAGTCATCAGTAAGAGCAGCATTCTGCTCACGTGCAGACTTCCCTTCCGGACTAACACGCTTGAAAGAGAAAAAGTTAAGCATGGGCCCACACGACCTGAGATTCGCTTGAGATGATCCGACTGCAAGATCTGAAGTTGCAGTCACAAAAACCCGGAAAAGGTTTTACTTCTGAATGGGGTGGCGTGGTCACAGTGCGGTGGACTGGAAGTGGGGAAAAAAAAAAAATCAAAAAACTTGGGTTCCGGTTTGGGCTCTACCTTGAACTATCTTTGAGCCACCAGACAAGTCAAATCCTGTCTCTGGATCTGAGTTTCCAAATCTGTAAAATGGGCAACTTGAGTTGGCTGACCTCCTTCCAGCTCCGCGCGTTACAGCTCCCCAAGGGTGCACTCCGCCAGGCTTGTGCTGGGCAAGGCCGTGCAGGGCGGAGCAAGGAGAGAACAGGAACCCGGGTTCAGGAAAAGGCCCGAACAGGGCCCGACCCTAGAAAAAAGGGCAGCACTGGGGAGCAAAAGCCGCGGCTCCGCTCTTACCTGCCGCCCGCCGACTCCCCAGTCAGCCAAATGGAACCCCCACAGCCTCCGCCGCCGTTCACTGCCACCCCCTCCAGCTCTGCAACCCGGCCAGGCCGGGCTCAGTCCAAACAACCATCGCCCGCCACCCGCAGCACCAGCCCGCAGCCTGGGACCCGCCGCCAGCCCATCCTGGACCACAGGCGCACGCGCAAGCGTTCCGGAGTCCCGCCCCCAGACTGGTCCTGGGGCAACCTGGGAAATAAAGTTTCTCGGAGGAGAGGCTCCCGATGATCACGTGATAAATCACACCAATTGACGCGTTTCTTACTCTAGCACCGCTCCTGAATTTTGGCCAATGAGAAGTCGACGTCGTTTCCCTCCTCTGGCAGTCATGGCGCCACCCGTGAGGTACTGCATTCCCGGTAAGTGTAAGGGGCCCATAGCGATTTCTGGATAGGATAGAGCAGGAAGCCTGGATGGCCGGCACCTCATGGGGGCCCGTGACTGATGCAGCGTTTTTCTTCAGGCGAACGTCTGTGTAACTTGGAGGAGGGCAGCCCGGGTAGCGGCACTTACACCCGACACGGCTACATCTTTTCGTCGCTTGCTGGCTGCCTAACGAAAAGCAGCGAGAACGGCGCGGTAAAGGGGCAGCTTCCCATTTCCCCCTTCTCTTCTTTCTTTTAGGCAGCTTCTGGTTTCGCGATCATTAGGCAGGGGCACTACGGACGCGTCTTTAGTGCCTCAGCAGGAGAACAGCTGGTCTCCACTGCTGGGCACTTTAGCCACCACAGACCGGATGTGTTGCTCTCGCTTGATTATATTGCTGACACTCGGGGAAGGAAGTTAGGGAACGAGCAGAGGCAGACTCAGCCCTGCAGTGAGCTGCATCTTGTCCGAATGTCTCCTTTCTCTGGTCTCATCTTGCTCCGTTATTCCCACCTCACTCTGCAGTCTTGTCACACAGGCTTCTTTCACTGTCGCTGGTAGGGCGAGCTCTCTCCTGCCACAGAGGCTTTGTACACAATTTGTTTGGAACACGGTCATCTCCTTAGCCTGTTTAATTCTTTTTTTTTTTTTAAGATTTTATTTATTTGACAGATAGATCACAAGTAGGCAGAGAGGCAGGCAGAGAGAGAGAGGAGGAAGCAGGCTGTCCGCAGAGCAGACAGCCCGATGCGGGGCTCGATCCCAGGACCCTGGGATCATGACCTGAGCCGAAGGCAGAGGCTTTAACCCACTGAGCCACCCAGGCGCCCCTAGCCTGTTTAATTCTTACCTGTCTTTCAGATAGCTTCTCTAGTATCACTTTATCTGAGAAGCCATGCTAGACCCACTAGTCAAGGAAAGGAGTTTTATGAGCTTTCATTTTTTGTTTTGTTAAACTCTCACAAGGAACTACATTTCTTTCCTTCCCTGTGCTCAGCTTTGCAAATAATTAAACATTCAGTTACGTGTTCCCCCTTGACTCTTCCCTTACTAAACTCTTAAGTTCCACGAAAGCAAACCTTGCCACACCATACCTTTGGTGCCAAGCACAAGGGCCTGTGCTCGATAAATGTTTGTTGAGTGCCTAACACTGTTCTCTCTAGTTCCAGAGGCTGATCTAGGATTAGCCCAGGATCAGATAAACAGTCTTTGAAGGAGCAGCTTAAAGATAGGGGGTATAGTAGAAAGAGAATTCAGAATTAGGACATTTAGGTACTGACTAACTAGGCCTTGTTTCTGCTTCATGTTAGAAACTTGATCTCTGGTTTTAGGTTTTTCCTCATATGTAAAATGAGAGGCTTTTTATTCAGTCGATTTTGGGAATGTCTTTAACATATCTAAGTTTATTCATTTCATATATTTATTGAGCATTTTCATGTGCCAGGCACAGTGCTGACCTCTAGAGATATGGTAGTGAGCCAAATACACATGGTCCCTGCTATCAAGGGACAGACGTAAATTGTAAACTAGTAAATGCTCAACGTATGGCTACAAATGTGATGACTGTTTTGAAAGAATATTACAGGTTACTGTGAGAACATGTAAAAGACAAACCCACTGTGGTCAGCAGAAGTGACACTGAACCTGAATCTAAAGGATAAATAAGAATTGGGTTGGTCAGGAGAGCACAGTCCTGGCAGAAAGAACAGGTTGAACACAGATTTTGAGATGGGAAGATGTTTAATGAGTTAGTGAAACTGAAAGGCGGCCAGGGAACTGAAGCACAGTAAACAAGGGAGAGATAAATAAAAGATGAGGTTCAAAATATCTGTCTTGGGGTGCCTGAGTGGCTTGGTTAGTTGAGTAGCTGACTCTGGATTTTAGTTCCAGTCATGATCTCAGATTCCTGGAATTGAGCCCCGTGTCAGGCCCCCCCAACAAGGGGTGAATCTGCTTGGGATTCTCTCCCTCTCTCTCCCATTTTCCCTCTCCCCATTTGCACAGGCACGTACTCTCTAAAATAAATAAATCTTTTAGGGTTGCCTGGGTGGCTCAGTGGGTTAAAGCCTCTGCCTTCCACTCAGGTCATGATCCCAGGGTTCTGGGATCGAGTCCCGCATCAGGCTCTCTGCAGGGAGCCTGCTTCCGCCTCTCTCTCTGCCTTCCTCTCTGCCTACTTGTGATCTCTGTCTGTCAGATAAATAAATGGAAATCTTTTAAAAACAAATTAAATAAATAAATCATTTTAAAAATGTATCTGTCTTACACCAACAGCCAGTACCTTGCTCAAAGAGAAAACTACAAGTATTCCCTTAAAATAGAAGAAATCAAGTATGGCCATTATTATATAATATTTATTTGGAAATTCTAGCCAGTACAATAAAGTGAGAAACAGAGGGAAGTAGTATAACTTTGAAGGAGTCAAGTTATCCATGATGATAGACGATGGTTATATACCAAGAAATCCAAGAAAATCACCAAAAACTTTCATAGAACTGATCTTAAATGATTAGATTATATGTTCTAGTAGCATTCTTCCCTTGAAGAATGATCCCTTGACCTTCCTATTATCTAGAATTTCTAAGGCTGTCTCCTCTGGGCACTTATGTCTATAGTCCACCCATCCTTGTGATCTCAACTGTGGACCAAAACATTACTACATTACTCTTAAGCCACAGATACCTTTATGCGAGGCTTAGTCAGGATCTTACATTTGTTTTCTCTGTAGCTTCCTGTCATTTCTGTGATGAGAGAAACAGAGTCCCAACTACTACCAGATGTGGGGGCTATTGTAACCTGTAAGGTAAGTTGGTTTTAACCTCCCTGCTTAAGGAGGGAGGTTCAATGGCGAAATCATGATCATTATGCTGCACTGTCAAATACCATAGCCACTAGCCATATTGGCCATTGAATTGAAATGAATTAAAATTAAACAAAATTAAAAGTTCATTTCATCAGTCCCACTAGCAACATTTCAAGTGCTGCCCTGCTGGCCAGCACAGAACATTTCTATCAGCACAAGGTTACTGGACTATGCTGGCCTGGAAAGTTCTGGGATAGTGATCAAGACAGCCTGCTTCAGCAGTCATAGTTCTTTCACTGAGCTGAGTCTGCAGTTTGTGAAACGGGTGTCAAAGGGTAATAAGGAGGCCTATTTTTTAACATCTAGAAGCTAGATCTTATTCTGCAGGGAAGCAAAAGAGCTTATATTCTAACATTCCTTTTAAATCTTGTCTTTTGGGGTATTCCAGGGGAAGTACAAATTAAGGTTGCCCTGATGAATAAATGTAATATATCCTTACTCCCTGCCCACCCCCACCTTCTGCCAGGTTAAATTAACTTGTAGCTTTTAGTTGCTCTCTTTATAAATTGTTCCAGCAGAAAATCTGTGTGTTATTCTCAAAACAATGGAAGACGCAGTGATCCAAATATTATGCAGTACCTCAAATGTACACTTAAATTCTGTTCACTCTACAGGGCTTTTAGCAAGATCTGCTGAAGGTCCAGATTTGCTGTAATATCCTGTGTCTATTTGTTAGGTTTCTGTATTTTTCAAGATCTATTCCTTATTATTTCATTGGATGCCTACAGTAACTTTATTAGGTGGCCAGAGTGACTCTCATTCCACTTGACATGTACTGTTTATGCAAAGTTAAGTAGGAGTTAACTTGTCTTAAATTCTATAATTAATAGGGTTGCTTGGACTAAAATCCTGGTAATTCCTACTTTCTTGCTGCCTCCTTGAGCTCACAACTGCTGCTATTCTAACACTGATCTTTTCTCTGTTTCACAGGTCTCTAGCATCAATTCACGCTTTGCCAAAGTGCACATCCTGTATGTAGGGTCCACACCACTTAAGAACTCTTTTCGAGGAACTATCCGGTAAGAAGTGTTCATGTCTCTGCCTTGGCCTCCACACCTGAGGATAGAAGAGGGGACTGGAATTTTTAGGAACAATTACAGTTCCTATACCTGTCTCTCTGGCTCCCATCTTTGTGTTCTGATTCTGTCCACGTGGTGTCCAAAGGAAAGTTTATAATGTATGAGCTAAGACAAAAGGAAAATAGTTACAGGATTGGGCTTTAAAATAAAATGAAAAGAACTGACCTAACATGGAGACTAGTGATGCACAATGACTCATAAGAAACAAAGTGGAAGACATTTTAGGAAATACCTTCCTTTTATTAATATAGTTTATTTTCTTTTTTAAAGATTTTATTTACTTATTTATTTGACAGAGAGAGAGAGAGATCACAAGTAGGCAGAGAGGCAGGCAGAGAGAGAGCGGGGAAGCAGGCTCCCCGCCAAGCAGAGAGCCCGATGTGGGGCTCGATTCCGGGACCCTGAGATCATAACCTGAGCCGAAGGCAAAGGCTTAATCCACTGGGCCACCCAGGCACCCCTATTTAATATAATATAGTTTAAACCCAAGAATTTGAGACATTAAAAAGGTTAATGTGGGAGAGGCACCTGGCTCAACCGGTAAAGCATGGATAAGTCTTGATCTTGGGGTTGTGAGTTCAAGCTGCATGTTAGGTATAGAGACTACTTAAAAATAAAACCTTAGGGGCACCTGGGTTTCAGAGCCTGCTTCCCCCACCCCACCCCGCCTATTTGTGATCTTTCTCTCTCTGTCAAATAAAATAAGGTATTTTTATAAATAAATAAAATCTTAGGAGCACCTGGGTGTCTCAGTTGGTTGAGCAACTGATTTGCCATTTGAACTGGGATCATGATCTCATGGGTCATGAGATTGAGCCTGCGTTGGGCTCTGCACTCAGTGGGAAGACTACTTGAGACTCTCTCTGTAAAATAGAGTGCATACTCCGTCCACTCATATGTGCCTGTGCTGTCTTTAAGATAGATAAATAAATCTTAAAAAAATAAAATACTTTAAAAAATGATTAGTGGGGACACCTGGGTGGCTCAGTGGGTTAAAGCCTCTGCCTTCGGCTCAGGTCATGATCCCAGGGTCCTGGGATCAAGCCCCGCATCGGGCTCTCTGCTCCGCGGGGAGCCTGCTTCCTCCTCTCTCTCTGCCTGCCTCTCTGCCTAGTTGTGATTTCTGTCAAATAAATAAAATATTAAAAAAAAAAATGATTAGTGGGTGAAATGGTACTTGGGTTGTTTTTTGGGTTTTTTGTTTGTTTTTTTCCTGTAGGTTCTTTGAGAAGGGATCAACAGTTCTTGTGAGCCAGATAATTTATTTATTTATTTTTTTTTTTTTTTAAAAAGATTTTATTTATTTATTTGACAGAGAGAGACCACAAGTAGGCAGAGAGGCAGGCAGAGAGAGAGAGAGAAGCAGGCTCCCTGCTGAGCAGAGAGCCCGATGCGGGACTCGATCCCAGGACCCTGAGATCATGACCTGAGCTGAAGGCAGTGGCTTAACCCACTGAGCCACCCAGGCGCCCGAGCCAGATAAATTTAACTTGAGGCCCACTCCACCCTCAGGATTCTGTGTTGTTCTATAGTGCTTCTCTTCAAGCTCTACTAAGACAGCAAAGTTCCTTATTTTTTCCTGCCAAATCTGTTCTGCTTTTCGGTATTCAGAGGTATTGATACTGCTGCTCTGTGACCCAAGAATGGGAATGTGGTTTTCTCCTCCGGATAAGGACTTAGAATGCTTTTCTACCCCACTTCTCTCGTGGCATTTGGGTCCCCATTATGACTCGTTCTCTCTACTCTTGTAGCTCTTTGTCTGCTATAATTCTGCAGAATAATTCTTTCTCACCGATAATTAATCTGTTAATTCTTTTTTATAGCAAGGAAGATGTCCGAGCTACTGAAAAAGACAAGGTTGGTTGGTCCTTTTTTTTTTCTTATGACTTTAGTAATTCAATCCTTTTAAATTATTCCAATTAATTTCAAACATCTTATGGGAATGTAGATCCAAAGATCCAAGGAATTTTAAGATGTTTCCTACTAGAAAGTGTGGAATTCACCTCCCTGTCCTGTTCCTCTCCCTTAGGATTTTTGTTCTCTCTGTTGACCAGAAGGGGATTAGTTTACTCCTTGCCTTTGAAGCCAGGTGTTTATTCTTTGCTGTTCCGATTTACTCTGGATCCTTTCAGAGCCATCTATAGTAACTTTTGTCCAAGTCAGATTCCTGATCAGGTTACTGAATTAAAAATCTTTGCTTTATATAATGATGCTGTAGAAGCAATAGAAGTTGTTGATTGGCTTGACTTATGATGACTTTCACCCTGTGGGGTTAAAAAATAGATTGGGTCTATCAGATGGGTAACAGTTTCATGTAGATCTGATTTAGAACTTTCTAACAATCCTATTCTTTTCTTACAGGTAGAGATTTATAAGAGTTTCCGCCCAGGTGACATTGTCTTGGCCAAAGTGGTATCCTTTATTCCCAGGAGTCTTGTGGTCCTTTGTCAAAACAAAAAATAGAAGTAGAAAACAATTCAAGTGGTTATGGGAGGGAAGACTTATCACCCGTCATTTTCCTTTACCAGTGTTGTGTGACTAGATCTCCCTGGGTGATGCACAATCCAACTACCTCCTGACCACTGCCGAGAACGAGCTCGGAGTGGTGGTGGCCCACAGTGAATCGGGTAAGTCCATGCATCCATGTGCTCACCTTTCCCTGGGAGCTATGGTTTGGGATTGATCCACTGTTTGCTCGTTACTCTTGTTTTTTTAATTATCTAGGCGGCAATATGAGTGTCAGTACTTCCTACTGAGATTAGAATGATTTTCCTTATATAATTGTAATGGGGGACTCACTGTATAAGTCAGTGGCATCAACAAGGCTTTTTCCATGAGGT
Source organism: Meles meles (assembly GCF_922984935.1). Lineage (NCBI taxonomy): Eukaryota > Metazoa > Chordata > Mammalia > Carnivora > Mustelidae > Meles > Meles meles. Next base: position 57,002,544 of record NC_060078.1, on the reverse strand, counting down.
GAGGTTCACTAGGCTGTTAGGTGATACTTCAGTTCATAACCAGCCTTGAAAAGGAAGGGTCTTCGGTAAACATTTGGGGTTTCCAGCTCCAACACCAGCTCTTTAATTTCAGGTGTCCAGATGGTTCCCATTAGTTGGTGTGAGATGCAGTGCCCTAAGACCCACACTAAAGAATTCCGGAAAGTGGCCCGAGTGCAGCCTGAATTCCTACAGACCTAAGAAGCCACATTTTACCCCATGGAGAGGGGTAAGCCGTTTTTCTGAGTACGTGTATGAATCCAACATCAAGATGCCATTGTCTTTATTCAGACGCCTGGGGTTGGCCAACAACCACCTTTAGAAAAATCTGCCAGCAACTTACACTGTAGGTGGAATATTTTTCTTATGAACCTTTGAGTGGATTTCATTCTCTGGAGTTATCAGTTTCTCTTTCTTGGAGGCACCAACAAACTGTATAATGTTGGAAATAACCTGTTCCCTCTAACAGTCTTACAAAAAAACATTTTTTGCTGAGACAAACATTTTTTACTAAAATGATTTTATGTTTGTTGTCCTGAGTAGGGAAGCACCTAAAAAGCATCATGACATTCAGAGGAGGGATTTACCTGGTTGCTGTCACCCATTAATGGACATGAGTGAAGTGCTTGCTTACTCTGGAAAAGCCTAATCTCCAATCTTTCTTGTATTTTATATGTTCTGTTTTAAGCACTTCCACTTACCAAGTACTTGCTATATGCCAGGCACTGAGCCAAAGCACTTTACATACATCTCACTGAGAGACAGTACAGTTTAGTGAAAATTAAAGAACACATGGTGATTCAGGGTGCATGTGAGTAGTTCTGAAAATAGTTAGATGAACACAGTATTACTAATTTAGTCGTTTCCCAGCACACGTTTGTTAAACCTGAACTGAAAAGAGGGAGAGAGCAAGAGCACAGTCATGGGAGACCAGAAGGATGTGTGAAATAAAAGGAACTGAAGAACTTGGCTAAGTGGAATGAAAATATTCAAGGCAGACAAAGTAGCCTGAACAAAGCACAGAAGGAACGGACATCCAAGTTTGGGGATGAGGAAGGGATAAGGGTTAAGTGTGGAGAAGCTGCGGAGGGAATGGAAGGAAAGAATTAGAGATGTCAGTTCTTGAGATGTTCTTCAAGGAGCCCTTATCTTTTAGGTGTAGTAACAGTGGTTACCTGTGAACTCCGGAGTCAGCCCACCTGGGTTTATATCCTCCAGCTGCTAGCCTTGAATAGGTTAGGAAGTCTCTTTTCTCGTCTGGCATAGTATTATCTCATGGGTTATTATGAGGAAGAAATGCCTAAGTTCCAGTACACACCAGTATTATGTTATTGTTATTACAGATCTGGTTGCCTTCTCTCAAGGATCTGTCAAATTCCAGGCCTTATGTTACAATATAGTTTAAGTAGTCCCCTTACTGATAGAGGCTTTAAAACTTTACAGATTTTCCTTTTTTATAGGCATTACTACCAAGAAAACCCCTATCCTACATATCTTTGTGCATGCCTAAGTTCTGTGGCAAAACAGATTCCCAGAAGTGGAACGCTGCGTCAAAGAATGTGTATTTTTTAAATTTTGGTTAGGTGTTCCCATATTGCCTTGCAGGAAGATGCTACCATTTGATTCTCTCTACAGCATTAACCACTTTAGCCACTTTACTTACCTCTGAACTTCCCAGCAGCCCTGGAATGTTCTAATCATTTCTACATTTTACAGAGAAGTAAACTAAGGCTTAGAAAAATAGTTAACTTGCCTTAAGTCACACAGACATCAAGTGGCAGAGCATTAGAGCATTATTCAAACTTAGGCCTGTCTTAACTATAAAGCCAAAATTCTTTCTTCTGTACCGTGGTGCCTTTTTCTAAATTATTGACTAGAACCTTGGGCATGAAATTAAAGGCTCTCCAAATTAGCAATGGTTCATTGAGTGCTTGTTGGGACATCATTCAGTAAACATACTGAGCAGCTAGGAGTTAAAACAGTGAACGACAGAATCCTTTCCTTGTAGAGCTTACATTCTAATGAGAAAAGACAGGTGATATGTAAACAAACATTCTAATAAAGTATCAGAAAGAACATTTGAAGCAGCTGGATAACAGCCTCTGATCTGCAGAGCAGGATGGATTTTCTCCATGAACCATCCAGTATTGTATTACATGTTAAGTTTGTGCCTGTCTCCCCTAATAGCCTGAGTTTTTAGGGCAGGAATCTCTTTGAATCTTCAGTGCCTGATACTGGGACTAAACATAGCAAAAGCACAATAAAATCTTTTTTGAGTGTTCTCATAGCTGACCCAACAGCTATGCCCAAATAGTGATGTTTAGTGATGGTATCTGCTAATCTACAACTGGTTCTAGGGATGAGGAGGATATTGTTTCTGTGCCTTGGAATAGTGATTCTCAGCCTGGGTGAGGTGCACTTCAAAACTGCCTACAAACAGCAACCCCTCCACCCCCCCCCCAAGATGATTATGCTTAGCTAGCTACCCTAGCTAAGCAGGGTCTTGGAAGGATGCTAGTTGTTGGCCTCCTGGTGGTGTTGGTAGATAATGCAGGCTTTCTGTTACTTTCCTGCCTGTTAAGAGTTCTAGTCCATGAGTGAAAACTGCCATAAACTCAGATGTCGTCAGAACACAGAGTAAGAGTAATCTAAGCTAATCCAGTCTGACTTGGGTGAAGAGCCTTGATCAAAGGAAATTATCAGCTTTCAGTCTAAGATTCAGTATAGGCTAGGTAATTTTAACATTCCACCAGACTGTTGGGAGACTTAAATTACTAAAGCTCACCCTAGAGTTATTGTACAGATCAAGTGAAAAACTCGAGAGATGATTAGAAGTATTTAAATTGAGAATAAGGACTTTAGTTGAACATCTTTTCTCTGGGTTCCAGTACTTGGTAGCATGTATTTGGCCAGTTTCTGCATCTTTTTCAGCCTGTTTCTTCTGCAAACTGGGGATAGCAGCCCTTTCAGAGGTAATGAAGATTAGAGACTGTGTATGTTAGCATGCCTCAGCCAGTGGTCGGCACAGAGGAGCTTCGAGAGATTCCCAGACGGAGGGCCCTCCTTCCTCCTTCTAGAAGAAAGGCATTAAGAGCTTTTTCTTGCCTTGGAGTCTCTCTTATGATCCCACAATCTTTTCAAAGGCCTTAGAGAGAAGGTAAATGTGAGCCATGCCCCTTCCTAATTATTTATATAATGTCATCAACTTCTTTTCTCCTGCATCATTTTATAAAGTTGTGTGATGCTCGCTTCGGCAGCACATATACTAAAATATAAAGTTGTGTAATTTCTGAGGATGAAAAGTGAATCAAGTTTACAGATTTCTAATAGAAAAATATTAGCTTTTAAAAGGAAACCTTTTACCTTACCCAAAAGGCATAATGGGGTTTCAAAATTTGATTTTCCACTGGTTACTCAGTAACCAGCATCACTGAACAAGAGCTGTAGAGGCAATAAGAATGGAGAGTTCAGCCAAGATGACCTGCCCCCCACCGCCCAACACCTCAGCTCCCCAACCTAAGATTGAAAACCTAGTAAGATGTACCATATGTGGACCAGGCTTTGTAAACTGACTGGTTGTCGTAAAGCTCTAGAGGTATCACTGTATCACACAGAAGATATTGCACATCACTCCTTTATTATACTGGTCTGGAAAAAAGATTTAGTACAATTACGCTCAAAATGAGTACTGGGCCCATGGCGGGGCCAAGCAACTGGAACATGATCAGAAACAGATACAGTGAAAGACACACTTGGACATGATCAAGAGGCATCTCACTGCCATAAAACATTAAGGCAGGGGAGGGATTCTAAAACAGCAGGATGAACTCCTAGGCCTCAGAAGTCAAGGAGTTTATCCCACACTGGTGTGAGGAATGGCTTATTTTTGGATGATCACATGTGGGAATATTTCAACCGCCACTAGAAACCCCAGAAGGGTTTTCGTTTTGTATTTTATATATATATATACTTTTTTTTTCTTGTAAAAGTAAATCCAACATGTAAAATATTCAGATTGATCCCAATCTTCTGGAGCCAGCTCTTCTAGGGTCAGAGGGAGATGACTATTTTCATCACCATGCAGGTTACATTCATCTATCACTGGAATGACTAGAGCACCCCCGCTCCACCTATACAGAATAGTACAGGACTTGCTCCTCGGAACACACATAGGCTCTCTTGCTTCTCACTGGTCACACCTAGCATGGTTCCTCCCTATCCCCATTGCAAGCAGGTTCTCAATAATAAAACAGTAGCAAAAACCCCAGCATTACTAATTCCTACTCTCGGGTAAGAATCTTCTCTCAGCTTGGACTGAGAACCCATGCCCCAGAAGTGCCATTCTGACTAGAATATATGAAGAGAGTGGGTGCAAGAAACAAAATGGCTAAACGAAATTAGGAGCCACTGGTCCTCATCTGCAGCTAAAACTTAAGATGCCTACAGATATGGTCAGTGTGACATGTGCAAGGAAGAAGTGCAGAGGAATGGGATGGACAGGGAGGGTAGGTATCCTTGGGAAAGTAGTCTGCCTGCTTCCCTTCACTTTTTGGCCTTGCCCTGGGCAGCCACAGCTTCCATGGCTTTACGCACGGTCTCTTCATCCCCCAGGAACTGCATGGGCTTGATGGGCTTCAAGTTCTTGTCCAATTCATAGACCATGGGAATGCCTGTTGGAAGGTTCAGTTCCATGATAGCCTCTTCGGAAAGACCTGAAAATACACACCATGATTAGCCATGCAAGACACAAATCCATGTCATCCCCGCAGGTGACAAAGGACTTCAGTAGGAATTAAATAAAACAAGACACCCTTTCTGATAATTTGTAATAACAGTAATGATCTGTATTACAATCAGTCACCCAAAAAATGCACCCAATACTTATTTCTCAGCCACGAAAAGCAAGAAGAAAGTATGAAAGGTGTGTACAACAGATCTCTCTCCCAAAGTAGGGTTAGGACCATACACATCTCAAATGTCCTATGTGGTCCATCCAGCCTGCCAAAAATCAGCAAATCTGTCCCTCTAGGCCTTCAGGTGAAGCAATTTAGAATGCAAATTGTGATTCATGTGTGAAGTTGTACCAGGTTGTGCTTAAGGAGGATTTTATCAGTTTCAACTGGCAATCCTAGTCTAAAGGTGAGCATCTCAAATTATAAAGTGTATGTGAGTAACAGATGGCAGCTTCTGCATCGGGTCTGAAGGGGGACCTGAAGTTCTGCATATATAGTAAGCACCCAATGAGTCTACGATGCTTTGAGGAAACAAGGGTAGAGGGTGACCAGGAGTCAATCTAGACTATCTCCAAGGCTCTCAACATGTCTTAACCTTTTCCCAAAGGTCTCCTTTGCATGAAATAAGTCCCTGACTAGTGGCAATTTTGCTGTATGCCTCCTTGAGGGTTCCCCTGAAAAATACACATACCCTCCAGATGCTTGACAATGCCCCGAAGGCTGTTGCCATGGGCTGCAATCAGTACTCGTTTCCCCTCCTTGATCTGGGGAACTATTTCTTCATTCCAAAAGGGCAGAGCTCTGGCAATTGTGTCCTTCAGACTCTCACAGGAGGGTAGTTGATCTTCAGTGAGGTCTGCATACCTTCGATCCTAAACAACAGAAAAATCCAAATTCACCAATTAGTAGTAGCTGCATCTGTTCTGCCCACTTCTCATCCCCTAATTAAAGTGATGAATCAAAATCTCTCACCAGTGCACAGAATGGAGCTGAGAGCTTGGCAAAGGGGCTAATTATTATCTTGCTGCTCTTCCTACCACCACTGCCCACTACTGGGAAGATTAAATATTCAAAGAAACTTAGAAAAGAAGGGGGGAAAAGTAAGTACAAGGCTCTTCCCAATTCACTTAATGTTCCACTTGTCTTAGAAGGGCCCTATAGATAGCTATGGATAGGTTTTATGAAGTCAGTCAGTGAAGAAAGAAAAAAGGAGATATATTTTTAGATAAGTAACTATCAACTAAATCTTTTAACAAGTGAAGGTTATTCCTTGGAGAAGGGTAATTGAAAGAATTAAATATTTATTATAAATTATAAACCCAATGGGACTAGGCAGACACTAATAAAAAGCTAAGAAACAGGCCCAGAACCATAACCCGTGGTCCTAAGTAGAGTTGAGCCAAACCCCGTTTTACCATACCTTACTGATGTTGCTGTAGAAGGGATGGTCAGGTTCCATTGGAGGTGGTGGGACATCATAGGAACGCCTCCAGATCTTCACCTGGGCCTCGCCGTGCTTGGCAGCAGTTTCTGCTTTGTTCAGACCAGTCAGACCCCCATAGTGCCGCTCATTGAGGCGCCAAGTCCTCACTACTGGCAGCCACATTTGGTCAATGGCATCCAGCACTGTCCAGAGAGTCCGAATTGCTCTCTTCTGCACTGAGGTGAAGCAGATGTCAAACTCATAGCCAGCATCTAGGAATCAGAAATTCAAAGTGATAAGCTCATCAGATCCCCTCTGGAACCAGAATTTTCTTACATATAAACTTAACTAGTTTGTATACTCTAGCAAGAAAGACAATCTTGTGCCTTCACAAAAGATAAAATTTGTTATTTTATAGTTGACAACATGGTTCCCCAATAATTCATCTAACCCAAGACCTAAATATATTGTCAAGTAACTACTGTGTACCATCTGTGTGGTTTATCCTAAACCACACAGTGCTATAATTAAGCCCATTTTAAGAGCTTATTTCTCCAATTCTTTCAAGAAAAAGATGCTTAAAAACTTGGAATCTCTTAATATATAATAATAGCCAATATGTATAGAGGGCTTGCCATCTGTCAAGCACTGGACTATTCTGTATGTGTTTTGTCTTCATAACCATCCTTCTAACCCATGCTAGAGGAGTTGAGCAAATTATTCAAGGTCACAGCTTATACGTGAGAGATTAAAATCCAGGCTCTGTGACTCCAAAATCCAACTCATAACCACCATCTCTAGCTCCCTGTATATTTTCCTAACTCCTAAGGATCTGGATGTTTGTATTTTAGTTAGAACAGTCACTTTTGACCAATGATTACTAATATACTTCAGTTCTAACTTCTTGTCTAGGAGAAGTGGATTTTTTTTTTATGTTTTATTTATTTGACAGAGATCACAAGTAGGCAGAGAGGCAAGCAGAGAGAGAGGAGAAAGCAGGCTCCCCGCTGAGCAGAGAGCCCGATGCAGGGCTGGATCCCAGGACCCTGAAATCATGACCTGAGCCGAAGGCAGAGGCTTTAACCCACTGAGCCACACAGGCACCCCGGGGAAGTGGATTTTAAACCCCCAACAATCAGAACACAGCAAGAGCTCTTAGCGGATGCTGATTAAAACTTAAATTTGTTGCCTGAAATTGTATGTTCACTATGGAGTGGAAATCACATCACAATTTCTTTATCCAGTTTCTGTTACAGTCAAGTGCTAGCCTTGTACCTACTTAAGTTGATGGCTAGACCAAGGTTTAGGAGAAGCCACTCCCTGGGGAAAGAGCAAAAAGAGCAAATGCTGTGCACTGATTCATTTATAAATGAATCTCTCCTCCACACTCGTTAGTTCTTAAGGGGTGGTAATCAAGAAATATGCTGCCCAAACCAACAGGCTACAATTCATATTTCATGAAAGATTATCCCCCCTCCCACTTTAATAAGGAGATGGCCATTTCTTCATGTAGTGTTTTCCTCCACAAGGCTACAAAGGCCCTCTTTGAAATTCAGCACAAACTTTCCTGGGTATTGCCTCATACGGAGGTTGTCAAAAGTAATTAATGCAATGTGAAGTGAATTCTTCTGCCAGTCATTCAGCTGAGAATGAGGCCAGTAATAACTATGCTGATGGGGGAAGGGAGGATTAATCACCAGGAAACCCACCACTACACTACCCACAAGGGAAAAGATGATGAATCTCATCAGTGAGCCTCAGGACAAGTCCTAGTAGACTTCATTACCATCTCCTCCCTAACTCATAGGGAAGGGATGGCTCCCCAGTAAAAGGCTGAGTCACCAGGAAGCAACCATCCATAGTGCAAACGTCATCTCCCATGCTGCAAAGCTACTGGCTGTTTCACTGCAATTATTTCCATTCTCAATGGAGTGCCTACTGTTGGATATCCAAATAGGTCCCCAAGGAGAAAAGTAGTTCCCCTGAGGGCTCTTTGAACGGAGAACTCTAGGGCCTCTTCCTTTAACTTTCCCATTAAATAAAAGCATAGCCCAGGGCGGGGTAAATGGTGTGGTGTGGACCTCATCCTCCCCCAGAGGTTAAGACTGCATGGGGGAACTCAGTTCTCACTGTCTCTCCTGAAAACAATTCCAGAGTTTATAAACCTTGGGGTCCCCGGGTGGCTCAGTCATTAAGCATCTTCCTCTGGCTCAGGTCATGATCCTAGGGTGCTGGATCAAGCCCCACATCCGACTCTCTGCTCGGCGGGAAGCCTGCTTCTCCCTCTCCCACTCTCCTTTCTTATGCTCCCTCTCTTGCTGTGCCTCTGTCAAATAAATAAAATATTAAAAAAGAAAAAAGTTTATTAACCCTACTATGATTGAAAGCTCTGAAGAATTTAAGATTTACTCATGTATTTACTTTAGGTTTCTTACATTATTCATAATGGTCTTCACCATTCAGATTTCTGCTTTCAGCCTTTTTAAATATAATCATGAGTAATGCCCATAACAGATATTAAGATCTTAAATGAAATTTTTCTAACTAATGCTACCAACATTTACTTACAAACTGAAATAGGGGGGGTCCCTGGCTGGCTTAGTCACAAGAGGATGTGACTCTTGATCTTGGGGTCATGAGTTTGAGCTCCACATTGAGTGCAGAGATTACTAAAGATAAGCAAATTTTTTTAAAAAACTGAAATAGGGTCTGTTAAAGAGAAATTACAAGTTTGACCATTTGATCAGTCTTTTAGGGTACAGCTGCAATTACCTCTGTCCTGGGTTAGTCTCAGCAAACCACCACAGACCCATACAGGTCTTCATGCCAGACAGGAGAGAAAATGGCCTCCTTTACCAGCACTTTCCCTTTCCCAGCCTCTCCTAATGTAAGTCACAACAGACCATCCCAAAGCGTTCACACACACAGCCAGCAGGATTACATTTCCCACCTTCCAAACCTATGCTTCATTTCAAAGAATCTACAGTGAAGGCAAGATGCTAGAGTAACCTGAGGCCAAATACCTCTTCCACATCAGGCATCAATGACCCTTTTAAATGCTGCTTCTACGTCCAAAGGTTAGAAAGGAGCAAGGTAGGATCTGCCCTAATCATCAAAGGAAGCACTTTCTCAGACCAGAGTCTGAGCTGCTGACAGATGGGAATGATTCCTTATAAAAAGCATTCCAAAACCACGGAGAGCTATTCCCCCTCGGCGGGGCAAGCCTGGGTAGATGAGTTTATTTTACTGCCACTTCCACCTTTGCCCACCTGTTACTCAACCCAAACTGGAGCAAGCGAGATGGACTAAGAATAGAAAGATACGACCTTGAACAAGTCATCTATGCAATCTTCACTTTTCCCAACTATGAAAGAGGGCCAGGAAAGGTAGAAAAGAGGGGGTTAAAATCTGTCTACGGAATCTGCACAAGATCAACTCAAATCCTTCATTCATTCGCTCAATTACATTTGAAGATGGATTTTGGACACGGAATTTGTGGGATGCTGCTGAACAGCAAAGGCCTACATAAGCACGTGGGTTTCTGAGGCCCGCTGCCTAGACGCCGCCCCCCTCCCCCCGCGCCGCGTTACTCCCCCACAGCCAGGGACCCGCGTGTGGCCTGACGCTTCATTAGAATCGCAGCGACCTCCTGAAAAGGCGTGGTTACGGCTGCTGGAAGGCACCGGGCATCCCATGTAATAACCCGTCCCCGACTTACTAAATGCTCAGACTAGAAAAAGAAAATTTCGCAAGGTGGTGTCGTGGAGAATGCAATGGGTTACGGGGCGACCGCCCTCGGCCCTCTTGCTGGCGCGGCCCCTCACTCCACTGGATGACCTTGAGCAAGTCGACCCCTCCAACCTGGGCCCATTTTGTCAGTTGCAAAATAAGTTGCTGAAGAGCTGAAGCTCAAGGTCAGTCCTCTCTGGGAGGGCACGGGGATAGCCAGGCGGCGGCCCGCACGGTGAGGCGCCCGCCCGGGCCTCCGCAGCCCCCACCCACAGCCCAGCCCGGCCCGCTACGCACCTCGAAGCGCCTGCCCGCCGCGCTTCGCCTCCTCGTGCCCGGCCGGGCTCAGATCTGCGTCGTACCAGCCGCTGAAGCGGTTCTCCAGGTTCCAAGCGCTCTCGCCGTGCCGGATCAGCACGAGCTTGTAAGCGGCCATGGCGGCGGCTCCGGGTGCGACACACACTGGGACTAGCAGAGATTCCGGAGTTGCTGCCTGGCCCCAGCCGCGCCTGCGCGCTCACACCCCACCGCCGGGCTCCCGCGCGCTGGGTCGCCCAAATCTTTCCACAGGCTTGGGGCCGCCCTCCGCCCGCCGGGTGTGCGCATGCGCCCCGTGCCCGCGCTGCGGCCGTCGTGGGGGAGGGGCGCGCTCGAGGGCGCCAGAGCGCATGCGGTCTCAGCCGCCGGCCCCTCGTCTGCAGCGGCGGTCACGGAGCGCACGTAAGCGCGGAAAGGCGGGCGGGACTTTCGGGCACCGCGGGGGTGTGGGTGCCCGAGGGGGCTCTCGAGAGACACCCTGTTGTCCTAGCATTGCTGTTATTCATAAGCCGTTTGTTCTTATAAAGTGGCCGTTATCATTTGAACGGGGCTTAGCTGCGCCGGGTCACTTTTCATTCGTACGCAGAGTTTGAGTTCACACACCTGCGTTCGAATCTTCACTCTTTTTATTGCTTTGTATCTTTGGGCAGGTCGCTTAACCTCGCCCAGCCTCATTCGTGAATGGTCATAATAAATACTTAGTTGGTGCCAATCTATCTGGAAGGTGTTCAGTCAATAGTCCTTACAAGTGCTTTCTGATTTTAGTGGGTATTCATATCCTATTTTACGCGTAAGAGAACTGGCCCTGACTGCTGGTTCCGAAGTCCTGCGCTTCCCAGAAACATTGGACCGTTTATCCCACCTCTTCGGGTGTCTCCCACTCTCTCTAGTCGGTGCCTCCTGGTCCTCCAACAGTGACGCAAACTCTGGACCCCTTCGAACATTCCAGAAAAAGAGTCACTGCCTCTTCTTCCCCGTACACTCAATTAGCAGTTTAATATCTGCTTGTCTGGAGAGCTCTCTGCTACCCTTGCCACCGACTCCTGGTTTATTTCAAACTAGCCACTTTATTGAGCACCAAACCAGGAGTCAGTGGGCTAGGGCCAAAGATGGGTTACGGAATGTGTTTTCTGCCCTTCACAGCAAGTGGAGTGCAAATAAGACCCACATATAAACAGCTAACAATGAAATTGTGCTGTGTGCTATATTTAACAGATTCTAGAAAAGTTTTTAACATGCTCTCAAAAAAAAGGCAAAAAAAAAAAAAACCCCTATGTACCAAACAGTGTTATAAGTGCTTTACAAATATTAACTCATTTAATCCTCGTATACTCATAATGGTCCTATGAGGCAGGTATTATATTTCCTTATTTACTGATGAGGAAAATGAGGGATGAAGTAAACTGCCTAAGGGTACAGGGCTCAGGATTCAAGCTGAGGCTGGTTCCTGAATTCTTGTACGCCCAGACTCCGAGAACTAAATTGTCGGAATTCACAGCTCTGCCCTGAGTGTCAGGACTGGGAGAGGTCTTGAAAATTCTCGACTGCAACTCCCCACCTCCTGCTACCCCTCCCCCGCCCCGTTTCACATGTAAGAGGAAAGTGACCTGAACCAATTCAAAAAGAGCAGACAAGCCGAGGACTCAGGTGATCCCACGGGGAAGGACCCCAAAGTTGGGACTTGCAGTGTCAGAAAGGGAGGCAGCAGCCTGGAGAGATCCAGAGAGTGGAAGAGCTCAGGGGATGGGAAACACTGTGGGAAGAGGACCTTGAAGGCTTGCTTTTGCAGCCGGAAGCCAGAATTCCTGGGCAGAGATGGGGATTCACTCAGCTTCGATCACAAATCTGGGAAGAAGCTCAGAGCCTATCAAACCAAGGCGATTTCTCAAATGTCAGTCAAAAGTAAGGATAAATCAGTGGGGTTTGTCCTCAACTACTTTTTTTTTTTTTTAAACCTTAAGTGTTATCTCTACTGAACACACAGCACAGAGACATTTGTCAGGGTTGATTTCTGGGCCCTTCTAAAGTACCGCGTGGATACGGAAGAGAATTCACACATCCTGAGAAGAAAGGATTGCAGCTGGATTCCAGCTCTAGGAGCAACCTGAGGGACCTACGTCACAGCTCCTAACCAGGTCACTGCCCTCACTTCTTGCCCTGCAGGGGGCAACTGTGGCCCATTAAGTCCCTCTTCCTGCCTGGAGTGTGGTGTGGGGGGATCTAAGCTCCAGACTCCTCTCAGCTGTCAGATCCTGGGCCAGGAGCAGTCATTAATAACAAGCCCTCATCTCCACCTGAGACCTCCAGCCAGTCTCAAAACCCTGAACTCTTAGGGCAGATAGCTTCTCTTCCAGCAGAATGCGTTAATTCATTCCCCAGATGCAGAGAAAATCTCAGGACTCTTAACAGCTTTCAACCAACCAGCGTATTGGTTTAGCTGTTACAAAAACTCAGATAAGGATAATCAGGAGGCGCAGCCCTATTACCCTCCTCTGTTCATTAAAACAATAAAGCTCTCTCTCAGCCTTCCCTCCCAGTTTATGTTTTCCACAGAAGCACAACTCCTATCAAGCACCGAGCCTTCAGGGCAGGACCCGGTTTAGAATCGAAGTGAGGCAAGCCAAGTTCTCTGCAGGGTTGAAGGAAGGGCAGCTGCCGTTTGGCCCACAGGGATCTCCGCCAGGACACCCCGGGTCCTTACTCGTGGAACATCTTGTGAATCCATAGCCTGCTGTTCAGACGTGCCAGCTGTTGGTGCTGCTGTCTGAGGAAGACAGGATTTCTGTCTGGAAGAGAGAGTGAGCCCAAGTGATTGTAGCTAATGCCTCAGGACTCTGGGCTTGTAGAGGAAGAGTGCTTTAAGGAGGGCTGAAAGTCCTGCTCCACCCCTCTGCGGTCGCCATCTGAGGATAAACAGCGGGAATGAGTGTCACTGGAAAAGAGGGAGGACAACGCTGCTGTGGAGTGGTGGCTTCCTACAACTCCCCTAACAATACCCTTCCTTCTCTGTCCTCAGAACCCAGCCTCGGACTTGAGTGCCTGGCGCAGCGATAGTACAAGCCCTTCTCTCTGGATCCTGGAACTCTTCCGGTCTCTAAAAAGAAACCACCCTCCGCCTCTAGGCCCTGCATGTCATAACTACAATGATAAAACAAACCTTTTTGACTCCTCTACTTTTCTTCACATAAAACTTCACATAAAACTGGGCAATAAGCAAACCTTTTTGACTCCTCTACTTTCCTTCACATAAAACTTTTCTGGGGCACCTGGATGGCTCAGTGGGTTAAAGCCTCTGCCTTCAGCTTGGGTCATAATCCCAGGGTCCTGGGATCGATCCCCATATCGGGCTCTCTGCTCAGCGGGGAGCCTGCTTCCCCCTTCTCTCTGCCTGCCTCTCTGCCTACTTGTGATCTCTGTCTGTCAAGTAAACAAATACAATCTTAAAAAAAAAAAAAAAAACTTTTCTTTGGATGAAATTCTAAAACAGGCAGACACTTTTATTTGGGAACGGTTCATGTTAAGTGTAGTGAGGGACTGAGAGATTAGTGGTATGAATAGTACAGGATCTCTGAGAAGCAGTTGTCCAGCAGGATTTGCATTAAAGGTATTAGGGGAAATGCCTGAGACAGGAAACGGGAGGGTGACAGGCTGACAGAGTAGGTGAGACCCAAGTGAAAGAAGGATCAAAGGAAGGTTGAGCGGGTGGAACGTTGCTGAGGAAATTCAGGAAGGAGGTTGAGGAATCCTCAAGCCAAGATCACTCTTCAGAGCAGGCCTTGCCTTCGCATCCTTGGCACAGGGAAACTAAGTCAGCAGTGGGCAGCCTGTGGGCAGCACGGCCTCTGACTGAATGCTGTGAGGGATTTCAGAGTGACCCAGTGGGAGCCCCAGGTCAACCAGCTGTGTGAGATTTGGGGGATGGATTCTCATGGTCATGCACGTACATTCAATAAATTTGTCAGAAATCTTTTTATGTCTGGACTCAGTGACTACTTACTGACTGAGGGAAGTTATCCAAGGTGCCTGTCAGCCAACAGCAAGGTGGTCGACCAGGTCTCCAACAAGCCTGCTAAGGATGTTGCTGAGGGTAGAGCAGGGGAAGCTGCTGGCTGTCCTGTATCTGAATGCAGTGGAGAAAATGCCTGTCTCCCAAAGGTGACAACAGGAGCCCGCTCAGGGTTGTCCAGCCTAAGACATGTGGACAAGAAAGAAGAACAATCAGAAAGCCACATGAGTTTCTCAAATGGCTAAACATGGAGTTACCCTGTGATGCAGCGATTTCCTTCCTGGGTGTATACGCAAGAGAAATAAAAGCAAATATCTACACCAAAACTCATACACGTATGTTTTTTTTTAAAAAGCATTATTCACTAAAGCCAAGATGTGGAAACAACCGGAGTGTCTGTCGGCTGATGAATGGATAAATAATATGCAGTACAGACATACCGTGGAATATTCAACCATAAAAAGGAATGAAACACTGATACGCGCTGCCTGGATGAACCTTGAAGACAGTGGGCTGAGGAGAGATGTCAGACGCAAAAGGCCTCGTGCTGGAGGGTTGGGGCTGCTAAAGAAGGGACGTGGAGTTTCTCTGTGAGGTGATGAAATGTTCTAAAATGAGCTGTGGTCTGGTTACACATAACGGTGAAGTGAACTAAAAACATTAAATTGTGCAATTGAAATGGGTGAAGTCGACCGTAGTGAATTATATCTCAGTAAAGCTGCTTTAAAAAATCCTGAGAGCCATCGCTCGAGGGCAGGGAGGCGGTGTGTGGGGAGAGCTTGGGAACGTGGACTCAGCTGCTGAGTCGAAAGAAGCAGCAGTCTTCTTTTCCAGCCAGTCCTGATGCCCCTCCCAATCTCCTCAGGCAGCTCCAGGGGTGCTCCTCAGGGTGTGGCTGGGCCAGCGCGGGTGGTTCTTGCTGAACCAACTGAGAGAGTAAAGGAGGGATGAAGGCGAGGTCTTGGTGGCAACAAGGACAAAAACTTGGCGGTCTAGCCTCAGGCCCCAAACTCTGCCTGCAGGTACCTCACATCTCTTTCCAGAGCAGGGGACTGGAAGTCAGGTGCCTAGGTCCCATTTCTGACTTCATATGCCACCCCAGGCCAGGCCCTTCCTGGCTATGCAACTAATTTTTCTCCCTGATCCCCATCTGGGGGAACACCAAGTCTTAGGACTTTGGAGGGAGGTGACAGACATTAGACCTTCCTACCACAGCCTGGACCTCACCCCAGACAGCCTCTAAATCCTCTGGAGATCTAACCCCTTCAAACTCTGCCTCCTCTCAGTGTGTCCATCACTGACCTTCACACCTCCCAGCACCTTATAGAAGACCCTTGCTCCCCTCAAAGGGATCACACCCTGTAGGCATTGCTCTGCTCTCAATAGATCCAGCTTTTTGTTTCAGACATTGAGACGGGGTATCTTCCATAGACACACTCATATTCTGGAATATCCCCTTCCTGGGAGTAATTTATCCTCACTTCTAAAGCCATTGCTCCAGTATTGTTGGTGAATTAGAAAAAGGCCAACTCCAGGGCATCCGGGGGGCTCAGTCGGTTAAAGCCTCTGCCTTCGGCTCAGGTCATGATCCCAGGGTCCTGGGATCAAGCCCCACATCAGACTCTCTGCTTAGCAGGGAGCCTGCTTCCCTTCCTCTCTCTCTGCCTGCCTCTTTACCTACTTGTGGTCTCTGTCTGTCAAATAAATAATTAAAATCTTTTTAAAAAAGGAAAAAGAAAAAGGTCAACTCTTCTAGACAAGCCCCAGTGAAGGCTAGATTTCAACTCCCTCAGCTGGGGAATGAAGCAGTCCACAGTTTGCACAACCATATACAGCAACCCTGCTCACCCCTCATACTTGGTCAGCCAGTGAGTGCTCCCATTCTACCTCCTAAACACAGTTTCCAGTCACAGTCTCAGTGTCAGACCTCATCGTTTCTCATCTGAACTGGTACAGTAGTCTGTAACTGGCATCCACAACTCCAGTCTGGGAATCAGGAAGTGACCCTCACCAGACCCTGGATCTGCCTGCACCTTGATCCTGGGCATCTCAGCCTCCAGAACTGTGAAGAGCAAATTTCTGTTGTTTATAAACAGCCCAAACAGACCAAGACAGTCCCAGTACCTGAAGTTCTCCCTGGCTCTCCTCCTAGGTCCGACCACTCCCTGCCAGGCTGGGTCCTCCCACAGCACCCCCACCGCAGGGGCATAGCTGGATGATTGCACAGCTCATCTCTCCTCCCCCCTACCTTTGCTTCCTTTCCAGCCAGCCAGTGAGCAAGAGCGAGGCGACTTTCATCTCTTTGTAACCAGTCGTTGTGAAGGATGAGAGCTCGGGACAAAGTGACAATTCCAACTCCACCACTTAATGCTGTTGAAAACGAAAGCAAGTTACGTGACTTTTCCCAGCTTTGGTTTCCCGGTCTGTAAAGCCTGGAGAACAATAGCACCTGCTTGGCACCTTCCAGGAACAGGAGGGCAGGGATGGAGGCCTCACAGGTTTGGGTTCTCAGCTGAGGTAGAGGGAGAAGACAGGGGCTGTATCCACAAAGGCCAGAATGGGTTGTTACTACCTCCAGGACTCATCGCCCTTAATCTAGTCTGGGCTTCACGACAATCACAGAAATGGATTCCTTAACAATAAAAAGTATTAATATAACTTAAAAAAAAAATCGCCCTGACTTTGCACGGCATGGTTGTGAGGCCGTGGCAGGATGGCGCCGGTGAGGCCCAGCTCTGGAAGTGCTCATCCATGGTGGGTCTCCTTGCTGTGACCATGAAGAGTCCCCGGCACAGAGATGACTGCTAAACGTCACCTTCCTCTCCTCTTCTCTGCCACAATGCCCGATATATTCAGCAGTAGTGTGTATCGGTTGACTAAATGGGGGACCAGTACTCCTAAGTACAAGCTCCTTCAGTTATTTTCCCAGAGTGCAATGTGCAAAAACTCCCTATGAAAATCCAGACTCTTTATTCTGACCCTCAGGCCCTTCAGGATCTGCTCCCAAGATAGCCCTCTGACAGCCAACCTGACCCTCTCCTGCGCCTCCCGGTGAGCTCTGCTCATGTCACGTATCCATTTGACAAGTAGGAGTACTGCACACTTACTATGTGCAGACACTGATGAAGGCTCTGAGGACACAAGAGTGGACCAGACATGGTCCCTGTCCTCAGGGGGTCCAGCAGTCAAGGAGGAGGCAGGGAGGGGGGCCTGGGTGGCTCAGTCGGTTAAGCATCTGCCTTCCGCTCAGGTCATGATTTCAGGGTCCTGGGATCGAGCCCCGCATTGGTCTCCGTGCACCAAGGGAGTCTGCTTCTCCCTCTCCCTCTGCCCATCACCCCCACTCATGCTCGCTCTCTCTCTTGCTCTGCTCTCTCTCAAATAATTTTTTTTTTTAAACGAAGAGACACAGAAGCAAAAAACATTTCTATGAATTGAGCTTCAGTGAGCATCCGAGTTCCGAGGTCCTGTAGAGAATGAGATACACCTTCGATTTACAGATGAGAAGACTGAAAAGTTTTGTGCTTGTCTCAGCAGCAGTAACCCATAGGTTTCTTTCGTTGTTGTTGTTTTAAGATTCTTAAAATTTATTTTTTGAGAGAGAGTGCACACACACACAAGTGGTGGGGGCGGGCAGTGGTGGAGAAGGGGCAGAGGGAGAGGGAAAGAATCCCAGGAAGATTCCCCACAGAGCACGGAGCCTTACCTGGGGCCATTCCACGACCCTGAAAGCATGACTTGAGTGGAAGCCAAGAGTCAGTCGCTCAACTGACTGAGCCACCCAGGAGCCTGTAACCTGTAGGTCTCTTAAGAGCAGGAGAGCCTACAAGCATCTTTATGTACCTCCATGTGCTAACTTAGCACAATGTCTTGCATATAATTAGTGCTCAAGAAATAACTTTTGGGAGGCACCTGAGTGGCTCAGTCAGTTAAGCGACTGCCTTCAGCTCAGGTCATGATCCCAGAGTCCTGAGACTGAGTCCCACATCAGGCTCCTTGCTCAGCAGGGAGCCTGCTTCTTCCTCTCCCTCTGGGGCTCCCCCTGTTTGTGTTTTCTCTGTTCATCTCTCTCAAATAAATAAACAAAATCTTTATTTAAAAAAAAAAAAAGAAAGAACTTTTGGGTATGTAACTGAGTTAAATTGATCAGAACCAGTCCTCTCAACACCAAAGATTCAGAGGCAACTCACTGCCTACCCCGTATCAGTTCTTCCTTTCTACCTTAGCAATAGAACTCCCACTGGGAGGGAGGGGGTGGACTGCAGTGTTCCTGACTAAAAAGCTGTAGTTCTCAGCTCCTCTGCAGTTAAGTTTGGCTAAATAACCAAATTCTAGCCAATCAGATGTGAGTAGAACTGGCTTAAAGGGAGCTGACTTGGCTGGGAGTGCCCCCTTGGCTCCATCTTACTGAGTCTGGGCCTTGGCCTAGACTGAATGTGATGGCTGGAGTTCTTGCGGCCCATCTTTGGAGCATGAGGTGACACCAAAGACGGAAGTCATATACCAGGGAGGGTAGAGCAGAAAAAGAGAACACCTAGGACCCCTGAGGACTCTATGGAGCCACCATATTAGCCCACCTATCTCCTGACTTGCCGAATGTGAAGAATTAATCCTGTGTGTTTGAGCTACTATCTTGAGGTCTCCATGTTAGCAGCTGTACACAATTCATTCCTGATACAGAGGCCCCTGACAAGAATGGGAGGTTGGAATTAGTAGGTGGGGCAATGCCTAATTTTGCAGAAGAATGAATTTGGGGGCATCAGGATGCCAGGTTAGAGTGGCAATCACATGGTCTCTGCTCACCCACACTCCCTCCTGCCTGTCACGGTCACGTCCTGTCAGGTGACAAATGAAGGTGGACTCTGCTTTGGGCGCAGTCCCCTCTTTGAGTAAGAGCACACCTGCCATGCCCAGATTTCAGTCCTCTTCAGGGTCCTCTTTAACACACCAGGCCATCCATTTGTCCCCCCGGACTTAGTCTAGGCAGCAAGCTCTTCTTCAGCCAAATGGAATGTTAAAGCCCCAGAGGCTGAGGGACATGCAGCCTTCTGTGACAGTGATGTGCCAGGCATGGGGCTCAGGGTTCTGTGTGCATGATATCATTTTAGCCTCGGAACAGCAGCCCTATTTTCAGGTGAGGAAACTGTGGCTCACTAAGTTCAGCTACCTGTCCCCGGTCACACCTGGGATGTGTCTTCAAACACTGGCTTGCCTGAATCCATGGCCTGGGCTTTGCCGCAGCTCCAGCAGTGAGGGCAACCCTCCGAGCAGCCGTAACTCCACCACCTGGGTCATGATGGGCTGCCTAGAGTGAAAAAACCTGTCTCCCTCTTCCATAACTTGAGCTCTAAGTTAAACACCCAAGGCATCTGCTTCCTCTTTGTGTGGGGCAAGAAGCTAAACCTCAACTTCCCTTTCCTCCTGCCCAGTGTCATAACAGACAACAGCTCTATTGGTGGAAAAATGGCCTTCCTGTTGGCCTTGGGCTCAATGCTTTGGGTGCAGCAGCTCTGTTCCCTGCATGTGATCTTCACAGACAATATTGAGAGCAGTGGTTGCAGAGGTAGCTCCTAGGGTAAGGATGGGATCTCTTGGCTTTTGCCCATTGACCAACTGAGTGACCTTGGGGGTGTCATGGAAGCCCTTGGAATCACAGTTCCCCGTCCGTGAAATGAGGACACTGTTCTGTTCTCCTCAGTTAGATAATAGGTTAGAAGGGGTTTTGGAACTTGAGAAGAGCTTTTCTTTTTTTTTTTTTATGATTTTTTAAAAAAGATTTATTTATTTGACAGAGAGAGAGAGATCACAAGTAGGCAGAGAGGCAGGCGGGGGTAGCGGGTGAAGCAGGCTCCCCGCTGAGCAGAGAGCCCGATGTGGGGCTCGATCTCAGGACCCTGTGATCATAACCTGAGCTGAAGGCAGACCTGACCTGAGCCACCCAGGCACCCCAAGATTTTTTTTTTTTTTAAGTAATCAGAGGGCTTAAACTCACAACTCCAAGATCGAGAGTCACATGCTCTACCGACTGAGCCAGCCGGGCACCCTAAGAGCTTTTTGAATAATAACAAGTTCACATTTATTGCCTTCCCACTACATGCCAGGCAGCGTGCTAAGCACTTTACAGATATTATCTTATTTAGTTCTCATAAACCCTATGGGTAGGCATTCTTATCCCCATTTTATAGCTGAGGAAAACTGAGGCCTTGAGTGTAAGGTGACTTGCTGAAGGTCAGACAGCAAGCGGTAACACTTGGATTCTACCCAAGAGGGTCTAACTACAGGACACATCCTACAAATGTGAGTGGTCCTTATTAGCCATAAATTGTGTGGATTATCATAGAGATGGCTAATTCCTCTAGGTAGAAGATGATGCTGGAATTCAAAGACAGCGAAGTCGGTCCTTCACGGGAAAGGTGAACCCTAGCTGTGCAGAGTGGGAGAAAGTATGCTCAAGCCATCTGGATGCTTCGTGTCCCTTCTCCTGACACCAGCTTCTGGAGGCGGCTCTGCGTGGAGGGTGCTTCCAGGTGGAGAGCCAGCCCACTCCCAGACAGGTGGTTCATCGAGAGGCTGTACCTGGTTGTGATTTAGCAGACTCAGTTTGGAGGCAGGTGTCTGTGTCCAAGAAAAGGATGGGAAGACTGCCACTAGCCAGGGCGTCTTCATCTCCCATCTGATTTGCAAAAGACCAGCCTGCTCACCCGACATTGGGGCCTCCCTCCAGGGTTTCAGCTTTAACTGGCTGTTTGCAGAGCTCCCTCTGCTGGCAGAGGTGCACCACCACACTCTTCGCAAGGTAACGGTTTTGGAGTTGTAAATTTGGAGTTTAGCAACTGAGTGTCCCCAGTACTAAATGAAAATAACTAAGCAGGGCTAGAGCATCACTGGCAGCTTTTTTTCTCGTTTCGGAGCAAACTGATTTTCTACTCTTTCAAGTTTTCCCAGGTTTTGACTCTTTCAAATAAACTTGTTTCCAAGCTTTACTTTCGAAATTAGATCTTAAAAAAAACAACAACACACAAATTAAAAAAAAAAAAAAAGATTTATTTGTCAGAGAGAGAGAGAGAGAGAGAGCGCACAAGCAGGCAGAGTGGCAGGCAAGCAGAGGCGGAGAGAGCAGCCGGCTCCACGCCGAGCAAGAAGTCCCATGCGGGCCTCGATTCCAGGACACTGGGATCATTACCTGAGCGGAAGGCAGCGGTTTAACCGACAGAGCTGGGGCGCCTGGGTGGCTCAGTGGGTTAAAGCCTCTGCCTTCGGCTCAGGTCATGATTTCAGGGTCCTGGGATCGAGCCCCACATCAGGCTCTCTGCTCCTCGGAAAGCCTGCTTCCTCCTCTCTCTCTGCCTGCCTCTCTGCCTACTTGTGATTTCTGTCAAATAAATGAATAAAATTAACCGACTGAGCCACCCGGGATTCCCACGCTTGGTTGTTTTTTTAACCTGCAAAGTAATTCTAGTTTTATAAGGCCCACTCCTGTAGCCAAGAACCGATGCCCTGGAAGATAAGCCCGAGGGACTCCTCAGCAACCAACCTCATCTGCGCTGCTCCGGGACTCTGAGTAAGGAGGAAATGTAAAACCGGATGTTGACTATTTTGCCATAGAAACAGACGCGAATCCGGAAGTTACGTCAGAGAAGGCGGAAGTGAAGCAGTCTACTTATCCACGTGGGTTCTGCGCGTGTTTCCCGGTTCCTGGTAGCCGGAGCTTTAAGTTCTGTCCCCGGCATAGTCGACATGGGTCGATCGGGGAAGTTGCCCTCCGGTGTCTCGGCCAAGCTGAAACGCTGGAAGAAAGGCCATAGTAGCGACAGCAACCCTGCCATCTGCCGCCACCGCCAGGCTGCCCGCAGCCGCTTCTTCAGCCGGCCCTCAGGTAGCGGGGGTCGAGACTCCGACGAGCTGGCGGCGGGGTTCTGGCGGGTCTGGGTCTGATGGTCTAGGCCTCTCTGGAGGCCCTGGGCCCAGGCGCTGAACGTTTCTTCTCCTAGAACGTCGCACGTGGAGCCTGCTGTAAAGACCCACCCTCCGCATTTGACAGATGGGGAAATGGAGTCCGCAGTAGGGAAATGACTAGCCCTGGGTACCACGGGTGTCAGAATTGGGACTTGGCTATAATTAACTTTGGGGGAGTCTTACCAAAGTGTTTTCACCTGCATTTATTTCCCACGCCCCTGCGTGCAGCCCCCGCGCCGTCTCCCACCGGCACTTAATCCGTCGGGACACAGAAGCAGAAACTTTAACCCGGCGGGTTTGCTAAGTTCTAGGGGTATGGTGGGCCGATGAGGCAGGCCATGTTCAGAATTCAGCCTCTCGAGCTGGGGGCCTGGACTCTGCTAGTTTTTGTCGTATGCGACAAAAAGAGGTTCGGGTAGAAGTGAGGGCCTCACCTGTGCCTTCGGTTTTCAGGAAAAAGCGACCTGACTGTTGATGCGGTGAAGTTGCATAATGAGCTGCAGTCCGGGTCCCTGCGTGTGGGCAAAAGCGAAGCCCCTGAGATGGCCATGGAAGAGGAGGGGGGGCCCGCTTTCACGGAGAAGTCCTCCGGCACCTTCCTGAGCGGCCTCTCGGACTGCACAAATGTCACCTTCAGCAAAGTGCAGCGCTTCTGGGAGTCCAACTCAGCTGCGCACAAGGAGGTAGGGGGGAGGGTCAGGAAGACTTGGGGTGGTGAGGAGGAGCCAGACTCGGGCTTCTTTTTATTTTCTCCCAGTGCTGGCTCACTGCTGCGGGAGACAGCTGGTATTTTTGGATGATGTGTCATCTCTCCTACCTTTTGTGTTCCCTACTTACTAGCTCTCCTAGGGCGGGTTTCACTTTCTGCTTTTTCCTAACAGCATCTCCCCTATCCAAGTGTAAAGTCCCTCGGGTTAGAAATTTTCCAAATACTTACCTCTCATAACGCAGGACTTTTTACATAGAATATTTTCAAGACACGTTTGTTGAGTAAATTAATGCTGAGTAACAATAGATAGAAAATGTTTTATCTAACAAGAACCAGATTTTATTTGTATTTTTTAAGTTAATGCTTTTAAATTATACATATTTATATTCTTATTTAAATGAAAAATGTCAGAATTATGAATGGTACCAAAGTGATGGGGGTAGAATAAAATGTCAAAGTTGTTCTCCCAACTTAACTTCTTCGTGGCAGTTACTGTTGATGGATTATCATGTGTCTACCTAACCCAGCACTGTCTAACACGTGGTGCGGGCCACACAGGTAATTGTAAAGTTTTAGTAGCCATATTTTAAAAAAGTAAAAGGTAAATGAAATTAATCTTATTTTTTTAAAAGATTTTATTTATTTATTTGACAGAGAGAGAGATCACAAGTAGACAGCAAGGCAGGCAGAGAGAGAGGGTGAAGCAGGCTCCCTGCCGACCAGAGAGCCCGATGTGGGGCTTGATCCCAGGACCCCGACACCCTGACCCAAGCCGAAGGCAGAGGCCCAACCCACTGAGCCACTCAGGCGCCCCCTGAAATTAATCTTAATAATAAGTTTATTGTAGTTAATTATTGTCATTTCAACCTATAATTGATATAAAATGAGATGATTTGTGTTGTTTTTATCATATTAAGTCTTCAGAATCTAGAGTGTATGTTAGCTTTACATCTCTATTTGGATGCTAACTCTTCTTTGAAAGGACTTGATTTGGTTATAAAATTTACTATGGCAAAAGGTTCATATTTCCAAGTTGTTCTAAATCTGTTTTCTTTTTTTTTTTTTAAGATTTTATTTATTTATTTGACATAGAGAGATCACAAGTAGGCAGAGAGGCAGGCAGAGAGAGAGAGAGAGAGAGAGAGAAGCAGGCTCCCTGCCAAGCAGAGAGCCCGATGCGGGACTTGATCCCAGGACCCTGAGATCATGACCTGAGCCGAAGGCAGTGGCTTAACCCACTTAGCCACCCGGCGCCCCTAAATCTGTTTTCTTAAAACTTACAGTCGTATATCTAAGCTGTTTTAAATCTGTGTTTTTGGGGTGCCTGGGTGGCTTAGTCAGTTAAGCTTCCAACTCTTGATTTCAGCTCAGGTCATGATCTCAGGGTGGTGGGATCGAGCCCCAAGTTGGACTCTGCTTGGGAGTCTGCTTGGGGTTCTATCTCTCTCCCTTTTCCCTCTGTCCCTTCCCACACTTGCACACATGCAAGTGCTCTCTCTCAAATAAATAAATCTTAAAAATATGCATATTTATTTTCCCATAACTAGATCAAGTATTCATTTTTTGAATAGTATTTATTTGAGAGTGTGTGTGCTCGTGTGCACAAGAAGGGCAGGAGGGGCAGAGGGAGAAGGAGAAGCAGGCTCTTCAGGCAGGGCTTGATCCCAGGACCCCGGGATCATGACCTGAGCAGAAGGCAGATGTTTAACCAACTGAACTACCCACTTGAGGTGCCCCTCAAGTGTTCATTTTTAAATTTAAAATTTACGAATTAAAGATTCAGTTCTTCAGTCACACTAGCCATGTTCCATGTGCTCAGTAGCCTCTTGTGAACATTATTATTTTAGATTTTCTTGTGTATTTTTTATTTACATTTATACATTATATTTTATATGCAGTGTTCTGCAATTTTGCCCCACTGAACAGTAGTTCTAAATTAATATAGTATTGTTTCTCATTATTTTCAATAGTCCTGTAGTATTTGAATCATCATTACTTATTATGTAGTAATAATACTTTATTGGGGTGCCTGGGTGGCTCAGTTAAAGTGTTAGTTAAGCGTCTGCCTTTGACCCAGGTCATGATCCCAGGGTCCTGGAATCGAGCCATACATCCAGCTCCCTGCTCAGTGGAAAGCCTCCTTTTCTCCCTCTGCCTGCTGCTCTGCCTGCTTGTGCTCTCTATCTCTCTGTCAAATAAATAAGTAAAATCTTGAAAAATAATAATAGTAATACTTTATTAATCCTCTGTTGATGGCTGCTGTGTTGTTTCAGTTTGTTGCTGCAGCGAACACACTTGTACCTAAATGTTTGCAGTTTCGTGCGGGTATTCCTGTAAGAGACGGGTCTTAGCGGTGGAGTCTCGGCAAACATATCTGCCCACTCGCTGGCTCTTATGGTGTGTACGCCTGGCTCTGAGTGCAGTTCATCTTGTCTATCTCTAGGCCTTGTCAGGAGAATAATTTGTGAAGGAGTAAGGAAAAGAAGCAGCCCAGGGACGGGATTCGATATAAAATAAATGTCCTAGGTGCCTTTTCCTTTACGTGCAGATCTGTGCTGTTCTGGCTGCTGTCACTGAGGTGATTCGCTCCCAGGGAGGGAAGGAGACAGAGACTGAGTACTTCGCTGCACTGGTGAGTAGGTGTGACTTGGGAGTGGGTGTCCACAACAGCAGGTTATTCCCGTTGGAGAGAAAAGATGGGTGCCCCTGGCATGAGGAGATAGAGCAGGACATTCCTGGGTAGGGTAAAGTGCTTCAGGGGCACCTGGCTGGCCCAGTCAGAAGAGCATATGACTCTTGATATCTTGGGGCTGTGAGTTCAAGCCCCATGTTGGATGTAGAGATTACTAAAAAAGAAAAAAAAGAGCGCTTTAGTCATTCTCAGGTGGTAGCTTCGTAAGGCTGGTGGTATTTTGCTACACTATCCTTACAGAACAAAACCCCACCACTCTGGTTGTTGCTGTTGTGTTTTCTTCCCTGATCCATGAAGCTGAGTTAGGCCTAGGGAATCCTCTAGAAAAATGGTTGGCAAAGTGTGGCCAGGGGTGGGGCAGGTGGGAGGCTGGTCCTGAGACCCTTTTCTGGGTTTCATTGGGCTATCAAAATTATTTTTATAATAATACTAGAACAACATTTGCCCTTTCACTCTCATTCGCTCATGAGTGTACTGTGGAGTTTTCCAGAAGTTACCTCATATCTGCTGACGTTATTTCTTTCAACAGCTAATTGTACTTGTGTATGCTTGTATTTTATTTTAATTTTTTTCAAGATTTTATTTATTTGGGCGCCTGGGTGGCTCAGTGGTTTAAGCCGCTGCCTTCGGCTCAGGTCATGATCTCAGGGTCCTGGGATCGAGTCCCACGTCTGGCTCTCTGCTCTGAAGGGAGCCTGCTTCCCTCTCACTCTCTCTGCCTGCCTCTCTGCCTACTTGTGATCTCTCTCTGTCAAATAAATAAATAAAACCTTTAAAAAAAAAAAAAAAGATTTTATTTATTTGACAGAAGGTAGGCAGAGCAGCAGGCAGAGAGAGGGGGAAGCAGGCTCCCCGCTGAGCAGAGAGCCCGATGCTGGGCTTGATCCCAGGACCCTGAGATCATGACCTGGGTGAAGGAAGAGGCTTAACCCACTGGCCACCCAGGTGCCCCGTGTATGCTTGTATTTTTAAAATTTCTCAGTTTTAATTTTTAATGTGGTAAGTATCAGTAGATATCACCTATGTAAAGAAAACCTCTCTCGGGGATACTGTAAGAAATTCTACGGTGTAAAAGTTTGAGAACCGCTGCTCTGGAACAGGGTTTGGCAGACTATGGCCCATGGGAATAATCTGATCCAAGGCCTGTTTTTGTACAGCCTGAGAGCTAAGAATGGTTTTTATATTTTTAAAGGATTGTTCAAAACACACTCAAAAGAGGGGCGCCTGGGTGGCTCAGTAGGTTAAAGCCTCTGCCTTCGGCTCGGGTCATGATCCCAGGGTCCTGGGATCGAGCCCCCCATCGGATTCTCTGCTCAGCAGGGAGCCTGCTTCCCTTCCTCTCTCTCTCTGCCTGCCTCTCTGCCTACTTGTGATCTCTGTCTGTCAAATAAATAAATAAAAATCTTAAAAAAAAACACAAAAACCAAGAATTAAAAAAAAAAAAACACACTCAAAAGAATATGCAACCAAGACCATCTATGGCCTGCAAACCCTAAAATATTTATGTCTGGCCCTTTATGGAAGAAGCCTTCTGTATAATGAATAAATTAGCCAGTAATACATAGTTTTTATTTATTAATAAATATATAGTATTTATTATTTTTATTATTATACATATTTTTATTATTATGGGCTGGGCAGTGTTGGGATTGACACATACAAATTTGGTAAAACGTTAAAACAACTTATTTTTGTTTTACAAGTGAGGAAGCTGAATCACAGAAAGGTTCATTGCTAGCCCAAAGTCACACAGTGGCAGAGCCAGGATTTGAACCTCTGACACCAATGTTCTTGTTCGTCACCATCCTGCTGGGCACAGGGTGGCCCTAGCACCCCACCTGCCTAGTTTACACAACTTCCCACTCACCCCCTGTGGTCTGGCTCTCAGATGACAACAGTGGAGGCAGTGGAGTCCCCCGAGTCTCTGGCTGCTGTCGCTTACCTGCTGAACCTTGTCCTGAAGCGGTGAGTCCTGCCCCCGGTCTGAGCCCAGAGTCTCTTGGGGCAAAGGGAACTGTATCAACTGGCCTGATATCATCATGGCCTTATCAGCGTGAGGCTCCCAGGGCAGCTTGGGGTGTTGTATAGGGTGTGAGCCCCGGGTCTTGCAGGTGGGGGAGGTAGGGAGAGGACTGAGGAGAGCAGTGGGGGCCCATCTCATGGGAATGGAATGGGTAGTGGAGAAGGGAAGAGGCGTGGAGTTGAAGTGCCACAGAAAGCACACAGAGGTGGTGTCTGGAAGGGTGGGCTCCTGCCCTGACTCCCACCCGCTTGCTGAGTGACTGGGCTAGCGCTGCCTCCCTCTGTCTAGCTCCCGCCTTCAGACCAGGGCTAAGCTTGTTCCTGCTGCTGTAAGGACACCCCTCGGGGTTCCACTGTCCCTCTTCTTCCCCCACAGTGTGCCCAGTCCTGTACTCGTTAAGAAGTTTTCCGACACCTCCAAGGCCTTCATGGACATCATGGCAGCCCAGACCAACAGTGGCTCCACCTCTGCCCTCCGATGGGTTAGTGTCTGGGTCTGGTTCCCCTCTGCCATCTTCCAGAGCCCCGCAGATCAGGCTGGAGCTCGGATACTCCCCCGGAGGGGTACAGGCACCATGTGGGCTTCCGGCGGATCCCTGTGTGATTTTCTGGAGTTGGTGAGAACCTGGGCTCTTCTCCCAGCTGGCTGAAGCAGGTGAAGCTGAGAGATTCCAAATCTCTTGAAGGTCCTCTCCTGCCTGGCCACCCTTCTGCGGAAGCAGGACCTGGAGGCCTGGAGCTACCCTGTGACCCTGCAAGTGTACCAGGGGCTGCTGAGCTTCACGGTGCACCCGAAGCCCAAGGTGAGGCTGCTGGGCCCCCAGAATATGGGGACGGGGGGCAGCCATTCTAGTAAGCGGTCTGGTCTATCTGAGTAGGGGGAGTAGGGGAGATTGCCCCGAGGGCTGGGCTCTTGCCCCGAGGTTCTACTTTTTGCACCTGACACCATCTTTGTTTAGTCCTAGAAGGTGAGAGGCAGCTCCTCATCCTACAGAAGGGGTATTCACTGTCAGGCCATTCTGAGTCCCTGCTGCCTCACTGGTCAGTGACAAGTTTAGCTACAGTGGCAGGAAGGGGCAGCGTGAGGCTTTGGAGTCTCACACTCTTCACTTGGCTTCTGGGTTCACCGCTCGTGTGTGACCTTGGGCAAGTTACTTAAGCTCTCTGAGCCTCGGCTTCCTAGCGGGAAGGTAGGGCCGGTAATACCGAGCTCGCTGCAAGGGTATGGGGCGACTTCAGTGTCTCTCACAGTTCCTGGCTTAGAGCAGGTGCTCGGCAGTGGTGGCCAGCCACTGCATTTCCTTCTGAAATTGAGGGCAGGGCGCTGGTTCTAGCACAGCAGCAGCGGTCCGCAGTCATTCGGGGGCTCCGCATGCTTCCCCAGGTCAGGTCACGCCTCCTTCCCTGTGTATTCTCGAGGCCGCTCTGCGCTTTCTTCAGGTCTCTGCTGCAGTGTCACGTCACTGGAGTGACACTTTCCTGACCACTGTGTAAAAAATAACAACCCTTGCTGTATTGTCTGCAAAGTACTTTTACCTCTTGGTGTACGCGTGTGTATGTTCTGCCTGCCAAAGAGAGCGAGTTTTTGGCTCTGGTCACTGCCAGACCGTCAGTCCCGAGAACGGTGCCGGCTTGGTCACATTGGAATTGTGGGGTGACTGATGGAACTCCTGGAGTAAAGATGAGGACGCTGCAGCTCAGAGATGAGGTGGTTAGCTCGTTCAAGGCCGTTTGGGGAGCTAGTGGGAGAGTGGGGATCAGAGCTGACCTTGGTCTCACTGCCCCGTGCAGAAGTCTGCACACGGCGGGACTGGGTATAGCATCGGTCATGAAGGAGGCATGCCATCCGCGCTGCTGGGTGTATGCTAACCTGGGCCCGGTCCCCCGCTCCTTGCCTCGTAGATCCGGAAGGCTGCCCAGCACGGCGTGTGCTCAGTCCTCAAGGGCAGTGAGTTCATGTTTGGTGAAAAAGCCCCTGCCCATCATCCTGCTGCCGTTTCCACCGCCAAATTCTGCATCCAGGAGATTGAGAAGTCTGGAGGTGGGTCACCGGCAGGGTGGGTGGGGGCCGAGGCCAGCCTGGGAGGAGTGGGCTGAGGCCACCCTGAGAGGGTGGGCTGGCGGCTCAGCTCCCTCACCTGCCAGGCTCTAAGGAGGCCACTACCACATTGCACATGCTGACGCTGCTGAAGGACGTGCTGCCCTGCTTCCCGGAAGGCCTGGTCAAGAGCTGCAGTGAGATGCTCCTCAGGGTCATGACCTTGAGCCATGTGGTGAGCTCAGCCGGGGAGCCAGAGGAGTGTGCTGGGGCAGGGGGCTAAACTTCAGACCCCAGGCCCACAATGCTGATGCCTAAGAACTTGCTGGTCAAGCCAGAAACAGGAGCTGGGGCCTCCCCACCCCAACCCTGCTCTTGTCCATGACCAAAGACACCAGCCATTCTTGGTGTCGGATAGACTAGGCTGTCTTCAGGGTCCCGGTCCCTTTGGGAGCTGGTCTCAGGGGTCAGGTCAGGGAAAGGGGGGGAACCGAGGCGGGGCTGGTAAGGCAGCAGCCCTCTCCTGCTTGAGCTCTGTTTCAGCCACAATTTAGATCTGTTTTCTTTTCTTTTCTTTTTGCTTATTTACTAACAAATTGGTACAGAAGCTTTAATACATAAAACGATCTTCATTTCTTTTTTTTTTTTTTTTTTTAAAGATTTTATTTATTTATTTGACAGAGATCACAAGTAGGCAGAGAGGCAGGCAGAGAGAGAGAGAGAGAGAGAGAGAGACGAGGAAGCAGGCTCCCTGCCAAGCAGAGAGCCCGATGCGGGGCTCGATCCCAGGACCCTGGGATCATGACCTGAGCGAAAGGCAGAGGCTTTAACCCACTGAGCCACTCAGGCGCCCCGATCTTCATTTCTTTCATGCTAGCACAGTTTTGTTAATCTTTGTATATCCTCTTGTAGGAGGATACATTCTTCTTAAAGTATCTATTATGTAAATAACACAATCATTGTTTAGAAGGAGGAACTCATTCAGAGCAACATGCTGTATATCCTTTCAGATATTTTTTTTTGGATAAACAAACATATAAAAACCTGTGAAAATATAGCCATAATCATAGCCTGCCCACCACTTATAGCCTGCTTCTATAACCCATTCTGTTAGAAACGATTTGGTCATGTTCCTCTGTTATCTTTGTTTAAGTCTCTTAAAAATTTCTCAGTAGCTTCCGAGCCTTTGTAAAGTGACAGTCTGAGTATCTAGGTGTGGGGGGCATGCTTGAGGTCAGGGCCTGGGTCTCTCCCAGCCCACTGGCTAGAGTCGGAGGTTGAGGAGCCCAGGGCAGCCATGGGCTTTGCGGTCCCCCACTAAGTGTACGTGTCCTCTCCAGCTGGTGACAGCCTGTGCCATGCAGGCCTTCCACAGCCTCTTCCTTGCCAAGCCCAGCCTGGGCACCCTGTCAGCGGAGCTCAATGCCCAGATCATCACGGTGAGGCCTGATACGGAGGGGTGTGGTGGTAGAGGGGTAAGGAGAGCCTGTTACTTGTCTACAGAGTGAGCTTGAGTGGGCTGACTGGACTAGCCCAGCAGAGGAGGCCAGTAATCAAGCAGAGAGGAAGCAGGCAGCTAGGAGACAGGCCACCGAAGCCACATCAGTGTCCACAGGACATGGGGACTCCAACTCTTAGTTAACTTAATAAACTATTTCAGCATGGTCTCATGCTGTAACCCATACCTTGAGCAGAGGCTCTCAAATTTAGGGATCCCTGGATGGATTTGGGGAAGGGAGCATAAACATCTTCTTGTTTGCAAAGTGTGCATATGTGTGCCCATGTACATTTCTCCTGAGAGAGGCTCTGTGGCTTTTGTGAGATCCAAAGGGTTGTGTGACCCAGGTTTTACTCAGCTGATTCTAGAGACACTGACCCCATAAGAGCAGAATTGGGAGGGTTTCATGGAATAGGGAAAGACCAAGGGGCCTGGGAGCTCTGGGGCCACGTGTGCAGGCCTGTCACTAGGACATACTGGGAAGGGGTCATTGTCATTAGGCAACAGCAGACACACTCACTCAGTCCCCTGCTTATTCCCTGTCCCACCTCTAGGCCTTATATGATTATGTTCCCAGCGAGAATGACTTACAACCCCTGCTGGCCTGGCTTAAGGTCATGGAGAAAGCCCACATCAACCTGGTCAGGTAGGTGTAGTGGAGGGGTGTCCCAAGGCCTCCAGCCAGGCTACCTGCTCTGCAGTGCAGATAGGAGGGACGGAAGCCGGAAGCTGGAGAGGGAGGGCAGTGTTTACTTGTCAGGTGTGCCGTAGACCAGCTCTGGTTCTGAGGCGCAGGGCAGGATAGTGTGGTCTGTGGGGCTGGTGCTGTCCTGCCAGAGCAGTTACCAGTGAGCTCTAAGGAGCAGCAGGGTGGGCTAAGCACACCGCCCCAGAGGTGGGGCCCCAGTTCCATCCTCAGTCTTGTCATCCCCTGACTGAATTCTCTGCGGTTGGTTTCCTTCTCAGACGACCTCATGCATTTTCTGTGGTTCACTCCTCCCCGCACCTGGGTTAACAGTCCCCTCCTCTGGGGTTCACAGTCCTGCACACCCAGTGTCTGCTCTGTGTCTGTCAGAACACGCACATGTGAGCTTGGCCACTTCACAGTAGCCACCTAATAATTTTGCTTTTCCAGAATAAGGCTGAGAAGAAAATAAGTGTATCAGTTGGCAACTTGGGTTTTGTCTGGAGTGAGGATCTCTGAGGAGATCCTGGGACCCCACCATGCTGTGTCTTCCCTCCCCTGTGCCGAAGGGCTCCCATCGGCCTGCTCTCTCAGGCCCTGCGCTGAGTGCTTTCCCTCATTGTCTACCTCACTCATCACAGCCACCCGGGAGGAACATGCTAACCTTTTTTTTTTTTTTTTTAAAGATTTTATTTATTTATTTGACAGAGAGAGATCACAAGTAGGCAGAGAGGCAGGCAGAGAGAGAAGGGTAAGCAGGCTCCCTGCTGAGCAGAAAGCCCAATGCGGGGCTTGATCCCAGGACTCTGGGATCATGACCTGAGCTGAAGGCAGAAGCTCTAACCCACTGAGCCACCCAGCGCCCCTGCTAGCCTTTTTTTTGAGCCAGAAACGGAAGCAGTTCGAGGTAGCTGGTCATGCCGCTGCAAAGGAAGCGAAGACAGGTCTCCAACCCGCATCTGCTGGGCCCACATCCTGTATCCACACCATCCAGCTTTTACACGGAGATGCCAGAAAATGGCAAAATAGCCTTATTCTCCACTTCTCAGGACTTTTTTTTTTTTTTAAGATTTTTTTTTTTCTTTGTGAGAGAGCGAAGTGGGGAGGACCAGAGGGAGAGGGAGAAGCAGACTCCCCACTGAGTGTGCAGAGCTGGACTCAAGATTCCATCCTGGGACCCTGAGACCATGACCTGAGCTGAGGTCAGACATTTAACTGACAGAGCCACCCAGGTGTCCCCTCCACTCAGGATTAGTCCTGAGATTGCAAGCCTCCCACAGTTGTGCCACGACATACGTCCTAGGCTGTTTGTTGTAATGCTGTAGCTAATAGAAAAACCTAGAAACCAAACAAAACCATACACAAATGTGTCCAGGGAGAGGACTGGTCAATATACTGTGAGACACTCTGTAGCCATTAGAAGTTACTGAAGTAGGGCACCTGGGTGGCTCAGTGGGTTAAAGCCTCTGCCTTCAGCTCAGGTCATGATCCCAGGGTCCTGGACTGAGCCCCACATCGGGCTCTCTGCTCTACAGGGAGCCTGCTTCCTCCTCTCTCTCTGCCTGCCTCTCTGCCTACTTGTGATCTCTATAAAATAAATAAATAAAATCTTAAAAAAAAAAGTTCCTGAAGTAGCGAGGTACATGCTCACCCGGAAAGATCCCCAAAATGTATTGAGAAGACTCACAGCATACTCTGGAGCGAAACTGTCAGGGTGTGATCCTGACTCCTGCCTCCTACTCGCGACGTGATCTTGGGCAAGTAACTTGACTTTTCTGTGCCTCAGGTTCCCCACTTATAATAAATTATTAAGTCATAGGACTTAATCTCAGTTGTCGCAAGGTTTAAGTGAACGAGTGTATGTTATAACAGTGCTTGGGGAATGAAAAGTGTTAAGTAGATGTTAGCATACATTACTTCCTATGTTTGTACATGAGTTACACCTTCTGGGAGAGTATTTGAGAAACAGCCTGGATTTTCCTCTGAAAAGTTCATCTGAAGGTCAGTCTGGGAGAAAAGCGTGATAAAGAAAGTATACTCTTTATTTTATATTTGAAGACCTGCTTGAATTTTTTTTACCACATCGTGGCTATTAACTTGAATGACGGTACTTTTTAAAATTGCCCACTAGAAGGGCCCTGTAGAACCCTCCAAATCAGTGACTGTCATTGGACCTGAGCCATGTGGGTCCCTGAGGCCCAGGCCCAGGCCTCACAGAAGCCTTTTGTCTTCACAGACTGCAGCGGGACCTGGGGCTGGGCCACCTCCCTCGCTTTTTTGGAACCGCGACCACTTGCCTCCTCTCCCCACACTCGCAGGTGGTGACAGCTGCCACTCAGAGCCTTCAGGTACCCCAGCCCCAGCTTTGGAGGGGAAGCAGAGAGTACAGAGGGTTCTACTGGCTGCCCTGTCTCTCCTGGAACTCGCCTAGACCTCCAGCTGGATCTGGGGAGGAGGTTCTTGGGGTGGGGATTGGCTTCCTGGAAGTGTCCAAAAGCAATCACTTTTGTTAGGAGGACTGAGTGGTGCTGGGAGTCTGCTTTAGGCCCAGACAGCTGGGGCCTCTTTTTGCAGGAGATCCTGAAGGAATGTGTTGCTCCCCACATGGCCAGCATTGGCTCCGTGACCTCTTCAGCCTCTGGCCCTGCCCAGCATGTCTTCAAGATGTTCAGGTGAGAACACAGCATCTGTGTTAGGAAGGAATAGGTGTACCTTCTAGAAAGTTTCTTTTTTTTTATTTTTTTTTAAAGATTTTATTTATTTATTTGACAGAGAGAGATCACAAGTAGGCAGAGAGGCAGGCAGAGAGAGTGAGAGGGAAGCAGGCTCCCTGCGGAGCAGAGAGCCCGATGCGGGACTCGATCCCAGGACCCTGAGATCATTACCTGAGCCGAAGGCAGTGGCTTAAACCACTGAGCCACCCAGGCGCCCCTAGAAAGTTTCTTGTAATGACAAGTGTTCACTTGTCACTTACTGGGGGCACATGCACAGTGCCAGAGCAGCTGCTGCGATGGAGCACTGGCCACATTCCAGGTGCCATCATGTGCTCATGAGTATGGA
Organism: Meles meles; assembly: GCF_922984935.1. Classification (NCBI taxonomy): domain Eukaryota; kingdom Metazoa; phylum Chordata; class Mammalia; order Carnivora; family Mustelidae; genus Meles; species Meles meles. Next base: position 56,967,657 of record NC_060078.1, on the reverse strand, counting down.
TTCTGAGCTGGTCATCTGGAGCAAGTTCCCCCATGTCCTCCACGTCTAACTACCTCAGGGTCCTCATCAGCCGAAGGTTACTGACAGATGTGAGGATTTAATGTGTGTATATATGTAAAGTTCTCAGAACTGTATCCGGCATGCAGTTAAGCACTCAGCGAATAAAAGCCACTAGTGGTCTTCATGATTCTAGGAGGTATGTACTGACCCCCACTTTACAGACGGACAGGCCGAGGTCACCCAACTAGGAGGGGCCGCCTGTAGCAGAGCCCACGCTTGTTCACGTGCTGTGCTGCCTTCCACGCCTGCAAGAGGAGCCATTCCCAGGCATGGCCACTGACCATCCTTGTCCTTTCTGCAGCTGGCAAGGGGCCTCTGAGCACTGCAGACACTGGAGGGACCCTGGGGAAGGAGTGAGGATCCTTGGTGTCTGCCCTCGGTCTGTGTGCTCACCTCCAGGCTGTGGTGCTTTGGGTCCTGCTCCTTGTGAGGAAACGGGCCTGTTGCTTCTGGATGCATCTGTGATGGAGTTTCAGGAAAACTGAGAGCCACCTGCACCTCCAGCTCTCCCGTTTCCCGACTCTGACCGCCTATTGGCCATTCTCGCCTTGGATCTCCAGGAGGCTGGGAGGCAGAGCCAGCCTTGTGCCACTCTCCCTGCTCAGCCCAGACCACCTGCTCTACCATGGCAGCCCATCCTGGGTCGAACCAGGAGAGCATGAGACGGTGACAGCATGGGCTTTGGAGGCCCAGGGTGGCCACTAGCAGAGTGACCCTGGCAGGTTATTTCCTCTCTCTGAGCCTCAGTTTCCCAATCTGAAGATGGAAGAAACTATGTACCTCAGAGTTTTCTTTAAGCAGTAGGATTACAGATGAAACTCAGCACAGGGGCTGCATTGTAAATGCTAGTTCTCCCCCTTGGCCTTTCCCGGGGCTCCACGCTTACTGGCCAGCTGTGGTCTGAAGCTCATGGGCCAGCCATTGACTTCCTGTGGGGCCCAGGTGAGCAGGAACTTGACCCTGACTGTTCCCCTTGCAGGGCAGTGGAGGAAGGCCTGACATACAAATTCCATGCAGCGTGGAGCTCCGTGTTGCAGCTGCTGTGTGTCTTCTTCCAGGCCTGTGGGAGGCAGGCCCATCCTGTGATGAAGAAGGTGAGCTGGGGCGCTGCCAGGGCCAAGGCAAGAGGTGGCGATTGGGCTGTCGGACTGTGGGCTCCTAGAGTGGTCGTGTGTCCGCTGCTTGTGCACTTCACCCCATGTCGTACCCCTATTGGCACCCACAGCAGGTGCCCAGCACGGTGTCTCCAGGAGAGTGTCTGAGCCAACACATGAGAAACAAAAAGAGGGGTGGGACCTCCCTTGGCCCCTCGGCCAGTAACTGCTCACTAGTCCTGGCTGAGGTTGATGGCTTTGAACAGGGAACCATCGTGACTCTCCTTCACCCCTACTCCTATCTTTTGTTTTTAATTCTCTGAACTTTCTGTAACAAGGGATTATGGTGTTTTAAGCAGCCTTAGGTCCCAGACAGATTACTGCAGCCCAGAGTAAACTATTTAAGAATCAGGGATCCCTTGGGGCTCCTGGGTGGCTCGGTTGTTAAGCGTCAGCCTTTAGCTTGGGTCATGATTCCAGGGTCCTGGGATCAAGCCCTGCATCAGGCTCCCTGCTCAGCAGGAAGCCTGCTTCTCCCTTTTCCACTCCCCCTGTTTGTGTTCCCTCTATCACTGTCTCTCTCTCTGTGTCTGTCAAATATATAAAATAAAAAACCTTAAAAAAAAAAAAAAAAAAGGATCAGGAATCCCCTTGGGATCCTCCCCAGCTAGGGAGGCAGGCCCCAGACCCCTCATCAGCTCTTGGGGCCTTCACTGACTCTCACCATTGCTGGTTGGAAGAAAGGAGCCACCCTGGGACAGCAAGGGCTTCCTCAAGAAGCCTGGCCCCTAATAAGTTAGATTGATGAACTTGGCTGCCTACAGGCGAGGCCCTGGTGGCTTCTGTGGGGCTGTGGTGGGCCAGAGGTCACAGCCTTGCGTTGAGGGACATCCACTCCTCAGCGTCTGCTAATTTGGTAATTGTCACATGTGGATGTATGTTTTCCCTTGGCCAGAGTTTCCCATTTTTTCAAGACAAACTGGAAATAAATGTATGTTTGTACATGAACTCTGATTTTTACGTGTTACTAATAAATACAGAATCTTTTAAATTCTTGGGGCATTGGGGAGAGGTGAGACTCTTCAACAGGTTAAATGTGGTTATTGGTTTGTGATCTCTGACCTAGAGCTTAACGTGGGCCCGTGTTCCTGAGCTCTCATCCTCTTCTTTGAGAATTTGGCTCTGACTCAGCCGTGGGCTCCTGCTCTGTGAGCAGGCCTTGGTGTATCCTCTCATGTCTTTTTGCTCTAGTGCCTCCAGTCCCTGTGTGACCTGCGTCTCTCCCCGCACTTCCCTCACACGGCAGCTCTGGATCAGGCCGTGGGGGCAGCGGTGGCCAGCATGGGACCCGAGGTGGTTTTAGAGGCTGTGCCTTTGGAAATTGACGGCTCTGAGTAAGTGTGGCTCTGGCTGGCTTCCTTACGAGCCCCGGGGCAGACGGTTGTTCTCCTTCAGTAGGGTGTTCACTTTTTTGGGGTGAGGTCTCTGTGTGTCACGTAGGGATCAGCGGGAGAGGCGACAGCAGGGCTCGAGCTGCTTCTCGGCTTGGTGGGCCGTGGCTGTTGGGTCTGCTGCCCTCTCACTGGGTCTTCCCTGCCTCCTCCCAGGGAGACTCTGGATTTCCCACGGAGCTGGCTGCTGCCTGTCATCCGGGACCACGTCCGGGAAACACGACTCGGTTTCTTCACCACCTATTTCTTACCCCTGGCTACCACCCTGAAGAACAAAGGTATGGGCCCCACCTTAGTCCTGGAGCCTTGGCTGAAAGGGGTCAGGAAGGGCTCCTAGGACACTCGGCAGTGTCCCTCTGCTAGGCAGGTGGCCAGCCTGTGCTTGAGGGCCTTCCTCCTCCCTTGGAGGCACAGCCAGGCAGCTCCCCCTCACGGGAACCTGCCCTGTGGCAGGCCAACAGTGGCCTCCTGTCCTACTGAGGTAATTAGACAAGAACACACCAGGTTGTATATATGCAGAGCCATTCCTCGTAAAAATCTGACACAACCTCCACATTCCTCAGGGGGGGGTTCTGGTGAACTTAGTTATGATAAAGCCGCGCCGTGGGCCACGGTGTGGTCTTTGTGAAGAGAAGGAGACCTCACGCAGGAACAGGCGTGTTTAGGAGACGGTGAGTTGAACAGGTCAGATTCTGATCTCAGCGGAGCCACCCCGCAGCTGGTGACTGTGGGCAGTTGGTTCAGCTCCTCCGGGTCTGCTCCTCCTCAGTAGACTCTGGGCGATAGCTGCCGTGTGAGCGGGAAGCGTAGTCGTCATGGATGTGCCCAGCACACGGCCTCCCACTCAGAAACCTTACCGTCAAGTAAAACCAGGTTTCGGAACAGTATGTGCATCGTACAGGCCTCTTTATATTTTTAAAAGTGTGTGTGTAAAGAAACGTGAAGGAGTCAGTAGAGGTCGTGGTTGTCCATGGAAGGAGACACCCACTGCCTGTTTTATGTAGATCTTTTAAATTTTTTTCGAATGAACAAGTATCACGTTTCAGTTTGTGGGGAGAGAGGAATCACCCACATTGCTGTTCTCATGACTGGACTTTTGGTTTTGGTAGAAATGAGGCTCCTGGCCTGAAGGGTGCCCAGGGTCCCATTCTTTCCTTGTGTCACACACAGCAATGGATCTGGCCCAGGCGGGCAGGCCAGTGGAGTCCAAGATCTACGATACGCTCCAGTGGCAGGTAAGGGATCAGCTGGGGGGACATGAGTTGGATGGTATGGGGGCCTGAGTGGCGGGACATCACTCTCCTTGACCATCCCTCCCCAACCCCCCAGATCTGGACCCTCCTGCCTGGGTTCTGCACGAAGCCCACAGACGTGGCCGCCTCCTTCAAAGGGCTGGCGCGGACACTGGGCACGGCCATCAGTGAGCGCCCAGACCTGAGGGTCACTGTGTGCCAAGCCCTGCGCACCCTCGTCACCAAGGGCTGTGAGGCGGGTATGTATGGGCCCTAAGGCTGGGAGTGGGGAGTGGGGCAGTAGCAGTGGCCCGGGTCTCCAGGTCTGCTGTGCCTCACTGCCAGAGCCATAGCTAAGACTTTGCAAGGACCTGGGGCTTCTGCTGGGGACCCAAGGAGTTAGGACACTGAAAGCTACCCCTTTTCTCTTTACTCCCACTGTGCTGACAGCTGCTGGGTGTTATCCAGTCGGTGTAAGGGCTTTATCGTGTGTCCGGCTCTTGGCGGACCCACAAGACAGAGTCACAGAGGAGTGTAGAGTATGGGGGCAACTCTTGTCCCAGAGAAGCCCTAAATCCATGGGCTCCAGGTCCTGTCATGAGTCCTCCAAAAGGTTGCCTCGGGGCTGCAGCCCTAAAAGCCAGTGAGGCAGGGCTGACTCCTGCCCCTCTTACACAAACTCTGGTCCTCCTGCCAGAGGCCGACCGTGTGGAGGTGAGCCGTTTTGCCAAGAACTTTCTGCCAATCCTCTTCAACCTATATGGGCAGCCTGTTGCAGCCGGGGACACCCCAGCCCCCCGCCGGGCTGTGCTGGAAACGGTTAAAACTTACCTGACCATTACAGACCCTCAGGTGAGCGCGCTGGTGGAGGGGAGGGAGGAATGCTGTCAGGTGGGTGACTGTTGGGTTGGGTGTGTGGGAAAGGGCCCACCCGCCAGGGTTCGCCTGGGCTCCACCACCTGGGGGATAGGGCACTGGATACCAGCTGCACCTGGGTCGAGGCTGTGTGTGTGGGGTGGGGTGTAGGGAGGGGTGCAGTTCTCTGTGTTTCTCTCTTTACCAACTCCCTCCTTTTCATCCCCTTGCGGCCGCCAGTTGGTGAACAGCTTCCTGGAAAAGGCCAGCGAGAAGGTGCTGGACTCTGCTAGCTCTGATTTCACCAGGTAAAATGGTCCACTTGAGCGGGGACAGCTCAGGCAGCCAGAGCGTGTGTCGAGCAGAAGCCCTGTGGCTTCTCTCTGCTGCTATTTGGGAAGGTTTTGAGATACTGAATGTCCTAGCTCAACAGTGAAGCCTGACTGGCTCCTCCTTCCCAGAGAAGCATTGCAGCCTGTTGGGGAAGGATGTGGACCCTGGTGATACACGGCCCAGGTTCACATCCCACTTAGCTCCACTAATTACAAGCTCTGTGACCTTGGACAGGTTACTTACCTGCTCTGTGAGCTCTTTGTCCTTATCTGTGAAGATGGGCTTGATAATAGACCTGAGCCAGGGTTGTTGTGAGGACCAAAGGCTTAAATGCACAGGAAGCCCCTGGAACCACAGCTGGTTCCTTACGGCTAAACTGGCTTCGAGCTGTGATTATTGTTCCCAGGCTCCTCTGGGGCCCCTGGTCCTCCTCACCCTGACTTCTCCCACCTCTGTACCCAGTAGATAGAAGGCACTGATAGTCTGTGCCCTTCTCCAGCCCACCCTAAGCCCGTCCCTGGTCTCCTGCCCTGAGCAGATTGTCCGTGTTGGATCTGGTTGTGGCCTTGGCTCCCCACGCGGATGAAGCTGCCATGGGCAAGCTGTACTCCACCATCCGGCCCTACCTGGAGGTGAGCCATGTGGGCTGGACTCCCACGGAACCACCCCTGGGGGAAGAGGGGCCTCCTTGGAAAGGTGGGACCTGTCTTCTTATCTGGACCATTCGGACAGACAGAGAAGGCCAGGGCAGGGCCACCTAACTTCTGGAGAGTTGTTTTAGCGGGAGTAACAGAGCTCCTTTGTGATGCCAAAGAGTTAGGCAAAGATGGGGAGAGCGGGGTGCTCCACCCAGAAAGGGGAGTGGGCACACAGGTCTCAGTGCATTCTAGGCACTGCAGGGTCCCGCTGCCAGATGAGTGTCACTGTGAGGCTTGTGAGTGGAGTGGATGGGGGGCCTTCTGCCCCTGCAGCATCCCCTGCCCAGCACAGAGTTAGCCTCCTCCACTCTGCCAGCCCTCTAGAGGCAGGCCGTGGTCCCGAATCCCCCCAGTGCTGGTCAGTTAATGATGGCTGTACTGTGACTGTCCTTGAACAGTGCAGGTGGGGGTGGATGGATAGATGGGGGACCCCAGAGTCCCCTCCTTCACCCATCCCTGACCACCATGTCCCTGCCCAGAGCAAGGCCCACGGAGTACAGAAGAAGGCCTACCGGGTGCTGGAGGAAGTGTGCGCCAGTTCCCAGGGCCCTGGGGCCCGCTTCGTGCAGAGCCACCTGGACGACCTGAAGGCGACCCTGCTGGACTCGCTGCGGAGCACCTCCTCACCTGCCAAGAGGGTGAGGCTTCCAAGGCACCCATGCTCTGCCCACGGGAGGATGGGCACCACTGGGGGAGGAGCACCCTAGAGACAGGGGACTTGAGGGGCATAGGCGGCATTGAGGGGTCCTAACTGTCCTCACCCTGCCCCGTAGCCCCGTTTGAAGTGCCTCATACATATCGTGAAGAAGCTGTCCGCTGAACATGAGGAGTTCATCACTGCCCTTGTTCCGGAGGTGAGGGGTGCAGACGGAGGGTGTATGTGTGTTCTGAGGGGCTCCTTGGAGTGTGGCTTCTGAGGACCTGTCAGGATTGGAGGAGAGCAGTACAGGGGTGAGGGGTGCCTCAGTTCTCTGCCTGGGAGCGTCGGCGCTCCTGCCTACCCCGTTCTGCCTCAGGCCACCAACTGTTCCCTTGGCGGGCAGCTCCGGAGCTCATGTTTAAGATGATTGTCTGGGCAGGTGATCTTGTGCACCAAGGAGGTGTCAGTGGGGGCTCGGAAGAACGCTTTTGCCCTGCTGCTGGAGATGGGCCATGCTTTCCTTCGGTTTGGCCCAAATCAAGAAGGTGAGGAGCTGGGGCACCTGGGTGGCTCAATGGGTTAAAGCCTCTGCCTTCGGCTCAGGTCATGATTCCAGGGTCCTGGGATCAAGCCCCACATCGGGCTCTCTGCTCGGCAGGGAGCCTGCTTCCCCCTCTCTCTCTGCCTGCCTCTCTGCCTACTTGTGATCTCTCTCTCTCTCTCTCTAAATAAATAAATAAATAAATAAATAAAAATCTTTAAAAAAAAAAAAAAGGCGAGGAGCTGGGGTACCTGCTCCGCTCGCAAGTCTCGGGGAGGTATCCCTCCAAACCACTAGCTAAAGACAAAAGGTGGGGAGAGCTGCCTGGCTCTGGAGCGGGCAGGCTGCTCCTCTCTGGGCGGAGTCCTATTCCGTGGGGGGCCCAAGGTGCAGCATGTGGAGTGGCTCTGCCTTTGTGTGACTGTCCTTGTCTCACCCTCCCAGAAGCCCTGCAGCGCTACCTCGTCCTGATCTACCCTGGCCTCGTGGGTGCTGTGACCATGGTCAGCTGCAGCGTCCTGGCCCTGACCCACCTCCTGTTTGAGTTTAAAGGTGAATGTTGCTTCCTTGAAAGCCTGGGGAGCCCTCAGGAAAATGCCCAGAAGGTCAGGGCAAGGTCATTATCAGAATAAGGTAGCTACCACCTTCCTTCTTTGAGGGAGGAGAAAGAACCAAAGCCAAGCCTGGCTGCCTCTTGTCCCTGCTGCTGCCCATGTCATCTTTCCTGCATACCTGCAGTTGCCCTGTGTCCCACTATCAGAGGGGATCAGAGGCCTTCGGGCCCCTGCCCGGATTTTAGTCCCGGTTCTGCCTCTTACAACCATGGGAGACCTTGAGCAAGTTTATGGACCTTGTAGAACCTCAATTTCTTACCTCTAACATGGGAGAGAAAAACACGACTTGCTCACAGGTTGGCTGTACTCTATGCGGAGTGACTAGGACCGTGCTGGGTACACAGAAGTCCCCCAAATGTTAGTTCTAACTCATGTGACCTGACAGGGATCTTGGGTCTGGATGGGGTCCTGGGCGTCTCTGACGGTGGCCCTCTGGAACCCCCCACCCCCACCGCCCCACCAGGTCTCATGGGGACCAGCACGATCGAGCAGCTGCTGGAGAACGTGTGCTTGCTCTTGGCTTCCCGCACCCGTGATGTGGTCAAGTCAGCACTGGGCTTCATCAAGGTGGCGGTAGCGGTCATGGGTGTGGCGCGCCTGGCCAAACACGTGCCGCTGGTGGTAAGCGCCCTCTTCCCCTCAGTGGGTGGCAGCCTGGCCTCTGGCCTGCTGGCACGGACCCAGCAAGCCTTGAGGCCAGCAAGTTCCAGACGTGTGTTTAGCTATGAACCATCTCATGGAACAGGTCATGCAGGAGCCCTGGAAAGGACCAGTAGGGTAACGCATACCGGGCAGGAGTGAGGGGGGTGCATAGTGCCGGGCTGCCTCCTGTGGCCCGCCCCCTCCCCCTTTACAGAACAAGGGTTCTGCAGGCTGCAGGCTGGGAGGCAGGGCCACCCTTTGTTTTACAGATGGAGAGACTGAGGCCAGAGATTTCCCCAGGTCACTATGCTAGTGAGAGTGGCTGTGGGACAAGAACGCAAAGCTCAGAACTGACCCTCAGGGCTTTCCCCACTGCGGGGCCCCTTATCTTGCTTTTTTTTGTGTTTGCATTCTGACCTTCTGGGTTCGAGGAAGCTCCTCTGGACAGTCCGGCTGGCTGCAGAAGGGCCCACAGAGACCCCCAGGGTTCGGTCCCAGCCCCTCAGTTGGGCCCAGGGTGTGCCACCGACTGGGTCTCTCTGGCCCCTACGTCCACCACCTTACTGTTTCCCTTCCAGCTGGGTGGGGTCGCATCACACCTCCAGGTCTCTCTTGCCTCTCTTCTTCATATCTGGCCTTGTGTAAAGGCAAGAAAGGGCAGATGGGGGTCAAGGTAGCCTGCCCCTGCCCTCCTGAGTCTGCTGCCTTACTGGAGACCAGAGATGAGAAGGTCAAGAGCAGTGATCTGTCTTGGGGTGCCGACAGTTTATAAAAGCCTTTCAAAGGGTCATTGGGGCTCTGTGTCCCCAGCTCTGTGGACCCTGCAGAGATCTGCACCATTCGTGGGTCCCAGCTAAGCCCGACGAAGGTGTGCCAATTGTCCCCTCGAGATGAACGCAGGGTGGTGGAAGGGTTGTGTGGACCTGGAGAAGCCTGGCGGTGTTGGGGCCCAGTGTGGGCCATGGCATGAGAGAGGCCTGGGTTCAGTGCTGTCCCTGGCCATGGAGCAGCCACTTAACTCTCTGTGCCTCAGTTTCCTCGTCCGTAAACTGGGGGTCTTGATCGATCTGCCTCATGGGGTTCTAAGGATTCAGTGAGGTAATAAAGGAGAGATGACAGACTATTCGGAAACTCGGAAGCTATAATCTCGGAAGGATAGTCATGGATTGTCACAGAGGAGGCTTAGAGAGAAGGTGGACGGCCGCCAGGTTGTAGAAACACAGTTGGATCAAGGGGTGGGCCAGGAACGGGGTTGCTGCGACCCTCACCCCTTTGCTGTGTGCTTGGTCTGCACCACAGTGAGAGGGCGGACAGGGTAGAGGGTGCCCCTGACCCTCGCTGCTCTGCCCGGCAGATGGAGGCCATCGGGAAGCTTTCAGATGACATGCGGCGGCACTTCCGCATGAAACTTCGGAACCTGTTCACTAAGTTCATCCGCAAGTTCGGGTCTGTGTGCGGGACCGAGGGGGGAGGGCCAGGGAGTAGTTGAGGGGCTTCTAGTCCCCGCAGGGAACCTGCAGAGAGCAGACTGGGCAGGAGGGCTTGGGTTTGAGTCCTGCCCCTGTGGCCGGCAGGGCTCTGGCCGAGCCCTCCTACTTCCAGAGAGCGCTCTGTGGCCCATGCGCCTCACCAACCTCTCGCTGTCCCGCAGGTTTGAGCTGGTGAAGGGGCTGCTGCCCGAGGAGTACCACAAGGTCCTGGTGAACATTCGGAAGGCAGAGGCCCGCGCCAAGAGGCACCGTGCTCTGAGCCAGGCTGCTGTGGAAGAGGAGCAGGAGGAGGAAGAGGAGTCTGTCCAGGGCAAAGGCGACAGGTAAGACCCATAGTGGGGTCCTGCGGACCGGGTCTTCCTCAGCCCACAGCCTGCCCAGCCCATGCTCAGCTGCCCCCACCTCTCCTGGGAACACCCTGACTTGCCACTTCTCTGTCCTTAGCATTGAGGAGATTCTGGCCGACTCGGAGGAGGAGGAGGAAGAGGAAAGGAGCCAGGCCAAGGAGCGCCGGAGGCTGGCCCGACAGAGGAGCCGGGCATGGCTGAAGGAGGGTGGTGGGGATGAGCCCCTCAACTTCCTGGACCCTAAGGTCGCCCAGAGAGTCCTCGGTAAGCAAGAAGTGACTGGTACATGAGTCCAGAAAAGAGGCTTGCCTTGGTGCCCCATTCAGGGGTTAGGGCTGACATCCCCAGAGGCCGGTGGGCACCCCTCGCCACCACAGGCACACACTGTGTGCTGCAGGCACCCTTGTTGTTGGTTTGGAGGGGGCTGTGGGGTGGCTTAGGACTGACCTGCCACCTCTTCATTGTCTGACTCTGCCACGCTAGCCACACAGCCCGGGCCTGGCCGGGCCAAGAAGAAGGACCACGGCTTCAAGGTGAGCGCCGATGGCCGCCTCATCATCCGGGAGGAGGACGAGGACGATGCTGCCACAGCCAGGACGGAGGAGGAGGAAAGCCCAAAAGGTGGGACTGTCGTCCGTTCCGGGAACACAGTGCTGGCCTGAGCAGGGCTGCACTCTCTTGTTCATTCATTCCCTGCCTGTTCATTCACTCACTCGTTCAGCACCCACTTGCTGGGGGAGTGTAAGTAACAGCAGAGACAAGGAGCTTGGAGCTAAGGCAACTTCCTCAAACTTTTTGAGTTTCTCAAACTTTTTTGACGACATTAAGAAATCTTTCTATTGCAAGTTAGCCATTTATACAATACATACATCACCCAGGCAGAACTTTTCAAAACACCGTACTTCCTCTTAAGCATGTGTGATGCACTGTTTTGGCCTCTATTTATTTTGTTCTGCTGCTTTCCCTCTCCTCTTCTCCCATTTTTTTCTTTTTCTCCTTCTTTTTTTTTTTTTAAATGTGAATTTGGCTGAGGTCCGGAACATTTAGAGGTAGAGGACCCAGGCTTGGAGCCTGCCTCCTTCCCTACTGCATGGTCTCCTGCTGTCTGGGAGCAGACCCAGTGAGAAGTCTCCATCCTATGGAGTCTTTCCTGCTCCCCCTCCCCCGTGTCATCCGCTGAATCAGAAAGCCTGTCTTCAGACATTTATCTGCCTTCCTCTTTTTTTTTTCGTTCCCACTGTCCTGATCCCTGGGCGCTTGACTCACTGCAGCCTCCGAACCAGCGTTCTCATGGCACCCACTATACCCAGCTTACCTGCTGTGTGACCGGGGACAATCCCTAACCTCTCTGTGCTTTAATATCCTTATCCCAAAATGGGCATCATACCAGTACCTACTTCAAATGGTTGTAGATAAAGTGGGTAGCCAGAACAGCCGTGTCTGTGTTTGGCGGAAGGGTGACCACACTGGTTCCTGATCCGGTCCCACCGCTGCCCCCCTCACTGCTCTTAGGTTCTAGTCTCCTTGCTCCCTTCTTGCCCAGATGTCCTTGGTGCTGTGGCTCAGTTGGTTGAGCGGCTTCCTTCGGCTGGGGTCGTGATCCTAGCGTCCTGGGATCGAGTCCCATATTGGGCTCCTTGCTCGGCAGGGAGCCTGCTTCTCCCTCTGCTTCTGCCTACTTGTGATCTTTCTCTCTCTGTCTCTCTCTCTGACAAATAAATAAATAAAATCTTAAAAAACAAAACAAAAACAAAAACACCCTTCCCTTCTCCTTCTGCCTCCCTGCTCTTTAAGATCCAATCCGAGTGCTTTTCTGTGGCCCATCCGTGGTCCTCAGGCTTCAGCCTCGTCCCCCAGCGCTCCTGGCAAGCCTGGGCACCGCCCAGCATGGGGCATGTCGTCCCGGGTTGTCTAGTGGTGTTATTTGCTTGTTGATTGACTTTGCCTAACTGTGTCTCCCTGTACTGGTCAGAATTTCATAGGGGAAAGTACAGGTAATATGAAACCTACCCCATGAACCATTTTTGAGCATGTAGACTGGTGATTAGTACAGTCACGTTGTCTGACGACCATCTCCACAACCCCTTTCAACTACAAAACTGACACTCTGTGGCCATTAAACAGCCTCTGCTCCCGGCCCCCACCCCAGCCCCTGACAGTCCCCATTCCAGAATCTGTCTGTAGTCATTTGAATTTAAGTTGGAATCTAGCTGCCTCATGTAAGCAGAACGATGTGCTGTCTGTCCGTGACCCGCATCTTTCTCCCAGCATAGTGTCTGCAAGGCTCATCCGGCTGCAGTGTGTGCCAGAATTTCCTTTGCGCAAACCCTTGGTTTGTTTTAATTGAGATGTTTGTTTTGTGTTGTTGAGTTGTGGGAGGCCTTCACACAGTGTGCACGTTAACCCTTTGTCACCTGTGTGATTTGAAAATACATTCTCCCCTTCACTCTGTAGAGTGCTTTTTCAGTCTGTTGTGTCCCCTGAGACACAGAAGTTCTAAAATTTTGTGATAGTCCATTTTATCTGTTTTTACTTTGGTTGCCTGTGTATTTTCTTGGTTCATACTTCTTTGGCTCTTTCCCTCACAGTGCTCAGCTCATAGAGAGCAAAAAAAGAAAAAGGTTTCTCAAGTAGGAGAATGAGGCTGTCCTCCAGGCAGAGCGGGATGTCTGTGGGGCTGGGGAGTGCCTGACTCCCCAGGAAACCCAGGGTTTTCTTAGGGTCTCAGAACAAGCTGTGTTTATCTCGGAAGTGGGGTCACCACTTCCCTGAGGGGCTGTCATCCCTGGGGCCTAGGATGGGAAAGATAAAGGGGCAGTCAGTGTTCAGGAGTCTTGTCTCGCCCAGAAGGACGTGGGTTTTCTGGGGCTGGAGTTGCCAGCTCCGTCAGCCTGTTGAGACAGGAGAAGGCAGGACGAGATGTGTGTGGGCTTTGGGCAAACGGGTGCTCCCTGCATGCTCACAGGCCTTTCTTCCTTTTGGTTCCAGGGGAGGACGAAGAGATGGCTGATGTGATGGAAGACATGGGTGTCAGGAGTGTGAGTACTTCTGGTGGGCAGCTGTGCCCTCAGGGCGAAGCCTTGGGCTGACAGGTCCTCTGCCCGTCCCTGACTCCCCTCCCCACCAGCTGCACACAAACCCACCTGCCCTGTTTCCTGAATTCACAGCAGAGGCTTGTGGTGGTGCATAGGGGGCAGTCCAGAGGGTATGGTGTGTGTTACAGGGCGCACTGTAGTGGGTGACCAGCTGAAGGAGACAGGCAGAGCCCTTTTTCTCTCCCCCGAGGGCACAAGCAACATCTGGCCTGTGTGTTCCAAGGGCCAGGTTCCTGCGCGGGGCTGGGGCAGCCACCACTGGGGAGTGAACAGGGCCCCACGCGTCACCTCAGCTAATCCTCACAGGTGACGGGGACCCTCATCATCCCCGTTTGCAGAGGGGGCTTGTAGAAAGTAAGTAGGTTATAGGGGTTGTTAGGTGCAGAGCAGGGATTCGAACCCTGGCCTTCCCATCTGAGCCCCAGAATTTAACCCCCTTGGTAGCTCCCAGGATGGAGTGCAGCCTCTCACCTACCCCACCCGAACCAGCGAGGGTGATGTGGGCCCAGCCCCTCACTGTCCTTCCCACGCCCAGCAGACAGCACTTCTGGGGGCACTTTGAAGCAGTGTTTTTCCTCTCTGTCCTCTCACACTGTGGCCAGCCCATCCAGCCTTCCTGGGTGTCCCCCTTGGGACAGGGGAGAGGCAGGGGATACAGTGTTAGTAGTGAAGATGCAGGTCCTGGGGTCCCGTTCCGGCTGCAGCCTGACCTTTCACACTCAGTTCGTCACCTGTCGATCTGGAAGAATTATAGGGCTGGCTTGATGAGATTGGACGTGTCAAGCACATGAGGATAGCATCTGGTGATCTTCTCCCCAAATTACTGCTTTCGTTAATATCATTCACCACTGCCCTGTCCCTGGCCAGATGTCCGTCTTCCCATCAGGGCCCGTCGAGCTGCCTTGTTACCAGAGCTTTGCACCCATGCAGAATTCCATTTGGAGACCTGGGTGAAAACCAGACATAAAAGATCAGAGTTACAGGGTCATAGGGTAGCTGAGGGTCTGAGAGACCCCTGATGCAGGAGGCCCCCTCTGAACAGGAGCGTAAGTTTAAGTTAGAATGCCCAGATGGGCGCTTGGAGCCCTGGGACAGGAGTTCCGTGTGAAGCAGCCAGATGAGATTGCGGTCAGAGCCTGGGCTGGAACCTTGCTTCTGTGCTGTCTAGCTGTGTGATCTTAGACAGTTCCTTACCCTCTCTGAGTCTCCGTGTGCTCGTCTGTAAGTGGAGGGTGGAGTGTTTGGCAGGGAACCTTTTCTACTAACACAGGTTGCTTGCACTTACTGGGAACGTTAATGAGGTGATCATATATCCTTGTTAACGAATGTTGTTCACCACTTCATAGAAGAAACACCAGAAGCTCAAGCATCAGAAGGAGGCTGACGATGAGGAGCTGGAGATACCCCCTCGGTACCAAGGTGAGGCCTCCATGCTTCCCTCTTGGGATGCTGTGTTCCCTGTCCCCTGCATTAGCCGGGGAGTTGCAGGCGGAGCCACGCGTTTGCATGGCCGCATTGTAGTCAGTCAGCACCGACAAAGATTGGCCAATATGTCACCCAGGACTGGGCTAGGGCCTGAGAGTGTCAGGGCTTGGGGGTCAGGAGATCTATACATGGAACCCCCAGCCCTTCTGGAAGCCCCTGAGCCCCATCTCTGTCCCACCCACCGAGGCCTTCCATGAGGCTTGCAGCACACCCCTTTTCCTGGGAGAGGGGGTTATCCGCATCTCTTGTCCAGCCCTGAGTCGGGCTGGGTTTGGGGAGACTATCTTAGTCTGGATGGATGGAAGGTGGCAGCTGGGAGGGTCTGTATTGGGCCTGCCCAGGGGGTTCCCCTACTCATTTCTCTTTGGTTCCCTGAGCTGTTTGTTTCCCCGGAGCATCTGTTAGAGATACCTGCATGGTTGCCTACGGCCAGGGGAGGTCTCTGTTACTCACCTCTGGCCCCCTCCCCTGCGGGCAGCCTCTGGCCTTGAGTGCCCCAGCAGAGCCCCTGCGGTGCATCTGGAGGGACAGGGGCTTCTGTGGCAAGTCCCCAGCCGCAGGAGCAGGTTTGTCCTCAGAGTCTTCCGGCATCCTGACCCAGCTAGAGAGCCTCCTGGTTTCTCCCTCCGTGGCCTCCTAGGCCAGCGCCCAGTTCATTGCCTCTGCTCTGAGGTGCTGTGGTGTGGAACCGGCCAGTATGGCACAGACCCTGGGGCGGAACGGACAGCTGGTGCTCTGCTGTGAGGCTGACCTGGCCCAGTCCTGCCGCTTCTCTGAGCTTCCAGTTTCTCACCTGTGAAAGAAAAAGCGGGGTTCATCCGGATCATCTCAGAGAGTCCTCCTGAGTCATTGTTGTAGGATTCCACTCATGAGTGTGTTCAGATCCGGACTGGAAATGCCAGGTGACCTTGGAAGCACCTGGGTGTCTATACCTGCAGTTCACAAGTCCGTACAGCGGGACGAGAGCTGCCTTTCTCAGTGTCAGTGTGCACCCCGAACGAGCTGAAGCCTAAAGTATCTCGTTCTACAGATGAGGTTAAAAGCTCCAGAAACTCAAGAGACTTGCTGAGGTTTCAGCCGGTCATGGTTCAACAGGGAGCTGGGTTTGGGTCTGACTTCCAAGCCTGTGTTTTTTCTCTAGAGCAGACAGAGCAGATTTGGCTTTGGAGACTGTGGGGTGGCTTATGTTAGCGGACAAGGTGTGTGTTCTCAGAGGTCACTGGTCAGTCTTTGCAGCTTCAGGGCCACTGACGAGCCCACTGGTCTAAACCGTCAAGCCACTAGACAATCCCTTCTCGAGGAAGGCTTTGTCCTTGCTGGGTAGGGGACAGAGCCAGCTGCTAGCCTTGATTTGTCTGCTCCCTGGCAGCTCTGCAGAGAAGGTGCCCATTCTCATGGGAGGATGGTGCCCTGGCTTTGCCTGATTGATGGCCTCTGTGTTCTCCCTTTAGCTGGAGGCTCTGGCATCCACCGCCCTGTGGCCAAGAAGGCTGTGCCTGGGGCCGAGTACAAGGCCAAGGTAAGAGCCATGGGTAGAGACAGAACCCCGGGGAAAGGGCGAGGGCAGCTGTGTGGGCCAGACTCAGGCCACAGTGACGGGCACACTGAGGACCTGTTAGCATCTCATCTGGCACAGACTTGTTGGGCACCACTGCAGGGATGTGAGTGCCCTTGGTGCCACCAAGGCACAGAGTGAAGGGGAGGACACAGGCCCTGTTAAGTCAGGAGCAGGGAGGAAGGGCAACCTTACGCTCCTGGCTGATTCTGTGTCTATGGCTGAGCAGAAAGCAAAGGGTGACGTGAAAAAGAAAGGTCGGCTCGACCCCTACGCCTACATCCCCCTCAACAGAACCAAGCTCAACCGCAGGTACGTGCTGGGTGGTGCAGGGTCGGCTGGGATGGTGGCTGTGGGGCTGGGAGCTCTAAGCTCCAAAGAGGGGAGGGCCTCATTCTCAGTAAACTCTTCAGCTTAATGGCTATTTCCCAGTTTTTTAATTTGGACTTTTTAACGTGCACCTTCACACCATTGGCACACACGTGTGCTGCTGACCAGAACTGCTCTTTCAGGCAGGGGAGCGCCCAGTCTGTCCAGATCACGTGCTGTCCACTGCCAGGCAGCACCCTTTCCCCCTGTTCCTCCTAATGCTGGGGGAGCCACCTTTCAGCATTATGGTGAGGGGGACCGCCTGTCTTCAGGGAGACATGACCTTTCTGTTCCTTTCCCTGCAGGAAGAAGGTGAAGCTGCAGGGGCAGTTCAAAGGCCTGGTGAGAGCTGCCCAGCGGGGATCCCAGGTGGGACACAAACTCCGCAGGAAGGATCGTCGGCCCTGAAGCCCCGGGGCCCCCAGAGCTGCTCTGTGACCCAGCCTAAGGTCCCCCTGCAGCTCCTGAGCTGCTTTGACATCAGCTCCAGATGCTCGAGGTTCTGGCACAGCCTGGATTCAGAATGACTTATTGGACAGGGCTTGGCTTCCAGAGAGGCACCCAGGATTTTGGAAGCTCCAAACTAGAGTCGCCCTTCAGAGCTGTCCCTAAGGCCTAGGGATGGGAATGTGGCCTCACTGCCTCCGAGGAGGCCAGTGAGGCCGCTGTGCTTCCTGCCCAGAGTGGCCGTGTGCCAGAGCAGAGCTTCCGTTTCTTCCAGCCGCTTATAGCCATATGGCGCTTAGCCTGGCTGTGGTCTGGGTGTGTAAGATTTGCTGTGACCAGGGGTAGAATAAACGGGCACCACCATGCGTTATCCTTGGAAGCACTGTGCTTTATCACCTGCGCCTCCGGGGCAGAACCGTGTCCAGCTGTTGGCAACAGTAGCTTGACTGCTTCTTGGCCGGTCCCGGCATCCGGTCTCAGGCACTGCAGGTAGCCCTGGGTCGGGCCTTAGGACTTGCCCAGGGACACCCACCTGTGTCAGGAGGTCTCCCCGGCTTCACTGTACAGCTCCAGTCAGAAGGTGACATTTGGAGGTGTGGGAGGCATGGTAGTGCTCTGGAGCCGGTCTGTGGAGCAGCCGAGAGTTGCTTAGAGCCATGGCACTGGCTGCCCCAGGCCGCCTCGCACACAGCTTTCTCCCAGCAGCTGTGTTTCCTGATTCACTGAAGCGTTTACTGAGCCCCTCCGAGTGCCGAGCACAGCAGGATCTCCTGCCTCCCTGATCATCATGTCCTGGTTTCCCAGGCAGGTAGACAAGTTGTGCAAAGAGCAGCATGCTTTGTTGGTCTGGAGTCGAGGGAATAGTAGTGCTGACTTCCCATTGCCTCTGAGGTCACTTTATCAGACAGGGGACCCCTGTGTGTGTTTTCTTAAAGGGCATCAAGAAGCAAGGAACCCTGGGGCTTTTCCCAACAGGAGGAATGTTCCCCTAGCATTTGACCCATAGCTTTACTCCTCTCAAATTCTCTCCATTTGCCATGAGACACCCCCCCCCCCACCCACACACACACATACTCAATAGTTTCCATTCCAGTTTCATGCCCTTGGCTCAGATAATGCTCCCAGGAGGCCCTGTGTGCAGGAGCTCCAGTCTTTTTTTTTTTTTAGGAGCTCCAGTCTTGATTTGATCCATCCACCCCCAAATGAGGGCATCTCTTCCTAGTGATTTGGGGGCTAGGAAGTGGAGAGGAACCACACTTCACCCAGAGGTGGCACTCTTTCCATGCCTTGTTCACAGAAAGACCGGGCTTGGAGAGCCAGGACGGTGGTCGCAAGAGATGGCTATTAAAGATTTGCCAACGTGATCTAACTGACCCCTGTGGTTACACTTAAGTACAAACAAGGCCTATCGTAGCCCTCTGCTGTTTCCTTTGTCAGGAAATCAGCCACGTGCCAAAAGACACTCCGTGAGAGTAGGAATGAGGATAAGCCAGTTGCCCAATGTTGATATTTTTAACAAAAAGTCTGAAACCAACTTGCTTACTATAGTGTGCTTTCCAGGGACCTTCATTTTCTTTAAAATGTGGGGCTGGAGCAAGTGTCTAGAAAGGCTGCTGTTGGGGCACCTGGGTGCCTCAGGTGGTTAAGTGCCTTCAGCTCAGGTCATGATCCCAGCATCCTGGGATGGAGTCCCACATTGGGCTCCTGGCTCTGTGGGGAGTCTGCTTCTCCCTCTCCCCCTGCTTATGCTCTCTCTCTGTCTCAAATAAATAAAATCCTTAAAAAAATTGTTGAGGGGGGAACCTGGGTGGCTCAGTGGGTTAAAGCCTCTGCCTTTGGCTCTGGTCATGATCTCAGGGTCCTGGGGTCGAGCCCTGCATCAGGCTCTCTGCTCAGCGAGGAGCCTGCTTCCTCCTCTCTCTCTGCCTGCCTCTCTGCCTACTTGTGGTCACTGTCAAATAAATAAATAAAATCTTTAAAAAAAATAATAAAAAATTGTTTAGGGACACCTGGGTGGGTGCCTGCCTGTGGCTTGGGTCGTGGACACGGGGTCCTGGGATGGAGCCCCTCATTGGGCTCTTTGCTCAGTGAGGAGCCTGCTTCTCTCTCTGCCTGCGGCTCCCCCTGCTTGTGCCGTGTGTGTGTGTGTGTGTGTGTCTGGCAAATAAATGGATAAAATCCTTTTAAAAAAATAACTTCTTTATGAAAAAAACGGTTAAAAAAAAGGTTCGTATTGCTGATGTACTGAATTCCATATTCTTGTGGAAGTAGACTTCAAATGCAAATTATCTTAAAGCAGGGGCGCCTGGGTGGCTCAGCGGGTTAAAGCCTCTGCCTTTGGCTCAGGTCATGATCCCTGGGTCCTGGGATTGAGCCCCCGCATCAAGCTCTCTGCTCAGCAGGGAGCCTGCTTCCTGCCCTCTCTCTGCTTGCCTCTCTGCCTACCTGTGATCTCTGTCAAATAAATAAAATCTTAAAAAAATTATCTTAAAGCAGAGGCAAGAGTTAATCTGCCCAGAAACTTAAGGTGCTTGAAACACTTGTTACAAAAATCAGTGCTGCTTTTGTTCCAGCAGTGGGGGTGAAGGGGAATTGGGAATATTTATCAACGCAAGGCTCATTCAGTTTCTGGACAGCTAGAAAAGCTGAGGGCCTCCACCAAGATCCAGATCTTCTACTATTAATTTTGTTACACTTTTGGTGAAATCCGAGTCAGATTTCCTCTGGGGTTCGTCCTCTATTCCTTCTCAGAAATGGAAGGCAGAACACGGCCTGCCTGACTGCACGGAAACGGCACCCTTTGTATTGGCCGAGGCGGCATGCAGCATCGGGGGTTTACAAAGGCAGTCCGTTCGTGTCCCCCCATCCTGACGCCTGTGAACACCAGCGGGTCTGGTTAAACCAACCTCACCTCTTTCTGGGAAATGCAGCTCCTTGTGACTGAGGCTGCGGACCTGGCGACGACGACTCCCGACATGAACCTGTGCCGGGGGCTGCCACCTTAGGTCCGCTGTGTCTCTGCATCCCTGCCTCAGTCCACCTGCTTCATCGTGTTTCCTGCACTGTGTGCAACACGTGAGAAAATAACGTACGATATTCAAGTGGTCTCTGTTCTCATTCTTCGTGCTTATGTTTCATCACAGGGTAACTTAGGAAATTAGCATGTATTTTCTGTTTTGCTATAAGAGTAATAACGATTCACAGAACATTTGGAAAAAACAAAAGTAAAAGCAGGACCTGGAATCCTTCCACCAAATTCTGACTGTGAATCTTAGAACAGATGACCCTGGAGCAACACGGATTTGAAATGCACAGGTTCACTTACGCATGCTTTTTTTTTTTTTTTTTTAAGATTTTATTTATTCATTTGACAGAGATCACAAGTAGGCAGAGGTAGGCAGAGGGGGAGGGGGAAGCAGGCTTCCCACTGAGCAGAGAGCCCGATGTGGGGCTCGATCCCAGGACCCCGGGATCATGACCTGAGCCGAAGGCAGAGGCCCAACTCCTTGAGCCACCCAGGCGCCCCACACATGGATTTTTTTTTTTTTTTAATATTTATTTATTTGAAAGAGAGCACGCGCACGCAAGTGCCTGGGGAGGGAGAGGGGCAGAGGGAGACAAAATCTTCAGAGCTCAATCTCACAACCTGTGAGATCATGACCAGAGCCGAAACCAAGAGTCAGATGCTTAACTGACTGCCACCCAAGCGCCCGAATTGTTTTGATAAATACCGCACAGAACTGTATCTGTGCTATCTCTTCATTATGATGTTCTTTTTTTTAAGATTTTATTTATTTATTCGACAGATCACAAGTAGGCAGAGAGGCAGGCAGAGAAGAGGGGGAAGCAGACTCCCACTGAGCAGAGAGCGCAATGTGGGGCTCTCGGCTCCATCCCAGGATCCCGGGATGATGACCTGAGCCGAAGGCAGAGACCTTAACTCACTGAGCCACCCAGGCGCCCCCATTATTACGTTCTTAATAGCGCTTTCTTTAGCTTGCTTTGTATAAGAATACAGTATATAATATATACTCAACTATGTTATCAGTAAGGGTCCTGATCAATGGTAGGCTATTAGTACTTAAGTTTTGAGCGAGTCAAAAATTGGGTGTGGATTTTGGACTGAACAGGAGTTAGTACCCCTAACCCCTATGTCGTTCAAGGGTCAGCTCTATCAACTGTATATTTTATTCCTGTTTTATAATACATGAGGGTTGTTTTTTTTTTTTTTTTAAAGATTTATTTATTTATTTGACAGAGAGATCACAAGCAGGCAGAGAGGCAGGCAGAGAGAGGGGAAGGAAGCAGGCTCCCCGCTGAGCAGAGAGCCCGATGCGGGGCTAGATCCCAGGACCCTGAGATCATGACCTGAGCCGAAGGCAGCGGCTTAACCACTGAGCCACCCAGGCGCCCCACACATGAGGGGTTTTTGATGCAAAAATAGAGTTATAAAATACAAGTTTATAGTCTAAGTTTGTGCTTGGCTATCCCAAACTTTTTGCTCTACCAATATAAACATCTGATAAACATTGTTTTCAATGGCCCGGTTTAAATGGCGGTCCACATTCCCAGAGGACATAGGTCAGTTTATTTACAAAGAATCTTTGAGCCCAGAAGTGTGTTGCTCCTTGAGGTACACAAGAGTGTAAGGCCATTGCTCGATGCTGGATCATGTACAAAGCAATACTTAGAAAGTGACACGATGACTGTTCTTTGTTCTATTCTTGCTGTACATTATTATGAATAAATAGATGAATGTACTCCAGAAAATAACCCTGATTTGGGGCATTCTAAGCTGGCTTGCCATTTCCTGAAATCATACTTACTGTAACTTCTGCCATAAGAACCATTTATCACGCTGTCAAAGACGCTGGCCAAGTTGTCCTGGGCCAGGGCTTCAGGGATGAAAGGTGTTTTCCCATTCCTGGTCCCACCAATCGGTCATGGAAATGCCTACGACAGGATTTTGAGGCTGTGGTCAATAATGGGCAAGTACTGATTAAGAATGTGGGAGGAGCGCCCGGGCGGTTTAGTGGGTTAAAGCCTCTGCCTTCAGCTTAGGTCATGATCCCAGAGTCCTGGGATTGAACCCCGCATCTGGCTCTCTGCTCAGTGGGGAGCCTGCTTCCTCCTCTCTCTCTGCCTTGCCTCTCTGCCTACTTGTGATCTCTGTCTGTCAAATAAATAAATAAAATCTTAAAAAATTTAAAAAAAAAAGGGGGGTGCCTGGGTGGCTCAGTGGATTAAGCCACTGCCTTCGGCTCAGGTCATGATCTCAGGGTCCTGGGATCGAGCCCCACATCGGGCTCTCTGCTCCGCGGGGATCCTGCTTCCTCCTCTCTCTCTGCCTGCCTCTCTGCCTACTTGTGATCTCTCTCTCTGTCAAATAAATTAAAAAAAAAAAAAAATCTTTAAAAAAAAAACCAAAAAAAAAAAAACACCTTAAAATGTGAGTGGGGAGTATGGTGGTACACTCAGGCTGGGCTGAGGTCCAGATATCGCTGTACAAGTCTAAAATCAGAGTTGATCGCGTTCAGAGAAGAATAAAGGGACTCTCAAGAGGCTTATCAAAATGATGATTTATTAATTTATAATGAGAAATAAAATTGCCAAGAGGCCTAAGACCAGTGTCATGGCGACCGCTCAGCAACACTTCCCTTGCGCAGGAAGTCAGGATCAGAGGCCTCAGTGAGCACGGACCAGGGCACCGGGAGTCATGTGTGTGATACATGGGTCGTGTCGCTGAGGTAGGACAGTGTGCTCTCTGTGGGATATACCTGCCCACCGGGTCCCCCTCTATTCTGGTGAGTGCTAGATCCTTCCTCTCTCGTGTCTTTTTTTTTTTTTTTTTTTTAAAGATTTTATTTATTTATTTGATAGATAGAGATCACAAGTAGGCAGAGAGGCAGGCAGAGAGGAGGAGGAAGCAGGCTCCCTGCTGAGCAGAGAGCCCGATGTGGGGCTTGATCCCAGGACCCTAGGACCATGACCTGAGCCGAAAGCAGAGGCTTTAATCCACTGAGCCACCCAGGCGCCCCTCTCTCGTGTCTTCCGGACCCTTCAGAGCCCCTCACCTGCCGTTCAGAAGCTTTTCTGAGCTCTTGTTCGACCCCTGCTTCCTGCACATGCAGGCATGCCTGGATTGAACTTCCAAGGGCAGCTCTTCCGGCTTTCACCAGGGAGACAGCCTGTTCCCGCTAGGGCCTGGTGCACGTTAACTAATCCTATCTGTCGTGCGGGGACTTGAAGGGTTTAACTTCTAGATTCCAGGGATGTTACCCTGTAGACCCAAAGGTAGCAATTACAGAGCTGATGGGGTTTTAGGGCAGGATTTCAGAGGGCCCGAGGCACTGACGACAGGCGGATGGATTTGTGAATGGTGCCAGGAGTAGCTGGCATCCTTATGACTCCTCTGTTGGTTTTACAAGCTCTTGAAGAGCCTTGCTTTGAACCAGAACTGTTGTTTTGCCATAGATCTTGGACTTGAGCCTGAAATACATACACAGCCAATAACTTGGGACCAGCCCTCTGTTGTAAATGAGCTCATAAAAATGATAAGGGGCAGCATTACCTGAGAAGATTTTACACAGCTGCGCCTATTAACTGGGTCCCCGTGTGGTTCCCCTTACCTAAAAGAGCCTTCCTTAACCATTCCAGCGGCTAGTTCAACTCCTTGAAAGTAGGAGTTTATCCAGAACAAATAACCGGGTTGGCAAAACCGACGTCTAGTATCTATTCTGAAGAAAACCCTTCCCTGCCCACATGAGGACTCTCACGGGGGTCACGTGGATCCTGTCCCTCAGGACTTCACGCAGGGACACAAAGCCGCACGCAGGCACGGAGCCCTCCAGTTTATCACCGAACATGTGCACAGGTACCATCTCCTGATCCCCGCGATGGTGGCCTTCTGATTACGGCTGTTCTTTTCATGATCCTTCACAGCTGGGAGCCCAAGGCGGAGCTAAATCGTGGCCGTAAGGTAGTTCCCAGGCCCGCACTGCTGGGCCCTGGGTAACTCAGCTTGGGCAGAACACGGTGTTGCAAGGAGGCTTGGCAGGGCCTTTCCAAACCCCGCCTGCGGTTGGGACACCAGCGTCTATCTCCTTCCCCTTCATCCCCTTGCAGGCTTTTTATTCCCAAAGCCCTGCCACTCTGGGATTAAAACCAATTACATAACAGGTTTCTTTGTACTTGGTGAGAGGAGGCTGGAGTTGTACCAGGACTGACTTTCTTGACAACTGTGAGGGCTGGGGTTGGGTGGGGGGAGCTGCTGCCTGGGCATTCCTTCCTCTCCTTCCTCTTCCCCTTTCGGAGGGTGATGGAGGTGGTCTGCCGGTCTTTCCCCTCTTCCTGCCATTCTTTTCTGTCACATTCCTTGTCCTCTTCCTCAACTCTCCCTCCCTGTCTGCCTCTGTCACTGTGTATCTCACACATGCAAACACACACATACGCGCACACAATTTGCATCGTGCCTTTATTCTGAGCAAAGGACTTCTTTCCAAAAAAGCATTTTCAGAGACAGTAGTAAGCCAGAAAGACAGGATCTTTACCTTCACAAAGTTTATGAGGAAGGGACAGGTCAAGAAAGAATAAAAACATGTGATTGGAATAGTGCTATGCGGATGCCTTGAATGGACCTGATTTGGACGAGGAGGTCGTAGGGGGCAGAGGGGGACCTCTTAGAGAAAATACTGTTTGTATAAGCCCTGAAGGGTGAGCAGGGTTTAGGTTAAGTCGTTTGCCTCAGTGACCAAGGCTCCAAAATTTCCAGATCATGGGGCCTCGGGGCAGCAATATGATTGGAACGAGGACCTGGGCAGGACCTGTCTTGATGCTCTGCTCCATACCGGGCTCACTGTTGCAGTGAGCGAGTATGTGGGGGTGGGGGTGGGGTGGGGATGGAGGAGTTCAGCTAAAGCTCCTCTCACCCACTTTTGGCTCTTGTTCCAGACAAAGGAATAGCATGTGCAGAGGCCCTGAAGCCAAGAAGAGTTTGGCCCCTTCAAAGAACTGAAAAGAAGCCCAGGTTGCCAGAACAAGAGACCGGGGGTGGGGGTAGCGTGGGACAGCCACAAACTGGAGAAGCTGCTGCTGGGGCTTCACAGGGTCTTCGATTAACCTAACTCCAATATGTGGCCGTGGCCGTGGCAATGCCAGGGGGTGACCTGATCTGACTTGCTTTTTTTTTTTTTTTTTTTTTTTGGTAAGATGACTGGCTGCTGTGTGAGTCATAGATTGGAACAGGGCGAGAGGAAACAAGGCAGCCTATTGGGAAGCTGCTGTCAGAATCCAGCCCAGAGGGGATGGTGCATGTGGCCTGGGGTGGTGGTGCCAGTGTTGGAGATGGCAGGAAGTGGCCGTAGTCGCAAGCTGAAGTTCAGTGCTCTTAGCGGAGGGGCCTTCAGCTTCAGGAGAGGACAGCCAGGCCCTCGTTTACTGGACCACAAGGCCTGAATGAACTTCATTCAGTCATTCAAGCCCTTTTTAGTTGTTGCCCACCATACGTCAGCCACTATCCTAGGAACTGCAGATATACCTGAGAACAAAACAACAACTCCAGCTTTCATGGGAAGATCAAACAAAATAAATACGAAATTTTAGGGGCACCTGGATAGCTCAGTTGGTTAAGTGTCTGTCCTTGGCTCAGGTCATGATCTGAAGGTCTTGCTCAGCAGGGAGTCTGCTTCTCCCTCTCTCTCTGCCCCTCCTCCAGCTCATGTGCTTGCTCTCTCTCTCAAGTAAATAAATAAAATCTTTAAAAAAAATTTTTTTTAGCATGTTAGTGGTAAGTGTCCTAGAAATTATAAAGCAGAAAAGGGGATAGGGAATACTGGATGGAAGGGAGGGGTAGTGTCAACTTTAAATTGGCCAATCAGAGAAGGTGGTTAAAGACTCAAGGAACTGAGCCCTTAGGTAACTCCTCAAAATGGAGGAAACAGCAAGTGCAAAGGTCCTGAGGTAGGCACGTGCTTATGGTGTTCAAAGAAAAACAAACAGCTGGAGCTGAGACTATGAGAGGGAGATGAGATTAGAATGTGAATTGGGACCAGACGGCATAGTATGTTATAGGTCATTGTGAGGACTTTGACTTTTCTTCCCAATGGAAAGAGGAACCATTGGACGATTGTGAATATAGGGGTCATATGACCCAAAGAGGCCATCATCTGAGATAGGAACAACTGCAGATGGAGTATTTGGGGGCAGGAAAGACAAGAGTTCAGTTT
The DNA here is from genome assembly GCF_922984935.1 of Meles meles. Taxonomy (NCBI): domain Eukaryota; kingdom Metazoa; phylum Chordata; class Mammalia; order Carnivora; family Mustelidae; genus Meles; species Meles meles. The sequence goes on along the minus strand of NC_060078.1, from coordinate 56,941,485 downwards.
TAGACATACCGACTTTGAGATGGCGTTAAACATTCAAATGGAGATGGGGCAGCTAGAGATAGGAATCTGGAACTCAGGAGCGTTCCAGCATGGCTATATACACTTGAGACTGGTGTGTGTACGTGTGTGTGTGTTTCAAGCACATAGACTGGGATGTCAACAAGTGGGTGAGCACAGATAGAGAACCTGTCTAAGGTCTGAACTTGGGATACCCCAATATAACAGCAGATAAGGAAGAACAGCCAGGGAGGTAGAAAAAACAAATCAACAAGATAAAAGAAAACATGTATTCTGGAAACTAAGTAAAGATAATATTTCAAGGAAAAGGAGGTTATCAGCTGCATCAGATCTTCTGAAAGGTCACGTAAGATGAGGATTGCTGGATTTGGTAAGATGAACGTCATTGGTGAGGCATTCTGGGAACTGGCATTTCCACCCAAATTGCTCTCAAGTTCAACTAAAAAGTAGAATGGAACATTTATTTTTTTTAAATATTTTATTCATTTATTTGAAAGAGAGCGAGCACAAGCTGGGGAGGGGCAGAAGCAGACTCCCTGCTGATCAGGGAGCCCGATGATGTGGGGCTCCCTCCCACAACCCCAAGATCATGATCGGAGCTGAAATGAAGAGTTGGATGCTTAACTGACTGAGCCATCCCGGCGCCCCAAAATAAACTTTTTTTTTGAGGTTTTATTTATTTATTTGACAGACAGAGATCACAAGTAGGCAGAGAGGCCGGCAGAGGGGGCAGAGGGGGAAGCAGGCTCCTTGCTGAGCAGAGAGCCCGATGCGGGGCTTGATCCCAGGACCCTGGGATCATGACCCCAGCAGAGGTTTTAACCCACTGAGCCACCCAGGCGCCCCCCAAAATAAACTTCTTTTTTTTTTTTTTTTCCCCCCCTCCCAAAATAAACTTCTTAAAAGCAACAAGGAGCTAGCTGGAGAGTAAGGAATTACCCAACCAAGCCCCAGGAGTGGACAGGAACTGGCAAGGAAAAGCCCCGCAGGAGGGGAATTTAGGCTTGGGTGGGTGGGGCGCGGGGCAGAGTAGGACGAGTCTCTTGTAAGGCTGAAGTGCACCTTCGGAGGCCTCATGGGGTCAAGGGGACAGAACTTGGAGTTTGGGGACCACCAAGGGCAGAAACTGAAATAAACGACACATGCACACCTTAGTCTGGGACCCTAATGGGCCATCACCTAAGCAGAAGGGTAAACCTAGAGCACGTCGCGTGTGCTTGCCAACTACCATCATGCCGTCTGGGTGGTCCGGCAACCTTGAGGCTAGGACTTGGATTTAGATGGTTCTGGAAGGCTAGTGTCCCCAGGAATTTTGCAGAAACAAACATAGCGACATCATCCTAGGTTCCAACTTATTTCTACAATAAGTCTTCAATACAATATATGGTATTCAATCAAAAGTAACCAGGCATACTAGGAGACAGTAAAGTGTGAGTGAGAAAAAGCAGAAATAATAAACAACAAGAATATACCCCAGGACATCTCTTCACACCTCTATGATCTCACTGGTCACTTTGTGTTATTATTATTCGTGAACTTTTTTCAATGGGGAACATTTCTTGGTTGCTTCTCCAGCACCCATTCCATCCTTTCCCCTTCTCAACACTCTTAATTTCAGTTCTAGTAAGAATATGGTTCGGGGGAGGCTGACCCATGACCAGCTCTAGGAGTGAGGCATGTAAGCTATCCACTGAGTCTATCTCTCTCGCTCTCCCCTTTTTTTTTTTTTTTTGAAGATTTTATTTATTTATTTGACAGAGAGAGACACAGCAAGAGAGGGAACAGAAGTGGGGGAGTGGGAGAGGGAGAAGCAGGCTTCCTGTTGAGCAGAGAGCCCAATGCAAGGCTCGATCCCAGAACCCCCGGACCATGACCCAAGCCGGAGGCAGACACTTAATGACTGAGCCACCCAGGAGCCCTGTGAGTCCATCTTCTTGTCCTCAGGATTGATTCAGGTGTGAGCACGTCAGCTAGGCTAATGGGTGAATCCTAGCCCTTTTGAAAAATGCTGATACGCAGACTCTGCTCTTGGATAAGGAAGACTGTCCCTCTAAGAGCTGCTGGCTATAGGATGAAACCCACTCCACAGAAGACCAAATAGAGAACTGGAAAGAAATCAGGTCTTGGGTACACCATCAAGCTGCTAGATCAAGGTCCATCTGAAGTTTGATCTGCCTCTAGCGTAGCACCATCCAACAGAAATATAACGTAAGTCATCTGGGTAAATCACTAGCAGCCTCATTAAAAAGAAGTAAAATAGTTTTAGGAATATATTTTATTTAACCCAATATCCAAAATAGTAACATTTTAACATATAATAATGTAAAATATGATTAATGAAACATCTTACATTCTGTTGTTCATGCTAAGTATGACATCTAGTGTCTCTATTTGGACTACCTGTATTTCAAGCCTTCAGTAGCCCTGGGTGGCTGGCGACTACCAAACTGACGCCACAGCTCTAGAGTTTTCTTTTATTGAGCCAATAAATTCCCTTGCAACCATTTTTAACAGCTTTATTGAGATATAATTTTTTCTTTTTTTTTTTAAGATTTTATTTATTTATTTGACAGAGAGACACTTTACTGACTGAGCTACCCAGGCACCCCTGACAGAGTGAGGGGACACAAGCAGGGGCAGCGGCAGGCAAAGGAAGAAGCAGGCTCCCCGCTGAGCGGGGAGCCCGATGTGAGACACGATCCTGGGATCATGACTGGAGTCGAAGGCCGATGTTTAAAAGACTGAGCCACCCAAGCACCTCTGAGATATAATTTCTTTACCATAAAATTTACCCATTGCAAGTGTACATACAGTTCTATGGTTTTTAGTAAATTTACAGATTGTGCAACCATTACCCACCTCTAATTTGGAACATTTTCATCACCCCAGAAAGTTCCCTCATGGCCCCTTTGGTGTTACTCTCTGCTCCCATGCACAGCCCCGGGCAATCCCTGGTCTTCTTCTCTCTCTATAAATTACCCTTTTCTGGTTGTTTCATGTAAATGACATCGTATAATGTGCCATCTTTGGCTTCTGACTTTGTTCACTTAACATAGCGTTTTCCAGATTCGTGCTTGTTTTGGCACTTGTCGGTACTTCATTTCTTTTTATTGCTGACTAGTGTTCCAGTGGACGGCCATGCCCACATTTGTTTATCTGCTCACTGGTTGATAGACATGTGGATTGTTTCCAGTTTAGAGCTATGACTAATGCTGCTATGAACATTGACGTCCAAGTCTTTGTGTGGACATATGTTTCCATTTCTCTTGAGTAGAGTCTTAGGAGTGGAATTCCTTGGTCATATGCTAAGTTTATGTTTAATCTTTTAAGAAATTGCTGAACAGGGGCTCCTGGCTGGTTCAGTCAGTAGAGCATGTGACTCTTGGTCTCGGGGTCATGAGTTCGAGCTCCATGTTGGGTGTAGAGATTACTTAAAAAAAAAAAAGTTAAGAAACTGCCAAACTGCTTTCCAAAGTAGCTGACTATTTTGTGTTCCCACCAGCAAGTCTGAGGACTCCTGTCTCTCCACATCCCTGCCAACAGTTGGCATTGTCTGTCTCTTTTAATAGCCCTCTAGTGGCTGTACACTGGAATCTCATTGTGGTTTTAAGTTGCATTTTCCTAATGACTAACGAAATCAAGCATCTTTTTGCGTACTTATTTGGCCATTTGTGTTTCTTTTTTTTTTTTTTTTTTTAAATATTTTATTTATTTATTTGACACAGAGAGAGCACAAGAAGGCAGAGAGGCAGGCAGAGAGAGAGGAAGGGAAGCAGGCTCTCTGCTGAGCAGAGAGCCCGATGTGGGACTCGATCCCAGGACCCTGAGATCATGACCTGAGCTGAAGGCAGCGGCTTAACCCACTGAGCCACCCAGGCGCCCCGCCATTTGTGTTTCTTTAATGAAATGTCTATTCAATTTTTTTGCCCAATTTTCTTTTCTTTTTTTTTTTTTTGTTTGAAGATTTTATTTATTTGAAAGACAGAGATCACAAGTAGGCAGAGAGGCAGGCAGAAAGAGAGAGGGGGATGCGGGCTCCCCGCCCAGCAGAGAACCCAGGGATCGATCCCAAGACCCTGAGATCATGACCCGAGCTGAAGGCAGAGGCTTAACCCACTGAGCCACCTAGGCACCCCTGCCCAATTTTCACTTGGTTTATGATATTTTATTTTCTTAGCGAGATCTTTCTTATAACAGCTATATTGAGATATAACTCATATACCATGAAACTCACCCTTTTGTCTTTGATTTGTTTGTTTGTTTTTAAAGGATTTTATTTATTTGAGAGCGAGAGAACATAAGCAGCGGGAGTGGCAGAGGGAGAAGCAGGGTCTCCACTGAGCAGGGAGCCCGATGTGAGACTCAATCCCGGGACTCTGGGATCACGACCAGAGCCAAAGGCAGGTGCTTAATCCGCTGAGCCACCCAGATGCCCCCAAACTCACCCTTTTACAGTGTGGAACTCAGTGTTTTATTTTTAGTATATTCACAGTGTTGCACAACCATCCCCACTATCTAATTCCACAAATTTCTATCACCTTAAAAAGAAAACCTATACTGGGCACCTGGGTGGCTCAGTCAGCTAAGCGGCTGACTTGATTTCGGCTCAGGTCCTGATCTCGGGGTCCTGGGATGGACCCCAAGTCAGGCCGCACACTCAGCAGGGAGTCTGCTTAAGATTCATTGTCTCCCTCTCCCTCTGCCTCTCCCCGCCTCAAATAAATAAACCTAAAAAAAAAAAAGAGGAAACTTGTACCGATTAAGCAGTCATTCCCCATGCCCTGCAATTGACTTTGTCTCTCTAGATTTGCCTATCTGGACATTTCATATAAATTGAATCAGAGAAATGGCCTTTTTTTCTTGCTCTTTCACTGAGCTTAATATTTTCTAGTTTCTTTTTTTTTTTTTAAGATTTTATTTATTTATTTGACAGAGAGAGATCACAAGTAGACAGAGAGGCAGGCAGAGAGAGAGAAAGAGAGAGGGAAGCAGGCTCCCTGCTGAGGAGAGAGCCCGATGCGGGACTCGATCCCAGGACCCTGAGATCATGACCTGAGCCGAAGGCAGCGGCTTAACCCACTGAGCCACCCAGGCGCCCAATATTTTCTAGTTTCATCCATGGTATAGCATGTATCAGTCCTTAGACCCTTTTTGTGGCTGAATAGCACTCCGTATGTAGATAATCAGTGCATTTTATTTCTTCATTCGTCAGGTGATAGACATCTGGGTTGTTTGCACTTTGGGGCTCCAGTCAATAATGCTGATTACAGGGGTGCCTGGGTGGCTCAGTGGGTTAAAGCCTCTGCCTTTGGCTCAGGTCATGATCCCAGGGTCCTGGGATCGAGCCCCGCATCGGGCTCTCTGCTCGACAGGGAGCCTGCTTCCCTTCCTCTCTCTCTGTCTGCCTCTCTGCCTACCTGTGATCTCTGTCTGTCAAATAAATAAATAAATAAAAATCTTTAAAAAAAATGCTGATTACATGTATGAATGCATGCTGTCAGCTCTGGCCGGTGTACATCCCGGAGCGGAAGTGCTGGGTCCTCTGCTACCTTCATGTCTAATTTTCTTTTCTTTTTTTTTTTTTTTCTTATTTATTTGACACAGAGAGAGAGAGATCACAAGTAGACAGAGAGAGAGGGGGAAGCAGGTTCCCTGCTGAGCGGAGAACCCCATGTGGGGCCCGATCCCAGGACCCTGAGATCATGACCTGAGCTGAAGGCAGTGGCTTAACCCACTGAGCCACCCAGGTGCCCCTCATGTCTAATTTTCTAAGGAACTGGCAGACTGACTCCCAAAGCAGTTACACTGTTTCACATTCCCACCAGCAAGGTATGGGAAGGCCTCCAGTCTCTCTGCATCCCTACCAACACCACCACCAGCGGCTGCTGCTACTACTACTTCTCCTCCTCCCTCTTCTTTGCAACGGGCACTCCTTTTCTCTTTTTTACTGTGGTCATATATGCAGAACCTAAAATTCACCATCTTAACCGTATTGAACGTACAGTTACATTCACCTTGTTGTGCAACCGTCACCACCGCCCAGCTCCAGAACTTCTTATCGTCCCAAACCGAAACCCCATACCCACTACATCCTAACTCCCTGTCACCTTCCCCAGCCCCTGGAAGCCGCCATCTCAATGCCTGGCTCTCTGAATGTGACTCCTCGACATCCCTCCTATAAACAGCATCATGCCGCATTTGTCCTTTCATGTCTGGCTTATTTTACTGAGCATACTGTCCTCAAATTCCACCCACATTGTAGCATGTGTCAGAATTTCTGTCTTTTTAAGGCTGCATAATATTCCATGATATGTACACACATCTGTTTCTCCATTTCTCTATTGGTGGACATTAAGGTGGCCTCTAAAGTGGAGGCTATTGAGAATAAGGCTGTTATGAACAAGGGTGTCTCGAGTATCTATTTGGGTCCCTGCTTTCCACTTTCCCGATTTGGGGTATGTGCCCAGAACTGGAATTGCGGGATCATAGGGCAAATTCCGTTGACTTTTTTTGAGGCTTAGAACTACTTCTACAGAGGGGTGTGGGGGAAAAAAAAGATAGCTATTCTATAGGGCAGTGGCCACCACTTTAGGACACAGGACCCCCAAAGTTACTATCTTACACTCGTGTTGGGCTGGTTAGCTTTTAGGGGATTTTTCCTTTGTATGGAAACCACTAATCAACCATGTTTCAAAATGGCTTGATTTGCAATGTACTTTCATTGTTCAGAAAGGAAAAAGGTACTGTCCCCTTTAAGGATCCAGGTTGAGGGGACAGCACTAAGGAGCTCAGGGGTTACTCACTGCTTTGTTCCTTGCCTTCACTCTTCCCATGCAGCTGGTATTCTGGCTGAAGGCTGCTTGGGATCCAGCAGGCCCTGAACTCTTAGGAGCCACGAGTAACAAACTCTCATTTCGGTGGCTGGAGTTTACCAATCTGTTGACTTCACTGTACCAGTATAAAACCAGTATCCCAGGTAACATTTTAAAACTCCCAGCCAGGTCCTCAGAACGCAGAGAAATGGTCCAGTTGATTTATTGTTTCTCCCTTCCTTCCAAGATTTTATTAATTTGAGAGAGAGAGAGAACAAGAGAGAGCAAGTACACAAGCAGGGGAAGGGGCAGAAGGAGAGGGAGAAGCAGACTTCCTGCTGAGCAAGGAGCCCGATGCAGGACTCGATCCCAGCACCCTGGGATCATGACCTGAGTTGAAAGCAGACACTTAACTGACTGAGCCAGCCACCCAGGGGCCCCTGAGTCAGTTGATTTTCAAAGCAGAAGGTTCCAAGGAGCCCTGTCTTGCCAGAAAACTCAGTTCTGGTTAAAGGTAAGACGTAGGCACCCTTCACCCTGGGTACTTTTAAACAAACTCCTTTCCTCCTCTTGTAAGCACGGGAGGTGGTTTGACAGAGCTAATAATACTTTCTCAGGGATATTATGGTGGAAAGGAGAGTAAGAGGTGAAAACATACCTGGTAAAACTTGTAATACAAAAAATAATGACCCCCATTTTCATAAAAACTTGCAGAATATTCCCTGAGACAATACGCTGAGAACCCAAGTTGTGACCCACTGTCCTGGCTTGCCTGGGACTCGGGGGATTTCCCAGGACACTGGACTTCTGATGCTAGAACCAAGAGAAGCCCAGCCTCAGTCTCCCACTTGTGAGCTGTGCGACCCACTTCTTTGGGGTTGGCTGCTTCTCCTACTTCTCTATTCTCCACAGATAATATTCTCAGAGACAATATCTGACTTGTACATTTGTTTTAAGGATAAAATAAAACATACGTAAGGCATGAAGCTCAGTACATGGCATATGTTAACTACAAATAAGTGTTAGATACCATTACCGAAGCTCTTGTCCCATTAAACCTTGCAGGTTTTGTTTGTTCTTCTAAGAACACAACTGTTTTTATTTATTTAAATGTATAGCCTATCTACATCCACAAATTTTTATATATATCCATATATATATACCCAAGCCAAAAATACAGCAAGACTGCTAGAGAAGAAAATATTAAAACCACATACTAGGGATGCCTGGGTGGCTCCATTGGTTAAGCATCTGCCTTTGGCTCAGGTCATGATCCCAGGGTCCTGGGATTGAGTCCTCTGTCTGGCTCCCTGCTCAGTGGGGAGTCTGATTCTTGCTCTGCCTGCTACCCCCCCACTTGTGGTCTTTCTCTCTCTCTGGCAAATAAATAAGTAAAATCTTAAAAAAAAAAATTCCATTTAAAAAAATCCATTTGAAAAAATAAAATAAAATAAAATAAAACCACATAGTAGAAGAGAGAGAAGAATGAACCCCAAATCCAGGGTAATAGGTATCTAGAAGTGTGCATTCGATGGGCCTGGATGATAGGCAAAGGGCCATCATTTACTTGGGGACTAGGCAGCTGGTCACTAGATGAAGCTGACTTTTCCTTCCCTGCTTAAAACAGGTCCTGAGTTAGATGTTTTTATTACGTCTATTTTACAAAGCTGGAAACAGAGTAAATAACACAGAGAAACCCGTCTGTCCCCTCATCACCTTTTTTGAAACTAGCTTCTGGCCATCCTAATTTTGTAAGAGGAATATGAGGAAGCTCAAGAAATTAAGAGCCTGTGTATCAACCAAGCTGCCCACCCAGGCTCCCAGAGGCAGGGAAGCCTCCAGCAATTGAGTCCAAACCCCTTGCTTTGCAAATGGGGACACTGAAGCCCACAGCGAGGACTGCCGTTCTCAGCATGCAGGTACTGAAGAACTAGGACTAGAACCCAGGTCACCAACTCCCAACCCGGTGTCGTCCGCTAAAGGTGGTCAGGACTACACAGGGAAGCTGGAGGCCATGCACAGCTCGCTCGACCTAGGGATGTAGGCTAGAAGTAGCTAAGAATGAATTTAGACAGTGCCCTCAAGTCTGCATTTCCAAATGGGCAGGTAGTGAGGGGGCGGGATTTATGTTTTTCCAAATGAGGTCATGTAGTTCTGTGGATAAGGCCAGCAGTGTCTCCAGGGAGGGCCTGAGATCTGGAGGCAGGAATCCGAAATGGGAAAGAGAAGGCCTCAGGTCCTTTCAGGTTGGGGTCTACAGATGCATAGACTCACCTGTGTCCCCCCCACCCCCCGAAACCAGAAACAAAGCTACTCGGAGAGGAAAACTCAGAACGGCAGAATGGCCTACTTGAAGCAACCTGCCCTTTCTAGGACAAACTTAACCAAGATTCTGTGAAACACAGGGCCTGTGAGACTTGGGAAATGGAACTTGTGTTCCTGGGAGGAAGGCCAGGGTGACACAAGCTATGGCATGGGAGAAGGGAAGGGTTGGGCTGCGCCCGTCCGGATGGTGGAGACCTTCCTAACACTGGGAGGCCTCTGCTTGCCATGAGTCTGAACGGGCATCTGGCCCTCGAGTTCACTTCTTTGGGGCTTACCTCCTTGGTAAACCCGCAAGCGGACCCTGTGCCCTGCAGTGCAGCACCCCCATTCCTCACAGGTCCCCTTTCTCGCCTCTGCCGCTCACTTCCAACCACGCTGAGCTTTTCCAAGTTGCTTTGGTGTGCTACTCTCCCCACTTCTCTCTCCCCTCGTAGCCGTTCCCCATCTCTACCGGTTAGGGTGATGCCATTTGCTGTAACAAATTTCAAAACTTCCACGTTGAACACAAAGTCGTTTTCAGGTTCTCCTAACGATCTGGATTGATATTTCTGGATGTCGCGTGATGGCGGTGACGGTGGAGGCTGCCATCTTCCCCCACGAGGCCTGTAAGACTGCCCCAGGCATTGACAGACTGTCTGCCCAACAGGAGGGAGCACTGGACGATCCTATGAGGGAGGTTTTTACGGGTCAGCACACTGTTTTTGCTCCATCATTTGGCCACACTTCACTGCGAGGGGGTCTGGGCAACATTCTAGCTATGTTCCTGGAGAAGAAGGAATGGGATTTTGTCAACACTGCCACACCATCCTGGAGTGTCACCCCGAGTCACTTTCACAGAAACTATTTCCTGACTCATTTTGGGGTTGAAACATGATACTTGGAAGCCAATTCTTTTAGAACCCATTGAAGGTAGAGTACAATAATCGTTTATTTACACAGTTTTCTGTATTAAAATGTATATTAGTTTCCTGTTGCTTCTGTAACAGATACCACACACTCTAGTGGCTTAAAACAACATAAATTCATTTTCTTACAGGTCTAGTGTCAGAGGCCTGAAGTGGGTCTTACTGGGTTAAAATCAAGATGTCAATAGGGTTGTGCTCTTTTCTGGAGGCCTGGGGTGGCGGGGGCAGGGGGGGGGCGCTTCTGTTTCCTTGCCTTTTCCAGTGTGAGGGGTTTCCTGCACTTCTTGGCTCACAAACCCTTCCAAGCCAGCTATCACAGTCCTATAGTCTCTCTGTCTCCTTCTCTGCCTCTGACCCTTCTTCTTCCCTCTTTTTTTAAAATTTTTTTTTAATTTTTTATTTTATTTATTTGACAGAGAGAGAGATCACAAGTAGGCAGAGAGGTGGGCAGAGAGAGGAGGAAGCAGGCTCCCTGCGGAGCAGAGAGCCCGACACGGGGCTCGATCCCAGGACCCTGGGATCATGACCTGAGCCGAAGGCAGCGGCTTAATCCACTAAGCCACCCAGGCGCCCCTTCTTCTTCCCTCTTATAAGGACCCTTGTGATTACATTGGGCCCACCTGGATAATCCGGGATAAACTCCCCATCTCAAGATGTTTGACTTAATCACACGTGTGCACAGTTCTGAGTTTTAGGACCTATGTATAGCTGTATGTACCCATCATCACAATCAGGACCCTGAACGGTCCCATCGCCCTCCAAAATTCCCTGGAGCTCTCCTCTCTTAACCCTTGGCAACCACTGTTCTGTTATCTGAACTTACAGTTTTGTCCAAGGCAATTTTTAAAAAAGGTTTATTTATCTATTTTAGAAAGAGAGTATGCGCGTACAATTCAGTGACATTTAGGACACCCACGGTGTTGTGTAGCTACCATCTCTGTCAAGTTCCCAAACACCTTCAGCTTCCCCAAAGAAAACCTTGTACCCATTAGCAGCCATCTCTATCCACCCCTCACATTCCCACCCCTCAGACCTACGCAACCACCAATCTGCTTTCTGGCTCTATGAATGACCTCTTCTGGATGTTTCATATAGCTGGATCATAAGGGACCTTCTGGGTCTGGCTTCTTTCCCTTCAGCGGAATGTAGCTGATGAGCAGTTCTTTCCCTTTTCATGGCTGAGTAATATTCCATTGTATGGCTACGCCACAGATAGTCAGTGGCCCACAGAATTTACCTTCTTCTTCTTCTTTTTTTTAAAAAAAGATTTTATTTATTTATTTATTTGACAGACAGAGAAAACAAGTAGGCAGAGAGGCAGGCAGAGAGAGAGGAGAGGAAGCAGGCTCCCCGCCGAGTAGAGAGCCCAATGCGGGGCTCCATCCCAGGACCCTGAGATCATGACCTGAGCCGAAGGCAGAGGCTTTAACGCACTGAGCCATCCAGGCGCCCTGAATTTGCCTTCTTTTTAATTTGAACATCACTAAAATAATTTCTACTGCCCAGAGCCTAACTCCAATGTCACCCCAAGGGCTCATGTGCTCAGCCTTTCCATACATGTCCTCATAGCCATATAACATTTTTTGTAAAGAAAGGATCATGCCCCATTTTACACATTCACAATCTGAGGCATAAAAAGATGAAGTTTCTGGATTCAGATGGCATTATAAGCCTAGAGTCCATTCCACTGCACCCCTGTTGGTATCTCTGAGTGCAGGTATCTGAAAACAAAGTCCATGTGGAAAGCAAATTCTTGGGGAAGAATTCAATGCAGTGTAGACTAATGCAGAAAACCCTTAAATTCTGTGTCCTTCCACGGGGGGTTCTGAATACCCTCCGTGAGCATCTCTCTCCAGGCAGGCAGCCCCCATGCCCAGAGCACAGCTCTCATCGAGTCCTTTCTTGATGCCCTCTCATTACTTTAAATTGCTTCGGAGCCTCTCCAGCATTTTGATTCCTAATCCAGGGCGTTTCTCCGTCTCCCACTGGTCCAGCACAGCACTTCCTTTTCTCAGAGCTCCCCAGAGATGTGCCCCCAGAAAAAGGAGTTGGTCTTCTCTAATGAATTCGTCTCTATAATGAAGAGTATAATAACCAAGCGCTGGGGCATATTTACATAGCAATCTCCACACAAAAGCAACATTACAAAGGGAAGATTTTGAAAAGAATGTCATCTCAAAGCTCCATTTCCTATAGTACGAAGAACACTCTGGGAATTACCCTGACAAGAAGACAGAACCGACTCCCAGAGATGCTGGGTTAGAGACAATAGCTACACCAGCCCCATTAATGTTTAAAGTCAATGGAGCATAAAACTGCTTTTCTCTACTTACAGGCAGGCATCATCTTACAGAGAGGAGGGGGAAAAAATTACCTTTTAACTCTAGTGAAATCCTTAAGCCCTCCCCTAATTTTTATTCCCACTGAAATTCTCCACTAAGTACCATCAGAATGAAAATGAGAATCGCTCTCTCTGGGGGGAATGGCTTCCAGTCCTCATCAGTAAGTGTATGAAGAGCCCTCCACGGAGACGGGGGAGGAAGGCTCCCAGCTGGGAAAGGATCTGTCGCCAAACCTGCGAAACCAGGGCTGTGGTGACATTCCTCAGGACTTGGGAGACTCTGGGCTGATTTCAGAAGGCCTCAAAGAAGCACAGGTCAGGGTAGACAGGAGGCAGAATTCAAGGGTAAACGCGAGGAAGTAATGCCCTCCGGGTTCATTTTACTTAGTGGGCTGCAAGGGGGAACATTTATCATTAATATATTAGCCGTTTCCCTGGGGCAATCGCTGGAACTGAGCCAGGTCTCTGTTAGTAAATCATTGGACCTAATCCCACATTACATTTGTGTAATGCCTGACAAAGCCTGTTCCCATTATCTCATTTGATCCTGAAAACAATCCTCAGAGGGAGGCAGGGCGGGGATTATTTTTCCATTTTACAAGTGAAAACACTTGTAAACTGATTTGCCAGGAGCTGCACACCCAGGATGTGGCAGGAATGAGAGACTTCAATCCAGGTCTTTGTACAACCTGTTCAGGGTTCTTTTGACTTCACTCAGCACAGACCCATCCAAATATTCCCAGCCCCACCCAGTCCTCACAACCATCACTTAACCAGCGACTAGGAGCTCACAAGGATGGGGCTTGTGTTTACGCTGCCCACACACCTCTGTTCCAATGAAGATGTACAGCCCAGACCAGCAAACTCTCCGGGGAATTAAAAAAAAAAATCATATCATCTCCCTACACCAAAGACCCAAATTAATCCGAGATGGGTTTGAAAACAAAATCAAAACAAAACAAACAAAAAACAACCACAAGGCATTAAAAAAAAAACACCTAAGGGAAATAGAACTGAATATTTAATAACTTTCTGGAGACAAGAAGACTCTAAATTTAGCATTATGTTAGAAGTCTCAAGGAAAGGGATTTTGTAAATTTGGCTTACGTTAAAATTTGTTAAGTTTTAGTGGAGGAAAAAATGACTGTACGGGGCCAACAAAAACCTGAAGAGATAGAGCCAAATGTGAAAGAAAAGGGTTAACTAACTTCTGGTGTGTAGAGGAGTCACGCAAATGCGTGCGTAAGAAAAGCTCAAGAGGGGGCGCCTGGGTGGCTCAGTGGGTTAAAGCCTCCGCCTTGGACTCAGGTCATGATTCCAGGGTCCTGGAATCGAGCCCCGCATCGGGCTCTCTGCTCAGTGGGGAGCCTGCCTCCCCTTCTCTCTCTGCCTGCCTCTCTGCCTACTTGTGATCTCTGTCTGTCAAATAAATAAATAAAATCTTAAAAAAAGAAAAAGAAAAGCTCAAGAGGAAAAACTTACTAGGAAACAGACAATTCACCAAAAAAGGAAGCGCAGTTGGTTAACATTTAGAAAACTGCTCTACCTGACTAAAAATCAGAGGTATGAAAACACAAAGGAGATGTCAGTTTCACCCATGAAATCATAAAAAAAAAATTTTTTTTTTAACTGTAGTACTCAACACTAAGCAGTTTGGTACGCTCATCAGAAACCTTAAAATATCCATATCATTTGACCTAAAATTCCACTCCTGGGAATATGGTTTTAGCAAAAGAATCATGAATATGGAAAAAGTTTCAGGGAAAGAAATGTTAGTCACACACTTAGAGTGGTGAAATTTGGTAAACAGCGAACGCTAAAGGAATTGTTAAATAATTTATGGAACAGCAACTTGATGGAAACTTATGTAATCATTATAGGTTTTCAAAGGGCATGCAATAACACAAACACCATTTATGGAAAAGCGTGTAACACTGTGTGTGGTTGTTTGTATGATATACTTTGATAAGAGAAAGGCTGGAAAGGAAAAAAAAATTTAAATGTGAACATGTTTGAACCCTGTGATTATGAAAGATTTTTTTCCCACTGTCCTATATGTCTATTTAACTTTTTTTTTTTTTAATGAACAAAATCAACTCTTCTTTAGCCCTGCGGACTGGAGGACAAGGCAGAGGGGAAGTCTCAGAGAGCCGACCCGTAACGAACCTGCCCTCCTTTGCAATGTCCCCTCTGCACCCCAATCCCCTCCTTCTTTCCCTGCCCCCACCGCGGCGAAGCCGGACCGCCGGCAGAGCCCTCCCTTCCCCCATCACGCCAGGTCCTGGTGACTGCGGGTGCGCCGGGGAGGAGCGGGGCGGGCCCTGGCGTTGCTGACACGTGGGGAGCGAGGAAGCGTCGGAGGAGGAGGGGTCGGGTGTGTGGGTGGGTGTGTCCGCGAGTGGGAGAAACCAACCAGACCACCTCAGAGTCGGCGTGTTTTCGTGCTGGTTACCGGGCGGAGGAAGTACGCAGCTCTCCCGGCTCCCGGGACCCCCTCCTGGGTAGGTATTGGGAGCAAACACCAGAAGGCTCCTCCCGCGGCCCTGCACCGCCGGCGACCACCCGCAGCCCAGCCCCTGCTCGCGCGTCACCCCACCCCGGCCCAGCGCGGTGGTAGGGCCCGGCGGCGACGTCACCCATTGTTTACAAATCAACCCGAGCCGGTAGGATTCCGGCTCCCGCGGCTGCAGGCGCGCGGCGCGAGTGCCTGGCGGGCTCCGGTTTCCGCGTCCGCGCCGGCCCCGACTCCGGCCCCCCGGCCCCGGCACCGGCCGGGGCCCCGCTTCGGCCTCATCCTAGCGCCCCGCTCCGCCGCGACCCACCGAGTCCTGCCGGCCGCCGAACTCCGGGTGCCCGAGCGGGGGGCCATGCCGTGCCGGAGGGAGGAGGAAGAGGAAGCCGGCGAGGAAGCGGAGGGGGAGGCGGAGGAGGAGGAGGAGGACAGCTTCCTCCTGCTGGAGCAGTCGGTGACGCTGGGCGGCTCGGGCGAGGTGGACCTGCTGGTGGCCCAGATCGGCGAGACGCTGCAGCTGGATGCGGCGCAGGACAGCCCGGCCTCCCCGTGCGCGCCCCCGGGGCCGCCGCTGCAGCCCTCGCGGCCCCCGGCGGCCGTGCGGGCGGACAAGGCCCGGCCGCCGGCGCTGCCGCTGCTTCTGCCGCCGGCGCCGGCGGAGCCGGTGAGCCCGGCGCCCTCGGGGGCCCTGCGCTGCGCCCTCGGGGACCGCGGCCGCGTGCGGGGCCGGGCTGCGCCGTACTTTGTGGCGGAGCTCGCCGCAGGCCCCAGCGCGCTGCCGGGACCGTGCCGGAGAGGATGGCTGCGGGGCGCAGCCGCCTCCCGCCGCCTGCAGCAGCGACGATGGCCCCCAGCCGGGACGCGCGCCCGCGACGACGACCCGCACCGGCTCCTGCAGCAGCTGGTGCTCTCGGGGAACCTCATCAAGGAGGCCGTGCGGAGGCTCCAGCGAGCCGTCGCCGCCGTGGCAGCCACGAGCCCCGCGGGCGCCTCTGGGCCCGGAGGTGGCCGCAGCGGACTGGACCCTGTGGCCCTGCAGCCCTCCGGCGCCTTACACTGACCTGGGGCCCCTGGAGGAGGAAGAGGACGCCGCTGCGCAGACCCAACAGCGTCCTGCCCTCCCCAACACTGAGCTGAAGCCGTCCTGGGAGTAACCGTCCAGGCTGCGGGAGACGCGTGGGGAGAGACCTCAAAGCTAGAAGTTACCGGCCCCAGCGAGGCTGTCGAAGAACAAGAGCGTGGAGAAATGCACCGGCCAAGGCGCAAACGTGCCGCGTGAGAATTTCCCTGGCCACCTCGGCGCCAAGGACCTGGGATAAACTGGGAGAACTGTGGCAGCTACTTGCATCGACTTGTACCTGACTTAACCCTTGGGGGCGTCGTGTACTTGGATTGTTTAAAGATTGGGCTCCAAGGGGCGGGTATTGCCAGGGCTTTATAACAATACTTGAAAACTAATGATACGCATACATTTTCTTTATTTTCCGGTGGAAGAGCTTAGTGGAAATGGTGCTACAATTGCTGTGCGAAGAAATTCCGGAGGGAAGAAGAACGTCAAAGCTTGTTGGTGTGTGGGTTGCCATCACCGCCTTCTTCCCACCTAATTGGTGTTTGGTTGGGGTGGGAGATGGGAGGTCCTGTTAGGGGGTTGGAGGGAGGGAGAATTTTGAAGGTGGGTAGAGTTGGAATTGAATGTGGACTTTTAACTGACTTGACCTTGCCACCTGTGGTTCAAGGTCACAGTTTGCTGTGTGCAAAAGGCTGTGGGGTTCCTGGGAGAGCTAAATTCACCCCTGTGACTTTTCTTTCTCTTGCTCCAAGAAGAGCCATGTGTGTGCTTTGCTACCTCTTGGAGTCTGTGGAGGACAAACAGAGGCAGAAAGGGACAAATGGGGGAGAGTTATTTGTGTTTTTCTGTGCTTTCCTCTTTCCAGAACTCCTCCTCCTCCTCCCGTGGGGCCACTCTTGGCGTGCCATGAGCTTTCTCAGAAACAGTCATAAACAGTCTCCCCTGTCCTCCCAGCCAGACTTTCTTATTCCACCCGTTCTGGTTTCTGCATGGGATAGATGAGACCCTGGCCGGTTTTCCGCTCCGTTCTGGCCGTCTGTGGAGCTGTGGGCCTGAGCCTTGGTGTGGGTCCTCACCCCTCAGTTTCCTCCTGCCACCAGCTCTTCTTGTGAGTGACTGAAACCGTGTTCAAAATGTGACTCTCCGAGAGGAGAACCCGCTGGCTTTACCCTTGTGAAACTTGACGGCACTTTAAGTGCCACCCCCACACTTAAGGTAGCTAAACCAATTTAAAAAAAAACAGATTCAATGGCTTGTTCATCCTCCAGATGTAGCTGTTGACGTACACTTCGCACCGGAGTGTCAGAAATTGTGGTGGTCCTGATTTATAGGATTTCTTAATTAAAATGTCTGCTGAATAAATTTGGTTCTTGTTTTGGAGTGTGCTTTGGCTTTTTGGTGGAGTGTGGGGGGAGAAAAACACCTAGGGGCTATCTTCATAATGGAGAGTGTCCTGGCCGGGGCGGGCGGGGGTGGGGGGGGTGGGGGGGGTGGGGAACCTGGTGGGAGCCAGCTTTGCGCAGTGTAGAATATCCGTAGGGCTGCTGTCCCTCATTGTTTCCGGGTTGATGTTCCACGAGATCAGAGGATTAAGTCCAGGTTTTTTAAACCTGCTAGATGGGCTTCCGTGCCCTTTGTGAAATAGCATACTCCAGAAATGTTTTCCAGGCTGGAGGGCAGAGGCCAAGTGACTCGCTGTGTCTGGAGGGGGTGGCGGGAGCTGATTTTCATCTGGATTTTTGTGTGTGAAGAATGGGGAGGACACAGGCAAGGCCACCCTGTTTCCTCTCTCTCACCACTGACCCAGTCTTGAGCTATGGGCCAGGAAAGGAAAAACGGTTTCATAGCCATACATTTGGTCTTGTAAATGGTTTGGTTAGAGCAGGCGGGGGTTGGATTGAACTGAAGGCTTCCTGACCTCAGGCTCATCTTCCCAGGCATGGAACTCTTCAGTTCCTTCCTACTTGCTCTAGGCCAGAGGTCTGCCAGCCAGCCGCATTAGGTGGTCTTCTGCTTAGCAGCTCTTCCTCCCCAGCCTGCCCACCACTCACCCACACTCAGGCCGCCCGAGAAAGCTGGTACTCTGTGACTGTTTGACTCAGCTCTGCGACTCATCAGCCATGTCATAACGAGCAAGTAAGTCACTGCTCTGTGCTTTTTCCTTCTTGTTAATAAAACAATACTTACAGGGCGGTTGGCAGGATTAAATGAAGATCTGGGTGTCTGAGATAACTTACATGTTCAAAAAGTGATAGTGCTTATTCTTAGCACCAACACTGTCCCTTCCTCCCAGGGGGGCCCTATCTGTCTCCTAAATGTGTCCCAACTTGCCCTCACTAACTTCAACTACCATGAGCACAAGCTGTCCCCAGCCTTTGCTACTGTACCCTACAAGTCCCTCTTTCTAACTCCCAGAAGGCTGCCTCCACGTGGCTTTCTAAACCAGAGTGTCTCTCTGCTTTCATCATTCTGGGAGTAGTGTTTACTGGGCACACGTGTGCCAAGTACTGTTCTGGGTAATCACTCTGTCATTTCATTAGGTCATGGATTGATGGGCCATGAGGTAGGCACTGTTTTCTCCTTTTTTTAAATATAAAAATTTTATTTATTTATTTGACAGAAATCACAAGTAGGCAGAGAGGCAGGCAGAGAGAGAGGGGAAGCAGGCTCCCTGCTGAGCAGAGAGCCCAGATGCGGGGCTTGATCCCAGGACCCTGGGATCATGACCTGAGCCAAAGGCAGAGGCTTTAACCCACTGAGCCACCCAGGCGCCCCTGTTTTCTCCATTTTATAGATGAGGACCCATTTTATAGATGGGGCCCAGGAGACTGAGGGACTTGCTGGAAGTTACCATATTTTAGGTGGATGAGTTGGGATTTGAACCCAGGCAGCCTGATTCTGGGTTCTCTTGGTCCTCAACCAGATTGTCCAGGATACTGTACCACCTGTTTGAGACTTTCTTGACACCATTTTCTCCCATGTTGGATTTATTAAGTTTCCTTTTTTTTTTTTTTTAAGATTTTATTTATTTGACCGACAGAGATCACAAGTAGGCAGAGAAGCAGACAGAGAGGGGGAAGCAGGCTCCCTGCTGAGCAGAGAGCCTGGATGCCGGGCTCAATCCCAGGACCCTGGGATCATGACCTGAGCCGAAGGCAGAGGCTTTAACCCACTGAGCCACCCAGGTGCCCCGGATTTATTAAGTTTTCTTAAGAGCATCCCACAGACCTTGACCCACTAAGTACCTTAACACAATAGGATCCCTTTTCTCAAACTTCTCTTAAATGCCAGCCACGTATGTGCAAGGTCCTGGGCCTGGGGGATCTGGGATGGGGCAGGGTTTGAGAAATCCTGGAAGAATTAACCAGCAGATTTGGGGCCAAGGCCTTCCCGTAAGGTAGTAGGAATCGCATTAGAGAGGCACAGATAACAAATGGTATATGGCTGCTGTTTGCAGAACCTCAGGTTGTCTGTAGGATGAGGGCATAGGGCTGAGATGCAGTATCCGCATTACGGCGGTAACAGCACTCTGGCATGAAGGTAGGGTTGTGTCTGCAGACAAGGAGAGAGGATCTCTAGGACCTGAGAAGCAAGGGAGAGAGGGAAAAACTGATACCTGTTAAGGGCAGGTACTGTGGGGGCACTTTTTATAAGACGTTACTTTGCTCTTTATAATGGGGAGAGGTAGGAATTATTGGTGATAGAGCGGGATCTGTACTCCAGGCTCTTGAGCTGATCCTCTTGCCTCCTGCCTGAACCTACCACACATCTCACAAGCAGCCCCTGCTACTGATTCAGCCATTTGCAAAGAATGTAGAGAGCCTGGGCCTGGGCAAGTGTCTCTGTGTTGAGGCCATGGCCATTTCCAAGGGGATGCACCTTGGGATCACCCATTCCTAGCACCTGGCCCAGGAATGACTATGCCTGGGCTATCCCTAGCCCTTTGGAGTGGCTGGGCACAGAACTGGGGGTGTGGGAGCCGGCAGAATTGAGGCAGCTCTCATCTTCTGAAGGAGCTGGGGCCTAGGTTTCCCTGGTAACATTCTGCAAGTCTTGAGCCTAGAAGGTCCAGAACAATAGGGAAGTGGCAAGCAGAAGCTGCTTGTTGGAGTGGGGGGATGGGGCTCGATGAGGAGTTTCATGTAGGAAGCCATAGGGACAGCAGCCTCGTGGTTCAAAAATGACTAGAAGCTGGAGAGAGCGAGCAGGGCTGGACTAAGGATCTGGCAGTTAGAACTAAGAGGGACAGATGGAGCCGGGGAGACACTGGCCCTCATGAAGCAGTACTAACACTGGCAAATGGACACAGTGCCTGCCAGGGGCCAGGCTCCGATCCAAGTACTTTACGAAGACCAACGCTTCCCATCTACGTGGCTGGAAGAAAAGTAACTAATAGAAAGGGACGGCAAGTAAGAGTAGAACTGAGGGAGGCTGAAGGGTGGACCGTAAGGGATGGTGGCTGTGTGAGTGTGTCTATGCAGGTGTGTGGGCGCACACACACACCCACACCCACCCACACACACACAGAGCTGTAGCTACGTTATGTCTGCATACATCCTCTGTGGTTAGGTCCAGAGTATATGGAATCAGAAAGTGCTCAGTGAGTTTCACTATCTTTTTTGCACCCTGAAGTCACGTTCCCTCCTTGGCACCATTAAGCGGTGTGTCTTAGATATGTGCACTGTGAGTTCTTCGCCTCCTTAGCCCCGCTGAAGCAAAGTCCTGTGCCTGGTGTGTCTGCAGAAAGGTGATTATGACTCCAGTCCGGGGAAGATTTTTGGAAAAACCTAGGAGATCAATTTTTAACCAAGTTAGTTTGTGGAATATAATTTAGTAAAAAAAGAAACAGGCAAAAGGCAGGCCAAAGGTAACAAGATGATAACCAGCTTGTGATTTTTTTTTTTTAACCCACTCAAATCAATAAGTCAAACAAACTGCCTAAGCAGCCTATTGGTTGGGGGTTGTGAATTTTACCTCCTATGAGTCAGTTAATTGATAAGGGGCAGCAGTTAATCAACTCCTTGAGAGCAAATTTAGCTTCCGTTCTCTTGGAGCATAAGTTGCAGAGAAGGATTCCTTCATACAGGAACAACACAAGCATATGCAGCGATCCTGGGCACGAAGGGTGGTACACGGTGGTTCCGATGGCCAGCAGTCGGGTCCCTGGCCCACTGCAGCAGGACAGTTTGTGACATAAGGTGCTGTCATGTGGGACAGCCACCCCTCGACCCCCCAAAACCCTGCCGTTCAAGGCACGCTGTGCCTTCTTGCCTCTCCAGGTGGCCTTGTCCCTTTGAGCGCCTTCCCTTCAGTTTCTCCCTCTGCACGTCCCTCCTGGAGACCAGCAAGCACAGGTCCCTCTGGTTGAACAGATCTGTCCCTTGGCTCAGTTTTTCCCTTCCAGCTGCTGTCCTTCCTTTTCCATCTTCTCGAACTTCTAGGAACCACAGCTCCTCACCCCAAGCACCCCACTCCCTAGCCTCTACAAGTCTGTTGAAATCTCCCTGTTTGTTTGCTCTGCAAATGTTTACTAAATGCCAGTTCCCAGGCAGTGTTACTCCATGTAGCTATGTTTGGGGCAGTGGTCTCGGCATTTTTACTAGCATTAGCTTGGCGAATCCTTAAACCCCATAAGGCTTACCACAATTCACAGACAAGGAACTGGAGGTGAGGTTAGGTGACGAGAAGTCACCGGAAGGAGCTTTAAAGGGAAGAGCCAGAAGTGGCCACCCAGGCAGTCTGGCTCCAGAACTGACATTTGAGATGCCACAACCTATGGCAGGGGGCCTATGGGTTTGCTCGTTTTTTGTTTTTTTGTTTTTTTGTTTTCCTTTTTGAAGTGTGTTTTGTCTTTTCCTCTCTTTCCACCCAGGCCCTTATCACCTTGTGCCTGGATGTTATAACAGCCATTCAACCGATCTGGCTGATCTGGTGGATGTTCTCCCCAACCTCAGACCGTCCCCCATGCCGAGTAGCCTGATAAGCTGCCCAACACCGCCTCCTCCTCTTGTCCTCTGCCATCAAAGACTATCTAATCTTTTTGGGGAAAGAAGACATTCACATATGAGCTCCTGAGATAACCCTCTAATGACAGTAAATAAAATGAAGAGTAAGAACAAAATGAACTCTAAAGTCACTCCCTGTGACGAAATTGCATGATTTTCTCAGTACAAATTAGGAACAGGAATGGACAGGGTGGGCATGCAGACCTTCAGCCGAGCACTGAATCTAAATTAGAAGGGGATGGTTTTTCCGATGGGGGCATTAAGAGCCCTGGTCCCAGACTGTCCTCAGCACAAACCCTCCCCTTTGTTAATATTCCCTGCAGTTCCTACTCTACCAGTCCCAATCCTGATCTGCATGCAAGGTTTGGGCTCAAGGGGAATGCCACCCTTTTGAGATTAAACCTCTTCTATACTGAATATTCCCTTCCTCTGTGCTTGCCTTAGCACTTACCTATACAACAGGGTTGTAAGCTCAAGCAACTGATCTTCAGAGGAAACAGGTTTATGCTTTTCTTTTTTAAAAAAAATTTTATTAGGGGCGCCTGGGTGGCTCAGTGGGTTAAAGCCTCTGCCTTCAGCTCAGGTCATGATCCCAGGGTCCTGGGATCGAGCCCCGCATCAGGCTCTCTGCTCAGCAGGGAGCCTGCTTCCTCCTCTCTCTCTCTGCCTGCCTCTCTGCCTACTTGTAATTTCTGTCTGTCAAATAAATAAATAAAATCTTTAAAAAAAAAATTTTTATTATTTGAGAGAGAATACAAGTAGGGGGGAGCGGCAGGCAGAGGGAGAAGCAGACTCACTGCTGAGCGGGGAGCCCGATGCGGGGCTCAATCCCAGGACCCTGGGATCATGACCCTGGGAAAGCAGACGCTTAACTGACCGAGACACCCAGACACCCAGGTTTATGCCTTTTGAGAAACAGATTGAAGTTTTTAAAAAGCAGGGTTTTCCACAGAAAACAAAGTAGTGGCCTTCATGCAATAGCTTCCAGAATTGATGTTTTATTATTTGAGTGTTAATTATTTGCTTCTCTTATATTATCTAGTTGAACACTCACATGATTTTTCCAGGTAGGCTCCATTCCTACCCCATGTTGCAGATGAGTTCATTGAACTCATGGAGATTAAGGACCCTGCCCCAAATCCCACAGTTGCCTGTGTGGAGGCAGAGGAGGGCCGCCTGCAGAGCCCACGCCCGTCTCTCTCCTGCTTCTGAGAAACTGAAAAGGGCAGGTCACTTGTTCTCCCTTCAGTTATGGATGGAAGACTAGAAGGATGTGCTGTGTGGGGCAGGTCTTGCCCCTTTGCCTGGACCAGCCTGCACAGTGTTCCGATGAGGGCACCTCTGAGTGGAAACCTCTCTGGGCTTCCATGTCTAAATGAGGCAATAGCGCTAGACCGCCTAAGGCTTAGCTCTCCCTGGGCTGACATTCTGTGATTACTGAGCATTGGGGGAAGAGGGGGAGCTAATTGAGTGAGTTAGTAATTTGGTTGCCAGGGTAACTCTTTCCTGATTGGAAGGAAGGGATCACAGGGTTCAACACAGACTTTGCTGGATAGGAAAGTGGTGTCTGATCTTCGTTCCATGTCTCTGCTATGAGCTGAAAAAGGAAGGGTGAAAATTGAATCCAAATATTGTAGCATTTGCACGTAATTGAGTATGAAATTTTGGGGCTGCAGACTCTATAGTCCTCCGTGAGATGGGCCATTCTTTTCCTCATGGTGCTTGTCATTTGTCACTTTCTGTGTTTTAATTTATTTTGTATTTTTTTCATTCACGTTAGAGCTTGGTCTTTTAGTTCGTCCAGGCCATTTTCTGTGGCCAGCTAGCTGTCTTCATAGAATCCTGAACGTTTTGTAAGAAAATGGCTGTGGCCCATACCTGGCTTTCTCTAGTTCAGCCTAGGAATCTGGGGTAGGGTTTTCTGGGTTCCGGGGGCAGGGTCGCCGTGTTGGACAACAGGGGTGTCGTTCATGTGTGGAGTTGTGCAGTGAACAGTACTGGACTGTGTGTGATGGTATTAGCCTCCTGGAGACAGGCCTGAGCTGGGAGCCCAGAGACCTGGGTTCTAGACTCTCACAGGCCTTTGACTTCATAAGTGACTTCAGTAGGTCACTCTGCCCTGTCCCTTTCGGGACTATTTTTCCACTTATAAAATGGTCTAATACCTTAAAATCACTTGTGTGAACCTTGACTTATTCCAAAAGAGGATTTGGGGGTGGCTAGCACGAGCTGCAGGATTTTTAAAAAGAGGGACACTTAGGGCTATAGGGTATTTAAAGTGTGTGATAGTAGGCATTCGTTTTCTCCGGTCTTCCTTTTTTTTTTAGATTTTTTTTTAAATTTATTTATTTGACAAAGAGAGATCACAAGTAGGCAGAGAGGCAGGCAGAGAGAGAGGAGGAAGCAGGCTCCCTGCCGAGCAGAGAGCCCGATGCGGGACTCGATCCCAGGACCCTGAGATCATGACCCGAGCCGAAGGCAGCGGCTTAACCCACTGAGCCACCCAGGCGCCCCGGTCTTCCTTTTTATGGAGGGAGTAGTACCGTGTGAACCCCATGGTTGAGTCTAGCCTTAACCGGTCATTACAAGAAGTCAGCACGGTTTGTGCAAGGGGCATCGAATCATGGGCCAGTTCAGCCCTGGATTGCTCCTAACCCTTTGACGCCCAGGAAATCCCATCCCCACTAAAGCAGTGGGGCCAAGGAGCTCAGGGCAATGCCAGGGGCAGCCAGCACCTGACCACTTTCCTCCTGCTCAGTGCCCAGAGGTGGGAGCCACCTGCAGGGCTGGAGCACCTTCCCCCCCATTTGTGTGAGAGCCTCTGTAATCAGCCTTCCCTTACTGAGCAGCACTGGACAAGCCTCCCACACTTCCTGGACAGGTGGGAAACAGCTGGCTTGGGGTACTCAGGAGGGACTTCTCACAGGCCATCGGGGATGGTGGGTGTATTTGAGAGAATGGGCAGGTACGGACAACAGGCACAGAGTCCGAGAGGGTGTTAGAAAATTAAGACTATCATACAGCAGTCAATCTAGAAAGCATTGTTGGGACCATGGATGGCATGCTCTTCTTTCAAGAGAAACTGAAGACCCAGTCGTCTGGCTGCCGAGGGGCAGTGCTGGGAAGGAAGGAGTAGGGACTAGACTGTTTATCTCCAGTACATGCCAGTTGCTGAGAACCTTTTCCTCATCTCACTTCTCTGTTGCACGGATGAGGAAACCAGAGACCACAGAAGTTGAGCAACTTGTCCAAGGACCCCATCTAATAAGTGGCCTCAAACCCTGGGTAATCTGTCGCCTAGTGTGGCTCCTTCCAGGAGGGAACAGACTGAAGTAACTCAGAAAGGGAGGGAGAGAGACGGGCTGTTAGGTCACTGCTGAGGGAGAGAATGGCAGCAAACATGCCAAGAGCAAAGAGAGGAGTCCTTTCAGACAGTGCCAGCCAGCTTTCCCACCATGGGTTTGTATCCTGATCAGCCCCTAACCAAGAGCTGCCCCAGCCTTAAGGACTGCCTTGTGAAACAAGTCCACTTTAACGACCACAGAAGGAGGAAAAAAAAAAAAAAATTGATGAGCCTCCCAGTCTGCCGTGATGGGCTGATCTGATGTCCTCTGCTGATACAGTCAGAGGCAGCTTCATAAAACATCTCCATCATGGACTAGTAATCCAAAAGGCTCTAAGGTTTTAGTGAATGGGATTGGTCCCAAACCTGACCTCACTTTCATTTAATTTCCTGCCAGCACCAATACGCACCCAGCCACACAGACCCTGCTTAACTAGTGAGCTGCTCAGACACAAAGGCACTCTAATTATCATCCCCAAGGCAGGCTGACAAGGATTCCAAGTGTTTTTAGGTTTACGGATTAGAGAAATGTGTTTTGTGCATCTTTCCCACCCGAGGCAAAAATAAGATAAAACCAGCCAACCGACCAAACAAAACAAAAACCCTAACAAAAACCTCAATGCATTTATTAAAAACAAGTATTTCAGTTAAGTTAAAATCCTATAATCAGGACAGCCACAATTCCTGACACTCCGGTGCGAAGTGTAGATACCTCAACAGCCACATCTGGACGATGAACAAGCCATTGAATTGTTTAAAACTAAAACACCAACGACACGGTTTTCGATCCCTCAGAGTAAGCGAACAGTATGTTAAAAACACTTCACCACGCTTCACAATGGCAAAGCCTGCAGCTTCTCCGTTTGGAGGGTCACATTTTCTACTCGGTTTCCTTCACTTACAAAGGCGAGCGGGCATGGCTGGGGGAGGGGCAGAGGGAGGAAATCAACTCCTTCTATCCAGGGAATTGCAGCTGTTATTGCAAATGGCCCCGGAGAGTCCATTATAAGCTGCTGTGCGAGGCTGTGTCCCTGGAGTGCCCATCACGTGGCGTCTCCCCAACCCCCAGCCCGGGCCCCCAGGAGCGCCAGCGCCACCCGCCCGGAGTAGGACAGCAGAGCCGAGGGGCGGGGGAGTGCCGGGACCCGAGGTGAGACTGGGCCGTCTCTATGAAAACCCAGGGCGGGGCCGCCGCGCAAGGCACCGGCGCCCGGCATGTCCCCGCCTCCCCACACCCGCGGTAGCCGCGGTGCGCGTGTCCTTAAGAGACTCCAGCACTTGCAGAACACCCAGCACTTCTCCCGAGTACAGGCACAACCCGGCAACTCTTGTGCACTACTGGAGCCCCGGAACCCTGCGGGTGCGGAGGAAACAGTGACCTTGAACCCAAGGAGGAGGGGGCCAGCTGCGCAAACACTTGAAAGGAGGGTTCTCTCCGAGCCTCACCTTACCCTTCCGCAGCACTGCCCGCCCCCGCCTCCCATCCCCACCGCGAGCTGGCCCGTCCCCCGCCGCTCTGAGAACAGCAGCCAGCTGCAAAGTGGAGGCAGAACACGCGTTACTCCTATCCAACTCCCCAAATGGTCCTTTCTTGGTACCGCGTGTTTTGTATTAAGAACCAGCACCCACAAGACGCGAGATGGGTTTTTTAAAGAGTCGTAAATTTTCAAGTCTGGCAGTTTGAGGTTCTCCCTGAAATGATGGTCTACTCCTGTTCCCCTCCCCTCCCCCCAGTGGATCAGGAACCAGCCCTGAAAAGGTAAAGCAAGTAACTGGGATCGTCCTCGTCCTTTGGGCGCTCGGCGATCCTGAGGCGCGTGGAGTGTGGCCACATGGTCGCCGGGCTGGAGGGCCCCGAGAGGTTGCGTGGAACCGCACGCTACGCCGCTGGGATTCGTCACGCCAAATAAGGAGCACTACTGAATGTGAGCTTGGGGTGCGTTCTGTAATCCGCCTCAAAGAGGGCCAAGTCCTTCGGTTTTTCAAACGCAAAGGGGTTCCCCATTAGTTCCCCACGAAGATATTCGCGGTTTTTCCTTTCCCCGTCTGCATTAGCGTATTTTCCCGCTTCCAAAAACGCGAGTTCACCAGTCGGAGTAGGGATGCTGCCCTCAGGGGAATGCCTTGCCCTCCAGGCAGAGGCTGGAGCTGTGGTCACTCCCGGGGTGTTAGCTGCCAGGGACAAGAACGCCGTCGCCAGTTCTGAGCTGCGCCCTCCTCCCGCTAGCTCCGGGGTCGCTGCAAGCCGCGCGAGGGCTGCGGGGCGAAGGGGGCTCATGTACTGAGGCCGAGAGAGGCCCCGTGAGCGGGCGCTGGGGAAGCTTTGCGTGCAACTGCATCCGTCTCGAATGAAGCCTCCGCACGGCCTCCTTGATGAGGTTCCCCGAGAGCACCAGCTGCTGCAGGAGACGGTGCGGGTCGTCGTCGCTGGTGCGGGATTCGGGCTGGGGCCCGCGTCGTTGCTGCAGGCGGCGGGAGGCGGCGGCGCCCCGCAGCCAACCTCGGCGGCACGGGCCCGACAGCGGCTGCGGGGCGCCCGGCTTGTCCGCTCCCGAAGGCCCGTCAAGGCCGGGCTGAGGGACCAGTGGGGACAGCGCGCTGGGGCCTGCGGCGAGCTCCGCCACGAAGTACGGCGCAGCCCGGCCCCGCACGCGGCCGCGGTCCCCGAGGGCGCAGCGCAGGGCCCCCGGGGGCGCCGGGCTCACCGGCTCCGCCGGCGCCGGCGGCAGAAGCAGCGGCAGCGCCGGCGGCCGGGCCTCGTCCGCCCGCACGGCCGCCGGGGGCCGCGAGGGCTGCAGCGGCGGCCCCGGGGGCGCGCACGGGGAGGCCGGGCTGTCCTGCGCCGCATCCAGCTGCAGCGTCTCGCCGATCTGGGCCACCAGCAGGTCCACCTCGCCCGAGCCGCCCAGCGTCACCGACTGCTCCAGCAGGAGGAAGCTGTCCTCCTCCTCCTCCTCCGCCTCCCCCTCCGCTTCCTCGCCGGCTTCCTCTTCCTCCTCCCTCCGGCACGGCATGGCCCCCCGCTCGGGCACCCGGAGTTCGGCGGCCGGCAGGACTCGGTGGGTCACGGCGGAGCGGGCGCTGGGATGAGGCCGAAGCGGGGCCCGGGCCGGAGCCGGGGCCGGGGCAGACGCGGAAGCGGGAGCCCACCAGACACTCGCCGCGCGCCTACAGCCGCGGGAGCCGGAATCCTACCGGCTCGGGTTGATTTGTAAACAATGGGTGACGTCGCCGCGGGGCCCTACCACCGCGCCGGGCCGGGGATGCGCCGTACCGTTGGGGGGCGGGGCGCCCGCTGGGTCTGGGTGCAGGGGGAAGCCGAGCTGCTTCTGAGCTCGCCAACCCGGAGTGGTGTGTGCGGGAGGCGCTGGGTTGCGGATGCTCGCTCTATCAGCCGGGCGTGGGTGGCATTTCCCGGAAAGGGACACCGGCGTGGACTTAGTTGGTTTCTTCCACACACTAGCACCAGCGTTTACACCCACACACGCCCCTCCTCGAGGCGCGTCAACTCGTCTGGTTTTGGCATTTGCGCGTTAGAGGTGCGTGCGCCAGCGTCTGGGAAGTGCTGACCCGGCGAGTGAGGCGAGGATGGAGATCTCAGGCTCGGGATCTGTCTGGAGATTAGGGAAACGAGACTGAAAGGGATGAAAAGGAAGACCGGGCCCTAGCGGTTCGATGGGAGTGGGGGCGGGGACGGGGGAGCCGTGGCAGAGTCAGAATTGGGAAGAAAGGCCCGAGTGAGTGTTTCTTGACCTGGAGCATGGGTACAAGCAGGCCTGGACCGGGGCTGGCATTCCTGGAGAGAGGAGGTCGTTGGTCTTGGGCGGGGGTGTGAAGTGAGCTACAAAGTTTTGTTAAAGAATGCCTCACCTCAGCAGGGGAGTATTCTCTTGGAGGGGAAAGCGGGTAGGAAAATGAACTATTTGGATGATAATGGAGATGTGGATGAGTTTAACCCTTTGAGAGACTGTGGTTGGCTTAATGATTAACCAAGACTTCCTTTTTTTAAAAAAGGAGGAGGGATGAAGAAATGATCCTCTACTGTCTTGTTGCCTGGAGATGTTAGACCTTTATTCAAAATCCCAAATCCCTCAGGCCTAACTTCCAAACTCTAAGCTTGTAGGTAGACTTTTGGTGGTCCAGTCCTTAGGAGCCAACCAGGGGAGATAATATTATTAGGGTGAGAGAAATATTCAAAACCAGATTATGGTGATGGTTGAATAACTTAGTAAATTTACTAAAAATCATTGAACGTTCTCTTAAACTGAGTGAATTTCATATGTAAAGTATGTCAATAAAGCTGTTTTAAAAATTAGCCACAATACATGTACACCCAAATACAGAAACCAGGCAGTAGGGAGCTGCTTAAAATACTGAGCAGGACAGTGATCTAATTCAGAATGGGAGTGCCAGGGGAACTCTGAGGTCCAGATGAAGAGAAACAAGGGTTTTGGTGGGCAGTTCCAAGATGTGTAATAACAGGAGCAAACCTTCATGGAGGGATGGCATGGAGGGAATAGGTGGGTAGTTGTTTAAAAAGAGCTGGGTTAGGGCGCCTGGGTGGCTCAGTGGGTTAAGCTTCTGCCCTCTGCTCAGGTTATGATCTCAGGTTCTTGGGATTGAGCCCCACATCAGGCTTTGCTCAGGAGCCTGCTTCCTCCTCTCTCTCTGCCTGCCTCCCTGCCTAGTTGTGGTCTCTCTCTGTGTGTCAAATAAACAAACAAAAATCTTAAAAAAAAAAAAAAAAGAGTTGGGTAATTCTTGCCAAGTGTGGAGAGAAGAATGTTGGGATAAAGAAAGAGGCAGTTTGAAGAAAGCCAGTGAATTTTTACATCTTGGAAATCTGGACTTCTTCTTCTTCTTTTTTTTTAACTATTTAATTTATTTATTTGACAGAGATCACAAGTAGGCAGAGAGAGAGGGAGGAAGCAGGTTCACTGCTGAGCAGAGAGCCTGACGTAGGGTCGATCCAGAATCCTGGGATCACAACCCTAGCCGAAAGCAGAGGCTTTAACCCACTGAGCCACCCAGGTGCCCCGAAAATCTGGACTTCTACAGGGTGTCATAAAATTCATTACTTCTTTTTAGTAGCTGCCTGAGGATTTTCTCTATATATGATCATAACATCTACAAATAAAGGTAGTTTTACTTCTTTCTGGTCTGGAAGCCGTTTATCTTTCTGGTCTAGTTGTCTACCTCGAACCCCTAGAACAATGTGGAATAGAAATGGTGAGGGGAAAAGCATTCAGTCTTTCAGCATCAAGTATGATGTTGGCTGTGGGTTTTTATAAAAAGATGGCTTCGGGTGCCTGGGTGGCTCAGTGCGTTAAGCCTCTGCCTTCAGCTCAGGTCATGATCTCAGGGTCCTGGGATCGAGCCCCACATCAGGCTCTCTGCTCAGTGGAGAGCCTGCTTCCCCCTCTCTCTCTGCCTGCTTCTTTGCCTACTTGTGATCTCTGTCAAGTAAATAAATAAAATTAAAAAAAAAAAAAAAGATGGCTTCATCAGATTGAGGACATTCCCTTCTATTCCTGGCTTATTGAGCATTTTTTAAAAAAGATATTTATTTAAGAGAGAGAGAAAGAATGAGCAGGGAGGAGGGGCAGAGGGAAGAGAGAGAAGCCGACTTGTTGCTGAGCAGGGAGCTTGATGTGGGGCTAGAGCCCAGGACCTGGAGATCATGACCAGAGCTGAAGGCAGATGCTTAACCAAGTTAGCCACCCAGGAACCCCTGTTGAGGACTTTTTATCTTGAAAGGGCATCCCCTCATTTTAAATCATTATTCTTTTGAAAGTATGGTCAAGATAAATAATCTAAGATAGGTCAAGATAGCTACAATATTCTGAACCTAATTATTTAGAAATTTAAATGGAAATAAATAGTGTTTTTATTCTTTGGTTCAAAGTTTGTAAGCCACATACTTTTTTTTTTTTTTTTTTAATAATGTGTCTTGGGGCGCCTGGGTGGCTCAGTGGGTTAAAGCCTCTGCCTTCGTCTCAGGTCATGATCCCAAGGTCCTGGGATCGAGCCCCGCGTCAGGCTCTCTGCTCTGAGAGGAGCCTGCTTCCTCCTCTCTCTCTGCCTGCCTCTCTGCCTACTTGTGATCTCGGTCTGTCAAATAAATAAATAATATCTTTAAAAATAAATAAATAAATAAAGTGTCTTTTCTTTTTTGATCCACTTAATTTTTTTTTTTTTTTTAAAGATTTTATCTATTGGACAGAGAGCCAGGGGGACAAGCAGGGGAGTGGGAGAGGGAGAAGCAGGCTTCTCTCTGAGCAGGGAGCCGAATGTGGGGCTCCATCCCAGGACCCTGGGATTATGACTTGAGCCGAAAGCAGACCCTTAACCGACTGAGCCACCCAGGCATCCCTCATACATCATTTTGGGCATGAAAAATAGTACAACCACTTTGGGAAGACGTCTGGAGTTTTCTTAGAAAGCTGAACATATACTTACCCAATGAAAGAATTTCAATCTTGGGCATTTACCTAAGAGAAATAAAAACTTAGGTTCGTATTGAAGCCGGTGGCCGACGATGAGCATAGCAGCTTTATTCATAAAAGCTGGAAACAGCATAAAAACAGCAGCTCCCTGATGGCCCATTCACCTGGTGATGGTGGCAGAATCCTCTTCCACAGCCGAAAGGACTGGAATATTGCTATATCCAATAACACGGGTGCATCTCATGGACAGTATACTGAGGACGTACTATATGACTGTTTATATGAAGTTCCAGAACAGGCAAAATTAACCTTTGGTGGGAAAAAAATCAGAAGACAGATTGCCTTTGGCGAGGGTGTGTGGGGGCAAGGACTGGACTAGAAGAGGCCTAATGGTTGGGTTTCACAGGCATATGCATGTGTTAAAACTCATCGAATCGTACGCATAGAATTCATTGGATGTACATTTTGCCTGCAAAGAAAAGAACTAAACAAATACTAGAATTCTAGTTAATAATAATAATAGTTAATAGACATGCTGATGAGTTTAGGGATGAGGTGTACTGATGTTTGCAACTTATTCTCAAGTGTATACAAACGTGAGATGGGTTAATACACGGTTAGAAGGAGGGTTGAGACAGGAGACAGTAGATGTAGGGTAAAGCAGGAAGAGTGAAATGTAACGTTAGTTACTGTATGACCCAGCAATTCCACTCCTTAGATATGTACCTGAGAGAACTGGAAACCTATGTCCCCACAACGCATTGCACAGAAATGTTCATGGCATTATTTGTAATAGCCAAGAAGTAGAACAACTGGGCGCCTGGGTGGCTCAGTGGGTTAAGCCGCTGCCTTCGGCTCAGGTCATGATCTCAGGGTCCTGGGATCGAGCCCCGCATCGGGCTCTCTGCTCAGCAGGGAGCCTGCTTCCCTCTCTCTCTCTCTCTCTGCCTGCCTCTCTACCAACTTGTGATCTCTCTCTGCCAAATAAATAAATAAAATCTTAAAAAAAAAAAAAGAAGTAGAACAACCCAAATGTTCACAGGCTGATGAATGGAAGAATGAAACATAGTCTATTCATACCATGGGATATTATTCATCATAAAAAGGAATGAAGTATTCTTCTATGCTGCAACATCAAAGAACCCTGAAGACCTTTGCCAAATAAAAGATATGAAACACAAAAGGCCACAAATCGTATGATTCTATTTATATGAAATGTCCAGAAAAGACAAATCCGTAGAGACAGAGTAGATTAATGGTTGACAGGGAATGGGAGGGGAAGGGAATTAGGACTAAGTGCTAATGGGTAGGGGGTTTCTTGTGGGGTGATGAAAGTGTTTCGGTATTAGTGGTGATGTTTGTACAATGTGGTGAATATAGTGAAAACTACAAGTGGACACTTCAAAACTATATGTCAGTTCTTTAAATCCTAAAAAATATTAATGGTAGAATCTAGGTGCTGGGTAATAGGATAGATCATGGTCAAATTCTTTCAGTTCTGTTGATGGACATTGTTTAGAATCAAATGCTAGAAAAAAGATAAGCCACACAAAAGCGTTGGTTAATTTGATGACTTTCCTTGAGAACTACCCAGGGGCTTGGGAGGTGCAGAGCTGGCCAGTGGGAAGCAAGGGAGTCAGGAGACACCCAGCTGGTGTCCCCGGCCTGGGAACCATGTAGACTCATTCTCCAGTGCAGAAAGGATGTAGACAGTCTGCTGCAGCTTGATTAGGTTCTTGCCCCCTCTGTGCAGGAATGAGGCTTGACATTGTTTTCAGAGGCCAGCAGCATCCCTGAGGGCTGAGCGATGGGCCTCTTCAGCAGCAAGGCAAACACGGGATCCCCTCCTTACCAGTCCCTTCACTGCTGCTCAGTGCCCAGACCCAGAGGCTTTAGTAGCTGAGCTGGTTGGGGAGGAGGGATTTGTACACAGAGAATTTTTTTTTTAAAGGTTTTATATATTTGACAATCATGAGTAGGCAGAGAGGCAGGCAGAGAGAGAGAGAGAGGGAAGTGGGGCTCGATCCCAGGACCCTGAGATCATGATCTGAGCCGAAGGCAGAGGCTTTAACCCACTGAGCCACCCAGGCGTCCCTGTACACAGAGAATTTAAGAGATTAGGGGATTCACACCGAGCTGGGAAGAGGTGCTAATGAGATATTAAACACCTCTCAGCAGAGTAGCAGCCGCGGAAGGTGGAAATAGAGAAATTAGAAGTTGAAAATGTCTTGAGGCTGCTGATAGGACAGGTACAATAACTGGCCGCTGGTTAAGCAGGGTGCTAGGAGCAGCGGGGTCTGTAACTCGGTGGTTAAACTGGCTAAACGGCTCTGGACGAGCATGGGTGCCGGAGTGTGAAATATTTTGCTGTTTATAAAAGCAGAAAGGACCCAAGACAAGATGAGGTTGAGAGGGACGCAGCAGGGCAGGTGGAAACTTGAAGAGTGCACTGAGTTGAATGGAGTCCCCTCCAAATTCCTGTCTGCCAGGATCCTGCAAATGGGACCTTATTTGGAAAGAGGGTCTGTGCAGATGTAATTAAGTTAGGATGAGGTCAAACTGGATGAAGGTAGACTCAAGTGCAGTGACTGGCCTCATTTTTTTTTTTTAAGTTTTTTGATTGCTTGTTTTAAAGATTTTATTTATTTATTTGACAGAGATCACAAGTAGGCAGAGAGGCAGGCAGAGAGAGGAGGAAGCAGGCTCCCTGCCAAGCAGAGAGCCCAATGCGGGGCTTGATCCCAGGACTCTGGGATCATGACCTGAGTCGAAGGTAGAGGATTTAACCCACTGAGCCACCCAGGTGCCCCTGTTTGTTTGTTTTTAAAAATATTTTATTTATTCATTTGACAGAGAGAGAGATCACAAGTAGGCAGAGAGGCAGGCAGAGAGAGAGAGAAGGAAGCAGGCTCCCCGCTGAGCAGAAGCCTGATGTGGGGCTTGATGCGGGGCTCGATCCCAGGACCCTGAGACCATGATGTAAGCTGAAGGCAGACACTTAATGACTGAGCCACCCAGGTGCCCCGTGGCCTCCGTATAAAAGAGGGAAATTTGGACACAGAGACACCCAGGGAGAATACTGTGTGTCTGGAGAGGCAGAGATTGGAGAGATGCCGCCACAATCCAGGGAACCGTAAGGATTGCCTGCAGTCATTAGGAGCTTACAGAGAGCACAGAGCCACCTCTCTCTCTGAGTCCGTAAGAAGGAAACAGCCCTACTAACTGACACCTTGATATTCAACTTTTGACCTCCAAAACTGTGAGAGAATCAATTTCTATTGTTCGTTTGTTTGTTTTTTTAAGATTTTTATTTATTTATTTGACAGAGATGACAAGTAAGCAGAGAGGCAGAGAGAGGAGAGGGTGGTGGGTGGGGGGAGAAGCAGGCTCCCTGCCTAGCAGAGAGACTCGATTCCAGAACCCTGGGACCATGACCTGAGCCCAAGGCAGAGGCTTTAACCCACTGAGCCACCCAGGCGCCCAATTTCTATTGTTATAAGATACCAAGATATATATATATATATTTTTTTTTAGATTGAACACAAGTGAGAAACTGAGCACAGTGGGGCAGAGGGGGAGGGAGAAGCAGACTCCCCGCTGAGCCGGGAGTCCAATGTGGGGCTCCATCCTAGGACTTTGGGATCATGACCTGAGCTGAAGGCAGATGCTTATCTGGCTGAGTCACCCAGATTCCCCCAAGTTTTTGGAGATTTGTTGAAGCTATGCTAGAGAACTAGAGTGAGTCATTTCAAGAGATTGTGTAACATGTGTAAGCCATGGAGAAATTTACTGAGGTTCTGGGGGAGTTCTAAGAATCAATGGAAAAACTAAAGGGCTGAGGGCCTGTCTGCTAGCTGTTGGGTTACGCTAGGCTCAGGGACATCTACCATTGGCACAGGAGAAGAATGAAGACATAAAAAGACAAGCGTCTGATAAACCCTTACTGAGTGTTTGTCATAGGTAAACAGTGGCCTGATCAGGAGTGCATCTCCTCAGGCTGATCTCCTCTAGGCTGATGCAGTTAGCACTTCCATTTCTGGAACTGCAGAAAAGATTGAGCTGCCCTTGCCCAATGGATGACAGCAGGAAGGGAAGAGCTAGGCAGTCTTGGATCTGCAGATCAGCTAGGAAGGTGTCAAGCTAAGCAGTCTTGGATCTGCAGAGGTTTTGTGCCCGTCTGGATGCCTGGAACAGCCGTGGAATCCACAGAACTGGAAATCGGGTAGATCGGGTAGCACAATTCAGTCTTCTCAAAAAAAGATTCTAGTTTTATTTATTTGAAGAGGGTAATACAGACAGATGGTTCAAAATTATAAAGGTCAAAATGAGCCAAGTGAAAAGTCCAGCCCCATCCCTGTCTTCAGCCTCCCTCCCTGGAGGCAAACTATGTAATATTTATTCTTTTCAAAGATCTATCTGTCATTCATCTATCTATCTCTCATCTTTGTATTCTGCCTCCCTTCGTTAGCTAGAAACTGCTGTTCACTTCCCAGTACCACTCTCCCCTTCAATGAGCCCCACATTGCAGCAGCACCAGAGCCCCCAAATAACAATTTTCGGCTTCTTCTCTGGCAGCTATGGGGCCACGTGATTCAGTTCTGGCCAGTGAGATATGTCAGAAGTCTCCCTAGTAGGAGCGGGGGGCAAACCTTTCTTTTTTCTTTTCATCTTGTTGCCTGGAACGTGGATGTGATAGCTAGAGCTCCAACAGCCATACTGAACTATGCGAGAGCAGTGCATTTGAAG
Organism: Meles meles; assembly: GCF_922984935.1. Lineage (NCBI taxonomy): Eukaryota > Metazoa > Chordata > Mammalia > Carnivora > Mustelidae > Meles > Meles meles. Next base: position 56,904,963 of record NC_060078.1, on the reverse strand, counting down.
GAATCTCAAACAATTTCTGAAGACACAAAGGATGGGGCATCTGGGTGGCTCAGTCGTTAAGCAGCTGCCTTTGGCTCAGGTCATGATTCCAGGGTCCTGGGATTGAGCTCCACATCTGGCTCCCTGCTCAGAGGGAAGCCTGCTTCTACCTCACCCACTTCCCCTGCTTCTGTTTCCTTTCTCGCTGTGTCTCTGTCAAATAAATAAATAAAATCTTAAAAAAAAAAAAGACATAAGGGCAGTTCTAGACTGTCTACCTCTGGATCTTTTTTATGTGAGGAAGAAATAACATTCTCCCTTGTTGATACCACCCAGAAACTTTTTAAAGATAATGTTGCTATAATCAGAAAATCTGCAGGGAGCCGCCTGGATGATTCAGTTAGTTAAGCGTCCAACTCTTGATTTCGGCTGAGGTCATGATTTCAGGATCCTGAGATCAAGCCCTGTATTGGGCTCCGTGCCGGGTGTGGAGCTGCTTGAGATTCTCTCTCTCCCTCTCCCTCTGCCCCTTCCCCATTGTTCTCTCTCTCTCTAAAACAACAACAAGAAAATCTACAGAGGTGGTTTGGAGACCAATTCCAGTGAGGCAGGCCTATAAGAAGTACTCTGATCAGGAGCTGAAATAGATCATAATTGCAGCCACCACATACTGATTATTCTTTGTAACAGTGTTATTGAGATCTAATTTACATACCATAAAATTCACCCATTTCAGTTGTTTAGTTAAGTAGCTTTTAGTTTATTTCCAGAGTTGTGCAGCCATTACCATAATCTAACTTAAGAACATTTGCATTACCCCCAAAAGAAACTTCATACCTATTAGCAACACCAAAAAGTGCTTTACAGATATTATTTCCTTTAGTCTTCCAATAACCTCTGAGTTTGGTTTTATCCTCTTTATGGGTAAGAAAATCAAGGCCCACAGATACGAAAACTTGTCCAAGATCACACAGACTACCAGCGCAAGAACCAGGATTCAAACTCAGTTTTGGATGATGCCAAAAACCTGCCCTTCTCAAACCACTATCCAAAGGCTGTTACCCAAGCTCTGCAATCTGGTCCTTTAACTCAGCCTTGTTCTTATTCCCCAGAGCCTTCAGTGCCTATGCCAGTAGTCATGCCCTATTTCTGGTTCCATTGCCGACCGTCCTTCACGTTTCTTTGGCTGAGCTTGAGCAACTGTGTCCAGACCCTAGCCACTTTCCCTTTAATCCACTCTTCTGGAAGATGAATTTCCTAATGCCCAACCCTGCTCAGGTTACTCACTACTCCCTTCCTGAATATGTCCACATGGGCTCCTGAGTAAAACCTTCAGCTCCTTAACATGGTATCCAGAGCTCTCAGAGACATGGCCCTAATCCACTCTTGTAACGTTCTCTTGTCCTTCACCCCCACGGTGCTGTCAGACTGGGCCCTTGCCAACTTCCAAACACATCTGGTATGTTCTTATCTCCCATGTTTGGTCCAGTTCTTTGTGCAGAGAATGTCTTCTCCCAAATCTCCAACCATTTAAGTCTTGCTCAGTCCATGAGGCTCCTTCATGAAGCTGTCTCTGCTCTCCCCAGTAGGTCATGGTTCCTCTGCCCACTGCTCTCCCATCCCATTCAGTTCCCTTGATGGGGCTCTTATAGCATTCTTCATTTCAGTAGTTACTTGGGCTGGTCTAGACTGTAAGACTCTTAAGTCTAGAGGTTAGAGTCCTCTGATTGGCCAGGCCTGACTTCTTGCCCATATTGTCTATAGCTAGAAATAGGGTCAGTCATACCAAGGGAAACAGAGGACCCCTTAAGAGATACTGGGTACATCAAAATAAAAACCTACACCCAGTATTGGCAGGATGTAGTTTTTCCATAAGGCCTGAGTAACCTCATTGTTTCATTTATTACTTCCTTGATTTCGTTGATTTATTTGGTCCTTTATTCCTTCAACATATAGTTCAACATATAGTAAAACCAAATGTAGTCCCTAACTCACGGAGCTTACAGTCTAGAGGGGTAAGCCAAAACTAATCAAGCCATCTGTAAACAAATCTAGAAATGCAGCCATGGTAATCTGAGACACAATTGAGTCCCCAGAAGGTTTTCATGTTTCCTAATCCAAATGACTATGTGAAGTTATTTTAACTGCGCAAGAACCCTTTTATCTTACAATTAGAAGTGGTCTTTTACATTCACATGTTCCAAACGAAGTACCCTTGGGCTTAATTCACACTGAGGTGTGTGTAAATGAAAGAATGAATGAACAGGGCAATTCTCTCTTCTTACATCCTTGAAAGAAGATGGGTCATATGGGTGGGGATGACCATACAGGCCTACAGGGGGCTAAAGGACAATTTCCTTTACTTCCTGATTTTGAATGGGTGAATCTTGGAAGCTGACTCTGAAGGCTCCTGTCTAGAGAAGAAATAGGTTGGGGAAGGCTTGGAGCCTTTTCTGACCTTCACCCTGTCTCCCAATAGCTATATAGGCTTAATGTGCAAAACTTCTCTCCATATCAAAACCATCTCCATGAAAATGGGCTACAGTGGCAGAAAAAAGGATCCATCCAGGCCTCAGCTCATATGGCTGTGGAGATAACACCCCACACAGTGAGTTCACAATGAACCTACCTGCCCATTCCTGAATATCACATATATGTTACTGGTTTGAAACTTACCATCAGCACCTGGGGCCTCCTGACCTGAGGCCTGGGTGTTTTTGATTAGAGGGCCAGAAAGATTCCAATTCAAAATGATTTAGCCAGTGCTGGGGCGCCTGGGTGGCTCAGTGGGTTAAGCCTCTGCTTTCAGCTCGGGTAGTGATCTCAGGGTCCTGGGATAGAGCCCTGCATAGGGCTCTCTGCTCAGCGGGGAGCCTGCTTCCCCCTCTCTCTCTGCCTGCCTCTCTGCCTACTTGTGATCTCGCTCTCTGTCAAATAAATAAATAAAATCTTAAAAACAAAAAAACAAAACAAAACAACAAAATGATTTGGCCAGTGTTCAGGACTTTCAACTCACCCTGCAAGACTCAGGACCCCCTCAAGCCTCCCTCAAATCCAGCCCCCACGCTGGGCCTGGCTGCTTCCTGTACTTCCAGGCTTTCAGAGAGTGTGTTCCTTGCCTCTCTCAAGGCCCAGAAAGCCTGGCCCTTGTGCCCCCCAGCACCAGTCTGAGCTTTCAGAGGTAGGATTCATGGTTCAGTGCTCAACGCTGAACTCAGTACCTGACTGATGGTGAATCCAATCATGAATGTTCTGTGACTGAGTGTGCTTCCAGAGTTTTTCTCTGCCAGCCTTTTGCCTGTGACCTGACTGTTTCGCAGCTTGTTATCCCCGCTGGGGAAAATGACCTTCGGGGTTCTTCCCTTGAGGTTCCAGCCCTGACCTGGGTCGCTTTTAGCTGCACAGAATGGTTTGCTCTTCTCTTCACCTCATTGAATTCCCTTTTCCACTCACCTGGTGGCCAGTCTTGAAGAGGATTCTACAGCAAAGCTGCAGGTAGCCTTTTTCCCCCTTGCATATGGAATAATGTAAGTGTCAGTCTCTGGTGTGTTTGAAGGAGAATGGATGGTTAAACTTTGCCCCAGCCCACAATAAACAGGTGTCCCAGGAAGCAAGAAATGTGTAGCACACATTTGTCCTATGATTCCCCCCTCCCCCCCTTTTGTGGGTAATTCCCCACTGGGAAAACTTTGGTGGGAGACAGGGCTTTCCTCCATGCAGAAGGGTGGAGGCGGGTGTCTGTGATCCAGCCAATCAGATGTTTTCACCCATGACTCTTCCTCTCCCTGGAGTGATACAGAGACCCAAGCGTAGACGGGAAATCAGTGGAGGGGTCACTGTGCTGAGTCAAGTGGCACTGAATGGTGTGACCTTGGTTGGGTTTTTGGCTCCCCAACCCCCTTCCTGCCAGCTCTTTACCCCAGTATCTTTCCAACACGTCCATTTCTGTTATGTTAGCCAAAGTCAGCTTCCAGTGCTTGCAATCCAGACTGACGTAAACCGAATTTATGTCTGGAGGAGGTGGTTTAAGTAAACTGGGGAGATCTATACGGTGGAATGCTACACAGCAGTTCAAAACGGTGATGGCAGAGCATTACATGGCAAACATAGCAGTTCAAAAGGGTAACTGACATAGATCTCTGAGATGCTCCTACAAAGATAATATGTACAATATATCACCATGTATCTAAAAATTAAAGGGTGCCTGACTGGCTCAGTTGGTAGAGCATGTGACTCTTGATCTTAGGGTCATGAATTCAAGCCCCATGTTGGGTGTTGAGATTTCTAAAAACAAACAAACAAAAAGATTAACGGGAAAATAAGAAAAGGAAAGAAATGCCTCAATTCTTTTGAGATCACTACCCGATTGGGTAGTGAGATCGGGATCACTACCCGAGCCAAAGGCAGAGGCTTTAACCCACTGAGCCACTCAGGCGCCCCTGAAAGGACACATATTGAACTGAAAATGGTATTTTCTTAGGGGAAGGGCTAGAATGTAGGGATGGTTGACAAGAGAGCTTTTATCTGTATTATTTATTGATTTATTTGTAAGGGAAGCATCTTCATGTGTTATTTGTGTAATTAAACAATGCAAAAGGTGTTTGAAGTTCATTGGGGTTAGATAGATTGATGCGCAATGACATTTGGGGCAGATTCGACTCTATGCCTGGGATCATAAACCATCCTTTGGAGCCTTGGCCTTCTTCCCTTCTCTGTACTTCTGAATTCCTAGGAGTCTTTTCTCTGCTTTACTATTTCATTCTTGGTGATTCTAATCTGCCTTCCGTTGTATGTGACTTATGTGTATTCATTTTATCTCCCCGAGTCTGTAACTCCTTGAGGGCTGGGGCCACTATCCTGTCACCTTTTGTTCAGCCAGACTGTTGGAAACAAGATGACTTTCTGAACTTTTCACGAATACCTGCTGGACAGCCATGCTTATCATGAAGCTGGCCAGCAATACCTCGATGGAGTGAGATTTCAGGGGGGCCAGGACACCCTTGCAGAAACAGGGCAGTCTTGCTGGCTGGGCTTTTACAGTACTCAGCAACAATACTTGCTTTTCATCAGAAGTCGCCACGGAATAGTTGGTTTTCAGAAGAAACATTCTCCTCTCCAGCGTAACTGATTAAACTGTAACTATAAGTATAAAGTATGGTTCTTATCACGCAGCAGTGGAGATAGAAATGTTATCTGAGAAGGGAATTTAGCATTCTTAACATTTATCACATTACCTTGACTATATATCTAGTTTCAATATGTGCCAGACACTGTGCAGGTAAGCAGCATTTCAGAGATTATCTCGTTTCAATCTTCACAATACTGCTCTGAGAATTATTATCATCCTCGTTTTACAGAGGAGGAAAAGGAATCAAAGTTAAGTTGTTGGTCACACAGTTAGAAGTAATGGAGCTAGGATTTGAAAGTAGGCTTACTGCTCTTAACTACTGGACAGCATTTCTCCAGACATTAAGGACTCTGTATAAAAATGTCATCCAAACAGGTAAACCAGAAATAGCGTTGTGTGGTATTCTACTTGGTTGTAGCAGTAATACTTTAAGATTATTTATTTATTTATTTGACAGATAGAGATCACAAGTAGGCAGAGAGGCAGGCAGAGAGAGAGGGGGAAGCAGGCTCCCCGCTGACAAGAGAGCCCGATGCGGGGCTTGATCCCAGGACACTGAAATCATGACCTGAGCTGAAGGCAGAGGCTTTAACCCATTGAGCCACCCAGGCACCCTGTAGCAGTAATACTTTAAAGTTTTGAACATTTCTTCTGTGTGAAATCATCTGTTTAATCTAGTCAGTCAGTCAGTCAGTCAGTCAGTCAGTTGATGTGGGGTATCAGGAGGCTGGGACAAAAACTTGTTCATACTTTGGAGAAATACTTGGCAGAATTTGAGCTTTGTGTTCCTTGCTTTGTATATATACACCAAATATGCAGCCTGGATTTTCTAAGACTGTCTTGGGTTCAATGAATAATCTCACTGATACGTGTTTGTTGAATTTTGTGTTTCTTTTCATGTATTTATTTGCTCAAAGAAAATCTGTTAAACATAAAACACAGAATAAACATAAAATAAAGCAATTTTATTTTGACATGTTCATCAAACTTTTAATAGGAATTCATCGACTGAAAATAACCTATTAGAACATGTGAATCAACTTTTATTTTTGGATCCTATAATCTGAGGACTTGTTTACTCGTTTGTTCAAAAACTACTTATTGAAAAGGTTACTATGAGCCACAAGCCATGGGGAGCAAAATAGAGGTCATCTCTGCCCAAGTGTGGTAGGAAGTCTAGCTGGGAACCCTCACATTATATAAATAGTCACATAAACAACTACATAATTTTTTAAAAAAACATTTTATTTATTTATTTGACAGAGACACAGCAAGAGAGGGAACACAAGTTCAAGGGAGCTGGAGAGGGAGAAGGAGGCTCCCGGCTGAGCAGGGAGCCCAGTACTGGCTTGATCCCAGGACAAGCATAATTACGATTATTTCTATCACTGAGCATTAAAGCTCAGTCAGGGACAAAGTTATGGAGCTGTTGTTTCCTTGTTTCAGATCAGAGAGGCAAAGCCTTTGGGTTCTCTGGGTAGCCGGAAGGGAGCGTGTAGAAAGAAGCCTAAGTGACCTACCGCTACGCTGTGTGGCTGGATTTGAGCTAAACGTGATAGTCAAGTACTTCTTGATTGCCGCGCTGTACCTACTCTTCTAGGTAGGCTCTGTGTCAAGACAGAAAATGAATCTTATATTTTAGAGCGTTGTGTTTTTTTTTTAAAGAATTTATTTTTATGTATTTATTTATTTGACAGAGAGAGAGAGAGATCACAAGTAGACAGAGAGGCAGGCAGAGAGAGAGGGAAGCCGGCTCTCCGCTGAGCAGAGAGCCCAATGCGGGACTCGATCCCAGGACCCTGAGATCATGACCCCAGCCGAAGGCAGCGGCTTAACCCACTGAGCCACTCAGGTGCCCCTAGAGCGTTATTCTTTTTTTAAGATTTTATTTATTTATTTGACAGAGAGAGATCACAAGTAGATAGAGAGGCAGGCAGAGAGAGAGGAGAAAGCCGGCTCCCTGCTGAGCAGAGAGCCCAATGCGGGACTCGATCCCAGGACCCTGAGATCATGACCCAAGCCCAAGGCAGCAGCTTAACCCACTGAGCCACCCTGGAGCCCCTAGAGCGTTGTTCTTAAAGTCAATTTCAAATTCGACAGTTCTTTGATTCTGAGATTTCACATCCGGACTTAATTTGATCGTAGGCTAGGGATTTCTGACCAGAACGTTAAAAAGTGGGTGGAATCGGAAAGGCTCATCAAAACAAGAAACTACAACTCCCAGGAGGCCTCGGGGCTGGGTCTCGTCCCCAACTCCTTTTCCGCCAGGGCTGGGGGTGACCAATGACCGTTAGCTGTTTGAATAGACCAATAATATCATGAAACTGTTTAGTCATCCAATCGCACGGAAGAGGGGGAACACCTTAGCCAATCCAAATGCGTGGGGGCGGGGCCAGAGATAGGGGCGGTGAGAGAAGTTTGCTGACTAAGATGGCGACTGAGGCGCAGAGTGAAGGGGAGGTGCCAGCCAATGATTCCCGCCCGAGGTGAGCCGAGTTCTTGGTCCAGCTACCTAGGAAACGAGGCCGTGGGCTGGTCGTACTGACGCTTTTCCTTTGGGTCATAGTGACCCAGCGGGGCGAGGCTTTGTTCTTTTCTCCTACAGCGTTTTCGCCGCTTCATGCCTGCGGTCTGGCTCAGGAGCTGAGATCCAGCTTGACCTCCTCTTGGTCCCGCGGATGCTTGTGCGAGGTCGGCCGGTGGCCAAGACTGCAGACCGACCAGTTGCCTTTGCGCTGAGACTTATTTTGGTGGTGAGGAAACTCAAGTCCAGAGCTGTTAAGCGAATTCCGTAACGTCACACAGCGCTGGGAGAGAGTCCGCTTAGTACATTCTAATCTGCTTCGAGGCAGTTTATTGTGTTAAAGTAGGAGCAAGGGAGTGTCCGTTAGAAGTGGGTTGGACCAATTAAAAAATATCATGCTTTAGAATACTTAACATGAGGTCTGCCCTCTTAGCACATTTTTTAAGTGTGCAAGATAGTACCGTTGACTGTAGGTACAATGTTGTACAGCATATCTCAAGAGCTTATTCATCTTGCTTAACTAGAACTTTAGGCCTATTAATTAGTAACTCCCCATTCCCTCTATTCTGGCCCCTGGCAACCAGCATTCCACTCTTTCATTCTATGAATTTGGCTATTTCAGGTAATCTCATGTCAGTGGATACCTAATATATGTAAGTGAAATCATTTGTCTTCCTGTAACTGGCTTATGTCACTTAGCATAATGTCTGTAAGGTTCACCCATGTTGGCACCTATTGCAGAATTTTCTCTTAAAAGCTGAATAATAGTCCATTCTATGTATATACCACATTTTGCTATTGCATTTTTCTGCCCGTGGACATTAATAATCTTGGTGATTATTAATTGTGCCTCAGTGAACATGAGACTGCTAGTAATTCTTCAAGATCTTGATTGCACTACTTCTGGTTAAATACACAGAAGCAGGATTGCTAGATCATACAGTAATTCTATTTTGAAAATTTTTTTTTTTTTTTTTTTTTTAAAGATTTTATTTATTTATTTGACAGACAGAGATCACAAGTAGGCAGAGAGGCAGGCAGAGAGAGAAGGAAGCAGGCTCCCTGCGAGCAGAGAGCCCGATGCGGGGCTCGATCCCAGGACGCTGGGATCATGACCTGAGCTGAAGGCAGAGGCTTTAACCCACTGAGCCACCCAGGCGCCCCTATTTTGAAAATTTTGAGAAACCTCCTTACTATTTATCCTAGCAGTTTCATCATTTTGCGTTCCCATCAACAGTACAGAGGTTCCATTTTCTCTACATCCTCACCAACACTTGTCTTTTGTTTTTTGTTTTTGTTTTGAGAATAGCCATCCTGACAGGTGCGAAGTGATAACCCACTGTGATAAGGAATGAGGCAGATAGTCCTAGCCAGAGCACCTAGGCAAGAAAAGGGATTTAAAAGGCTTCAAAATTGGAAAGGAAGAACTAAAATTGTTCCTGTTTGCAGACAACATGATCTTATATATAGTAAACCCTAAAGACTAACAGACTGTTAGAACTAATAAACACATTTCGTAAAGTTGCAAGATACAAAATCAACATGCAAAAATCTGAAGTCTGAAAAGGAAATTAGGAAAACAATTCCATTTACAATAGCACCAAAAAGAATAAAATACTCAGGCCAATTTTTAAACCTCTCTGTGCTTCAATTTCTTTACCTATAAATGGACATAAGATATCTACTCTGGAGAATGTCAGGATTAAATTAGTCTTCTTCTTTTTTTTTTTTTAAGATTTTATTTATTTGACAGAGATCACAAGTAGGCAGAGGGTAGACAGGCAGGCAGAGAGAGAGGAGGAAGCAGGCTCCCTGCTGAGCAGAGAGCCTGATGCGGAGCTCTATCCCAGGACCCTGGGATGATGACCTGAGCCGAAGGCCGAGGCTTTAACCCACTGAGCCACCCAGGCGCCCCTAGACAGTCTTTTTAAAGTGCGTAGCACTGAGCCTAGCAGGTAATAACCATTCAGTACATGATAGATTTTCTTTTTCCTGGTAGAACTAAAGAACAGAATAGATCTGTAGTTTAGGAAATCATAATTTTTATAGGCACACCAAAATGTACCTTTTCCTAGAAAGAATTTCCAGGTGATCTGGCCATCCTTTTGAGACATTACATGTCTTAACTAGTTACATATGATAGAATTTAGTAGAGTGAGCTTATTTACATGGTCTCTGGTTTGGTGTCCCTTGGTACCCTTTGTATTGAATGGATGATTCCAAGTCTTGGGAAGCTGGGTTTATGAGGGGCCACTGGATTCCTTCCCTAGCGGGGATAAACATGTTTGAAAGTGTTGATATCTTAAAGGGAAGAGTTTTTCACTCTCAGAGGTGCCTATAAATGATTGATCATTTTTGCCTGGAAACTGTAGAGGTGATTGTTAAATTCAATCAGCTCATCTCTCATCCTGCTCTAAAATCTTGAATTGTAGTAAGAAGATAGAAGACAAAACATTATTTTATAGCAGGAGTAAGTAGTTTGAATTCCTTTCAATGATGTTGCCAACTAAATTTAAATTTTAAGTGCTAGTATTAGTTATGTGATCAACAGGTATTCACAGAATCTTATCTGAATTTGAAACTCTTTTATTAATTTCATGTTGTAAAAGAAAATTTGGATTTCTGTAAGGCTTTTTGAGGGCAGGGCACATGTATATTTTTATTACATATTCCCAATGCTTAGCTTTGTGTAGATGGTCAATACTGAATGAATAATAGTCCTATCTAAGACATAAAATATTCCTTGTGGTGGTAAATACCATACATATTATTTTTTTCCCTGAAGATATTTCTAATGTTCTATTGATGGTGTGGCACCTTGTATTCATTCCATAAAGAAGAACTAGCTTTCTATTTCTTCATCATTATTTTAAGCCTGCTCCTAATAATTAGCAATGCTTTAAGTTGTTTTAATCAAATTAAGTAAGAAAAAGTTGCTGTAGGGACACTTGGGTGGCATAGTTGGTTAAGTGTCTTGGTTTCCGCTGAGGTTATGATTTCAGGGTCATGAGCCTGAGTCTGGCTCCATGTTCAGTGTGGGGTCTGCCTGAGATTTTCTCTCCCTTTCCCTGACCTTCCTGCTTGTGTGTTTTCTCTCTCTCTCAAATAAGTATATAAATTGTGTAAGAAAAAAAATTTCTCTGCCTGTAAAGAATTTTCTCTTTTGATCTGTTGATGGTAAACACTTTTTCCCCTCTGTTTCTGGTCTTTATCAGGTAGAATAATGCTTTAAAGTTTTACTAACTTTATTATACCTTCTAGTTACTCTTAAGTGGACAGTTCTTTTTTTTTAAAATATTTTATTTATTTATTTGACAGAGAGAGAGGTCACAAGTAGGCAGAGAGGCAGGCAGAGAGAGAGGGAGAAACAGGCTTCCCACTGAGCAGAGAGCCCGATGCGGGGCTCGATCCCAGGACCCTGAGATCATGACCTGAGCCGAAGGCAGAGGCTTAAACCACTGAACCACCCGGGCGCCCCTTAAGTGGACAGTTCTAAGGGGGAATCCACAAAATGAAGCTATCCACTTTACCAACAGCAATATAAAATTAGTTAAAACTTTCAAAGGCCAAAGAGAGAAAAAGCTAAAGTGGAAGGAGCCAAGATGCCCTTCAACAGATGAATGGATAAGGAAGATGTGGTCCATACATACAATGGAATATTACTCAACTATTACAAAGAATGAATACCCAACTTTTGCCTCAACATGGATGAGACTGGAGAATATTATGCTAAGTGGAGTAAGTCAAACAGAGAAAGTCAATTATCATATGGTTTCACTTATTTATGGAATATAAGGGATAGCATGGAGGACTTTAGAAGGAAGGGAAAAATGAAGGGGGAGAAATTGGCATAGGAGATGAATCATGAGAAGCTGTGGACTCTGAGAAATGAACTGAAGGTTTTAGAGGGGAGGGCGGTGGGGGGATGGGTGAGCCTGGTGATGGGTATTAAGGAGCACAGATTGCATGGAGCACTGGGTGTTATATGCAGATGATGAATCATGGAACGCTACATCAAAAACTAATGATGTACTGTATGGTGACTAACAATATAATAAAATTTTTTTTTAAATTAAACATCATAAAAAAACAAAGCAGGAAAGGAATTAAAGCCACCTCCCCACATAATTGGCAGTAGGAAATACATACAGATCAGTACTTTTTGAATTTGAAAAGATATATAAAGAAAGTGCTGTTATTAGATGAAGAGGGAAAATTGATGACAAAGAGTCACAGGCTTTTTTTTTTTTTTTTTAAAGATTATTTATTTGGCAGAGAGAGAAATCACAAGTATGCAGAGAGGCAGCAGAGAGAGGGGAGGAAGCAGCCTCCCGCTGAGCAAAAAGCCTGATGCGGGGCTCGATCCCAGGACCCTGAGATTATGACCTGAGCTGAAGGCAGAGGCCCAGCCGGCTGAGCCAGCCAGGCGCCCTGAGTCACAGGCTTTTTAACCTCAATATTTACAGGGAAAAAAGGAACCTGCAGGGAACCAGGAAAAGCAAACGGGAATGTACAGGGTTGTAGGGAAGCAAAGCAAGCTGTGGTAGTGATAACATTTGTCATAAGTTGTCATTTGTCTTAAGTTGTCTTTCCTGTGTCAGCAGTGTCAAAGTTTTGGGGCCCAAGCCTGCTTCTGGAACTTAGGAACAGCAGGAAGCTTAGGAACAGACTTTTGGATGCTTGCATCCCATTTTGGAATGGTTTTGGAGGATTAGGAAGGCGCCCATAGATGGGGAAAGGATCTTATATTCTGCTAATTTACATACACCTTAGATATGGAATATTGGTTACTAAACATATAATTTACTGAAGATTTTTTAATCAAAGTGTTCTTTCTCTAATAAGACAGCAGTGTGGCCCTTCAAGAAAAGTGATAGATGGAATCTTTACCGATCTTAGGAAGACTTGCCTGTTCTCACATGCACAAGTGGGTAAACATGATTTAAAATATATGAATCCAGTTTTGTATTTGTGCTGTCAAATCCTATCTGAAGGGTAATGTTGAATAGATTCTTCAGTGGTCTTTCTTGAATCTGAGTAATTTTATTTGATATTTTTATCAGTTACCTGGCTTAGAGAATTTGATCATTATACTTATAGACATGGCCAGTGTTGGCAGAAAGAGTGGAAGAAGAAAAGAATTTTAAAAATCAGGCACCTGAGTGGCTCAATTGGTTGTGTCTGCTTTGGGCTGAGGTCATGATCCTGGAGTCTGGGATCGAGTCCCATGTCCAGCTCCCTGCTCAGGGGAAGTCTGCTTCTCTCTCTGCCCACCCCCTCCTGTTCATGCTAGATCTCTTTCTCTCTCTCTCTCTCTCTCTCTCTCTCTCGCAAAAATAAATTTAAAAATCTTTGAAATTAATCCTCATAAACCAGTAAGTGGCTTACTTTTCTTTGCTTCTAACCTTTGGTAACATTTGTGAAATTAACATGTTAAAGATGGAAGTTCCTGGTTGGTTGTGAGGAAGGTCATCAGAGAGTGGCAGTCTTTTTGTTGTTATTTCAAGGCGAGACACTATTTTATTCATTAGATGGGTATGAGGAGACTAACTCCATTCGGGCTCACAAGAAGCCAACAGATAAATGCAAATTTGGTAATTTGCATGAAGAATATACAAGATAGGTATATCAGCTTGCTTCATTTTTTTTTAAGCTTTTTTTAATTTATTTGAGAGAGAACACATGAACTGGTTGCAGGGAGGTGCAGAGGGACAGGGAGAAGCAGACTCCCTGCTGAGTGGGGAGCCCATTTGGGGCTCAATTGGCTGATTCCAGGACCCTGAGATCACGACCTGAGCTGAAGGCAGATGCTTAACAAACTGAACCACCCAGGTGCCCCTTAGCTTGTCTCATTTTATCTTTGGGAGGGACATATTACAGTTGATTAGATTATTGCTTTTTCTTTTCTTTTTTAAATCAGCATTTTCTTCTTGAAGATACTCTCTGGTTACCTTGCCTGAGCCCCCTTAACTATACTTTTATTAACCATCTTTTAGGACAGGTTGTTTCTAGAAATGCCAGAGTCCATCTCTTTTGTGCTGTTGGTTTGCTAGTTTTACTTGGTTTATCAGTCAGGGTTCAACTAGGACACAGAAATTATACAGTAATTTGAACAAAGAAAAGAGATCTCTAAAGATTATATAAACAGTAGATAATCACAATTGCTTATATATATATCAAACTCATCATGCTGTACACCTTAAATATTTTGCAATTTTATTGGCTAATTATACCTTGATTAAAAAAAAAAAGAATCTACTATAATCCTAAGGGCTGAGGTAGAATGTACAAGGAAGAGGTCCACACCTTGTTTAAGGCATGACTGTGGCTCACATTGAATGGCAGAAAAGTTGCTGTGGTAGAATTTGTTGGAAACTCATCTAGAACCTACTAGAAATCCACCCTTGAGGGTACTGGAGAAAGCCGTTCATAGGGAGGTGTTTTGGAGGGAAGCTGCTGAGAGCTGTAGACTGCAGGAGGCTATCACCAGACGCTGCCCTTGCTGTGGGTACTGGGTGCTGGAGAAGCTTGCCTACTGCAGGAGCTTGCCCAGCAGAGTGTGCTGGAACCAGAAAGGGAAAAATTCGTCCTCCTGCAGTGTGTCTCCAGTGTTCTTTGTTAGTAATGCTCAACATTGTGCCAACTGGAGAAGGAAATGTATTTAAAGGCTCCAGCTCCATTTTTGCAGAGTAGGCAAGGATGGGTGAGAGGACTTAAATCCATAACTGGCACATGTGGAGAATCATCTCCCTCCAGTTCTGTGCTTCCCTTGCTGCAGCACTTCCTAAGACTCTTATAAGACAAGTATGGGAGGTAGTATGTAGGATCTGAATGGAGGAGAAGGGGCAGGAACAAGTCCGTGAGGACAAGAAAGTGATTGGTAGTTAAATTTGCAATGACGCACTTATTTGCATGTAAGCTTGTAAAAGTCTATATGCTTTCCCAATAGAATGACTGCTTCTTGGGTTAAAGAACCTGGAGCAAGACTGTTAAGTTATATTTAACCTAATAACTATTGTTTATCTGCATTTTATTTTTTTGAGGCATGCTGGTATTTAAAGTAATTAGTATTACCTTATTGATCTTGGCATTTCCAAACTTGCAAAGATCCCAGAGGGTGTGTTGTTTGTTGATACTTTCCTCTCAATTAAAGCAGTGTGTGTCTTTGAGCAAGCTAGTTTCACATTTCCCTATCTTTTTACCTGGAACTTCTGATAGGTAGTTATATGAGGTTTTAGAAATTGGTGTTTGTAATGATCTTGAAATATATATAATTTCAAAAGAGTTACTGCATTTCTGCTAGGGTCTAATGTACAGTAATTTTTGGGGGGTTTTGTTCTAGGACTAGGTATTGTGGCTGAATCTTTGGAACAAGTGTAGTTTTTATAATTATTGAGTAATACCCTTTTATCCTGAATTTAGATTTAACATCAACGTCGGTTACTTGCTGTTTTTTAAAAAAGCATTTATTTATTTATTAGGGAGAGAGAGTGCGAGCTCAAGAGCATGAGCATGGGAGGGACAGAGAGAGAGGGAGAAGCCGACTCCCGGCTGAGTAGGGAGCCCAATGCTGGGCTCCAGCTGCTTGATTCCAGGACCCTGAGATCACGACCTAAGCCGAAGGCAGATGCTTAATGGACTGAGCTACTCAGCTGCACGGATGGTTTTGCTATTTTTTAAAAAGAATTTTTGAATAATGTAGAACAATGAAAATTGCTGAAATGAGTTAAGCTGAAGAACCAAAGAAAGGCTGCATGTCATATGCTGTGATTGGTGCATTTGGCTGAACAGAAGTTCACATCTGTAAGAAAAACCAAGACTGAAAAAAAAAAAAAACAACCAAGACTGGCTTATGAAAAACTGAGAAGTGTTGGAAAAATGGTCAGCAGGGAGAAGCACAGGAGATCAGACAAAAATTAAAAAAGGAAAGAGAGGGTGACTTTCTAGTAGAGGCTGCCTGCCACAGCAGGGGCAGGCTTTGGAGGCAGTGGTGAGAATGAGCCCAGCAAGAAGTGATCTCAGAGAACAGAGATTTCCCAAGAAGGAGGTAAGGAGGCAGAATAACCAAACAACCAAAGAGGGGCTCGGATTTATCCTAGCAGCTGACATTTTAAACATTTTTTTGTTAGGATTCTTTCAGTTATATGTGACAGCAACTTAAACTAGCTTAAGCAAAGAAATGCTGTTGATTGGCTCAAGAAACTGGAAAGTCCAGGGACTAGATCAAACATGGTTAATCTGTATTGAAATTCTCAACTCAGTATCACTAGGCATCTGCCTCTTACTTTCTTAGATCTGATTTCCTGTGTATTTGCTTTTTGAAAAGGCAGGTTCTTCACCAAAGATAGCAGTAATGGACCACAAGCAGCTTCAGTCTGGCATTCCACAGGTTTAACAATCTTAGCATCCAGCAAGAGTCTTGGAGTTGAGTCTTTTTTTCCTAGTTTGACTTTGTGGGCCTTTGCTCAATCAATGAGGAGGATAGACTGTTTCGGTTAGTTAAGTCTGGGTCTTGTGCTCACACTTGTTGCCCAGGGAGTAGGGTCAACCCACCAAACCACATACACTGAAAGAGGGGGAGAGGTTATTGCCCAAAGGAAAGTTGGTATGATGTTATCAGAGGAAGGAGAAGATAGATGTTGGGGATGAAAAAATAATAGATGTTCACTGTACTAATCTTAGTGACCCCTCTGTACACCCCCATTTATTTAAGGTTATGTTTTGAAAAATATTAAAAAAAAAAAAAACCAGTCAAACAAAAAGGCCCCTTATTGGGATATCGGGGTGGCTCAGTCGGTTAAACTTCTGCCTTGAGCTTAAGTCATGATCCCAGGGTCCCAGGATCCAGTCCTGAATTGGGCTCCCTGCTTAGCAGAGAGCCTGCTTTCCCCTCTGCCTGCTGCTCCCCCTGCTTGTGCGTTCTCTCTCCGACAAATAAATAAATACACATTTTTTTTTAAAGGGCCTTTTATTTAAGTACTACTTATTTATTTTTTCCACTGTCCAAACCCTACTCATCTTTAAGACCTACCTCAAATCTCAACTCCTGTATAAGGGTGAAAGTTTCTCTTCTCTTTCTGAATTTGTACATCTTTTATTGTCTGTAGCATGGATTTGGCAGTTAATGATCTTGTATTATCTTTTGTGTTGTGGTCTTTAGTTATTTCTTAAAATCTTGTAGGAAAACTATCATTCTTTTCTGTAATTAAGTATAAAACTATGGTGACATAGTGGGGGGAAAACAATTTTGTCTGTTGCTCACAAGTTTTGTGATCTATCTTATAAATAATTATTCAAGTATGAAGTGGGTTAATGATAATATGTTTTATAATGGGAAATGTGTTAGTGTCAAATTCATAACTCTAACACTATATAAAGCCATAGCTTTTAAGATAATCAGATGAAAACATAATAAATAACAGTATCAGTTGCCAGATTAAATATATGTGACTTGTCAAGATGAATTATTACCTGAAAGCTAGACACCAGTGTTTTATTACTGCAAGAATGAACTAGAACCATAGAAAAAAAGTCAGTCACCTAGCTGCTGAATTTAGCTGTGCTGAAGTAGTAACCCTTTGTTTTTTTAACTAAAATATTGCATATATACGCAAGCATGAAAAAGAGATGTTTCCTTTAAAGGATATAGATCAATTTCAAATAAATCAAGTCAATTTTGGGCTTATTTCTCTTGCTTACTGACTAGAGTGTATTATATAGCGTAAAACTAATTTCTTGGGACTCAGTCAGACTACAGAAACACAATAATAGGGGCACCTGTGTGGTTCAGTTGGTTGAGGGTCTAACTCTTGATTTTGGCTCAGGTCATGATCTTGGGGTTGTGAGATTGAGCCCCACGTTGGGCTCCCCAGTTGGTGGAGAGTCTTTTTGAGATTCCCTCTGCCCTTTCCCCTGCTCATGCTCAGTCACTCTCTCTCAAAAATAAACCTTTTAAAAACCTACAATAATAATCTGAGCCAATCCATAACAAATAAACCTCTCCCAATTTAACAGAAAATGTCCAAGATATCACATAAAGCTATATCTACTTTAGAAATGTTCCTGATTATATGATTCCAATTTTCTTTTTTGTTCTTATTTTTTCCTCTATAAAATTAGAATAGTTTGGTTGATCTTTGTCCAAGTTTCTGAAATGTATTATAATAAAGAAGTAAAACATGATTTGACAGCTTTAAGATGTCATCTGAACAGAGATAAAGGTGTCTTAGCTGGGTTCTGTCAGTATCAATAAAAAGAAAAATTCACGAATGAAATATAGAAATCACATAGTTCTTAATATTAAATTTGTAATTGCATGGCACAATAATGAGAGCTACATTTGCTAAATGTGTTTTAATTATACCTTTTGGGAGGGGAGAAACTCATTAATTTAGAAATTAACCTAAAGATACTGGGATAATATAATTTAAAAGTTCTTCACTTGTTTTATTTTCATACTTTTACAGAATTAAACATATACTTACATCATTGTGTTAACAGTTTTTATTGACAATTTAAATACAGGGTATGTATATTAAGATTATACAGAGGATAAAGCCTAAATTTTATTAAAGCGTAAAGTTTTTTGTTTTAAAAGATTTTGTTTATTTATTTGACAGAGAGAGATCACAAGTAGGCAGAGAAGCAGACAGAGAGAGGAGGAAGCAGGCCCCCTGCTGAGCAGAGAGCATGAAAGCCTGATGCCTGGATCCCAGGACCCCACCGAGATCATGACCTGAGCCAAAGGCAGAGGCTCAACCCACTGAGCCACCCAGGCGCCCATGAAGCGTAAAGATTTTAACCAGCACAATACATTCGTTTTAGGTGTTGAGAAATAGAAGTGTTAAAAAGATGTTACAATGTTTAAATTTTAAAAAATATTTTTTGAAATACTTCAAAAAATTTCAAAAGTATTACATACTTAATAAAGGATTGAGCCTTGCACCATAAAATCTCATGTATTAGGGTGCCTAGGTGGCTCAGTTGATTGAGTGTCTGCCTTTGGCTCAGGTCATGATCCTAGGGTCCTAGGATCGAGTCCCATGTGGGGCTCCCTACTCAGCATTAAGCCCTGTACTCCCCCTCCCCACGCTCTCTCTCAAATAAATAAAATCTTTAAAAGAAATAATCTCATATATTAGAATGCCATCTTTTCAGCATTTCATCATCTCAACAATTGGTATCATTCAGACTGAATGGGAAAGTATATTGTGTCTCTCCAAGGTAGAGGTCGCTTAAGACTAACTACAGAGGAAAAAGTCTCATAAACACTTCCAATTTCAAAGATTTGGGGCAATTGCCCTAAGATCTCTTTAAAATAGTGATGCTTCAAAGGCTAACGTGTGTGTGTATATGCAAATGCAATAAAACAAAAATTGTTTGCGTCCTAATTTTCAAAGTTATCTCATTGGGCTTCCTAGGTGCTCATGTGCTAATTGTACCTGCAGCTGGCTACTTGTATCTTTGAAAACAGAGATAGTGGGGAAATAAAAGAATAAAAGCTTAGTGAATTTTAAGCTTCCGGAGGCCAGCAACTTAGCTTAGTATCTTGTCCCTCTACCTTAGAATTTCCTTTTTTTTTTTTTTTAAAGATTTATTTATTTGACAGAGATTATAAGTAGTCAGGGAGGCAGGCAGAGAGAGGAGGAAGCAGGCTCCCTGTTGAGCAGAGAGCCCGATTTGGGGCTAGATCCCAGGACCCTGAGATCATGACCTGAGCCGAAGGCAGAGGCTTTAACCCACTGAGCCACCCAGGTGCCCCTTGAAGGTTTCAGTCTATAGTCTTCTGACTTCCATTGATTGCATTGAAAAGTCATTTGCTACTCCTTTGAAAATAACATCTTATTTTCTACCTTAGAATTTCTTAAAATTACAAAGCACTCAGTAGGTCGTGGTTAGTTTGATTTTAAATGACACCTGAGTAACTGTGATTTCACCTTCTTATGTTAGTTGATAAAGAGACTTATGACTACTGACTTAGGTAATAGAAGCTCTTTTTAAGAACTTGTGTGAGAGGTGAAAGTCACATGCCAGAGCAAAAGCACTTGCTGTCTCTCTTGGCTAGGATGACTCTGGATTTTGGAACAAACGGATTTAGACACAGTCTTTTGGAACCTAATCTGATCATACATAGAAGTACTTTGTGTATTAGTTGCCTGAGGCTATGTCATTTAAAGTCAGTTGGAAAAGAGTCTTCTGAAGCTTGGACTATACTTTTCTGAGTGGTAAACAACTTTTAGATAGAAGTTGTTTTAGGTTATAATAAGAGAGATACTGTATTGTCAACAAAGCATTTTATAGAAATTTCTCCAAATAAATAGGGAATTTTGATATTATTTTTCTCTTTTCTTTCTCTCTCTCTTTTTTAAAAGATTTTATTTGTTTATTTGAGAGAGAGAGATAGAGAGGGAGGGAACAGAAGCAGGGGGGAGTGGGAGAGAGAGAAGCAGGCTTCCCACTGAGCAGGAAGCCTGATGTGGGGCTTGATCCCAGGACTCTGGAATCATGACCCAAGCCGAAGGCAGAAGCTTAATGACTGAGCCACCCAGGTTCAAGATGTTATTTTTCTAATACAAATAAATACAAATAAACTTTCTTCTTCTTGTACGCCTGCCTGAGGGAGAAAAATTAAGAGAGGTGATGGCAACAGAATTAATACCAATTCGGGACACCTGGGTGGCTTAGTCGGTTAAGCGGCTGCCTTCTCTTCAGGTCATGATCCCAGGGTCCTGGGATTGAGCCCCACATCGGGCTCCCTCTCCCACTGCCTGCTCTCTATGTCTCTGTCAAATAAATAAATAATAATAATTATTATTATTATTTTAAAGATTTTATTTATTTGACAGAGATCACAAGTAGGCAGAGAGGCAGGCAGAGAGAGAGGGGGAGGCAGGCTCCCCGCTGAGCAGAGAGCCCGATGTGGGGCTTGATCCCAGGACCCTGAGATCATGACCTGAGCTGAAGGCAGAGGCTTAACCCACTGAGCCACCCAGGTGCCCCTAAATAAAATTTTAAAAAGAAAAAAGAACTAATACCAATTATCTTGACACCCAAAAGGATAAAAATTGACAAGTAAATAGATATGAATAAATTTGTGTTATTGATACTTGGAGGAACTATAATTTGCTTTCTTGGCTGAGGACATTGATTGCATTGTTATTCTATAGGACAAAATCTTAGGTCAGGTTTCCAAAAAATGTTAAGGTTAAGAAGATAAGCAATCAATAATATATTTTATGTTAATAAAATAATTTTAAAAAGATAAGCAATCAGGAATTATTTAATTTCTAACTAGTTTAATTTAATTCAGATTAAGTTGCCTTGAAATTAAGTACTTTGAAATGAGTTTGAAATCAAATATAGGGGTCAGATATGCTTTTGGAGTCTAAATTAGAGATAAGAGATCCTAATTAAAAAACCGTGGACAACTACTCTAGGGGCAGCCCTTAGAATGTAAATGTTTCAAAACTTTTGTCTAAGAAATTGGATATAATTTCCAGAAATCTTGTGATTCTAATCAACCTTGAACTGTTTCTGTTATTTAAAAATTCTGCCAGCTGTGCAAATGGGACCTGTTTTATCCTTTCTCTATATATACAACTTTCATGATACCAGTTTAAATTTTATATATATATATAGAAAAAGGAAGAATAATAACTTCTTTAATATTTATATGTATTCTTATTAACAGCTCTCCCAGAAAGCAACACAATGAAAGCCATGTTTCAGAGCCAGAGAGTTGAAAAAGTAGTAAGAGAGTGCATACTTCTCTTAGGGTGGTAAGTCAGATTTAGACAGCTTTAAATATAGCTCCTATTTTGATAGATGTTGCCAAGGTTGTGGTTCTTGGAGAACAAATCGAGTTAAGCAATTCACTAGGGAGGAAATATTTAGTTTTGTGGGTATGCAGTAGCATTTTGGTAGCAGTCAGCCAAAAGATACATCTGCAGGATAAGTTGTTTTTTTCCCCACTGCCTTGAATTTTGCAGATTCATGGGTTCAACATGCCTGAAAAGCACTTGCATTTCATTATTCTGTAATTGATTTTTCAGCTGTGGATTCTGTTTCTAGTCCTTTCACTAAGCGGATCTCCTTACATGTAGAGTTCCATCTAGTGGTAAGAGTAATCACAGCAGATAAGTAGGTAATAAAAATTACCCTTTTCTTTTCCAGTGTAAGCTTTATACCCAGTATGGGGCTTGATCTCATGATCCTGAGATCAAGGGTTATGTGCTCTATTGACTGAGCCAGCCAAGTGCCTCCAAATTATCCTGCACCCAAATTATCCTTTTTGATCAGCTTTGCCTCTTCTTCTTTGGGATGGTTACCTAATACATGCATTTAGATACTACAGTCCTTGCTATCTCTGTATGCCTACATATCTGACTACTAATTCTCCTGGTTCTGGTCATCTATGCAAAAGCTTCTATGATGAGGAAATTAACCTTTACTTTTAATTTTGATTTTCTATGATATTTATATCAAGTAGTAGCAAGATTTAGGTCAAAGCTACTTGCTCTTTTTTTTTTTTTTTAAAGATTTTATTATTCATTTGACAGAGAGAGATCACAAGTAGGCAGAGAGGCAGGCAGAGACAGAGGGAGAAGCAGGCTCCCCACTGAGCAGAGAGCCTGATGCGGGGCTTGATCCCAGGACCCTGAGATCATGACCTGAGCCCAAGGCAGAGGCTTAACCCACTGAGCCACCCAGGTGCCCCGCTACTTGCTCTTTTGAAAAAAAATTTTGTCTAGGGCCGCCTGGGTGGCCCGATGGGTTAAGTCCTCTGCTTTCGGCTCAGGTCATGATCCCAGGGTCCTGGGATGGAGCCCCACATCGGGCTCTCTGCTCCTCGGAGAGCCTGCTTCCTCCTCTCTCTCCCTACCTGCCTCTCTTGCCTACTTGTAATCTCTGTCTGTCAAATAAATAAATAAAATCTTAAAAAAATTTTTTTTTGTCTAGAAAGATGTGATTCTACTTACAAGTATGTAGAATAATATAGTCAATATTTTCCTATTGCCCAGCTTTAACATACCTTAACATTTGCGCTATTTACTTCCAATGAATCTCCCTTTTTCCATAGCTCAGTGATTTATCACAAGAATGTTGCTAGCACCGTGGAAATTCCCCTCATGCCCTCTTGCCCACTCTTAATCACTGTCCCCCCAAAGTAGCTGTTATCCTGAATTTTATGATAAATATATCTTTGCTTCTCTTTACAATTTTACCACTTAAACAAGTATTGCTAAATGATATGCTTTTGTCTGTTCTTAAGATTTGATGTAAATGTCAGCGCATACTTAGTAGGTAGTGTGTGGGCGGGTGGGTGTGTGTGTGTCTTCATTTCTCATCATTTTATGTGATTCATCCATGATGGTGCATCTGACTGGAGTATGTCCATTTTCGTGCTGTAAAATATACCATTATATATGCCACAATTTAATAAAAGCATTCTGCTGGATATTTTGCTCTTTACAAATTAATGTTCAGTGAACTTTTTTTTTTTTTTTAAGATTTCATTTATTTGAGAATGAGAGAGAATGAGAGCATGTACGTGAGCATGAGCTGGGTGAGGGGCAGAGGGAGAGGGAGAAGCAGACTTCTCCACTGAGCATGCAGCTGGATGTGGGGCTCGATCCCAAGACCCTGAGAGGATGACCTGAGCTGAAGGCAGATGCCTAACCCACTGAGCATCCGGGCACCTCAGTGAACATTCTTGTTTGTGATTTTTGGTGTACCTGTGGCTACACACATTAGGCATGTTTTTTTTTTTGTTTTTTTTTTTTTTTGTTTTTTTTTTTTTACCATTTTTCTCCTTTTATTAGAATTTTTCTGTTTTCTCTCAAAATTTTTTATCTAAAAACAAACAAAAAAAAAAGGAAAAAGGAAAAAAAGAAAACCAGAAAATTATTGGAAACTCCACATTAGGCATGTTTTAGAACTGATGGGGTCATAGGACACACTTTTGTTCAGCTTTAGTAGATAAGACCAAACAGTTTTCCAAAATGGTTTACCAGTTTTATAGCCTTGCTATCAGTATAAAAGAGTTAACTGTTAGTTTCTCTAAACTTTGGCATTGTCATTCTCTCTAATTTTAGTCATTCTGTTGGATAGTAGTCTGTCATTGTTTTAAAATTTGCATTTCCTTGATATCTAATGATATTGAGCATTTCTTTTTTGCATTTAGCTACTTTTTTGTTTTTTTTTTTTTTTTTTTAGATTTTGTTTACTTATTTATTTGAGAGGGAGTGAGAGAGTGTGTGTGCACATTTTCTAGCCTCTGGAGGGGCAGAGGGAGAGAGTTCTCAAGCAGATGCCATGTTGACCCTGAGATCATGACCTGAACCTAAACCAAGAGTCAGGTGCTTACCCTACTGAGTCACCCAGGTGCCCCTTGGCTACTCTTTTTAATGAGATTTTATTGAAATTTCATGCCTATTTTTCTAGTGGGTTGTTTGTTTTTTTCTTACTGATAGTAGGAATGCTTAGTATATTCAGGTGAGCCCTTTTTTTGCTATATTCCTACAATGTAGCTTTCTTAAGGATATCTTTTGATAAGCACAAGTTCTTATTTTAATGAACTCAAATGTGTTAATCTTTTTTGTGGTTAATATTTTTAATGTGCTATTTTAAAGTTATTTAAAAAATCTCCCCAGCCTCAGTTCAAGAGTGTATTTTTCTGTATTACCTTCTAGTAGGTTTATCGTTCTGCTGTTCATCTCTAGACCTGCCATTTACCTGGAATTGATGATCTTTGTGTATAGTGTGAGATAATCAATTTTCACTTTTCCCCTCTGTAGATATCAGAAGTATTCCAGCACCACTTAGTGAAAAGGTCATCCATTCCACAGAGTGGCAGCCCCACCTTTACCCTGAATCCAGTAAAGAAAGGAAGTAATAAAGATAAGAGCAGAAATTAATAAAATAAACAGCAAACATGTAATAGAGGGATTTAGCAAAATCAAAAGCTGGAAATGTGACAAAGCTAATAAAAATGATAAACCTCTAATAAGATTCATAAGTTAATAAAAAGAGAAAACAAATTGTCAACATCAGGGGCGCCTGGGTGGCTCAGTGGGTTAAGCCTCTGCCTTCAGCTCAGGTCATGATCTCAGGGTCCTGGGATTGAACCCCACATTGGGCACTCTGCTCAGCAGGGAGCCTGCCTCCCTTTCTCTCTCTGCCTGCCTCTCTGCCTATTTGTGATCTCTCTCTCTGTCAAATAAATAAAGTCTTAAAAAAATAAAATATTATAAAAAAAATTGTCAACATCAGGAACAAAGAGGAGGACATAACTTTTTTTTTTTTTTAAAGATGATTTATTTATTTACTTGACAGAGAGAGAGAGAGAGAGCAAGCGTGCACAAACAGGAGTGGCAGACAGAGGGAGAGGGAAGAGTAGGGGAGGCTCCTTCCCAGGAGCCTGAACCTAAGACAGACTAAGATCATGACCTGAGCAGAAGGCAAAAGCTTAACCAACTGAACCACTCAGGCACCTCTTAGGAACTTTTTAATGGTTCTTCTTAAGAACTACAAAGTTACATAGTGAAGGGCGCCTGGGTGTCTCAGTGGGTTAAACGGCTGCCTTCTGCTCAGGTCATGGTCTCAGGGTCCTGGGATCAAGCCCCGCATCGGGTTCTCTGTCAGTGGGGAACCTGCTTCTCCCTCCCTCTCTCTCTCTGCCTGCCTCTCTGCCTGCTTGTGATCTCTCTCTGTCAAATAAATAAATAATAAAGTTCCTAAGAGAATATGATAAACAAGTTTATGCCAATAAAGTTTGAAAATTTATACGAAATAGGCAAATTCCTAGAAATGTCCAGCTTACCAAAATTAATATAAGAACAAATAGAAAATTTGGATAGTCCTGTAACATAAATTGAATATATAATTAAAAACCTTGCAATGCAAAGAAAACTCTAGGTTTAGATGGCTTCATCAGGCAATTTGAGCAAGCATTTAAAGAGGAAATAACACCAATCTCACATAAATTTTTTCAGAAAGTAGAGAAATAAGCCCTACTCCTCAATAATTTTATAAGGCTAGTACAACCTTGATATAAAACCTAATGAAGACAATACAGTAGTCCCCCTCTGTTTATGGGGAATATGTTCTAAGACTGCCTCCCATGGATGTCTGAACCTGTGGATAGTACTGAAACCCATATATACTTTTTCCCTATACATACACAGTTACAATACAGTTTAATTTGTAAAGTACATTAAGAGATTAATAGAGATCTCTTATCTAATAACTAGGTATAGTTATATACTTAGTTTATATGAGATCACTGTCTCTCTCCCTCTCTGTCAAATAAATAAATAAAATCTTAAAAGAAAAAAAGAAATGCAAGATTGGTTTAACATTAATCAAGGTCATTCACCACATTATCAAAATAAAGGAGAAAAATCATATCAACTGCTGCACAAAAAATAGGTAAAATTAAACACTGACTCATGATAATAAATAACCCTTAGCAAACTAGGAGTAAAAAGATATTGCCTGAGTCTGAGAGTTTTTGCCAAAATGATGGTTGGGGAAAGATACCATTCTTCAATTTGCTTACCCTTGTAACTTTTTCCCCCCTTTTGAAAGAGAGAGAGAGAGAGTATGCATGCTTGTATGAGTGGGGGACGGGCAAAGGAAGAGGGAGAGAGAGAATCTTAAGCAGTCTTCCATGCCCAGCATGCCCAACCTTATAACTTTTAATTGTTTTTATTTTTAAAAAAGATTTTATTTATTTATTTGACAGAGAGAGACAGCGAGAGAGGGAACACAAGCAGGGAGCATGGGAGAGGTAGAAGCAGGCTTCCCACTGAACAGGGAGCCCAATGCAGGGCCCGATCCCAGAACCCCGGGATAATGACCAGAGCCGAAGGCAGCTGCCTAACAGCTGAGCCACCCAAGCACCCCAACCCTTGTAACTTTTAAGGTTGAGATTATTTTCATGTTTGTTAGTCACTTAGGGTTCCTCCTTTATGAATTATCTTTTGTCTAATTTTCTTTGAGCGTGTTTTTCTTCTAAATTTTAGATATAAAATTTTTGATAAATTCTGAATACTAATCCTTTTATATGCATGACAAGTTTTTTTTTCCCAGTTTATGGCTTTCTAGTTAAAATTTTAAATCTGGGGGCGCCTGGGTGGCTCAGTGGATTAAGCCGCTGCCTTCGGCTCAGGTCATGATCTCAGGGTCCTGGGATCGAGCCCCGCATCAGGCTCTCTGCTCCACAGGGAGCCTGCTTCCTCCTCTCTCTCTGCCTGCCTCTCTGCCTGCTTGTGATCTCTCTCTCCGTCAAATAAATAAATAAAATCTTTAAAAAAAAAAAATTTTTTTAAATCTGTTTATGTATTTATTGTGAATGGGTAGTATGTTCACATGAATCAAAAATCCAGAAAATACAAAAGAACATACAGTGAAAAGTTTTTCTCCCACTCCTGTTCTTTCATCCAGCTCCTCTCTCCAGAGGCATTTTGACTTCGTTTATAAAGAACTTTGTTCATAATGTCATTTGTTGTACACACATTTAAAATTTTAATGTAGTTAAATGTGTCAGTCTTTTCTTTGTGGACTGTACTTTTTATGCCTTGTTTAAGACACATTTCTTCTGCCTCATTTCTTATTTGTTCTTCTAAACTGTTTAAAGTTTGGCTTTTCATATTTTGATCTTTTTTCTATTTTTTTGTGTATGATGTGAGGTAGGGATCATCCTTCCCTCCATACTATAAAAGTACTTGTTCTTATACTCTTACATTATATGATTGTTTTGTCTAATACAACTTTTAGTGTGATGGGAGACTACTGTTGAGCTTTATCTACACATTGGCAAATACAATGAACTGATCCAATTTTTTATTTCTGTTTTGTTCCTACTTGCAAATGAGTGCTTAGAGTCCTGATAAGTACTGCCTTTCAGGCCCCATAATGTGTCCTTGTATCCTTTAACATGTCTGGAATTTGTGTAGGCTGTAATGGGGCAGGGAAAGGAGGGTTCCTTTGTCATAACAAGCAAGGAGAAATTTTTTTTTTTCCAGTCTCTTCGCTTTACCAATGCCTCATCAGAAGCTTTCAGCACTTATGTAAGAAATTAAATTTTTTTTTCTTGGACTTGAGCAAACTTAGACTTTGTTTTAAAATAAGATACTGTAGAGTAGGAAGTTGTTTTTACTTAAATGTAGTATTTTCTTTAGTCCTAGAAATCTCTTAAGTTCTTAATCATGTTCCTAGATATTCTCAACTTTATATTGTGATATTGTGTATTCTGTGGAAAGGCTATGTGGTATGGGGGCAATTAAAAAAATGTAACCACTGTATCTGTCTTTTCCATCTCCTAGCTTCCATTTTACTTCCTTTTTAATCATTTTTCTCTCTTACATCCTGTCTTACTGGATAGGTGCTACTCTCAGAAAAAGTGAAAAAGGAGAAATAAAAAATTAGGTTAAAGACGTTCAAGTGGGGCAAAACAAGAATGAATGGTCATGGGAAGGAAGGGGAGAAAAAGCAGAAGGTGAAAAGAAACATTGCTTATTACCTGTGAGTTAGGACTTCCAAGGGAACTTTTTCTGGTATTCTTTGTGAATGGGTAGAGGGAGCCTTGAACTTACTTATTCTTCTACCTGTTCTACGTATTTAGGAGGGGGCAGACTTGAAGGTGATGGTCACGTAGGAAGGACTCAGTTGAGAAACTATGTAGCTAGGGCTTTGTGCTTCTAGCTCCTTTCTCATTTTTGTATTTGATCCAGTTTAGTGCTGGAGTGTCATCTGTGATGGAAGTTTTATTTTTTAATTTTTTTTTAAAGATTTTATTTGTTGGGTGCCTGGGTGGCTCAGTGGGTTAAGCTGCTGCCTTCAGCTCAGGTCTAGATCTCAGGGTCCTAGGATCGAGTCCCGCATCGGGCTCTCTGCTCAGCGGGGAGCCTGCTTCCCTCTCTCTCTCTCTGCCTGCCTCTCTGCCCACTTGTGATCTCTCTCTGTCAAATAAATAAATTAAAAAAAAAAGATTTTATTTGTTTATTTGACAGAGAGAGAGAGAGAGAGATCACAAGTAGGAAGAGAGGCAGGCAGAGAGAGAGTGGGAAGCAGGCCCCCCGCCGAGCAGAAAGCCTGATGTGGGGCTTGATCCCAGGACCCTGAAACCATGACCTGAGCCAAAGGCAGAGGCTTAACTCATGAGCCACCCAGGCACCTCTGTGGTGCAAGTTTTAGAATCTTAACTGAATATTGCTCTGGGATATTTTAATTTTTTTTTTTTAGATTTTATTTATTTATTTGACAGAGAGAGAGAGATCACAAGTAGGCAGAGAGAGAGGAGGAAGCAGGCTCCCCGAGGAGCAGAGAGCCCGATGCGGGGCTCGATCCCAGGACCCTGAGATCATGACCTGAGCCGAAGGCAGCGGCTTAATCCACTGAGCCACCCAGGCGCCCTTGCTCTGGGATATTAATAAAATAAAAGTCTGAAGGTTATATGTCTCTGTGTTTCTGCTTCAGGCAGTAGTGGATGCTATTATTATTTTTTTTTTAAGATTTTATTTATTTATTTGACAGGGAGATAGAGAGCAAAAGTAGGCAGAACAGCAGGCAGAGGGAGAGGGAGAAGCAGGTTCTCTGCTGAGTAGGGGGCCTGATGCGCAGCTCCATCCCAGGACCCTGGGATCATGACCTGAGCAGAAGGCAACCGCTTAACTGACTGAGCCACCCAGCCGCCCCTAATGGGTGCTATTTATGCATATTTACGTGTTAGAACTAATTTGATCTGAAATCTGTTTTTCAGGATTAAAAGGGATCTGAAGTCCATAAAATGATAGTTTTGACTCAGTAAATTATAAGACTCTTTTCAGTGCTAACACGTTTCATGATTTTTCTGGCAGTCTCAGAGTAGTGATTTCTCATTGGCAGTGATTATAAACAGTAGTTTTATATTGACTCATGTTTCTTCACTGAAATAAGCTGACACTAAAAGGAAAAGAGATTTTGTCAATGGTTTAGGATACACTTGCTTTTGATTTTAATTGCCTTATAATCATTTGCACCCTTACAGGAAAAGTAACCTTTCCTTGTATATAAAAATGTTAAGTCGTTAAGCAGTTTTAGATCTTTCTTAATGACTTTTTGGCTTGAGAATACATGTTCATAATTTTAAATTCTTTTTTTTTTTTTTAAAGATTTTATTTATTTATTTGACAGAGATCACAAGTAGGCAGAGAGGCAGGCAGAGAGAGAGAAGGGAGGAAGCAGGCTCCCCGCTGAGCAGAGAGCCCGATGCGGGGCTCGATCCCAGGACCCTGAGATCATGACCCGAGCCGAAGGCAGAGGCTTTAACCCACTGAGCCACCCAGGCGCCCCATAATTTTAAATTCTTATGTGAATTCTTTTATAGAAAAGAATTTAGTAGATATCAATTGAAAATTTATACTGTTGATTAAAATTATGTAGTAATTTCTCAAGGAAGAAGTGATGAAATTTGAAGTTTTCCCATGCCTTGTTTTCATTATATCATTATTAGAAATTATCTGTGTAGTTGACAAAGTAGATTGTAGATTACTAATATTTAATATTTAGAGTGTCATTTTTCCTGGAACAGTTTTTTGGTACCTAGGATGTTGTGGAAGACTTTTAAGTTGTAATTATTTTTTTTTTTTTTTTATCGTGGGAATATTTATATGTGTCAGGTGAATTTCAACTTTGCCTGATAGATGTGATGACTTGTTCTTTCTGGTTTGTGTTCTGTCTACTCATTGGTTATATAATAGATGACTTTATATAATAAGGATTAGAATAAGCCATTAGAGATGATTGATAATGGGTACAAACAAGTAGTGTTGTGAACTTTAACATAACATGTTAAAAGTACAAAGCAGTATAGTAGTTAGGCATTGGAAAACAGTGAATAGGGAAGAAAATAATTCTTGAGAGTCAAAGGAGCTTTGCCAGGAATATAGTCCAGGTAGTGTAGGAGTGGAAAACCAGCTAATCAGAGGCCTATAGAACGTATCTGCTTAGTATTATTCAATGACAGAGAAGTGAAATTAGGAGCAAGATACAGAATTTTTCCAAGTGCCCTAGAGAGAAGAACCTGCCTGAACAAAGGTTGGTCTTAGATGAGGAGCAGAGGCATCCAGAGTTGAAGGATTTTAAAATAAAATCTATTTCTGGACCTGGGTAAGGTGGAATTAATATGTTTTATATTTGTAAATGCCTTCCATTCTGGTGAAGGCTTTTTGATTATGAGGAACAGAATCCAAAAGCAGCTGTTTCAATTGAAGCAGGCTGATTAGGAAATACCTGTGTAGGCTCCGTGCTTGGTGGGGGTAGGGAGGTGGGGAGGTGTCTGCTTCTCCTTCTCCCTCTCCTTCCCTCTCAAATAAATAAATAAAATTTAAAAAAAGAAAGAAAGAAAAAGAAAGGAAGGAAGAGAAAGAAAAAGAAAGAAAGAAAGAAAGGGAGGGGCGCCTGGGTGGCTCAGTGGGTTAAAGCCTCTGCCTTCAGCTCAGGTCATGATCTCAGGGTCCTGGGATCGAGCCCCGCATCGGTTCTCTGCTCAGCAGGGAGCATGCTGCCCTTCCTCTCTCTCTCTGCCTGCCTCTCTGCCTATTTGTGATCTCTGTCTGTCAAGTAAATAAATAAAATCTTTAAAAAAAAAAAAAAAAGAAAGAAAGAAAGGGAAAGAAGAAAGAAAACAAACACCTGTGTAGGGACCCAGGAACCAAAGAACTGTATGGGGCGAATAAATGTCTCCAAAATGTCTACTACACTACTTAGATGTAGTTTTAGCTCTTAAATAGGCTCATGCTTTCTGTCATGTGGTTTCCGTGGCATTTGAGCCTGGCCTAAATGTGGTACTGTCAACGGTTGGGACACTGCATGGGAAATATTGTACGGGATTGACTATAGTCCCAAGAAGGCCTTAACATTACCCATGCTGTGTTAGGAAGAACAGCGGCAGGTCTGGCATCTTACTAGTATTTAACAGTAAAAATTCAGGGTTTGGCTGTTTTAATAAGGAAATGTGCTCTGTGTGACTACCAAATTTAAATATACCATTGGGCTTGGGAGGCTCTAAGGATCTATGTCTTATGGTGTACACCTGAAATTAAGGGGCAAATCGGGTCTTATTTATTTATTTTTAAAGATTTTATTTATCAGAGCATAAATGAGCAGGAGGAGGGGAAGGGACAGAGGGAGACAGAGAAGCAGACTCCCCACTGAGCAGGGATTTAGAGGTTATTTAGTATCTTTTCATTAAATGAAATTCCTAAGTATCTAGGTGGGTATAACCTAAATAGCAACAAGCTCAAATTGTCTTCTTTTGTACAGTGAGCAGATTAAGGATTAGGTTTTTTAAACCAATATGTAGGTTAACCCACAGAAACAGTGAGTAATTGTATGGCTTCAGAGCATGAGAAACATGCACAAATGATCCCTCTAAAGTATCTTGTTTCATTTTTTTCAGTGATGCCATCTGCAATTTTGTTATCTGCAATGACTCTTCCCTTCGAGGGCAGCCCATTATCTTCAATCCTGACTTTTTTGTGGAGAAACTCCGACATGAGAAACCTGAAGTGTTCACCGAGTTGGTGGTCAGCAATATCACAAGGCTCATTGACTTACCAGGAACTGAGCTAGCTCAGCTGATGGGGGAAGTGGACCTTAAATTGCCTGGTGGGGCCGGCCCAGCGTCAGGATTCTTCCGGTCTCTAATGTCTCTCAAGCGAAAGGGTAGGGCATGTGTCTGTAAAGGGTGGGCGGATCACAGATGCTCCCTGGGCTTCACCTCCTCATATCTGTACTTTCACTGAGTTGCTATTATGTAAAGATTATTATTTTTTTTTTTTTTGCCATTTTTCTCATTTTCTTAAGTAGTAAAATCTCAGGTTAGCAATAGAAATTTATAAAGTAGCTAAACTAAAGCAAGTATATCAGTCCCTGAGAAAGGTGACATGATTCAGTTTAGGTAGTTACCTTGATTTTCATGCCCTATGACATAGCTGGAGAGTACAGTAAAGAAAGTTTGAACATCCTTTATTGCAGTTCTCAAATGTTTTCATTCTATGGACTGCTTTGATAAGGCAAATACCTATGAGTCACCCAAAATAAAAGCCTTCTCAGAAAATAAATTGTGGACTGCTTTTGATAAGATATTAAAGAGGTACTATTCTGTTAAGTATAAGAAAATCATTTATGGTAGAAAAAAAGTTTGAACATTATAACAGATCAGGCATATACCAATGCCAGTGAATAATCTGTCATACTTTGACAGTCGTGGTTCTAAATTCTGTTTATTTATTTATCTATTTTAAAGGTTTTATTTATTTATCATAGAGTGCATGGGCTGGAGTGGGGGAGGTGGCAAAGGGAGAGGGAAAGAGAGAATCTCATGCACTCAGTGAGAGCTTGAAACCCAATACAGGACTCGAACTCGGGACGCTGAGATCATGCCCTGAGCTGAAACCAAGAGTGGAATGCTCAACTGACTGAGCCACCCAGGCGCCACACTGTTTTTCTTTTAAGTTAAATATCAACACACTAGGTATTGTTGCTTAACTAAGAAGATGGTCTTTGCCTTCAAGGAAGCTATGACTAATATTAAACTTGTGGAGAGTTGGGGCACCTGGGTGGCTCAGTGGGTTAAGCCTCTGCCTTCAGCTCAGGTCATGATCTCAGGGTCCTGGGATCGAGCCCCGCATCGGGCTCTCTGCTCAGCAGGGAGCCTGCTTCCCCCTGTCTCTCTGCCTACTTGTGATCTCTCTCTCTTTCTCTCTCTGTAGCAAATAAATAAAATCTTAAAAAAAAAAACCAAACAAACTTGTGGAGAGGTGTTGAATTTTTGGGTATACTTCAGCTTTAAGATTCTGTTTATTGAATTTGTGAAAGCATTTGCTGAACTGTAACATAGGATGCATGAGTGGCTTTAAGAATGATGATTTTGTACTATATATGGAAGATATAGCTCTTTCCTGTTGTATGGTTTTTTAGAAAAAGGAGTGGTATTTGGATCCCCATTGACGGAGGAAGGCATTGCCCAGATATACCAACTAATTGAGTATCTACACAAAAGTAAGAGTTATCAAGATTTTATTATTCTTTGTTAATGAAGAATTGTCAGTTTTCTGTTGAAAGCTAACTTCCTTGAGTAAGTAGGTGCCAGTGAACAAAAGATAACAACCAATGATAATTTTAGGTGGCATGTTTCTAAATATATTCCCCCCCCTTTTTTTTTGAAGATTATTATTTATTTATTTGGCAGAGAGAGAGATCACAAGTAGGCAGAGAGGCAGGCAGAGAGAGAGGGGAAGCAGGCTCCCTGCTGAACAGAGACCCGCCCCCCCAATGCGGGCTTCGATCCCAGGACCCTGAGATCATGACCTGAGCCGAAGGCAGAGGCTTTAACCCACTGAGCCACTCAGGCACCCCTAAATATATTCCCTTTTAAATTTCATCTCATATATTGCTTTGTTTTATACTCTCAAATGTAGATAAATTAGATAGTATCTATAAAATCACATTTTCTCCTAGACTCAGGCTTTTTTTTTTTTTCCTGGAAAAATACATTATAAAGAATCATGATCTTTACTCAAGGGAACATGATTTATCACTAAAGATAGTTTTCATCTCTGGAATTCTATAATTAAAATATATTCTTTGCTCGGGGCGCCTGGGTGGCTCAGTGGGTTAAAGCCTCTGCCTTCAGCTCAGGTCATGATCCCAGGGTCCTGGTGATCGAGCCCCGGGTCGGGCTCTCTGCTCAGCGGGGAGCCTGCTTCCTCCTCTTTCTCTGCCTGCCTCTCTGCCTACTTGTGATCTCTGTCTGTCGAATAAATAAAAAAAAAAAAAAATATATATATATATATATATATATATATATATATTCTTTGCTTAATGCTTATTTATTTTGTGGTAGTCATGCTGGTTATATCTTGCTGTAAGTGCTTGGTACAGTTGAGTGTTGTGAAATGTGTGGTGTATGTGATACTTTGATAAATTCAATACAAATGCTTATTTTTGACTTTTTTATGTGGGGCACTCTGGTAGGAGCTAGAGCAGAGGTTGCAAATTGATGGTGTAAGGACTTGAGTCTTTTACATTCATATTTTGTTTGGTTGGGAAAGGATTAAAGTAAAAATAAACCCAGTTATCAGTGGGGAATGGGGAAAGTCCAGGTTTTTGAATTCTATGGGTGATAGGAAGATCTAGTATCCTGGGACCCTCCCTTGGACACAATCAGCTGGAGCACAAGTATGTACTCTCTAGTTTGTTCTGGTTCCCATTCATTCATTTATTATTATCTGTCTGGCCCTCTAAGGCATTTGAACTTGAACCCCTGAATTAGGGGGTTATATAAAAATAAATAGGTACCTAAGTTGAAAACATGAACTCCCATGGTTCTTCCAGATTGAACCCAAACTCTAATTCTCATCTTTCTTTATCCTCTTAGATTAGCTTAGAACCTAGTTGGAAGGGAAAAACAGTTCAGTTGGGGTGAGCCTAAGCTGCTGGGAGTCTCAGACCTAAAGGTGATCTGACAGGTTAGAATTCTAATTTCTGGGGCAGTGCAGAGACTCTAGCTTCATTTTGGACTGAGAAACCATTTATAGGAGCAACATACTACCACGGATGAATTCATTCCCTCCAGACAAAGTCTGAGATAACTAAAGGGAAGGAGCCTTCTGGGAGATTTGGCTTTCTTCCAACTTATTTTTCAAGCTCATTCCAGTCATTGTTTAGGTAAAATTCAGTCTCTGAATGTGACTGGTCCTGGGCAGACTGTCTCCAGGTGCTCAGGGATGTTCAGACAAGTCTCCTTAGGGGCCAGTAGATTTAAAACTTTTGTGGGAAATGGGGAGAAAACCTCCTTCAAGGTCTTTATAAAAGGTCTTACAAGCATATAGTCTTCTAGATGACTTATTTTAATTGTAACTTCTTTTTGCATGTCCTCTGTTTTTCCCATGCTAAACAGACTTGAGAGTAGAGGGTTTGTTTAGAGTTCCAGGGAATAGTGTCCGACAACAGATTTTAAGAGATGCTCTCAATAATGGAACTGATATTGACTTGGAATCAGGGGAATTTCATTCAAATGATGTTGCTACCTTGCTGAAGATGTTTCTGGGAGAGTTACCTGAGCCCCTGCTGACTCATAAACATTTCCATGCACACCTCAAAATTGCTGGTGAGTATAGGGGGTGAGAAGGAGGTGTAAATGAATACATTTCTTTGGATTGAGTAATGTTGTTTGGCATTTTCTGTTGTTTGTAACCCATAGCAGTACTTCTGCCAAAATTGGTTAAGACTTCATATTTTGGGCTCTCTGGGTAGTATTGGCTAATTAGGTTTTCAGTTGTTTTTCTTGCTAAATCAGCTTCTTCGATGATAAATTCTGGGTTTTATTTATTCTTGATAAATATTTACTTATCCCTTGATGAAGCAGGGATACAAGATGGATCACAAAGCATTGTGCTTTGAATATTTTAGTTGCTTAATAAATGAATGCTTTTCTGTGGGTTGATTCACGTACCTGAGATGGTTGCAGGTTTGCTGTATTTGCGGTGGTTTGGGGCTTTAGCTAAGTCTTACTATGGCTCAGTTGAGATCATCTGTAATCTTGGAAATTGTTTCTTTTCTCTTTTTAAAGATTTTATTTATTTATTTGACAGAGAGAGAGCTCACAAGTAGGCAGAGATGCAGGCAGAGAAAGCATAGCAGGCTCCCTGCTGAGCAGAGAGCGCCATGCGGGACTTGATCCCAGGACCCTGAAATCATGACCTGAGCCGAAGGCAGAGGCTTAGCCCACTGAACCACCCAGTTGCCCCGGAAACTTGTTTCTTGAAAATAATTTTGTTTTCTAAATAAGCAGTACACTCACACGGTTCAAAATTCAAAAGATTCATAAAAGTATACAGCAAAAAGCCCCTCTCCCACTTCTGTTTCCTCATACCCAGTTTTTCTTCCTCGAGGCAACCAAGGCAGTTGATTTCTAGTGTATCCTTTCAGAGGTATTTTACACATTTACAAACAAATACTTACATATATTCTTTTTCTCTGGTGGATGTTCCATTTTCAGCTCATATTTCCCTCATTCTCTTTTATGTCTGTGCGGTGGGGAATTCATTCTTAGACTGCACAGCTCTTAGGTTGCTATAGGCACTCAGAGCACGGGGCATCAAAATCCATACTGTATTTACTTGGTTTCTGTCCTTGGGCATTTTCCTCTTTCTTTCTAATTTTAAGGAAAATATAAGTTTTTCTGTTGAGTAATGTTTACTACTTTTTTTTTTTTTAAAGATTTTATTTATTTATTTGTCAGAGAGAGAGAGGGAGGGAGGGAGAGCGCACAAGCAGGGGGAGCTACAGGCAGAGGGAGAAGCAGACTCCCTGCTGAGCAAGGAGCCTGATGTGGGACTCCATCCTAGGACCCTGGGATCACTACCCGAGCTGAAGGCAGACTTTCAGGTGACTGAGCCACCCAGGTATCCCTAATTTTTACTACTTAAAAAACTAGCTTTGAATTTGTAAAATCTCATAAGGGTAGATTTTTTTAG
The DNA here is from genome assembly GCF_922984935.1 of Meles meles. NCBI lineage: Eukaryota > Metazoa > Chordata > Mammalia > Carnivora > Mustelidae > Meles > Meles meles. The sequence goes on along the minus strand of NC_060078.1, from coordinate 56,867,807 downwards.
CACTCTCAGTGGCAATCTGAATTATACAAATGAATAAATACTATTAGAATGTTATATAACTTTATAATTATTTTGGAGAGAAATAAAGTTGGATCTTGAAAAAGATATAGAAAATATTGATACTTTTTTTTATAAGTGTTAACATGGAGAATGCTTATCCTGTTCACTTTTCCGTTGAGTTTATTTAGTGCAATATTTGAAATCCTCCGGTCCTCCACCCCATGACTCACTGTTCCTTGTGATCATATTGAGGTGTGGCACAATTGTAGCATTTGGTATGCCTTGCTGATAACTGGAAGGGATTTTTGTTTTCAGTTTCATGTTAACAGAGAATAGTTTTTAGAAATATTATCTGCCTTTCCTAAACTTGGAATTATTATTGAAGTTAAATAGTTTAAACAACACAGCGTAATCATTTTCAGGATGATAGGAATTTTATCCAAATGGTTATTTGTGTCCTTTGAAGTTCTGATTATCCAGGGGACTGTTTTTTTTGTTTTGTTTGTTTTTTAAAGATTTTATTTATTTATTTGACAGAGAGAGAGATCACACGTAGGCAGAGAGGCAGGCAGAGAGAGAAGGAAGCAGGCTCCCTGCGGAGCAGAGAGCCCGATGTGGGGCTTGATCCCAGGACCCTGAGATCATAACCTACACTTGATCTTAGCCAAAAGGCCGAGAAGCGATGATCATAACCTGAGCCGAAGGCAGCGACTTAATCCACTGAGCCACCCAGGCGCCCCAGGGGACTGTTTTTGTTGATAATGTGTGTAGCTTCTTTGGGGAGAAACAGTGATTCTGATTCCATGGGGGAGCTGTGTGGATCATCCTCCTATCCCTGCGTAATTCACTATCATATTTCTTCTAACAGTAAAAAATCTGGGTGAGGAAAAGTGAGGGGGTGTCATTGTCAAAGATCTGTGTGGACATGTTTTCATTTCTCTATATCCCTAAGATATAGAGAACAGGAATGGAATTGCTGGGTCATATGGTAACACTATGTTACCTAGGAATGGAATTGCTGGGTCATGGTAACACTATGTTTAGCTTTCTGAGGAACTGCCAAACTGTTTTCCAAAGTGCACCATTTTACGTTCCTACCAGCAGTGTAGGAGGGTTTAATTTTCTCATCATTCTTGCCAACACTTGTTATTTTCAGTTTGTTGGTTATGCCATACTAGTGGGTATAAAGCAGTATCTCATTGTGGATTTAATTTACTTTTCCCTGATAGCTGGTGATATAGAATATACAAATGCATATTGGCCATTTGTATATCTTCTTTGGAGGAATGTTTATTCAAGTCTTTTGCCTATTTAAAATTTTTATTGGTTTTTTTTTTCATTATTGAATACTGACACTATTATATTTTGCTATAATCTGTTTATGCCTGATTCTTTTTTTCATCCTTTTTTGGATTGGAGTTGAGGGGAGGATAATAGTAGGCATGTTGATTTTTCTTCCTTGTATTTTCTCCCTCCTTTGCAATCATTTCTTTTGTCCTCAAGATTTGATGCAGTTTGATGATAAAGGAAACAAGACCAATGTTCCAGATAAGGAGCGGCAAATTGAGGCTCTCCAGTTGCTCTTCCTCATTCTCCCTCCACCCAATCGTAATTTGCTGAAGTTATTGCTTGATCTCCTGTACCAGACAGCAAAGAAACAAGACAAGAATAAGATGTCTGCCTATAACCTTGCCCTTATGTTTGCACCCCATGTCCTGTGGCCGAAAAATGTGAGTGTTGAGGGGAAGAGCAAAGATTGCTTGGTTTTCTTGGGCTTGGCCTCATCCTGGGGCTGTACCTTGGTGAGGTTATCAAGGGTCCAAGGTCTACTCTTCAGCTTTACAATGTTAGGAACATACTTTGTTAGTTCATTTGGGAGTCATTAAACTTGAAGGGGCCAATTCTTGTAACCTCATGTATAAATCAATCTCTGATAAACTTGGAAGATAATTTATTAATGGAAGCTCTTAGTAGAAAATTATGGCTACTAAACTAGAATACTCATTTTGCTTGGTCACGGTATATTCCTTCTTAACAGGAAAGGCTTTTGAAAAATTAGATTGATTTCTGAAGATTGTGTAATATAAATTTAGACTAGAACCATACAGTTTTACAGGATAATATCACTAAGCTTTTATGTAAGATGATATAGAACAATCCTGCCTTATCCTGACTTTTCTATTTCTTGTAGATATGCTTTCCTTGGAAAAAGCTGAATGTGTTTTTTATTACTGAGACCATGGTTTTCTCAGTGACTTAAGTGAGAAATAAATTATTAAAAGTCTTTTGAACTAATTTTTGACCTGGAGGCATGTAGCTTTATGTTCCTGCCCATAAATTTATATCTATATCTATCTATCTATCTATCTATCTATATGGATATATATATGAGATATATTTTTTATATATTATATATTTTAAGATATTATTTGTTTATTTGACAGAGAGGGAGGCAGGGAGGGAACATGAGCAGGGCGAGGGGCAGAAGGATAAGCAGACTTGCAGCTGAGGAGGGAGCCTGATGCAGAACTCAATCCTGAGACTCTGGGGTCATGACCTGAGCCAAGGGCAAATGCCCAACTGACTGAGCCACCCAGGTGCCCCTGTTCCTGCCCATTCATAATGTGGGAGCCGGAATATTTGGGTTGGAAGCTGCAAACCAGTTATATTATCTGTGTCTTTGCCCCTTCCCCCTTTTTTTTTTTTTAAGATTTTATTTATTGAAAAAAAAAAGATTTTATTTATTTGACACACAGAGAAATCACAAGTAGGCAGAGAGGCAGGCAGAGAGAGAGGGGGAAGCAGGCTCTCCGCTGAGCAGAGAGCCTGATGTGGGACCTAATCCCAGGACCCTGAGATCATGACCCGAGCCGAAGGTGGAGGCTTAACCCACTGAGCCACCCAGGTGCCCATCCTTTACCCTTTTTATACTTAGGCTCTTCCTCTGTAAACTGGGCATAAATTAGTACTTTATCACTTATCTCATAAGGTTGTTGGACTAGAAATAGATAGGATATGGTGACTTATAAAAGATTTTTGGGATTATTAAAAATGAGAAAAGGAAGATTAAGGAGAGCAGTTGTGGGATGCCTGGTTGGCCCGTCAGTAGAGCTTGCTGAAACTTGATCTTGGGGTCCTAAGTTCCAGCTACACAATGGGCTCATGGAGTTTACTTTACCAAAAAAAAAAAAAGAAAAAAAAAAAAAAGGGAAAGGAGTAGTATGGAACATTTTACATAACAAGTAACAAGTGAAAAAAACGTGATCTTCCAGGCCAGGAAGAACCTCTGCCCAGATAAAGGTTGGGGGGGAGTTGGGTAAGAATAAAAAGAATAAACGAACACCAATATTTGTCTGTATTAAGGAGGTCAAGCCTCCTAATGAAAGAATCTTAGAACCAACCAACTGAAATTATGAAAAAAGTGAGTAATCTCTGCCTATAAAAAATATTAAGAGATCTTGGTAAAAGCAAACAGATTAAATAACAGAGATATGAGGGCTTTGGGATAGTAGAGATGCTCAAGTGCTCTTTTTTAGAGGCAGGAGAAACAAGAAGAAAATCAATGACCATGTGTGTTTTTAAGAAACAGATGTCACCTTTGGTATCAACTAGTAGTGACAGTTCTCTCACCTTTTGGAGAAACTCCAGTTTCTCTGAAGAGGCAGTGTCCTTGATGGTTGGTATAGATTCTGTTCTTCTTGCCCATTTTGAATCCCAGACTAGATTCTCTTTAGCAGCTCTGCTTGCATGTATAATTCTTGAGCAGAATTAGGAAACAGAGATTGTTTTTCAAGGATTTCTTGGTAACTTCAGGGACACCTGGTTTCTCCTAGGTTATGTCATTTTCAGTAGAAACCTGCTGAACCAAAAGGCCTTTCCAGAATTAAACATTATATTGGAAGCACTGCTGTTAGGGAAAAAAAGACACTGTATCTTTGAAAAAATAAGCTTATTGGTAAGTAAATGGAGTATCTCTTCCATTTCCCAGCCTTAATCCCCCTCTTTTGATTTCTTTTCCTCTGAATAGGTCACTGCAAATGACCTTCAAGAGAATATCACAAAGTTAAACAATGGGATGGCTTTTATGATTAAACACTCCCAGAAACTTTTTAAGGTAAGTAAGGGATGGGATTTGGGTGGTAACAAGATAAGGAGGTTGAAGCATGGTGGGGTTCTCATCAGGGATATAAGGATGACAACAAAAAAGGCCCTGACTGGGACTTGAAACCAGGTCGGACAGTGGCAAAACCCAGAGAAAACAGCCAAGGTGGGGAGGAATAGGAAGGTATCTGGAGGCTGAGTGGGTTAATTGGCTCCACTGAGTCATTTTTCCTTTTTCATGAAAGCCAGTGTGTATTGGCAGTTGGGTGAGTTTATCCTGTCTGCTTCCTGCCAGTAGGGTTTGGAGGGTCTGACAATCTCTTTTCATTTTGTACTTTGTCCCTTTTAGTCCAAACTGTCAATATTTTGGCCACATAATTTTCTCAACTTTGTGGTTCTGTGGATTTCACAGGGAGTCTCTCCATTAGACAAAACCCACATATACAGATCTTTTGAAGACAAACCCTTTTCTACCATGGTCTCCTACTGAGAAGACTGAGGGATAGTACCTTTTCTGCTTCCTAGAGGCCCTCTGATTTGATTGAGACAATCTTTATTCTCTTGAAAGGGCCCTTTCTATGACTGGAAAATTTTGACCTTTTGATGTTTCTAAGATTCAAACAAAAAGTTGCACAGTCATATTCTTCGTCTTTTCTGTAGAGCAAACTTTCCTAATAGTGTTTCTCAATTTTAGTGTCTTGCCATCTGCAAAAGCTGAGAATTGAGAGAAAATTAACTTAAGTTCTTCATATAAGTGGAATCACACTTCTTGTGATTAGCTTATTTCACTTGGCATGTTTTCAAGGTTCATCCACGTTGTAGTATTTGTCAGAATTTCCTTCCTTTTTTAAGGATCAGCAATACCCCTTTCATTGTATATATCACATTTGCTTATCATTTATCTGTTGAGGAAACTTGGGTTGCTCCCATGTTTTAGCTCCTGTGGATATTGCTGCTATGAACATGGGTATACAAATATCTTTTTCGAGACACTGCCTTTTTTTTTTTTTTTTAGGAATTTATTTATTTATTTGACAGACAGAGATCACAAGTAGGCAGAGAGGCAGGCAGAGAGAGAGGAGGAAGCAGGCTCCCTGCTGAGCACTGCCCTGGACACTGCTTTTACTTTTAATTCTTTTGGGTGTCTAGAAGTGGAATTGCTAGATTACAAGGTAATTCTCACTGAATTGCCATACTGTTTTCTATAGCAACTGTATCATTTTACATTCCTGCCAGTGATGTATAAGATTTCCCATTTCTTCACATCCTTACCAACAGTTATTTTGTTATTTTTTTTTTCTTTGGTGATAGTTATGAGGTGGTATCTCATGGTAGTTTTGATTTGCATTTCCTTAATGATTTGTGAGTCATTGAGCATCTTCTCACGTGCTTATTGCTTGTTTGCGTGTCTTCTTTGGAGAGGGTTGCTCTTTTATTGTTGAGTTGTAGGAGTTCTTTATATATATCTGGATAGATGTATGATGTCCAAATATTTCCTCCCATTCTGTGGGTTGCCTTTTTACTCAGTTAATAGAGTCTTGGTACACAAAATTGAAAATTTTTTGTGAAGTCTCCCATTTGTTTTTTTTTCCTTTTGTTGACTGTGCCTTTGGTGTCACATCTAAGAAATCACTGCCAAATCCAGTGCTGCAAAGCTTTTGTTCTATGCTTTTTAAAAAAATTTTTTTTACAGGGCGCCTGGGTGGCTCAGTGGGTAAAAGCCTCTACCTTCGGCTCAGGTCATGATCTCAGGGTCCTGGGATCGAGCCCCACATCAGGCTCTCTGCTCAGCAGGGCCTGCTTCCCCCTCTCTCTCCCTGCCTCTCTGCCTACTTGTGATCTCTCTCTGCCAAATAAATAAATAAAATCTTTAAAAAAAATTTTTTTTTACAGTTTTAGGTCTTATATTTAGGTTATGAATCTATTTTGAGGTAATTTTCCAATATGGTATTAAGTAAGTGTCCAGCCTTATTCTTTTGCTATGGATATCTAGTTTTCCCAGCATCATTTGTTGAAAACTTGTCCTTTTCCCATTGAATAGTCTTGGCATTCTTATTGAAAATCATTTGACCATATATGTGAGGGTTTATTTCTGGACTCTCTGCTCTATACAGTTAGTCTATATTAGTTTGTCTTTATACCAGTAGCATACTATTGTGATGACTATAGTTTTGTAGTAAATGCAGAGTGTGAACAGAGAGGCCGCCCTAGGATTTATTGACTATAGGATGGTGAGTGATCCAGAGTCCAGAGTTTAGAAATGAAAGATCAGAAACTTAGTAGGCTGGCAAACAAAGGACTGCATCACAGGCTTGGGTCCTCAGGTCAAAGATTTTCATCTGTTAGAGGTCAAGATCTAGATAAGTGGATTAGAACAGTAGACAAAGGACAACAGGACAAAGAATGTTTTTTATTTTATTTTGTTTTTATTATTATATATTTTTTAAAAGGTTTCGAGAGAGAGCATTAGTAGGGGTAGGGGCAAAGGGAGAGAGAGAAGCAGATTCCTGGCTAAGCAAGGAACCAATATGGAGCTTGATCCCAGGACCCCGGGATCCTATCCTGAGCTGAAAGTGGACGCTTAACTAGCTGAGCCACCCAGGCACCCCATGTTTTGCTTTGTTTTTAGAGAGAGTGTCTTTTGGGGGCAGAGCTGTTTTTGTTTATTCTTTTTTTTTCTTTTTTTTTAATATTTTATTTATCTGACAGAGAGAAATCACAACTAGGCAGGCAGAGAGAGAGAGGAGGAAGCAGGCTCCCCGTGGAGCAGAGAGCCCGACGTGGGGCTCGATCCCAGGACTCTGGGATCATGACCTGAGCCGAAGGCAGAGGCTTTAACCCACTGAGCCACCCAGGTGCCCCTGTTTTTTCTTTCTTTTTTTTTTTTTTAATTTAACTTTTTTAAAAAGTAACCTCTATACCCAGCATGGGGCCTGAACTCACAACCCCAAAACCAAAAGTCGCATGCTCCACTGACTGAGCCACCAGACGCCTGTTTTTTTTTTTTTTTAAGTGAATTTCGTAGAATAAGTGGGTATGGGCTCTGTCATAGTCTTGTTTAGAGGAAATTTCTTTTGGTTTTGAGCTCTGCCTTTATAGTTTACCAAGGTAAAAATTAAATTAGTCTTTAAGTGTCTGCCTTCAGCTCAGGTCAAGCCCTGCGTCGGGCTCCCTGCTTGGCGGGAAGCCTCCTTCTCCCTCTCCCACTCCCCCCGCTTGTATTCGCTCTCTTCCTGTCTCTCTGTCAAATAAATAAATAAAATCTTAAAAAGAAAATTAAACTGTAGGTGTCTTAAGGTTTTTGTCTCAAGACTCTTTTTTTAAAACTTCGTTCTGAAGTTTTTCAAATATAGATAAAAGTTGTAAAACAGTGAACACTCACTGTTCTGAGGTTCAACAAATGTTACCATTTGCTATATCTGCCTTTATCTTATTCTATATATTCTTTTTTTTTTTTTTTTTGCTTGTTTTGTTTTTGGCTGAACTCCTGATAGTAAATTGCAGACATCGTAATACTTCATATGTAAATACTGAAGCATGCATCTTCTACGAACATTCTCCCAATAGTCACAGTACCATTATCCTAAGAAGATTAATAAAAATTGCATATTAGCTAATATTCATCACAGATTCAAAGTCCCCCAGTAAGTCCTAAGAGTGTATTTCATAGCTGCTGTTTTTAATAACATAAGGTAATGGAGGTTTATATATTACTTTTGATTATCACACTTTTAATCTGGAACAGACCTGATGCTTTTCCTTCATGTCATTGATTTGTTGATGCATTCAGGCCAATTGAGTTATAGAATATTCCATATCCTAAATTTTATCTTATTGTTTTCTCAAGGTTATGTGACTTGTTCTCTATCCCTTTTTTTGTAGTTCCTGTAAACTGTAAGTTAGGTCTAGAGGCTTGATTAGACTCACGTTAAACGTTTTTGGCAAAGCTTCACAGGTGGTGTTTGTGTACATCGTATCGCGTCAGATTGCATCACATTAGGAGGCTCAGCATGTCCGATTGTCTCCCTCTTAGGGATGCTAATTTTGCTAACTGCCACATCTCTCAGTTATAAAGGTACACTTTTCTCTTCGCAATTAGTAAGTAACCTGCAGAGTGATTACCTAATGTAATGATTTTAGCATCCATTGATAATCCTGCTGGAATCTATGATTATATTGGGTATTACAAAACAGTAGTTTTCTAATTCTACTGTTTAATCTTTATTAGCTGACTTTTTTCTTTGGAAGAGAGCTTTCCTTTCCTCTGTTTCTATGAACATCTCTATAGACTTATAGGGTTGTAGTTACTCAAAGTCTTAGTCAATTTCAGTTAATTTTAATTTTCAACTTGTCTCAAATTTGGCCAGTGAGAGCCCTTGCAAGCTCTTCCTGCTGTGTCTTTTTGACAGGACTCCATTAGTCTGTTTCCTTCCTGGCATAAAAATGTCCCCAGCTCACTTTGCATTTGCTCTGCCCTGGGCCTGGAATCACTTATTTTCTTTAAGGAGCCCTGGTTTCTTTGAGTGACACTAGTTACACTCATTGTTTCTGGAGTATCATTGCTTTTAGGCTCTGTGAGGGCAAGAAGTAGTTTAAAATTCTTAAAATTCTTTTAAAGAAATGATTCGTTCATATATATATATATTTTTAAGAATTTATTTATTTATTTGACAGACAGATATCACAAGTAGGCAGAGAGGCAGGCAGAGAAAGAGATGGGGGGAAGCAGGCTCACTGCTGAGCAGAGAACCCAATGAGGGGCTCGATTCCAGGACCCTGGGATCATGACTTGAGCCAAAGGCAGAAGCCTAAACCCACTGAGCCACCCAGGTGCCCCTGATTAGTTCATATTATTTCCAATCATATTTAACATTCCAGAGCTTTTTCTTGATTTCTTTTACTTTATATTTGTACCTATTTCGCACATTGCAAATTCCAGCTCTTAATAGAATTTATTTGCTTTATCCTTCAATATATAAAATATCAGTACATAAAAAATTAGTTTTTTATAATAATAGTTAATAGTTTATAATAATAGCTAATGGTTAGGTGGCTCAGTCAGTTAAGCATCTGCCTTTGCCTTAGGTCATGATCTTGGGGTCCTTGGATCAAGCCCCATGTTGGGCTTCCCACTTAGTGGGGAGTCTGCTTCTCCCTCTCCATCTGTGCCCCAACCCTCCAGTTGTGCATGCTCTCTCTCTCAAATAAATACAAAATTTTAAAAAAATCTTAAAAAAATTAGTTTCAAAAATAAGCCTATGTAAACTTTAAGATTTAAGATTTCCTTACAGTTCTTTTTCCCCTGACTATATCTCACTAAATATGTATAGTCAGAATACAGTTTTCAAAATTTAGGTAGAATAATTCTTCTTCTTTGTGTTATCAATCATATATACGGATATACTCACTTTTTTTCCTGCTTGTGTTCATTTTTTTTTTAGATTCATTATTTATTTATTTGACAGACATCACAAGTAGGCAGAGAGGCAGGCAGAGAGAGAGGAGAGGAAGCAGGCTCCCCGCCGAGTAGAGAGCCCAATGCGGGGCTCCATCCCAGGACCCTGGGATCATGACCTGAGCTAAAGGCAGAGGCTTTGACCCACTGAGCCACCCAGGTGCCCCTATTTGTATTTTTTGAATCTGTAGAATATTTATATGGTTCAAAAGTCAAAACTTCACAAAAAGGTATACTTAGATAAATCTCAGTCATTATCCTAACCATTTTCATTACTTTCTCATTTATATCCTGGTTTCTTTCATGTTTCTTTTTTTTTAAAGATTTAATTTATTTATTTGACAGACAGAGGTCATAAGTAGGCAGGGAGGCAGGCAGAGAGAGAGAGGGGGAAGTAGGCTTCCTGCTGAGCAGAGTGCTTGATGCGGGGCTCGATCCTAGAACCCTGAGATCATAACCTGAGTCAAAGGCAGAGGCTTAACCCACTGAGCCACCCAAGCGCCCCTTGTGTTTCTTTTTGTAAAAACAAATAAGTGTGTGTGTGTTTATGTATATTCCTATTTCCTCTTCTTTCTTACTCAGATACTTTATATACTCTTTGTTAACTCTCACTCAACAGTAGATACTGGAAATTACTCCTATTAGTTCATAAAGTATTTCTTCTGTCCCTACTCCCTCTCTTCTTTCTTATTTATTTATTTATGAGTAAAGCAATAGAAGTTTATTAAGTGAAGATACAGAAAAAGCTCTGAAGAGTGAGAAGGGTCCTGACAGGGCTGCCCTCTTCTTTCATTTTTAATGACTAGATAGTCTTGTGTTGTATGGATGTGTAAAAATTCATTCAACCAGTCCTCTATTAATAGACATTTAGGTTGTGTTTAATCTTCGATTAATCTCTTCCAAGTATGTTTTTGATTTCTGGAGATGTATCATCAGGATGGTTTTCCAAAAGTGAGATTTCTGGGTTAAAGGGTAAATGCAAATGTAATTTTCTTAGATGTTACTGAATTCTCTCCCATTGCAGTTATATTATTTGACACTTCTGCTGGGATTGTATCAGGGTATGGTGTCATAGAATTCTGTGCAATGTATCAATAAACTAAATTCTTTCTTGTCTCTTGTTACCCCATAGTAATTCTAAATGGTATTTTCTGTACAGTGATTTTAAAATGTGACTTAGGGACCACTTGTAATTTGTAAGGTTTTTTGTGTTTTTTTTTTTAAAGATTTATTTCTTTAGGAAGAGCGTATGTGTGAATGTGGAGGGGCAGAGGGAGAGAAACTCAAGCAAACTCCCCACTGAACTTGGAGCCCCACATGGGGCTCAGTCCCAGGTCTCTGATATCGTGACCTGAGCTGGAATCAAGAGTTGCCTGCTTAACTGACTGAACCACCCAAGTGCCCCTTTTGGGGTAGTTTTTGTCAAAGATAAACATTACTACAAATGTCTGTATTTTTGTTTCTGGCTTATTTGAGTATATACATGCCATATTTGATTTTTTAAACTAGAGTAGTATCTTTTCAAAAACAGTTTTCCTGTCAGAAAACTGTTGAGATACCATTTGGTGGCAAGAGAAAGGAAGCTATGGAATAGGGCATTTTAAGGATCTTTTGATTTTCAGAAATAACCTGCCAGTCAGATTATTTCAAGAATCACTATTCTTGTGATCTGAAGGAATTTTAGATACTGCTAACTACTTGTTCTTGGTTTTTTTTTTATATCCTGCCCAGGCTCCTGTTTATATTCGGGAATGTGCCAGATTGCACTATTTGGGCTCCAGAACTCAAGCATCAAAGGTAAGAATAGGAAATTGATCTTAGCCCAAACAAGGAGAGAGTTAATTAAGATTAGTGGAGTTTTAAAACAAAGTGTGAAATCAGAGTAAAGGCAAATGGAAAATAAAAATGGAAAATAAATGTTTTTTGGAACATGGAAAATAAAATGTTGTTACTGTTTTTTGCTTTTCTTGAAGATTTTATTTATTTATTTAACTGACACAGAGAGAGAGAGAGACAGCAAGAGAAGGAACACAAGCAGGGGGAGTGGGAGAGGGAGAAGCGGGCTTCCTGTGGGGCTCGATCCTTGAACCATGGATCATGATCTGAGCCGAAGGCAGATGCTTAACCGACTGAGCCACCCAGGCGCCCCAGAATATTGTTACTTTTATTGTTCAAAGTTATCTAGTCAGTTTAAGATAAGGAGAAAGACTGAGATGAAAGTAACATGTTGAAATAAAAGTGCCCCCACATAGTCATCTTGTTTCCTCTCAGAGATGCACCACTGCTGGATGGTGTCCTGTACATATGAGTGATGGTGTAGACTGCGTGCTTAAAGGGTTCCATAAAGCACCTGTGCATCTTTTTTTTTTTTTTTTTTTTAAGATTTTATTTTTTTATGACAGAGAGAGATAGTGAGAGAGGGAATACAAGCACAGGGGGAGCTAGAGAGGGAGAAGCAGGCTCCCTGCCAAGCAGGGAGCCAGATATGGGGCTCAATCCCAGGATGCCAGGATCATGACCTGAGCCGAAGGCAGATGCCCAGCGACTGAGCCACCCAGGCGCCCCTCACCCTCTGTGCATTCTTATAGTATACGATATAAACAGGTTGTAAATAGCGAATGTATTAAATATTTTACAGCAATAAATCACGGTTTTCTATAATACATTCTTGTTTCAGGTTCAGTGGTAACACTCTGTCAAATGTCTCAAAGACTTGAGACCACAGGGGCTTAGAAAGCAAATTATGGTATTTATTAATAAGACTATGGGGGCACTTGGGTGGCTCAGATGGTTAAGCCTCTGCCTTCGCCTCGGGTGGTGATCCCAGGGTCCTGGGATCAAGTCCCACACTGGGCTCCCTGTTCAGTGGGAAGCCTGCTTCTCCCTCTCCCTCTGCTGCTCCCCCTGCTTGTACTCTCTCTCTCTCTCTGTCAAATAAATAAATAAAATCTTTTTTAAAAAAGTAAGACTATATAATTATTAAACTTCAAAATTGAGCAGTTTAAAAAACTTCACAAGTACTTTTTGATGATCTCTATTTAGCCTTTCTTGGTTAGGAACTTACGTTGTCATCTTATGCTCTTGTGTCTGCTCCTCTTTGTTTCTGCTTTTCATTCAGCAAATATTTGGTGTGACCAGGAAAACAGTATAACTACAACTAGTCAACTAGTTTAACTGCAGTATAGCTTTTCTTATAGAGTTGTTTCTTTCCCTCTAACGACTGTTATGTAGTTATTCTATCATATTCTGGAGGGAGGAAAGAGCACCAGCCAAGAGCCTTTGCACTTGGTCTCCAGATGGCTCTGTCACTTTAGTATCTAAATGACTTTAAACTTAGGACTTAACTTCAGGTTTTTCTTCTATCAAATGGAAATGATGATACTTTCCCTGCTACCTTATAGGAAAGCAGTGAGAGTTATGTGTAATTAAAGGATGCTTTGACGGGGCGCATGGGTGGCTCAGTGGGTTAAAGCCTCTGCCTTCGGCTCAGGTCATGATCCCAGGGTCCTGGGATTGAGCCCCGAGTCGGGCTCTCTGCTCAGCAGAGAGCCCTCTCTTTCTCTCTCTCTGCTTCTCTGCCTACTTGTGATCTCAGTCTGTCAAATAAATAAATAAAATCTTAAAAAAAAAAAAAAAAGCTTTGACAATTGAACTTTTTTTTTTTTTTAAGATTATTTATTTATTTATTTGACAGACAGAGATCACAAGTAGGCAGAGAGGCAGGCAGAGAGAGAGGAAGGGAAGCAGGCTCCCTGCTGAGCAGAGAGCCTGACACAGGGCTCAATCCCAGGATCCTGGGACCACGACCTGAGCTGAAGGCAGAGGCCTTAACCCACTGAGCCACCCAGGCGTCCCTGAAAATTGTACTCTTACATAAATATAATTTTTGGTAGCAATACTCTTTTTTTTCTTTTAAGACTTTATTTATTTGTCAGGGAAAGAGAGAGAGAGAGAGTGAGCATAAGCAAGGGAAGAGGCAGGCAGAGGGAGAACCAGGCTCCCCACTGAGCAAGGAGCCGGATATGGGACTTGATCCCAGGACCCTGGGATCATGACTTGAGCTGAAGGCAGGCGCTTAACCAACTGAGCCACCCAGGCATCCTACAGTAGCAATATTCTAAATAAATTTAGGTTCTCTAGGCAGATTTTGGGAGTGGGCTATTAATATAGTCTGTAATTAGTAGGTTTCTTTTCATGTGATAATTCTATTTAAATTTTTTCTTATTCCTAGGTATGAGCATACCTTGCTCCCCACTTCTTCCTCCTTTTTTGTTTCAGGGTTGTAGAAACCTGAAAACAAAGCTGCAGGATATATTAATTTGTTTTCTTTTAAATTTTCTCTAGGATGATCTTGATCTGATAGCTTCATGTCCTACTAAGTCCTTCCAATTGACAAAATCTCAGAAACGGAACTGGGTAGATTCCTGCTCTCACCAGGAAGAGACCCAGCAGCGTACAGAAGAGGCATTGAGAGAGTTGTTCCAACATGTTCACAATATGCCAGAGTCAGCAAAGAAGAAACAACTTATTAGACAGGTACCCGAAGGCAGGGAAACAGTGGTGGGGCTTTGGAATATGATCAAGGTTGTGGAATCACTAAAGAATACTGCTAAGAATCTCATTTAATTTTTGGCTCTTATTGGCCCAAGCTTGGCTTGGCCAGGAAAGCAGACTTGTCAGTGGAACCTCAATGGTAGTCTCTGAACTACTGTCCCATTACAGAAAGGAGTGGAGGCTCTTGGATTTCTAGAGTTAAACAGAAGAATCCAAGTATGGTTAGAGTTTCTCTAATTTTGGTCATGTACCAAGCATGCTGAGAGAGAACCAGCAGTTGCATTATATTGTTCCAGAGTTTAAATCCTTAAGATTTTCTTGGCAAATAATTTAATCTTTCTGATTTCAATTTCCTTGTCTTTTAAATAGTAATTAAAATGTCCATGTTTCATGACTATATAAGGATTAGAAAGAGTCTACGTAAAGTGGCTGGCACAGTAGAGCAAAAGTGGTAGTTTTACTAATGAGTCAGAAAACACCATAAATTCAGGGACCTAGTTCGATATTAGAAAGTAGAAATTCTGGTAGCTAAGTTTGTTTATTTTGGAGTTAATGGAAGCAAAATTAGGTCTCTCATTTGCCATTTTGAGACTAAAGTGTAGTTTGAGTAAATCCCCATGACTTTGTTAGTTTCTTGGGAAATTTGTTTTGTCTCAGTCCCTCTTGAATTTTAGCTGAACAGGCATAGTCAGTCTCCTGACTTCTTATTCAACTGGGACCTTCTTGAGGGAAGTCTGTGTTTTTATTTTTTTATGCTTAATCTGAAGCTTAGGGCCAGACATAACCATGTGCTCAGAAAAATGTTGAACTGAGCTGTTCTTAACAATTGATAGAATCCTTCAAGAGAAGTTTTCTGTTATGCTCTTTGAAGTTACTTTGAGATTTAGCAAATCGTGTTATGACTGGAATTTTCAAGGGTGTTGGCTGAGTATTATTGCAGTTTCAAAGCAGTGTAGTGATTTAATTCTTGTTGGAAACTAAGACAACAGTTCAGGACCAAGTGTCATGACTTCTGTCATCAAGAAAGCAGAGGGTTAGAGATAATACAAAGGAAAAACATCATTTTTGCTCTTTTTAGAAAAATAGGAAATCATGAGGAAGGTTAAGAAGAGAATAAATCATTCATCCCACCAGGGTTTACATTTTCGGTATTTCAGACTTTTTCCTGTCAAAAAATTTCTACATAGTTTGGGTCATACCACATTCTTTTCTCTCTCTTTTTCACTAAACATTATAGCATAAATATTTTCTCATGCTTCCTTGTGAACTCCTTGCCTACATTTAAAATACTGCTGCTTTGTTTTGGTGAAACTATAATTTTACTATTTCCTGATTTTTCTCTCTGTGATTATAAGAATAGTAAAGATTCCCTATAGAAGCAGTGCAACCTCCAGAAGAGTGTAAAGAAGAAAAATCACCTGTAATCATCCTGAGATAACCACTGATAAAAGTTTTGGAGTATTTTCTTCTATGAGTGTTTTCTTTCCATGAATATATGTATTTAACATTTTTTTCTTTTGTTTGAGATCATAATATATATTCAGTTTTTAAAATTCCCATCCTTTTAACATTATATCATGATCATTTCCTATGTTGTTAAAAGGCTGTGAACATTTTTAACGACTGTGTAATATTTCATCACATATAACCTAATGTGTATACAGTTTGCCTACTATTGGACATATTTGGGAATTAGATTATTTTTTAGCCTATAAATTTTCATAGGCATATTCATTGCAGAGTTTTTCTAGAAGTGGCATGACCAAAGGGTATGCATTTTTTTTTTTCCTGGATGTAGCTATTGGGTCCCTATTAATGTATAGGTCCTTCTTTCTCTCCCCTCTTTTTGTTTTCCCCCTAAAAAATTGCCAAAGTTTGTTTGAATAAACTTAAGTTTGACATAATTTAGATTTAGAGAAAAATTGCAAAGATAGTATAAAGAATTCTCACGTACCCTTTACCAAGGGAACCCTTCACTCCTAATGTTAACATTGTTAATACTAAGAAATTAATATTGGTCTATTACTATTAAGGTTAGAGATTTTATTTAGATTTTAGAAGTTTTTTTGCTAATGCCCCTTTTCTGTGCCAGGATCTAATCCAGGTTATTATATCACATTTAAACACACATATTCACTCATTCTCTCTCTCTCTGCCCTTTATTTGTGAAAGAAACCATATAGTTTGTTTCCCACAGTCTAGATTTTGCTGGTTGCACCCTTGTGGTGTTATTGAACATGTTCCTCAGTTCACTGTATTTATGATAAATTTGTCGTTAGATCCAGTTCTAGAAACTTGATCTGAATACCAATTAGTTTTATTTATTTATTTAGTTTTTGGGTAAGGACTTCATAGGTTGTGTGTATTTTTTTAATACACTCATTCCTGCCCCTTATCTGTGGGGGGGGGGTGCATTCCGAGACCCCCTAGTATATGCCTGAAAACCATGGATATATGATTTTTTTAATACATACATACTTAAAATAAAGCTTAATTTATAAATAAGGCACAGTGTGAGATTAACAATGGTAACTAATAAATAGAACAAGTATAACAGTATACTATAATAGAAGTTACCTGAATGTGTTCTTTCTTCCAAAATAGTTTACTATACTATACTCACCCTTCCTGTGATGATGTAAGATGATAAAATGCTTGGGGCACCTGGGGGGGCTCAGTGGGTTGAAGCCTCTGCCTTCGGCTTGGGTCATGATCCCAGGGTCCTGGGATCGAGCCCTGCATTGGGCTCTCTGCTTAGCGAGGAGCCTGCCTCCTCCTCTCTCTCTGACTGCCTCTCTGCCTACTTGAGATTTCTGTCTGTCAAATAAATAAATAAAATCTTTAAAAAAAAAGATGGTAAAATGCTTATGTGATTAGCTGAAGTGAGCTGAATGATATAGGCATTGTGACATAGCATTAAGTTACTACTGACCTTCTGAAAATACATCAGAAGGGGGACCATCTGCTTCTGGACTGTGGTTGATTATGGTAACAAACCTCAGAAAGCAAAATCATGAATAAAAGGGACTATAGTATGTGTTTTGAAAAGACTCTGGACACACATTGCTAAACAGCTTCCTAGGAAACTGTTGATGCTCCAGCCAGCTGGATACAAGAGAGCCCCTCTTACTGTACCTGGTCAACATTATCAGAAATGATGGTTTGTCAGTTGTTTCAATATATCCAGGAGGGATGCTTGCTTTCTAAGCTCTTTAGAAGTGACTAAATTTTCTGATAATTAACTTTGAGAACTTTTTGGTACCCGTATAATATGTATGAAAATTGTCATTTTTTTAAAGCTCCAGAACTGAATCTGAACTGATAAAAATTTGCAAAATTACAATTCACGTATTTAAAAACTATAGTTAGAAAAAGCAGATATATAGAAGAATTAAGTACTAGGTCATTATTTTTTAACTGGGGAGATGAATGGCTAATCAAAGCATTAAATAAGACAATACAGTGGTTTTTTAAAAAATTGTGTTGTGAGTCACCATACAGTACATCATTAGTTTTTGATGTAGTGTTCCATGATTCGTTGTTTATGTATAATACCCAGTGCTCCATGCAATGCATGCCCTCCTTAATACCCATCACCAGGCTCACCCATCCCTCCCACTACCCTCCCTTCTAAAACCCTCAGTTTGTTTCCCAGAGACCATAGTCTCTCATGGTTTGTCTCCCATTCTGATTTTTCTCCCTATATTTTTCCCTTCTCCTAGCTAGTGTCCTCCATGCTCTTCCTTATGTTCCACAAATAAGTGAAACCATATGATAATTGACTTTCTCTGTTTGACTTCTTTCTTTTTTTTTTTTAAAGATTTTATTTATTTATTTCACAGAGAGAGAGATCACAAGTAGGCAGAGAGGCAGGCAGAGAGAGAGAGGAGGAAGCAGGCTCCCTGCAGAGCAGAGAGCCCGATGTGGGGCTCAATCCCAGGACCCTGAGATCATGACCCGAGCCGAAGGCAGCGGCTTAATCCACCGAGCCACCCAGGTGCCCCTGTTTGACTTATTTCACTTAGCATAATCTTCTCCAGTCCCATCCATGTTGATGCAAAAGTTGGATATTCAGCCATTTCTGATGGCTGAGTAATATTCCATTGTATATATGGACCACATCTTCTTTATCCATTCGTCTTTTGAAGGGCATCTTAGCTCTTTCCAGATTTTGGGTATTGTGGACATTGCTACTATGAACATTGGGTTGTATATTGCCCTTCTTTTCACTATGTCTGTATATTTGGACTAAATACCCAGTAGTGCAATTGCTGGGTCATAGGGTAGCTCTATTTTTAATTTTTTTTTTTTAAAGATTTTATTTATTTATTTGACAGAGAGAGATCACAAGTAGGCAGAGAGGCAGGCAGAGAGAGTGAGAGGGAAGCAGGCTCCCTGCAGAGCAGAGAGCCGGATGTAGGACTCGATCCAGGACCCTGAGATCATGACCTGAGCAGAAGGCAGCGGCCTAAACCACTGAACCACCCAGGCGCCCCTATTTTTAATTTTTTGATGAACCTCCACACTGGTTTCCAAAGTGGCTGCACCAATTTGCATTCCCACCAATAATGTAAGAGGGTTCCCCTTTCTCCACAACTTCTCTGGCATTTGTTGTTTCTTGCCTTGTCAATTTTTGCCATTCTAACTGGTGTAAGGTGGTATCTCAGTGTGGTTTTGATTTGAATTTCCCTGATGGCTAATGATGAGAACACTTTCTCATGTGTCTGATAGCCATTTGTATGTCTTCTTTGGAGAAGTGTCTGCTCATGTCTTCTGCCCATTTTTTGACTTATCTGATTTTTGGGTGTTAAGTTTGAGAAGTTCTTTATAGATCTTTGTAGTGTCATTTGCAAATATCTTCTCCCATTCTGTGGGTTGCTTATTTGTTTTGTTGACTATTTCCTTTGCCATGCCAGAAGCCTTTTATCTTGATGAAGCCTCAAAAGTTCATTTTCACTTTTGTCTCCCTTGCCTTTGAACATGTGTTTTGAAAGAAGTTGCTGTGGCCGATGTCAAAGAGGTTACTGCGTATATTCTTCTCTAGGATTCTGATGGATCCCTGTCTCACATTAAGGTCTTTCATCCATTTAGAGTTTATCTTTGTGTATGGTGTAAGGGAATGATCCAGTTTCATTCTTTTGTATATAGCTGTTCAATTTTCCCAGCACCATTTTTTTTTAAAGATTTATTTATTTATTTATTTGACAGAGATCACAAGTAGGCAGAGAGGCAGGCAGAGAGAGGGAAGCAGGCTCCCCACCGAGCAGAGAGCCAGACTCGGGGCTCTATCCCAGGACGCTGAGATCATGACTGAGCTGAAGGCAGAGGCCCAACGCACTGAGCCAACCCAGGCGCCCCCCCCAGCACCATTTATTGAAGGGACTGTTTTTCTTCTACTGGATATTTTTTTCTGCTTTGTCGAAGATTAGTTGACCATGGAGTTGAAGGTCCATATCTGAGCTCTCAATTCTATTCCATTGGTCTATGTGTCTGTTTTTGTACCAGTACCATGCTTTCTTGGTGATCACAGGTTTGTAATAGAGCTTGAAATCAGGCAGCATGATGCCCCAGCTTTGTTTTTCTTTGTCAGCATTTCCTTGTCGATTTGGGGTCTTCTTTGGTTCCATACAATTTTTAGGATTGTTTGTTCCATCACTTTGAAAAATGCCATTGGTATTTTGATCAGAATGGTATTAAAAGTATAGATTGCTCTGGGCAGCATAGACATTTTAACAGTGTTTTTTCTTCCGATCCACAAGCATGGAATGTTTTCCCATTGTTTTGTGTCTTAAATTTCTTTCATAAGTTCCTAGAGTATAGATCCTTCACATCTTTGGTTAGGTTTATTCCAAGGTGTCTTATGGTTTTTGATGCTATTGTAAATGGAATCGATTCTCTAATTTCTCTTTCTGTGGTTTCATTGTTAATGTGTAAGAAAGCAGCTGATTTCTATGCATTGATATTGTATCTTGCCACATTACTGAATTGCTATACGAATTCTAATAATTTGGGGGTGGAGACTTCTGGGTTTTCCACATAGAGACAATAACAGTGTTTTATATCTCGCATTTCTCCATGTTAGATACTATCAAACAGCTTATATTGATAAAATTAATCACTTTTTATTTTGATGTATTTCCTCTGATAATTCTGGCAAACAATCATGATAGATGTCCATTTAAAGAGCTTTAGTAATTTCTTTATTCTGTATGCAATTTATTTTAAATTAAGAACTGTTTTTGTTGTGCTAATCACTCTCTATGTCCAAGATACTTTCTGCCAAGAAATCTTGATTACCAGCTGAGATCGTGGGCAAATTACGTAACTCTCTGGGTTTTGGTTTCCTTATCTGTAAAATAGGGGTAATACGTACAACTTTATATTACATAAGAAAAAGGAAAATAAAGTACCATCTCCTTAGATTAATTTAATAAATTTTGACTTTTTTTGGCAACATGATTTCTGCCTTTGAGATTTGCTTTCTACCCTACTAATCCATATGTGTACAGACTTACTTATTCCTGGACTTGTCTGGATATTTACACTTAGCTATTGATTGTCATAGAATCCTAGCTCTTGATGGGGGGAAATAATAATAAAATGTCTGTTTTCTCTTAGTTTAATAAACAGTCTGTGACCCAAACGCCAGGGCGAGAATCTTCTACTCCTCGGGTACAGAAAAGAGCCCGTTCACGTTCCTTCAGTGGCCTTATTAAGGTTGGTATGCCATGCTGTCATTTTTATTTTTATTTTTTTATTTTTATTTTTTTTAAGATTTTATTTTTTATTTGTCAGAGAGAGAGAGAGAGGGAGAGAGGGATCACAGGCAGACAGACTGGCAGGCAGAGTCAGAGGGAGAAGCAGGCTCCCCGCCGAGCAAGGAGCCCGATGTGGGACTCGATCCCAGGACGCTGGGATCATGACCTGAGCCGAAGGCAGCTGCCCAACCAACTGAGCCACCCAGGCGTCCCCATGCTGTCATTTTTAGTATTGACTTTGAGAAAGCTTAACAGTCTGACTTTTTTAGGCATAAACAGTTTTCTTCTATTCTTTGGGATCCTGTAAAGGGTTCATTTGTAAGAAGGTAAAGATAGAATTTGGAAAAACTTTTAATTTTTACAGCATTTTGCTGTTTTTCAAATTGGAGAAGGGGCTGTACGATTAGAGAGTAAAAGAAAGGTCCTTCCTTCTCTTTGGGACTGAGGACAGAGTCCCCATTCCTGAGCAGTGTGGAGAGTTCTTTGCTTTGTGCCACAAGGTTCACTGAACAATTTGCAGAAGCTATGGAGAAGTGAGGGAGTGGACAGACTTACAGAAATGGTTAGGAAATGGATTTTCCGATAGGCTAGTGAGTTTTGGGTAGCTGAAATTTTTGTAAGCTTAACATTTTAATTCAGTTGTATATTCTCTTCCTTTGTATCAAATTACTTAAAAGTATTTTTTTTAAAACAAGTACAGTATCTGCTTCTGTGCTGTTGATGCCATCGCTATGCTTGTTCGATTTACACATCCTCATGGACGATCTGAACTTGTAGCTACTGCATATTGCCATCAGATGGCAGTAGATAACATGATAATGGGGTTCGCATTTTCAGGCATAAACTAAGGCAAGGTTCTGGTTAACTTGGAGAGAGATTAAGCACCATTCTGTGTTCTGCTGTTTTTCTTTTTAAAATTGTTTTAACATTATTAAAATCTATAAATCCAGCAAGAGTAAGGAACTCTGATTAAAATGAAAAATAAAATTAATATATATATTTTTTTCTTTAAGTTGCTGTTATTAACCATTGCTACATTATCTAAATCTCATTTTGGTCTTAGCTATTATCATTAATAGAAATTTAGAATTCACTCTCAATTCTGTGGGGACCAGTAGCCTCTGAGGCATTAGTCTTGCTTACCATCAAAATTTCCTTTGTGATCAACAGAATGAAAAGGCAACTCACAGAATGGAACAAAACATTTGTAAGACATATGTCTGAGAAGGAGTTAAGGTCCAGAATATATAATGACTCTTACAAAAACAGGAAAAAATAATTAAAAAATAGGCAAAGAACTTAGACATTTCTCCCAAGAAGATGTACAAATGAAAAGATGCTCAGTATCACTTAATCTTTAGAAAAATGCAAATGAAAACCAGGGCAAGTTAGCAAGTCACAGTAGGATGACTATTATGGAAAAAGCCAGAAAAATAACACGTGTTGGTGGGGATGTGGAGACATTGAAACCCTCATGCGCTGTTGGTGAGAATGTAAAACAGTGCACCTGTCATGGATAACAGGATGGCAGTTCCTCAAAAAATTAAATATTCAGCAGTTCCACTTCTCGGTATGCACCCAAAAGAATTGAAAGCAAGGACATAAACATATATTTGCACACCTATGTTTGTAGCAGCATTATTTACAGTAAGTGAAGGGTGGAAGCCACTCCAAGTATCTATTGACAGGTGAATGGATAAACAAAATATTGTTATATCATGCAATTGAATATCATTTGGCCTTAGAAAGGAAATTCTAACATATACTACAACATCAATGAGCCTTGAGGACATTATGTTAAATGAAATAAACCAGTCACAAAGAACAAGTACTATATGATTCCACTTATATGAGATAACTAGAATGGTCCAATTCATAGAGAAAGTAGAATGGTGGTTGTCAGGGGCTAAGAGTATGGGGGACTTGGGAATTATTGTCTAGTGGTACCCAGGTTCTATTGGGGAGACGAAAAAGTTCTGGAGATGGCTGGTGGTGATGGTTGCACAGTATGAATGGAATTAATGCTGCTCAACTATACAGTCAATATGGCTAAAATGGTCAGTTTTGTGTTATATATATTTTACTATAATTAAAAAGTCATTTATTTTTCTAGAACCCTAGCAGTATATTTACCTGCGACATGTAGTTCATAAAATGAATATCCTTGTTGGTTCATTTTACTTGGAAGTCTGTCGTTCCCTCTGACTTCCTGTCATTGAGCTGATTGATAACGGAAAAGTTATTAGTCAAATAAACTAAAAAGTTATTAGTCAAATATTTCTTTAACTGAAGCTAGATGGGTGTAGTTTTTTCATCCTAGTGAAAGAAAGTTCTGCAGTGGCTCTAGATGTATTGAAATGTGAATATGGAGTATCCTCTTGGCAGCTGCCAGTTTCTTTACGGAGAGAGAATTTAGGACTTTAGAATTATAGAAGAGCTTATTATTCTATCAGTATAAGACATTTTAGAACAGTAATTTTAAATATAAATGTGAACGAATTTTATGAAACAGGATATTTTCATTATGAATGAAGAGACATTTGAGCTATTAATAGATAATTGTTTCTGCTCAATAGTGATAGGGTAATGAAATGTCTTTTTAATTTTTTTTAAGGAGATACTTTCCTTTTTTTCCCCTTTTTTAAAAGATTTTATTTATTTCAGAGAGAGAGTGAGAGAGCTGGGGGAGGGGAAGAGGGAGAGAATCTCCAATAGATTCTGCACTGAACAGATTCTGCACTGAGTGCAGAGCCCGACTTGGGGCTCGATTTCACCACCCTGAGATCAAGACCTGAGCGGAAACCAAGAGTCAGATGCTTAACTGATTGAGCCATCCAGGTGCCCCTGAAATGTCTTTTTAAAAGTTTGTTGGAAATAATGAATCATGGAACATTACATCAAAAACTAAAGATGTACTGTGTGGTGACTAACATCACATAATAAAAAAATTTTTAAAAAATGGAAAAAAAATGAAAAAAGTAAAAGTTCATTGGAGCGGCTCCTGGGTGTCTCGGTTGGTTGGGCAGCTGCCTTTGACTCAGGTCATGATCTCAGGGTGGGCCCCGCATGGGGTTCCTTGCTCAGGTGGGGAACCCACTTCTCCCTCTCCTCCTTTATTCTCCTTCCTCCCTGTTTGTGTTCTCTCTTGCTCTTTCTCTCTCTCAAATAAATAAATAAAATCTCTTTAAAAAATGTTCATTAGAAGTTTTACAGCTGGTCCTGTGGCTCCTGGCATCCCCATTTCAGCTTACTCTGAGGTGACAACTGATTTCTGAAAGGAAGATGTAGTGGTCTCATTTTGCCAGCATTTCTGTGTTTTAGCTATTCAATTTATATTCTCCTTTGATCCCTTTTTTGGGCTAGACTTTTTCCTCCAGAATTTCTCTCATGTAAATAATTTATTATACTGGAATATTCTTTTTTTTTTTTTTTTTTTTTTTAGATTTTATTTATTTATTTGACAGAGAGATCACAAGCAGGCAGAGAGGCAGGCAGAGAGAGAGATGAGGAAGCAGGCTCCCTGCGGAGCAGAGAACCCAATGCGGGGCTCGATCCCAGGACCATGGGATCATGACCTGAGCCGAAGGCAGAGGCTTTAACCCACTGGGCCACTCAGGCGCCCCTATATTGGAATATTCTTAATATTGCTGCTAAGAGGGGTGCCTGGGTGGCTCAGTCATTAAGTGTCTGGGATCGAGGCCTGCATTGGGCTCCCCACTCCTCGGGAAGCCTGCTTCTCCCTCTCCCATTTCCACTGCTTGTGTTCCTCTCTCGCTGTCTCTCTCTGTCAAATAAATAAGTAAATAATCTTTTAAAAAATTGCTGCTAAGATTTATATTGCAGAGTTTCATGTTCTAGTTTTGTTAAGTTTTTTTCTTGGGATTTAAACTTATTCTCTAAAAAGAAAAAAAGGGAAGATTTCCCCAAAGATGGTAGAATTGTCACTATCAGCTGTTACAGTAGGTTATGTCAGCTTCTAAGCTATTCAGAGATGAAAGCGATTTTAGTCATGCTCTGAATGACAGTATAGTCAAGTGACCCCCTTAAGATGGCCTGTGCGCTCTTGTGCTATATTAGAAACTCTTAAAGACTTTCTCCAAGCTTTCTAATCCTGTGCAAAGACATGACAGGGAAGCAGTCTTAGAGTGGACCTAGCAGAAGTATCCCTGAGTGGGGAGGGGACTCTTAACAGCTGCCAGGGACAACACATCTTTGGGGGAAAAATTATACTGCTAGGAACGCCTCAGTGACTCAGTTGGTTAAACATCTGCCTTTGGCTCTGGTCATGATCTCAGGGTCCTGGGATCGAGTTCTGCATCTGGCTCCCTACTCAGCAGGGAGGCTGCTTCTCCCTCTCCTGCCACCACTACTTGTACTCTTTCTCTGTCAAATAAATAAAGCTTTTTTTTTTTTTTCAAAGATTTTATTTATTTATTGACAGAGAGAGAGAGATCACAAGCAGGCAGAGAGACAGGCAGAGAGAGGGGGAAGCAGGCTCCCTGTTGCGCAGAGAGCCCGATGTGGGGCTCACTCCCAGGACCCTGGGATCATGACCTGAGCCGAAGGCAGAGGCTTAACCCACTGAGCCACCCAGGCACCCCTAAATAAAGCTTTTAAAAAAATTATACTGCTAAATAACTGTTTTTTTTTAATGGTCTTTTTTTTTTTTTTTAAAGATTTTATTTATTTATTCGACAGAGAGAGAGAGATCACAAGTAGGCAGAGAGGCAGGCAGAGAGAGAGAGGAGGAAGCAGGTTCCCCACCAAGCAGAGAGCCCGATGCGGGGCTCAATCCCAGGACCCTGGGATCATGAACCGAGCCGAAGGCAGAGGCTTAACCCACTGAGCCACCCAAGCACCCCTTTTCTAATGGTCTTAGAAGCACACTGTAACTTGCCTGCATTAGCTAGTCTAAATCAACTGTAAAACTTTCTTATATTTCAGCTATTTCAAATGTAGAGGAAAAGGATCACCTAAAGGAAGGCAATGATTTCAGGATTTTTTGTAACATGCTTTGGCCTCCCTTGTATAAGACGGCCTGGGAGAATTTATCAGAAATCTGAAATTTATTTATTTGAAATCTGAAATTTTTTTAAACTAAGAAACTATAGATTTAAAGACCAGCCAGTTTAGCTACAATACAGATATAGTAGATCTTTATAAATCACATATTTTCTCTTCCTAAATCAGCGGAAGGTCCTGGGAAATCAGATGATGTCAGAAAAGAAAAACAAGTACCCTACTCCGGAATCTGTAGCCATTGGTGAATTGAAGAGAGCCAGCAAAGAAAATATGAACTTAGTAAGATACTGTTCTTTGGCCTTCCTCTTTGTGTACATTTGTAGAAAGGAGAAATAATGATATGATGTCGCCTGTTTTACTGTGTTTCTCTGGTGCCTTTTTCTAAATCCTTTCATTTATGCTGATGGTCAAAACAAATACATGGAGTTCCAGAAGGATATAGCCAGTCATATGCGGCGATGCCAAATACAGTGAAGGACCTCCAC
The DNA here is from genome assembly GCF_922984935.1 of Meles meles. Taxonomy (NCBI): domain Eukaryota; kingdom Metazoa; phylum Chordata; class Mammalia; order Carnivora; family Mustelidae; genus Meles; species Meles meles. The sequence goes on along the minus strand of NC_060078.1, from coordinate 56,841,432 downwards.
AAACAGTGCTGAAGGGCATAGTTCCTGCTGGGAGACTCTGTGGGGCCGGTACCTTTGAGATGGGCCTGGCTGGCACTGCGGTATCTGTTGGGTAGTCCTTCTTCAGGCCCCACACATGTGGCTTCATTAAGCCAGCAATAAAATCAGTTAAGACTAATGATATATAAATATAATCAGCCTCAGTAAAACTCTTCACATGGAAATTGAACAAGCAAATAATTCTGTTAGTAAAGTCTGTCTGTAGGAATGACATTAGCAAATTTAAGCCACTATAAAATGTTCTTGTTACAGTTATTTTCTGGCTCTCCAGCTGTCACGATGACACCAACAAGATTGAAATGGCCTGAGGGGAAGAAAGAAGGGAAAAAAGGTACTGATTGTACTTATTCTGTGTTCTTACCGAGCGTAAGTCCTTTCTGTGTCTAGTCCGTCAGTCATAGTGTTTGAATTCCCAGTGTCAGAAGCAACGTCAGGTTGCCAAGCTGGTCTTTTTCAGCAGATGGTTATTGATCATCTGCTCAGCACTGTCCCAGGTGCTGAGGGGTAGAGCTGTGAAGACAGACCCACACAGTCTCTGCATTCTTGGACAGATGGGACAATGTGAAAGAAATCTTAAGAACACTTGTTAAGCAAATTAAAAGCAAGTGTAAACTAATTTGTGAAACCAAGTACAGAAGTGCTAAGAATATGCTCCATAAACATGGAATAGCTATGTTCTTTTTCTGTGTAGACTTCAGTGAGGCTTTCCAGCTAATAAACAGCTGACGGATCCTGGAAATCACATTGTACAACGTATTTTTTTTCATACAACTTATTTTTGAGGATACTTAGAACAAAAAAGATTATTTGGCGTGGAGAGTGCCAGTTGCCCCAGGCTCTCCTGGTAAAAGGCAGCGGCTGCTGTACTTTCCTCTGAAGAAGCCGTGTGGTCCACGGGGAGGACCATGGGATTTGCTGTTAGACCTGATTTGAGTCATCTTTCGTCTGGCCCAGGAAAACGATTCATTCTCTCTGAGCCTGTCTCTTCCTCTGAAAATAAGGATAATAGTTATATTAAGTTCACAGATTTCTTATGAATCTTAATTGAAATAATGTTTTAGAAGCATTAACAAGTAACAATAGTTACGACTAGAGAGAACATGACTGATGAAGTGATCCCTGGTTTGACATGTGCTTTTTACTGCTGAGACATGAGCTTAATTATGATTTGAGACATCAGCAGTAGGAAGAGAACTTAAAGTCCAGTCCTTATGGAGAAATCTTTATTCTTCTCTAGAAGATTAGATTTTGGTAGAGTCTCAGTCCTTATCCTTGAATGAATTATCTTAGCACTTTTTTCTTTCCATCTTGCTTCTGACTTGTAGGCAGGGCTGTCTGATTGAGGGGAGTTGGGTGTTTGAGTTATGTGTGTCTAAGTATTTCTACTTGGGTGTGGTGAATCAAACCTAAGTTTAAGTTATTTTTGAAGGATACATTGTTTTGTATCAGACATATATACCTTTCCTTTTTGAAAATAATATAAAGGGAGCCTGAGTAGCTCCGTTTAGTTAGTTAAGCATCTGCCTTCGGTTCAGGTCATGATGCTAGGGTTCTGGGATCGAGCCCTGTGTTGGGCTCCCTGCTTAGGGAATCTTCTCCCTCTCCCTTTGTGATCTCTCTCACTCAGGCTCTCTGTCAAATAAATAAATAAAATCTTAAAAAAAAAAAAGAATCAAGAAATGGTAAGGCTTTTTATATTGACAGTTATACTTTGAGGAGAGAGAAATGCATTAAGGAAATAAGCCAACTTCATTTTAGCAAGAAGATTTAGAGCAGGGACACCTGGGTGGCTCAGTCGGTTAAACATCTGCCTTCGGCTCAGGTCATGATCCCAGGGTTCTGGGATCAAGTCCCACATTGGGCTCCCTGCTCAGCGGGGAGCCTGCTTCTCCCTCTGCCCCTACCCCTGCTTGTGCTCGCTCACTCTCTCTCTCTCTCCCTCTCTGACAAATAAATAAATAAAATCTTAAAAAAAAAAAAAAAAAAGATTTAGACCTGGGATTCTTGAGCTGTTATGTGTGGACCTCCTAAGGGCTCTGATCAAGTTCCTGATGTTGTTATTGTTGTTGTTTTTAAGGTTTTATTTATTTATTTGACAGAGAGAGAGAGATCACAAGTAGGCAGAGAAGCAGGCAGAGGCTCCCTGCTGAACAGAGAGCAGAGAGCCCGATTCGGGGCTTGATTCCAGGACCCTGAGATCATGACCTGAGCTGAAGGCAGAGGCTTTAACCCACTGAGCCACACAGGCACCCCTCAAGTTCCTGATATTGTTGATGTCGTTTTATGTGTAGGTGCCTTTTTGGAGGACAGAACGTATAGTTTTATTAGATTCTCAAAAATGTTAGTGAATCAGGTGTGCCCAGCTGGGATTGGTCAACAGAGTATGCGACTCTTGATCTCAGGGTTGAGTTCAGTCCCCCTGCCCTGAACGTCGTACATGGAGCCTACTTTAAAATTAGAAAAAAAAAAAAAAAAAAAAAAAAAAAAGTTAGTGATTCAGAAAAGTGGGGGTCTATAGATAACGAACATTTGGAATTAGATTAGGCAGTGACATTTCCATTTTGTTCTCTCCTTGGTCACCTCCTATAGCCCGAAAGGCTTGCCTTGATTGTCATGATGCTACCTTATTCTTGTTCTTCCTTGTGACTTTTCCATCTCTGTGGTAGCTTACTACTGCTGGCCTACCCCTCCCCTCTTCATTTTATTATTTTTTTAGATTTTATTTATTTGAGAGAGAGAGTACGTGAGTGGGGTTGAGGAGGAGCAGAAGGGGACAGACAGGAAGACCCGTGCTGAACCCAGAGCCTAATAAAGGGTTCACTCTCCCCAGCCCAGGATTACAACCTGAGTGAAACCAAGAGTTGGACGCTTCACTGACTGAGCCACCAAGGCGCCCCTCCTCTTTGTGTTTTTAAGTGTCCTATCTTGAATTCTCTGCTTATGTCTGCTCTTGCTTTTACCTCTCAGCAACTTGGGCTAACCCACAGCTCTATTTTCTCTGTAGGATAACTGCTCCCAGACCTGCATCTCCAGATCTGAACTCTCTTCCAGTTTCCAAGGCCCCAGATCCACTAACCTGCCATCTAATTCTTTTATGCATTGAATATAACTGGAGGTTTTTTTTTTTTTTAATTTTTTTTTTTAAAGATTTTATTTATTTATTTGACAGAGAGAGATACAAGTAGGCAGAGAGGCAGGCAGAGAGAGTGAGAGGGAAGCAGGCTCCCTGCCGAGCAGAGAGCCCGATGCGGGACTCGATCCCAGGACCCTGAGATCATGACCTGAGCCGAAGGCAGCGGCTTAAACCACTGAGCCACCCAGGCGCCCCTAACTGGAGGTTTTTGATGGTGATCTTGTAAAAGCAATATTATTTGAAGGCAATAATGTAATTTTATCATCATCAAGAGCATACTCCATAAAGGCATTTCTTTAGCATAGGGCTTCTCGATGTGGCACTGTGGACATTTTGGGTCAGATCTTTGTTGTGGGGAGCTGCCTTGTACATTGTACCATGGTTAGCAGCTTCCCCTGGTCTCTACCCATTAGATGCCGGGGCACCTTTCTTCCCTCAGTTCAGATAACCAGAATGCCTCCAAACATCGCCACGTATCTCCTAGGGAGGAGAGGGCAAACTTACTCCCAGATTAGAACTCCTGATTTAGCACCTTCTTATTCATGGGCATTATTTTCAGTAGTGAGAACCTTACCCATTCTTCAAAGCCCAACCTAAACCACACCTCCTCTTTGAAACCTTCTTTGGCTAATCCAGCCAGATGTACCTTTTCTGTTGCTTATTGATGCTACTAAAACATTGACATTTAGTATGATTTATTGTAGTTATTGACTTCACATGTATTGTCTGGTATCTGTAGCTAGTTTCTCTTCTGGAAGACAAGGGCCAGATTTAAGAATAGGTTTGTGACTTCCTGTTTTCTGTTCTTCTCTTCCTTCTGGTGCTGACAGTGCCTTGCATCTACTAGGCATTTAGTAAACATTTGCTGGCAAGAGGCATAGTGGTGGGAAGGCCAAAAGCTCTGCATTCACTTAGGCTTTGGTTCAACTCCCAGCTTTTCTGCTTGTATCTATTTATCTTGGGGAAAGTTAATTTGTGTAGGCTTCAGATTCTTCACTTGTAACATGGCAAGAGCTTTATCTCATGCACAGATTGTTGTGAAGATAAATGAGATCATGTACACAAGGAACTCAGAGCAGAGTCTGGTGCAAAATATGCACTTAGTACAGCGGTAGCTGTTATTGCCATTAAGTTGTTTTAATGCACTGAGATAAGGGCACATAGACAAAGTAATAATTACTTGGTAGATGTCATAAATTTATTTATTTATTCATTTTTTTTAAGAAGTCATAAATTTAATCTTTAATCCTCAGTTTGTAGAAAATATTAAGTACAGCCTCGCTAGCTTTCAGGTGGGATGATTGCAAAAAGAAATATTTATGAATGTGCTTAATATTCTTGTTTTTTCTTCAACCTAGGATTCCTCTGAAGGATCCAGAGTGCTCCTGTTGTCCACCCGGAATTTCCTCTTTAGTGGGCCGACATCATTACTGCTCACAGAGAAGCTTGGACTTGCAGCTTGCTGCGTTTAGCATTGTGAAAGTCAACTAATCCTGTGACCTGACTGATACCTCTAACCACACTCACTGGATAATGTCTGCAGACTCTGTCTACTGAATGGTTGCTGGCATCTCTCTCTTTCTCTGTCTTTGAAAGCATTGTGGGGAAACCACTAAGCAGCCAGCCAGCTCACACAGCACAGTAAATGGGCAGAACCAGCTGGGCTCCAGTGCTCATTCCATGTATTTGTTTTAGCAGATATTATTTTTTAAAAATCTGAAAGTTCTCTCAACTACCAGTTGTTTTGTTGTTGTTGTTGTTTTTTAAAGTGCTGTCAGTCCTGGTGGATTGATACTTTTTTTAACTGGAGCTTTTCTCTGTTTTGATAGTATGGGTGTTATTTTGGTTGTTTCTTGTTAATTTGTTGTTTGTTTTTTTAAAGCCATTTTTTGGATAGGTCATCTAAATTATGCCTAAGACAGATATCTTTCCCTTGTTTTTTCACCATAAGCTTTGGGAAAGCTCTTGATCTCATGAGGCTGTATTCCTCAATACCATTAGTCCAAAGAACTTCCAGCTTCCTTGGAATTACAAAAATAATTTCTTGGACCTGAGAGTGTAGGATATTTGACCTGCGTTATTGAAAAAGGAGAATTCAGAATGATACCATATTTTAACAAATGTCAGTTATTAAACTTTGTCCCTCCTCCCTCCTTTCCTCTCTTCCCCTTTCCTCCGTGGTGCCAAAGTAATTGTGTGGTTGCCAAACTCGTCTCCTTCATTCAGTCTCCCCTCACCTAAAACATCTCTGGTGCCAATATTCTGTGCCAGATCCCTGTGACTCAAGGGAAGTCACCAACGGCTCAATAGAGATTTGCTGAAATATCTGAATGTACTGGAAACTCTGGAGTGTGATTAGGATGGGACCAGCTGGTTTTATGTCCAGGGTGACTGCTGGTGGGTGGGATTATATTGCATCCTTCTAAGGGATCAGGTGTGCAGACCAGACTATCCACCGAGGGCAAGCTGGAGTCCCTGGGAGGAAGAGCGCGTCACTCTGCAGGGCTGAGAGGATTTGAAAGAGCACATTCTCCTTTAGAAGCGGTTGTGCATGATCACCAGTGTTGGAGGAGGGTTGCCGCACCGCCCCTCTCCTTGTCAAGGTGGGCACAGGAGTAGTTTGGAGGTGAGGCTGGGGCTTTGGCGGGGTTGAGGATGTTCGTGTGTGTTAGAGGTAAGCAGCAGCGTGGCTTTGATCTGGTGTAAATACTCACTGCCTGAGGGCGTGTGGCCAGTGGCAGGAGCATTTGAGCTGGCCTGCTCTGTGGAGCCGTTGAGCTGCCCTCACCCTGTGCCAGAGCCCAGTCAGGCTCCTGGGGAGCGGCTGCCCAGCAAAGTGGGACTTGTTACCTTTAAACTCTTGAAAAAGCTGCGTTTCTGCTGAAACGGAGGATGTTGCTGGCGGAGCACGGTTTGGTTTTGTGTCCAGCTGTCAGTCCTCTCTTCCATACTTCTTGTCTCATTGGCTACTCCAACAATAGTGAAGAGAAGCGTAGATTTGGCCTTCCAGCTCGATGGATTGTGAACAACAGATGGTGAGGAGTATAAGCCTCTTAGAAGGCCCTTTCTCTAGAGCATTTTTATGTCTTTCTTAAAAATACTTGTTAGCAAATTTATTTGTGTAGGTTTCCAGTTGACTTTTCCTTATTGAGAAAATAAGCACCAGCTACAAGTGAATGCAGACAGAGACTGCTTTTGATAGGATCAGACTGAAATAGTGTTCTCCCTAACCCGAAGCTTCCTTTCTTTACTAAGTCGTTCCTCTCAGAATGGCGTGGCATCAGGTGGAGAGCGCAGAGCAGTGACCTTATACCTTCCTGTCACCAGCTTTGTCCTGGGCTTCTATTTGAGGAGGCAGCTAAGACTTAGGAGACTTTCTCTGGTTGAATGGGTTGGTACCCCAGGGAAGTGTGCCGGGCCTAGAGTGGTGGGAGAGGTGCTTGCCACGCACACATGCTTTTGTATAGCTCGCCCCCTTGGGCACTTTGTGTGTGAATTTGAGCATGTGTATTTCATTTAAGTTATTTATTAAATATATTTTCCCTTGCTTAAAGGGTGTGATAGGTCATTTTTAAGTTGAAGCTGTGATCTAGTTGGAATCCAAATTTGAGAAATAAACAGCATAACTTTCTGTCTTGCAATATGTAAGTGTTCCAATCCTGTGGAATTTTACGGAGAACTAACTATAAGACAAAAGCCCTTTATCATTTGCCACAGCAAGGTACTGTCTCCCTTTTGACTTGGTGGGTGGATATTTTTGAGCCAGTATTTAACAGTTTTTTAAATCTATACATTTTTTTTAATCTGATATGTTTATTTTTCATGTTGGAACAGTCTCTTTGGAAATGCCTCCTTTTATGGCTTTTAACATTTCATTTATTTCTGTGGTCGGTTGTGATGGTTCTGATGGGCAGTGTTTTCGTGCCAGTGGGCATAAGCGTGAAGACGCAGAGCACCTCCTCAACTCAGATCACCGGGAAAACCATAGACACTGGAGTTTCTAACCTTTTAGTGCGATAGACTTTTGCCCTGGGACCAGGGAATCTGGTTTGAAAACTCCAGTGCCACAGGGAAAGGTAGGAGATACTGATTGTACCTGAGTGCCAGAACATGTTCAAGGAGCTGGTACTTAACGAATTGTAACAAACAAACCGCAGCTGCGCCTTCCCCAGCTCTTCACCCTAAATGTCCTTCTCGGGAGTACCCTTAGGAAATGGAGTAGTACAGGGCAGTTGACTCTGGTGACTGCTGGGTGATCCAGAGGTGGCCGTTTTCTTGGGTCGTAAGGAAGCCAGCAAATCCCTTCTCTCCGCCTGGACAGTGGTGGTTTGGGGCAGCTTCCCTCCCAGGAGCCTCTGTTTGGATACAGAGAACCTGTGGTCCTTGCACCTGTGCCCTGCAGTGACCAGCCGCGTGGCCCATGCATAGCCAGGGAAGCCATCTTTGGCAACAGACTTCTCTAGACTCTCCCTGCTTTCTTACATCGTACAGGGCCTCACACAGATGCTGGAAGGGCTTTTCTAAATAGAACTCCTTTTCCCAGGGAGATCCTCATCCCTGTCCCCTCCATCCTGAAGCTTTTATACTGAAGACAGGACCTTGATCTAAACCTGGGTATTGGCATTTGGCAAGATTACTGTAGAATTTGGGGAAAATTTGGGTCCCTAAAATGGACAAGCTTTTCAAACCAGTGGTAATTAACCCAATCTAAAACTCCTCACGGAAAAGCTAGTTTTCCCAGGCAGCCAGTGCCAACCGACATCTTTCCACTCGTGGAGAGTCAGTGGAGGGGCTAGTGAGGAGGTGAGTACATAATAGCCTGAGTGCTTGGGTTGCCATGGAAACTAGAGTATGCGAGGCCACAGCCGGGGTGCTGAAGAGCCATTGAGCACTCTACCAGACACTGGGAGACTGGCAGAGCCTGTTGGGAAAAACACTCCCTCCCCAGGGCCTTTTGTGGCAGAGGTCGCCCTTGGCTCTCCCTGAGCTTGCTCAGCAAGTGAAACAAGGTTTCTTAACTGTATCACCATTTTTTGTCTTTCATTCTTATTTGATTATATATCATATATATATATGTAACTGTAAAGAAACAATCCTATGCATTGTCTTTGTTATTCATGTAATATTCTGAAATTAAATTTCTTTTGTTTCATATCCATAGGCTTTGACTGGTCTCTCAATTCCCATTTTGATGAATAGATTATCTTAAAGAGAAGTTGCCTCTTAAAAAAATTTCCCCCTAGGGGCGCCTGGGTGGCTCAGTGGGTTAAAGCCTTTGCCTTTGGCTCAGGTCATGATCCCAGCGTCCTGGGATTGGGCCCCACATTGGGCTCTCTTCTCAGCAGGGAGCCTGCCTCCTCCTCTCTCTCTGCCTGCCTCTCTGCCTACTTGTGATCTCTGTCTATCAAATAAATAAATAAAATCTTTAAAAAAAAATTTCCCCCTAGTTTTATTGAGATATTATTGACAGGTTGCTTCTTGTTCTGAGGCTTATGAAACCTGACTAAGAAAAGCACCTCTTTGGCTTGTTTCCTTTCTGGGCAGGTGAGTTCAGGAGGAGTGGGGCTTTTGGCTGATAGGAAATGGTACTGGAACCCCTGGGAATTCTGAGCTTTCTGATGTCCTGTGGCTGAGTCTAGAATATTTTGTACAGGTTTCAGTTTCTCACAGAATCTTACTTCTTTGTTTAAAAATAAGGAGTGACAGTTATAATAACAGTAAAAATCAAATGACATTTTTATCTAGGACAGCAAGTAGTATTCAGACAACTCTGTCTGAAATGTTTCTGCCACTTTAGTATGTGACCTTAGGGATGGCCCCTCATCTGTAAGGTGGGGATAATGGTATCTTGTCTCAATAATGACATGCTCTGGGATCTTAAGGGCTTAACACAAAGGGTTTTAATCTGGAGTCTGTGATTATGCTTTGGAACATTGTTTGCCCTTGTGATTCTTTGTAAAATTTTGTGTTCATTTGAGTTTTTCTAAGGGAAAGATTTTATAGTTTCCACAAGAATCCCAGAGGAGTTCTTGACCACTAAAATACAGAGAATCACTAGCCTTGTACAGTGCCTGGCAGATGGCAAGTGTTCATTAGATGTTAATTCCCCCTCTCTGCCAAGAATGCATTTTATAATCAGCAGGTTATTGATGCTAACATAGTTATTTTTGATAACAAAAGAGTTACTTAAATCTAGAGCACAGATAAAAACCCTGCAGTTGTCTTTGCTCCATTATCTATCTACGTGCTCCTTTTTTTTTTTTTTCCATATTGGCTCTCTAGGTGCTGCTCAGACTGTCAGTTCCTCTCCTAATCCCCCAGGACCCACTCATTTATTGTAAAGAAAGGAGCCCTGTCTTTTTCTTGAGAGTGAAGCATGGAGACTCTTAAAACACACACACACACACACACACACACACACACACACAGAGGAAACTGAGTAATGCAAAAGAAAAGAAAAGAGGGTAGAGGGGACAAGAGTTATTTTGAAAAATAGGAGGATCAAAATGCCTAGGACAGTGCTGAGCACATAGTCAATATGTGAATTGTAGAAAGGAATGACGAAGCAAATTTGCATTAAACAGCAGAAAGGGAAGATGGGAAAACGGTTTGCCTGGGAAGAGTTTTCCATAGTCTCCCTCATGGACTAGTTCTGTGGCCTCTGTTCCCCGTGACTGCCTGCCCATGTTTTGCTCCTACCTACATTTCTGAATTTAAAGCATATGGGGTTGGAGATGGTCAGCAAGACTGAACCCCAGGCTAGAGGGTCATGGTATAGAGTTTATCATGATTGGCTTAGATGTTTTAAAGTCCCTGACTCTTAATTTCCCCCGTAAAAAGCAAAAACAAAAACGAAAAACAAAAATAGGGGTCGAACAATGGCTAAGTCTTGGTCCAAGTTGGTCGTTAATATCTTTCACCCGCAGCATTCAGTGCCAATTCCAAGAGTCTTCCACCTTGGAAGCAGGATGAAGGTTAGCAGGAGGGGCTGCTGGTGTCATTGCTAGCTTTCCCCTTTCCTTCCCAGAAATAAGCCTTTTAAAATTTGTAGTGCCTTAGTACTGAAGATTGCTTAATTCAGTTGAACCATACCTGTGGGCAACAGAGAAAGGATACAAACTGAAAATTGTGAGTGTGGGAACCGTTGGCCAACATCTGTGTGTGTAAGTGGGGTTTGTTTTTGAGAACTCCTGCTGTGCACATACTTCCCAGTTTTCCCATCCTGAGATACTGGGGCTCTAAGGAGTTCAAGCCTCCTGTGAGTGAAAACCAATACCATCATTTATTGGGTACTTACTATGTACCCAGCTTTGAGCTAGCCAATTAATTCCTCATCTCACCAAAGTCAAACATCTCTGTGAAGTATCGTGATCTCCACTTTTATAGTAGGAGACCCATGAAGAGTGCAATGTATCCAATGTCAGCTAAAAAGTGGGAGAGTCAAGATGAACATCCAGGACTGTCTGTCTTCAAGAACTGTGGTCTTACAGCAGAGTTACACACTCAATGTTTTTGCAACAGCCAAGAAGGAAATACAAGGTTATGAACACAACTACTTCAAGAGATTGAAAAACACTGGAGGGAGCCAAATGCAGCTCCTCCATGGCCTGGATTTGGCCCACAAGCTGCACTCGGCATCGTCTGTAGGACACTGCTGCACATCTTCTACCTGGGCTCTAGGTCTGCGCACGCCGTGCTCCTGAGCTACTCGGTGCTGGCTCTGGGACACAGTAGGTGTGCCTGTCGGGAGTGGTGGTGAGCTACAGGAGGGTGGCGTCCACCACAACCATTGCCTGCCCTCCACCCCACCCGCCACTGCTGGGAACTGCTGAGGGTGAGTCTATCCTTATTTCCCTGCTTTCTCATACACACTCACCAATAGGGTAGCCTCTAGTCATGTGGATATTGAGTACTTGAAATGTGGCGGTCTGAACTGAGAGGTACTCTCCATGTGAAATGCACCCCAGAATTCAAAGCCTTAGGAAAAACAAAAAAGTTAAAACGTCTTAATTTTTATAAGTATTACACATTGAAATGATATTTTGGACATATTGGGCAAATTATTAAAACTAATTTTACATGTTTCTTTTTACCTTTTTAACACGGATGTTAGAAAATGTTAAATACATAAATGGCTCATGTTATATTGGTATGTTCTAGAACCTCTGGGACTCTAATCCTAGGCTATCCTTTCTTTCCCCACTGCCAACCTACTCCTCAACTCCATTGGCACTTGTGGCCACATCTCCTCTTTTCCTTTAGTCATGAGACCACCCTGGAGAGGGGAGAAAGGTCGCAAGGAAAGTGGTGAAAGGTTTATCCACTGGCTTTTCCGGGATTGGCTCCTGTCCGCCACGGCTGGTTATGGGAGCGTGCCTCCGCGATATCCAGCTGGTGGGTGTGCATGGCCCCAGGGGGCTGATGGCTACTTGGGGTCTTCAAGTCAAGTTGTGTCCTGAACACTGCCTGCCTCTTCCAGAGGAGAGTCTGCCCTTCAGTGTTTATCTGTGTTGTGATCCATCAAGATATTTTTTAAGTTAATGAACTGATAGGGGTGTGTGTGTGTGTCCTCAAGTTTCAATAGGAATCAAAATGCAGCTGTAAAAGTGTAGAAACTGAGCTTTGTGGATGTTAAGAAGGGTCTTCATATTCCCAAATGCAGGGAACTAGTGATAAATTCTCTAAAAGCAAAATGAGCAGAAGTTGGGCTGGTCAGAGCAGGAGAGAAACATTAAAATGTGACCTTCCTCCCCATGACCAACTATATTGGGCATGAAGACCCATTAATTTTTCTGTTCAGCTTAGAGGCCTAGGGCCAGGCCTTCTGCTTCTCCCTGATGAAAGGCCACTGGGATTTACGAGAAACCTAATGACCCAGTAATCCAGGCTTTATTAAGTACTTTAATGTAACTGGAATTGACCATTAATGAGAGGTCTCGTGTTGCAGCCACTTCTTGAACACTCGCTGCGGGTATTGTGTGGAATGAACCAGGAAGAGGAGGGGAAGGGAGAGGAGAGGCATGGCTCTTCTTGTCCCTGCTTCCCTCTTCTATGGGAGCACAAAAGTCTACTCTTTCCAGAGGAATCTGGAAACCATATGGTATGGAGAAAGAGGGGATATATTTAGCCTGAGGCAAATCCTCAGCAGAGACAGAAGCAGTGCCTGTCAGAGCTAGGTGGGACTTGGAGACAGTGGCACCCTCTCATTGTGAGGAGAAGAAGGGGTTGGAAGGACAACATCAGATCGCCCCTGCCCACTTCAGCCAGGGAGCTAGCTCCTTTGTCTCTGGTTCACAGCAAGAATTTATTTAAATAAGGGGCCTGAAAGTCATCGAACTAGCTCACAAACCATGTTTTACAGATAGAAATGGAGATTTACAAATAGAAATGAGGTGATACACCCAATGAGTGGCTGCGAGTCCCTGTGTGTGGACTTGAACCCATGTTTCCTTTTAAAGCAACTCTAAGCATACAGTTTGTAACCACCACCCCAATTAAGATGGGCATTTCCATCCTTCCAGAAAGTTCTCTTTTGCTACTTTACAGTGAATCCCCCATGTGCCTGCCCCAGGCTACCATCTCATTTCTACCACTGGAGATTACTTTTGCCTCTAATCCCATTGCCTGATTTGCACTGGGAGTGCTGACCGTGCTTCCTTTCACTGCCTGGCTGACTTTATCTGAGTGTTCCCATGTGGAGGAGGAAGGGCCCTTGTTACCTGTTTCTGTTTCTGAGGCCAATGGCAGGAAAGAGGGAATCTAGTTTGTGGAAGCCTGAGTTCCCTGAAGACAGGAGCGATTCCTTATTTTCTGTTTCTGCAATACCTAGGACAGCACCTGGCACACAGGAGGCTCCTAGTAAATGTACTGTGAACTCAGATTTGTCCAACAAGGGAATGATTACCTGTTGGAGAAGCTGTTTAGCTCCGTCCGGGATGAAATGTGCCTGCAGCGGTGGTGCCCATCACTCACAAACACAGGTGAGTTTGAGCTTTCTGACCTGCATGATAGATGCAAGGGCAAGAGCCATGTCCAATCATCTTGGTTTGACCTGGTGGTGCAGGGCAGTGGGACAGATGGTGGGTTCTACTACGTTCTGGTGGGTGGTCTGGAGTGCTGAGTGCTGTGGCAGCAGAGGGGTGGGGCATAGAGTCCAACTGAGAGATTTGGGGAAGCTTATGCGGAGGGCGTGTGCCATGAAGGATGGTGAGAAGTAGCCCGTGGAAAAGGATTTTGGCACAGGAGCAACAGCCTAAGGAAACCTGCAGCAGCGTGAGAGACCCTGGCGCATGTGACGTAATTGTTCTGAAGGGAGAGATGGACCACGTGTGCTCCTGAAGTTACTGTCATCCTAAGATTCTGTAAGTAGTAGGTTTAGTTGAATGGCTGCAAATGCCCACAAATATCCATACAAACTTGAGGTTTGGGTCAGAAAATGCCCTGCAAATGGCCAGTTTCTCCAACAAGGTCTTGCATCCGGGGAACAGAAATGGAAAGGAATGGATGGTCAGGGTGAAACGTGGCCGGGCCCTGCAGACATGAAGAAAGGCAGGGCGGCAAGGAAGTCCCCGGTATCAGCAAGTAGCTGTGGGATATGCCAAATATTGCAACACTGGGCACAACTGGAATTCGTATGTGGCTGGTGGGAGCGTTACATTGGTTCAGTCACTTTGGTGAAAACGGGCAACATCTACTAAGCGGAACATCCAGCCTGTAATGTGGCTGTGCCCCTGATCTGTTTATACTTGACAGACTGACAGACGTACGCTCACCAACAGGCTTGTACCTGTTGAGCCACCAAGATGGCCATCCACAGCGGTGATAACCTGCGTGGTGGACGTGGTAGAACAAGGCTCACATCGTGTGTATGTTGTGTTACATAGCCGGGCGGAGGCTGGGTAGCAAATGGGAATAACAGGTCAATCTGCTGAGCTTAAAATAAAGAGATTATCCTGTATGGTTAGGATGGGCCAACTGTACCACGAGGTTCCTTAACAGGAAGAGGGAGACAGAGGAGTCCGAACCAGAGGTGATAGTATTAGACTGAAGTGGTCATTCCTGGCTTTGTAGATGGAAGTGGCCGTGAGCCCAGGAATGTGGGTGGCCGCTGGAAGCTGGAAAAGGTGAGGGAACATTCTTTCCTAGAGCCTTGGGAAGGAACGCGGCCCTGCTGATACCTGGATTTTGGCCCAGTGAAACCCATTTCTGACCTCTGACCTCCAGAACTGTAAGATGATAAATTTGTATCGTTGTAAGCCACCAAATTGTGGTACTTTGTTACAGCAGGAATGGGAAACGAATACAGGGAATATTCAAGCAGTGGAATACTACACAGCAATGAGAACAATGATTGGCAATTACATGTAACAGTGTGCCTGAGAACACACTGTATGATTTCATTTACATGAGTACAAGAATGGGCAAAATGAATGTATACTTTAGAAGATACGAGAGAGGTTACTCTGGGCTGAGGGTGGCCAGTGGGTGCTAGTGAGCTGGCAGTGGGCGTGAGGCACTTGGGACGTGTGGTTATGCAGGTGTGTTTGGGTTGTGAAGATTCACTGAGCCATACTCTTAGAATATTTGTACTTTCCTCTATGTGTATTATGCTTCGATAGAAAGTATGTATGCATATGTGTGTATTTTGAGGGGCATAAAGGGAATTGCTTTTATTTTTATTTTTATAAAAGATTTATTTATTTGAGAGAAAGAGAGCATGTGTGCCAGTTGGGGGCTGCAAAGGTAGAGGGAGAGAGAGGACCCAAGCCGATTTGGTGCTGAGCACAGAGCCTAATGCAGGGCTTGATTTCACAACCCTGAGATCAGGACTGGAGTGGAAACTGAGTTGGGCACTTAACCCACTGCGCACCCTTGCCCCAGGGGACAGATTTTTTTTTTCAAGATTTTATTTATTTATTTGACAGAGAGAGATCACAAGTAGGCAGAGAGGCAGGCAGAAGTGAGGGGGAGGCAGGCTCCCTGCTGAGCAGAGAGTCTGATGTGGGGCTCGATCCCAGGACCCTGAGATCACGACCTGAGCCAAAGGCAATGGCCTAACCCACTGAGCCACCCAGTCGCCCCAGGAGATTGCTTTTTAACTGGGTACTGATTATTTAGGTGTTTGGCTCTTGGCCTTGGTGAGGGTGGAAAGTCAGGAGAGAGAGGGGGTGGTGCAGAGAGAAGGTGGAAAGATGGGGGCAGGGGAGGCCCAGGGACCATTCCTAGAGGTCGTGCTTAGGCAGAATATGTAGTGCTGGGGACTTGGGTCCTATGGAGCAGAAGGGGACAACTTGGGTCCCCAGAGTTGAGTCATTCCATATATATTTCCTGAATTGGGATGTTTCATGGGGAGTTCTCAGGGGTATCAGAGTCATGGGTAGGGCTGATGAATGGGGGTGCTAAATGGCCCAGGAAGTTATTACTGACAAAAGTGTGGAGTTTAGATGAGAGGCAAAGGGGACATGCAGCTCTGGGGAATGGACAGAGTGGGTCTGTGTGTGTTCTGAGAGAGCCAGACTACACTTAAGGCATTGTTTCCCCCCAAATAACATTTAGGTGGTACTTTGGATGAACTGCTCAGATTTTTAATAGTGTTTATGTCAACGCATAACAAAAATATAACTCACATATTATCTGAATTTATAGATTGTTTAGGATCAGGGTGAAGTGTATGTTTGAATTAGTGTCAAATTTAAAAATGTTGAGCAAGAAATAAGAAAGTGGTCTGCTTGTGTGATAAATATATTGAAGGTTTGCTAATGACAGGTTTGCTCAACATTACTGTAGGTGAAGAGGGCGAGGGGAAGAGTATAGGATGGTTTAGGTGCTGGGAGAGTTTCTTCATAATAGGATAGGGGGTCACTGGATGGAGGGGGTGGCCAAGGAGAAGGTGGGACCTAACCTCAGGAATCTGAGAGGAATAGGCCTGGTTGGGGCGGGGGGCGCTGGTTCTTTGTAGAGCAGCGGTTCTCAAACTTCACGTGTCAGAGTCACCTGGAGGATATGTAACAACATTGCTGGGCCCACTCCCTGGCATTTCTGAGTCAGTTGGTCTGAGGCTTGGTGAGTTGCATTTCTAAGAGGTTCCCAGGTGATGCTAATATTTTTGGTCTAGGGACCCCCCTGAGAACTGCCAATGGAGAGGTGGCTGTGGGTGAGAAATTTGGTACCAGTCATGGATGTGGAATATGGGGGCTGGAGGGGCAGGGAGCAGCTGTATGGGAGGGGACAAGCAGGTGTATGGACGTGGTGACAGCCGGGCAGAGGCAGATTCAGCCTGGCCTGGTGGAGTGGGGAGCAAGTTGGTGCAGTGCCCAGGAGGGCTACTGCTGGAGCTGGTCCCCAGCCATGGCACCCGCAGCTTAGTGAGAGCATGGGACCAGGGAGGTAAGGCAAGAGCCTCTGACGGTGCCTGGGGAGACCGCCTGCGCTAGTTCTCCCATTTTGATCAGCTCTGAGAGGAAGGGAACCACCTTCTGAGCACTCACTCCTTCTCAGGAATTTTATACGCCTTATCACATTTAATCATCACAATTCCATGATAAAGGTATCATTAATCCATTTTAAGAAGGAGGAAAGGAAGGCGGGGAGAAGTGAAGGAACGTGCTCACTGTTATCTAGGCAAAGCTGTGATACAGTCAGCCCTGGGGCTGACTAATTAAGTCTCCTGGTTGTTTCCCTCCCCCTCACAATACTATCATTTCCACACGCAATCCATTTTGTTCTTTTTTTCTCCTATGAAGCGTGTGTGCCTGTAATCACCACCTCTACCACTAGATGGCGCAGGTGACCTTCCCCCAGTTAATGCATCAGGCGTTAGAGGTTGGGTGAGCAGGGACCTCTCTTAAATCTCCCTGCCTTATTTGTTTATGTGTTAGTCAGAAGTGAGCTTGAAAGATTGCAAACCATTATGAACGTTTTCTAGAAATAAACATCTGCAGCTGGATCTGTGTATGTTTGGGGCCAGTTATATAACTGGGATTGCGCCACAATGACAACCATGTAAATATCCATGTTCACTAAAAGACAGGTAGTAAAAAATGTGTTTATTTACAAATAAATTATATATATTATATATAATATATATACTTATATATAAAATTTATAAAACTACAATTTACTACTAACAGTAGCAATTGTTTAGAATTTAGGCAAACAAAAGGCTTTTTGGGGTGAGGAGTATTCTTTCACTGATAACTCTTTAGAATTGCAGGTATTTGGTGATAATAAAAAGCAGACCAACTCCTAGTTCATTATTAAAAACAAAAAAACTGGGGCACCTGGGTGGCTCAGTGGGTTAGGCCTCTGCCTTCGGCTCAGGTCATGATCCCAGGGTCCTGGGATCGAGCCCCACATCGGGCTCTCTGCTCAGCGGGGAGCCTGCTTCCTCCTCTATCTTTCTCTGCCTGCCTTTCTGCCTACTTGTGATCTCTGTCTGTCAAATAAATAAATAAAATCTTTAAAAAAAAAACAAAAAAACAAAAAAACAAAAAAACTCTCCATAAACAACTGATTCCCTCGTGCCTGCACCCAAGGGGAACCAATCTGAGCACCCCACCTTTGGTACCACTGTACCTGCTGTCCTGGGGCTTTCATTGTTTGTTTGTAAAGATTTATATGTTTATTTTAGAGGGGGGAGGGGCAGAGGGAGAGAGAGAATCTTAGGCTCCCTGCTGAGCGCAGAGCCTGCCGTGGAGCTTGATCTCATGACCCTGAGATCACAACCTGAGCGGAAATCAAGAGTCAACTCTTAACTGACTGAGCCACCCGGGCGCCCCTCACTCTGTTTTAAGAATGGGGAAACTGAGGTTGACAAGGCAATGTGCCTCTCTCCACATCAGAGGAGTGCTGATGGCTGGTGCAGAACTAGAAGTCAAGCACTCCAACTTCCTGTCCAGGGCTCTTTCCATCATGTCATTCCATCTGAGAAGCAGTGGCAGCTGCAGCCATCTTGTTTCTCTGTGTCTGTGTACAAAACCCCTGAGCCTCACACCCCATGGCCAAGAGCCCAGCCCCTGCTGTGTGTGCTATTTATAGGATAAGCCTAGGGCTGGGCCTATGGCGCAGGGGGACACTCAGAAAATCATTGTATGAATGAGGAAAGGAAGGAAAGAAATGCCCTCCAGACACTTTAGAAGCTCATCCTTCCTGAAGGTGACAGGGACCCATCAGCTAGCCATCTGGTGGCAGGTTGATCACACTGGACTCCTTCCATCATGGAAGGCATTGGTTTGGTCATCACTGCAATAAACACTTATTCTGGATGTGGATTTCCACCCTTTCCTGAAGTGCTTCCACCAGCTCAACCATCTGTGTGCTCACAGAATCCCTCATTCACTGTCCTGGTATTCTACATGATGTTGCTTCTGACCAGGGGGGTCTCCTTCCAGAGCAGTGTAAGGGGAGCAACAGATCTGTGCTCACAGGAGTTCACTAGTCTTGCCACATACCCTGTAACCCGGAAGCAGTTGGCCTGATGGAACGTGGGATGATCCTCTAAAGGCTTGGTAATGGGACCAGTTGTCCCGAAAGGTTGAGTTCTGCTGTAAGGGATGCACACTGTATGCTCTGAATCTGTGACTGTCTCCCATAGCTGTCAAGGGGTGGGAAGGGGAGGACTATTTCTTACCCTCTAATTTATCCTCAGTCAAGGTCAGTTAAGCTAGTCGAGTTACTTTGAGGCAAGTCACTCCTCTAACTTACCTGCAGAAACTTACAGCTTAGCTGGTTTGAAGGCCACAATTGTGATGGAGGTTTGCTTCCATCAGGGGACACAACAATGAGTCGGTTGAACTGAGACCGCCATCCAGCCATGCTGGGCTCCTTGTGCCTCTGAACCAAAGGGAAGTGGGGTTGCTGCTACAAAGTGGGGGCAAAAGAGCTATATCTGCAACTTTAGGGTACCTCTGAGTACAGCTAGCCCTTGAATAACGTGGGGGCTGGGGTGCTACCCCACACCCACACATACACAGTAGAAAATCTCTGTACATAATACAAAGTTAAAAAATGAAGTCCTCTTTGACCCAGCATTTCAACTGTGGTGATGTCAGTCCAGTCCCCGACATATCACCCTAGCCTTCCTTGTTGTCATTCTTATCCCCTCCCAGTCCAGAGGGCTCATGCCCTGTTTGAGTTCCTTGTAACAGCTCAGTGCTCCCCCAGGTCCTCTGTGTCAGGAGTATCTTCTAACATGATCTTTGGGGCTCTTCCCACTTTCTGCTCCAGCCCATCTGCACATTCTCTGCCCATCTGCTAACCAGACTTTTGGATCCCAGAGCTTGCAGATGCCCTCTGGCCTCAGGACTTGTCTGTCCCACAATCAGGACTTGTCCCATCCCCAGATCCCACCCAGAGGGACCTATGTGTCATCCCATGGCAGGTTGAACATCATCTCACGGAAGCCTTCTTGGGCTCCCAGCATCCTACATGGTTCCTTCACAGCTCTTGTTACTTTTGGTAATTATAATCTCTGGCGATTCTTTGTTTTTCACTGATGTCTGCCGCCCCTACTAGATCATGGTCTCCCTGAGGGCAGGGATGTTCCGTGTGACTTACTGTCACATCCCAGAGCCAGCACTGAGGCTGGCACATAGGAGGCATTCATTATTCAATGGACAGACTCATATAAGAGGAAGGCATGTGCTGGAAACATCTTGGATGAAAGAAGTGTATGATGTTCTGGTAAAATCCCTCCTGGTTTCCTGAGAACACACAGTTGGAAATGTTAGGGGGACCAGATCGCAGGGGGACTTGATGGCCACATCAAGGGGGATGATTCAGATTGTTCAGATTCAGAGAACCATGGGAGGTGGCAAATGGAGGAGTGATGTGTGTGCCGGTCAACTCCTTTGGCTGTCTCCATGGTTGCAGAAGAGCTGGGGCCGGGAGGTCAGATGGGCTGGCACCACCATCCTGATTAGGGTCCTGAGGGCTTGAGCTGGGCTCATAGCAATGATGGTGGATATGGGAATAGAGTTAGCATTTGTGGCAATTAATCTAACCGGCAGCGCTTGGTTCTTCTTCCCTGAAAAAACAGTATGTCTGTATGAGGGAGATGGCTGTGGAACCCCAGAGGGGCCTGAGTGTGTGCCTTTGATCACAAAGAGATTTTCACAAATGGTCCCTCCAGAGGCAGTCACCAGGACATGATTAGACAGCCCTGAGGCTTGGAACAGGGTCAGGGCCCTTGTCCCTATGGCCAGGAGCTGTGGGGACAGCAGAACCTGGCAATAGTGAATGGAAAGTTAGCTTGTTAAGCAGTAAATCTCTCTCCAGCACTCCTTCATTTAGGGTTTGACACAGAGCCAGCGGAAGGAGCCTGGGAGACCCTGGAGCCCGAGAAGCCCCTGGAGCCTCAGCCAGAGCCAGGAAGGGGCTGCCGAGAGCTGGGTGTGTGCCATCCACCAGGAGCAGGCTGCCCTGGGACCTGCTGTGCTCGCGCTGTCCCAGTGCATGCGTCACACTTGCGCTGCAGCCCCTAGGAGGCTTGTAATTGGTTGCAGCGATGGAGAGCGGGGCCACAAGGTCACCTAGCTCTTCTCCTCACAGTAAGTCACTGTGGGCGGGAGGTGACTGGGAAGAGGCCTAGGGAAAACCTAGGTAATAGCTACCCTCGACTTGAATGCTTACTCCGTGCCCAGAGTCAGTCTTTCTAAGGCGACGCATTCGATCTGAGCTCAGTTCTTTTCTTTCTCTCCCAGTGTCTCTGTGTTTGTCCTTTAGAACACTTTGCAGAGTTATAACAGAGATATTCATTCCCATGTTTGTGGATTTAATATCTGCCTTTCCTGCTAGACTATAAACTCCACGAGGGCAGGGATTGGGTCCCACAAGTGTAGGGATTGGGCCCCAGCACCTCCCATGCCACCTGACTGGTACCTGGCGTGCACGAGGTGTTTGCTGGACACATGAATGACCCTCCTGGCGAAGCCGGTGCTGCTACTCTGCTTAGTCAGGACAGGCAAACTGAGGCATAGAGAGGTTGGAGGGGCCAAGCCACAGAACCCAAAGGTGGCACTCAGGATCCAGACTTACAGTGAATGTGTGGGGCCCAAGTTTGGAGCTGATTAAACTCACACTGAGGAAAGGGAGACCCCTGTGCTTTTTGGCCCTTGGCCGTTGGCATGTGAGACCAAGTGTGCTGGTGGTCATGATTCCAGTCTAGCAGGGAGCTGGTCTGAAGACATGGTGTCAGAGAGAAGCAAAGACGAGACGGAATGGTCTGAGTTCCTGGATCCAGCCATCACTTTGCCCTGTCTGCAGGTGGCAACAGAGCCTGTACATGCCTCTCGAGCTTAGGCTGGCTGGCTCCCACCTGTCATACTTGTAATGGAGACTTCCAACCAACATGGCGGTCAAACTCAGCTGCTCCGCGGGAGACTCCGAGGGGCAGGCCAGGTGGGTGGAAAGGAGGGAGCAGGTGAAGGGAGGGGCTGTGGCTCCTCCTGGGAAGGCCCTAAGGGCTGCAGCGGTGGCAGGCTCCCTTGGGCCACAGCGTGTGAATGGGGGAAACATGCCCCTTTTTTACTCCAGTAGTTAGCTCATTCCATGTATCTTCACCGAGCACCTGCGATATCCCAGCATGTGCTGAAAGCTGGTGAGTATTCAAAGGTCAGTAACACCAGCACGGCACCTGTCCTCCTGGGACTGCTAGTCTAGTGGGAGAGGAAGATCTTAGTCAAACAACCAAAGGGAGGAATTTAAATGGTGGCCATAGTATTGACAAGGCGAGTGACATGAGCTCCCAGGGGGAGATGGCAGGGAGAGGAAGACAGGAGAATGACTTTGTGATGTGCTCAGAAGGTAAGGTCGTGGAGACAGGTCAGCAGTGAGGTGAGAAAGAGGAAAGAGTATGGGGTTCCCCTCAGGTTTCTGGCTCATCGAATTGGATAGATATGGCTGCTATTCGGAGAGATGGAAAACACTGGAAGAGAATCAGGCTGGAGGAGAGGAGCAGGGGTTGCTCATGAATTGGGCTTTCAGTCCTGTTGAGTTTGAGCTATGCACTCAGCCAGGCAACTGGATGAATAGGTCTGGAAGCAGCTAGACTTCTCCAGCTCTCCCATCCCCAGGACACAGGGAAATTCTGTAGATGAGTGGATTCCCCTCTTCCCAGTTTTTCGTCCCTGGCCCTTGTGAGCCTGGGGCTAGGACCTTAAGTGAAGTAAGGACAGGCACTGAGCACTTACCCAGAGCCAGGCTGTCTTTTTTAAAGACTTGACATCTTTCAGCTTATCGAGGCCCCGTACCAACCCCAGAGAATGAATACTGTTGTAACTGCCCACTTCACCTATGGGGAAACAGAGGCCCAGAAGTCCTACATAGCCTGTTGTGTGAGGTCAGGTGGCAGAGCCCAGATCTGGACCCTGCATTCTTACCTGCTGCGTCACTGTACCGTTTGCGTGAGCTTCAGGGACCCCGTGTTGGGTTGCTCCTCACCACAGGCTGACAGGAAGCTGTTCCAATCCCAACCCTGTGACGGCACGTTATGGTGGCACTAAGATGTTAGCGGAATTCACATTAGAGAATTTGGGAACCAGAAAATGGAATTTGACAGCTGACAACAGAGGCATCCGAGTCTTAAAATTTTGTGCTCCTGTGGGGGAGACCCTGGTTGTCGTGGTGCTGAATCCTTTCGCTGTGACGCCTGGCAGAACTCAGCTGTTTAAGCTCTGTGAGCAAGTCCCCAGGGGCAGAGGCGGGCGGTGCGCAGGACCAGGGACTCAGATACAGGGAGGAGACCGGGTACACATGGGGCTGTCACAAGTGTTCAGCAAGGGGGAGCTGAGGAAGAGCTGGTAGGCCCAGCTTCAGGCAGCCTTGCTCTCGAATCCTCCTCTGTTAATTCAGGTGAAGTGGTTGTCTTACTGGAGTATGCTGGCTGACAGGATTGTAGCAGCCTTCTTTCTTCGCAGGTTTTTTTTTTTTTTTTTTTGTAAAGATTTTATTTATTTGACAGAGAGAAATCACAAGAGAGGCAGACAGAGAGAGAGGAAGGGAAGCAGGCTCTCCGCTGAGCAGAGAGCCCGATGCGGGACTCGATCCCAGGATCCTGAGATCATGACCTGAGCCGAAGGCAGCGGCTTAACCCACTGAGCCACCCAGGCGCCCCAGGTTTTTTTTTTTTACCCCCTTCAATTTTTTTGTTGTTAAAGATTTTATTTATTTATTTGACAGAGAGAGAGAAAGAGATCCCAAGCGGGCAGAGAGGCAGGCGGGGGTGGGGGGGGGGAAGCAGGCTCTCCACTGAGCAGAGAGCCTGATGCGGGGCTCGATCCCAGGACCGGGACCATAACCTGAGCCGAAGGCAGAGGCTTAACCCACTGAGCCACCCAGGTGCCCCCCGCTTCACTTTTAAATTATACTTGAAACAGATATAGAAAACCACAGAAGACAGAGGCAGAGTGAATTTGTATAAGGTGACCACTCTGGTAAATCAGCACCTAGATCAAGAAGTGGGCCCGCGGCAGCCTCTCTGTGCTCTGTCCCCAAGGCACATCTTTCTCTTCCCAAAAAGTAGCTCCCCATCCCAACTTTGATGCTGATCACTGCCTTGCATTTCTCTATAACCTCACTGCCCAAGAGCACCTTCTTAAACCCTACCATTTAGTTTTACCTGCTTTTGAAAATTAGTAGTAAAAATTGTAGTAAAAAACACAGAGCCTAGAATTCACCATCTTAGCCATTTCAAGCGGGCAAGCGCGCAGTTCCGCGGTGCGGAGTACGTTCATGTTGTGCGATCATCACCAGCGTCCCTCTCTGGAACTTCATCTCGCCTAACTAGAACTCTGCATCTGTTGAACGATGTTGAACGACTCTCTATCCCCTCTTCCTACCCCTTCCCACCAAGAACCTCCATTCTACATTCTACTATGAATTTGCTTACCTCACATAAGTGGAATCACACAATGTTTGTCTTTTTGTGACTGGCTTTTTTCACTCAGCATTAATGTCCTCAGGGTTCATCCACATTTCTGCACGTGACAGGATTTCCTTCCTTTTTAAGGCTGCATCAAATGCCGTTGTATGGCTGTACCGCATTTTGTTTGTCCGTTCATCTGTGGAAGGACACTTGAGTAGCTCCTACCTCTTGGCCATTGTGAATGAGGCTGCCGTGAACACGGGTGTATACTTACCTAATTTTTTATTTGATATGTCTTCAAAGTCTCTTTTAACCCAACTCTTTACTCCCATCATTCCTTCATCCCCCTCTTTTAATTATATGGTGAAGATCCCAGGGCATTGGACCAGTTGGCCTTCCCCAGTCCGGATATTGCTGACTGCATACTGGTGATGCATGAAGTTCAGCATCTGTATTTCCAATCAGTGCGTAGTAGGATACAGAGGCCTGGTCAATTCAGGTTGTGATTTTTTGGCGACTATAAGTGGCGTGTTCTTCTATCAAAAAGTGCTCACGGGGCACCTGGGTGGCTCAGTTGGTTAAGCGTCTGCCTTCGGCTCAGGTCATGATCCCAGGGTCCTGGGATCGAGCCCCGCATCGGGCTCTCTGCTCAGCAGGGAGCCTGCTTCCTCCTCTCTCTTTCTGCCTGCCTCTCCGCCTACTTGTGATTTCTGTCTTTCAAATAAATAAATAAAATCTTTAAAAAAAAAAAGTGCTCACAATGTTGTGCTGTCATTTTATGTGTGTGCACGTACGGAGTGATGCTAACAGCTGCTGATATTCAATACTTGGGTACATTAATTAATTTGTGGGCACAAAATACTATTGTTCTAATTTGCTCATTCCTTTTTCATTAATTAGCTGCAGCAACTTTCTTAACAGTTAACCATTGGAGAGAAACCATACTGCAACCAATGCAATATTGGTTTGGTGTGTTTTAGGTATTTGTCTTTTGGATAAGATTTTGTTTGAAGAAAGGGTCCACTGCTTTAAAAACAAGGAATGAGAGAGGTGATGGATAATGAAAATTCATTGGATATGTCCATTTTCAGCCTCTTAAAATTCTACTAAATTCACAGAAAAAGGATATTTTGAAGGTGCAAGACAGAGAAAAGAGGGATAATAGCAACACAACTGTGGATCCACTATAAAGGGTTCATCATCCTCAGAGATTCTTGAGAAAAAGATACATGAGAAATCAATATTTTGAGACCTTTAATATGTGAAAATGTCTTTATTTTACCTTCACATTTGATTGATAATTTGGCTGTGTATAGAATTCTAAGTTGGGAATCCTTTTCCTTCACAATTTGCCTTCTGTGCTCTAGTGTTGTTGCTGTCGAGAGAACTGAGACCGTTCTCATCCTTAGCTCTTTGTGGGGGATGTTGTTTTTACTATTTCTGGAAGCTTGTGGGATCTTCTTTGTGTTCTCAGGATGCTGAGATGTTACAAGTGGCTTAGCTTGGTGTTGATTTGTTTTCATACATTGTGGAGATAAATTCCAAAAGGACCAGTTGTAAGAGGTAATCTTGGTAGCTCTCGGGAGGGGAAATGGTGGTGGTGGTAGTAGGGGGTGGGGACACCTGCCATTTTCAAAACTAATCTTACAGGATGATTTGACCATTTTGGTGCTTGTATCGCTTTGATGTAAAAATAGAAACTTAAAAGAGAAGACAAAGAAGGAGCATGGGCTTTGGAGAAAGACAGACCTGGGTATGAATCCTGAATCCCTTACTTGGCTAAGAGGGTGTTTGTGGGGCACACATCTCTGCTCTCTGAGCCTCAGTTTTCTTACTTAAAATGGGGTGGGGATTCCTGCTCTGTCCAGATGGCATTGTTGTCTGATGGAGGATGGAGGGGATTTTGGAAACCTTGAGGAGCGAACCCACAGGAAGTTAGCATCCCTGATAAGATCTGACATGGAGGCTATATTTCCAGCTGCTAGAAGACTGGGCACAAATCAAGAGGCTGTCATTTCCTGCAGTCCAGCCTTTTCTTCCCTCTTGTCCCTCTCTGTTCTCTGCTACTAGAGAAAAGCCAGTTTGTTCTACATAGTAGAATGCGGGCCCCCGTCAAACTGTAGCCTTTGCCAGGTGCCAGCGTTACCTGTAGATTTGAGTCATCACCTCGCCCTGGGATATAGTTCTGGTCCCTCCCACTCTCATTCTCCAGCTTCCCAGCCTGCTGTTCCGAAGCCATTTCCTCCTGGGAACTTCACCTGGAAGGGAGCGGTTGCCATAAGTCAGCGAGTAGAAGCCAGGCTTCTCCAAAGCATGGCCAAACGAATCAAAGATGATGGCCTATCTTAATTAAGGTGCCCGTGTGTGCACACGAGGAGATGGTAGTAGTTTCTGAGTCAGCACAATCTGGCCAGAGTGCTGGATTGAGAACGGTTCTGAACTGAGCTCAGCGAGAAGGAGTATGGTGGTTAATCAGTATCCCCAGGGAGGGGATAAGGGCTGCCCGCCAACCAGGTATTTGTCATCCCTGATAGAAACATCCTTTTCCTTTTTCTTGGGGCATAACCTCCATAAAGTACATTAAATTTAAGTGCACCACTTGGTGTCTTTTTACACACACACATGTTATTACATCTAGATCAAAACAGAGTATTTCCAGTAGCCTGGAAGAACTTGTCACTCCTCCCTCAGAAGCAACCATGATTTTGACCTCTATCACCATAGATTAGTTTTGCTTGTGTTTTACTTCTTATAAACTGAATTAAACAAAAAAAATTAAACAGTGTTCTAGTGTGAAGCTTTCTTTCGGCATAATACCTGTGTGATTTATTCATGTTCTTACTCATTATTCCACTCTATGGACACACCACAGTTTATCCACTTCCCCATTGATGATGCGCACTAGAATCCTCTTCAAGTCTGGGCTATTATGAATGAGGTGGCTGCAGCTATTCTTGTATGTGCCTTTTGGTTGACCAACCCCCTCGTTTCTTTTGGGTATTGTTCTGTACTGTTTGTATCCCCCCAAATTCCTGTATTGAAGCCCTAATCCCTGATGGGATGGTATAAGGAGGTGGAGCCTTTGGGAGGTGATTAGGTTAAGATGAAGACCCAAAGTGGAGTTCCATGATGGGATTAGTGTCTCTACAAGAACAGGAAGAAGCTCCAGACCTTCCTCTCTTTGCCGTGTGAGGATAGAGCAAGATGGCAGCTGTCTACCAGCCAGGCAAAGGGACCTGAGCATGCAGGCACCTTGGTCTTGGACTTCCCAGCCTCCAAAACAATGAAAAATAAATGTCTGTTGTTCAAGCTACCCACTCTATCCAGTCTGTGATATTTTATCATAGCAGCCAGAGCTAAAACATTAATTTACCTCTATCGGTATCTCTATCTGTAGTTCTATCTATATCTATAGTTCTGCCTAGAAGAGAACTAGCTGGTCATAGGTAGGTGAATGTTTAGCTGGATTTCTACTCACAAAGCACTGAACTGCATCAAACATGAACCAAGCCTCCGTGCACATCAGACATGGTGCTGGGCTCTCAGTCCATGTGGAGCTGTTGAACTCTTGACTCTGAGATCGGACATCAATTTCGCATATATACAACCAGGCAGCTCCTCTTCTAAACGTTCACTGTTTTAATATTTTTGTAGTATTTCATATTTTCAATCACATGATTGAACTTCGGTTTTCTACAGGCTTGAATAAATCTGGAATTCCCTCTAATTCTTTCTTGACTTTTCAGGGGCTTTTCTAGGTTTGCTTTGCCAGATGTCAAATCTTTAGCTCTCTTGAATTGTTGTCCTAGAGCAGATCTTGCCCATATCTGCTGGAAAAAGCCTTGGGATACTTCCCCGGTCCACTGATTAGTTCTCTATGCTTGGAAATTATGATTTTCTTTGCATCCAGAAGGCAGTAGTTTCTCTTAAAAAATGACCTCTTTTTAGCTTTAACTCTTTGCTTTTTGAACGACGAGCTGCTGTATATACCATTTATATTGAATGTTGATTATGTTTGCTCACTAAATACCTCTGGCTGTAGAAAATTCTTGACTTACAAACTTGTATCTAAATTTAACAAAGATCACACTTCTTGTTTCAGCAACACAGAGGCTTGTTCATGGTGGAAGCACAATAAATATTTATTGAATGAACTTAATGAAAATCATTTAAGAAAACATTACACAGAACTGTAACTGGAGGCTATGGAAGGTTCCTCCCAGCTCCAAGTTTTTAAGGCAAAGCCCTCAGGTGATTTCCTCACCCTAAGCCCCTGGAGTAGGCAGTTGGAGGAAGGGTAAGTAACTAATTTTCACAGCAGAATAGCGTGGAGATGCCTGGGCAGCAGTCCAGGACCCTGGTTGGGCCCATTTATCCAGCCACTAGCTGCTTTGTCTCTGGACTGTCATTATCACTGGATTTCTAAATTTTGTCTTTCCTCAGGGATTGAGGACCTGTGTTTTCAGCTCCCATTCCAGTTTATTTTGGTTTCACAAACATTACTGAGAATCTGCTAGGTCCCAGGTACTGGGCAAGGTGTTAGACAGCACCCATGAACAGTGCACAAGTTGATAGATAGCCAATAAGCTCTGTAACTCTGGTTTAGCTATTTCTCCTGTAGGAGCTCTATTTCCTTATCTGTAAAATGGGCCTGAAGTGGGAGGATTGCAGTGTTTATCTCTGGAGAAGCACTGGGCTGTGCTATGCATCTGTCTTCACAGAGGGAAACTGAAGACCGGGTGGCTGGAGTCAGGACTGGTCACAGAGCTGGACCAGCTCAGTGCTTCCCTGAGGGTTCCCTGCCCTCAGCTCCTCGCAGATGGTGCCTGAAACCACCCAGAGGGCCTCTGCACAGCACCCATCACCATTTGTCCAGGGGCGCTGTCCTGATTGATCTGAGAAAAGTGCGTGTTTTCCGTGCGTTGGGAGCCGCCCCCCATTAGCAGACACTGCCCACCCCAGGGGGCGGGTCCAGATGGCCCCACCCTGCCCTCCCACGTCCTCATGTTGCCACCCTGACCTGCCTCCCTCTCTCCGGGGAACCCGTAGCAGCACCCCATCCGTGCCCTGACAGGCAGAGCTTGTGGGAGCGAGTGTCTGCAAACCTGTTCAGGACGCTGGCTCCTGGGAGGGCCCTTGCCGCCCAGGGCCAGTTGGTAAACATTCATTGATGACGAGAGACCCTGCAAGGACCCAACCTGGCTTGGCAGAAGCCCCAGACAACCTAACAGTTGATTTTTTTTTTCCCTTTTTATTTATTTTTTCAGCGTAACAGTATTCATTCTTTTTGCACAACACCCAGTGCTCCATGCAAAACGTGCCCTCCCCATCACCCACCACCTGTTCCCCCAACCTCCCACCCCTGACCCTTCAAAACCCTCAGGTTGCTTTTCAGAGTCCATAGTCTCTTATGGTTCGCCTCCCCTCCCCAATGTCCATAGCCCGCTCCCCCTCTCCCAATCCCACCTCCCCCCAGCAACCCCCAGTTTGTTTTGTGAGATTAAGAGTCATTTATGGTTTGTCTCCCTCCCAATCCCATCTGGTTTCATTTATTCTTCTCCTATCCCCCTACCCCCCCATGTTGCTTCTCCATGTCCTCATATCAGGGAGATCATATGATAGTTGTCTTTCTCCGATTGACTTATTTCACTAAGCATGATACGCTCTAGTTCCATCCACGTCGTCGCAAATGGCAAGATTTCATTTCTTTTGATGGCTGCATAGTATTCCATTGTGTATATATACCACATCTTCTTGATCCATTCATCTGTTGATGGACATCTAGGTTCTTTCCATAGTCTGGCTATTGTAGACATTGCTGCTATAAACATTCGGGTACACGTGCCCCTTCGGATCACTATGTTTGTATCTTTAGGGTAAATACCCAGTAGTGCAATTGCTGGGTCATAGGGTAGTTCTATTTTCAACATTTTGAGGAACCTCCATGCTGTTTTCCAGAGTGGTTGGACCAGCTTGCATTCCCACCAACAGTGGAGGAGGGTTCCCCTTTCTCCACATCCTCTCCAGCATCTGTCATTTCCTGACTTGTTAATTTTAGCCATTCTGACTGGTGTGAGGTGATATCTCATTGTGGTTTTGATTTGTATTTCCCTGATGCCGAGTGACGTGGAGCACTTTTTCATGTGTCTGTTGGCCATCTGGATGTCTTCTTTGCAGAAATGTCTGTTCATGTCCTCTGCCCATTTCTTGATTGGATTGTTTGTTCTTTGGGTGTTGAGTTTGCTAAGTTCCTTATAGATTTTGGATACTAGCCCTTTATCTGATATGTCGTTTGCAAATATCTTCTCCCATTCTGTCAGCTGTCTTTTGGTTTTGTTAACTGTTTCCTTTGCTGTGCAAAAGCTTTTGATCTTGATGAAATCCCAATAGTTCATTTTTGCCCTCGCTTCCCTTGCCTTTGCCGTTGTTCCTAGGAAGATGTTGCTGCGGCTGAGGTCGAAGAGGTTGCTGCCTGCGTTCTCCTCAAGGATTTTGATGGATTCCTTTCTCACATTGAGGTCCTTCATCCATTTGGAGTCTATTTTCGTGTGTGGTGTAAGGAAGTGGTCCAATTTCATTTTTCTGCATGTGGCTGTCCAATTTTCCCAGCACCATTTATTGAAGAGGCTGTCTTTTTTCCATTGGACATTCTTTCCTGCTTTGTCGAAGATGAGTTGACGATAGAGTTGAGGGTCGATTTCTGGGCTCTCTATTCTGTTCCACTGGTCTATGTGTCTGTTTTTGTGCCAGTACCATGCTGTCTTGATGATGACAGCTTTGTAATAGAGCTTGAAGTCCGGAATTGTGATGCCACCAACTTTGGCTTTGTTCTTCAATATTCCTTTGGCTATTCGAGGTCTTTTCTGGTTCCATATAAATTTTAGGATTATTTGTTCCATTTCTTTGAAAAAAATGGATGGTATTTTGATAGGGATTGCATTAAATGTGTAGATTGCTTTAGGTAGCATAGACATTTTCACAATATTTATTCTTCCAATCCAGGAGCATGGAACATTTTTCCATTTTTTTGTGTCTTCCTCAATTTCTTTCATGAGTACTTTATAATTTTCTGTGTATAGATTCTTAGTCTCTTTGGTTAGGTTTATTCCTAGGTATCTTATAGTTTTGGGTACAATTGTGAATGGGATTGACTCCTTAATTTCTCTTTCTTCAGTCTTGTTGTTGGTGTACAGAAATGCAACTGATTTCTGTGCATTGATTTTATATCCTGACACTTTACTGAATTCCTGTACAAGTTCTAGCAGTTTTGGAGTGGAGTCTTTTGGGTTTTCCACATATAGTATCATATCATCTGCGAAGAGTGATAGTTTGACTTCTTCTTTACCTTTAATGCCTTTAATTTCTTTTTGTTGTCTGATTGCTGAGGCTAGGACTTCTAATACTATGTTGAATAGCAGTGGTGATAATGGACATCCCTGCCGTGTTCCTGACCTTAATGGAAAAGCTTTCAGTTTTTCTCCATTGAGAATGATATTTGCGGTGGGTTTTTCATAGATGGCTTTGATAATATTGAGGTATGTGCCCTCTATCCCTACACTTTGAAGAGTTTTGATCAGGAAGGGATGCTGTACTTTGTCAAATGCTTTTTCAGCATCTATTGAGAGTATCATATGATTCTTGTTCTTTCTTTTATTAATGTGTTCTATCACATTGATTGATTTGCGGATGTTGAACCAACCCTGCAGCCCTGGAATAAATCCCACTTGATCGTGGTGAATAATCCTTTTAATGTACTGTTGAATCCTATTGGCTAGTATTTTGGCGAGAATTTTTGCGTCTGTGTTCATCAAGGATATTGGTCTGTAGTTCTCTTTTTTGGTGGGATCCTTGTCTGGTTTTGGGATCAAGGTGATGCTGGCCTCATAGAATGAGTTTGGAAGTTTTCCTTCCATTTCTATTTTTTGGAACAGTTTCAGGAGAATAGGAATGAGTTCTTCTTTAAATGTTTGGTAGAATTCCTCTGGGAAGCCGTCTGGCCCTGGGCTTTTGTTTGTTTGGAGATTTTTGATGACTGTTTCAATCTCCTTACTGGTTATGGGCCTGTTCAGGTTTTCTATTTCTTCCTGGTTCAGTTGTGGTAGTTTATATGTCTCTAGGAATGCATCCATTTCTTCCAGATTGGCCAATTTGTTGGCGTAGAGTTGCTCATAGTATGTTCTTATAATTGTCTGTATTTCTTTGGTGTTAGTTGTGATCTCTCCTCTTTCATTCATGATTTTATTGATTTGGGTCCTTTCTCTTTTCTTTTTGATGAGTCTGGCCAGGGGTTTATCAATCCTATTGATTCTTTCAAAGAACCAGCTCCTAGTTTCATTGATTTTTTCTATTGTTTTTTTGGTTTCTATTTCATTGATTTCTGCTCTGATCTTTATGATTTCTCTTCTCCTGCTGGGTTTAGGGTTTCTTTCTTGTTCTTTCTCCAGCTCCTTTACGCGTAGGGTTAGGTTGTGTACTTGAGACCTTTCTTGTTTCTTGAGAAAGGCTTGTACCGCTATATATTTTCCTCTCAGGACTGCCTTTGCTGTGTCCCACAGATTTTGAACTGTTGTGTTTTCATTATCATTTGTTTCCATGAATTTTTTCAATTCTTCTTTAATTTCCTGGTTGACCCATTCATTCTTTAGAAGGATGCTGTTTAGTCTCCATGTATTTGGGTTCTTTCCAGCTTTCGTCTTGTGATTGAGTTCTAGCTTCAGAGCATTGTGGTCTGAAAATATGCAGGGAATAATCCTAATCTTTTGATACCGGTTGAGACCTGATTTGTGACCCAGGATGTGATCTATTCTGGAGAAGGTTCCATGTGCACTAGAGAAGAATGTGTATTCTGTTGCTTTGGGATGAAATGTTCTGAATATATCTGTGATGTCCATCTGGTCCAGTGTGTCATTTAAGGCCTTTATTTCCTTGTTGATCTTTTGCTTGGATGATCTGTCCATTTCAGTGAGGGGAGTGTTAAAGTCCCCTACTATTATTGTATTATTATTGATGTGTTTCTTTGATTTTGTTATTAATTGGTTGATATAGTTGGCTGCTCCCACGTTAGGGGCATAGATATTTAAAATTGTTAGATCTTCTTGTTGGACAGACCCTTTGAGTAGGATATAGTGTCCTTCCTCATCTCTTATTATAGTCTTTGGCTTAAAATCTAATTGATCTGATATAAGGATTGCCACCCCAGCTTTCTTCTGATGCCCATTAGCATGGTAAATTGTTTTCCACCCCCTCACTTTAAATCTGGAGGTGTCTTCGCGTCTAAAATGAGTTTCTTGTAGGCAACATACTGATGGGTTTTGTTTTTTTATCCATTCTGATACCCTGTGTCTTTTGATTGGGGCATTTAGCCCATTAACATTCAGGGTAACTATTGAGAGATATGAATTTAGTGCCATTAGTAGCCTGTAAGGTGACTGTTACTGTATATTGTCTCTGTACCTTTCTGATCTACTACTTTTAGGCTCTCTCTTTGCTTAGAGGACCCCTTTCAATATTTCCTGGAGAGCTGGTTTGGTGTTTGCAAATTCTTTCAGTTTTTGTTTGTCCTGGAAGCTTTTGATCTCTCCTTCTATTTTCAATGATAGCCTAGCTGGATAGAGTATTCTTGGCTGCATGTTTTTCTCGTTGAGTGCTCTGAATATATCATGCCAGCTCTTTCTGGCCTGCCAGGTCTCTGTGGATAAGTCTGCCGCCAATCTAATATTTTTACCATCTAACAGTTGATTTTAACAATTCCTTCTGCCCTGCCTGGAAACCCATTGTCAGGCCTTTGCAGGCACTGGCCTGGGCCTCAGAATGGGACCCTGACCCCACCCGCTGAATAACCTAGCAAGCAGTTGGCTCTGAGCCTCTGACTTCTGTCTGTAAAGAGGACGGGCACACCTCCTTGCAGGGTCACCTACAGATGATTCATGTCCTATGAAATCTTCAGCAGACAGTTTTGCTGTTGCGGAGTGCAGTGAGATGGGTTAAAGGTGTGACATCTGGAATCACCTTGCCTGGGTTCTATCCCCTTGTCCCTGTCCGTGGATGAGGATGATCAGCTTATTTACCTCTGGGTAGCAGTTGCTTCTTGTTAGTGATAACTGCTGTTTTCCTCATTTATTGGGTCCATCCTGGGCAGCTAGTGACAGACCAGTGATTGGACAGGCATTCTATAACACAGCCTCTCCCTTAACGGCCCCATCACTTGTTATTTTTTATTGCTATCTTTCTATCTATCTATCTCCACTTTAACCATTTTTAAGTGTACAATTCAGTGGCATCAATCACTTTTGCAGTATTATGTAACATCACCCTATTTTCAAACAAACAACCTCTGTGCCCATTAAGCAATAACTCCCCATTCCTCCTTCCCTCCCACCCCTGCTGACTTCTAATCTATTCTCTGTCTGAGTTTGCCTATTCTAGATATTTCATAGAAGACATCACTTATTTTTAAAGCATCCTTTGCAGATTTATAACAGCTCTTCAATACAGGAGTGTAAAATGTATTATTCAGTATTTAGTTTGCTCATAAAATAATTAAATTTGGGATATTAAGTTTAATGGCAATTTCATTTAGGCAGTGATTATAGATTTAGTGATTACATCTTTATTTCTAAAATAATGTTTTTTGTTACAGCCTTTTTATTGTAGAAAATATGGAAAATATAAAAGTATAAAAGAAGAGGCTATCCCAATAATGTTAATGTTTGGTAAGTGTTTTTTTTTTTTTTTTTAATAGATTTACGATTAGTCAACACAGTACTGGAAGTTCTGATCAGAGCAATCAAACAAGAAGGAGAAATAAAAGGCATCCAAATTGCTAAGGAAGAAGTAAAACTCTCACTATTTGCAGATGACATGATACTATATATAGAAAACCATAAGGATGCCATCAAAAAACTGTTAGGAATAATAAATGAATTCAGTAAATTTGCGGGTACAAGATGAATATATAGAAGTCTGTGCATTTCTTCTATACATTATTTCCTCTAGTTCTAACAATGAACTAGCAAAAAGAAAAATTCAGAAAAAGTCTCATTTACAATTACATCAAAAAGAATAAAGTACCGGGGCGCCTGGGTGGCTCAGTGGGTTAAAGCCTCTGCCTTCAGCTCAGGTCATGATCCCAGCGTCCTGGGATGGAGCCCCGCATTGCATCTGGCTCTCTGCTCAGCAGGGAGCCTGCTTCCTCCTCTCTCTCTGCCTGCCTCTCTGCCTACTTGTGATCTCTGTCTATCAAATAAATAAATAAAATCTTAAAAAAAAGAATAAAGTACCTATTAATAAATTTAACCTTGGGGGTAAAAAATCTGTACTCTGAAAACTATAAGAAGTTAATGAAAAAAATTGAAGATGATGCACATAAATGGAAAGATATACCATGCTCATGGATTGGAAGAAATATTATTAAAATGTCCATACAGTCCAAAGCAATCTATAGATTCAATGCAATCTCTTTCAAAAATGTCAGTATTTTTCACAGAAGTAGAACAAATAATCCTAAAATTTGTATGGAAAAAACCACTCTGAATATCCAAACCAATCTTTAGAAAGAAGAAAGCTGGAGGTATCACAATCCCAGATTTTAAGATGTACTACAAAGCTATAGTAATCAAAACAGTGGGTACTAGTATAAAAATAGACACATGGGTCAATAAAACAGAATAGGGAGCCCAGAAATAAAGCCTCATTTATATGACCAATTAATCTGTGACACAGGAGGCAAGAGTATGCAATGGGAAAGAGACAGTCTCTTCAACAAATAGTTCTGGAAAAACTGGACAGCTACATGTAAAAGAATGAAACTGGATCAGTTTCTTATACCCTATGCAAAAATAAACTCAAAGTGGGGGTGCCTGTGTGGCTCAGTTAGTTAAGTGACCAACTCTTGATTTCGGCTCAGGTCATGATATCAGGGTCATGAGATAGAGGCCTACACCGGGCTCCTCACTGGGCATGGAGCCTGATTAGGATTCTTTTGACCCTCTCTACTCTCTCTCTCTCTCAAATAAATAAATAAAAACTAAAAATGGATTATAGGCCTGTGTGTGAGACCTGAAACCATAAAACTAAAGAAAACATGGGCAATAAACTCAGATATCAGACTCAGCAATATCTTTCTGGATCTGACTCCCCTGGACAAGGGAAATAAAAGCAAAAATAAATAATTGGGCTTATTTCAAACTAAAAAGCTTTTTGCATAACAGGAAAATATAAACAAAAAATAAGGTAATTTACTGGTTGCGAGAAGATATTTGCAAATGATATATCTGATAAGGGATTGCTATCCAAAAAAAATATAAAGAAATCCTACAGGGGCGCCTGGGTGGCTCAGTGGGTTAAAGCCTCTGCCTTCAGGTCATGCTCAGGTCATGGTCTCAGGGTTCTGGAATCGAGCCCTACACCGGGCTCTCTGCTCGGTGGGGAACCTGCTTCCTCCTCTCTCTCTGCCTGACTACTTGTGATCTCTGTCTATCAAATAAATAAATAAAATCTTAAAAAAAAATCCTACAACTCAACACCAAAAGAACAAATAACCTGATTTAAAAATGGGCAGAGGATCGGAATAGACATTTTTCTGAAGACATGCAGATGGCCAGCAGATACATGAAAGCATACTCAGTATCACTAATCATCGGGAAAAGGCAAATCAAAACCGTAGTGAGGTATCACTTCACACCAGTTAGAATGGCTAGTATCAGAAAGAAAAGAACGAGTGTTGGTGAGGATATGAAGAAAAAAGAACCCATATGCACTGTTGGTGGGAATGTAAACTGGTCCAATTACTATGAAAAATAGTATGGAGTTTCCTCAAAAATTAAAAATAGAAATACCACACCATTCAGTAATTCCACTTCTGGGTATTTACCAAAGAAAACAAAACAAAACAAAAAACCCTAATTCAAAAAGATATATTCACCGCCATGTTTATTGCAGCAATTATTTATAATACAATTAAATTACAATTATTTATAATTGCAATTGTTTATAATACAATGTATTACAATATATTACAAGGGATGGAAGCAATCCAAGTGTCCATCAGAAGATGAATAAAGAAGATGCTACACACACACACACATGTACACAAATACATACACACGTACATGTGTATATGTGTGTATACATACATATATGGAATCGAATATTATTCAGCCATAAAAACAAATAAAATCTTGCCATTGATGGCAACATGGATGGCCCTAGAAGGTATCACGCTAGGTGAAATAAGTCAGATGGAGAAAGAAAAATACTATAAGATTTCACTTACATGTGGAATCTAAAAAAACAAAACAAATGAACAAGCAAAAAGAAAAACATAGAGAACAAACTGGTGGTTTCCAGAGGATAATAGGTGAAATTGATGAAGGGAATTCAGAGGTACAAACTTCTAGTTATAAAATAAATCATGAGGATGAGAAGTACAATATAGAGAATAGAGTCAATAATATTGTCATAACTTTGTATGGTGATAGGCAACTATACTTAATTATGGTGAGCATTTTGTAATGCATATATAATTGTCAAATCACTGTTATATATCTGAAACTAAAATAATATGTCAACTACAATTAAAAAAATTCATATATGCAAAAAAATTAGATTTACATTTAATTCATTTGATGTTCTTAGGCTATAACCTGCTGAACTTGGGCCTTTGCCAGTTTGAGAAGGATGGCCGCATCTGAGGCTAGAAGATTCCTGTACTCTCTAATGGCAAGAAAATTCTGAGGATATCGGGTCTTTGTGTGGGTTATGTTGCCAAGCAGACTCAAAGGGCATTCGTTTGCAGGAGCTGAGGAAAAAGGAGAGGAGGGAATCCTCTAAAATTAACCATACAATGTTTATCAGAAAGAACATCCTTAGATGGACTTTTTCTCTAAGCTGTCATTATTACCAATTTTGGCTTTCTTAAAAAAATGAACACACTTACCATGGGTCGGCACAGTACAGAAGGCACTTTCATATGTACCTTCATTCAATTCCACTTCCTCTCCCGAAGGTAGAACTTACCGCATTTTACATCCTGCCCCTGCCACTTAAATACTATGTGACCTTGGGCAAGTTACTAAACCTCTCTGTGCTTCTAGCTTCTGGTTTGTAAAAATAGTCCCTGCCTCATAAGTTTGTTTGGGAAGACTAAATGATTTAAGATGTAAAACTCTTGGAATAGTATAAACTCTTAGAATGTACAGGCACAATGGAAGTTTTAGGTTAGCTGTTAACAAATGATGGCCCTGAAACTTGGGAGGATTAATGAGCTCCCTGGTGACAGTTTCTGCCATCTTCTTGGATGTTGGAGAGAATAGAGAATACCTCCTCCTTTTCATGGCTGGTTATGGGTAAAGAATAGGTTTTGAAGCAGGGCTGTTCCTTTCCTACATGCCAAGGAGGCAGAGGGGCTGAATCAGAGGAGAAGTAGAGCAGAGAAATGGATCATAGCTTACTCCTCAGCTTAAACCCCCCCGATGGCTTCCTATTCCCCTTGGGATTTGGCCCAACACCTCAACAGATCTACTCAGCCCTTTCAGATCTACCCCTCTTTGACCCCCACTCCAGTCTCATCTCCATCCTTGAAAGCTACTCCCAGTCATGCCAAAGGCTCTGTGACTATTTTTTGCCTCTGGGCTTTCTCCTACTCTGTTCCCCAATCTACATTCAGGAATGAAGGACTTCTCCCCCAGCTGCAGGAAGAGCTGCCTGAGGATGGTTCTCAGCTGTCAGTCCCCTCTGGTGTTTGCCCTTAGCTGAAAAACCACCTCAACAAGGCTACACCTCCCTCCAGGAGCAGCCTTCGTCCAGTGAATGGTCAATGCCATGGGATAAAAGCCCAGCGCTATTGCCACAACTAGGGACGGCTGCAAAAGGGCCTCTCTTCAGAACTTTCTGTAGAGCTTATCAAGTCCGCCATTGAACCGGCATTGTAGGTCAGCATCACCGCCGTGCAATCTTGTCCTTTCCCTTCCTCCCACAACCTTGATCCTGAGAGTATTCCCTAATAAACGCTCTGTAGGCTCTTCTTCATCCCAGAGGCTCTGCCTAGGGAACCCAACCTGTGCCCTGTGCTGACTCTTCCCATCCATCCACTGGCTCGTTAGGGTCTCCAGAATAACATCCAAGGGTCTCAGCCTGGCCTCTGAGTCCCTCAGCATCCAGGTCTCTCCCCAACACCCTAACTCACTGCTCCCTGGGGAATTATCTTTCAAGCCAAATGTGACTCTTCATTGCCCTGATTTTGACAGGAGACCTGCCTTTTTTGCACCTTTATTCTCAAGATACACCTCCCCTGAATGCGCACTTATGCTTCAGTAAAAAATATTTTTTCAGCATTTTCTGCATCCCCGTTCCTAAAGCAGGCATTAGGGGACAAGATCAATGGAAATCTGCCCTCGTGGAGCTCCTGCCTAGGAGGGAGGAGAGCTCTTGGATAAACAAAGTCATTACAAGCAATAGTATCAGTGCTCTGAAGGGGTCACAAGGAGCCAGGAGACTGCATGACAGAGGAGAAGGTGGACTCAACCCAGGGTCAGAGAAGGCTTCCCAGAGGAGGTGCTGCTTAGGGTGAGGAGGACTAAGCCAGGTTGAGAACGACAGAAAGAACATGCTGGGATGGGCACTGTGCTATGCAAGGAGTGTGAGGTGCTTTATGAACTGAGAGAAGCCCCTTCCTTCCTTCCTCTCTGGCCAGTTTCATGGTACTTGTCAGAGTCGAGTGACTGTTTGCTTGGCTGTAGCTCCCTTGCATGCTGGGAATGTTTAAAGGGTACAAAGTATTGCTAAAAATCTCTTACAAATTTCTGTTTCTGTGCAGGATGGAGTAATGGGCCAAATTACCCTTCTATCTTAAACAACTAAAAACAAACAAACAAAAAAAATGAAACAACTGTTTTCCGATGTTGAATAACTGGTAATGTGGGATGGTGATTCCTTCGAGAGGGAAAACAAGTACGGTGAACATTATAATTGACCTGGCATATAGGCTAGAGTTTCCAGGACACAGGGCAAGAGGGGTGCCCAAGTGTAACCCAGCATGAAGCTGAGTGGAAGAGTTGAAACTGAGAGTTTGGGAGGCCGGGATGTCTAGAGTTCTCAGGGAGGTGGGAGAGGAAATTGCTGCAGAGAGAGCAGCCAGGGATCTGCAGATGGTTCCTTCCTGTGATCCATCCCACCCCCAGTCTTCAGCTGAGCACCAATCAGGGCATACTGTAAACCACCTGAAGCTGGGGAAAGTTCCACCCAAATGGAGTAGGCAGAAAAAAATCCTTGGAGCTCCCACAGATTTGGTGTTCCCACCAGCTAGAGGAGAAAGCCTCTGAATTCACTGGGCCTTGGGTAAAATATTCAGAAGGGTATCTCCTCAGTAGTGGGAAAATCAGCTCTAGACTAAAGGCTCCTCTGGTCTTGCTTAAGAAAGTATGAAAATAAGCCTTGAAAAGATCAAATTGTTCCCAATAACTTGACTTTGTTCTAGACCAAGGCACACGATTATTTTTTTAAAAATACAAGGATATCCAGCACCCAATAAGGTAAAATCCACAATGTCTGGCATCTAATCTGCAATTACCAGGATACAGAGTAGTAAGAAAATATGACCCAAAATGAAGAAAAAAAGCAAACAATCAAAACTGACCCAGAAATGATGCTGATATTAGCATTCATAGATGTAGTTATTACAACTATATTCCCCATGCATGAGAAGGCAGAGGAAACATAAACACATTAAGAAGATACATGGAAGAGAAAGAAACACCCAAATAGATATTCTGGAGATGAAAGCCACAATGTCTGAGATAGAACTGCGCTGGATGGGCTTAACCACAGATGAGTCACTGCAGAAGAAAAGATAATGAACATGAAAACACAGCAGTAGAAACTCACCAAGATGAAACACACAGGGAAGACTAAAACAATGAACAGAGCATCAGTAAGCTTTGGGACAACTTCAAGTGGCCTAATATATGCATAAGTGTGGTGCCCAGAGGCGAGGGAAAAGGAGATGTAAAAAACTTTTGAAGAAATAATGATTGAAAACATCACATTTGATGAAAACCATGAGCAAGATACAAGAAGCCCAATGAATCCCAAGCAAAAAAATCTCTTCTATTCCAATGCCCAGCTCATAGTTGGCATCCAATCGATGTCTGATAAATGAATAAGCAAATTGCTGCCTGCAGACTCTCCCCCCGCTTTCTCCCTTCATTTTCTCTCCTGATTTCTTCTCTCCCCTCTTTGCTTCTCTCTTGCTTCTTATCTGTCAGATTTGTCCTGCATGCATATGGTAGACTCTGTAAAAACCACTGATCTGAAGTCTAGTAGTAGTTTCTTTCTGCTTTAGGCTTTTTCATTGAAAGCCTCAAGCAATCCTGCCAGCCTCCTTCAAATCTGAGGCATTTAGGGATTAAAGGTAAAATATCCTGAACACCGCTCACACTACTTCCCAGAGACCCCTGGCTTTTCAGTCCCTGTGGGGGTTGCAGGGTCAGGAGGAGTGCCCAGGATGGATTGCATGCTGGGTTCTCCCCTGGTGCATGGCCCAGCGGAGCAAGATCCAGTCTCATTCATGGCTCACCTCTGCCTTTGCCATGGCCATTTTCTCTGGGCTGCCAGCTGTATGGTGGTGGTTGGATTTGATCATTTCTTTATCCTCTTCCAGCTCTGACATCTTGTGATTGAAGCCATGATGTACCAGGGTCACATGGCTCTGTTCCCTCCCCTCCAGTCCCCTGTGGCTATCTTTTTCTTTGATGTCTCATCCTTGCTAAGAGCATGTGGAAAACGAAGAGGAGGGAGGCAGACAGGCCTCAGACCCTTTGTCCTTGCTGGGCCCCTTCCTTGAGTGGCTCCCAGAGTTTTCAGGTCTGAGTTCAAACTCATTAACCCAACACACCAGGCCTTGATTCTAGATCATGGTCTCTGGGGCATCTTGCATCAGAATCATACTGCCTCCGCCCCCGCTGTGCTAATAGTGAAGATTCTGATTAAGAAGGTCCTGAGAACTGGCATTTATAATAAGCATTCAAGGGGATTTAAAAGTGTATTGGTGAGGGGTGCCTGGGTGGCTCAGTGGGTTAAAGCCTCTGCCTTCGGCTCAGGTTATGATCCCAGGGTCCTGGGATCGAGTCCCGAATTGGGCTCTCTGCTCAGTGGGGAGCCTGCTTCCTCCTCTCTCTCTGCCTGCCTCTCTGCCTACTTGTGATCTCTGTCAAATAAATAAATATTTTAAAAAAAAGTGTATTGGTGATTAAAAAAAAAATGCATTGGTGGTGATGGAAAGGTTAAGTCATACTATATAGGTAAAAAAATCCTAACAGTAGAAGCATATACTGAAACTGTCTCCCTGCCATCATCCAGGCCCTTCCATGGGAGCAACCACAGCCACTGGGTCCCGAGATAGTGCATTGCAGGCGCATGAGTATATGGGCTTATGCTGGAGCCCAGGGATAGGCCAGGAAATTCTGCAAACCCAGTTAAGCCAAAATGGCTGCACTAGGGCATCTGGAATGTGCTACTCCTCTCCTTCCCCACACCTCTTTGACCTCTGCCTGCACGAACCCCTGCCATGTTCTAGCCTTGCTGAATTTGCCCTAGCTCAGCCACTGAGGACACCGCTATCATTTGTGTGCCTTACCTCTGTACTTCTCTCTTCCAGGAAAACATTTCTTGCTATTTTCCTGTCCAGCCAATGCCTACTTATCCTTTAAGATTCAGCTCAAGTGATTCCTCTTCCAGGGACCCTTTGGGCCCATCCCTGAGCCCCGTACTCTGGGCCTTCCCTGCAATTCCACGCTCCCTGTTACCAAACTAACCATGCAGAGTGGGCTTTCCTCTTTCTATTCCCCACTGGACTATGAGCCTATTGCAGGCCTGGGGCAGCTCTTAGGCCCTGTTGAATCGCCAAGTCCCAGTTCTGGGCACATAGTACATGGATACTTAATAAATGGTGTTTAATCAATGCTCAGACAGCTGGCATTTTGTCTCATTCTTGCATTTTGCAGCCAGAGATCCAAGCCACTGGGCTCTGCAGCCTCACCCAGTCTCTCTGCTTCTTGGTGTCTCAGAAGGGCTGTGAGAGGCAGAGGACAGGGCTCCGTGCAGAAAGCTGGAACGAGGCACTCCCCCAAATCTCCCCAAGTCACAGGCAGGAGGTGGTGGCCCTCAACACTGAGCATGCATGGCTGAGGGCACTGGAGAAGATTCATGCCACCAGGGTGGGGAGACCCCCCCACCTCCCCGCCCAGCGGTTGCCCTGATGGTGGCCAGTGGGCTTTGGCAGAAGAAATGTGACAGGGCTGCCTCCTCCCGACCCTGCAGAGGGAGCAGGTGGCCCTGCTATAGGGAGGGGGTAGGGAGATCCAACAGAGGGAGGGGCCTGGGAGAGGAAACTGAACCCGCAAAGTGGTGTGGGGGTGGAGGGTGAGCTGCTGGCCAGGCGGTGGTTTCCGAGTAAATGTGCTAGGAACACTAATGAGCTGCGTCCATTCATGGCTAGCTGCCTCCCAAATTGGGGATCTAGCCAGGTTCTGGGGTGGAGGAACTGGGGATAGGTGCCAAGCTGGGGAGCTGCCTGGCTACTGGGGCAGGGCCTCCCTTGACTAGGCTGGCATGGTGAGTCTTTGTCCTGGATCCGAGGGAGCCCTCCTTCCTTCCCTCCCCTTTATAGGAAAGGGCAGACTTTGCCA
Source organism: Meles meles (assembly GCF_922984935.1). Taxonomy (NCBI): domain Eukaryota; kingdom Metazoa; phylum Chordata; class Mammalia; order Carnivora; family Mustelidae; genus Meles; species Meles meles. The sequence continues at coordinate 56,797,718 of NC_060078.1, read as the reverse complement.
GGTGGTGACCATTTGGGCTTCACTGTCCAGTCTAGTCTGGAAGCTTCTAGGGCACTGGCTGACTCTTGGAAGACACAGGCAGGGGTGATATCGCCCCCCACCCCGGCCCACCCCACCCCTCCTTCCACTGCTTCACCGGACTACTCTGAAGCCCCCAGGGCATGTGGCCCAGTTAATCAACACTCTCTCTTCCCCACATGGGTCTTGGCTTCTGAGGAGCTCTCTGAGGTTACAGGGCTGGAGAGACACCGCTGGAGCCAAAGGTTGGAAACCGGACATCTTCAACAACCTGAGCGCCTACTAAGTGCAGGGGCTGGTTAATCGCCAAAGTGAGGAAATGAGTAAGCTCTGGGGGAAGGGGCGAGCTCTGCCCCCGGAGGAGTGTCAGGGAAGGAGCCACATGTGTAAACAGCTCCAGCTAAGAGGGGATAAACAAAGCAGCAGGCTCAGAGGAATGAGGATTTAACGCTGCCTGAGGCAGCTGGGGAGGGCCCGTGAGGAGAGGGGGGCTGAGCACCCTGTGGAGAAGCAGTGGAAATTTTTTTTTTTAAAGATTTTATTTATTTATTTGACAGAGAGAGAGATCACAAGTAGGCAGAGAGGCAGGCAGAGAGAGAGAGGAAGCAGGCTCCCTGCTGAGCAGAGAGCCCGATGCGGGGCTCGATTCTAGGACCCCGGGATCATGACCTGAGCCGAAGGCAGAGGCTTAACCCACGGAGCCACCCAGACGCCCCAAGCAGTGGAAATTTGTGAGGGAGAGGAGTGAGGAGCTCTGGCTTCATTTGTGGGAAGTTTCTCTATGATCACACCCCCTCGGGACCCGTGAGAAAGCCCCTTCCTCCTCAGTTTTCATTGAATTGATGATGCTGAAGAACCCATGGCCTTGGATGGAGGTCATGCCAGGAGGGTGTAAAAACTCTAAAAAGAACTGTCAAAAGCCCGTAAGACCAGTCACATTAGTTGTGAGATGATGGCCACAGTTCTCTCTGCGCTATGACCACAGGGATAAAAAACTGAAAATTTTCATCAAGATGGAAAAGAAAAACAAAGAAAACCCCCAAGTCTTGGAGACCCGGTGGATAAGGCTTTAATCCTGTGGAGTGTGTCCACACAGCCCACCACCCCTGTGACAAGCGGTATCCATTCTGTGCCTTCTCCTGGCATCTCTTGGACCAGCTACGATTCTTTCTGGTTTCTCTCACGGGGAAACCCAGGTAGCCAACTCCTGGAAAGGAAGATGCTTATTGAGCTGCTCAAGTGTTTGTCCTTGCCAGCCTGTAGGAGGCCCAGAATCAGGGGACGGATGGACAGAGGACGAGGACGTCTGGGTCCGACAGAGCCCAAGCCAGCCATCATCGCTGTTCTTGATTTTGGGGAGGTCCCTTCATCTGTTCTGGGCTTGAGGGTGGTTCTCTCCCCATCTGGATTTCCTGTTTACACCCACGCCCACATCTATGTCTACACCTGCCTTAGAGTAAGAAGAGTCGCTGCCTGCTGGGAGGAGAGTAAAATCTTGGGGTCTGACAGTGGTGGCCCGTGGAGCTACTCTCCCAAGCATGCCACCCTGCCCTTTCCCAGCCATCTCTGCAGTCCTCTGATGACAGGAATGAATATTCCTTTGCACCTGTCAGAAATGGGAGAATGCTGGTGCGAGTGGAGGAAGGTATTTGCTGGATTTCCAACCCCCACTGCTACTCTGCCAACCCCCTAACACTGACCTGGGAAGCCAGGATAGCCGAATGGCAGAAATGACATCTCTCCATGGGGCAAATGTCCAAATCAGGGCCATTTTCTTCTGGGTGCAGCTAGCTTCGGTCTTCTCCTCAGAGAAGTGGGGTTGTTGCCATCTTGGTGGCAGAGGGGAGAAGACTGTACTCGATCTAGGGCTTTTATACACTCCTCCCTCCCCACTCCCAAGCTCTGTCCTCCAGGTCCCAGGCTAAGTAAAGCAGGGGGCTTGGAGACCTGGGGCAGGGGGCTTGCTTTCACCAAGTATTGACAAAGCAAGTCTGGTGGGCAGGGGGAAGCGTTTCTGCCGTCGGGGGAAAGCAGGTCTGGGGCCAGGGAAGGGGTCCAGGCGGCCAAATAAGATCTTCCTCCCCACTCTGGCCCAACTGCCCGGGTTGGCGTTCTGAGCGCGGGAGTCTCAGTGTGCACATACTCGTGGTGTGTGTGTGTGTTTGTGTGTGTGTGTGTGCAGCCGGCCAGGGCCAAGACTGAGCAGGTCGGGCCGTGGCCATCCTCCCATCCCCCGCGCAGTCCCCTGCCCGCGCCTGGCGCCTCTAAGGTTCCACCTTTGAAACTGTAAGCGACTCGCTGCAGCCGCCGAGTGGTCGTCGGGAGGCGGGGGAGGGGGATGTTGGGGAAGGGCGGGGAGGAGTCTGGCTCTGGATGTGTGCTTTTCGATTGATGGATGACTGCCGGGTGGGAGCGAGCGTGGGGGGTGTGAGTGTGTGATTGTGCGTGTGTGTGTGTGTGTGTGCGCGGGGTGCGTGCGCGCGCGGGGCCTGCCCATTTTCCTCCTCGCAGCAGTCAGTTGGGAGCTGGAGGGAGGGAGAGAGGGAGACGCAGCCAGCGAGAAACCGGAGAGGAGCCGAGCGCCCTCCGCCCAAAGCGCCCTCCCTCGGTCCGCACACAAGCGCCGTCGCTTGGAGGAGCGAGGTGCCTCCCGGCCCGTTAAGGGCGCCGCGCACGAGCCTGCTCGGCGGCGTTGCCCCGGGACTGCACCTGGAGGCCGCCCCGGACGGGGATGGTAAGCGGCTGCCGCCGTCTGGCACACGAGCGGGACGCGGTGAGGGCACCATGGCGCTGACGCCCCGGAGGGGGCCCTCGGCGGGGCTCGTCCGGCCCGAGCTCTGGCTGCTGCTGTGGGCAGCCGCGTGGCGCCTGGGTGCCACCGCGTGCCCCGCCCTCTGCACCTGCACCGGCACCACGGTGGACTGCCACGGCACGGGGCTGCAGGCCATCCCAAAGAACATCCCGCGGAACACCGAGCGCCTGTGAGTACGGCCCCGTCCCCAGTGCGCAATGAGCCCCCGAGGTTGCCCTCCCACCCAGAAGCGGTTCGGGGCTGGGGTGGGGGCAGGACCGTTGGGGCCCCCGGCTCTGCAGCCAACAGAGGGGTCAGTGCCTTCCGGAGCCAGGAGCCAGCAGCATCACTGTTTCCCTTTGCTGAGATTCAAAGGGCCCTGGCGGGGCTGTCAGCGCCCAGCCTCACACCTGCACCCTGCACTCAGCCCTGACAGGCCGTTCCCACTGCGCCAGCACTTTATTCCTCCAGGGTGCTGTGAATTGGTGCCAGGAAGCCTTCCTGGCACCCAGGGGGGGAAGCTCCTCACACTGCCAGGCACATTTCCTTTCGGGGATATGGATCTTGGGCAGTGTTCTGAGCAGCGCTTGTGAACTGGACTCCGAGAGCCAGCAGGCAGGTGATGGGCAGCAAGATGGAATGGAGTTGAAGTTTCCAGTCTTCCCCTTCCTCCCCATTGTTTGCCCCAGAGCCTTAAGAATTCTTCTCTTGCAGGTGTCAGGCATTGGTCCCCCAACTCACATCCAGCCATCCCCAACCCAGGCAGACAATGGGACCTGAGGGATTTGGGTTTGGGGCCTGGGGTATGTTACATTAACACCAGGAAGGGGTAGATGTGACCTGGCCTGGGAGCCCCGGGAATTATGCCGAGGGGTCAGGAGCCTGGAGTGGAGACATTGACCATGAAAAGTCATTAAAAAATAATTTTTCTTCCTTTATTCTCTCTCACTTCTAAATTCTGGTGGAAACTCGGCTCTTTCTAGACCCGCTGAGCTTTGTAGAGTGTGTGTGTGTGTGTGTGTGTGTGTGTGTGTGTGTGTGTGTGTGTGTTTATGGACCAATATAATTTGCCTTCCTAGATTCTCCTGCAGAATGTGCGTCTGTGTGAATTCCTAGTATCTGTGGTGACACCTCAGTAATGGGAGGTTGTGAGAGTCCCTGTATGTGATTTTTGGTCACATGCTGGGCCTTTGTGCTGCCTGCAGAGGTGACTGCTTCAGGAGATTTTTGAACTGGACTTTGGAGAAGGCTGCCGGCTCCTTTGAAACCTGCATGCTCCTTCCCACACTCCTGGGCGACTGCAGTGGCTCTCAGGAAAGGCGTACAGATTTCGATAACTTGAGCACATTTTCATGGCTCCCAGCTGGCCAGAGGCAGAAATTTGACCCTGGGGAGAGCTGTCTCCTGGATCAAACTCTGTACCAAGGTCAGCAATTAGTGAGCACACATTTGCCCTAGACGCTTCTTGGCTGAGTCTGAAAAATTCCCGTGGAGGTTTCAGAGAATTTGCAATCTAGATGCAATCTAGATGGAAACTAGTGTGTGTGTGTGTGTGTGTGTGTGTGTGTGTGTGTGTGTGTGTACAGTGTGTGTTGTGGGGCTGGGGAGAGATGCTGGTGTGGAGAGAGGTTGGACCAAGTCAAATTTCCTATGCATTATGCTATGTGGCTGTGGAGAGGGACTGAGGGTCTGAAATCTGCCCAGAGGATCCCTGAGGCTGCAGGGTCGTCCTCTATACCTGTTCACTCTGGATCTATTCTCTGTTCCTTTGCCCACAGGGTGTTTCTCCTGCAGTTGTTACCCTGGTAGCAGCCTAGGTCTGAGACACAGCAGCCCCTTGCCTTTGCTTTTGAATCTGAATCTTGAAGTCATCTCATGCTTTGCTTTTTCTCTCCATCTTAAGTTTTGAGGACAGAGTCTATTTTGGTGCTCAGGAACTCATGAGCTCTCTTGCAATCAGAGTGGAATGGAAGTGAAATTTCCTAGTGCAAAAGAAAGAGGTCCAGCTGCCTAGGTTGCTGTGTGACCTTAGGGAAGTTACTTAACTTCTCTGAGCCTTAGTTGCTTCCCATGCAGAAAATGGGGGTGCTGATACTAAAGTCTTTGGTACTTGTGAGGACCAAAGACAATGTGTGGAAAGTGCCTAGTTCCTGATAATGCTCGCTGAGTGAGAGGCATCATTATGATAGGATCAGGAGAAGAGCCTATTTAATTAACTATTTAATTCAGCAAACATTTACAGAGCTGGGAGCTGCCCTCAGTGCTGAGGCTCCAGCAGGCAGTGAGCAAATCCCTGCCTTCAAGGGATGTACAGTTGAGGGGACCAGACAGGGGACACCTAACTGTAAGCTTTTGGGAGAGGGCAAGGCTGGCAATGTGATGGGGCTGTGGTTGGGAGCATTGGGGTGGGAAGCACTTTTCTTGGGGGAAAGGCGCTTCTCAGAGGATGGCTCATTTTTTAGCACAATTTGGGACCCAACAGTGGTTGGTAGGAGCCTGCTAAGCAGAGAGGGCAGGCAGCTCAACCAGAGGGAATACATGAGTGAAAGGCCTGAAGGTGTGCTTGAGCCTGCCCGATGGGTGAACGGGCCGGGTGAACGGGCCAGCTGGCTGGGGCTGCAGTGTGCCAGTCCAATGTGATGGGGCTTGCGGCTGGGAAGGTTAGAAAGAGTCAGGCAGTCTTTTCTCACTGGATTTTCCCTTTGGGGACTTCAGGGATGCAATCCACGGGTGAGTTATTGTGGGGGAGTCAGCGGAGACCTGGTCTTTGCTGTGGGCAAAACTTCTTGGGTGGGGAAAGGATGTAGAAAGCAGGGGGAGGCTGCCTTTGCAGCAGGCAGGCCTTGAAAGAGCCATTTAAGGAAGAAAAGAACACCCCAAAAAGAGGCCTTGGTGAGAGCTCAGGCAGACTCAGAATCATCATAGCAAATGCTCTCTCTCATCGATATGGACGTCGTGCCGTCCTGGGGCCCAGAACAGCAGCCTCTGAGGCCGTGATATTTGGAGAGCTGCAGCTGTGCATTCGCCTTTTGTCTCGTGGGCAGTTTCTATGGCAGCCCGGGAGGCCCGGCAACTTTATGATCCTCTATCCCATGACTCTGGGTCTGGGCCTATCCCCTCAAGTGGGAAGGAATTGGTGTGCTGTGGGGACTTCTGGGAAGAAGCTGTGTGGCCCCAGGGCTGTTGAGGAAATTGGCTGAGCCAGAGGGGCTGTGGGGCTGGTGGGCTGGGCTGAGGAAGGGATGCTGAATAATTCACTGCAGTGGAACAATTAAAATACAGAGTGAGGGTTAGGGGTGTGGTGGAGGAGGCCTGGAAGCTTCCTCTCTTTGTAGAATTCAGCCTCAGAGGGACCCAGCCGTGGCCACTATTAATTGTCTTTTCTTCCACTCAAGGACTTTGACTTTCAGTTGGATTTTTTTTTTTTTAATTAAAAAAGTCTTTTAGGCTAGAGTATCCAGGAGAGTGTGGTAAGAGAGTATAGGGTGGGGCGGGGGGACACCGTTTTCCCCTTCTGTCTCAGGCACTTGTATTCTAGGCTTGTGGGTACAGGGTGCAGAGATGGGAGAGGCCTGGGGATGGTGGTATGGCCAGGAAAGTCCTTGGGGAAGGCCTCCTGGCTTCCACGTGCTCCCCCAGCCCAGGATGGTCTGCTGTTCATCAGTTTTGGGGGTCACTCTCTTGCCCCCTGGCCAGTTGGTCCACTGCCATAGCCCACTGCCTGCTGCAGAAGCCTGGAAGGCCCTTGCCTTTTCCCAACTTGGCCCCCGAAACTGGCGGCCACATTCAATGGAGCTGGGTGGTCAGGCTTGGGACTTCACAGGGCACCCCAGATGGATTGCCTGGGAGCCTGTTTGGAAAGCCAAATCACAACTGGGGTGGTAGTCCTGGGGAAGGGTCAGGGAAGACGGATGCCATGTGTGCACCGTGGTCTCCTAGGGCAGAGCCCTGCACTGTGCTGGGGAGGCTGCCTCTGGGTGGGGCTTGTGTCTCCAGCAACATGTGCCCTGGGCTTATCGCTGGCTTCTGCATGACTGGTGGCAGGCCCCTGGTGCCATCACTCCATCTGTTGTGAGACTCAGTTTCCCCATCTTAAAAGGGGAGGATGACTGTGTTGTAGGTCGGTGGCGAGGATTCAGGGAGCCAGTGCACATAGAGGGCCTGGTGGTGTACTTGGCCCAGGGCTGGTGTGTAGAAATGCTTCGTGATAAAACATGATGTTATGATTATTTTTGTTATCTGAGGAGCTCAAGCAAAGGTTTGAGGATTCAGTGGGGCAGCAGAGGGTTTGGGAGGTAAGCACAGGAGAGCTGGCCATGGTGCAAGCCTGCTCTCCTGGCATCTGGCTGTGCAGCGTTCTCCTTCCTTGTCCCGGGCATCTTTGTCTCAGTCTCCCGTGTTTGCAAAAAGGAACAGGGGTTAGCAGGCAGGGATTCTCTACAGGGTGGGTGGTGTGATGGCATGGTCCTTGAGCCAGCCTGCCTGCGTTGTTAGCCCCCCTCTGCCACGCAGCAGCTGGGGGGACCTTGGGCAAATTGTGGGTTTAATGAATTCATTCAACAGATAGCTGTCTATTGACTGTCTGCATGGAGCTGAGAGAATGGGGCCGGACACAATCCCAATTCTCTGTCCCTCCCTGAGTTTTAGTCCAGCAAGGGAGGAAGCGATGAATGGCACAGTATGAGAATAAACACATAATTGCAAAGTGGGGTCAGTGCTCCGGAGGAACGGGTGACATCTCAGCACCCCTGTTTCCTTGCCCCGAAAGTGGGGATGATGACAGGACCTGCTGGTTAAAGGACAGGTTGGTCGTGAGGACTGCCTACAGGCCGGGCTGGGAGCCCGCACTTTGCATGGGCCTGGCGCACAGCAGCAAAGGCCCTGTGAGTGGTAGTATTATTATTGTTATTAAGATGACAGAATTGCAGGGACAGGAAAGGGCCTGGGGCGCCACTCCGGGATGGATCCCAGCCTGACTCTCCTTCCTCTTCCTCCCTGTGCAACCCCAGGGCTCTGGATCCCCAGCGAACCCTGCCCCTGCCTCTGTCCGGGCTCTGAGGAAGGGGGGTAGCTGTCGGCGGCCCCGGCTGCCCAAGGCTGCCAGCAGGGGCGGCCGTGCTCTTTGGGGCCGGGTGAAGGGCGGTGGGGACAGGCAGCTCCTGCATTATTGGAAGCAGACGGGAGCTTGGCGGAGTTGCTGCCTCCTGTTCTGTGCCGGCATTAGCAGCTCGGCAGGGCTCTTGCTTAATGGGATTTTCTCCCCAAATGCTGTAATTATCGCCATACAAATACTTATTACTCAGAGCAGATGACGGCCGGGCCTTGGGCAGTAGCCAGGAAGCTGGGCTGTGCTCAGGGGTGGGGGTGGGGGTGGGGGTGGGGGGGTGGAGCACTGGCTCCTCTTTTTGATGGAGTTTGCGACCCCCTCCTCTGCTTTCTGGAACCCAGCCTGTGGCGGACAAACAGCTGTTGGGCACCTGCCGGGTGCGTAGTGTGGAGAGAGGTCCAGAGCGTGGACCCACTCCCCAGGGAGCCTGCAGGCTGGTACGCAAGAACGGGCTGTCTGCAGAAGAGCAAATGTGTCAAGATGTCTCTAGGGAGGGAGAACACAGTGGCTGCCCCAGCAGGCTTTGGTGTGAAAGTGGCCCCTTTTGAATCCTGCCTCCATCAACGACCATCTGAGAGGTCCCAGCTGGCTCCCTAGTGACTCAGTTTCTTCATCTGTAAAGTGGAGCCAGCGATGGCACTTAACCATGCCTGGCTGGGAGCTCGAATGAAATACCGGGTGTAGAGTGGTTAGAATAATGTTGGTGCACAGAAGGGGCTCTATTGGTGTTAGAGATGAGGAGATGGGTGTGTGGGTGCGAAGGAAGGGCTGGACCCCTGCACCGATGGGGCTTGAGGCCTGGGCATGACCTCGGGAGGCACAGAGCTAAAGCGAAGGTGGGGGAATCTGGGGCATCAGGGGGTGTGTGCCATGCATTTGGGGAGGAGAGTGAGGAACAGAGCCAACTGGTGGGGTGCACTTTTGTGTTGGTGAGTTCCGAGAGAGGAGATTCAAGTGAAGGGTGGGCACTGGGTCGTGGGGCTGGGAAATAGGGGCCATCCAAGGGAGTGTATGTGTATTTTTATAATTTCTTTCTTTCTTTTTTTTTTCCTTACTATTCAGTGATTTTTTTTAAATCTTCAAAGTTGTGCAAACATCACCCCAATCCAATTTTAGAATATTTTTTATCACCCCCAAAAGAATCCTTTGTGCTTGTTGTAACTTTTTATTATATTATAATTACAAATTTATAGAAAAGTTGCAACAAAAGTATTAGGAACTCCTATATATCTGTTGTTCAGATTCAGTTGTCTATATTTTTACCTATTTGCTTTATCATGTATTATACACGTGCACAGTTTTTTTGAAACTGTTTAAGATTAGGTTGGAGTGGTGCCTGGCTGGCTAGGTTGGTAGCGTGTACGAATCTTGATCTCGGGGTCATGAGTTCAAGTCCCATATTGGGCATTGGCATAGTGTTTACTTAAAAAAAAAATTAAAACACAAATGATTAGGGGCACCTGGATGGTCCAGTTGGTTAAGCATCTGACTTGGTTTCTATTCAGGTCATGATCTCAGGGGATGGAGCCCGTGTTGGGCTCCGACTCAGCATGGGGTCTGATGGAGATTCTGTCCCTTTGCTCCTCCCCCTCACTTGGGCACACATCATCTCTCTTTCTCAAATAAATAAATCTTAAAAAAAAAAAAAGATTACATTGAAGATGTAAGTTTTTTCCTCTAAATACTTTGGTGTGTGTTTTTCTGAGAAGAATAAGGCTATCAAAATCAGAAAATTGAACATTGATACAGTACTGTTATCTACGCCATTGTTCATGTCTGTGTTTCATCAGTTGTCTCAACAGTGTCTTCTGTGGTGATCAGAGGGTGGGATCACACATGACATTGACTTGTCATGGCTCTTTAGTCTGCTTTAATCTGGGCTAGTTACTTGGCTTTTCTTTGTTCTTCTTGACCTCTCCGTTTTTGAAGAATATAGACCACTTATTCTGTAGAATGTCGCTCAGTATGGCTTCATCAGGTCTCCTCACCATCACACTGAGGTTATGTCCTTTAGGCAGGAATGCTAAGTTAGCGATGTTCTGCCTTTCTTGGTGGGTCATGTTGGAAGACACATGATGTCAATTTGTCCCAGTACGGGTGATTTTCATTTTGTTCACTCAGTAAGTGGGTGTCTGCCAGGTTTCTCTGCTGAAAAGTGACTATTTTCCCCTTTATCATTGATAAGCCACTAGTGGGGGGGAGTACTTTGAGGCTATGTAAATATCCTGCTCTTCATCGGACTTTCACTGGTGTTAATATGTATCGTTGAGACATTTCTAACTTCTTTTCTTCTCGGTTTATTAGTTGGCATTCTACTATAAGAAAGAAATTTTCCTTCTCCTCCATCTGTTTGTTAGTTAATTACTGTAGGGACTCATGGATTACTGTGTTATTCTTTGGGTTATAATCGTTACTATCGTTATTTATTTTGCTGTTCAGAGTGTCCCACATTTGGCTGGTGGGAGCCCCTTCATGCTGCCCCTGTGTCCTTTTGAAAAGACCCTTTGAGCACTTAGGCACAGGGGTTTTGAGTGGAGGGTGACAAGTGTAAAATAGTGTTTTAAGACATTCTGTTGCCTGGCTTTGGTGTGAAGGATGAACGGAGCAGGAAACCAGCTGGCAGTGGGGAGACCAGTTGGTTATGGTGACCGTGACTGTGGTTTCTGGCTTGTCTGTGACAACGGTTTTGCTGCCATCGCTGTATTTTTATTCTTCAAAAATTTTGAAAACTTGTATTTTAAAATAATTTTAGACTTGCAGAGAAATTGCAAAAATAGTACCAAGAGAGTTGCCATATACCCTTCACACAGCTTCCCCTAGTGTTCACGTCTTTCTTATCCATCGTGCAATGATCAAAATTAAGAAATTAACACTAGTCCAAGACTATTAACTGAACTGTGGACTTTTTAGGGATTTTACCAGCTTCTCCACTAATGTCTTTCTTCTATTCCAGGACCCAGTCCAGGATTCCGCATGGTGCTTATTTGTCATTTCCTCTTAATCTCCTTTAGTCTGTGACAATTCCTTAGTCTCCTCTTGCTTTTCATGACATGGACACTTTTGCAAAGTACTGGTGAGTTACTTTGTAGCGTGCTCCTCACTTTGTCTTTGTCCAGTGTTTTTCTCCTGATTGGATCGAGGTTATGGGTTTTTGGCAGGAATGCGATGGGGATGGTGTGCCCTTCTCGGGACATCCCATGGGGGGTCGGTGACACTGATACCTCTCATTGCTGGTGATGTTAACCTTGACCTCTTAGTTATGATGGTGTTGGGCCAGTTTTCTTCCCTGTGACATTCCTGAATTTGCGTCCACAGTTAATAACTATCTGGGGGAGACACATTGAGATTGCCATAGTTTTTTTGTCCTCAAATTCTCACCTACTAATTTTAGCACCCATTAATGGATCTTGCCTGCAACCATTATTATCCAATTTTGAATTTCTATTTCCTTCACAACTTCTACATTTATTAATTGGAATTCTTCTGTAGGGAAGAGCACTTTATTGCTTTTTAAGAAGCTGGTTCTTTTGGTGAGTACCTTGGGTTTTGAGTTTCCTGAGGGCAGGAACTGTGTCTCATGTATCTTTGTATTCCCATTGCCTGATGCATGGTAGGTGCTCACAAAAGGTGTGTTCCAAGAGTTCCAAGAGTTTTTTTTTTTTTTTTTTTTTAACATTTGGTAAGACATGTTATGTTTCTGATCTTTGTTTTAGAAAATACAGTCATTGTGGATTGACTCATGGTCCCCAAAGATGTCCATGTTCCAATCCTGGGAGCCTGGGACCATGTTGCCTTACGTGGCACAAGGGCTTTGAGATGCAGTTGAGGACCTCGAGATGAGATGATCTTGCATTATTGGGGCAGGCATGACATCATCCCTGGGTGACGTAAGAGAGGTGGGAGGGGCGCCTGGGTGGCTCAGTGGGTTAAAGCCTCTGCTTTCGGCTCGGGTCGTGATCCCAGAGTCCTGGGATCGAGCCCTGCATAGGGTTCTCTGCTCAGTGGGGAGCCTGCTTCCTCCTCTCTCTCTGCCTGCCTCTCTGCCTACTTGTGATCTCTGTCCAATAAATAAATAAAATCTTAAAAAAAAAAAAGAGAGAGGCAGGAGGATCAACACTGGAGAGGGAGATGGAAACAGTAACAATGGAAGCAGGAGGAGGAAGTGGTGGCAGAAGGGGCCAAGGGGGGCCTCCAGAGCTGTAAGAGAATACGTCTGTGTGGTTTGAAGCCCCTGAGTGAGTGGTAATTTGTCACATTGGTGGTAGGCCGTGGCCACAGTCCTCATGGAGTTTGGCCGCAGAGGCTGAGGCAGGAAGAAGCAGATGTAGACGGAGGCAGAAGGTGCAGAGAGAGCAAATAGGAGGGTCATGGGGCCCCAAGGCTCCAGCCTGAGAGAATGATTTTGTGAGTGGAGTGAACTTGGGGAGCACCGCTGAGCCTGGAGGAGAAGCCATGAAGCTGGCTTCTCTCTCTTTGTTTGAGTGACCAATAATCAGCTACGTGGAAAAGATGACCCTAAGGCTAGGGATAGGGAATGGTTACTCTGTAGAGCATGTGGGCTGGAGAGACTGTTGGGAGGGCCTCCTGGGGAAGAGTGGGAACAGAAACTTCAATGGGTATGAGAGTTTCCTGGGGGTGGGGACAGGGTACCTAACTGGCTAGGTTGGTAGAATGTGTGACTCTTGTTCTCAGGGTTGTGGGTTGGAGCCCCATGTTGGGTATAGACATTACTCCAAAAAATAAACTCTTTTTTTTTTTTTTTTAAAGATTTTACTTATTTATCTGTCAGGGAGAGCACACAAGTAGGCAGAGTGGCAGGGAGTGGCAGGGAGAGGCAGAGAGAGAAGCAGGCTCCCTGCCAAGCGAGGAGCCCAATGCGGGATTCGATCCCAGGACCCCACATTCACGACCCGAGCCGAAGGCAGCGGCTTAACCCATTGAGCCACCCAGCCGCCTCCCAAAAATAAAATCTTTTTTTAAAAAAAGAGAGAGAACTTCCTAGGAAGCTGGTATAAATGCAGATTCCCAGGCCCATCCCAGAGATGCTGATTCAGCAGGTTTTTGGCAAAGGCAATCCAGGTGATGCAGAAGCAGGAGGTGCCCAGATTACCGTGTGAGAAACACTGCTTCTGGCTGGGCACTCATGAAAGAAATTGAAGAAGACACAAAAAGATGGAAGACTGTTCCATGCTCTTGGATTGGAAGAATAAACATTGTTAAAATGTCTATACTGCCTAGAGCAATCTATACTTTTAATGCCATTCCGATCAAAATTCCACCGGTATTTTTCAAAGAGCTGGAGCAAATAATCCTAAAATTTGTATGGAATCAGAAGAGACCCCGAATTGCTAAGGAAATGTTGAAAAACAAAAACAGAACTGGCGGCATCACGTTACCTGATTTCAAGCTTTACTACAAAGCTGTGATCACCAAGACAGCGTGGTACTGGCATAAAAACAGACACATAGACCAGTGGAACAGAGTGGAGAGCCCAGATATGGACCCTCAACTCTATGGTGAAATAATCTTCGACAAAACAGGAAAAAATATACAATGGAAAAAAGACAGTCTCTTCCATAAATGGTTCTGGGAAAACTGGACAGCGATATGTAGAAGAATGAAACTCGATCATTCTCTTACACCGTACACAAAGATAAATTCGAAATGGATAAAAGACCTCAACGTGAGACAGGAATCTATCAGAATCCTAGAGGAGAACATAGGCAGTAACCTCTTCGATATCAGCCACAGCAACTTCTTTCAAGATATGTCTCCAAAGGCCAAGGAAACAAAAGCGAAAATGAACTTTTGGGACTTCATCAAGATCAAAAGCTTCTGCACAGCAAAGGAAACAGTCAACAAAACAAAAAGGCAACCCACGGAATGGGAGAAGATATTTGCAAATGACAGTACAGACAAAAGGTTGATATCCAGGATCTATAAAGAACTTCTCAAACTCAACACACACAAAACAGATAATCATATCAAAAAATGGGCAGAAGATATGAACAGACACTTCTCCAACGAAGACATACAAATGGCTATCAGACACACGAAAAAATGTTCATCATCACTAGCCATCAGGGAGATTCAAATTAAAACAACATTGAGATACCACCTGACACCAGTTAGAATGGCCAAAATTAGCAAGACAGGAAACAACGTGTGTTGGAGAGGATGTGGAGAAAGGGGAACCCTCTTCCACTGTTGGTGGGAATGCAAGTTAGTGCAGCCACTTTGGAGAACAGTGTGGAGATTCCTGAAGAAATTAAGAATAGAGCTTCCCTATGACCCTGCAATTGCACTGCTGGGTATTTACCCCAAAGACACAGATGTAGTGAAAAGAAGGGCCATCTGTACTCCAATGTTTATTGCAGCAATGGCCACAGTCGCCAAACCGTGGAAAGAACCAAGATGCCCTTCAACGGATGAATGGATAAGGAAGATGTGGTCCATATACACAATGGAGTATTATGCCTCCATCAGAAAGGATGAATACCCAACTTTTGTAGCAACATGGACGGGACTGGAAGAGATTATGCTGAGCGAAATAAGTCAAGCAGAGAAAGTCAAGTATCATATGGTCTCACTTATTTGTGGAGCATAACAAAGAACATGGAGGACATGGGGAGATGGAGAGGAGAGGGAGTTGAGGGAAACTGGAAGGGGAGATGAACCATGAGAGACTATGAACTCTGAAAAACAACCAGAGGGTTTTGAAGGGGCGGGGGGGGGCGGGTGGGAGGTTGAGGAACCAGGTGGTGGGTAATAGGGAGGGCACGTACTGCATGGAGCACTGGGTGTGATGCCAAAACAATGAACACTGTTATGCTGTAAATAAACAAATAAAAAAAAAAAGAGAGAGAGAACTTCCTAGGAAGCTGGTATACATGCAGATTCCCAGGCCCATCCCAGAGATGCTGATTCAGCAGGTTTTTGGTAAAGGCAATCCAGGTGATGCAGAAGCAGGAGGTGCCCAGATTACCGTGTGAGAAACACTGCTTCTGGCTGGGGTTCCCTGGTGAGGAAGGTACATGCTTCATGGACCCATGAGGACTGTCTTCAGTTCCTGCCTGTAGTAAGATGGCAGGAGGTGAGACGGCTCAAGGTGGTCGGAGGTACTGACTTCCAGGTATAACACCAGTGAGTCCTGGGGAGGTGATGTATAGCCCAGAGACTGCGGTTAACCAGCCGTTATTGTGTATTTGAAAGTTGCTAAAAGAGTAGATCTTGCAAGTCCTCATCACGAGAAAAAAAGCGTAAGTATATGAAGTGACAGATGTTAACTAGACTTACTGAGCTGATCATTTTGCAATCTATGCCGACCTCCAATCAATCTGTTGTACATCTGGAGATAAGGTAATGTAGTATGTCAGCTGTGTATCTCAATTAAAAAAAAAAGAGGGCAGGCCATAAGGAGGAGAAGGCGGAGAGGCTGGAGGAGCTCCTGGCCAGCTGTGGATCGGAACTTGGCCGGGGAGTTATTGCTGGTGCCAGAGAAGGAGCTCGGAGATGGGGAGGAGGCCTGGCCTGGGAGAGTGGCCTGGCTGTCTGAGGACGAGGGCCGAGGACAGCTTCTGGACCCGTGGTGGTGGTGGTGGTGGGTGGGTCACTGACCATGCTGGGCAGCCAGTTTCCTGGGAGAAGTGGGAAGCAGAGACAGATGGGTGGGAGCAAGCCAGTGGTGAGGAAGTCTGTGGGAGGAGAGAACATGCGGGAGCTCCGAGGGGGGGACCGGAGCACCGAGGGGAGGGGGGTGATTTGGAAAGGAGGAGCCAGACACGTGGGGGTGGGGGAGGTGGATCAGAGAATGAGACTGGCAGTGAGGAATTGGGGTGGTGTCAGCGGTCACCGCTGAGAGCCCCTCTTCCAGGCCAGGCTCAGAGCGATGCTTTACCCTCCTCTACCCTTTAACTGCTCATCACGGTCCTCGGAGGAAGGTGTTATCACCAGTCTGCTGATGAGGAGAAGGTCAGAGAGGTGTATCAAGGGCTGGGGCGCAAGAAGGCTGGTGAGTGGGGTGCCCAGGGCCCCTAAGCCTCAAGGCTCTGAGACGTGTACGTGTTTAGTTTTTAATTCAGACTACCACACCGCATACCTTAATAAGCCCTGGCTTCTTTTGTCCATTCATTTATCAAACATTCGTTCAGCATCTATAAAACCTCTGTCAGGGCTGAGCACTGGAGCATAAAGGCAAACTGACCACGACTGAGCTCAACCTGCACATGTTTACGGGGTGGACCCACGTGCAGGCCAGCGTGGGGAGGGCTTCTGGGTGGGGGTTGGTGAGCAGAGTTGGGGGGATGCAAGGAGGTGATGTTGCAGATGGAGGTCAGGGTCAGGGAATTACCTGGTGGATGACCTCTCGGGGGCCTGGAATGGGCAGTGGTGGGGAGCGGGTGACAGGCAGTGGACACAGAGGCTTGGTGGGTGGCAGTTGGGTGCTGGCTGTAGGGTTGTGGTTTAGGGGTGGGCTCCAGACCTGGGAAGGGGATTGGCAAGAGCAAGGCCAGGGCTTGGTAATGAAGAGACCCGAGGGCAGTCTGGACCTCAGAACAGAATACAGCATGGAACTGAGGTTAACAACTGCGCCCTGATCCCCTCCTACCCATCAGGATGGCTGCTTTCAAGAAACAGGAAATAACAGTTGGTGGTGAGGTTGTGGGGACATCGGCACCCAGGTGTGCTGTTTCTGGGAATGCAAAATGGGGCAGCCCCCTGAAGAACATTCTGATCCCTCCAAAAATGAAATAGAATTACCATATGATCTGGCAAGTCCGCTTCTGGGTGTACACCCAAAAGACCAAAAGAAAAGGGGGTCTCAAACGTATTTGTACACCCGTGTTCCTTGCAGCATTGTTCACAAGGGCTAGCAGGGGAAAGCAGCACCTGTGTCCGCCTGCAGTAAAAGGGCTAAACCCAGGGGGATGTGTGCACACACAGTGGGATACAATTCAGCCTTGAAAGAGGAAGGACATCCCATCGTATGCTGCAGTGTGGATGAAACTTGAAGGCATTATGCTGAATGAAATAAGCCAGTCATAGATAAATCCTGTATGATTCCACTGGTACGAGGTATCTAAAATAGTCACAGGGCACCTGGGTGGCTCAGTCAGTTCAGCGTCTGCCTTCGGCTCAGGTCATGATCCCAGGGTCCTGGGATTGAGTCCCGCATCCCGCTTCTCCCTCTCCCTCTCCCTCTGCCCCTCCACCCAGCTTGTGCTCTCTCTCTCACTCACTCTCTCTCTCAAATAAACAAATAAAATCTTAAAAAAATAGTCTAGTTCACAGAGACAGAAGCAGAATGATGGTTACCTGGGTCAAGGGGGAGGAATGGAGAGCTATTGTTTAATGGAAACAGAGTTTCGGTTTTTCAGGATGAAAAAAAATAATCTCTGGAGATCTGTTGTACAACAATGTGAATGTGCTTAACACTACTGAACCTAAAATGGTTAAAGTGGTAAATTTTGTTATGTGTATTTTCTTGGAATTAGAATTAAAAAGGAAGGAAAGAAAGAGCCGGGCCTGGAGTCAGACATGCCTGGGCTTGCCTCCTCCACCGATTTACCGGTGGGCTAATCTCGAGCAAGTCACTTAAATGTTTCATGCCTCGGTCTCCTCATAATGTGTGTCCAGGCTGAAAATAAACCTTGGAATCAGGTGCTGTCATGAGGCTTCAATGAGTCGGCTTGGTTGTGACAGTATAGAGACTGCTAGAATTCGAGCCAAGGCCACAAGACGGGTCCCCAGGAGCGGGGGCAGAGTGGGACCAGTGGCAAGTCTGCCCTGGCCCAGAGGCCCCCGACCACTCATCCCCGGGCTTCACGATTTATTCCATTCTGGAGGGCAGTCACAGCGCTGGGGTTGGTCCCAGGCCTGTGGGCTCTGCTGGGGCTGGGGGAGGATTGGGGGATCCTCCGGATCATGACCCACTCACTGATACCTGAGGACTGTGGGCAAGGCTCTGCCCACTGATGGGAGTGTGGGCTGCCCTCCGGCTGCGAGACGCCAGCAGCAGCCGGGCTCAGGGAGCAGGACGGCTTCTTCAGCCTGTGTTCACTCTTACTGGGTTATGGTGTCGGCCGGGAGCAGGCCAGAGGTGGCCTCTCCCCTCCTAGCCCAGCGGGACAGAGACTAGCCTTTAACAAAGGAAATCATATTGCACATGCCTCCAAATTCCAGTCCCAGTTCTGGGAGAGGAGCTGCGTGAACACAGAGGGGAGGCTGGCCCGGAACGGATGTTTCCATCAAAGTCCCGAAGGACGGTTGGGGTCAGTCAGGTGTGTGTGTTGGTGGGCAGGTGAGCAGGAGAAGACTGTTCTGGGCAGTTCTGGGCTGAGAGAGCAGCATGGGCAAAGGCTCTGTGGCAGGAGTGCTGGTGTGTAGAAGGAGGTGGAGGAGCGGAGCTGCCGAAAGCTTGGGGGCTGGTATTTTCCTGTGAGAGCTACTGGGGAAAAATCTGTGTTTTAACCTTGAGCTGTGTGAGAAGTCACTGGGAACACAACAGTGTCCTCTGTGTGTGGAGCTTTTCTTGGCGGATGTCCATTTGGGGAGAGCATTTTCTTTTTAATTAAAAAGAAAAAATTATTTTTTAAATTTAAATATTTATTTATTTAAATATTTTTTTTTTATTTGTTACTTTAAAAATATTTTATTTTTAAGTAATCTCTACACCCAGCATGGGGCTCGAACACACAACCCTGAGATCAAGGGCTGCATGCTCTACTGAGCCGGCCAGGTGCCTCCAGATTTATTTATTTTTAAGTCAAAATGTAATTGATATACAGTGATGGATTAGTTTGAGGTGTACAACATAATGATTCGATGAGGGAGAGCATTTCCCTCCGTTTGTTCCTTCCTTCCTTCCTTCTAGTAGGCGCCACGCCCACAGTAGAACCCAACATGGGGTTTGAGCTCATGACACTGAGATCCAGACCTGAGCTGAGATCAAAAGTCAGAGGCTTAACCAACAGAGCCACCCAGGTGCCCCAACAGAGAACATTCCTTAATTAGTGTATCTCTTTGCTTTGGGGGGCAGGGAAGCTCGGAAAAACCCTCAGCTTATGCTGTTTGGAATATGTCTATTTTAATGCAAGTCTGTTCATGGTTTCAAGGACTACATCCTGCTACCTCTCTGAGGTGCCATGTACTGTGTTAGACCCTGAGGATACAATAGTGAGAAGAAACCAACACAGTCCGTGTCCTCTGCAGGGGTGGAGAGAGCAGTCAAGGAAGCCCCCAGACCCATATGAAATGCCCTCTGGCTCCTGCTGCCGGGGAGAGGCTGGGGTGTTCTGCAGGTCTGTGATAGGGAGTTTGACCTGCTGGAAGGAAGCGTTGGGATCAGGAAAGAGGAAGGAGTGTTCTAGGCAGAGGGGATGGCCGTTCAAAGGCCCTGCGACAGGAGGGAGTGAATCAGAATGGGGGCATGTGGGGCAGGCCACATGGGGCTTGTAGTTCTCCGTAAGAAGATTTTTGTCTCAATTCCAAGAGCAATGGGGATTCATTGAAGGGCTTAAGTGGGGAGTGACACGGTTAGATCTGCACCTTGAAAGGAGCCCTCTGGCTGTGGCTAGAAGATCAGATTGGAGGGGAGCCAGGGGGAATGTGGGATACCCAGGGGGGGTGGCTCTACGGGACTCCAGACCCACGGGCATGGGCGTGCAGCTGGGTGGCCTGCAGGCCGGGGTGTTCAACCTGCCGTCCGGGGGCCCTGGCTGGGTAGGGAAATTCTCCCTCCCCTCTGATCTCCCTTCTGACTCTGCAGGTGCTCCTTGCCTCGGATTTGGCCAGTGTAGGATTTCAAAGGACAGAGCCGAGGTGTACAGTTCCCCAGCCCAGAGGCCTGTCTCAGCCCCAGTCAGAGCTGCGTGTTTATTTTCTTGGAATCTGGCAGGAAGGGATTTGGAGGGTGGCCTGAGCCTCCCCGCTGCCATTGGAGACTTGGGGCGCTGTGGGAAGGTTCCAGTCCCTTAGGGAACTGGTGTTAGAAGTGATGGAGCTCTAGGGCAAGAAGGGCTCGTGAGGGGGGCACCTGGGTGGCTCAGTGGGTTAAAGCCTCTGCCTTTCGCTCAGGTCATGATCCCAGAGTCCTGGGATGGAGCCCCACATCGGGGTCTCTGCTTGGCAGGGAGCCTGCTTCCTCCTCTCTCTCTGCCTGCCTCTCTGCCTACTTATGATCTCTCTCTGTCAAATAAATACATAAAATCTTTTAAAAAAAATAAAAAATTAAAAAAAATCTTAAAAAAAAAAAAAAAGGGCTCGTGAGGCCCATGGGACCCCTAGAACACACTGTGAGTGACTCAGGCCATTTATTCCTGCAGCTCTAGGAGCTCTGAGGGGTTCTTTCAGTGTATCCCCTAACACCCAGGTGCTGGGGATCAGATTTTTGTTTCCTGACAGGATTCAAGAAATCCTTGTGTGCTTTTGTTTTTATCTTGGTTACTTGGCTTCAGAGAATTTTCTCCAAAATCTTCCACCACAGAGGTTTTTCCTTCAGGTTAGGACCACACAGAAGCTGATAGAAATCAGGGCCATCTGCCACTAGGTTGTATTTTCTCCAGGGAGAGAAAGATGGAGGAACACTCCTCACTTTTGGAAGAGAGAGAACTGTCTTAGGCCATCTTCCCTAGGTTTTCCCATCCCAGGACCTGCAGGCCACCGGCTGCTGCCGGCCCCTCCCTGCTCAGTGGGGCCCGGCCTGTCCAGCACCAGCACGAGCTCAGCCTGGGTCACCACCCTCCCGGTGGAGCCATGTCCTTGAGGAAAACCGCTAGAGCAGGAGTAGTAAACTAATCTCAGTACGTAACACTCATGTGGAGAGCCTTGTGTGGGCTTGTGTGTACCAGGCATTGGTCTCAGTGTTTTAGACGTACGAAGTCATGGGGATGCCTGGGAGGCTCAACTGGTTAATCAGCTGACTCTTGGTTTCGGCTCGGGTCATGATTTCGGGGCCTTGAGATCAAGCCCTGTGTGGGGCTCCAGGCTCAGCGGGGGAGACTGCTTGAGGTTCTCTCTCCCCCTCCCTCTGCCTGCCCCTCTCTAAAATAAATAAATAAATCTTTAAAAAGGGAAAAAGAACGTAATATTAAGTCATTTACACCTCACCACACCTCTAAGAGGTGGGTACTGTCATTGTCCTCATTGTACAAATGGGGAAACCGAGGCACAGAGCATTTAAGCTAAAAGCTAGTGATGGTGGAGCAGGGATCTGAAGCCGGACAGTTTGGTTCCAAAGCCACTAAGAACACACATGATGCAGCTGGCTGGGGACCCCTGATATTGTTGTTTAAGCAGAGCACAGGGCCTTAGAACAGGGCCCCAGGATTTCCTACCCAAAGCCTCCAAGTTGTTTCTCATGAGCACTTGGGGTGAGGGGTGGGCTTGAAAGTGTCGTTGGCAGGAGGCATCACGATGGTCGGGGGGTGGGGGGAAAGAACATGGAACCATACCGGCCTGGGTTTGTTCCTAGTTAGCTGTGTGGCTCTGGGCAATGGCTTCATCAGTTCTGTGCCTTAGTTTCCTCCTCAGCAAGGCAGAGAGAACACAACTCGACTCACTGTGAGGGTGAGGGGGGAGTGAGGTGAAGCGTGCTTGGAGTTGGGCTCAGAGCCTGCACCCGGTGGGTGCCCAGTTGGGAGGAGTGGCGGATATGGGCTCCCGCGACAAGAGAGGAGGAGCCTGGGGAGCTCTGGATCAGGGTTCTTCCTGGAAACCACGCCTTGGGACGCCCCCTGGAGGCTCACCCTACTTGGCTGCTCTGGCTGCGAAGGTCTTAAGGTGACAGCAGCTTCTCCCAGCTTCTTTTTTCCCCCCCGGGTGGCTTGCTGGAGAGAGTGTCTCCACGGCAACACTCAAGGACCACCTGTTGGAGGAATTAGGCGTCGGAGAAAAATGACCTCCTTGCCTCATTCCAGCGGCCTCTGCTGAAGGTTTGAGGGGAAGAGGTCGGTCCAAGTTGGAAACGTGATCCTGGTTGGGGGGCTGCCCTGCTGATGGGGCAAGGGTGGGCTGCCCAGGGGAGGTCATTCTCTGGGCCCAAGTGGCTGCCTCCCAGGCTGCCTCCAGAGGGCGCTCCCCTGAGAGGAGGCGCTGAGCTTCAGCTTAGAGACCCAGCCTGATGGGGAGAGGTGGGGGCTGGATGGGCTTGGGTGTCTGTGGACATTCTTGTTCGGAAGCAGCAGGGCCTCCTTAGAGAGAGGCTGTATTTGCCGCATTGTTCGCCTGCCTGTCCCAGGTCTTCTCTTGCATGGGGAGTGGAGTGGGGAGCAGGAAGTGAGGAGGAGGGCAGGGAGCCACCTGACTGGGCTGAAGAACAGATCTGGGGTCTGAGCAGTGGGGCCTGTGCCAAAGGGTAAGAAGAGAGGCATGTGACTACGGTGTCACCAGAAGTCCGTGTGAACCTCGTGGGAATTCCATGGTGAGGGATTCCTGATTTCCATGTTGGGCCCTGCCTTGTTCAGACAAGTCTTAACATTTTTGTTTGCCTCAGTTTTGCTGCCTGTGAAATGAACAATTATTGAAGTCAATTGTCTTATAAACTGTGCTTGGCCCAAGAAAGAATGAGCCAGTTACTGTCAAACTCATTAGCTTTTTCATGACTTTTGGCTGTGTAATACCATATCGAGGGATATAGTCCTCCCGTATGCCAATTAAGCTTTGCAAAGTGTTGTTTATAATTGAATGATATCAAAACAGCCCAGGTGTCCTGTAGCCAGGGTTCAGGGAATGCCCCAGTAATGTGATATATGCGAATGCAGGGTTAACTGATGGCCGTTCAAAAATCATCAGTGGGGAACGAACAGGGCATAACATTGTGGAAGGAGTCCGTACCATGTATGTCTCACTCATCCCTGTATCTTCAGAACCTTGCAAAATGTTTTGCAAACAGTAAGTCTTCAATCAATATTTATTAAATTATTTCAACTATATAAAGATTGTGTGCAAAGAAAACAGGCTTGGATGAAACTATTCCAGAATGCTAACAGGGCTTCATTCCGGGTGATGAATTTATGTGTGATTTGAATTTTTTTCCTTATTATTCAGAAAACTGAAACAAATTAAACAATGTGCATGTATTACTCTTACTTTTATTTTTATTTATGTATTTTACTAGAGAGAGAGCATGCATGGGTGGGGAAGGGGCAGAGGGTAAGGGGAGAAAGAACCCCAAGCAGGCTCCATGCCCAGTACAGAGCCTGAAAGGAGGCCTGATCCCAGGCCCTCAAGATCCTGACCTGAGCCAAAATCAAAAGCCAGACACCCAACCAACTGAGCCACCCAGGTGCTCTGTATTACTCTTATTTTTAAATGCAATAACTTGAATATTATGGTGGCTTATAAAAATACTGATTAATTTTAAAAATTCAAGCAAGGGCTCCTGGGTGGCTCAGATGGTTGGGCATCTGCCTTCGGCTCGGATTGTGATCTTGGGGTCCTGGGATCGGGCCCCGTGTTGGGTTCCCTGCTCAGCAGGGAGTCTGCTTCTCCCTCTCCCTCTGCCTCTCCCCCTTCGCTCAGGTGCTCCCTCTTTCTTTCTTTCAAATGAATCAATAAAATCTTTTAAAAATTTCAAGCAGTACGGAAAAGCATAAAAAGGAAATTCAAACCACCATTTAGCAATTTTAGGCATTACTGTGTGGCAAACAGCCCCCGGGGAGCTTGCTCTGTTCCCAGACCAGGATGGACACGCATGTCGATTTTTCCTGAGTGGGCTCATAGAATACAAGCTGGCTCGTGGCCCTTTCGCCACAGACTGTATCGTGGACATCTTTCCCTGTTAGTACAAGATGATTTGTGGCATTTTAAACGACTGCATAGTGTCTGGTTTCTCAGATGTCCTGGAAGGTCCATTAAACGTTGCTCTGGTGACGTCCATTTAAGCTGAACATTCTTGTTCTTGTCATCAGTGCCGATGTGTCGTTATAATAAAAAAATTAAAACAACTAAAAATTCCGTGTGGTTCTGGGTTTGGGGAAGAAGGTTTCATCAGGATGGCCCAAGGAAACCGGCCCTGCTTGCAGAGGGAACCCGTCTGAAGGGTTTGTTGGTGATGTTCTTGAAGCTTGAAGCGTGGTTGTCAGCAGAAGGAGCAGGTTGGGGTGCAGCGTGGGTGAGGCTCACAGGTGGCGCTTTCAGGAAAGAATACTTCATTCAAGAGAAAAGAGCCTCACGTTGGAAAGATCCTCTCTTGGGCGCCTGGGTGGCTCAGTCGGTTAAGCATGGGCCTTCAGCTGAGGTCACAATCCCAGGGTCCTGGATGGAGTCCCGCATCGGGCTCCCTGCTCTACGGGGAGTCTGCTTCTCCCTCTGCCCCTCCTCTTACTTGTTCTTCCATCTCGATCTCTTTCTCTCAAATAAGTAAATAAAATCTTTAAAACAAAACAGAAAAAAAAGAAAGAAAGAAAGAGAAGAGCCTGTCTGACATGGAGAAGGCCTCCTCACAGGATTTAGGGTGGGAAGTGGCTCAGCCTGGAGCTCTCATCAAGGGCCCCGTCGCCTTGGAGAGGGCTCAATCCTCTCTCTTCAAACAGAGATCCTGTTTGAAAAGAGAGGCACAGGGAATAAGTTTTTCCAGCTGCTCCTCGGGATCAGAAGACAGGCTCAGGGGAAGGGCAGAGAGAGCGATGGGTGAATGTGTGTCCCGTGTGTCAGCGGCCCGGCCTGTTGGAAGAAGTGTGGGCCCTCGGATCAGACAGCTGTGTCCAGATCTCTGCTCTGTCGTGTCCCAGC
The DNA here is from genome assembly GCF_922984935.1 of Meles meles. Taxonomy (NCBI): domain Eukaryota; kingdom Metazoa; phylum Chordata; class Mammalia; order Carnivora; family Mustelidae; genus Meles; species Meles meles. Next base: position 56,773,071 of record NC_060078.1, on the reverse strand, counting down.
TGGTGACCTCTGAAAGACAACTGACTGCTCTGAGGCACAATGTCCTCATCGGTAACATAGCTGCTGACACGACTTTCCAGCCCCTCATGACGGTGGCCCCAGAGCCCTGTGTCTGGAATGTGTGGAAACTAAAATATGGGGTTTGTAGTGGGTGCAACTTCTAGAACACCGTCTAGGCCCAACGTACTCCCCGAATGCTTACAGGAGAGGGATCTTGGTGTTTTTCAAAGCCGCTGGGATTTGGGTTGCGCGGGGCTCGTAAGTGAGGAAGCTGTGGGGGAACAGGGTGTGTGTGCGCACATGCGCGTTGGGATGGGGATGCTTAGGTTGTTGCCAAGACCCTGAGTGACTGTGAGGTGGTGAGAAAGAGGAGGAGGGGGCGTGGATGTGAACACGGAGCTGCCACAGGGAGACAGATCAGATGCGGAGGTGACAGCTGGGTGTGGGGCCAGGCCTGACAGAGACTCTGCTGTGTGTGGCTCAGTGGAAGAGCTTTCTGGGGAGTGCTGTAGCTGCCTCCTGGAAGGACCTGCTTATCTGAGGCTGCCCCAGCTCCCTGGGAAGAGAAGTGGCTTCCTTGGCCCTGCCATCCTTCCCCTTGATGGAGGACTGTCCTCATGGTGCCCTCCTGCCTGCGGGCCACCTTGACTCCCTGTCTTCCTCTGCTTGCTTTCTTAGGCCGCCTGTGATCTGTATTCTCCTGCCCCCAACCCTGCTTCCTGCAGCTCCCGACTCCCAGCCTGTCTCCTCACTCAGCCCCCAGATGTTGCGGGGTGTTTTCTCCTGGAATGTCCACTCCATCCCTCTCACTGGGCACATCTGCCTTGTCTTTTAGGCCTCAGCTTGAGCCCCACGTCCTCAGTCTCCTTAAAATGCATGGCCCACCCTGTGCCCTCCTGCTCAGACTCCGGACAGCTCTTAGGAGCCTTGGTGTCTGCAAGGGGGCCCGTTCCCGGCACAGGCCATGCACTTTACTGTTTAGGCCCCGTGCTAACCCAAGGAGACAGTCGCAATTATTACCCTCACTTTATAGATGGGGCATCTACCTGAATAACCTCCAGTTGCTGGTTTCCAAATTCTTCCCTGCAAGAATGTCTTGTCTCTCCAATCAGCCTGAGCTCTTTCTGGGCAAAAGCCATGACTTTGGCTCGCACAGCTCTCCCAGCAGCAATCCCGGGCCCTGTGCATTTCCCTGGCTGGGCTTGCGCTGCAAAGATGGGCCTTGGCTTGTTGGGCCTTGACATGGACTCGGGGGTCCCAGGGCTTGGCTGGGAAGCACCCAGCCCCACTGGTGAGAAGACAGGCTGGAGTTCCGTGGAAAGGGAGTGTGGAGCTGAGCCCTGGCCTGGGGGCCTGCCCCTGGCATCTCACCATTCCATTCTCCTTTCCTCCCCCAGGGAACTCAACGGGAACAACATCACTCGGATCCACAAGAACGACTTCGCGGGGCTCAAGCAGCTGCGAGTGCTGTGAGTATGGGGTGCTGCCCACGCTCCTTGCCTCCTTCCTGCTCTGCCCCAGGCAGCGGTCCTGGCTGTGGGTTGTAGGGCCCCTGCCTGTGGAGTCAGTCTTCAGATGCCCCGAGGGGTCTGGGGTGGAAGTGATGGAGAGGCCTGAGCCCCAACAGCCACCGCCTTGCACAGGGCTGAGGAGCTGGACGTGGTGTAGGCCCCAGCGGTCGCCACCTGGCAAGACCAGGGCCAGGCAGATGGGGCATCCTATCCTGGAATGAGGGAAGCCTGGGTGACTGTGAGGAAGCTTTAGGCCTCTGGCTTGGTCTGCTGGGGCCGTCCACACAAAAGACCGTAGACTGGGGGCTTAAACACAGAAATGTATTTTCTCGCAGTTCTTGAGGCTGGAAGTCTGAGATCAAGGCGCCATCCAGGCTATTCGTAGTGAGGCCTCTCTTCTGGGCCACCTTCTTGCTGTGTCCTCACGTGTGCACAGAGAGAGGTCTCTGGTGTCTCTTGCTCTTCTATGAGGATACCAGTCCTATCAGATTAGGGACCTACTGTTCTGACCTCATTAAACATAGATTACCTCCCTAGTCTCCATCTCCAAATCACACTGGGGGTTAGGGCCTCAGTGTGCAAATTTTGGGGGACGCATTTCAGTCCATGACCGTCTCCATAGTTCTTTTGACTCTGTGCCTCAGACAGACTCGCCAGTGAGGCTACAGTTCCCACTGACTCGAGAGGGTAAGTGAGTGGGGACAGTTGAGGACAGGGGTGGCTCTCCTCGGGTGTCTGACAGTGGCAGATATTGGAGGTGGCAGGTGTGGCTCTACTGGGATCAATAACCAGCAAAGGAGCCATCTGTAGAATTTCCCTTGTCGAGCTGGGCAGGGGTGAGGTGTGAGGAGAGGAAGGAGTGGATCCCTTCACCTCTCCCTGCTCTGTGGCTCTCAGACACATGCATGCATTCTGACACATTCTGTATCAGACAATCATAGGATCCTTACCCCCTACTCCCAGGGTAGTGCAAGGGTCCGGGGCCTCAATTCTTTGAGAACTATTTTTCAGCTCAGAGGGCCTTTGGTGGGGCTGGGGACTTTGTGTCTCTATCTTCTCTGGGGTCCTAGCTCTCGGTTGCTGGGCAGGGGTCTCTGCTGCTCCAGAACCCACTGACCCTTGACTCCTTCCCAATCTCCAGGAGTGTCTTCTGAGTCTGGGGAAACCCTCCTTCCCTCCTGGCATACCTCACCCACCTTGTCCTCCAGCCTGAGCTCCTCAACAGCTCAGGCTTCTGGAAACAAAGTGGAAGAAGAGAAGTGTGCGGTAACAGCTTCTGCCTCCTTCCCTAGGAGGGTGTGAGGTCCACATGGAACCTCAAGCCACCTGCTTAGGAGTGGATGGGGGGAAAGGCGGGAGAAAATTACACTCAAGCATCTCAGAAGGTACCACGCAACAAGCAAACCGCCTGCCAGGCGGATGTTCTGAGCTGTAGGGACGTACAGTCTCATGGAGCCAGGTGGCTGAATTGGCAGCAGATGAGGCCAGGCAGTGCAGGGGTGCAGGCAGAGGGGGTATTGTCTGCCAACTGAAGAGTGTGTTTGCTGCATGTGTGGGCTTTGCCCACTTGGCACAACCTCCCCTCCCTCTGCTATGGGCCCGTCCCCCTGCTCTGCCCCTTGGACAGGCGCCCTCTGGGCCAAACGAGGGCATGTGCCAGGAGCCCCAAGTCGCTCCTGCTGCCTGGGTTCCCGGCTTCCCGGAGCAAGTATGCCTTTGGAGCCATGGCCTGGCGCTCTGGTGCCCTGGTGCCCCGTGGCCCTGGTGGCTGCAGAGAGCTCTGCACAGGCTCAGGGGCTGGAAGTGTGTCTTGCTGTCAGGCTTGGGGGTGCTGAGGATACCTGTTGGGAATTTGCAAGGTTGGGGGGCAGTTCTGTTCACTCAGGCCGGGACCTGGGTCTGCGTGCGTCTGGGACCCTGCTCCCATTTCACTGCCTGCTGCCGGCTGCTACTGGGAGTCCCTGTCCAGCATCCTCTAGGTGTCCTTGTGTCTTTGCTTCCCCAGGCAGCTGATGGAGAACCAGATTGGAGTGGTGGAGCGGGGGGCTTTTGACGACATGAAGGAGCTGGAGCGGCTGTGAGTATCCGCGGGCGCAGGCTCAGGGCGGTGGGGTGGCGCTGAGGGGACCGAACAGCTGAGCCCAGCAGCGAGGACAGGGTGTGGGGAGAGGCTGGCACGACCCCCTCCACCCCACTGCCTCCTGCTGGCTGATGGGCGCCAGGGGCATCCACAGCCAGGGAAATGGACACTCTAAATGCAAGTCTCTTTGTTGTCTTTCCCTGATAATGCGTTATGGCAAAGACCCCACGCAGTACAGAGGAAGTGAAATTGCCTCCTATTATCTCAAAGCCCAGGCGTGACCACTGTCTGTGCTCCTGTGTATATGCGGTGGGGAAGAATGGGTATGCCAAGGGGACTGTTGGGAAGACCCAGTGGCCACCTGAGAAGCTGGGTCTTGGACGTTCGGGGCCACAGCACAGACACTGGAAGGTGATGTTTCTGACTTACATGGTTTCTCGAAACCCAGGGTTTTTGCATTTGAGAGTGGGTCTTATTTTTTTTTTTTACGATTTAAAAAATTTGTTTGACAGAGATCACAAGTAGGCGGAGAGGCAGGCAGAGAGAGAGGATGCTCCCTGCTGAGCAGAGAGCCTGATGCGGGGCTTGATCTCAGGACCCTGGGATCATGACCTGAGCCAAAGGCAGAGGCTTTAACCCACTGAGCCACCCAGGCACCCCGAGAGTGGGTCTTGATCAAGTTTTGCATTTCAGGTTGGCAAAAATGAAAAAAAAAAAAAAAAAAAAAAAAAAAGGATTGTGGTATGAATGAGGTGGGAGATGGACTTCCATTCTCCGGGGTCACATGTCTCACTGTTTTGCTTTGGTTTGGCTCTCAAGAGGTGTCAAGAGTCCTCGAGTTCATGCCCTCTGAACCAGAAAGTCCATTTTATTTTAAGGCAGTTATCAGAGATGCGGCTAAAAAATGTATATATCCGGGATATTTTTTGCACATCACTTAAATACAACAACAAAAAAATGGAGAAAGCCATTCTGGTGGAGACATAGGGTATCAAGTCACATTTTTGAAGAACGGTTAAGGCCACTGGAATGTGCTCACAATATAATATTAAATGAAAAAGGCAGGAAGTGATGTTTATGTAAATCACATCAACTTCTGTGTATATAGAACACAGGAGGAGAAAAGTAATTGGGAAGATTAACTCCCATTGCACTGAGTGGTGGGATATCAGGTAACTTTAATTTTACTCTTTGTGCTTATCGCTTTTATGGATTTTCGTACAATGAGTTTATAATTATAACTATAGCTACAGTTGATTGCCTTACTTTGTGCCAGGCACCAAGATAAGCTCTTTGCCCTACAATATCTCATTTAATCCTTAAAACAACGCTGTGGTCAGTGGTATTTTACAGAAGAGAAACAGAAGGGCACTGAAGTTAAGGCACTTGCATTATTAAGCGATTAAGAGGGGATTAGAACCCGGATCATTTTGCCTCCGAAGCCTGAGCTCTTAACGACTATGACCTAATACCTCACTTTTCTCTTTTACTTCAAAGAGAGTAGGGTATTAAACAAAGGGAGAAGACTATGGTTGTCGCCTTGCCTTCCTGCAGCCTGGAAGAAAATCAAGGCGTGTCTTTTACATTCTTCACCCAGGCCCCAGAGTGAGCAATAAGGGGCCTGCAGGGAGAATAGAGGACTGGTGCTGTTTGTTTTCTTCCAAAGGCTCAGGACAAAGTACATATTCTTGACCTGGCTGTGAGGCTGATTGGGACCCGGACCGAACCCCCCTCCCCCCACCCCGCAGCTCCGCTCTGGGTGCTGGAGTAGGAAATGTGGGCGGTGGGGGGGTGTCAACACCCGATGGGGGTGCCCGCCTCATGTCTGCTGCTGCCTCCGGGAGGGGGCAGGGCCCTCCTTTTTGAGTCAAGACTTGTCACTGCAGACTTTGTCTCTTCTGTCCTGCTCCTATTCCTTTCTTCCTGTGCGGGTGCCCCACAAGTTCCCAGAAGGTGGTTCTTCTTGAGGGGTGTGACTGCTGTGTCCTGGGGGGTGTGTGGCTCTCACCACAGCGGGCCGGCACCCTCTCCTCTGACTTGCTGGAGACCAGTGGTAGATCCATTAATCATACAAGTTGCATAAAGCGGGCAGTCGTAAACACCGCACATACTCTAAAACGTTCCCTTTTGAGCACAAACATAGAAGTGTGCATTTATCGACTCTCTTCCCCACCTTTTTTTTTTTTAATCCCCTCCTAAGGCTTTTCTTCTTAGTATGAGACTGGAGTTCTGTATTGCTTCTGTCACCTACACTACACACAAGTGATTTGCTTATGATTTTTTTTTTTTTTTTTGGTTTCTTTAAGGTAGAGGGAGATGTTTAAAAGGCCCTTAGAAGCTATCTGGGTTGAGAATTCCGAATTCCTTTTTTTTTTAAGATTTTATTTATTTATTTGAGAGAGAGGGAGAGCACAAGCGGGGGAGAGGGAGAAGCAGACTCCCTTCTGAGCAGGGGCTCAAACTCAGGACCCACAGATCATGACCTGAGCCGATGGCAGGTGCTTAATCGACTGAGCCGCCCAGGTGCCCCCAAGATTTTTTGTGACCCTCCTGTCCCTGGCCCAGTGTTTTACTTAATTCAACAGCCCTTCAACGAACAGCTTTTGGTTTATTGACTTTCTCCCAAAGCCTCCAATTTGGTTTTCCCAGAGATGATTCTTTCCACAAGAGTATTCTGTTCCCCTCTGTCACAGTTAATTACCTTGTAAAATTATAAGCGCCTCTGGTATAGGTAAGTTTGGGAACAGACATTCTGGTTTTTGCAAGCAGTTCCTGCAGGCCCGAGTACAGAGGTGGAAGTGTGCAGTCACGCTGGCCATGGGGGTGGGCGTGCCATGGACATGGAGGGGGAGTGATACGCTCAGCCGCCCTGCGCTGGCCGTGGGGGGCCGCTGTGAATTGTGGGGGAAAGGCGCTCTTTGGAACCCAGCTCTCGTACTTGGCCGTGACGAGGGTGAGTCACTCACCTCTGGGCATCCCAGCTTCCTCAGCTATCACAGAGATAGCTCAGTGGACTCGGTTAACATCCTGAGCATCTATTAAGAGCCAAGCCATACGGTAAGACGGTAGAGGTAAAAATTTCCCGCAGGTTGTTGAGAGAAAGAGACGGGAGGGTAGGTGTGTGAATGCGAGCCCTTGTCATGCTCCAGAGAAAGACACCCACCTGTGCTTTCCCTCTGATGGTGAGGTAGTGCCCCTACAACACTCGTCCCCGTGCCTGGCACATCCGGAGGGCTAAGGATCGGTCACATTACTGTCATCTGTTCTTAGCTACCTGCCCTTCCTTCACCATGCTGGGGCCCTCCTTTGGTGTTCTTTGATTTTCTACTTTATACTGGCTCTTGAATTTTTTTCCCCTCTCCAGTGTTTGCAGAAATTGAAGCTGGAAAAATGAGAAAGTCTTGGGGGAAAACAAAACAAAACAAAAACCGATGATTACCAGGCAGTGTAAATACAGAATTAATTTACTGGACAAGGTTAAGGAACTTAGGGTAATCTGATGTCCACCCCTGTGCTTTAAGGATTCTACTGATGGTCTTTTTTTTCCCCCAAGGCAGTGATGTGTTTCTCTAGGAGCCTGGCCTTTTGAGTAAACTTCTTCCAGCTGGTCTCCTTGTCTGCACCGTGCTGGAAAACGATGCCTTTCTCACATATCAGATGAGGGGTGACCTCCCAGGAGATAACCATAGGCCAGTTACTATTAGCCACAAACAATTATGTTTCTTCCTCCCTCCCAGCACAAGAAAGCTTTTGCCGAGTTGGTTTATCCTCATCCAGTGCTGTTAAAGGACATAGTTGTGCGAGATCCGAATTGCGCTGTGGTCTGTAGGGCCGAGGCTGGGTTTTATTTTTTTAAAAGATCTTATTTATTTATTTGACAGACAGAGATCACAAGTAGGCAGAGAGGCAGGCAGAGAGAGAAGAGGAAGCAGGCTCCCTGCTGAGCAGAGAGCCCGATGTGAGGCTTGATCCCAGGACCCTAGGATCATGACCTGAGCCGGAGGCAGAGGCTTTAACCCACTGAGCCACCCAGGTGCCCGGAGGCTGGGTTTTACACCAGAACTTCTCCAGCCTTCAGGTGCGCCCAGATCGCTTGAGGATCCTGCTGAAATGGAGTCTGACTCCACTGGTCTAGGGGAGAGGCTGCGATATTGCTGCTCTTAGCAACTCCCAGGCGAAGCCCCTGCAGGTGGCCCGTGGACCACAGTGTGAGCACCAAGCTTCCATACTTGCAGGGGTCCCACCCCCGGTGGGCAGGAGTTTCGTGCTCCCGTGTCCAAGAACGAGCTGCTGACGTGCGGTTAGGTGTCGCAGCTTTCCTAGGAAGAGTCTGGGTTTTTTCCACATTGTATCTTCCCGTGCAGGTCACATTCCAGAACCAGACTTCCCACTCCTGCCTCTGTGTATAAAACTGAGAAGTTGTTCTGTCCTCCAGTAGAGCAATTAGAAATGATGGACATACCAGTCATTAAAAATAAAGGGGTTGTTTTCTTGTCTGGCATGGAGAGACATCTGCAGATTGTTGGGTAAGGAAAATGCAGGTGGCCAAATCCATTTTCTTCTATTATTTGAGGTTTGTAAAGAATTTAGCATGCATTTTCATAAATAATTAAAAAAAAAAATCAATAGCGCTCTTTTCATTTTGAGAAAAAGACCTAAAGCAAATAATAAAGTTAAGTTGCCCCTGAGTTAAATGTGGGTGAAAGCAAGGAAGAATCAGAACCCTGGGGCTAGTCCGACCCCTGCTCCCGTTTCAAGTGGAGTCAGGTGTTCCAGCTCACAGAGCCAGCATAGTATTTCACTCCGTGTCTTATGAATTACAATGGGCGTCATGCATGTAACGTAACGACGAGAGGAGTGTGGGCAGAAACCCTGGGAGGGGTCGACTGCCCACCACACATCGGGTCCTTGGCGGGCAGCTTCCCCAGTTGCTCAGGGCCATCCTCCCCACGTGTCGATGATGAACTCCCACTCATAGAAACCGAGGCCCAGGGAAGCTCATTTTCCTGGGAGTAACACAGCGACCCTCTTAGGATTTGCACCCCACGCCCTCCCACTCTGAACCCAGGGCTTTCTGAAAAGTCTTTGCATTTCCTGGACTGTGAGGCACCTTCCAACCCTTTCTTTCTTCTCTCTTTTAGACGACTGAACCGGAACCAGCTGCACATGTTACCCGAACTGCTGTTCCAGAATAACCAGGCTCTGTCGAGGCTGTGAGTGACACGGCGACTGATGCTCTGGCTGTGGGTCTTGTCCCTCACCCCGTGGGTGGGGCTGTGTCTTGTCAGAGGGGCCGGACTTTCTAGCCACCATGACCCCCTTCTCCCCACCTGTCCGGAATCGTGCTGGGCACGAAAGGCCAGGCCCTCCTGTAGGAAGGTGCTGCGTTTCTCAGTGGTCGTGCCCACTGGGATCCACGGCTCATTCAGTTCTCTGTGCTGCCTTTGACAGTGAGGGTGTGAGAATGTTTAGGGTGGTGGTGGGGGCGTTCTTGTCAGCCATGATGCCAGGCTTTCCAACCCTGCACATCTGTCTCAGCCTTCGGTGTTCTGCCTTGGGTTGAATATTGATTCATTCAATGAAGCCCTTTTTGGACCTCTTTCTATTATCAGATCGGAGCCACGAGATCGGGAAGCTTATCAACCATGGCATAAGGTCATACTTTTATTTTCTGTAAATGTACTTCTTTCAAGCTTCAAGGGTAGTGTCTAATTCTGCTGCTCGATGGTTTGTTAAATGTGGCAGTGATTGTTCTACCGTTTATTTCATTTTGGGGGTCTTGGGTTGGGCAGGACTTTAGAAATTCCCTAAGGAATCTCCTCTGCTGTTCCTTAGCCTGTGGTCCTTCATGCTTTGCTTGGCTACCTCTAATGATGGGGAGTTCACTCCCTCTCCAGACAGTCAGTTACAGTAATGGACAGATCTGCATATTAGAAACATTTTTTTAAGTTTGAGCCCTAAATCTGTTTCCCAACAATTTATGTTTTTCTTAGCTTTGCTTTCTGTAAGCATCTAGAACAACTGTGTACTCTTGTTAGAGTAAAAAAAAAAAAAAAGATTTATTTATTATTTATGCCCTAGAGAGAGCGAGTGCATGAGCAGGGGGAGGGGGGTGAGGGGCGGAGGGAGAGGGAGAGAAAATCCCAAGCAGACTCCACACTGAGCTCAGAGCCCAGTCCCACAACCCTGCCATCATGACCTGAGCTGAGACCACGAGTCAGACACTTAACCGACTGCACTACACAGGGGGCCCTCTTGTTAGATTTTTGAAGGGCTGTCTGGATTTTGAATTTTGACTTGGGAGGTTTTTGAGTCGTTTTAGTTGTTGCCATTTACAACCTGAAAGACCCCTGGTTGGGACCTTCAGCGTGGCCAGCCGAGCACTGTGTGCATGGTAGTGAGTCTGTCAGTCTTGCCTGGAAAAGCTTGTAGGGCAGCGCGTAGGTGGAGGAAGAGGCAACAAGTGACTTTGACAGGCCTGAGGCGTGGGGCCTGGGAGGGAGACAGCACCCCAAGACTGCCTGAGTGCTGACATCGTGATTGTGGGTTCCTGGAATCTGGATTCAGCACAGCCAGTTCTTTGCACATGTGTCACGATTTCCAGAGCTCTCGATGAGCCTAGTGGTCCCCAGGCAACCCCAGTGTCCTTGGACCTGCCTTCAAATTTTTGTCTTGAAGTTGGAGAGGCGAAGTGACCTTCTCAGGGTCAGAATTCAAGTCCCTTTTGGGCTCCCCACTCAATGCTCTTCATGGTTTCGTATTTTACTGGAGAAAAGTACTTCTATGCTTTAACAAATTTAAATGACTGGATTTTATGTGTAAAGGCTGGCACTAGGAACTCCATTCAAGGAGTGGAAAAGCCACTGAAGAGGACAGGAGTCTGCCTGACTCCTGCTCTTGGCACCCTATGGGGCTGGGAACCAGGGGAGGCAGCGGCCTCCAGAAACACCGGATGTTCTCCTCCCTGTGACCTGGGGCTGGCTCTCCTGGGGAGGGGGCCAGTCAGCAGCGAACGGAGGGACTTCCAGGAGAAGGGCACCCCTGATAGAAAGCTTGGTGGTTCTTTGGGGAGTATTGCCAGGCTCTAGAGCCAGAATATTTCCCCAGTGCCTGTTGCTTTTTATTTTTAGGCAATGGGTCCCTAACTCTTGGCAGGAGATGTTTCCTATCTAGGAGCATAGCCAGATCTGGTGGAGGGAAACTGTTTTCTTCAGCTCTCCTGTTAATATTTCTGAAGCTCGGTTGTAGGCACAAGTGTGGCAGCCCGCAGGACTTTGAGGAGGACTCCTGTGCAGTGTCCCCGCTCAGGTCAGGCTGGGACTTGAGTTTAGGGCTGGGCCCAACCAGTTTTAGTGCCACTTGGCGCCCCTCCAAGTCAGGCCATCTCAAAAGTGCACATCCTGGGGGAAATGGTTAAACAGACCCTTTTATTGATCTGGTTGCTTGTTCCTGGGTTTTTTACCTTTGTTGTTGTGCTGAGGAAGGATGCAGGAGTAGGTGCTCAAAGATTTATTTGCTGACATTCTTTGTCCCATCTGCACCCTCAATCTATTGTCTTGAGCATCTGGCATTGCAAACGTCTCTGATAACTGTCGCAGTCTGCTTGGTCTGGCTGAGGAACACTTGGACACTCTGGGCTCTGGAAACAGAAACCCCTGCAGGCTGGTGATGGGAAGGGTGGTGGGGAATTGCAAGTGCACAATCAGCCAACTTACACGTTCCCGGGACAGGAATTGAAGTATTGTTGGGACCAGAACGGAGAGGTGAAGGGTGTTTCCAGTTCTTTCTGAATATCTCATTATTTTCCTGCTTCTCCCTGCAGACCAGTGTCCTGGGCTTATGAGCATCTCAGTTCCTCCATGACTTTGTTTAGCCCCAGTGTTGACTCCCCTCCTACTTCCTGTGACCTTGGAGTTAATCCCCGTGTCTCAGGTCCCAACTCCAGATTTCTGGGGAAAGAATCTGATTGGCTCACCTTTGGTCATGAGGTCATTCCTGGGCCAAGAAGCTGAGTTGGGGGTTTGTGGGATCGCCTGGTCCTGTCTCACTGGGGAGCCCACTCCTCTAGGAACTGGAGGGGGGGCCACATTCCATTAGGAGGCAGGGCCTGGTGGTTCTGTTGACCTCCCCTCTGCTTTGAGGGATCTGTTGCTAATCCTTCCCACCTGGAGCAAATCATGGACTTTCAGCAGAGGCCATTATGCTAAATCAGCATGAAACAGGTTTGAGAGAGACCAAATGTGTAGGTGAGGTGCTCACAGAGTGGGTCAGATGGCACAGTCCATATTTGGGTTGACTTTGTGTGTGTGGCTGTCAGGTGCTAAAATCCCGGTACTGCCTATTTCAGGAATATTTCCCCTTTGTTGGGTTGGTCTGTCCATTGCTTTCCATATGTGGGACCTGAGGCCCAGAGACGTGAATTGCCTTGGACCACAGAGCAGTTTGGTGTTGGGGCTGGAATTAGATACCAGGCCTTCGAAGATCCTGAAAACTCACATTTAGGAATCTAGCCTAAGGAAATAATAAAACATAAGCACGAACACATTCATTGCAGCATTATTTAGAGTTTTAGAATTTATTATTATTATTATTATTATTTAGAAATTTAGAATTTGAAATGTAGGATATTCCTTTTTTTTTCTTAAGATTTTATTTATTTATTAGACAGAGAGAGAGATAGTATGAGCAGGGAGGAGAGGGAGAGGGAGAAAGCAGGCTCTCTGCTTAGGGAAGCCGATGTGGGGCTCGATCCCAGCACCCTGAGTTCAAGACCTGAGCTGAAGGCAGACACGTAACGGACTGAGCCAGGTGCCCTGAAATGTAGAATATTCCTATATTGAAATATAGAACACTGAATATTGAAATGTATGTCCAATGTTGGGGGAACAGTTCAGTAAATTATAATATAGCTGCTTGAGGAAATATTTATATCACCGTCAAATGTGGTCTTTATGGAGGATGTAGAGTATCGCAGACAAATGTTGCATTACCAAAAGCCAGGATGCAAAACTGTACTGACGATAAAATCACTAAATAAATCCCTGTAAAGAAGGCATGGAAAAAGACCCTAAAATGCCAACAGGGGTTGCCTTCGGGTGACTTTTTCTTTTCTGGGTTTCCCAGATGTTCTGTAAGAAGCATGTGTGACTTTTATGGTAGGAGACCTCCCAGCTTTTACAAGCGCTGGAAAGCCTCTGTGGTTAGAGTTAAAGTGAGTGCTGGCCATGTGATGTTGGAGGGCTTCCTCCAACCCCGGGGAAAGCTGCTCTGCTCTTTTGTCGGAAAAAGAGAATTCTGGCTACCTCGCAGGCTGTTGCGGGGATTGGAGAAAGATGTAACCTGCTCTGATGGCAGGTGTAAACTTTGTGGCCGGTGATAGATGCTTAGGGAACATGGGGTGAATCCACGTGAGGACTGGTTTGGCAGTGGCATCATGGTCTCCAAGTTGACCTTGCACGTGAGCATTTGTCCATCTGTCTGTTTTCACGTAGAACCATCTCATCGCATGGCAGGGATCTCCCCCAACAGGTTTAAATGTTTTGTTTTGTTTTTTCTCCACGAGAGGCTGTGTTTCATGAGGCACACCTGCAGAGACACCCCTAGGGGCTGTGGAGGGGGGTGGCTGGCGTGCTTTCCTGCAGCCATGGGGCTAGTGGGGGGGTGACCTGGGACTGGTGTCACTCAGGCCCAGGAGCTGCCAAAGGGAATGTGCCTTTTGTACTCTCGGGTACTTTCCTGGGCAAGCGTCGAGCTGGTAGGCGATGTTGCCCTGAAATGTTTCTTAGGGCCCCGGAGTCACTTGTGTGCTCTTTGCTTTCTTGGGGAGGCCCCCCCTTAAGGGTGGACCCTGAGTTCCCGCTCAGCACCCTCACTCCCTGACCTCTTTAGAAGAGAGCGCCCGCCAACCCCTTGTCTTCAGGTAGTGGGAGTTGGAGCCCCTGCAGAAGTGTGCCTATCCTGTGACATCTTCTCACCACCTGGGTCTCCCAGGACTGTCATGAAAGGTCTGAGGAACCACAGTTGTTACAGTAACTGTTAGGACAGATGGAATTCTGTTCCAGGCTCATGGCGGGGGGGGGGGGGGGACAATCTTCAAACATGATCTGATTTCGTCATCAGAACATCTCTGAGTCAGCATTTCCCTCATTTTACAGATGAAGACATATGTGCTTAGAGGGTTTGGGACATGCCCAAGGTGCTGAGTCAAATTCAAACTCTGGTCTCTCTGATGCTAAAGCTCACCCTTCCCTGCCGGTCATCCACCCCCCTTTTCCATCTCTTTACCATCCATCCACTTCCTGTTCTCATCTACCTACTCACTTACCCACCCACCTACCTATGCTCCAACCCCATCAATCTGTCACATACCCACCCCCCGCTCATCTGCACTCCTACTTACCTATCTACCAATTCACCAGACAACCTCCATCTGCCCATCTATCTCTATACCCTGTACCATCCCTCCATCTTCCCGTCTCCTCCCACCCATCTTTCCATCGAACACACTCCCACCCCCCTACTCCATCTGCTCACCCATCCATTCTCCCACTCACTTACCCACAACCGTCACCATCCCCAACCAGCTCCCCACCATTCAACTTCTACTGACCCATGTACCAATCAATCTACCTATAATCCTACGCTTCCCCCCCCTCCCCCGCCCACCCATTCATTTAACAATTACTCAGGGCCTCCTGTGGGCCAGGCGCTGTTCTAGGTGGTGAGAACACTGGGAGGGAGCTGTGTAGGGCAGAGGGCAGGCGCTGTCTCTCCGGGAGGGGAGGGTTATCATCAGCGCTTTCAGAGAGCGATTGGCTTGTGTCTGACCAGCAGCAGGACGCAGTGGGTAGGGCGGACTCTCCCCTGGCTGGATCCCTGTCCCCTGCGGGGGCGGCTCCACTCCGGGGGCAGGTGGCCTGGGCTTTTGGCGTGCTTCATTCCCTGACAGTCGATCACAGGAGAATGTGGAGGTGTCTTGTGGATGCGTACAGGGCTCAGCCACGCTTGAACCTCACAGCTTCTCTTATATCAGCAAAACCCAGTCTCCATGCGCGTTTGGGGTGGAGAACAGTGAGGGTCAGACTCTGTGCCTCTGTCCTTCTGGATCTGGGGCGGGGTCTGTGCCGTGCCTTGTACTTCCTCCTCTCTCTGGTTGCCTTCCCTTCCTCGACCAGAAGCCACTTCCGGCAGCCCAGTTCCTCTGGGCTTCTTTTTAGCCTTGAAACCAATATGCGTCAGGACAAGATCAACCTTTTGTGTCTCTGCTGGACTTGGAAGGGGTGGGGGTGGGTGATTAAGGGCAGCCCAGGGCACTTCTTTCCCCTTATTTATATCCCTGCTGTAAGGAGGAGCAGGATAGCTCATTAACAGGGCCCTGGTGTCTGGAGAGGCGTGGAGGTGATTTCCTGCAGGAGTCCTGTTGAAGAATGCCTGACCCCGCTGACCCCGTCTGGAGCTGGGTTTAATTAAACTGTCAGCACTGGTCAGAAGAACAAAGCCTCCCTTCCAGTCTTGGTACCCAGCCCCCTCGGAGGCGGGAGGGCATTCTTTGCTGAAATGAAGAGCTGTTAAAAAATGAATCTGTCTTGCCTCTGAGGGAAATTACCCGAAGCAGGAAGGTGACCTCGCTGTTGTGACACGTCCACTCCAGGCGGCAGGTCTGTGGAAAACGGAACAAGCCATGCTGCCTAGGACCCTAGTTGTGGGATAAGGAGGGCTCCAGGAGCTGCCCCTCACCAGCTGGGGCCTCCTTCCTGCCAGAACCCCTGCCTTAAGGTGCTGTCCCCTACTCCCTAGGCTTCACGGTCCCCAGGAAGGACCTTCACGAGCTTTGTTTCTGAGATAGTAAGCCTGTGAGATGATTCTGGCATTAGCGCTGGAAAGGAACTTCCTTGGTTAGACAGTTTGGGAAGTTCTGGGTCAAATAGGGTTCTTTGTAGAGGAACTGTTCAGCCCCTCTAAGCTGCTATGTGCCTTATGAAGCACATGTATGGGGATGGGGGTAGGGGGAGGGGGGGCGTGTCATTGCCCAAACGAGATCTTACGAGCCTGTGGAGCTCTGACAGTGAGGGTCAAGGCCAGCTCAAACCCAGGTCCTTCTGACCCCAAACCTGTGCACCTACCTCTCCCCGTTAGTGCTCTAATTAGTGCGAATGAGAGTTGTCTAGGGGAGTTTATTAAAATGCAGGTTATCTTCAGAGACCCTGAGTTTGTTACTGCGGAAGGGCCCAAGAATCTGCATCCTTATCAAGCCCCTCTTTATCTGGTTCACACTTAGAGCAGCCTTGCTCTCAGCACACTTTGAAGAGAAGTCCACTTAGGTAGACACTCCTCTACGGTCAGAGCCCCCTTTTGCCCCTGCCTGGCTGGGTTCTCCTGGGGGCGGGGGCACGCTAACAAAGGCCCTCCCGAGGGCAGACGCTTTGCCTCCCGCAGCCACACCGAGAACAATTTGGGGATTATGAATTAGCAATTATGGAGCACTCTGAATTCTCAAAGTGCTTTCCAATCATTAAATCTGTGCCTGCTGTCAAGACTCAAGTGAAAAAGGCAAGCGTCCCACTGGGCTGGCCGGGAGCCTCTGCAGAAGAGGGCAGCCAGCCCGAGACTGACGTCCTGAGTGCCAGAGAGGGCTGATGCGCCCAGCATGGTTTAATGTCCTAAACGCAGCGCTGGCCCCTGGCTCTGACCCTGCAGCTTCAGAACCACACAGGCCTTCACAAACACACGCAGCCGGGGCCTGGAGGAGGGCTGGAGGGAAGAGCCGCCGATGGGTCAGCCCCCAGGAGAATGCCCGGCGAAGGCAGAGTGCTCTGCTGGGGACATTTTCCAGGGGCTCAAAAGAATGAAAGGTCCTCTCTTACAGCATTTACAAAAATCATCATGGAACGAACTGAATCCATAAGCATCAAGAAGATTCTGAACAGAGAAGAGTGCGCACAGGAGGGGGCTATTGTGAATAACTTTTAGGAGAGTGAGGACTGTTTTTAAGCCCTTCCAGAAATTATATAAATAAAAAATTATATATATTTATATATTATTATATATAAAATTATTATATAAATAATTTTGCCATGCCAATAAAGAAAGTTTTCTAAATTAAATAAGGTATTTAAAAATACTTGAGCTATCATTCAAATATTTTTTAAAAAATTTTTATTTATTTATTTGACAGAGAGAGATCACAAGTAGGCAGGGAGGCAGACAGAAAGGAGCAGAGATCCCCTGAGCTCCCCCTGAGCAGAGAGCCCAACTTGGGGCTCCATCCCAGGACCCTGGGATCATGACCTGAGCCAAAAGCAGAGGCTTTAACCCACTGAGCCACCCAGGCACCCCTCATTCAAATATTTTTTAAAATTAGTTTAATACCAAAGCAATGTATAACTGTTACAATAACAGTGATTACCATTTGTTAAGCTTTTGTGCACTGAACACTTTTTGTGGATTTTCTCATTTTAATTTTCAAAGTCCTATGCAACTATTATCCTGTTTTACAGTGGGGAGAAATGAGACACAGAGAGGTGAAGTAATGGATTGTGTAGCTGTTGTTGGCGGATCCAGGCTTTGAATGTGGGGCACGCTCTAACCCTCCATGCTATCCTGCTTTTCATGATAGGAAACAGAGAAATAGGAAGAGGAAAGAGATTGCTCAGCAGTCTTCTGGGGAGGCAAGAAGTTCTGAGTTGGGTGCCCGGGTGGCTCAGTCGGTTAAGTGTCTGACTTCAGTTCAGGTCATGATCTCAGGGTCCTGGCTGGGATGCAGTCCCCTGTGGGGCTTCCTGCTCAGCGGGGATCCTGCTTCTCTCTCTGCCTCTCCCCCTGCTTGTGCTGTCTCTCTCTCAAATAAATAAAATCTTAAAAAAAAGTTTTGACTCTGGAGTTGAGGGCTGTGGGAGACATGGGTGGGTGGAGAGGATGGAGTTGGCCTAAGAGCAGGGACACCACAATCTAGAGTGTTGTGTGGATCTCAGCAGAAGGCAGTGTAGATGGTCTCTCTTTTCTAGAGGGAAGAGTCTGGAAAGGGTGATAGAGGGGGCCACAGAGGGTTCTTATGAGCAGAGCAACTGAGCAGAGAGTAAATATGATCTTTCCTCAACACCCCACTCTCTCAATGAAGGCCCCCCTCTCCCCTCCCAGTCTCTGTACCTGAGACGTGAGGGACAGATGGCCTCTGTGCCTTCCTTGGCTTGCCTGAAATGCCACCTCCTGGTCACAGCTCCTCACGTCCCCCCTCCCCACGCAGAACTGACTCTTGGCTCTTCAGGGCTTTCTGTTTAGTTCCTTTATAACTTGTGTGTGTGGGGGGGTGTAAAATAAACATAAACTAATACTTGCCGTTTTAACTGTGTCTAAGTGCGCGGTTCAGTGGCATTCACGATGTATTCCTATGTTGGGAGTTGGTGCTGTCTGTGCCCCACACTTCCTCGTCATCCCCAGCCCGCTGAACAGTAACTCTCCTTTCCTGGCCCTCCAGCCCTCGTCACCTCTCTTTTACTTTCCGTCTCCATGAATGTTCGTCTCCTGAGTTCGTCACGCATGTGGAAGCAGACGACATTTGCCCTCTGGGGCTGGCTTATTCACTTAGCCTGGTGTTCTCGGGGATGAAGGCCTGCCTGTCCTCATTTCCCCAGCACATGTGGCTTTAGCAGGGCTGGCAAACCGTGTCTTTCTGGTGGCAGACATTGTCCCAAAGGCTATGGGAGGAGAATGAATGGCTTCTGCTCTTTGTAAGGGGCTCAGGACTTCCATCCTTCCTTCTCTGATCCCCGGGCTCGGGTTTCACACTTGTGTGTTGTGTGTCAGCTTCATGGATTTGATAGACTCAGTCCTTGCCGGCCGGTCTCTGTTCTGCTTGACCAGTGGTTGACCTTGACCTGTGGTCCAGAAATATGAGGCCAGTTGTTCAAGGGCTTAGTGATGGTTTGTAGGAGAAGTGAATTCTACTGAGTGTGGGCAGGATGGAGTCTCTGGAGAAGCAGGCAGGGGTATCCCTCTGCTTGAAATGGGGTGTGGAGGGTGGTTATAGGGAGCCCCTGTTTCTGGGAGGCCATGAGAGCTCGAGGGAGGAGGGAACCAAGGAGGAGGTGGAGATGGACGCGAGTCAGCAAGAAACCGTCCCCAGGTGATGCCTGGCAGGGTTCGACTGACTCCATTTTTTGTTAGGTTGGGCCAGACCCCTGCATGAGCTGCTGAGACCCTCCCCTCCACGGAACTCTGTGGCTTCAGTGGTTCTGTTTACTACTTGGGATTCTAGCCAGCTGCCCACAGGGCTTGAGAAGCTCAAAGAAGAAACCCTGGGGTTCCTCAAGCTCTTTGCAGTGTGTGCAGTCAGGCCAAATGACCTAACTCAATTATATTTTTTTTGATTTTTGGCTGGAATCATATATCAATTTGGAGTAACACTGGCCATCTTTTGCTAAAAAGATCCGACTGGCAGTTGATTAATTGGCTCTTGAGTAATAATAAAAATATGGAAAGATATATTATTAATAAAGATATTTTATTACTATTATTTTTTTAAAGATATTTTAATGGCCCAGACATTTCAAATGTTTGGGGAGTGTGAAGTGGAAGTAGCAAAAGGCATTCTTTTGGCAAATGGCTGGGAAACATTGGCTTATATGTTTGGACCTATTCCTATGCCCCACGCCCCCCACCCCCATGCTGAAGGGCAAGGAGCCCCTGGTTGTTCTTCTCCGTGGTCAGTGTGGCTTTGGCCCCAGTGTTGATACGGAGCTTCTCGGCAGAGGCTCCATCTTTGTCCCAGGACAGCTCTGGGTCTCCTGCTCTTGGTGGGGAGTGGGGTGAGTGGTGCGGAGTGGGTAAAGGAGAGGCAGGGAGCTGAAAACCCATCCCAAGTCTTTCCCAAATCTCTGGCTCTGTTCCCCATAATTCCGTGGGATCCAGACCTTTGCTAAAGAGATGCAGGCCTCAGGATGGGGCGCCTGGGTGGCTCAGTGGGTTAAAGCCTCTGCCTTCAGCTCAGGTCATGATCTCAGGGTCCTGGGATCGAGCCCCACATCAGGCTCTCTGCTCGGCGGGGAGCCTGCTTCCTCCTCTCTCTCTGCCTGCCTCTTTGCCTACTTGTGATCTGTCTGTCAAATGAATAAATAAAATCTTAAAAAAAAAAAAGGTTAAAAAAAAAAAAAAGATGCAGGCCTCTACCTGGCCAGTTGTGGGCACTGAGAAGTGACCTGGCATGAGCAGACCCTGGTGTAGACCGTGGGTGAGAGAGTAGACTCCAGCCGGGGAGGGAGGAGGGTCAGAATTGGTCCTGATGAGAGCCAGTAAAGGTGTGCACTAACCTGAAAGGAAACGCTGGTCTTTTATGAGAAGTGGGCATCATGAAATGGACACTGTATATTCTTAGACCACTTAACACTTTGCAAAAAAACTTCTTAGCAAACCTCTTGGAGTTGGTATATGGCATATTTTTCCACCTCTTAAGGAGGCAACTGGAGATTGGCTAAAGGTTGCTGGCTCCCTGAACTGATAAAGAGCACGGGCCTCCTCTCCCCGTACTGCCTTGTGGGTTTAATGAAGCTGGAACCACTTTTGCCTTTAAGGACGTTGACTTGCTGGATTGTCTTCCCCTGGTGGGGACCCGTACGGGGACACAGCCACAGCCACAGGCAGCTCTGCCCTCCTGTCTGGATTTGTTTCCTATGCTGCTGGGACAAACTGTCACAAACTCAGTGGCTTTGAGCAACACAAATGTGTTATCACACAGCTCTGGAGGTTGGGAATCTGAAACGGGTCTCGATGTGAGGCTAAAGTCAAGGTGTGGGCAGAGTTGTGTTTCTTCCGGAGGCTTGGGGTGAATCTCTTCCTTTTCTTTTCCAGCTTCTAGAGGTCAGGTGCGTTCCTTGGCCAGTGGCTGCATCATTCTCTCCAATGACTTCAGCTTCCATGTCTCCCTGTCTCTCTTGAACCTTCTTTCCCTTGTGAGGCCCTTGTGATTACATGGGGTCCTCCTGGATAAGCCAGGATAACCTCCCTGTCTCAAGATTTGTAACAACGCCACATCTGCAAAACCCCTTTTGCCATGTAAGGTCACATTCAGGGGCCTTGGGAGTTAAGGACAAGGACAGCTTCAGGTGACATTATTCTGAATACTGCGCTGTGGCTTCCCTTTGGAGGACAGTAACTCTCAGTGACCAGAAGCATGGTATAGCTCCTCCCTGCCTAGGGTTAGGGAATCATGGGCACATACCATTGTAGTTCCAGAAGTTCTCCAGAGAAGTGCGCCTCTGGGCAGTCTTCCTGGCCCTTTCAGGTCATGGTTAGGTTCATCGGCATTGAGTCCTCTCTTTCCCTCCGACGATCATTTGGTACTGATTAGCTGTGGGACTCTGGGTGAATTACTTAACTTCTCTGTATCTATTGCATCATCTGTAAAATGGGGAGGGGGATATTGTGAGAATTAGGGTGTTTTGTACAGACCACCCAGTTCAAGTGCTGTGAATTCGATCATCACTCAAACCGTCATCCTGCAAGCAATGGAGGTGGTAGACGGGCATGACCCCTCCAGCCATCTTACTTGGATGCAGAGAACGATCTGCTGTCTAGACGTCTTCTTGGGTTGTCTCAGGCTGGTGGGCTTCTCTGGCTCCCCTTCCCTCAGGCCTTAGCGGGAGGTTCCCGGCTAGGCCTGGTGCGAGGGTCCCGATTGCCTTCTTACTTGTCTCCTTGGCTCAGAGCAGGGCCGTTTCCGTTTCAGCACCTGTGCTCTCCATGTGGCCAGAGCTTCCCACCTCCCTCTGCATCTTGCCGCAACTCCCTCTGGATCTGGCAGGCAGCTTAGCCTGTTGCCCGAGAGTTTTACTCACGCAGCCTCTTCTTTTCTTGGTTTTATAGGCTGAAAATGAGAGTGACTTCATACCAATGGAAGAATTATTTCTACAGCCTCTTTCTCTGAATGCCTTCCCCAGGAGTTCAGCTAATGGAGAGAGCTTTAGTAGATGAACTTGGCGTGACTATCAACACGAATGATAACTCATAACATTTAAATCTGTGATCTGTGATAGCACAGAGTTGAGGGGGAAATGCTAGAGACTGTTCATTACTGTTTTCGTGAATTTTTAAAAATATTTTATTTATTTATTTAACAGAATGAGAGAGATCACGAGGAGGCAGAGAGGCAGGCATAGAGAGAGGGGGAAGCAGACTCCCTGCTGGGCAGAGAGCCCAATGGGGGACTCGATCCCATGACCCCGAGATCATGACCTGAGCCAAAGGCAGAGGCTTAATGCACTGAGCCACCCAGGCGCCCTGCATTTTCGTGAATTCTGGACCGGTAGTGATCTCTGTTTCATCTGCTCTTAAATTCCTTAACGTTGAGCCTCTTAGCATCAGGCATTCACCTGAGAGCACACACGTGGCTTTGTTACTTTGGGACTTGAGGCCATCTTGGCCCTAGAAGTCCACGGGGACTGCAGAGGTTGTCCCATGCGAATGAAGGACCGGATATTCCAGAAGTCTTCTCAGCTGTCCCTGACATATCTGTAGCTTGGTTCTGCTTCATTAAATCCAGGTTTTCACCTGCCCTTCCCAGTTCTAGTCTGTCCCATCTCTTGTCAAATGTGGCTTAAAAAAAAACCCCAAAACTGTGACTAAAAACGCATCATATAAATTTTGCCATCGTCACCATTTTCACGTGTACAGCTCCGCAATGGTAAGTGTGTTTATGTTGTTATGAGGCAGAGCTCTGGAACTTTTGCATCTTGTGGGTCTGTACCCATTAGCCAAGTCCTCCTTGTCCCTCCCCCCAGCCCCCCCACAAGCACCATTCTGCTTTCTGTCTATGGATGTGACCGCTCTGGGGGTCTCACGGGCGCGGACTCATTCAATGTCTGTCTTTCTGTGACTGGCTCATCCCACTCAGCGTCATGTCCTCAGGGCTCATCCACGCTCCCATGTGCTCAAGATTTCTGATTTTTTGGGTTGAATCATGTTCTGTCTCATGTATCCACTCGTGTGTTGATGGACATTTGAGTTGTTTCTAGCCTCAGCCACTGTGAATAGAGCCACGGTGAACACGGACGTGCAGATACCTCAAGACCCCGCTTTCCATTCTTTTGAGTATATTCCAGGAGTGGGATTGCTGGATCCTCTGGTAGTTCTATTAATTTTTTGAGAAACTGCCAATGATGTTTTCCATAGTGCTTGCACCAGTTTGCCAACACTTGTTATTTTCTGGGTTTTTTTTTTTTTTTTTTTTTTTTTTTGATAGTTGCTATTCTAGTGGGTGTGAGACAATAGATCATTGCGGGTTTGATTTGCATTCCTCTGATGATTAATGATGTCGAGTATCTTTCTGTATGCTCGCTGGTCACGCATATGTCATTGTTGGAGAAATGTCTTTGTATGTTCTGGGTATTTAGCCTTTCGTCAGATGTATGGTTTGCAAATGTTTTTTCCCATTCCATACGTTCTCTTTTCACTCAGTTGATTGTGTCCTTACAGGCACAGAAATTTTTGATGTAGTCCCATTTGTCTGTTTTTGCTTTTCTTGCCTGTGCTTTTGGTGTCATGTTGAAGAAATCATTGCCACATACAATTTTGTGAAGCGTTTCTCCTGTTCCCCACTCCCCCCAGGAGTTTTAGGTCTTACATTTAAGTCTTCAATCCATTAAAAAAAAAGAAAGATTTTATTTATTTGAGAGAGGTGAGGGAGAGAGATCACAAGCAGGTTAAGGGCAGAGAGAGAGGGAGAAGCACACTCCTTGCTGAGCAGAGAGCCCGATGCAGGACTTGATCCCAGGACCCCAGGACCATGATCTGAGCAGAAGGCAGATGCTTAACCAACTGAGCCACCCAGCCACCCGTCTTTGATCCATTTTGAGTCAATTTTTATATATGGTGAAAGCTAAGGGCCTGACTTCATTCTTTTGCGTGTGGCTATCCAGTTTTCTGAGTACGATTTGAAGAAGAGACTGTCCTTTCACCATTGGATGGTCTTGGCACCCTTGTTGGAGATCATTTGCCCATACAGGTAAGGGTTTATTTCTGGGCTCTCCATTCTATTCCTTTGGTCTATTTGTCTGTCTTTATGCTAATACCACACCGTTTGATCACTATGGCTTTATAATATGCTTTGAAATCAGGAAGTAAGAGTCCTTCAACTTTGTTCTTTTTCAAAATCACTTGGGGTCCAGTGATGGCTTTTTACTTGGAAGCGCAAGGGACCTGTCACAACAGAAAAGAGGCTACAGAAACTTAGATCTCTGGATTCAAACGGGACAAAAGTCATTTGCTCCAGACTCCACTTAAACACTTCAGTGATGGGGAGCTCACAAGACAGCGGTTCTTGTGGCGAGTGGCTCTGATGATTAGGAATTCTCATACTAACCTTGACCTGTTTTCCTGGCATGTTCACCCAGTGACCTTGGTGCTGCTCTCTAGAGTTCTACTCGGAGCACGGATGTAGGTTTATCTTCATTATCTTCAAGGGACCATGCAAGACTTCATGAGAGGCTCTAGGGTTGAAGCTATCTTTAAGTGATAGTCCGTTATATAGAATCTTTCTAACGTTCAGGGCGATCCTCAGAATCTTTGTTGGCCTCCTCATTCTAACCCATTTTTCTCTCCCAGGACCTCCTCATCTTCCTGGTCCTGTTTGAACTGGTCTGTTGGGTGGGCTGCTCAGAGGCTCCCTTGAGAAGTGTAGGACCATAGCTGCCAGAAGCATAATTTAACAGAGGCATAATTTAACAAAGTAGGATCTTTTAGGTAGGGGGTAATTTCCCCATCTTCCTCTCAGGAAGCCAGCCCTTACCAGCCCTTCCTGTCTGTAATCAGGGTCTCTTGGCATAGACCAGTAAGGAGGGAGGGTACTAGAGGGCCGGAGAGAGAGTAGTCTGAGGGGGCCTGGGGCCACACTTTTGGGCCGACTGTGACAGAAATGAGCATTGGATTGAGAACCAGGATGCTTGTGTTCTAGATCTGGGTCTGTCCCCCTCGGGCTGTGACACCTTGGACAAGTCATCAATATCTTTGCACACTGCTGTGTTTGTCGTGTTTATTAATGGACTGAGTGAGCACACAGAAGGGATGTTCAGCAGATGTGCTGGTGGCACAAAACAGCAAAGGGACAAGCATTGTAGCCAAGGTGACACAAGACTGAAAAAGGAACTCCATACACGGGGCTGGAATCGATGAGGTGAAATTAAATACTGAGAAATATGAAGACAACTTTGAAAGCGCTGAAAGGGGGAGAACTGGTTTGGGAGCACTTGTTAGGAAAAGGGCCTGTGACTTTAAGATGAAGATGAGCTGAGGGGTGCCTGGGTGGCTCAGTGGGTTAAAGCCTCTGCCTTCGGCTCAGGTCATGATCTCAGGGTCCTGGGATCGAGCCCTGCATCGGGCTCTCTGCTCAGCGGGGAGCCTGCTTCCTCCTCTCTCTCTGCCTGCCTCTCTGCCTACTTGTGATCTGTCTGTCAAATAAATAAATAAAATCCTTAAAAAAAAAAAAGATGAGGATGAGCTGAGTGTGGGAAAGTGGCTCTAAGAGGGAATGTGATCACAGGCTGAATTAATGGAGGCAAAGGTGTCCTTTCTGGGGGAGGGGATAGACCTGTTCTAGTCTGTGCTGACTTACGCACGTGCGGAGAACAGGATCCGTACTGGAATCTGGGTTGTGTTATGGACCGCTGCAGGGAGAACACCACTTGTGTTCTGGACAAGGTTGGCTAACACTGGGAGCCTCTGGAAAACATTTCATGGGAGATGTAGTCAAGCAGCTTGAGGCTATTTGGTGTGACGAAAACAAATGCAGAGGAACTCAGAGCAGTTTTCTAATCTATCTGAAGGGCTGTCCTGAGAACAAGGGAGCTGACTGGTTGCAGAAGCAGAAGTGGGTCCAGTGGGTGGAAGGTGGGCAAGTGGATGTTGTTCTGAGCGAGGCAGGCTTGTCAAGAGCTGACTGCAGCTGGGCGACTCTGCTTTCTGCCTCCTCCCTGGAAGAGTTCCGGGGCAGTGGAATTGGCCTCTGCTAGAACCATGTGCCCAAGATGCCGTGAGCCTGGGTTTCGCAGTCGCGGCAGCTTGTGGATCTAGGGCCCTCGAACAGCTTCACAGGGGTGGCCAGTGAGTGGGGGAGTGGCTGGCTCCGAGGGGCGCTCGGACGGGTGATCTGCTCACAGACATGAAACTGGGCAGCGGCGGAGGCCTGGAAGTCTCCTAGCCTGAGCCTCGGTGCTGGAGACCATCCTTCGCAGCAAAGGGTTTCCAGCAAATTCCGTAACAGAATATTTACCAGACCTCGGGTTCCGGCTGGCCCACATCTTGTAGTCAGTCCTGGAACAATAACTTTACCGCTTTGGAAATGCTATTGGCCTGTGAGAAGTTACAGAAGGGTTGTCCTCAGGAAGAGTCTGGTCCTGGAGGTGCGCAGAGGAGCCGTGCTCCTGGTCCCCTCCGCCCAGCCAGATGAGCAGTGACTCATTCCCCCCTTTGAAGTCGGGGAGTGCTATCTCCAGAGCCCTGGTGTTTGCACCCTCTGCTCCTTCAACAAAGGCCCTTCTGTCAGCAGATCTCAGGGGCCAAGCAGGGAAGGGTCAGAAAAGGACGGTATTGACTGAATACCAATAAGGAGGGGAAGTGTGTTCATGGAGGATGAGGGGCGCCAGGCAACTGGGGGCGGGGGGTGGTGGTGGGGTGGGGGGCTTGTGCTGTGCAAACAGAGCCAGAATGCCCTTTGGTGGGTTTGTTTTACTCAAGGCCCTGGGGCAGGGGTGGGGGGGAGGGGCGGGGAGCGAGGGAGGAAACAGTTCCCGATGCTCAGCCCCTGGCTGGGAAGGGGCCGGCCTGAGCTCCTCAGGCTAACAAAGAGGCAGTGTGGGCTGGTGACAGTTAGGGGGGAAACACGGGGCAACTAATGGGGTAGTAATGGCTGGGGAGGAACCTGGGAAAAGCTGGTACAAGGAGAGCTGGCACATAAATTCTGGTGGCGTGACATCCCCCTTGGCAGGGGGACAGGGGCCACTCTTTCCCCTCCCCAGTGCCAACGCCAGAGATGTTCCTCCTCTCAGGGAGGAGGCCAGAGTGAGGGATGGCTAGGAGGCGACCAGCGAGCTGGGGTTTCATGGCCCAAGGGAGCCTTGGGAAAGGATGGACAGGAAGGGAAGAGCGTTCCCTGCAGAAGCCACAGCCCCAGGCTGAGGGCCAGAAAGGAGTGCAAAGAAGAGGGGTCCGACGGCCACCTCTCCATGCGTGGTAGAGGGAGATGTACCCAGCCGAGGCTCCGCCCCGTATTGGTGCCACCCCAGGGCACCCACTTGTGGATCCCCCAGGCAGACCCCCAAGAGTCCCCAGCTGGCCAGGGGGTGCCACAGGCCCTTGTCTTTGGCACACCTCTGCTGTGGAGGAAGACCCAAGACATCAGGGCCCTAGTTCAACCAGCCCCATAACTCTGCCCGTCATTTCTAGAAGAATCTTTTGGATGCGTCAACTCTCAAGGAGGAAGTAGCTATTTCCTGGGGGTTTTTGGAGGAGGCCATTTAGCAATTGGTATTTGGACTTTTAGGGCCTCCCTGAGGTTCCCCCAAACAACCAGGGCCATCCCGGAGTCCTGAATGGTGCCTCGCTGGTGGAGGCAACCAGTTTTCGATTACGTTAATATTCTTTTACTAGAAAACAAAACAGCAGACCAAATTTTTATCTATTTATTTGGATGTGTGACCAGCTCTGCTCTTCATAACACTTAGGAAATGTGGAAGAAAGAAGAGAGGGCCCTGGGTGGGGGCCGCAGGCACATCTGCCCCAGGTGCGGGTCTGGGGCATTAGTAAAGGGGCATCACGTCGGGAGTCTCCCCTCCTTGGTGTTCGGCTGTGGGTGGGAATCCTTAATGCAAGTCCTGCTGGATGTTTGCAAAGCAGCAACTGGTCCTCGGCTCCCGAGTGCTTGGCCTTGCTGCCTGGCTGAGAGGCAACCCTCCTTTTGAGTGTCACTTTGCCCAGCATGGCATTGGGGATTCTGGGTCTAGCTTTTCTGGATGGATGGATGGATGGATGGATGGATTCATTCTTATTACTTACTTTTACAAACTTATTACAAACCTGCTGTGCACTGTGATTTGTTGGGCTCGAGGAATATCAGGGTGAATTATCTATGGTCTAGGGCTTGGCTGGAGCTTGACTGGTGGTTCTGTGTTTGCTGATTCCTCAAGAGGATGGTGGGCTTGGCTGTGAGAGTTTGATGGTCAGTTTGTAGCCTGGATTTTTTCCTCTCAGTGCTCATGAAATGGAAAAGAAAGAAAGAAATGTGAAAGAAAACTAATAGAAGTGAAAAATCATATTTCATGGGGACAAATGCGCATGCATCAATTATACCACTGGTCAGACATGAATTTCCCCACACTCTATTGAAATGTCACTACACCTGGGCATTTCCCACTTCCCTTCTTGTAAAGGCATCTGGAAGATACAACCCAGTTTCCTACAGTCATTAGCTCCACTGATAGGAAACAAAGGGTAAGAAATCATTGTTGATAGGTCCTTACAGTAAACTGTGGAAGCAAAGGCTAGACCTCATTTATCGATGATTTTTAATAGCATCTTTCACAGCCAGCTGGACACAGCACAAGACCTCTGTTGTCCCTGCGGGAAAGCTGTGGTCATTTGAACATTGACCACAGACTGCAAATGGCTCAGTCCCCCAGGGTTCCCTGCAGGGGTGTGGCCCTTGCTGGTGAGCGCCATCTGTTGATGGCAGGGGTGCATGGGCACTGGTGACCCAGGGACCCTGCTAGAAACCCTATGCGGCTTCCGTTTGCATGTGTATGTATCCTTTGGGCTGCCGAAATAACCAGAGCTGGGAGTCAGACATAATGTGGAAGTTAGGAGTTTGCACTCTGGAATCCAACAGCCCTGTTGCTACCAAACGGCACTGGGCAAATTGCTTCAGCTTGTGTGGACTCCGTTTTCTCCCCTGAGAAAAGGGCATAATAAAGACATCTCAGATTGCTGAGCAGGAATTAAATAAGATGATGCCAAGGGTGGGGGCTGGGATTCTGGCCCACGTGGTGCTTGTGGTGAACCATCAGGAAACACTGAGCTTGTATTTTCCTTCACAGTTAAGCCCTAGCTCCTTGCCCCGTAGGAAATGCAGGAAAAGAAGGAAAAGTCACATTTCCATTACCCAGTAATCAGCCTCTTATTATCATTCTATACCTAGAATTTGTCAGGGCAAAATTTTCCAAAGGTGTTTTGTTGTTGTTGTTGATTTGTAATTTGCCCCCCCCCCCCCCACCGCCCCGCCAAACAAAGAAAACTGGGCAACCAAAGGTGGCTGAAATTCTGGAAATTCATTCTGGATAGTAAACATGTTGGAGTCTTTCAAGCAGGATGGCAGTGAGCCATGAAAACAGTGCCTCTCTCCAGAATGGTTCTGTTAATCACTAATGTTTCCTGACTGAGCTGTGTGGTAAAGAATTCCCTGTATTATTTAGGAGGAGAAAACCATTATTTTTAAAGAAATAAAACAGAAACGTGATGGTTTTTAATGCTGGCTCTGGGAACGGCAGCTTCACCAGCAAAATGGTTCCTTTTCCTCCTATGAGACTCCACTGGCGTCCACACGGCCCAGGTGAACGGACGCCACTCATCATAGGTCGTTTAACTCGGAGAGCGTCGGGCGTGGTTGAGGTACAGGCCTGGGCAGGTGCCCGATTGGGCTCTAACAGGGAGGACTCGGCCCTGTTCAGTGTGTTCCAGCCCTTGTCCCCGTTGTGAACATGAGCTCACACCCAGGCGGTCCTGGGGTGACATGCGGCACCCCCCATGTGACAGAGGCCACAGCCCTCAGGCATGTCCCAGCATGCCCCGAGGACACGGTGTTGCCTCTTTTTCACCAAGAATGTGCCTCCGAGTCTTGAAATGAGGGACTCTGTGAACATGGGAGCATCATTCCTTTCTGCTCAGTTCGCAGCCTTGGCAGCCCTTCAGGGCGAGCATCCTGCCTGTCAGCGCTCCGCCGGAAGCCCTGCAGAGATGGCTGGTTTGTATTTTCACCTGAGGGCGAGATGGGTTTTCTCAGAGCATGGTTTTACTAGCCAGTCCCTGGTCTTTATCACTAATGCTGAATATAGATGCCGAGGCTTCAGGCTAGCAAGCCCTGGGGTCCCACCCAGCATGGGTGCCCCTGGGGAGCCCAGGAATTCAGGAGCCCACGCAGGGGTCTGGAGTGCCCATCCAGCCACCACCTCTTCTTGAACTCCGCCCAAGGCCTGCTGGGTCCGTTCATGAGGGGTTTTTCTGAAGGGCGAGCAAAATAGGATAGCCTAAAGGGAACATCTGTAGAGGAAGACTGACCCCCAAGTCATCGCGTTGTTTAGAAAGAGGGGGCCTTGGGGCATCTGGGTGGCTCAGTTGTTAAGCATCTGCCTTCAGCTCAGGTCCTGATCCCAGGGTCCTGGAATTGAGCCCCGCCTCAGCCTCTCTGCTCAGTGGGAAGCCTGTTTCTCCCTCTCCCACTCCCCCTGAAGACGCGCTCTGGAGCCCAGGGTCCGGTGAAAGCGGCGGAGGCTGAAGGGGTCTTCAGCTAAGGTAACTGCGGCACCCCTCCTGGGTTTACCTCTGCTCCGGTTTCGGGTTTGGGACCTCAGGGCTGCCCTGCAGGAGACCACCGCCCCCTGGGCATCGCCGATGTTGGTCCAGTTCCCAATGTCTCATCCTTGCTGATTCCAGTTTGCCCCTCTCTGCTTTCTCACTCCCTGCCTCCTGAGGGGATCCTACGTCAAGGCCCAGGCTGTGGGGGTTGCCAGAGAGGGCTCTGGAGTCAAGTTCCCTGGCTGCCACTGGTAGCCACGTGGCTGTGGACCCACGGTGTAACCGCCCAGCCTGTGTCCTCTGCGAACTGGGGATATGAACACGCCTCCAGCGTGGAGTGACAGGAGGATGAGGGGGCCGTGCCTGGGTCTCTGTGAATGGCTGCTCTGGTGGGAGCGGTGGCTGTTCCGTGGCCCCGGCCCTTCAGGTCCACTGCTGTCTTTGAGGGGTGTCCCTTCTAGGGCAGAGGCTGGAATGGGCTGGCCCCTTGTCTTGCTCTCCCAGGGAAAAGCTGATGGGGTCATACGGTGCGTGGCCACTGGCCTCCGTTTGCCGGAACAGCCCGTCAGTGGGCTCACCTGTCATCATCCATCCAGTGAAGACATAGGTGCACACAGAAGGGCTGGGAAGGGAACAAAATCCGGAGTAAGTTATTTGGGCCACATGCTCCCAGAATGCTTCGCCGTCCTGTGTAGCTGCTGTACGAGAAGTTCATGCCTGGGAGTCGGCATGCCCAGGGCCTCGTGCTGGCTCTTCTGGGGTCTGATCCTCAATCTTTCCTTGGCCAAATATTTCTCTGCCGGCCTCATTCCAGTCTCTGGGGAGCAGAGCCGTGAGAAAAGAAAGCAGGTGATCTCTGCTTTCTAGAGCTGATAGGTCCTGTGGGAGAGGGGTGTGGGTTAAAGCCTCTGCCTTCGGCTCAGGTCATGGTCCCAGGGTCCTGGGATCGAGCCCCACATCCGGCTCTCTGCTCAGCAGGGAGCCTGCTTCCTCCTCTCTCTCTGCCTGCCTCTCTGCCTACTTGTGATCTCTCTCTGTCAAATAGATAAATAAAATCTTTAAAAAAAAAAAGAAAAAGAGTTTTATTCAGAACTTCCACCGGCCGGCAGTGCGGGACGGAACTGCGCCACCAGGGCCGACACCACCAGGGGCCGAGATAGCCCCTGGTCTGGCACTCCAATGGGGAACGATGAGGGTGATGAAGGCAAGGGCTGTGGTTCGCTGGGAGCTAAAACGGGGGCCATGGAGCTGAGGGCCGGCTGGGATGCTGGAGTGCAGCCCTTTGTCTTCCTGTTCACTCGAGCTGCCCCGTCTGACTCCGTGTCTGCGGGTCTAGCCTCGGGAGGTCAGATCTGCAACAACTGAGATCTTGTCCCACCTTCCCCAGCACTTCAGGATGCCCAGAGCCCTCCTGCTTCAGGACGTCCCTGGCCGTGGTGTCTTCTGACTCTAGTGTTGTGCTGCTGCCCGTCTTCTCCCTGTGTCTGTGGTTGGGAGTTGGTCTTGCTCCTGTGGCCCGGGTCCCCCACCCCAGCCCCTCCTCTAACATGTGCTCGGGGCTCCTGTCTCTGCTCTTGGCACTCTCTGCCAAAAGGATGGCCGAGCCCGGTCCCAGCTGTGACATTACCCAGCTGAGACGTTGCTGGCCTTGAGTGTCCTGTACTCCAGGATCCCCTGTGCAGAACAGGAGCCACACTGTTCCTCCCTCCTTGCCCTCTTGGGGATGGGCAGCAACGTCGAGCCCCAGAAGCCACGGCAGAATGGCTGAAGAGAAGAGACATTACTCCAAGTTCAGTTAGTTCAGGTTGCAGAAGCTGCCTTGTGGGGTTTCTGTCAGATGGAATTTTTTTAGATGAGCAGGACTTGGGTGAATTTAAAACACATTGTGATCTTCTTTTCTGAGCACACAGACAAGCGTTATTTCATAAGTAGCAGCCTTTACAACACGGTAGAATTCACCAGAAAGTTCCTGGTTTTGAAAGGAGATTTCTGGGACCCTCATCAGAGCCCCTTGCATCTGTGGGGAGCCCGGGGGCTGTGATGCCACACCCAGGAAGTCCAGCCCCGCCCCAATGTCTGCGCTTTGAGGGGTGGATGGTGAAGGGCCCGGGTCAGCCCCCGGACCTCCTCAGTCTCTTTCAGGTCACTCGGTTCTCTGCTTCCACTGGGACAGAGGGGCTACTCCAGAAGCCAGAAAGTGGCCTGGACAGCAACTGCTGGGTACTGAGCTCCTGCCATGCGCCTGAGCTGCTGTGAAGCCTAACACTCTCTGGGGGCATTCAGAGGGGAAAGAGAATGTCACTTCTGCAGGCAAAAGGTGACATAGGGCTCACCAGAACAGAAGTCCGAATGCTTTGGGCCAGCTCTGGGAAGCAAAGACAACTGGGGACTAGCAAGGAGGGCTGCTCCGGGGAAAGGAGGGGCAGTGAGTCTGCTCAAAGGGGCTTTTGTCCCATGAAGAGGCAGCCCCAGGTGGGTGAGCTCCAGCTCGCCTGGGAGACTTCCTGCAGCTCAGGGTTAGGGTGGGGAGGTGGGCATGGGAGGCCCAAATACCCTCATGGCTTGACTTTCCCTCCAGACTCTGCCTGCAGAAGTGGGAGTTCCCTGTCCTACCCAGGGGCGCAGAGAAAAAAGGCTGCCCTTTCCCAATCTGTGTGTGCTTTTCCCAGGGGCCATTGTTCCCAGTTGCCAGGAAACTGGGGCCTTCAGGTGTCACCCGGGAGACTGGCGCCTGGGTATTTGGGTTTAGGTCAGGCACAATAACGCCTGCAGAATGAAATGGCGTCCCCGGGACCTCCTCAGTCATTTGTCACGCAATTGCGGTTCCCAACGACAGTGGAGACACGGGGGTTTGGGGGAGGAGGTGGGTGGGGTCTGGATGGGCCGAGGGGCACGAGATGGGGCAGGCTAATGATCCCCCCCCAGAGCAGAGCAAACATGCCCCTTTGAGGAAAGGAAGTGAGGCCGCCCCAGATTTCAGAAGGCCTGTGAAGGGTCTGATGAAGGTCCGGGACTGCCCGCTGGGAGCTGGGGGCTTGCCAGACCTCAGGCCTGATGATGCTCCCGGAAATCGTCAACAACTGAATGGGACCTCTGCTCCCCGGCCCGGAGAGCCCAGGGGCACCGCTTAGCAAGAGACTCTCCAAAGCCAGTACCAAGGACACTAGGCTGTCCAAAAATGATAGCAAATCAGAGACCCAGCCGTGGGCAGGGGCCGTGGGAAACCTAGGGGTAGGACAGGGACATCACATCATAGCAGGCCCACGACAGACCCAGATCCTCCGCCAACTCTCACGCACAGCTTCTCACAGAGGCGGTTTCGAGGGCCCAGAGAGGAGCTCCGGTATGTGTGATCAGCTTGCCACATAGCCCTTTTCCCACTTTGATTTTATTGTATTTGTTTAGATTTTTAGTTGTGTCAAAATATACATAACATAAAGCTTCCCATCTTAACCATTTGAAAGCACACAGCGGGGCGGGGTCAGGTGCATTCACACCACCGTGTGACCAGTCTCTAGAGCGTTGTCATCTTAAAACGGACACTCTGTCCCCACTAAACAACAACTCTCCATTTCCCCCCTCCAGCCGCTGGCAACCTCCCCTCTACCTTCTATTGCTGAGAATTTGACTACTTGCGATGCCTCCTAGAAGGGGACTCACGCAGAGCTTGTCTTTTCTGTGACTGGCTTCTCTCACTTTAGCATAACATCCGTAAGGTTCACCCACGTTGTAGTGTGCGTTGGTGGGTTGCTTCCATTCTTTGGCTCTTGTGAACTTGCTCTGAACTTGCCTCTCCTTCATGCTGAAGCTCACCCTGACTTCTTTTTATGACTTAGGGACATTGGCAGGTGACTGTTTGCCTTGCTCCTTATCCAAATACTCCAGGCTTCCTGAAAGCAGGACCGGCAGTGATTCCTTTCATGCTTACCAAAGATACTCGTCTTTGGCTGTTTCCTTCTGCTTGATGACTTCTGTGTCTTCATTCAGGCAGGAAGGGGGAGGAGGCCTGGGAGATGGAGTGCTGGCCCGGCCAAATGCTGAGGATGTCGGCGGGTGGACAAGGCCCGGTGTCTCAGGTGCATGGCTTCCCGGCATACTGGCAGGTACTGGAGAGCGTGGTAATAACTCAGTCCCCTTTAGGTAGGGGAATGCACAATGAACAATTGGGGTGTATGTCCCTTGGCAATACAGTGAGGGAGCATTTGGTATTTTGCGGTTTTGTCCAGTGATAGTTTGGAGTTTAAAGATATGAATGGGGAGGGGGGATGGGCTGGTTACTGGATTGGTAGCCGGGGGTGGGGGGCAAAGTGGAGCTCACATGGACAATTCAAGTACAAGGTCTTGGCTGTGGGACTTTGGCACAGGCATCTGTTGTGGGGTGGCAGCTCTGGAGGTGGCCCGAGGCTTAGGGAACCTACTCGAAGGAGTCCAGGCTAGACTGGGGCATCCTGGGAAATGAGGGGGTCAGCTTTGGAACCCCTAAGAAGGCAACTAAAGAATATGTGCTATAATTCTCAATCCTTTTGCCGTAGTGGAGAAGGGAGCACTGAGACTATAGGGGTACCCTGAGGCGGCTGCCTGAGAATTGGGTTTCCCCGAGTATGCAGAGGGGCCCGACCGGAGTCTGCAGAAGGTAGGGAAGCCAGAGCCCCAGTTCACAGTGCTTAGAACCTGACCTATGAGGAGAGTGGGTGCCCTGGGGGCCAGGTCAGGGAGTCAGGATGGGTATGCAGTCCTAGGGCTAAATGGGGCAATTATCCTGGAGTTTCAATTTTGCTTAAAAGTGTGTGTGGGGGGGCATTTAGGAGATTAAAAATGGTTTTGCGTATTACATTTAGATAGTGGTTAAAGAAGTGGCCTTACGGGTCAGGCTGGGCTCCACATCCCTGCCCTGCCATTTGCAAGATGTGTGACTCCCAGGCGTGTTGCTTGACCTCTGTTGGCCTTTGCGCCCTCATCTGTGACCTGAGGGTGCTAACAGTGCCTTCCTCACAGGCTTCTTACAGCCCGTGAACTGACACCTATAAAGAGGTCAGGAAATCACCTGAAACAAGCAAGTTCTCCATAGATAGTGGCTGTTCTTATCCTGACCATTGGTAGAACCAAATCTGGGCCATTAAGGAGAATGCAAAAGGGACTGGAACGTGTGACATAGAGCAGAAGGCCTCCAAGAAGTTATGTGCTAGGAGCGGCTGTTCTTGGCTTTTGGGGTATTTGAGGGGAGCTGCTGGAGAAATGCCATGGGCTCCAGAGGGCAGAACCCGGTCCATTGTTCACAAGGGCTCTCCAGTGCCTGGCGCAGATGGGGTGGCCACAGTTGCTTGCTACATACAGGGACGGTGCCATCGGCCCACGTCTGGCACCACTGGCGGGGGCCTGGGCCTGCATGCCGAGGGCGGCTGCTCAGCTCTCCTGCCCCATGCAGGGTGGGGTGGGTGGCCAGGAGAGACCTTGTTTGCATTTTCCTGGCCACCAGAGGAAATCAGCACACAGGTGGTACTGGCTGAGATGAGCTGCCTGAGCGGGCCTGCCTGGGAGGGGAGTGTGTGCTGAGAGGTGTTGGCAGAAGGAAAGAAGACAGCAATGTCCTTAGACACCCAGACTCTGGGTAGAATCACCACCGCCACCACCGATCACAATAACGTGCTGATGTGTTTCCATGCGCTCCCTGTGGTTCCAAATGCTCGACATACATCAACTAATTTAATCCTCCCGATTGCCCTCCAAAGTAAATGCAGTTATCCTCATTGTCCAGGTGGGGAAACTGAGGCACAGAATGTTTAAGTAACCAGCTGAATACAGCTAGAAAGTAGAAGAGCCAGGATTTGAACCCAGGCATCTGGCTCCAGGATTCCTGTTCCTTCCCATTACATCAGGTTTCTCCTTATTTCTTTAATCTTCTTAACACTTCTCCAAAGTTGGGATCATTTCCCCTGATCTTTCTACTGAGAACAATAAGCCCACAGAGTAACTAGCCTCTGAGGTCCCCCAGCTGGGTGGGATGTGGGCCCCAACATGGGCTCTTTCTGTGGGATTCTGGAGCCCTGTCTGTGTGGCCCCTCCCGGTGGCACCCGGGCCCCAGTACCCACTTGTGAGGGACATGTGATCTCCCCTTTGCCTCCTAGTCTCCCAGTCAGCGGCCAAGGAGACCTGTTTCCTGGTTCCAGCTACTCTGGAGAATGTGGGAGTTGGTTGGGGCCGGGGGTTGGGTACTCTGTGAGCTTCATTCATGGGATGTTTTCTGGAAGTTTCCATCTCACAGGTGAGAACTCACCCTCTTGTATTTTCTGGGCTCTTCCCAAATGGCCTGTTATTTCAGTCTTTGCCAGAAGCGTACTGTGTTCGGTATGCAGCTAAATGGGATTTGGTGGGAAGCCTTTGCCAGACTGTTTTTGAGTGTATGGTAAAATGTGTATAACATAAAAGTGACCCTTTTAACTATGCTAAGTACACAGTTCAGTGACAGAAGTATCTTCACACTGGGGCAGCCGTCACCACCGTCCATCTCCAGGACTTACTCCACCTTCCCCAGGTAACATCTGTATCCAGTAAAGTCTAACTACTCCCCATTCCCCCCACACCCCCAGGTCCTGGCAGGCTCCATTCCACTGTGTGTGACTACCCCGGCACCTCTTGGAAGTGGACTCGCCCAGTATTTGTGTTTCTATGACTGGCTGATCTCACTCAGCATAGTGTCCTCCAGGTTTGTCCACGATGCAGCATGAGACACGACTGCCTCTCCTTTAGGGCTGAGGAATATTCCATCGTGTGCTTCTACCACGTTTTGCTTATCCGTTCGTCTGATGACGGGTACTTGGGTTATGTCCACCTGGCTGCTGTGCATCACGCTGCTCTGAACATGGGTATACAAATCAGTGTGAGTCCCTGCTTTCATTGGTCTGTGTCTGTGCCCAGAAATGGAAGTGCTGGATCAAATGGTAATTCTGTGTTTCATTTTTTGAGGAACTGCCATACTGCCAGAATTTTTTACACACAAAAAACCCATGCATCAAGGACATGTCCGATTTAGGATTTAGAAGCTTCACTTATGTGGCCCATTTGGCTGCTGTCCAGGCACTCTCCTTTTTCCCCAGTGTTCCCTCTCCCTGGACCTGTGTCCTTGTGCAAGTGAGAGAGGGACGCCCCTGCCAGGAGTTTGTTTCCTTCTGATTTCCCTCTTCTCATTATCTTCCCCACTTTTGGGATCTGGGGGCCAGGCCAGGCGGGTGTGTGTACTGGCTGCAGGGCCTGGGTGACGAGAGAAGTGGCCTTCTTCCTGGCTAAGAGTCTGGTTGGGGGACAGGGGGAAGTGTCTGGGCTGCATCTGGTGGTAAAGGGACACGTGTGAGCTTCATAGGTGGGAAGCTTGGGGGTGGGGAGAAGAGCTCTGTCACCTTCTTGTGCCGTGCCCAGGGCCTGAGGTGGTGCCAGCCGGGCAGAGACGAGGACATGAAGAGGCTAAAAGGCTCCAGTGGCAGTGGCTCAGGGTTCCCTTTTCGGCAGGCTGGGGAACTGGGCTGCTGCCTCTCCCGGGGGAGGGGAGAGAAGGGATGGTGGAGGAGCAGGGAGGCGGCCCTATCTTCCCCGAACCCAGTATGAATCAGTCACAGGACTCCTGGTTTGGACCATTTTGCAGCGCTCGTTCTTCTGCTCAGAATTAGGATCCTGGAAGATTTAGCTCTGACAAGCCACATTTAGTAAAAGTGAGCATCTGTGGGTCTTATCTGAGAGCCAGGGGCTGTGCTAAGTACACAACACTTGTATTAGTCCCATTTTATGTAAGTAAAAATTGAGGCACAGATGAGTTAAGCAGTTTTTCCAAAGACACACAGCCGGTAAGCAGAGAAGCTGGGACTGAATGGAGACCATTCAAGCCCATGGATTGGACTTGAAGCTTCTTCCCTACAGCGCTGCACCTTGACAAATAGAACGGCTAGCTTTTATCCTCTCCCAGGATTTTGTGTGGCGGGGGGCGATGCTGAGTTATTTGGGGTATATATTTAAGAAATAGGGAAAGAATGGAGCTTATAGCTTTTTCTGCTGCCAGAAGGCTAGAAAGACTGAACGTCACTGGGTATAATTTCAAGTGAGATCTCTTCTTCCTCTGGCAGGATTTGGTGGAGGCTGAAATTCATCACAGCAAACACATCCTCTCCTTTCCTCTTCATCTTGCTCTTGCACAAACAAGAAACCGCAGTCACGGTTCCAGCTGGGCATCCTCTGTCTCTTAGCAACCGCCATCAGCCCTGGGCTCTGGGCTCCAGGCTCCAAGCGTGCCTTTCTTTGCTATAATACTTTCTGTGGATCCTGCACACACAATGCACGTTGTGGGCTCCCTCTTGGAGGTCGAGTGGGGAGGGGAGGGTCTGCTGGGAAGTTAGGAGGAAGAGGTGAGCTGGTGGACACTTGCTCCCGGCTCTTTGCTGAGGAGTGTGTGTGTGTGCGTGTGTGTGTGCATGTGTGCATGCGGACCCCAAGCGGCTTGAGCTGCCTGAGGCCGGCATTGTGCCAGGTGAGAGGCAAACACTCCTGGTTCTCCTGCTGGGCCCATCTTTCCAATTACACATGTCTGTTCAAAAGGCTTGTTTCTTAAGTGCAGTGAAGAGCTCCCTGGGACTCTGGCTCAGGCTTTGCGTGGAAAGGGAGCTCTGGGACCCTGGGACCATAGAGGTCTGCGGAGAGAGGGTGGTGTGGATGAAGGACCGAGAAGAGATCTGGGGCCAGGGATGAGGCTGGCTTCTCTCATGGGAGGTGGGATGTGGAGGGCCTGGCTTCCTGCAGGGTGGACAGCACCCGAAGCCCCATGGTGGCTTCCAAGGGCCTTCGTCGCTGGCATTGTTTAGGAAGCTGGTGTGGAGCTGTGTCTGTCCAGGACCAATGCTTGTCAATTCGTTGCAAATCTTTGCCTCTGGGTTTCCATCTCT
Organism: Meles meles; assembly: GCF_922984935.1. Classification (NCBI taxonomy): domain Eukaryota; kingdom Metazoa; phylum Chordata; class Mammalia; order Carnivora; family Mustelidae; genus Meles; species Meles meles. The sequence continues at coordinate 56,734,008 of NC_060078.1, read as the reverse complement.
CATCATGGGGGAGCTACTGCTTTAGTTCTGTGTGAACGGGAAAGAGCCCGAGAGAGGTTCTAATCCACAGCCCATCTTTACAAATGCAGAAACAGAGGCCCACAGACATGGCATGACTTACTCAGAGTCTCTTAGCGGGCTGGGAACAGGGCTGGGAGCTGGACCCCAGACTCAGATTTCTACCTGGGTGCATGGTTTTTTGTAAAGGGCCACTTGCAGACAGAAAAGGGAGCCAGTAGAGCTCACTGGGTTCGTCTTTGTACCCAGAGGACACGGTCTATGATGAGTCCCTTGGCCTTCAGCCCTGCAGTGACCCTGCTGGGGAGAGACCTTAAGTCTGCCTCTTGAAGACAGTGAGCTGCAGACGCTGGTATCTTGCAGGGTCTGGAACGACAGGGCCTAATGGGGGTGCTGCACGGGCCAGCACTACGATTTCCCTGCCAGTGGGTGTGGATGCTTTACAAAAACCTCAGACCGGAGACCACCTTAAAAACCTCTAAAGCCTGAGGAGGGGGCAGAGGGAGGGAGCACGTTGGATCTGGAACCAGGTGACTTCTGTGGACACTCAGGGAGCAAGCGGGCCAGGAAGCTTCGGGGAGGGTCACAGATCTTGGGTCCCAGTCTTGCCTCTGTCCCATTTTGCCATGGGCCTTGAGCAAGTCCCAATTGTGCCTGGGCGCTGGGTCTTCCAGAAAGACCTTCCAGATCTGTCTGTGAGCTCCCAGGCAGGCAGCCCACTCACAGGCACTCATTCATCCGTTCCACAGATGTTTGCTGGGTGGGTGCCTGTGCCTGGCAGCAAGCCAGGTGTTGGGGGCCCGGGGAACACCCCCGCTCCGGCTGTGAGGTGGCATGCTCAGACAGCCTGGTATCAGCGAGACGAAACCCTCAGGCATCTCTGCGCCCTGCACTGGGAGATCCAGCCTCTGGCCCTAGGGTGCCTTCATCAGACAGAATCGGTTAGTCCCCGTCCTCACCTGGAACCCGGTGACGGCCAGTTCACACCCTGTCGTTTTCAGTGGCCCCTGAAACATCTCTGGGGAAGAGTGAGGTGTGAGCACTTGGAAGCAGTGAGCAGTCTGTCCGAACTCATCGTTCCCCTAGACGTTCAAGTGGTTTCCTTCCCTCAGAAATGCCCACATTGCACATGAGACTTGACACGTGTGTGCCAACGAACAGCACTTGGCACATCCATGGTCCTTTATGGTTTGAGAAATGACGCTCCCAGCAGGGGCACTGAATTTCCACGCAGATAAGATGTTCCCCGTCTAGGGCGCCTGAGTGGCTCAGTGGGTTAAGCCTCTGCCTTCAGCTCGGGTCATGATCTCAGGGTCTTGGGATCGAGTCCCACATCGGGCTCTCTGCTCAGTGGGGAGCCTGCTTCCTCCCTCTCTCTCTCTGCCTGCCTCTCTGCCTACTTGTGATTTCTCTCTCTCTCTGTGTCAAATAAATAAAATCTTAAAAAAAAAAGATGTTCCCCGTCTAAGTGGGACAAAACCCTCGTGTCTTAAAGTTCTTGAAAATGTAATACCTGGTTCAAAACATAGATTAGGACAAAGGCCTATACAATGGAAAGAAATCTGTCCCAGTCCAGACCTCCTGGTTCCCCTTCCTAGATGCAGCTACTGAAACAGCCTCGTGTGGAGATTTCAGAAATATTCTGTGCGTGGAAAAACAGATGTATTCTCCTCCCACTTCTCCCTCTCTCTTTCCGCCCAGAGCTCGGGGGTGCTGAGTGTCAACGCATGTAGAGCTGCTGTTCTTTTCCTTGGCACCGTGAACTCTCATTGTGTATTCATCGAGGGTCACTAAACTGTGTTCTTTTGCTCTCGTAAACACAACAAAAAGAAAAATCCTTGTCTGTCTGTCTGTTGCCCTTACGGATAGGTCTACAGGACACAGTCCTAGCCGTGGAAGTGCTCAGTCAAAATGCATTTTATTTTATGATGGCTGTTGCCAAATTGCTATCCGGGAGGGCTGTACCATTGCCACAGTGCGTGAGGATCTCTGATTTTTCACACTCTTTGGGTATCGTTAAGGTTTTCATTTTTGCCAGTTGGATGGGCTAAAAAAATCGTGTTTTAATTTTTATTTCTTTAATTATAAGTGTGGTTGGACATCCTTTTTTCATGTTTTTAAGGCTGTTTGTATTCCTTTTCCATTAAACCTCTTGTTTGAGTCCTTTGCCCATTTTTCTATTTTGACTGCCTTCTGTATAAGAGTACACTGAAGCTCAGAGAGGTTAATTCAGTTATCTTAGGTCACACAGCAGGCACATGGCAGAGCCGGGACCAGAACTCATTCTTCTGATTTCGGATCTAGTGGTTCTTCTAGTGCCCAGGCTGTCTTCCTATATGAGAGCTGGATGAGTCCTACCCTGTGTCCCTGGGAGTGGGATGGATCTCATGTGGGGCATTCTCGGGAATACCTTTGGCCCTGAGAGGAATGTGGGGGTCTTTGAGAGGGTTTCCAAGCAAGGGTTTCCTCTCAGGTTGGACCTTGACTTTTAAAGTGCTTCTAGGTCCTGTTTCTCTCTAGTAGGCAGTGTGGGCACATGTGTGGTTGTTTGCTTCCAGGCGGTTAAAGGTTTCTCCTGCCAGCCTCCTCAGAGGCCCCTCCCCCACTCGAAGATATCCAGCTGGCACTATTGTTTGTAGCCGTGAATTATTGATAAGGCATGAAATGGCCTCAGCCTTGGAATAGCAGGGCTCGGGGGAGGGCAGCCGCTGTGCTGAGGAGGAACTCAGGGCTGAAAAGCCCCTGTCCCTGGGGCCCAACCTTCCCAAGGCCAGGGGTCCCTCCCAATGTCAAAAGACTTCGAAGACCTCCTCTGCCTCCACTGCCCTGCCTGGTCATAAGTGGACTTGGAGCCTGTGTCATTTCAGAAAATACAGGGACAAAGCTACTGTGAGTTTAATATCATTTTAATTTAGGTTATTTAAAAATTCATGAAGGTCATACATACTCACTTTAAAAATGTAAAGATCCCAGAACTGTGTCATAGGGAAAGTGAGATCCTGTGTGGTCTCATCCCCGAGGCTTCTGTTGCAGAAATGCTTTTAAGTGAGTTTGTTTTTACTCATCCCACCGGAGTCTGTGTACATGGGGAAGGCGCACTGTTTATTCAGGCGACACCGTTTGACGGAGGGCTTCAGGCCTCCTTGGCGTGTGTCCGACACTGCCCGAGGGCTGGCAAACCTCTGGATGGGAATGAAGCTTTAGGGCTTGGCTTTGATGCATAAGTATTTCTGGTGTTTTTGTGGCCAGTGGTTAACTCCTCAGGAAGGGGACATCAGGCCTAGGTTTCTCCTGGAAACTGGGCTCGGCACATAGTAGGTTCTTGTTCTGGATTGTCCAGGCATAGCTGTTCCAGAGGAATCTAATTGTCTAGTCTCCCCATGGGTTATATTCTCTGTCAAACGAAGGGAGGGCCCCTCGCTTCCGCTTTGCTGGGTGGGTGGCTCACAGATGACATTCCACAGAACTTTGGAAGGAATCCATTCCTTTTGCTAGAATGTGACCTGCTGAAGAGTGATGTCAAGTTATTAGGGAGAAGCAGCCTCATGTCCCTGACTTTGTCACAGTCCCTTCAGGGAGGACAGAACATTGGTTTTGGAAGGTCATTTCTTTGGGAAAGAGGGAGCAAGCAAGGCTGGGGAGAGAGGACCAGCTCTGTGAGGTGGGGCAAACGTCACACCGTTCCCGGGCTCAGTTTCTTCATCTGTAAAGGGAGATAACGGGAGTCCAAGGTACGGTGTAGTGTAGCTTCACTGGAGGGTGTCAGAAGGCCCCTGGTGTGGGACTGGCTTCAGTAAACGTTATTAGCCGAGTTCCCTTCCTGGATGAAGTGGCTGTAGCGCCTGTGGACAAGGACCAGCATTGAAGTTCTAGGAGGTGCTGGAGGGGGTGACTCTCGAGACAGAGACAGATAAAATGGACTTCGGGGAGAGCTGTGAGTGGGCGAGGTACAGACTCAGAGATGGTTTGAGGAGCCCAAAAATAAGGCAGTTCCAGGACTGACCAGGTTTGCTGGGCTCGCAGAGCAGCTGTCAGACAAGGCGGTCCCAGAGAGTGTCTCTGGCACTGGGTATGCATCTGTTGAATGAATGAGGGGGCACCCCTGCTGCTGTGTGGGGTACCAGCCTCGCTGAGCTCCTCACGGGTGCTGTCCTCGTGCTTCTCTGGGCTTGTTCCTGTTGTTCCCCTGGCCCAGAACATGCGCTCCCTGGAGAGAGGCACAATAGACTCTCACAGACACACCGACACACATCATGTGACAGTTCCTGTCATCCTCTGGGTCTCACCGGAGACACTGCTTACTCAGCAAAGCCGTCTCTCATCACCTCGTGGGCTGGGTGGGGCCCCCTGCCATGTGTTCCCTCAACACCCCTGACTTCACCTCTTTGTAACATGCATCAGGCTTGGACACTTGTCATCCTCTGTCCAGCGTCTGTGGCCTCTGAAGGATGGAATGAAGATCTGTTGTCTTCAGTGTCCCCAACATCCAGTGTGGTCCTTGCTCTCTAATGGACCTCCAGTAGATGTTTGTGGAATGAGAGTTCTAGGAATCTTCCCTATCAGTAACTGTTCACCTGAAAACAGGGTTTCATGTGCCCACAGTGGAGTCGTGGGAGTCTGTCTGTTGTGTAACTTAAATGAGATAATCTAGGCATTTGGCAATTATCATGTAGTGAGTGCTCAATAAATAGAATTTATTCGTCATATCACTGCATGTGCGTCCACCCTGTCAAGAATCTGGTGTCTGTGAGGCAGTGGTGTTGACCGGGGTTCTAGCTGATCAGGCAGGAATGGGTGACAAAGTGGAACTCAGGTGAGGGCTGCACGCCCGGAAGGTCCTGGGCTAGAAGGCAGGAAGGAAGGTGGATTTAGTGGAAAGTCAGGGGTGGCCCTGAAGGATCATACCACCTTCAGCCTGGGGGTTTTCTGGTATAGACCTAGGGCTTGGATTCAGATCTCCACTACTTAAAAATTCAGCATTATTTGGGCAAGTGACTTCCTCATCTGAGCCTCAGTGTTCCCATCTGCAAATGGGTTGATGATAGTAACCTCCTAGAATGACAGGCGCGTATGCAAGCACGTGTCAGAGTGCCTACACTGGCTGCGGTCCTAGGATGGGGTCAGTAAATGCTTAAGAGCAAGATGGCGGGGGCTCCAGGAGCAGGGTGGACAGACCTGCCTTGTCCTGGCGAGAGATCGTGTAAGTCTGAAGAAGGGCGGGGTGAGCTGCGTGCGTTCAGCGTGGCTTCGCAGGGTGACACCACTTATTGTGTAATTATGGAACAACTTGCATGAAAATGAAAATACGGGTCCAGATGGCGGGCCTTCCATGCTGTTGAGAGGCAGAGCTAATGAACTTAACAAATCACTGATAATTAATTTTCAAAAGCCAAAGGAAACGGGAGAGCGATGAATAGGTCTACAGAAGGAGAGAATGTAGAGCAGTGCCAACTGTCAGCCGGGAGAAAGGTGTGAGATGCTGGCACTCCCAGGCCGGTGACACAGATCTTGATGGCTCATAGACGCAGTGGGAAGGAGGGGAGAGGAGCTTTGCAGGTAATGAAGTTGGGACAACAAGTTACAAGCCAGGGACTGGATCGGCCCTGTTTCAGATACACAGCTTTCCTGTTGGGTGGTGGTGGGAGGTCGGGAGGTTGGGCCAGAGTCCGGGTGCTGGGAGGCTTTATGTTAGCACCAGGGAACAATGAAAGACAATCCAACTAGTTAGGATTTCCGGAGCACTTGCTGGGTGCCAGGCACTCAGAAGGACAAACGAACAGGTAGGGGCACAGCCCGTGAAAATGCCATGCCAGGGAAGCCTGTGCCTCTGTGTGGAGCTCCCCTCTGGACACGGCGTGGAGCACAAAGGCTTGCAGACATGGGTTCTGGCTCCTGTGCTCTGAGATGAGTCATTGCACGCTCCCGGATTTGTGTACCTTTCACTCTAAAAGTAGTGGATTTGAATCAGCAGGGGACGGATTTTAGAAGCAGCAACCTGTTCAGTCAAAGTAAATCTCACAGGGAACCCGAGATATGAAACAGACACTGGCGGGGAGGGCAGGGGCCTGGGCCACTCCCTTGCTGCCCCTCAGCCTCAGGCCCTGCTCCAACGTTGTGTGGGATACAGCTGGACGGTCACCCATGATCTCTGGGATTTCCTTAGCTCTCGTTGGCAGAGGTTCTGGGACTCCAGCATCCCCGCCCTTGGCCGTCACACTGAAATTGTTGTAGGAAGTTCCGTGCATTAGCAAGGGCCTGGCACGCAGTCCTGGGCTGGAGTCTGGCTCTCTACTTACTAGCTGTGCAACCCTAGGCAACTAGCTTAACCCCTCTGGGCCTCATTTGGCTCAACTGTAAAATGGAAATAAGACTTCATTACATTGGTTATAAGGATTTTAAAAGGATTAAAGGTCATAATGTATGTAAAGCTCTTAGCTCTGCGCCTGGTACCTAATAAGGGATCAACTCCAAAAGGGACTTACTGAGAAATGACTGTGAAATGGTAAGTACTCTTGTATATACAGATGATTTTCTTTCTTCTTCTTCTTCTTTTTTTTAACTTTTAAGACTACATGAGAAGAATTAGGACTGGGGAAGATGGAACAATGTGCCGGCATCAGGCCAGGTGGGAACAAAACGACTGGTCTGGTCGATGGCGCTGAATGCTTGGGTCCCTTTGTCTGCCTCCCGGGCTGCCCACACAGAGCAGGCGGTGCGTCAGTCCGGCCCCTCCCAGCTGTTCCTGGGCCACCTCCAGCCCGTCCTCTGGGGGTCAGATGACAAAGCCAGGCGCCATCTCAGAGTCCTTCTGGCCACTCCCAGTGACCTCTGCACCCGCCTGCCACACACCACCTTCTGTTCACGGCCCGTCAGCCAGCTTTCTCCCTGACTGCGCTTGGATTTGAGCCTTTGTCAATTCATGTTTCCAGATTAATTAGCGAGGCCCCATGTCAGATGCTCACTGAAACCCAGATGTCGGCTTGGTTCCTCTCATCAAATCATTTTGTACCAGTAATTGAAGAACACAGAGGCGGTGGTTAGGTTGGTCAGGAGCGGCTCCCTTCCCCCCCCTCCTGTTTCAATTAAAAGATAAACAGACCCCCCCATCCCTCCGAGGATCACGAAAAGGGGATTTGCCTGCCATCTCATGTAATAATAAAGACGGTGACGAGCGGATGCCCTGACCTTCACGTGGAAGGTCGGGTTCCCCAGAGAAGTTTCCTGTGGGTTTACAGGAAGGTGGCAGGGGCAGTGGGGAAGGGAAACTCTTTCTAATGTTAACTGGAGCCAGAAAGCCTTTCCCAGGCTAGGAAACTGGCGCTCTAGCAGAGCAGATGTGGGTCTAGCCCAGTGCCTGCCCATAACCGACACGGTGTGGCATCCTTCCAGCCTCTGGGGGACTCCGTGTCTGTCTGGGAAATGGGATTTATTTCCATTTCTCTCTGAGCCGTATGTTGTGAATGTGTGTAAATATTTTTTTTTAAGCTACCATTTATTGAGCACTTCCTGTATCCCAGTCATCATGGGAACACCTTATGTCTATTATCTCATTGAATTTTTACAGCAACACTGTGAAGTCAGATTTTGTAATCCTCATTTTTCCAGTGAGGAAACTGGCGCAGAGAGAGAAAGTCGCCCAAGGTCACAGAGCCAGTGTGCAACAGAGCTGGAGTTCGAACCCTAAGCACACGGCTTCTAGTTGCAAAGTGCAGGTAGCTATCATAGCAAAGATTAGGCACCTTTCCTTCCTCCTCAAGTAACGTGTGGTCTCCTGGCAGAAGAGATGAGTGCAGGTTTTGGTCACAGCCTTGTCTTTTTAAGTTGAATATCAAAACCCACAGTGACGGCTTTGGGTGAAAGGAACGCTTTGAACGATGGCACAGGATGACACGATCTTCTGTTAGCTTGGGCTGGAATCTGACGTCCCACAGGGCTGCCGAGAGCTCTTGAGAGCTGGGAGCAGGCCCTGAGCTCAGTTGCTTTCTGGGAACCCCAGCCCCACTGCACTGAGAAATGGAGGTTGGAGTCAAGAAGGTTTTGGATTCCTTAGCAGGTTGATGGATATTCGAAAAATGAAGTTTTAGACCCAGCTCGCTCGGCTTGTGCTCTTGGCCATTCATGGTGCCTCTTTGAGCCTCAGTTTCTCCATCAGCAAAATGGACCTAAAACTGATTTACCCTATGGAGTCCTTATGAAACTGCACTGAATGCTGTGTAATATTTAGGCCCTCAGGAAATGTTAGGGTGCCATGATGTGCCCAGACACCTCAAAACTTCTAGATTTAATAAAGCAGCATCTTAAATATTACATGCAAGGACTTGGGGGTAGCCATTCTCAAACATTAAAGAGATAAGAGCCTGTTTGTTAAAAATGTGGATTTTAGAGCCTTTCCCCAGATATTATCATTTAGACTCTGAGGCTAGAACCAGACATCAGCATTTTCCTTTTTTTTTAAGAGTTTATTTATTTATTTGTCAGAGAGATTTTGTTTATTTGTCGGAGAGTGTACGCAAGCAGGGGTAGCACAGGCGGAGGGAGAAGCAGGCTCTCCACTGAGCAAGGAGCCTGATGCAGGATCCCAGAGTCCTAGAATCATGACCTGAGCCGAAGGCAAATCCTTAACGAAGCCACCCAGACGTCTCCAGAAATCTGCATTTTAACAGACACTCCTAGAGGTTCTGAAGTATATTTATAAAACTTTCAAATGTCAGAACCAGCAGAGATCTTTAAGGTAGTCTCCCTTCATTTTTATGGATAAGAAAAAGAATGAGTTTTCTTCAAGGAGGGCTGGGAATGGAGCATAGTTTGGTGATTTTTCTTTTTACGATTTTATTTATTTATCTATTTATTTAGAGCACGAGAGCGGGGGTGAGGTAGAGGGAGGGAATGCCAAGCAGACCCTGCGTGGAGCCTAATGTGGGGCCCGATCCCAAAATCAAGAGTCAGACACTCAACCGAATAAGGCACCCAGGTGCCCCAGTTTGCTGATTTTTCTAACTAGTTGCTGGTAACTGAGGGGTGACCTGCATGTGGGTGATATGACCAAAGCTTCCTGGCTCCTTCTCAGATTCAGCCACCATAGGGATTTAATATACTTCTCAGATTCTGTCCCTCCAATTTAGGTGCCCTGCCACGAGGTGGCGGTAGTGTGCTCCAGCCCCTTGAGGATTAAACTACTGGAAATAGTCACATCCTGTTCTTGTTGTGGTGGTGGTTATTGTTAAACACAAAGGTAAATAGCTTTATTAAACTAGCTCAGTGCAAGCAAACATCAATCAGCTATTGAAGTTGTTGTATGTTGATAAGCAAGAAAATTATTAGAGGAGAGAAGCTGTCTTTATGATTTTTAAATAGGTGTTGTTCCCCATCTCTCTTCTCCCTGTATTTGGTTCATTTTGTGCCTACATAGTTTTTTGCACACTCCGTTTGTGTGTTTTATTCTCAGACCTGACAGGGTAGGTTCCTTGGTATCAGAGCCTCTTTTACTTTTCTTCATGCCAAGTGTTTTTCTTTCAAGCTGGTCTCTCAGAGGCAGAGAGAAAGTTGCTTCTCTGTGTGTGGCTCCGAGTCCATCTTCTCCCTCCCTGGAAAGCACGGCACTGGCGTGTGTCTGCTGCCTGCAAGGGGAGAGAGGACCCAGGTGTCTCCTGGGGTGCTGACTGTGGACCAAGTTCCAAGCCTTGTCTTCATGTTACTCTGTGACAACATGGGGCAGAGCGTGCTGTCACTTTCCAGACGGGGGATAAGCTGGGGCCAGCAGGGAATCCCAGGTCTGCTCATTCCAGAGGCCACCGATTCTCTTGTCTCCACGGTATGCCTGTCACAGAAGGGACAAGTGTTACGTGAGGCCCCCGTATGCTTATAGGGGAAGGCCAGGTGCCCTGGGGTGGGCCCTAGGCCTAGTGCAGGCCCTTGGCAGGCACCCCGCCTTCTCCACTCCTTGGCAGTGCTCCGGACCCCCCAGCCTGCACCTGAGAGGAGGCAGGAACACCTGGGCCTGTTCCCCCGGGGAGTCCAGCTGCCACTGCAGCTGCGTTCTTGAGAGTGTTAATTGGGCAGGGTGCCCAGCCCCAGGTCCCACTGTCTCCAGAACGAGTGAGGCAGGAAGAGACCCTCTCTTGTAAGGGAGCGGGGGCAGGCTCCCGGTCAGCAACACTGCGGAGAGGGGCCAGGAGGCCTGGGGGCGGTGGGTGCCTGTTTGTGGGTGGTCTCCACTCTTCCAGGCTCTGTAAGGTGGGGAAGGGGTGTTGACCCCAAGCCTCAGGACAGCTCGTGGTGGGGAGGAACCTGGAATGTTTGCAGTGGGCTTCTAGCAGTTCAGGAAGCCATCCTCTCAGGTGGGGGTGGTGTGGTGATGAATGGTTATTTCTCCCCCTTCTCCTGGTTCTTCATCATTATCATAGTTGAAGACTTATTTAGTACTGGCCCTAACCCAGGCCAGCTAATGACTCTCCATACATCATCTCATTGTATTCTTACAACAGCCCTGTGAAGTACATTTTGTTGAGTCTCCTTTCACATCCAAGCTCAGAGAGGTCAGGCAACTTGCCCAAGGTCACACAGCAAGGGAGCTGACACAGCCAACACTTGATTGCAAATTTCACTCCAAAGTCTGTGCTAGGTCCACTCATCCCTGATACCCACACTCTCTTGACAAGGACAGAACCTGCTGCCCTCATGGGAAGGCAGCTTTCCCCAGCTGCCCAGCTCTCCCCAACCCCTTAGTCCTTCTGGGAGGAGTATATGTTTCTTTAGTTTTCACAAACTTGGAATCTGACAATCTTCTTCTCTGAACCTGGCTCCTTAGAAGGAAGGGCAGAAAAATACTATTTCCACGGTGCTATGGGAGAATGGGGTGGTTCATAGGTGGGTTTAGATTTCTAGGGGAGAGGTCCTAGCACACCTGGGTGCCCAGTAATGGGTCTTGCTTATTGGCCCTCCCCTAATCAATGACCTGAATCACTGACATGACATTGACATGACACCCACAGAGGGATAGGAGAGACTCCAGGGACAGGATTTGTAAGGGTTTTTCAGGCCCAGAACTGGGGGTCAGGGAGGCCAGTAAGGGAGCTGAGGGAGGAAGCCCGGGAGCTGAGGAAGGAAGCCTCCTTCCCTAGCATGGGTTGCCAGGCTCCATGCTCTTGCCTGGAAAGTTTGCCAGACCCACAGGCACCCAGCATCGGCCTGTGAAGGGTCAGTGAAGAAACTGGAGCGATGTCAGCCAATGATGGGGTGGTCCCCAGAGCTGCTGAGAAAGGGGTCAGGCACAGGAGGATGCGGCTCTTTCTGCATTCTCCAGAAGGAGGATCAGCACTGGCAGGTAGGCGGAGGTCGAGTCTGAGGAAGAGCGGCCTGAGAGAGGGTGCTGGGCCTCCTGCAGTATGGAGAACTCTGGCCCTGGGGGTGATCACGCAGAGCCTGGTGGGTAGCCCGCCAGCCCCCCGCCCCAGGAAAGCCAGGAAGGGGCTCCTGAGCCCAGTAGCCCCCACACTCTGTGATCCAGGTTTTTCCTCCCGGTCTGAATGGCCTCTGATGGCCTGATGGGTCAGTCATTTGCTGTTTGCTGAGGACCTATTCTGTATGCAGGCATTCAGTGGTGACGAGGTTGACACGGTCCCTGTTCCCAGGCCGTGTGCAGCTCACAAGCCTGCCTGTCACAGCAGAACCTCCGAACAGTAAGAGATCCCGAGTGTCGGGGCCTCCCGGGTGCTAAGGGGTTCCGATGCCTTGTCTTATTTAATCTTCTCAAAAGCCTATGAGGTTGGAATTGTTTGTTAATTTCTGCATCTCATAGAGGAGGAAACCAAGGCTCAGACTAGCCAGGGCTGGGGGAGGCAGGGAGGCCGAGCCTCTGTAGGCCTCTTCCTGGGCCAAGGCAGGACTCCTGGGGTCCAGGCTTAGTTCTCCCAGGGCCTTTGCTGTCCTTAGGGGAAGATTTGGGACTGTCCAATAGTGATCCTTTCTCTGCTTCTGGGCTCTCTTGGGCGGGCCCCAGAGTTGGAGGCCCTGGCCTTGGCCCAATGCACCCTGTGTCTAGCCCACTTCGTTCTGTGGGGCACTTGAGGCCTTGGCTGCCACCACATTGACCCTGAAGATTGTGATGAATTGCTCTTCCTACCTGTCCCATTGGTCCCTGGCTTATAATCATACTGCGAAGTGGTCAAGAATTCTCAAGGCAGATGGTGCTCCTCTTCTGGGTCACTCATTCTCATCTCCTGTCCTGGGGGGAAGGTCCCTGGTGTCCTGAAGGCCTGGAGGGGTGGGCGTGACTTCAGGTATGGAAGGCCTAGAATGCTGGGGGGAGCTGGGGGGTCCTCCATCCCCCACTGGGCCTCACCGCCATCCTCTGCCTCTCCCTGGGTGGAGAGGGCAGGTGGCTAGTGAGTCTCTTCATGTGTCTGTGGCCAGGTCTCTGTATCGGCTCGTCCCACCGTTGGGACAACCCATAAAACCCACCTCAAAAGTCCTCAAAGGCAAATTTTCAGAAAAGCCGATTTAGATAGAAAATCCTTTGAAATTACAAAGCAGTACAAAATCTCTAAGGTGTCCTCATTAGCCCTCTTTGCAGATGATTAAAAAATAAAAGACTCTCAGGGACCCAGAAGGGACAACTAAAAGTTGTTACTGCTTTCCCAAGATGCTTTTCAGTCCTCCGATTTCTGGATTTTGAGGGCATTCAGTTATTTATTCAAAGGTTACCTGCAGGTCAAGGGCTCTGGAGTCTGACAGGCCTGGGCGGCTGGCTGCATGATTTCATTCCCGTTCCCGGACTTTTCTAAAGCTCGGTCTCCTCACCGGTGGCATGGGGCTGGTGCGGCCTCACCATGTGGCTGTGAGGACTGAAGGCAGATCGCGCTGCCGGCAGATCGCGCTGCTACAGCTCAACACAGGCTGGCACAGGCCCGTTAACACGGATCGCATGTCCCAACCCCCTGTTGTTTCCTGTGGCCCCGGGGCAGGAGGCTCAGGTGGCAGCAGGGCTTCTGCTGAGCTCTGAATTCATATCTGCGCAGCCGCGAGGCTGGGGATGTAGAAAGGGGAGCTCAGGGTCTGTGGTGAAGGATAGACAAGAAAACAGAGAGCTGGTGCAGAGGGATGAGAGCCAGGGGACAGTTTGTGCAGGAGTGGTGGGGGCCCAGCGGCTCCGCAAAGCTCCCTGCGGGAGGCGGATCCTCTGCTGGGCTCTGAGCGCAGCGGGCATGGGCTTGGCCTGCAGAGAGGTGAAGAAAAGGGGAAGGGCAGAAGGAACGGCCTGTGCAAGGACAGGTGGCCAGAGGGGAGCACGAGGCCTTCGAGAACCTGCCACTGGAGCCCAGCCTTCCCTTCAGGGTGTGAGTGTGAGTGTGAGCCGTGAGCAGAAAGGCATGAGTTCAGCCAGGACGTGGCAGAGTGTCATTCTGCCGAGGCGTTTGGATTTCATTCCGAAAACGGTGGGGAGCCTCTGGCAGATTTTAGGTGGCAGAGAGGCATGAATTCCCTCACAAACACAGCATCCTGTGGTCCCAAAGCACCCGAGCCTTCTTTTCATGGTGTGTTAAGTTGATTATGATGAGTAACGGGGGCGGAGGGCCATCTGTGTAGGATGTGAGCACAGCCGTAAGCGTGCGTTCATGGAAATGAGTTAACGTTCCCAGGTGAACCACAGCCTGCTCCCATGGAAAGAGCCCCGTGTGTCTGACGCCAGGCACTTCAGAGAATAGGCCTTATCAAAGCAAAACATTTGGTTATAAATATTTATAAATATGTGTTGGATTGAATTGCGCTTTGGTTCATTCACCATTTATGTCTATAAATATTTGAGAGGCTGCTTGGCATCGTGGAAAGACGCAGTCTTTGCAGGCGCAGACAGATGGGGAGCATCTGCTTTCTCACTCCGCGGCAGGACCGGCTTGATGACCCTGGCCTTATCACTTCACCTCTCAGAGCCACATTTTCCATGGCAGGAATGGCACCCAGCGTCCACAAGTGGGAATTAGAGTCAACCCTGTGGCGAGCCCAGCGTGTGCCAATGACACGGCGGGCAGCGGCAGAAGCAGCGTATGATTGTATCTTTGTCTCCAGTTTTCATAACCTGAACCCTTAGCTGGAGGGCTGTCAGCGATCGTCTGGTTCAGCTTCAGCATTCCTTGGGGTTTCAGTCCGTTTTGGCCTTCATGTGTCCCGACCGATATTACTGCCAGTCCTCTTTTTGAAAATGATTTTTAAGTGAATTTTTCATGATACAAAAATAATATTTATAATGTGTTATAAATAATGTATATGTTAATGGCGAAGCATCCTAGTAAAATGAGTATCCATGAATTCACCAACTTATTTAGGCAGAAGAGCATTAGGATGCTGTTGGAAGGCCCCCTATTCCCCCCACCCCACCACAGCCTCCCAGGAACAGAGGGGGAACCGCTCACTGATTTTTGTGCGTGTAATTTTCTTGATTTCTTTGTATTATTAAGACATGTCTATGTAAGCGTTACTTTGTTTTGCTTACTCTTTAAGTTTTTATAAAAGGAACCCAGCGATGTACATTCTTCTACAATCAGGTTTTTCCTTTTTCTTTCGTTCTTTCTTTTTTTTTTAAACTTAGCACGATGTCTCTGAAGTTCGCCCATGATGGCGTGGGTGACTGCGGCCCATGCATTGTCACCACTGTATACATTTCCACAGTGCATCCGTTTTCTTGCCAGTACATGTTTGACTTGTTTCCAGGTTTTCTGGCTGCAGAGAGTGTGACTGAGAAAGTCCTCACGTGTGCTTCCCGGTGCCCACTGGGGAGAGTTTCTCAGGTGAATTCCTGGGAGTGGGGTTGCTAGGATGCATGAGCGTTGTCAACTCTTGGCAAATGGTTTTACAGAATGATTTTACAGAATGTCTGTGCGTTTTCACCCTGTGTCATTCTTAGGGGAGTCTCCTGGGACTGTGACTGTTCTGACCACACACAGATGAGGGGCTGAGCCATACCTTTGTCGGGTTGCCATAGAATATTCTCGGTGCCTTCTCCCCAGGCATGATTCTCAGATGGGAAGAGAATGAGCCAGCAAATATTCTAGGTAGAATCTACTCACAGGGGTTGTAGAATGGACAGTGGATCCATGAGCAAGCGATTGATGCTTTTCTGTGCTTCATTTGGGGCCGGTCTGGGAGGTCGTTCGCTGTCTGACCTAATGGCTGCTGGGGTGGGTATCTGAGCAGACTGGGCTGAACGCAATGCTCTCTTCCTCCCAGACTCTGGCCCAGCCTGTCTGACAAAGGTCTGCAGGCAGAGAGGAGGCCTAAGGTTTCTCTATGTCTTCCTGAGCAGAGAGGACAGAGCTGCATTTGAAGGCTGGCTCATCTTGGCTGGGACAGCGTTGTCAGTGATGTTTCTCGTTCATGTGTTGCAGAAGGAAAATGTGAGATGACTGATCAGGCACAAAAGCTGTGGGGACCGCACATGCCAGCTCCGCCCCTCAACCCTCCTCTGTGCTCGGGAAGCGGGAGGCAGAGCTCAGCCAACATTGACTTTGAAATGTTAATTTCCAGACTCCAACCTTTCACGCCTTCCTCTCTGTGTGACAAGGCTAACAGCGCAAAGAGGGAAGAAGGCAGAATTAGAGAAGAGATGCCGAGAGAACGGCAGGGGCCCACAGCTTCTCACTGGAAAGGGTCCCTGCCAGGATGCTTCCAGAACTTTCTTCTGATCTGGGCCCTCAGTAGGCAGTTCTCCTCCCCCAGCATCTCAGAAGCAGTCCTCTGTTCTGCTTTTTTCCTTTAAGTACCTCTTGAGAGAGTAGCTGTGGCTGCAAATGACCTCAGGGTAGTCAGTGTTCATTACTGATAGCAATCCAGCATTATTATTACCAAAGTGACAGAACCCATTACATTTATTGAGACTTACTGTGGGCCAGGAACTGTGCTAAGTTCTTTAGAAACATCCTTTCATTTACTCCTTCCAGTAACCCTGTGAACTTGTCATTTTTTTCTCGGGTTTAAAGATGAGGACACTGAGGTTCAGAGGAATAAAGGAACCTGCTCTCATACTTGATCCAGGACCCACTCGGAGCAAGACCACTAAGTTCAGTGCGGCTCTTAGCGTCGCCTGGGTCCCTTACTCCATTTCTGACCTTTCCCGATCACCCTGTGGAGTGGTTGTTCCATGTTGTTACTGGGGAAGTGGATTCGGCTCTGTGCTGGAGACACGGTGGGGGGCGGGTGGTGACACAGAGCCCGCACCCCTGAGAAACTCTCCATTCCGTGGAGGAAAGGGACAAGTTAGAGATGCAAAAACTCACGTTTATTGCATAAGCCAGGCTCTGAGCCAGATGCCTTCCATGAATGATTTCATTCACGCCTCAGTTCTGTTCTCCCCATTTTACAGATGAGGCGAGGAGGTTCAGTGGCTTGGTTAAAATGACGAACGTGACAGAGCTGCGGTGTGAACCCAGGCAGCCAAGGAGAGCCTGCCTTCTTACCCCTACTTCCTCTGCTTCTTATCTTCCAGAAAGTGCTTCAGGCAGGTACCTGCCAGGTGCTGATCCAGTCCCAGGGGAGGGCACAGCCCCTGGTAGTGGAGAGGGGCTGGGTGGAAAGAGGAGGAGGAGGGTGGACGTCCCAGAGGACTTCCTGAAGGAGGGATCTCCTGCGCAGCTGGGGGAGGAGGGCAGGGCCCCAAGGCGGGGAAGACCCAGGCACAACTGTGCCTCACTTAGGATCTTGTTTCCTCCCAAACCTTCACACAGCGGCCTCTAGCTCTGCCCTCCTGTTAGCAATTCTGCACTTCTTCGTGGGTGAAACGTGAGTGGGGTGCTCGAGGCTCCCTCTGCAGGGGCTGGGACCTCTCCGAGCCCAGCCTGGCTCCTGCTTTATCCTGAGTGCGGGCCCTGCCAGTGGGCTCCCTATCCGCCCCGGCTCACCCCACTCAGCTGGGATGGCAGCACGAGGGATGGGACAGGGCCCTCCTGTCTTGGAGGGGGAGCCAGGACTGGGGTGAGGGGCAAGCTTTGTCCCAGCCAGCCCCTGGCGGAGGTTGCTTCCCCACTCTTTCCTTTGTTTCTTTAGTCTTTCCTGCAGCTCTTGGTTATTCCTCTTTGGGCAGCGAAGAGCTCTGCAGTAGGGAATAAGGTCTGGCCCAAGACCAAATGGGCTTGAACATCAGGGGGAATCAGCAGCCCGATGGGGGTTGTGTGGTATAGTTAGAGGTGAGATACCCAGAGAGAGGTGACACCCAGGGAACAGAGCTGTCACTGCCCTCCCTGGGGAAAGGCTGTGGGGTCATCTTAACAAAGGAAGTTGAGTCTTCACAAACCAAGCAGAGTTAAAATAACACCACTGCCCCGCGTTTTACAGCACACTGTGGTGGTCAGAACACAGGCTGGTGGCATTCCCTGCTCCCCCACAGCCCGAGGCGCCGGCTGCGGGAGCAGCGGGGTTCCCCGATGTGATGATGGGACGGTGAGGATGTGACGGGCTTTGTCTTTGTTGCTGACACCTTCCTGATGGTGTTTACTGCTTTGTGACTTTTCTGGTTTTGGTCTGTGTCCTTGGCAATCCCCAGAGAAAACTGAAGGCTTCCTCTGGCCTTGCGACTGAGGGCTCCAAGTGGAGTCACTGTTGTTCAGGAAGTTTAGGTGATTGTCCCCCTCCCCCACCCCACCCCGGCCCCAGTGCCAGGAGGACTGTGGGCACTGACATCGTCAGCAGCTCTTCTACAAGCTTCTGCGGCCCTCAAAGATATTTCTGGAGCATGTTCCAGCAGACATGGCATTGTCTCCCAGAGAACATTATGCCTGTTGTTTCCTCATGCAGGTGTTTTACTGGCAGCCCTCCTCTGGCTTGGTTACCAAAATGTGAATTCCCTTGGGTCCGCAGCCCTCTGAGGAGCTCGTCAGGGCTCTGGCCTGGAGCCCCGGCCTGTTCGCCCAGGGGTGGAGTGGCACGGCTTGAAGATCACAGCCTTGGAGATGAAGGACCCTTGGCTGCGGTTTTGCCTGTAGTGAATCGGTTGACCTGGGACAGTTCAAAAAACCTCTTTCCCCTCAGTTTCCCTGTTTACAAGTGAAATAAGGGGGGAAGAAGCCCCCCTCACAGGGCTATTATGAAGACTAAATGCAATGACACTTGTATCGTGCCCAGCGATAAACACTCACTACCCATTACCTTCCTTCCCTCGTTTGGAATCAGGCAGACCTGAGTTTACATCAGATGAGGCCTGATCAGGGGCTCAAAAGATGATACCAGGGTGTTTCATTCATTATGTGATGATTCATTCATTCACTCCTCTGTCCATCCATCCATCTCTTCTCTCTTTGTCTCTGTCGCCCCACCCCAAGTCTCTTCCACACTGGCCCCCTTCTCAGCACTCCCTGCATTCATGCTTCAAGGTGCCCACAGGAGCTCCAGCCTTTAGCTCCAGTCCACCAGGAAAGAGTGTTAGCCTCTGTCCCAAAAGTCTCACACCATTCTCTTGGCTCTGATGGATTCTGTGGCCGTCTTGAACCAGCCACGGTGGCCAGGGAGATGATGAGGCAGGGGCTTGGAGCTGGGAGTGGAGTCACAGGTACCCGGCCATGAGCGCACAGCAGGGGGTGGGTAGATTCCCAGAGGAAAAAAAAATTGGGTTTATCACTGGGAAGAAGATTGAGCTGATGGTGCAGATAACAACAAATGGAGCAGAACCACTGGATGTCCATTATGGGTGCATTTACGGGACCGGGGATCCAATAGACTGTACTTTGGTGGAGGCCTTTGGAACAGATTCTGGGTACCAGTTGCTTCTCTGGCTGGCTTTGTCTGGCTTCATCTCTTGGGTTCTTGGCCATGGGCAGGGGCTAACCTGGTGCAGTAGCTTGAGAGAGAGAAGCCAGAGCTTCCCCTAGGCGCCCGGGGAGCACCGGCTCACGAGTCCTGGACCCATTTTCACCTTGAGTTCATTAATTCAGACCCTCTGGACCTGCTCTGGGGTCCTGTGATTTATCTGCACCTGGTTAGTCAGTCATCTAGAAGATTCTGACCCCTGTTTGATATGCCATTCTCTTTTGCCTGCTTTAGAAAACTGTGCGGGAGTTCAGAACGCTTTAATATGTCTTCTGTAAAGACAGGTGGTGAGTCGTGTTCCCCGCCGTCATCACACCATGGTCTTGGAGGCCTCTGTGGGGGAGGGGAAGTGCTGACCACCGCTGACTTTCCAAGGATGACCTCAGGTCCTTTTCATCGGGTTCATGCCTGGTGGCTGCTCTGGGCCTTACCAGACACGTGAAGAATGTCCATTCTCCAGACGCAAGAGCTTGAACATGGCCATGCAGCCATGCTAGACGTGTGTGTGTGTGTGTGTGTGTGTGTGTGTGTGTGGTGTTGGGCTGGGGTTTTGAACCCCTTCCTCCTCTTTATCATGGCTGCTCTTTGTCTTGGGAAATGCCTGCATCTGTGCTCATGGGGTGTGGGGCAAAGCCTTTAGGCTTAAGAGGGGAACAGTTCTGATCTGAGCAGTTGTTACATTTATTTTTGTCTGTTGACAAAAGTTTTATATTTGAAGGAAGAAGAAGCTCCCCTCCTACCTTTTCTATTTATAATTAACTGGCCCCTTGGGCAGCCCGGCAGCCTGGGAGAGCAGGCTGCCCCTCTCTGCTTGGCGGAGTCTTGGCCAGGTCTTCGTCAAGTGGGTGGGGGTAGGCAGGGGCTGTGCGTTTATTGTGTTATTCTGCTGATCGTCAAAGTGGCTCATCCAGTGCTTGGTCTAAGCCCAGTCAGGGAGCTTGGTAGGTACCTTCCTCATGGATGGCGGCAGGGGCTGGAGGTGGGGTTTGGTGGGGGGATGAAATGGGCACCAAGGATAAGAAGATCCATGAGTGGCACGGCATGCTTGGCTAATGGTGGAGACTTGAAATCCATCTGGGGCTGAGGGAAGCCTTCATGGAGGAAGTGGCCTTTGAGATGGATGTGACATTAGGAAAGCAAGGGCCTTCGGGAAGAAGGGAACTGTATAGGCGAAAGCAAAGAGGAGGAGAGGTGTGCAGGTCTAGGGAGAGTGAGTCTACCACTGGGCATGTGTTGGGCTGGTAAGTGCACATGAGGCCTTATGATAGCGGGGCTTGAATCCCAGACAGAAGGACCTGGAACACCTCAGTAGGGAGAGGGGTGTTACTGAAGGGCTTTGAATGATATACGCATTTACATATGTGGGGTGCGTACGTGGAAATTCAGGGGGTAAAGTCTAACAATAGTTAATGTTAATAGAACACTGACTCCGTGCTCCATATTGTTCTCAGTGACTTAGTTGCACCATCTTATGAATCAAGTTGCTCTTCTGTTCAGAACCCTATAAGATGGCTTCCTGCTTCCTTCTGTGTGATATCCTCAATCCTTAGCGGGCTACCACTCTCCCCCTTTCTTACCCCAGCCTTCCTGACATCCTTGCCTTTCCGTGAACATTAAGCATACTTCAGCCTCAGGACATTTGCATGGGCTGTTCCCACTGCCTAGAACAATCTTTCTTCCAGATACCCACGTATCTAGTTCCCTTCCTTTCAGCAGCCAGGAATGGCTGAGCCTGCCCGGCTCCCAGCTGTCCGCATAACCTGCTCTGGACACACCCTCTTGTCAGTTGGTTGTGACTGGGTGACAGACACTTAGGGGCTGTGTGAGGTTTCTGGGGGGCTTTGTGTTTAATGGCATCCTTGTTAGAAGGAACTCTACACCTGGAGGGCTCATTAACCTGGGGCATGACCCTCTGAAGAAATCACGGTCTACCTAGGTTTGGAATTTCCAGTGTTCTGTTCAGTTGTGCTAAAATGAACATTTCGAGGAGGAAAAAAAAAGAGTACAGCTGTTGTAAAAATTAAGCAGTTGTGTGGAAGCTTGTTAAAGTCATGACGGAGGGGCCCAGGAGGTGGTTACTAGGGAGGCCGGCAGTGACTTGGTTTTTGGTTCCCGGCCCCACAGGGAGAGTTGCTTGTCTGCTGTGGTCCGGGGCAGTGTTCTGGGGCCTCTGGCCTCTCGCCCGCCTCTACCCCAGGGCAGCTCGATCCTTTGGGCCTTGTGTCCTGCTACAGGCAGAGAGGACGTGCAGTTGTCTGTTTGTGTGTTGGGGAGACAGAAAGGAGGAGAAAGAATGTCCCTCTCAGTCTCACCTGGCCCCCCGTGTACCCTGCTCCCTGTCCTGAACCCCGGCACACGCCCTGCTCCCTGTGGGAGAGCTCACGGCTCCTGCTCGGCCTGTGTGCTCGGCACCGACTGCTGTCCTGACTTGCACCCACTGTTCTCCGGCCCAGCTCTACCCCCAGGATATGTGGAGCAGCAGTTTGTCTCCGCAGCCCCGATCACAGTCAGACCTGTCAGTGCTGGAACCCCGATCAGGGACAGGGCCAGGGCCCGCTTTTCACCTGTGGGCTCTCCGGGCATCTGTCCGTCACAGTGGAGATGTGGGAACCAGTCCTGGAGCCCCGAGCAGACTGCAGCGGTCCCAGGGCTGGGGAATAAGAGTGGGTGTGCAGACCCAGGTCGGGGAGCCTGGAACATGTGCCCCTCAGATGCTGTGTAATGGTTTCCTGACTCGGTGGCTGGCCGCATTGCCACGACTCCCGCTGCAGCAGGCTTGCTGTCCGCAGAAACTCAGAACCTCTCCACCTGAGCTCTTGCCGAGCTGGGCCTCTCCTGCCCTCCTGTTCGAGAGCAGAGGGACAGTGGCACCATGTCACACGTGGTCTGTGATGGTCTCTGATGGTGCGCTCGGTGCTGGCCTGGCTCTGGGGCCCTCAGCTTCGAGTTTCCCCACGGTGTCCTAAATCAGGGCCTCCCAGCCTGGAAGGAGCATCCAAGTCCCCTGGGGGTCTCCTGTCTATGCAGGAGAGCCCAGCAGGTCCGGGAGGGGCTTGCTGCTCTGCTTTTCCCAGGTGGTTGGACCCTCTTGCTCTGAGGACCACACATGGCGAGACAGCAGTTGAGCCCACAGTAAGTCAACAGTTGAACCCAAGAGCATAGAAAGCACCTTGAGGGCAGGATCGCAGCTGGGGCAGGTACAGTGAGTGTTTTCCAAGACCCTTGGAATCCCTGAGTTATGATAGTCCAGGACAGTTCCAATGGTTAAGCAGACAGCATGAACTGAGGAGAGAGGCTTGGTTTTTTGGCTGCGACTCAAGCATCCCTGATATGCAAAGTCATAAACACCCCGAAGCAGGGCAATGCTGTCTGGGCCTGTGGCCCTGCACAGACGCTCACCGTCAGGCCAGCCACCAGTCCCGGCTGCTACCCGAGGCTGGGCAGTGCTGGTGGTGTAGACCACATCACACGGCTGTAAGACGAGAGCAGGATCTGGACCTGAACATGCTGACTGCAAAGGCCCTACGATGCCATAATGCTTCCCGGAGGCATGGCAGGCAGGGGTGTGGAAAGAGCACTAGCTAACCAGCTGGGTGACTTTGGAGAAGGCCCTTGACCTCTCTGGGTTTCTTACATTGGTCAGAGGAGAGAGTTGAACGAGGTCATGTTTAAATTCCCTTCCAGGTCTTATTCCTTTGAGTATGCAGTCTCTGCTGGGGGTTTCCTTGGCTTGGATGGCAAGAGAAAGTTCCAGAAACAGAGACAGAGTCACAGCTTTGTGCTCTCTGAGAGCCTGCTGTGGGGTCGAGGGGGGGAAGTAGTGCTTGGGTTGTCCCAGGAGGAGAGCTTCAAACCAATAGCAGGAGGATGTGGGAAGTCTCCCTCTCTCTTATTTTCTGTGCCCCAACTGGGACCATCTGGGACTCCCTCCCACCTCAATCTGGTCACCCTGTAGAGACTTCTGTGTGTTCCTTTGGGGTTTACCCTCTGCCCACAGCTCTGCTTTGCCCTCAGAGTGCACCTAGGGATGCTGGTGACATTATGGCCCCTGCTTCCAGCAGGATGGGGTGTACTTTCGGGGGACCACGCAGATCACACTGCCCCTCCTCATAGCCCATGAGGCTGCTGGCCCTCCCCTGTCCCCTGCCGCCCAGCTCAGTGAGTTGTGCAGGGAAATGTTCGTGTCAAGCCTGTTTCTGAGTGTGAGTCTCTCTGTGCCACATCGATCCACGGACCTGGAGGAAGAGTCCCCCTGACGCTCAAACACTCTCAATACAAATGGTGTGACATGGTGTCACTTATTGTCAGTGGGGGAGATGCTTGGATTCAAATATTGTGTCTTGTATGGTGACGGAAGTGAGAAAATGTGTTCTCTGGCCACACTCTAAGTATATATTGTCAGAGGAATTTCAGTACAGATAAGACATTTAATTATTAAATGGCTTTTCAACGTGAGGCTCAAATGGAACTTTCTAATTAGCTGTCACTGCTGTCAGAGCCAGGCCGGGGGTGCCTGGGGCCGCTTGTCTTCTGATTTCATGTATGAATTCCATCTCCTGGCAGGCAGCCGCTGTTGGGCCGCTGCCTGGGTGTGTGGCTTCCCCCAGGCCAGAGGCTTGCCAGAGTCTCCTTCTCCTCCTGGGGCTGCCTTTTCCCCTTCTGGGTCAGGACAGCTGCTCAAGGGCCTTCGAACTAAATTTGCTTGAAAAGGAAAAGCAGAACAAGCAACCGAAAGTGCCCCTGCCCTGAAGACCTAACACATATATGTGGATGGGGGCCAGGGCCTGGGGAAAGGGCAGGGGTGGAAAGGGGCTGAGCCAGCTGTGACTGGGGGCAAACAGACAGACCCCTGAGTAGATGCACAACAGATCCGGTAACATTGGACCTCTGCCCCTGGAGAGTCTCACGACCTTTCTGCCATCCTTGCTTTTGGAAATTCTCCAGGGGCAGTGGCCACACACTGCTGTTGTTGAACCTGCTGCTCTGGGTGTCCCCTGGGCGCCTGGGAGATCTGACCCCTCCCGCCCTCCTCTGACTTCAGCCTTCCCCTTCCCGAGGTGACCTGCAAATCAAGACTGCTCACCGCGACCCCTGTCCCCAGCCCGGCCTCTCACTCCCAACTGCCTGATGGAGGTGCAGTCCCAGCAAATCCCAGGACCTCCCTGCCTGTGTTTCTGTTAATGTCATAAGAGCCGATGACCTTGAGGCACTGCGAGCTGGGTGCTGGGCTAGGTGTTTCATGCACATGAGATTATTCTATCCTTTAGTAGCTCCATGTGAGGGGCTAGGGTTGTTCCTGTTTCACTGCTCGGGAAATATGGGACCAGAGGGTCTAGCTGTCTCGTCCAGGGCCACACAGCTGGCGAGGTCCAGAGCCACACTGATCTGTTGCCCTAGACATTTCCACATCTGGGGGAAGCCAGATGGCCCCCCTCCCTCCTGGGCCGTCCCCTTTCAGGGCACCAGGCATCACCTGCCTGGCCATCACTCTGATTGGTCCATTCTTGGTTTTGAAACTTCAGTGGTTTTCTTTGCATTGGCTCAGGTCTACCTTCCTTTTGCTGGCTTTCAGGGGCCCCTTGGCACCAGGCCCCTTCCAGGCTTGTTTCTTCCCATACACCCCAGCAGACCCACTTTTCAGCTCTGTCCCAGCACAGCTCAGCCCCGTGGGCGTGGTTCATCTTCCGCCTTTCTGAATCCTCACGTTCCCTTCAACACTCACCTGACTTCCAGTCACCCTCCCAGGCCTCTCCAGCCCAGGGGCGTTCTTCTACATGACTTCCTTCCATAGTCAGGTCCTTTGGGTAGCCGTGCCTGTGGGTGCTGGGTGACTGTTACACGTTCGTCCCATTGACTCGGGGTCCTGTCTCTCACTGAGGATCCTGTCTTTCTCTCTCTCTGTCAGGGTCCTGACTCTGACTGTCAGGGTCCTGTCTCTCTCTCTGTCACAGTCCTGTCTCTCTGTAAGGATCCTGTCCCTCTCTCACTGAAGGTCCTGTCTCTTTCTCTGTCAGAGATCTGTCTTTCTCTCTCACTCAGGATTGCCTCTCTCTCTCTCTCTCAGGGTCTAGTCTCTTTCTTTCTCAGAGTCTAGTCTCTCTCTCTCTCAGGGTCCTGTCTCTCTCTCTCTCTTTCTCAGGGTTCCCCCTCCCCCCAGGTTTTTTGTCACTCAGGGTCCTGTCTCAGTCAGGGTCTGAGGTGGTAGAATGGATGTCATGGTTAATACTTCAGCTCTGGAGTAAGAATATCAGAGTTGGAAACCTGGCCTCTGCTTTCTAGCGGTACAGCTTTCTCTGAGTCACCACATTCCTAAGTCAGCCTCATTTCCCCAGTTCTGAACTGAGGAGCGGGATAGCACTGAACTGTAGGGCTCTGAGGAAGGTGAAATGTGGTATAGAGCACAGAGAGAGTTCCAGAACTCTCAGCTATCAGGATCACTCATCGCTGTTAGTTTCGTCGGTGAGCTCCGTGAGGACAAGGCCTGTCCTACATGCCTGCTTGTACCCCTTACACAGTCCAGTCACTGTGTTGATGTGGAAAGCACTCTGGGAATAATCGTTCATTCCAGCTGTCACAGTTTAAGGCGACTGGATTTGCCAGACATTTGATAGCTGGTAGTGTGATCAGAATTTTGCAAATTGAACTATAATCTGGGCTTCCTGGTTCACTTGAAATGGTAATATCAAAACAATAACTTAACAAAATTGTTATGCTGGTGATTGTAGATGTATGTGTGGGAATGGCAGAGAGGATAAGGCCCATGGCTGCCCGTGGACAGTGTGTGGCTGGGGATGGGCTTCCCTGAATGCTGGAAACAAGGAGAAATTTAATGTTTTCCTGAGGTGCAATGGATTGCAGATAAGACCACATAGCCAAGTGCTGAAAGACTATAAAGTCGTCTTCAATGATCAGACTGGGGTAAATCAGGGAAGACTTCCTGGAGGGGTCTCCTTGAGACGCACAGGCTTTTTTTTTTTTTTTTAAGATACTCACTTATCATACATTTTAGACTGTTTTCTTTTGTGCCAGTACCCATATGCTTTTCACCTCCCCGGTTTCAGTTACCCATGGTCAACTCTGGGCCAGAAGCAGGCGATCCTCCTGAGGTATGATCAGAAAGTCAGTGGTGACCTAATGCTATGTCCCAGTGCCTATGTGGTTCACTTCACTCCATCTCATGTTGTCTCTGTGCTTTTAACAGCTCATTTCTCCTCCCAACAGAAGTGTCACCAAGATCCTAATTCTCACCTCTAAACCTGACCCCACCCCCACGACCCTAATGAACTGACATTTTATTGTACTGAGCTGGAAGTGCTTTCTCAATAAAAATTATTGCCCCGATGACCCAGGAGTAAATTATTTCGTGGTGAGTCCGACGCACTCCCATGAACCCTGACCTTGCAGAGCAGATGTAAAACATGACCTTAAATTTCTTCAGAGACAGTGAAGTGTCGAGGCGCTCCTTGCTAGCCTGTCCCTTCTTTCTGAGGCTCAACAGGTCAGCAGCTTCAAGGACCAGAGGTGATCGTAGCATTTGATGTCTGAGGTATAGCATGAGGGAGGCCCCTGAGGGAGAGGGCGGCTGTGGAAGGTGGGGCGCTGGCAGAGCCCGACTGCAGGCACCTGCCTCTTCTCATTTCACTGTCCCAATAACCCAAAGAGTGGGGATGGCAATCCCCTTTTAGAGGGAGAAAACAGAGCTTTGGGTGTTGCAGAACTCAAGAGAGGGGCAAGAAGGCCATTAAGTTCAGCAGAGTGATGGGTGGGTGGTTTACATGTGTCTAATGTCTAAATGGGGACAAAGCTGCCCAGGAGGGGCTCATTGGTGCCTCTCATTCAGTACAGTACTAAATGGGATTTAATTTTTCTGCTTCTATGAGTCTTTTCACATCTGTGCATTTCTAAATCATACCACGTGTCCTGATGCTTGGGAGAGAAAATGTGGTCACGAGAACAAGACCCCGCTGACACCGGGCCGGGCTGGTGGGGAGGCTTGTGGGGGGCTGGGGGGGCTGGTGGTGGACCATGGCCACCGTAAGGTGGTGGGACAGCTCTGCAAGAGTCAAGAGGCACGGGTGTGGAGCTGCTGCCATTTCATTCTGGCCCCTCCTGCTCTGTGAAGCCTTTTTAGCTTGGCTGCTGGAAACTTGGAGCTGATAATGAGGAGGGAGTATAAATGGCAGCGGGATCCCAGCTTCAATCAGAGCTGTTAAAAATAAGCCTGGTGATCCTCTGCCAGAGGTGAGCTCAGAGAGCCGGGGGGGGGGGGCTGAGGAGTTGGGGGGACCCTGTCAGGTAAGAGTGAGGGTGTGGGGGCTGGGAGTAGAGGACAGGAAGATATCAAGGCTAGTTTCTGGCAAGTGGTAATTGGGGTTGGGAATCAGAGATGGAGATGGAGGAAATACTTATTTTCTTTCCTCAGCTGTTCTGTGATCGAGAAAAAAAAAAGTGACATCTCAAATTTTATTCGGAAAGGGAAATGCAGAAGGCAGCTGGCTAGCTCGCTGGGCTCTGTCCGCAGCTCGCTGTTTTGTCTGCTGGGATGAAATCATAGAGCCTGGAGAGGGACCAGCTGCCAAGCTTACTCAGCGAGAGGCTTGCTTTCCCTGTGCGGCTGCTGAGAACGAGGCAAAGGACCAGTGTTGTCAGAAAGGCAGACTTTCAGGCCACCCTAGGTTGTGAACCAGACCCCAGAGGACCTGTGCGCACTACAGCTTGAGAAGCATTGCCTTAGATATAGCTAGGGCCCTCGTTTTTTAGGTGGGGACATTGAGGCTCAGAGGGGCCAAGGGACTTGCCCAAGGTCACACAGTGCAAGAAACAAAGCCTCTGCCTCAGGGTGCAGAGCGTTTTCCCCTGTCAGCTTCCCAACAGTGCCCCATCCGTTAGAGAGCCAGGCACAGGTGCACGTTCACCAAAGATGCTATCCTTTCTCTCCCTGCCACAGTGGGATGGCTTGTCTCTGTCCTGGGCACTAGTTCCAGGAACTGTCTGGCATTGATGGGTGAACTCCAGCCCTTCTCATTAAGACTCTCACTGGCACTTAATTCAACCCCCGCCCCCCTTCATCTGAGGCATGCTCACTTCTCCTCTCTTGTCCTGGAGATGGCATCCGAAGGTGTGAAGTACGACAGGGGTGTGGTGGGCCTGGAGAGCCCCAAGCAGAGGGACCTTCCCTGGGAAACGTGGTTAGTGCAGGAATAGCATTAAGGTGTGGTGACGTCAGCAGCTGGACCCTGGCTGGAAAGCACAGATGGAGTTTAATTCATTCTTGCTTGGTTTGGTTTGGTTTGGGTTTGGTTTGGGGACTTTTTGGTAGTTGGGGCAGGGGCAGAGAATTAAAGTTGGAATAATTTATTTCTTGAGATCTATCATTTGCTTGTATTTATTTAAATTCCATAAATTGTAAAAGTGCTTTCCTCCCTCCAAGGGGCTGGGATTGGACCAATAAAATGACATAAACAAACTTTAATTAATTACAGTAAAATCCGGAGGTATCCGTGCCCCCTCTCATTTTGCCATGCATTCTTGCAGTCCACAAATTATTAGACTGTGACTTTCTACTTAAGCCGTGTGCTTGGTCTTTATCACACTCATGGACAAGAGATATAGTAACTTCTGATCTTAGTGTAACTGTTCCCTGCTCCACATAGCTGCATTTTCCTTCTGAAGGACATTTAACCAGGTGCTTGAACTTGACATTGCATCTTTTTTTAGGGTGGAAATATCTCCTGCCTTTTTAACCAGGGCCCACATGGCTTTATGCAATCCTCACTTAATAAGGCTGAGACATCATTAGGAGCACAGCATTCAGCCAGTTTCGGAGTTGTGCGGTTGATGCAGGTGTGGTGGGAGCAGATGGATGTGCAAAGTCACTCTACAGTTGTGCAGGCTGTGCACTGTCCAAGGGTGCCATCTCTAAGGGACACCAGTCACATTGTAGATATAGATTTGTATATTTATTTTGATAGTTTCCAAGTATATAAAAGTGTTTTGAGGGAGGGGCACCTTTCTCCAATTCCCATAAAGGTCCCCTGTGGCCTGGCAGTGGTCCTGAAGGTTCTGGCTTTAGGACTAGCTCCGGAACTTGCTGCCTACAGTTATTCCCACAGATTAACATGCTTTTGGAACTTTCTGAAAATCCTCATCTTTGGAGTTATCAGCTTCTCTGGCATTCACTCTCATTTTAACATCATTGTTTGTGTCCTCCCACCCTCCCTTGTTACCTGCGTCAAGAGAGAGTCTGGGATGTGAAGGAAGCATATCCACCCCCCATCTCAGGACTTCGCTTCCTGCTGTGGTCAAGCCCAATGTCAAAGCCTGCAGCTCCTCCATCTGATGTTTCTGCAGATAGAGTGCTGGGTGCTGCACAACTCTGCTTGTCTTCTCCCCAAAGGTGATTTCTGTGCCAGTTGGGAGGATTGAGTTTGAGTCTATATAAAGAAAACTAAAAAAAAAATTTTTTTTAATATTTAAAAGGTGGCTTAAACTAAGTATAGGAGTTTCTCTCTCACATCAAAGCATGGCAGCTCCAGAACCAGCTAGGAGTCAAGGTCCCAAGGTCCTCCTGCCTTTTGCTTCAATATCCTTAGGCTTTGTCTTCCATCCTTAATGTCACCTCATGGCTCGGGAAGGCTGCTGGAGCTCCAGTCATCTCATATGGTTTCTAGGCAGAAAAAAGAAGGAAAGGATAAAAGGGGATCTCTACCAACGAAGTCAACCTTCTTTATAGAGATTTTCTGGAAGCTTTTTCACTTAGCAACCTCTGCTTACCTCTTCTTGGCCATACCTACATGCAAGGGAAGCCAGAAATGTACTCTTTTATCTGGGCACATTGTTAGCCAAATAAAATCACAGTTCTAGTAGAAGGGAAAGGGAAAAATGGATTCTGGCAGCCTCTGTCACATCTTGCTGCTTCTCCCCTCTTCCTTTCCACGAGCCTCATAAGTACTGTCCCAGCAACACAGGTCACGTCTTCTGATGTTGCACTGCTCTCTCCTCACCCCACTTAATGTTTCCTTTCTCCCTGCTGTGGCTCTGTCCTCCGCCACCTCTCCCACGAATCGAGGGAGGCAGTGTTGTGTGGTTAAGACCTGGACTGAGACAGACCTGGTCCAGGTGTCAATTTGGCTCCCCAGCTCTGGGACCTTGGACAAGTATTTGTTGCTATTAATCTTATTTTTGGGTTGTGCCCTTGGCATGGCTTTTAGAGGTCTCATCAGTCAGTAACATATCTCTTTCCTCCTGGGCAATTCTCATTTGGTCAGCAAACACTTACGGAGCATCTAGGCTATACCAGGCTCCCTTCTAGTCCTGACGTATTTGGCCAACAATGCCGACGAGGATCCCTACCTCAGGGAGCTGATGTTCCATTCTGCTGGGTGAGGCCCTGTGGCCCTTGGCTGCTCGTGTGTCCCTGGAAGTGGCATCTGAGTGGGTATATGTGTCCCTAGGCCTGGACCTTCCACAGGCAGTCCTATAGATTCTGGGCCTTTTAGGTACTTGACCAATGAAATGACCCAATTAAAAACAATGACTTTCGGGGGCGCCTGGGTGGCTCAGTGGGTTAAGCCACTGCCTTCGGCTTGGGTCATGATCTCAGGGTCCTGGGATCAAGCCCCGCATTGGGTTCTCTGCTCAGCGGGGAGCCTGCTTCCCTCTCTCTCTGCCTGCCTCTCTGCCTACTTGTGATCTCTGTCTGTCAAATAAATAAATAAAATCTTTAAAAACAAACAAACAAAAAAAACAATGACTTTCGAATGGCTTTGTTCTCATAGTCACAAATGGGCCCATTTGGGCAGGCTGACCTCTGCAAGTGCTCGGAGATGAATGTGTTTCTTTCTCAGGCAGCTCATTTGCTTCTGACAGGGGCCTTCTGCAGACAAGGCAGGATGCGTCATCTTTTTGGAGTTGTATCCCTTTGAGAATCCGAGGCAATGTGCACAGAGGGCAAAGCATGCACGTAATCCCGGGAGATGTGCAGACTTTGTGCGGCCCCTCTTTGGTCCTCTGGGGCCTCCGCGGCCTCCGGGTCAGAGCGTCAGAGCCCTGCTGACACTCTAAGAAGTGACTCCCTGCTGGAGATGACTCTCCTCCCCAGCAGGCAGGTGAGATTTCGTTGTGTGGCTGGCACTCTTCTTTGCTCCTTGTGGGTGGCCTTGACCCAGCAAAGACCTGAGCTAAATGTCAGTAGACGAGGCAGTCATTAAGAGAGAAACGTCTTTTCAGCTGTAGTTGTCCTTTGCCCTTCACCAGCAAGCCTTCTCACTCCCATGGTCTCTGGGTCCGCTCCTGTAACATAAAGGAGTTCAATCGGGTCATTCGAAGGCCCCCTGTCCACCCAGATGAACCATGAGACCTGCAGGGGCACTGGGACTGTGGGCCCCGGCAGCAGACTGCGGGGCATCCAAGTCCTGCCTATGCACCTGCTGGCTTTGTGCCCTTCAGCTAATTCATTGGCTTCTCTTAGCCCCACTGGTCTCGCCTGCAAGACGAAGATAAACGACGGCCCGAGCATTACTCTAAAAAAGCTAGAAACTTGATCTCCTACAAATAGAAAGTAGTTGTGTGCCAAAGGTTTATTTATGTTGTTAATGAGAAAGCCAGCAGGCTGGTAAAGTTGTCTCAAGGAGAGTTTCAGGCACTGAGTGCTTATATGCAGTGAAAGACTGAAAACGTTGAAGTAAAATGACAGCGAGAGATACAGAGCTGGTTAGTGTCCTGTGGGGCAGTAAATAACCCTGGGGGTTATCTTCGCTGCCCGGCAGTAATAATTTGCTACTCTGCCACACAAAAGTCTCCCATGTCGCGGGTAACTTCACAGAGTAGAAACCCTAATTGGTAGTAGTGAGATGAACAAAGGTTAAGTTCCCTAGGGAGCCTGGCAGGCTTCATGGGAAGACATCAAGAGACGCTCCTTTCCAGGGAGAGGATGGTGGAAATGACGCAGGGGATGTGTCTGAACAGGCCCACAGTGATGGGTTTTCTGATGCAGCTGGGAAGTCCATGTTAAATGGGGAAAAAAAAAATCAAAATAAATCCATGCTTTGAATTTATAGTGTTTGCCTTCTGCAAGGGACAGATGCTGAGTTCTGGGGATGGGGATAGAATCTCATCAAACCGGAGTGTCCTTTTGGGACCAAAGTTTGGTAGGGGAGGTAGGTGTCTTCTTGGCTTAGGGAAGTGACCTCAAATGCATCATAAAGGAGTTTTCTGCCCCTTGCACCGCCTCTGACATTGAACAGCCCTCCTCCCATCACAGCGAGTTATTTCCATCTATGACGGGGGCAGGTGTCCTGGGGTTGGGACAGGAAAGAGCTCTGTGTTCAGAACCAGTGCCCCTGGGGGTTTTCTGCCCCCCTTCAGCACCAGCAGGGGGCTAGCCTCCGTGGGCAGGGGCTTTGGAGCCAGCCGTACTTGGGACCCGACCATACTCCGGACCAGCTGGATGACGCTGGGATCCCAACTGAACTTGTTCTGTAAGTAGTGAGAGAAGGTACCAAGTCGTGGGAGACGTAAGCACTCTATGGAGAGTAGTGCTGTGGGCCTGTCCTCCCTTTATCCTGGAGCTGCTGTCCGGGCCTCAGCTTCCTCATCCTAAAAACCCTCCCTCCCTGGTTGTTAAGAAGGTTCAACTCTTGCTTTCACTGCCCCCTGCTGCACCCCCTTCATAATTCATTCACCTCCCAGCAGCCGGTCTTGAAGGTATCAGTGGGACCTGGCCTGTCTCCTACTTAACACCCTCTAACTCACGTAGAGTCCAGCTTAACGCCCTGCCACACTCTCAAGGCCTTTGATGGCTGGTCCCTGCCTCTGTTCTAGCCATGTCTCCTCCCTTGCTCATGGCACACTGGCCACACTGGCCTCCTTTCTGTCCCCTGACACTTCCTTCCTATCTCATTGTCTTTCCCCTGCTGCTTCCTCTGCCCGGAATGCTCTTCCCCAGGACTGTCTGGCTCCCTCTTTCTCACCACTTGGCCTCCCCTTGGACAAACAGGGCAACCCTCCCTGACCACACTGGCCACTAAAACCTCTTCCTTCCCAGTCATACCTTAGCAGGGTGCCTTGTGCTAGTTTCCACGTGGCACTCATCCATCTTGGAAATCAGCCTGAAGGTCTTCGGTTGTGCTCTTTATTCTCTCTCTCTCCCCAACCCGAATGGAAAGCATGGACCTCTTCTGTCTTGGTTGCTGCTCCGACAGCACCCCAGCCCCGAGCTCACTGGCCAGCACTTCCAGGGGCTGCGTGACTACCGGCAACAAGGATGCCAATGACTAACACACGCAGCAATTATCGTGGGCCAGTAGGGACTGATCTGAACACTTCACACATATTCGTTCATCGAATCCTCACAGGAGCCCATGAGCTCGAAGGAATTATTATTTCTTATTCCCAGTCTAAGGAAGAAGAAAGTGAGGCACAGAGAGGTTAGGCAACAAGCTCAGAGTTACCCAGCTAGTAAGGGGCAGAGCCAGGATTCAAACCCAGACAGTCTGGCTCCAGAGTCTCTGTTCTTAGCTTACATGGAAAGTGCTTGTTGGACTTGTGGTATGCAAGAGAGAACATGAACGGTGCACCCAGCACGCCACTGTTTCCCAGAGCCCCCCACCCTTCCACGACAATCTCCTATCCCTACTGGCTCTGGCCCCTAGCCTACCACTAGCCCTCAGGTCCTTCTCTTTGTAAAAGCCTTCCTTCTCCAGCCACGAGCGAGGACAGCAGCCCCCCACACATGTACACACACATGTGCACGTACACACCACACACACACACACCCGCACACCCCAGGACTTGATTCTGCCTGGAAGAAGCAGGCAGTAGCCCGGGCTCCATTCCCACCTCTGCCGGGTGATTACTCACACAGGGTGTGTCCCTGAGGGCAGGTCACCTGCAGGCTTCACACTCATCATCGGAGCCTCACACCTCCAGCCAGGGGCAAATTACCCCAGCCGCCCCGCTGGCCAAGGAGAGAGGCTGGGGGGTGGGGGGCGGGTGTTTGAGCCCAGCGCCCAGAGCCTAGGGCCCCAGCAGGCTCACACACTGGTTCTTTTCATTTGCACCTCAGCGGCTGTCAGCCGTGACACAGGCTCGCCTCTGGCTACTGTGAAAAGCCAAGTCCCTGCCTCTGAGCCTCAGCCTCAGTCAGGGGGTCTCGCCCCGCCATCTCTTTCTGTCTGGCTCTCTTTGTCTCTTTCTCTCAGCTGCTCTCTCCTTCATTCTCTTTTCGCCCATTTCTCTTTGTTGGTCTCTCATCTCCATGTCTCTCATTCTGTCTCTGGGTTCCTTGCCTTTCCACCAGGGTTTTTTTCCTTGTCCCTTGAGCCTGGGGGTGGGTGCTGCAGCTGTGGGGCTGTGGCCCATCGCGCCCGCAGGGGGTCTTCCTCTGGGGTGCCTCCCAAGGGTGTGCTGGTGGGCTCAGAGGCCTTGCCTGGGATTCTGGCTTCGGTTCAAGCCTCTGCTGCTCATGTGATAAATACACTTGGTCTGGCCTCTACCCTCCCTCAGTCTCTGGACCCTCCCCACGGCAGCTCCTGATTCTGAGGGGAGTGTACTCGTGCAGAAACATTGGCACCAGGGTCACCACAAAGGTATGAGGGATGGGGCGCCTGGGTGGCTCAGTCAGTAAAGTGTCTGCCTTCGGCTCAGAATGTGATCCCGGGGGCCTGGAATCAAGCCCCTGCTCGGCAGGGATCCTGCTTCTCCCTCTGCCCCTCACCCACTCGTGCTCTCTCTCAATTTGTCTCACATACTCTCTCTCAAATAAATAAATAAAATCTTAAAAAAAAAGTTATGATAGATGTGGTCACCATCTGATACTGTCTCCTATGGCATTGGCCCCCAGGCTCTGCTCCTGACTTCTGAAAGTACCTCTTACCCTCTCCCCTTTCTTTTTTTCTCCCTCCCACCAAAAATGTCTCAGGACAGCCCCCCATCAGTAGGAGACAGAGAGTGGCACATACACACAGGTAAACAGGCAGGTGTCTTTGCTTAACCATAGAATTTAATAGTAAACTTTTACCCATGCTATAAATAGCTCTTTTCCTGTATAGTATAGTAAGTTTAACTGAATAGAAAAAGTAAATTCAAGAGACCAGAAAAGCCCTTTCTGCTACAGGCATCTTCTTTACATTCCTCAAACGAATCAGATGTCACCAGGGATGAAGGAATCCTCCTCTTTTAAAAATGCACATACTTCATGGACATCAAGGCTGTCAGTCATTCACCCTCTAGTGTGAACTACTTTCTTTCCTTTTCTTTTAAGATTTTATTTATTTATTTGACAGACAGAGATGACAAATAGGCAGAGAGGCAGGCAGAGGGAGGCGGAAGCAGGCTCCAGGCTGAGCAGAGAGCCTGACGCGGGGCTCGATCCCTGGGATGACCCTAGGATCACGAACAGAGCCGAAGGCAGAGACTTTAACCCACTGAGCCACCCAGGTGCCCCTGAACTACTTTTCTTGAACTCAATTAGTTTCAGTAATCCTGGTAGATTGAAATCCTGAGAAAGAAAGAGTTGGAGAAGCAAACAGCATTGTAAGGGGAGGTACGCTGGGTGGAGGAGGACAAGACGAGGAGTCTGAGGGGAAGAGAGGACAGGGTTAAAGATCACATGTGTAGAAGAACGATGTTCCATTGTGGCTACACACTGGAATGGGTAAGATGGTCTTTGAAAAGTCCCAATGCCCACGCTCTACCCCAACCAATGAAATTAGAATCTCTGAGGTGGGATCGAGGCATCAGTATTTTTTAAAGCTCCCCAGAGTCTAATGTGCAGCCAAGTTTAAGCACTAGTTCTCTACCCAGTTCTTCACAACTTACATGTGCATACAAGTCACCTTATTAAATGCAGAGTCTGATTCTGTTCCTCTGAGGTGCTTGTTCTCCAAAAAAGGGCAAAGGTCTAGGATGAGATTCTGCCTTTCTTCCAATGCCAATACTGTGCATCTCTGAGCACACTGTGAGTAGTAAGGCTGTAGTTTTTACTGCATATTTTCCAATGTGGCTTTGTTCTGAAACAGACAGATGAAAAATGGGAAATATTGGCTGTGTGCTGATCCACACAATCTCTCCAGCACAGAGCTCTGGCAAATGTGAATTGGAGCACAGGGTTGGGCTGGAGGCCCTGGGCTTTGCAAGCTGGGATGTTACTGCCTCCTGGCTAGATGCTCTACACAGGAACCAAAAGCCATGATTGGCAATCTTAGGCTGGCATGCAGTGCACTTGACATTCCGTGGTGGCATGGCTGTGCCCATTTGTAGATGTGACCTAGATGTTGGTTTGTCTCCTCATGTTAGTCCACCTTTCTCCAGGGGGCAGGCAGAGGGCAGATGTGTCCTTCCCAACAGCTGTGCTGTCCTTACTGACAGCCAGAGACTCAAGACATGCAATGTGAAACAGCAGATGCTTTTGTGAAGCACGGAGGAGTGGGTAGGTGGTGAGGAGAGTGGAACAGCGGCAGGGTGAGAGGCCTGGGGACACACCTACCCGCACTGACTGTGATTGACGTCCCTCATCACAGGATTCAAAAGCATGCCTCCCTGTCTTTCAACCACAAGGGGGGTTGGAAGGAGTGATGGTTTCTGAGATACTTATAGGAATCCGGTTGTAAGAAGTCCCTCAACCATGCTCATCCCAGCCTGAGGCTGACATTCTGCTCTCCCCACAGCATGACTGCTCAGGGAAAAATACTTGAACCTCCTGCCATTTGTAAAAATGAGATATGTCTAAAAGTTACTATGCAGTCATCTCAGTTCTAAAACAGAGGGCCCTGAACGTAATTTAACCTTTTTTTGATGACTCAATGTCAACATTATGAGTGTTCATTATCACACTCTGCTTTTTAGGTTTTTCACCTCCTTCCCCCAAGTTCATCAAATGTCACTGCTGACATGTATTTGCATCTAGATGCCTCCCACCCACCTGTCCATCACTTTGATGATTCCAACGTGCTAAACCAGTGTAGCATAGTGGGAGAGCTGTGGGGTCTGCAGTCAGAAAGCTTGGGAAAGTTACTTTGCTTCAGTTACATTGTCTGGAAAATAGGTATGGTGATAAATTTTTAAACTGACTTTATTTTTTAGAGCAGTTTTAGATGTGTAGCAAAATTGACTGGGAAACACAGAGAGTTCCCATACCCTCTACACATGCCCAACCTCCCTCACTGTCAACAGTCAGCACAGCCGAGTGGTGGGGGTATTTATCTTAGAAGGTAAAATAATATATATATAACATATAAAATACCTACCACAGTGCCAGGCACATAATAAATGTGCCTAATATATGTAGTTATTATCATCATCATCATTAATTATAATTGTGTGTTATACAAGAGTCAGTGATGACCATTAGGGTCCTAAGGATTAAAGTTAATTTGTTTTGGTGGGAGAATCTGAGGGAAGGTGTTTGGGGGCAGGGCCAGTTTTCAGCACCTCTCTGTGCTTAGGTCTGTGTCCGGGCAATGGGAGGTCTGACTTCTGGAGAAATGGGACGGGATCAAACATAACCCCTATCTGGAAGTAGCTTCACTGTGTGGATTGGGCTTAGCACATTCTCTAAGAGTGGGTCCCTTGCAACTTATAATGATGCTTACCTGACCCTCTCTGTGTATGCTAAAAGTCCTATGGGCTTTTTGGGAAAACTCAGTAGACAAGTTCTAGTGTGTGGGCCAGATGGGTAAGGTTGAAATTTGATGGGATCCAAAATGTGTCTTCAGTCCTGACCAGAAGAAGAGCAGCCAAGAGGGTTCAGGACCACGGACAGCTCCTCCAGATGAGGGCTCCTCGGACCATGGACAGCTCCTCCGGGCGAGGGCTCCTCCTAGCTCCTGGGCTTTCCCACGGTGTCCCCTTGTGGATTACTGTCAGCAACTAAAGACCATCCTCTCCCTGTAACCAGCCAGGGCTCTGTTTTTCTGCCTGCCTGGGAAGTGGTTAGGGGTCTTATATTCTTTGGGTGCCCCTGCGTGTCTATATGGAAGGGACATTAGGGGAGGTTGACCTCTCTCTTGCCATCCCCATTCCCTCAAGCTCCCCTTTTCTTCTGAGCAATTCCAGAGGCCAAGATTTACAGTGCCTGGAGTGTACTGCAAGAAATGGGGACACATTGGGTGTTGCCTTTGGTTTAAAAAAAAAAAAAAGGATGTCAGGAAATAGAGGACTGGTAATGGTCCAGGGACTTGGTGAAACTCTGTTGGCTTCCTTGGTTCACTCCTCCTGCCACAGGCTTCAATCAGATAGAATCAGGTATCTGTTCTGGCCTTAGCTCCCCATCACATTGGTCAGGGCCCCATCTTCTCCGTGGGGAAGCTCAGACTGGCCACTTGGTCATTGGCACCGAGTGGAGCCCCCTCCCCCGGCACAGCCTGGATTCTAGTTGCCCAGCCTTGTTGCCCCCCTCCCTGGTTCTCTCCCTTCCCAAACCACACTCATTCCCACCCATCCCACTCCAAGGTCCTTACCTGGGAAAACCCAAAGAGTGTGCCCCTCAGATTTTTGGTGAGCTTAACTGAAGAAAATGATACAGGGGAGGGATGGCCCGCATGTTGTGCTGTGTGTCCCTCAAAGTAGTCTAAATCCCACCTTGGGTTAGGCCAGTCTAGTGGAAGGCAGCGTATTAGATAGTGTGGGGGCTAACTGGTCTGCAAAACAGCTTCTCCTAAGCTCTGGTACCAGACCGGGAGTGTAAGTAATTGTCCTGTGAAACACATCGCTATGTCAGAAGCAGACCGATTTAAAACAAATGTCGTTTTGCTAAAAGCCAATTTGCCAAAAGTCAATTCACAGAATGGCCAATTTGTCAAATGACCAATTCATCACCTTGACTTACTTCCTTTAACTGTTTGGTGTGCGTTGACCGGTTTGCATTTTGTCATTATTAGAGTATTTGCAGGACTGCTCCATTTGTCTCTGCCCCTACTCCTGGTGTTTGAACTATGGTGAAACCACCCCTAGTCTCTTCCTGTGGCTGCAGAGCAGGGAGGTGGGGCAGGGACAATCCAAGATTCTAAGATCTAAGATTCTAAGAGGCTGCTGTGAAGACAAATGGGAAACCACCCAGCTAAAACCAGATTGTTAAAGGAAACAATGAAATTTAGCAAACTGACCCCTTGGAGAATTGGCTGATCTGTGACTTGGCTTCTTGGGAAGTGAGGGAGAAGTGAGTGACCTAGCACACACTTGGGCCTCCTTTGGAGATGTTGATGAGGGTCTTGCTTTTCCATCCTTTGACCAACTCTCTGTGGAGATTGGCGGGAGGCCTCGATGCTTGGTTTTGGAGCCAGAAAAGGCTACGCCTCTCCCAACCTTGTTTTCGTCTGCAGGTTCATAAAGTGCACAGCACTTCCGTCTCCACATTCCCCTCGGTCAGGAGAAGCCAGGGCCCCTGTGTAAGTAGATGCAAAGGCTTTTACAGAGTGTGTTTCTCTCTCTTGTTTTATTTATTTATTTGTTTATTTACTTAAAATCTTTTGTTTATTTATTTGACAGAGAGAGATCACAGGTAGGCAGAGAGGCAGGCAGAGAGAGAGGGAGGAAGCAGGCTCCCTGCTGAGCAGAAAGCCCGATGCGATGCGGGGCTCGATCTCAGGACCCTGAGATCATGACCTGAGCCGAAGG
Organism: Meles meles; assembly: GCF_922984935.1. Lineage (NCBI taxonomy): Eukaryota > Metazoa > Chordata > Mammalia > Carnivora > Mustelidae > Meles > Meles meles. Next base: position 56,694,588 of record NC_060078.1, on the reverse strand, counting down.
CAGAGGCTTAACCCACTGAGCCACCCAGGTGCCCCTCTATCTCTTGTTTTATATATGTCTACCCATTTCTGTCTGTCTCTTTGTCCTTTTTTTTTTTTTTAACCTCTTCTGGTTTCTGTTACCTTACTCCATTTAATAATGTATCCTTCAAACTGTCTTAGCTCCTTCTTGAAACAAGGCAGAAAAAGAATCCAGACCTGTTCTGAGGGCGGTTCTGTGGGTCCATTTCCCCCTGCTCCTGCCCTGAGCTCCCCAAGATCCTTGCTCCTCCAGAAGCAGCATCTTAGCTCACCTGAGGTCTGGTCCTGGGGCAGGGCACAGACCCCCTGTATTCAGGAAGATATGGAACCAAAACAAGCATTGCTGTGTCTTCCTTGGGCAATGCAGCATCTTAGCCCAGCACAAACTCCTCACGTGCCCACCGAGACTGCTTTCCCACGTCGGTGTCTGTTTGCAGTTGGTCTCTAGTCCCTCCTCACTCTGGGGTGGGCATTGTTCCTGCCCCACCATCCCCTCAGTCTGCATATCCCCCCCCACTAAGAATCATGACCCCGATTCTTCTGGAATTGTCACCCTGACAGCTTTTCTCCCTCAGTAGCCTCCTCCAGTGAGGGGTCAGGGAGGCCCGGCATTGGCGTCGGTTGCATGCCTACAAAGCACCAGGGACTGGGAGTGGCATTGCGTATGTAATCTTGAAAACCTTGTCACTGAAGTGTAACATACAAACAGCAAGCTGCAGCTATCTGTGTGTGTGTCATGTGTTTTCATATCTGTATTTCTATATATCGTCTATATATCATATCATATCTATATTTCATATCTATATTTCGTATCTATGACTCACTTGAGCTTTCACAAGCAAACACACCCATGTACCCAGCACGGGGTCAAGAACGAAGACATCTGGAGTCCCCAGAATCTTCCAGTCCCGCTTTCTGGTTGTTGATCTTCCCCACCCCCCAGGGTAACCATGATTCTGACTTCTAACAACATCGGTTAGTTTCGTGCTTTATATAAAAGGCATGTGTGGTTTATAATCCTTACCACAACTCAACAAGAGAGAGCTGTTTTTAACCCCCCTGCACTCATGAGCCACCAGGCTCAGAGAGGTGGAGCAACTTGTCTAGGAGCACACAGGCAGTAAATGGTGCCAGAGCTTGGAGTCGAGCCTAGAGTTGTCTGGCTCCAGACCTCACATTCTTTCTTCTAGATCTTAACTCTTTCTCCTGCAGTTGTGCTCCCCCCCACCCCACCATGTGTGTCAGGTCTGGGCATGCCTGAAGTTATTGCTTCTACCAACCTGTAGGTATTCAGGACAAGAGCTCTGTCTGCCCCGTGCATCTCTGCTTGGGCTCAGTAGAATGCCTGGTGATTTCTTGGGGGTCAGTGTGTGGTGGTTGTGTATAGGGAAGGCCTTGCCCTGGCACTCAGATTAAAAGGGGTCTGCATTCCCCCCTGCCTTCTTTACCCTCTTGCCATTACTCTGTTCTTGCCATGCTTGCTGGGACCCATGCCCGCTGGTTCTGTTTCCTGCTTGTCCCCGAGCTACTCACTTCTGAATGGGACGCCAGCCTCTGAGCAGCTTGTCCTTGGCAGGGCTCTGAGGTTGCTTTCTGGGGTGTGAGCATCTCATCTGAGATCTCTGTTGTGGGAATTGATTACAGTGATGCTCAGCGGCTGCATAACACACAGCCCGGTTGGAGGAAAAGTTACCCAGGCTGATTTTATGGTGCAGCCAGCCAGGGCTGCATAATGCCTCTTCCTAATGAGGTTTCTGCAACATTAACTCTACAGGGCTGGAGGGAGGGACGCAGCCCCCGAAGAGTGTGTGGCTTTGGGGAAGTATGGAGGGCAGAGAAGGGAGGACAACTCCCCAGCTGACAGCACCTGGCACATAGTGTTCAGATCAGCCCATTTCTCCTGCAAAGCTCAAACCCCGCCATCCATGATGTCAGCCTTTAAAACCACCCACAGGAGTCTGGATATCAAGGGTTCTCTGAGAAGAACCTGGGTATTCAACACTTGTTAAAATCTCAAGATCTCACAGAGCACGTGTGAGCTTTAATTCTGTGAATCTTAAAACCAGTATGGGAGGGGGGACAGGGTGCCTGGGTGGCTCAGTCAGTTGAGCACCCGACTCTTGGTTTTGGCTCAGGTCCTGAGCTCAGGGCTTTGGGATCCAGCCTGCTTCCGGCTCTGTGCTGGGCGTGGAGTCTGCTGAAGATTGTTTTCCTCTCCCTCTCCCTCCCTCTCTGCCTGTGTGTGCCTGTTGCACTCTCTCTCAAATAAAATCTTTTAAAAAAAAATGGCTCAGGACGGGGAGAGGAGAGGAAGGAGAGGGGATCGCGCAGCAATAATTCCTAGGGGTAGCTTGAAGCCTTGTCGGCGGTGCCATTGTCCCCTACTGTATGTGACACTCCTCTCGATAATTTCACACCCTTCGGTTTATTTACTCTTCTTACAAGCTTATGTTACTGATGAGGAAACTGAGGCACAAAGAAGCTTGTGTTTGAACCCAGGTCACCTGGCTCTCTCGTCCCAGACTGGCTCCTGCCTGGCCAGCTCCTCACCATCACTGAGCACCCCCAGACCCCCCGGGATACTGGTCTATCTCTTGGCCCTGCCCTTTGCTGGCTTGATTCTGCTGATTAGGAGAATAGAGGAAAGGGGGTCAGGAGGGCACACAAGGATTAGCAGGGGAACTGGCCACTTAGGAGGGCAGTCAGCCCACAAGCAGAAGACAAAGGCAGCTCCCTTGGTCTTTCCTTTGTCTTGACAACAGCAGGGCCACTTGGCCGAGGCCAGAGGAAACTAGTTTCACCTTCATCTTTTACCCCCCTCCCCCGCCCCCGCCGTGTGCCCCTTTGGCATTGATCCCTGGTCACTTCTGCCCCGTCCTCTTTCTTCCTATTCAAACTTGACTTCTGGAGGCAATGAAACAAATTCATTCACATTGAGATCAGCTCTGAGAAAGTTTGCATCTCCTAGGAGTACCTGAGATTTCTGAGCAGACAAAGCCCTGCTCCCTATGTTGAGGTCGCTGAGGTTGTTGAGGTCGTTAAGGTCATCGAAGTCGTTAAGGTCATCGAGGTCAGAGGATGAAGCAGCACAGTTTAGGTCCTTGCCACCAAATGCCTCTAAAAGACCCACCTTGAAGGTCAGCCGGAGATAGGTGCACACATAGGCAGTCCACCCACCGGGTAGACCTGGGGCACCTGAATGTCATCCCATGGGCTTGGGAGAGCCAACAGAGAAGGGCAATTGCAGGATTAATTTCCCTCCTGGGGGGAGGGGTAGAGTTTGAGGGCAAGCTTGAAGGACAGGCAGAGACAAGGTGGGAGTTTCTCCTGCCAGATCCTAGGAGCACCTCAGAGGAGGGTGAGCATCCCAGTATCCCACCCAGGAGGCCCTGCCGCCCTCTATCCTGACAGTACACACTGCAGTGGGTGCATTCTGCAGCGAGTGGGGTGCAGAGGAGACCGGGGGCTCAGTCTCCCAGGAGCAGCGACTCCTGTGCTGATTCCAGCCACAGCCCAGTTCTCCCCAAGGCCCCCAGGCAGTGTCCCCCTGCCCTGCAAACTCCACCAAGAAAGCAAGGAAAGCTATGGGGCCGGGGTGGTTGACATTCTCCCCACTCCTGTGGGGGCCTCCTCTTGGCCTATGACAGCAGGCAGGAGCAAGCCAAAGAGGACGGGCCAGAGGCTGCTACTCTTCCTTCTGTCCGCTCACTACGGGAAGGTTGTGTCTAAGTGCGGGGATGGGAGGGGGCGCGCCGCAAGCGTAGGGGCTGGTGCCCCTGCCTCTCGCTTTGAAATGCTGGCTGGGAGCAGGGTGGCCCTAGTTGAGGATTAGAGAATGTTGGAAACTTCCCTGCGTCCCTCTTGGGGCTTCTAGAACTTGAATAAGCATATGAATGACCTGGCCTGCTCGCTGCAATGCAGATTCTGATGCAGCGGGTGGGGCCGGAAATCTGGACTTCGAACAGAGTCCCTAGGGGCTCGGCTGAGGCCCGCCCAGGCACTGAGCTGCCCAGGGTGGGATGTGGGCATGAGCCAAGGGGGTCAGTGGGGGGGAGGGGACACTCCTCACTAGCAGTAGCTGTGGGAGCCAGCCCCCACCCCTGAGGCCGGGCCACCACACACCCACCTTGCTGAGAGGGGTCGTGGTGTTGGAAGGGGAGCCTGAGGGACTGGGAACTGACTGCAGGTCTCATCCCGGTTGCCAAGGGGGCTGATGGCAGAACTGGCCTCAAGTCTCAGCTTCCGGATTTCCTGTCCTGGATTTTCCAACCCTGACCTCCCCACCCCTCCCTCCAGTGCCAGGTGTGGCAGCTGATGGCTCCGGGCCTGCTGAGAGCCCTGCACACAGCCTTAGTGACGCCCCCAAGTCCGTGATGACTCCTGCTTCACAGCCAAGGAGCCTCTAGGGGTTAGAAAACTTGTGTGAGTCCCCACAATGGGTCCATCCCAGGCTCAAGTCCTTCCCTGACAGTCTCCCAACAAGGAAGACCTGGGTAAGGTGACCTATTTCCTTCCCCTCTAGGCCGCTAATTGGGTGGGCTTTGGGTCACCAGTCAGGCTATGAGGGCAAGGGAACAGGCTGGGCTGCCTGGAGCTTCCTTGTGGCTTGAGAGGCAGACAGAGAGGGTCCTGAGCTCTGCAGTGGGGTTGGCAAGCTGGCGGCAGGGATCCTAGGGCCGAGTCTGGCCTTGGCTGGTGCCCAGCAGTCCCCAGCTGGGCCCCCTGCTGATCCCCTCAGAGGCTGGTCTGCTAGCAGGGCCCAATCTGGTTAGAGCGTGAAGGGGGATTAGCAGCAAGAACATGGGGTCCTGACCTCAGCTTCCTAGGCCCTGCTTTCCCCAGCCCTGGCAGAAGTTGGAGGGATTGGCAGAGTGTGCGGGAGGAGGGGGCCCCTGGGATAGCACCCAAGTCAGGGTGTGGGCCTGGCTAACTCCTTCTCTTCACAGAAAGGGGGCCAGACCGGGGTCTCTGGGGGTGTTCCCAGACCGGGGGGTGCTGCAGTTGGCGGACGGTTGCCTCTCAGCGCCCTTGATCTTGGGTGGTGGGGTTCAGATGTAAGGATCTTAGCCGCAGGACTCTCAACTGGAGCTCCCCACCCAGCCCAGGTGGACTCTTAAGGGCTCCAGCTCCCTCTCTATCTTGTGGGGTCCCAGGGGAGTCACCTTCCTCCAATGCTGCCCAGACCTCCCTGCTCATGTTGCTGGCGCCAGCTCAGAACTACCCAAGGGTGTTCAGTTACTAAGGCTCCGTGAGGGTACGTGAAGGCAAGGGCAGGGGTGATAGGAAAACAAGAGCGACCAGTGCTTCTCCAGCGCCTCCTCTCTGTTTCAGAGCTCCCGCTGGGTCTGCTGAGGCCGCTTTAGGCCGAGGAGGTCAAGCACACCCGGTGCCCGACTGAGGAGGCTTAGGTCTCCTGCAAAGACTATACAAAGGCAGCCTGTCCAGCTCCAAGCTCCTGGCTTCCTCTCTCTGTCACTCTGCCTGTCTTCCTTCCTTGTTTTGGCCTGAAAAATGCAGATGGATCACAGCGAGAGAATGTGCATCTAATATGGGAAACAAAAACAGAAGAAAAATTAAATTTCTTTACTACCTAGAGCCCACTGATAAGTTCTGGAGCAGACAGAGTGACATTCCTCTAAGGGACTTAACTGCCTCAATGTTAAGACTTTGCAAAGGGCAAAAGGCAATCTTAGCCTGACCCCCAGTCCCCCAAGATCCCGAAAGTCTACCTTAACTAAAAATTCCTTTGGAATCTTCCCAAGGTACATGTTGGCAACCATCCCCCAAGCATATGACCCACTGATATATATCTGAAGGGTTTCATGACTAAGGTTTTATTAAGACAGTAATAAATGACCTTTTCCCAACAATAGCTAGCCCCCTCAGGGTCCTGGAAACCTTGTTTCCACAAATTCTTAGAGACTTAGCTATCCCTAACCCCCTCACAACTTGAAAGTATATAATGGGTCCCTCCTCATGACCCCGGGGCAGCTCTTCCTGCCCATGGGTCCTGTCCCCTTGCTTTAATAAAATTACCCTTTTCGCACCAAGACATCTCAAGAATTATTTCTTGGCTGTCAGCTTTCAACCCTAATAATGTCTTTACTACATCACATCCACATTAGTTCAGTTCAATTAAAAATTAGTGAGCTCCTGCAATGTTCTAGGTCCGGCAATACTGTAGGGAGCACGGAGACAGTTCATTTAAGAGATAATGGTCTGGGGCAAAAAAGACAGAGAGAGAGATGGTCTGGAGTGGGAGAAGGATGTTAACCCAAGGTCAGTATTATTATTCGGTGTACTAATATTTCATTATAAACCTGGATTAGAGCTAAGAAGGAAAAGCATGGGGTCTTAGGAGTCTGAAGCAGATGGAGCAGTCAGGGAAAGTGTCTTTAGACTGAGATATGAAGGATGAATAGGAGTTTCCTGGGTAAAAGGTAGAGGAAGAATATTCTAGGCAGAGGAGTAGCAACTGCAAAGGTCCTGTGGCAGGAGGGATTTGAGGAACTGAAGGAGTGACAGCGTAAGTAGAGTAATAGGCAGGGATGACAGACCACAGCACCTGTCACATCAGACCCTGCAAAGTCGGTGCCACTTCTCATCCCCACCCCATTTTGCAGATGAGAACACTGAGGCCAGAGAGTTTAAGTGACTTGCCCGAGACCATGTGATTTAAGTGGGTAAGCCAGGGCTTACTGAACCCATCTCTATGATGACATTTTGCTGTGGGCTTTCTCCTGTCCACACGCTGCCTCTTAGTGTGTGCTTCCTGGGCCAGCAGCCTTCGTATCCCCGGGGAGCTTGTCAAAGCCCAAGACCTCATCCTTACCCTTAGAATCTGGCCCCAGGCCTCTATTTATCTCCCCAGGCTGACTCTTGTCTGGCTGCTATGTCCTTGCTCTCCAGTCTGCCTTTCACTGTCCTGCCTGGGACTTCCTCCTGTGCGCCTATCTGCCCCGTGGCTCTGCCCCCTCTGCTTACCCCTGGCCAGGGTCCGGCCACCAGCGGCTCCCAGTTTGGGTTTGTCTCTCCAGCTCTGGCACTCTCCCTGTCTCAGTGTATCTCATTCTGCCCTGACCGACCCCAGGCCATGTTCACCTCTGTGCCTGTGACAAGGTCACTGTGGGATGAAGGTAGAGCAAAAACAAGATGTAGGCAAAATGGAGGGGAGAAACATTACTTCAAAGAGGACTGGGAAAGACAAGACAATTTTTGACCAGATAGGAGGTTAACTGGGGCAAAACCCCCCTGAGAATAGCTTTGTTTGGGTCTGTGCGGTGGCTGAGGCCTTGGAGGCCAGGGCAGGCTTCTGGTGCCCCCTTGTGAGGAAACTGGGGACAACAGTCAGACCCTCCGGAAAGGGACCAGCCCGCTATGTTGGACGAGGGACAGAAGCCCGCTCTCTTAAGTTCTGCCAATGGAGGTCCTAAGACAGAAGCGAAATTGTAAGAACTCATCTTCTCCAAACCCGTGTGGTGTTGTTTTGGGGTTTTGTTGTTGTTGTTTTAAAGATTTTTAAAAATTTTTTATTTGACAGAGATCACAAGTAGGCAGAGAGAGGGGGAAGCAGGCTCCCTGCTGAGCAGAGAGCCACGGATCATGACCTGAGCCGAAGACAGAGGCTTTAATCCACTGAGCCACCCAGGCACCCCTGCCACCATGTGATGTTTTTGTCTCCATTTTATAAGCAGGGACACTTAAGGACTCAGCACCTACCTTCCAGGGGCCCGGCTGATGAATGGTACCAGCAGGCTTCCAACCCAGATCCGCTTCTCCCAGAGTTCTGGCTCTTTTCAGCACCTCCTGTGCCTCAGGCATACTGCCTTTTCCCCAGGCTTTTAAGGTCCACCCTTTCCTCAGGTCTAGAGGCTGGCTTCTTCTAGGGTCCTAAGTTCCCTTAAGTTCCCTTTCCTTCCTGTGGGAGGGGCTTGCTCCTGGGGGCTGGCCCTGGGCCCCTCTGCACCCACCCCTGCACCTGCACCCTCTCCTCCTGGATGGGCTCTTGGTGTCGCCTCTCCTCCCTGCCCTGGGGACAGCATGTTTCCTCCGTAAGCTCTGGGGCTCCCGAGCAGTGTCTTAAAAGGCCATCGGATCAAAGACCTCTCTGCTGTAAGCTGTCACCTTTTCTGTCCTGTTGCTGGCACTTTCTACTCTAGGCAAACCTCCCCGCTCCTGGGTGGTGCCAGCCTCGATTAGGCCTCCTGCCTTCGTACAGACTATTCTGCCCCTTCCTTCCCTACTTAGCTCCCCGTGTGAGTCCTTATAGAATTGCGTTTCCTGAATTGTACTTTGATGCAATACTATTATAAGAACCAGACACTTGAAACCCATTTATTATAAGGGTCTAGTATCATTGATTAGGCCACACTGTCATTTTTTATAAGGATCCCTGGAGAATTCTTGTCTTATCTTAGTGCCCTGAGCAGCTATCCTCCTGAGAAACTGAATTTATACATATACTGGGGACACTGTTAAGGGACGAGTCCCCCCAGTTCCATCAGCTCTCAGAGAGCCCAGAGCCCGTGCTCTGCCCCAGACTTGACAGATGTGCATGGGGGACATCCTGCCTTGTTCTTCGTATCTGCCATTGATTTTTCTTCTCTTTGCCCTACTTTTCACTCTTGCTTTCTTGCTGTTTTGTAAATCCCTATAAGCCACTTGAAAGCCTTTCTGAAACAAGGTTGGCTTAAATCAATAAAGTAATCAATACAAATAAAAAACCTTCCTTGCAGGGTGGTGGTGGGGATTAAACAGGATAGTGGATGTCAGTAGCAGCCCAGAGTTCCCTCCCAGGCTTGGCCAGAGGGTCAGCTGCCAGCTGGGGCCGAGATGACTGTCCCGCTGGAGCTGCCCACCTCCTGTGCGCTCTCCGTAGTCCTGACTCTGTAGAAGTCTCCAGGCCCCTGCCCCTCCCTGCTTTTTCTTGCCCTCACCATCCATGCTTTGTTCTCCCTGGCTCCCTGTGGGGAGGAGAAAGTGGAGGGCTGTCTGTCTTCTCTTATCCTGCCTTTCTCAGAAAGTGTGCTGTCAGCGATGGGCTCCCCTTCCGTCCTCTCCCCTCCCCCTGGGATCTCAGATGCTCTAGGAACCAAACTTGCTGTGTGGGAGCAGCGTGGCTTGCCATGGCTTGGGGTAGTCAGCATGTGGTGGGATTGTGTTGGGGGTGGGAGAGGAAGAGATTGTCTGGTTCAGTCTGTGCATTTGACAGTCAAGGAAACTGAGGCCCAAAGTGCAAAGCGATGGGGCCACATTGTGAACATACTTCGGCTCATTCACATCAAGTCTGAGTGTGACCCTGCCTTCCTCAGAGGTTCTCAGGGGCCGTTGTCCCCTCCCAGTCAGAGCAGGCTCTCCAGCACAGCATCGAGGCCTCTCTCTTGGACCATCCCCCCAAAGTAGCCCTGCGTTAGTCATTGACTGTTGAACTTTGAAACACAGTGGCTGAAAAGAACAAAAAACATGTACCGTCTCACAATTTCTGTAGGTGGCTGGGAGGTCTTGGACGAGATTGCCGGCAAGACGTTGGCTGGGGCTGTAGCTTAGTCAATTCCGGTTACTGTAACAGAAATACCATAAACTGAGTAGTTTATAAACAGGCACTATTTGTTCCTCACCGGCGTGGAGGTTGGGAAGTCCCGGGTCGTGGTGCCTGCAGACTGACGTTGGGGAGGTCCCACTTCCTGGCTCATTGCTGTGTCCTCCCGTCTCAGACCTCTCCAGGGAGGCCATTCATCCTGTTCACGGGGGCTCTACCCCAGGACCTAAGCACTCCCTGAGGCCCCGCTTCCCAGTGCTGTCACACTGGGCATTAGGATTTCAGGGTCTGAATTCTGGGGGGCACATCAGTACAGAGTCCAGAAGCTTGACGGGCTGGGCAGTCTGTTTCCTTGATGACTGATGGATATTGCTGGAAGCCGGTGCTGACCATTGGCAGGAGGCTGCTGGTTCTCTCCATGTGCGTTTCTCCAGAGAGCTGCTTGAGTGTTGTGGACACAGCGGCTGGCTTCTCCCAGAGAGCGTGAGGAGGGAACCCCTGAGACTGTGTGCCCCTGTGAGCCAGCGATCTCTCGTTTCCCTGTGTGGCCCGTACAGCCCTTGCTCCCAAGTCAGAAGTTTATGCATCAGACCGCCCTGCCTAGTGCAAACGTCTACTTAACAAGAAGGAGATATCAAGGTCATGAAACAGGGGGACAGTAGGCCCAGTCCAGTACAGGGTGTACCTTCTCGGGAGCAATTACCTGCATAAAGGAAACTGGGCAGGGGACAGAGCCACCAAGGTGCTGTCTCCAGGCAAGGAAGAGGTGACAACAGGATTTGCAGATAAGGAATGGCTCAAGAACTCTCCCGTCCTCTCAAGACCGAGGGGCTGCTGGGAATTGTGGAGAAAAGGGGAAGCGGCTGTGCTGGCTGGGGGCGGGGTGGCAGGTAGCACAGGGTGGGGACACCAGGGGCAGCTGGGCAGGTAATGTGGGGTGGGGGCGCTGGGGGCAGTTCTGGGAGCAGCCTGTTGACAGAATGTGGAGAGTGTCTCTGGGAACAGGGACAGACTAAACAGAGGTGCCTGAGATGCTCGAAGACAGCTGAGATCAAAGACCCTTGGAAAGAGCCGGAAGACTCGCCTGTGGGGTGGGGGAAGGAGAGGAAGGTGGGCTCCAGCGTCTCCTGAAACCCACTGCCTCCTGGCCGGAGGTGGGAGTCCAATGTGGAGTGACTATTGCATTAAGGGACAGAGACAGCCAGCTGTAGTGAAGTAGGGCCCGAGCTGTAATGGAAAATTATATCATTTTGGAGGAGAAAAGTGTCTGTGTCACAGGCTTGCGATGCTTTCCTTCCAGGAGGGAGAGAAAAGGGCACAGGTTGCTGTGATGGTGAAGGCTTTAGACCATAGGCCTGGGGCCACTTAGGGGCTTGGGGGAGGGGAGAGGCTAGGGTTTGCGGGGGAGAGAGATCACAGGTTATCCTGAGGGGACAGGGTTGGGCAAACCTGGGGGACTATCTTTGCCAGGCTCTTATCTGCACTTGGCTCACGAGGATGCTGTGGCTCAGGAGGGAAAGGGGCCCGACCCTCAGATGCACAGTCAGGAGGCCAGGGGGCCGGGATCAGAATGGCCTTTCTGTGGGACTTTGCTACATCGTGCTTCTGTTTCAATCTCTCAGCAGGAAAACCCGGGTGGAGGGGTGGTGCCCTCACAGCCCAGGGACTGTGTGCGGGGGGGGGCCCTGTGGCCGTGTTTTTGGGGCTGGCAGGGAAACCTAAGGCCTGTGGGGTGAAAGGCTGAAAGGAAGGTCATGGTTAAAACCCTGAAGGCCTAGCCCAGTAGGGGCTGAGGGTCTGTGGAATTGCCCAGCATTGGATCCCATGTCAGGTCAGCCCCCAACTGTCCAGCTCAAGGACCCTGAGGGCACATTTGAGGTGGGCTTTCCTGTAAATAAACCGCCTGGGTCCCATCCTGCTTTAACCTTGGGCAGATTGCTTCACTTCTTGGAGCTCAATGCCCTCTGCAGAGTAGGGGAGGGCGTCCACCCCCGACTTCTAGTTCCTGCGCCTGGGGCAGCTGTGCAGAGGGTCGGCTCTGGGGCCTTCACTGCCTGGCTTAGGGTTCTGGAGCCACCACTCACCAGCTGTGTTCCCTTGAATTTCCCGTTGCCTCCCTTTTCTCCTTCGGAAAAGGGGAAAGTAAGAGTGTTTGCTCCATGGTTAGTACCACGGTTAAGTGGGTCCCCGTATGTGACGTGCTGGGCAGTGCTTGGAACATGGTGGCAGCTGAGCCTACCACCGTGGCAAGCAAAAGCTGCCCTGCAAAAGGGCTTTGGGAAAGTCTGCAGGAAGGATGCTGAGAGGGGAAGGGAGAGGCTGGTGGGCAGGTGCCTGAAGCCCTGTCTTCCCGTGGGGCCAGAGGAGGTGTCCAGAAGCTGCTTTGGGCTTGCCGGGGCCAGGGATTTTTCAGTCCCTGCGGCTCCTCCTCCCTCCTGTCAGGGCATTGATAATGTGAAGACTAATGTCCTCGGTGACCCCTGCCTTCCAGGCTGTGGTGCAGGGAGACAGCCCCGTGACCGACTGCCAGCATGAGGGAGGGGCTGCACGGGGTCGACCCCAGCGTGGGCTCAGACTCTCGGAGGTGGTTCGACGGACGGCAGGCCCGAGAGCACGGGATCCAGAGTCAGACCCAGGCTGGACTTCATGACCTGATTCTGCCACATACTGGCCGGGTTTCCAGCAGTGCCTTCCTCCCGAGCCCTCGTTCCTTATCAGTAAAACAGAGTGGGTCATGGGTGTGTTACCACAGGTGTCAGGTAGCTGTGAGCTCATCAAGGAACCCCTCCTTTGCTTGCTCCTTCCCAGTGCTGGATGATGCCTTGGGAGCTGAGCTAACCTCTGGGGGGTCTGCGGGCAGGGCTGGGGTCTGGTGGAGTCAGTCACGGCTGCCCCAGGCTCATTCCTCCAGCCGCAACCACCTCTGCACAGAGAGGGGAGGTGGTTGGGGACAAACCTCCATCCAGAGCAGGGTACCTCTCACCAGCTCCATTATTCCTTCATTCCTTCCTTCCTTCCTTCATTCAGCAGATGCTCCCTGAGCCAGCCTTTGGGTGCCCAGCACTCTCCCGGATGCTGGAGCACCATTGGGCCATCCTGGCCTCCCTGACCAGTGTTTTTCTCCCTCTGGCTTTATCCTCTCAGGGACCTCAGTGAGAACACAATCCAGGCCATCCCCAGAAAAGCTTTTCGTGGAGCTACAGACCTCAAAAATTTGTGAGTCCAAGCCTGGGAGGGAGAAGGGTATAGGGGCTGGAGGGCTGCCCCTCGCAGTATCCCCGTGCATCTCCCCAAGCCCTGTGGTCCAGGCAGCTCAGGAGCTGGTATGGGCTCTGAGATGCTGGTGCCAGCATGGTCTCTGGAACAGTCTGGGGTCGAAGGAAACAGGCAGCCTTTGGGGATTGGGTAGAAGGGAGTGTCATGAACTGTGGGTGTTCAGGTGAAGTTCATGGTCCATTTGAATGGCACAGTCTGCATGCTCTTGCCCTTGAGTAAACTGAGAGAGAGCCGGGTGTGAGTTTCTCTTCCAGGTACATACTGTGGAAATGGCCGCAAGTCAATTAACTTCACTGAGCTTCAGTATATTGTTCTATAAAATGGGATGGTCATATTTACCTCCCAGGCTTGTTCAAGTGCTATTTAAATGTGATGGTTTCTTCCTACTACTCACATTTATCCCGGTGCAGGCTCTTCACCTCCCCGAGCTCTGACTGCGGCTAGAATGGCAAATGCCCAGCATGCTTGTCACTCCCTGACCCCACGTCTGTAGTAGACACCTGGGCACTGCCTTCTTTCCCAGGGACCCCAATCACAGCTTCAGTTTATTCCAAAAGCGGCATTCCAGGTGGCCATGGCTGGTCAGTCTCAGCAAGCTTGGCTGCCGCTGCCCTTAGGAGACACTGTCTCCTCTTCCAGCGGCCAGCACCTTCCAGTGGTCTCCAAAGTGGGCCAGGGGGCAGGCGCCTGCTCCCTGGAGAATATCCAAAGTTAGGTGGAGGAATAGGATATAACTTTTTAAATATTTATTGTTTATTTTTTTAAAAGATTTTATTTATTTATTTGACAGAGACAGCGAGAAAGGGAGCACAAGCACAAGCAGGGGGAGGGGCAGAGGGAGAAGCAGGCTCCCACTGAGCAGGGAGCCCCATGTGGGCTCGATCCCAGGACCCTGGGATCATGACACCCAGGCGCCCCTATATTTATTGTTTTAACAAAATAAGAAAGAATATAAGCTTTTGTTAGTATTTGCTATTTAGATCGACACCTATATCCTGAACAAAGGACTGGGGCCAGGCCTCTTTGTTTTAAACTAACGGAGTGCTTGATCAGAACGTTGGGATGCCCCTGCCCTAGGCAGCATGGTTTCCTGCACAACTTTCTTTTGCTTCACAGACAGCTGGACAAGAATCAGATCAGCTGCATCGAGGAAGGGGCCTTCCGGGCCCTGCGGGGGCTGGAGGTGCTGTAAGTGAAACAAGGGAAGAGCAGCAGGGGCTCCAGAGCCTGGGAATGCGGGAGCTGGGGCTGGGCAGCCAGACCGGGGCTGGGAGCAGTCCAAGGGGTGGGAGTCCCCCGACGCTGTGCTGGCCCACAGCAGAGGCCACACTCTCTGCTCTCCTGGGCTCTCCACCCAGGGTGATGGAGACACCTGCTCATGGGGTCATGCCTGTAGTGTAAGAGCTAGGCTTACCCTGCTCACAACCAAGCCCAGGGCAGTGTCTGTGTCTTCCAGGACTTTCTGACACAAGAGGCATGAAGGACTCCCTCCTGCCTCCCAACCAGCTGCAGCGGGCAGGCAGCCTCTCTCTCCTCTCCCTCCTCCTCCCTGTCCCGGCTGCCTTATCACCACTGTCCCAGCTCAGGCCTTCCTCGGAGGGTAGCTCTGTGTCTCTCGCTCTTCCCGGGGCGGACTCCCCAGGATCCAGCCCGGTGCTAGCTCCCCTGGAAGGTGGACCATGGATCTGGGTGTGAGAGTCTGAGGGCTGGTCAGAGAGAAGCCCAATCCCTCCTTCCCGTATCACTGCCTACCGCCCAGACGCCCAGTGACTCTGGTTTCCCCCGACCAGGACCCTGAACAACAACAACATCAGCACCATCCCCGTGTCCAGCTTCAACCACATGCCCAAGCTGCGGACCTTGTGAGTCAGCCCCTGGGCGGCTGAGGGGGGCCGGGGGTGGCCGGGAAGGGGATGAAGGCTTCCACGGGTGGGAGAAAGAGCTCCTTCTTCTTCTTTGCATTCTCAGCAGTCATCCACTCAGGCGGGGGGGGGGGGGGGGCGGTGTTGGAGTCCAAGCGAGATGGAAGTGACCTAAAATGGATGTTGAATGTCATTTCTATTTGATTTTTCCTCCGAAAACAGGTGACTTGTTTTTGCATTTAGAAATGACTTTTGTGCTTTCGGGCAGCGGGTCTGTGTGAGCTCAGGGAGATGAATCATTTCTGGTCACACTCAGGCCAGCGGCTGCCCCAAACAGCTGGGAGGGAAGGGGCGGCCGCTGGAAGCATCCTGCTGCTGCCGGTGACCCCTAGTGAGCCTGAGCGGGTGGCTGGGGCTACGTGCAGCACCCCACTCCCCGGCAGGGGGTTCCCACTGTGGGGCTGGGGCCCCAGGAGGGTAGGTTGCGAGCTGCCCTCTCCCCCGACAGCCGCCTGCACTCCAATCACCTGTTCTGCGACTGCCACCTGGCCTGGCTCTCACAGTGGCTGAGGCAGCGGCCAACCATCGGGCTCTTCACGCAGTGCTCAGGGCCTGCCAGCCTGCGTGGCCTCAACGTGGCTGAGGTCCAGAAGAGCGAGTTCAGCTGCTCAGGTGGGTGCCTGCCCTGCTGGGACTCTCCACTGCCCAACACCTGCCTTCTGCTCCCCGCCCCACCCCCCATGTCTTGCTCCCTCCCCTGACCCCCGTCACCTTGCACTAACAGCTGGTCCACCCATAACCTCCTCTCTCGGCCCATCACTTTCTGCTCATCGCCTCCTGTCCTTACCCACCACCCCTGTCCTCGCCCATCACCTCCTGTCCCCGCCCATCACCTCCCATCGCAAAAAACATGTCTGAGAATATTCAAGACAGCCTTTTTTCGTATTAGCCCAGAGTTGGCGACAACCCAAATGTCCACCGGCAAGGGATGGATAAACTAATTTCGGTCTGTCCGTACGATAGAATACTGCTCAGCAGTGACAGAGGCAAGCTGCCGAGACGCACAACAACGTGGGCGAATGTCAGAGTTTTTGCACTGAGCGGAAGGAGCCAGATACAAGAGGACCTGCTGTCTGATTTCATTTATGTGAGGTCCACAGATCAGCAGGCCAGATCCTTGGTGGCAGGTCTCAGAATAGCAGCTGCCTTGGAGTAGAGGCGTAAGGGAGCCCTCTTGGGGGATAGAAATGTTCTGTGTCTGGGGACGGTTCGGTGGGTGCACCTCTGAGAACTTTAGCCGCTGTACACTGAAGATGGTGACGAGTGTGTTATACTTCAATTTAAAAAAACTTATATCAGCCACTATGCTTTATCCTGGCTTTGTCACCTATCAGTATTGTGTGGTTTTCCACAAATTAATTAATATCAAGGACTCAGTTTTCTTACCTGTAAAATGGCCACGATGGGTTAAATGAGGTGCTGCGTGTACAACCCTTTCCACAGCATGTGGCCCAGAATGATAAACGGGGTCCCCGTCATTCTCTGGTGACCAGTGAGGAGACTGAGGCTCCAGAATGTTGGGTGACACGGACTAGAACCTGGAGCTTCAGAACGTGGGCCAGGATTTCCTTGTGTGTGAATCACACTCTCAGGCAGCAGTTAGGTTAGGTTCAGATTCAAGATCGGCAAACATTCAGCCAGCACGTGCTGTGTGCGGGACGCCCACAGAGTTGCATGGTCGTTCTCAGGGATCTCCTCTGGTTTATCGGCATTCAGAGAAACACTGTCTGCCCTGTCCCCACCCCAACACCATGTCTGGGGGTGGAGGTGCGGGCATGGGATGCCCCCAGGTCACCACCCTCTGTTCTCGCAGGCCAAGGGGAGGCAGGCCGATCGCTTTCCTGCACCCTTTCCTCCGGCTCCTGCCCAGCCATGTGCACCTGTGGCAATGGCATTGTGGACTGTCGCGGCAAGGGCCTCACCGCCATCCCCGCCAACCTGCCTGAGACCATGACGGAAATGTGAGTATGGTCCAGGGCAGGTGCTGGAATGTGGGCCCTGGAGCCGGGCTGGGCTCTGGTGGCCCAGTGAACAGCTCGCCTGAGGCCCCTCCGTACACATGGAGGAAAGAGGCAAGCTGCCGAGACGCACAACAACGTGGGCGAGTGTCAGAGTTTTTGCACTGAGCGGAAGGAGCCAGATACCTGCTGTCTGATTTCATTTATGTGAGGTCCACAGATCAGCAGGCCGGATCCTTGGTGGCCACCCAAAGCTGGGCAGCTCTAGAGAGTTGGGAGAGGGTGTCCCTCTGAGGTCCATTTGTCCAGCCCAGCGGGGTGAGCCTGCTGGAGTTGGTTTCTCAGTAGTAGCCTGATTTGTGGGCTCCTTTCGGCCACAAAATCTGGGGTAATGGGACTCAAAAACGGCAGCTCCTTTCCTCTGCCCATGCCAGCCTATCTACTCCAGATGGAGGATGGGAGCAGGGCAAAGGGCCTGGTTTGGGCAGGTGAGCCTGGGAGGCGACAGTTGGTCAGGACCCCAGGCTTCCTCTGTGTTCTCTCTCTGCAGCCGACTGGAGCTGAATGGGATCAAGTCCATCCCCCCAGGAGCCTTCTCTCCCTACAGAAAGCTGCGGAGGATGTGAGTGTCTCCTGCTACTTCTTGGGAGTCAGCCTGGGGCAGGGGGCAGGGTCTAGAGCTGGCAGGCCACGGGGCAGGTCTTGACTCTGCCTCCAGCTTCATCTGTGAGCGTGGAGGGTGGCAGCGTGACCTCCTCACAGTGTCAGTGTGAGGCCCACATGGGGTGTTGAGCCCGAGTCTGGCACATGATCAGAGCTGACCGTCATCCTCCCATCTCAGCGGGGGTACTCCTAGGAGCAATTGTGGATGTGAGAGGAGATGTAGGGCATAGCTGGGATCAGGGTAAAGTTTCCTCAAGAACAGACCAAGGCTGGATGGCCCAGCTCGAGCACGAGCCTCAGCCTGCACAGGGAAACAGTGGCCAGGGGCTTTTCAGGTGGATGACCGAACTGGCTTCTTATTTCCCTAATGTCAAAGAAATGCCTCCCTCCTGTGGCACCTGGGAGGAGGGGCCAAGCAGGGCTTGGTGGCTGCCAAGGGATTCAGCCATCTTCCCTCCTGCTCCCCTTGTAGAGACCTGAGCAACAACCAGATTGCAGAGATCGCGCCCGATGCCTTCCAGGGCCTCCGCTCGCTGAACTCGCTGTGAGTAGCCATACCAAGTCTCCCAGGGTCCAGGGTGCCCCCGTCCCTGTGCCAGGGTCCCTCTGGAGGGGGAGGCTGTGTCCAGCTCCCCCTTCCTCACTGGTGGACACTCTGCAACTGGGAAGGGTAGAGGGAATCCAGGCAGAGCTGTTGCCCCTGGCAACTCTGATGCTCCTCCTGCCGGGAAGGGATTTTCCCAGCATTCTTTGCGGCAGTCACCTGACGTGGCCCAGCCTTCATGTTGGCCCTGCCTCCCCACTGAGGCCCAGCGTTCTGTGCTCCTAAACCTTACTCAGCTCCCCGATAAGGGCTGCCACTCCCAACTCCAGTTGTGACATCGGCCACACCTTGTGCCTTTCATCCCAGGTGTGCTCCCAAGTTGTGGTGGGAGACAAGAAAAAAACATTTTCTTCCACCTCTCCCCATTTCCCTTCCCTGGAGGGTTTACTGGGGGGGGGGGGGGGGTTGTCCATGAATCTACAAAATGCCATGCAACATCAAACATTCTCTTGGAAATGTTACTTCATCTCTCTTTTCCCAGTGCCCTTGCTCACACCCCCCAGGTTCACCAAGCCCCTCGCTGTCTGAGGTCCCACAGCACTTGTCTATACAGAGTACACTCAGGGCACCCTATAGTTGGGTGAGCCCCCCATTGTGAGGAGCCTTCTGTTTCTCTGAGGAGTGAGTGTTTCTGCTTATCCCTGGCAGCACTGGATACATGCCTTGCACAGATTAGGGACCTGGGAAGTGAAATAGGATGGAACTCCCCCTTGGGACCTGTAGGAGGCTGCCAGCTCAGTCCCTCTGTGTGCACCCTCTTCTCTTGGAGTGGAGCGTGAGTTAGTGGGTGGGGCCAATTATGAATGGCACCCCTTAAGTTGTGCAGTGCACAACCTACACAGCTGTACCTGACAACTTGGTGATGGGTCTCTCTCATTGGCTGAGGAGATCAGATTCTGGAGGTGACCTCCAAAATGCAGGGCTCTTCATCTGAGAAGCAAATGATACCCTTCCTAAATTGGAACACGACAATGACCCATTTAAGTGGGTTCCTGTTGCTCACAAAGACATCTCCCCAGTATATGGAACTTGTGTGCTGATGTCAAGCTTATAGACCTCATTGACAGTTCCACCTTGGCGGAGCCTGACCTGGTCTCCCTGCTTCAGCCCCTGCCCCCTTCACTCTGATCTTTCCAAATGCAAATTTGATCCTGTCTCAGAGGCTTCCTGGTGCTCCCCCAGCAAAACCCAAGCCATTATTCCATTTGTTTCTTCTACTCAAGCCACACTGAGTCCCCCTCCCCTACCCCCCACCTCCAGCCCAACCAGGATCCCACTGGGGAGCCTTTGCTCCTGCCATGCCCTCCTCCAGAAAGGATCTTAAAGCACGTACTGTTTTGACACAGGCTGAGTTGTTTCCGGGGTGGCTCGTGAGGGCTGCTTTCAATATTGGGAATGGAGTGTGCCCTGTCCCCAAGCCCCGTTGATACTTCTCCCTCTGCCTGAACCCATTCCTGCCTGCATGGCTTTGTGGAACCTTTGCTTTTTTTCTAATCACACTCGGAATTCCTGCTCAACAAAGAGAACTAAGGTGAAGAAACCCACTTGTACCCCCACTGCCTAGGCCTCTGCACAGCTAAACTTTGACCTGTTTCTTTCTGGTGTATTATCTGTTGTTTGATGTCAGAGCTCATTCCGTGTATAATGTCTGGCACTCATGGTTTTTTTCTTGTAATTCTCTGGAAATATGCACATTATCCTGCCCATGGGATTGTCTCCTCTTTGAATGTCTCCTTTTACATCCGGGGCCAGGTTCTTCCTGTGAAGTTCCCCAAAGGGCCCCTTTGCAGGCTTCTGTGGGTTCCATGCATGAGGCAGAGAGCGGGTATTGGGGGAATGCTCCACAGTAGTGGGGGTCATGGCCGCCCCAACCCATAGGGTACCTTTCGCAAACTACAAAAGGAGGCTCCTATCTTAACACACATTACTGCCACCTGCTGGCCACTTGTTACAGCCGACCTACACCCCTGCGCTGTGCCCTGTGAATGGTTGAGAGGTGGTGCCATTGTGTGGGGGCCCCTTGCAAAGTCATGTCCGCCTGGTGGCTGTCCTCTTACTCTCTCTTTCTGCTGCCTTTTGTCTCCAGGGTCCTGTATGGGAACAAGATCACAGACCTCCCCCGGGGTGTGTTTGGAGGCCTGTACACTCTACAGCTCCTGTAAGGACCCATCTGCGGGTGTCCTTGGGTGGCGTGCAGGTGGGGGCTGGTATTCCTCTGGCCTCTCAGACTAGCCTTGCCAGCCTCTTTGGGGTTTGGGACTCAATGAGGTGAGGAGCTTGGATGATGGCAGAGCTGGGGGTGCCGCGAGGGACTTTGGGGCCCTGCGAGGCCAGGGAGGGAAAGGGGGTGAGATTCAGAGCTAATCACAGGACGCCGGAGCTGAGAGGCTCCTGAAAGGCAGCCTGTGTTCCCGAGGAGGTCATCGGGGCTGGGGACAGGGTTGTCTCCTACAGGGGACACCCCAGCGCAGGCTCCGTGAAGCAGGAGAGTTCAGGCAGGGGTTCCCTCCCAGGATCCCAGAGGTGCAGAACCCAAATGGTCCATCTCAGGTGCCTGGCAACCCCGCAGACTCTGGAAAGGAGGGGCGCGTCCAAAATGCCTTTGGGAGGTGGCCTGACCATTGTGCTCCCTGCTTCCCAAGAACCTTGTGAGCACTCGTAGCCATTCCTTGAAAGGGAGAGATGCAGGGGGGGCAGGACAGTCCCTTGCACAGAGAGGGCAGTTGGAGTTCTCGGCTTCCTGTATGCAGTAGACGTCCAGAGGGCCAGCCTCCCTGCGCCTGCTCCTGGGCACTTCTCCCCGACACAGTCATGCTTGGTGCCAGAGAGGTGCCCTGGGCATGCTGACGCAGCTGATTCTGCACCTTTCCCCACCTGCACCTGGCCCTGGTCTGCCCACAGGCTCTTGAATGCCAACAAGATCAACTGTGTCCGGCCCGATGCCTTCCAGGATCTGCAGAACCTGTCACTTCTCTCCCTGTACGACAACAAGATCCAGAGCCTCGCCAAGGGCACCTTCACCTCCCTGCGGGCCATCCAGACCCTGTGAGTGCCCTCTTGCCCTCCTCCCCTCGGGCCCAGCAAAGTACCTAGGGAGAAGAGACAGACTCTGGGGACAGGCAGCTGTCTTGCCCTGTGCCTTTTGCTCACCAGGAGTGGCCTCTTATAGAGGAAAGAGCACAGACTTTGGGTGGGATAGTCCTGAGTTCAACTCCTAGCTGTGCCTCTTATAGCTGTGTGACCCTGGTCAAGTTAATCATCTTCTCTGGGCCTGAGTTCACTCATTTATAAAATGAGGATACTCTTCTTCATAGGTTGTTAGGAGACAAAAGGGGACGTTTGTACAGAGCTGAGTTCATTGTAAGTGCTTCTTAAATGCATGCTTAATGGGCATTTATTATTAATTTTGTCATGGCCATTGTTTATCTGCCGGACAGTGCTCTCCATCAGATAATATCCGCATTGGGGAGGCTGCACAGGTGTGAAACAGGTCAAATAAAAGGCTCAGCTCCTACTCCCTGAGGACCCTGTGCATCAGCAAGGACGTAAGCCACGAAGACAAACTTGTTAAAGCCCACACACTCCTGCCTGCAGCCCCCCTCCTGCTAATTAACTTACTTCTGGCAGGGAGAGGAAGATGGAGTGCAACAGGGAAATCTTGCCAAATATGTGATATCAGAAGTTATAGGGAGACACAGACAAGGTGGAAGGTTTCATGCAGCTGGCAGGATGTCCAAGGGAAATGCACGAAAGAGATTTCGTTGCTGGGGACTGCCACACAGGAGAGCGCAGGGGGAATAGGGACCAGGACCGAGGGTCCATTTGAGGAGTTTGTCTCCCTCTGTGGGTGGAAGCAGAGTGAACACATCATCACATGGATGGCCTTCCTGGGGGTGGCCTCTGTCTTTGGTGCGATCTCAGAGAGCGCTTCTGCCTGCCAGACACCAGGCCTGAGATCCTGGCCACTGCCGGCAGGTGCTAGTGGGGCACAGAGCTGGGGCAGAACGTTGGGACAGGAAGTCTTCCTGCAGGCAAGACAGAAACAGTGGGACCCTGAGAACAACAGCAGTCGCTACTGATTGTCGAGCCCCTGACCCAGTGCCAGGCCGTGGCTTGCTCCGCGCGTTATCTTCCTGAACTCTCACAGAGGCCGGTGGGCGTATGGTCTGTCGTCCCGACTTCACTGATGAGGAAACTGAGGCAGGAGGCCACGGGACTCACTCTAGGTCACACGATACTCGCAGAGCAGGGATTTGGTCTCAGGCGCCTCTTCACCATCCCTGAGAAGTTAGTTAGCTTTGCCCTGGACTGTGCTTTTTCCATCAGAATAGACCTCGTTATTTAAGGCGGGAGAGCAGAACCGGCCTTTCATGAACAACTATTATGTATTAACAACCAGAGCACAGTTTGGAAGAAGAATAAAGGAAACACAGACCCAAGAATAATCAGATGCTCTCAATACAGGTTTGGAGGGTTAAACGCCTTGACTGAGTCACGGGTCAGGCCTGAGTGGATTTAAACAACCCACAGTCTGCTTGATCTCTCTGAGATCTGTGGCCGAGTGCCTGGGACCTGCTCCTGACTTTGCTGCCATTTTCCTTGTTCCAAGAGATTTTTCAAAGTGTTTTTTTTTTTTTTTAAACAGCTTTAATGAGGTATAATTTATATACCATAAAAGCCACCTGTGCTAAGCATACAACTCCATGATTTTTCGTAGATTTCCAGTTGTCCCATGATCACCCCGATCACATTTTAGAAAGTTCCCCTAACCTCCCTCAACTCCCTTGTGTCCCTTTTACAGTCTGCGAGTTCCTGCTGATCCCCACGCAACCCATAATCTAATTTCTGTCTTTCTAGTTTGTTTTTTTCTGAACATTTCATAAAAATGGAGTCATCATGGGGCACCTGGGTGCCTCAGTCAGTTAAATGTCTGAAGATTGATTTTGGCTCAGGTCACGATCCCAAGGTCATGAGATCCAGCCCTAAGTTGGGCTCTGCAGTGGGTCTGGAGCCTGCTTAAGAGTCTCTCTCTCAAGGCACCTGGGTGACTCAGTGGGTTAAGCCTCTGCCTTCAGCTTAGATCATGATCCCAGGGTCCTAGGATCGAGCCCTGCATCAGGCTCTCTGCTTAGCAGGGAGCC
Organism: Meles meles; assembly: GCF_922984935.1. NCBI lineage: Eukaryota > Metazoa > Chordata > Mammalia > Carnivora > Mustelidae > Meles > Meles meles. The sequence continues at coordinate 56,671,466 of NC_060078.1, read as the reverse complement.
TGCTTCCCCCTCCCCCTTTGCCTGCCTCTCTGCCTACTTATGATCTCTGTCGGTGTCAAATAAATAAATAAATAAGGTCTTAAAAAAAAAAAAAGATTCTCTCTCTCTCTCTGTCTGCCCCTCCCTATCCCACCCCTGCTAGCTCTCTCTCTCTCTTAAAAAAAGAAATGGAATCATCATAATATGTCATGTGACTGACTTCATGTTTTTGAGGTCCATTTGCACCTCAGTATGTATCAGTGCTTGGTTCCTTTTTATGGCCAAGTGATTTCCCACTGAATGGATCGACCACATTGTGTTTATCCTTCCTAGTTGATGGCCATTGGATTTCCACTTTGGGATCATTATCAGTAATGCTGCTGCGAATACTTGCTTACAAATCTTTATGTGGACAAATGTCTTCGTTTCTCTTGGGCTTTCTGGGTCTCATAGGAAATTTAAGTTTCACTTTTTAAGAAATTGTCAGTTTTCCAAAGCGGAGGTAAATCCTATTTTACATCCCTACTAGCAGTGTTTTATGAGGATTTCAGTTTCTCTACATCCTTGCCCATCCTTGGTATCACTTGTCTTTTTCATTATGGCCACTCTAATGGGTGTGAAGTGGTGTCTTATTGTGGGTCTAATTGGACTAATGATGCTGAGCACCTGCCCCAGAAGGTTTCTAACTGTGACGTCTTAATGTGTATTTCAATCTTCCCTTCTGCCTTCTACCTACTCCCACAAATGTTCATGGAGGGAACGGCATGGCCCCACGTGCAGCTCATTTCTGGGTGTGCCTTTAGCATGATGTTACTTTCCCAAGCAGGTATTTTTTTCCTTCTTCCTGAGCATTTTCCCTTCTCAGCTCCCTGCTCTTTAGGATTGTTAAAAATTCCAATTTGTGTCAAATACCTAAGCCACTTGTCTCTGTGGGTGGTTCCAGTTTGTATAAACTGACTTTGACACAAATAACCTGTTCTTAGAAAGGATATATTCTACCCCACACCCACTAAACATTTTAATACATGCCTGAACAACATAATTGCATTGATTTTAAACAGAGTTCTCTACTGAGATTGTGATAAAGGGAAGCAATTAGTTCAGGCAGAGGCCCGGCAGTGCGGCCTGGGCCAATGTGGCTGGGCAGCTGGGCGGATCCCGGAGCAGGGCCCGAATCCCAATGTATTTTCAGTCATTGATGGACTCTGTCATGGGGCGTCAGCAAACACGTCTTCTCCGTGCAAACTGACAGTTTAAATGAGGGACAAATGTCCAATGAGATGCAGAAGGGGTGGGGGTGGGGCAGGATCACCTGGCGATGCTGACGGGAGCCTGGACTCAGGCAGGAAAGTGAGGGCGAGCCCAGGGGAGTGGCAGGGACATCTGGGCAGAGAAGGCTCTGACCAGGTAGCCCAAGTAGGAAGCAGAGCCCAGGAGGTGACGAATAGGAGAGAGCACAGCCAGGTCGGAGCTGAGCTGGTGCAGACCCTGGGCAGAGCTCATGCCTCTGTTTGCACAACCCCAGACCACCATCAGGGCCCTGAGCTGAGGCCAATAAGTAGATGGTCTACCCTGGCAGCATTCAGTGGAGAAAAGCGGCTGTCCGTGGCAAATCCCGGAGCTGGCCCCTGCACTGTCTCTGTACTGGCGTGCAAAAACGTCGGCTCTCAGGTACAGGTGCTAGAATATTCTTTCCTGTGTCAGTTTAGAAAGCAGGGCCTGCCCAGTGCTGTAATGGCCACGACACAGGCCAGCAAGCTGGCCGCTGGCGGTTCAGATGTGGCTGGTCTGAGCCTTGTTGGGGTGCAGAGGGCCCGCGAATGGGAAAGCCACCCGCGTGGTCGCTGAGAGCACCCCAGGTTCCTACAGTCAGCATCATCTGCCGGCTGTCCCCTCCCACATTTATCCTGCCGGTCGCACAGGCAGCCTGGCAGGAGAATATGAGTGGTTCCCCAATAAGTAGCTGTTCAGCCATGGTTTTCGGCCCCTTTCCCTTCCTGACAAAGGCTATGGAGAGAAGCTGCTGTTGCCCGAGGCTGCAGGGAGGGGACGACCCACGACAAAGGCCTCTGGGCACTGACAGTCCTGGGCTCTAATACCCGTTCTGTCCCCTCATCCGTGGAAGGCTGGGGTGGTCCGGCCAGTCCCCAGGTCACTCTTGCCTCCACTCGTGTCCGTGAAGTGTGCTGGGGGGTGGGTACAGGTGGGTAGAGGGACAGAGGACAGAGTGAGGCTTGCAGGGGGGTTCAGCAGGGACAGCGGGAAGCTCCAGAGCCTGTGGAGAGCCCTCCCCGCTGCCAGGTTCTGGCAAGGCTTCTCTGTAGTTGGTGGGCGAACCCAGGTGGTGGCCCAAGGCCGTGTGTTTCAAGCCACCAGCGAGCAGCGACCTCCAGGCAGAGGTCAGCACGGTTTGCCACCCTGTCTCTGATCCCCGCTCTGCCCCCCACCCCCGGGACAGGCATCTGGCACAGAACCCTTTCATCTGTGACTGTAACCTCAAGTGGCTGGCGGACTTCCTGCGCACCAACCCCATCGAGACGAGCGGGGCCCGCTGCGCCAGCCCCCGGCGCCTCGCCAACAAGCGCATCGGGCAGATCAAGAGCAAGAAGTTCCGCTGCTCAGGTAGGCGTCCGCCCCTCCCCCATCTGTCCACCGGCCGGCCTGTCTTCAGTCTGCTTAGGGACCCGTGATGCTTTCTGAATGGCCCCAATGGTGTGTCCTTGGCCACTCCAGACCCCCGCCAGAGGGTCCCAAATCGTAGCCCCGGATCTGAGTGGTCGGCCAGCTCCACCCCGCCTTGCATGGAGGCTTAGGGAAGACTAGGGCTGGCCGGAGGTCACTGAGGGAGGCCTGCCCGGTCAAGGACCCAGGTTTCTTTGCTCCCAGGTCAATTCGCTTTCATGTACTGCTTTCAGACTCGGGAAGCTTGGGACCTCTCCTCAGTGAGAGAACTGACTTCTCCAGGCTCTGGGAGCAGCAGAAACTGGCTGGGGACAGTGTGGGTCAGCTTCCGAGCCTGGATCCTGGTCAGGGACGTGGTGCCTCGCAGCCCCATCCCTGTCTTGGGCCACTGCACATGAGCGTTCTCGTATTTTTGGTGCTCCCTGAGAGGTTCAGCCGGGGCTGGTACTGTCCGCAGCCTCAGCCCATCACGGGAGCGTCCATGCTCTTCTCCATCTGGGGGCTGGGCAGGTGGGCTCTGGAGCCCGGATTCGGGACCACAGTGTTGTTCCTGGGGTGCCCTCACCTGGGCAGTGGGGTTGGAGCGTGGGCTCTTCTGCAAGTCCTAGAGGATCACAGCTTCATGGTGTTTCTGCTTCTCTCCCCAGCCAAAGAGCAGTACTTCATTCCAGGTAGGAGAGTGGGAGGGACTGAGGCCAGTCAGGGTGGGCCGATGACAATGGGTGGGCAGGGGCAGCAGGCTGTGAGGGGGGGCCAGGGAGGCCCTGCTCTGGGCTGCTCAGCCCCCATCCCCTGCCCTGTCCCCACAGGCACAGAGGACTACCAGCTGAACAGCGAGTGCAACAGCGATGCCGTCTGTCCCCACAAGTGCCGCTGTGAGGCCAGCCTGGCTGAGTGCTCCAACCTGAAGCTCACCAAGATCCCCGAGCGCATCCCCCAGTCCACAGCTGAACTGTGAGGCCCCCTGCCCTCTGCACGCCACCCCTCCCCCCAGCCCCACTAACCCCCCTCAATCTGCTCTGGGTTTCCCTCTGGTCCAGCTCTGTCGGGGAGCACGGAAGATCCCAGCGTGGCAGCTGCGGGTGTGGCAGGGAGAGGCTCCCCCCCCCCGCCCCCCACAGCCCCTCTGCTCCCAATCACAGCCTCAGACCCTCAAAGAAATCTCGGGCCCACGGGCAGGTCGGCATGCTTTTGCCTTCTTCTGGGGGATATGATCCCATCAGACCAAGTTGGCTCTTAAGCCATCCTTCAGCTGTTTTCTTTCTTTAAAAAATGTAAATTTGTGCTCACGTGCGCGCGCATCTGTGAATAGCTACACATGCCTGTCATTTGTGTAGGTACATTTTCGTGGCATTTTTAATGCCATGTTAAAAATAGCCCCCAGTATGCCTATCCATCCTTCCTTTGAAATAGGATCCGCTTGCCTTGCCAGATAAATTCTGGGAACCCTTTTTGAGTCCCAAATAATCTCAATTTAGAAGATGCTCTCATGTCTGTCATTTATGAATGTGTGAATTCTCTTCATTGCCTCTTACAGACGATTAAACAACAATGAGATTTCCATCCTGGAGGCCACTGGGATATTTAAAAAACTCACTCATCTGAAGAAGATGTGAGTTACCCATTGGCGGGAGGTGGCAGTGAGGACTCCGGCTGGGGAGGGAGAAGGGAGATCCTGGGTGTGGGGGTGCTCCCAGCGGGGAGGCAGGGCTCCTGTGCAGGGGGTGGGTACTGGAAGGCGGGGTCAGGGGGCGGGGATCCTCAGCTCCATCATCCCACTGCTGCCTCCCATCCAGCAATCTGAGCAACAACAAGGTGTCGGAAATTGAAGATGGGGCCTTCGAGGGCGCAGCCTCTGTGAGCGAGCTGCACCTGACCGCCAACCAGCTGGAGTCCATCCGGAGTGGCATGTTCCGAGGTCTGGATGGCCTGAGGACCCTGTGAGTGTGCAGTCCAGGGAGCAGGGCCGGTCTGCCCCAGGCAAACCAAAGCCAGAGTATGGGCATCTGCACTGAGAGGACGAGAGACTCCCTCTTCCCCTAACCCCAGCTTGCAGTGGGCGAGGGACAGCTGGGGACCCTGTCTGCGGTAGGGCCGGTGGGGCCGGTGATCAGATGTCACCCAGGGGGTGGGGTCGATGCCCCGTGAAGGGGTGAGCGGAGGTGGGCCCCGTTGGGTGTTCCCCTCTAGCTGCCCTCCAGTCAGGCTGCAAGAGCTCCCCCGTGTGTTCATTCAGGAGTGGCCAGCAGGGATGGAGGCAGGAGGGCTGGGTGGCCCCAAGGGGCACATGGCTGAGGAGACTCAGCCAGCACAGATGGGGGAGCTGGGAGGGCCCGTCGTCTCTGAAATTCTGGGATCCTGTGACCCAGAGCCTGGCCAGAGCTGACCAGACGTCAGGACTCAAGTAGGATCCTGGGCTCATCCCTCAGGGAGCACCCTCTCTCCACCCAGACAGCGCCAGCCTTCTGATGACCAGTAGACCTTCCGAGTGTGCAGTAGACCGTGCTGTCCAGTCAGTAGCCACGGGTAGCTCTGGAGTTCCTGACGTGTGGCTAGCACCACTAAGACACAAAATTCTGAATTTCATTTCATCTTAATCATCCACAGCTATATGTGGCTGATGGCTACCACGTTGGGCAGAACAGCTCCTAACGCCGCCTGGCTGGGTTTCCATCCCCCCGGCCCGGCTGTAGGGCTAGCAATCTGATTCCCGAGCACATCCCGTGGGATTCATGTAAAGGAAATGAATACTTGAAGGGATTCCCTGTGGCTTTCTGTGTTTTTCTGTTGGCTTGTTTTACCAAACGGGGATTCCTTTTGTGTTGTGTTTCGCCACTTGCTTTCGTCACATGCGAATCGGTTGGGGCTGCTTTCCCAGGCTGTGCTTACAGAGCTGCCCCGCTTGTCCTCACCCTGGCCAGGTTGTCTTGAATGAGGGTGTTGTGGGCTCTTTAGCACTCGGGGTCCCCTTGAGGGAGGCTTGGAGGGGGACGGGGGGATGGAGGAGAGGGGCAGTGGGGTGCTGGGGCAGAGCTGGGGCAGAGCAGCACACGGGAGCCACAGTGCAGGCACCAGAGAAAGGCCAGAACCTCGCCACCACACACAAGTGACCGCTGTTACCGCGGGTGGCAAGCAGCCACCTTTCTGGTCTCGTGTACCCCCAGGTATGTTGGCATTCACACACACCCGTGCACCGCACACGGGATGCTTCCATGTAGCTATTTCTGAACAGAATCCTAGAATCCATTTTATTCAGTGACCTGCTCTGTCCTTAAACACAACGCGAGCACCTGTACGTATCATTAAAATTTCCTTTACAACATTATTTTGAAGGATTATGTATTATGTAATTACTGGAAATTTAGGCTATTTTAATTTTTGTTATAAGCAATGTTTGATTGATATCTTTATCACGAAATTCTGTGCCCCTCCAGGATTCTTCCCTTTTGCTAAATTCCTAGAAGAAGCCTGGCTGGAAAAAAGCATGAAGGGCCCTCTCAGGGTCCTTGGTGTCTGTCGCTTCCAGGGAGGCTCCCATTCACTCTCCTGCCAGCCCAAGTGTCAAAGTGCCCATCCCCCCATGATGACCCTGGGCATTATTATTATATTTTTATTTATTTTGCTGTTTGTCAGGCAAAGACTCAATGTGCTTATGTGTCCTTGATGACCAGCACGTTTAAACATTTTTTATCAACTTTCATAAGCCATTTTAATTTCTTTGGGAGTTGCCTATCCTGGGTCAATCTTGGTTTCGTTTGTGTGGGGGGGATTGAACCAGGTTTTTGAGGGTGAACAGAGACTTTCACAGACATACGTGAGGAAAGGAGTCATTCTAGAAGGAAACCACAGCCAGGGCATGGTCATGCAGGCCCAGATGGCACGCCTACAGGCCAGATGAGGGCAGGTGTGTCTCTCTCTTAGAAAGTGGGCAGATGCTTGTCCAGGCCTGTGTCAGACGGGCTCCCCCAGGTCACAGTAAAGTGGGGAGACGTTATTCTGTGGGCAGTACGGGCACCCCTGGGGCTTCAGGCTGGACAGGAACACAACCAGGTGTAGGTTTTAAGCAAATGTCCCTGGGGGTGAATGTGGAGCTGGCCTGGCGGTGCCTTGGGCACCCAGGAAGTGAAGGCGGTGGCAGGATGGACAGGGGAGCATCTGGGGGGAGGGTGCGGAGGGGAGCACAGGTGCAGGGAGTCCTGGTGCTGCAGTCCTCCATCTCGGCTACTGCCTTGAGAGGAGACTTTGGGGGGGACCTTTGGGGGGGCACAGTGCGGGCAGCTGGATGGCAGCAGGGCACAGTGGGGGCTGTCCCCTTCCCGCCCCCCAGGATGCTGAGGAACAACCGCATCAGCTGCATCCACAATGACAGCTTCACGGGCCTGCGCAATGTCCGCCTCCTCTCGCTCTATGACAACCAGATCGCCACCATCTCGCCTGGGGCCTTCGACACCCTCCAGGCCCTCTCCACACTGTAAGTCCGGCCGGAAGGGAGGGCGGGCGGGCCTGGGGCTCTGGCAGCAGCGTCCGCTCCCTGGCAGCCACCTGCCCTCCTGATGTTGTTACTCACTGGGGGGGTGTCAGGCGCTCGTGGTCCCCAGGGTCCCACTGTGTCCGGGTGCCATGTCTTCATAAGTGCTGGCCGTCTGGGAGGGAGCCCCGGGTGGCTGTGTGGCGGCGTGGCCTGTCCGCGGAAGCGCGAGAGGGCTCTGCAGGGAAACCGTGCCTGGCAGGGTGTATTGCTGGTCACACGGCCACCTCTTCCAGAAACCTTCTGGCCAACCCTTTCAACTGCAACTGCCAGCTGGCCTGGCTGGGCAACTGGCTGCGGAGGAGGAAGATCGTGACCGGGAACCCGCGGTGCCAGAACCCAGACTTCCTGCGGCAGATCCCCCTACAGGACGTGGCCTTCCCAGACTTCAGGTGTGAGGAGGGTAAGCTGTGGGCTCCTGGGCAGGAGGGGAGAGGCGGGCTGGCAGCCCTGGAGAGGAGGGCTCCGGTGTGTGTGTTGGGGGGAGAGCAGGGAGACCCCCTCTTCATCCTGCACTGACCCTTGCCTGGCAGTGGCTTCGTGGGATTTTAAAAACAATAATATGCTTATTGTTTAAAAAATGGGGAACTATGGATAAAAGAAGAAAATAAACATTACCTATTATTCCATCACTCAGAGAAAAATCATAGTTCACCTGTTAGTGTGGTTTCTAATAGAAGTATGCGCTGGGACAGATCTGCCTCCTGGCTGTGCCTCAGCACTCCAGGCTCACAGCTTCCCCGTGTCTGTGAGGGGCAGTGGGTAGGGTCGCTTCCCGGGTCCCCCTCCTCCCTGTGGGAAACCTGGTCACTTCTCACACCCGTGTCTGGGTGAGCCTGGCACAGAACTTGATCCTAGACTTGATCCTGGGGCTCCAGGATCATGACCTGAGCCATAGGCAGACATTTAACCAATTGAGCCCGCCAGGCGGCCCCTCTTTTTATTTTTCTTATTGCAAAGGGAGGCATCATCATTTCCTTCAAAAGCAACCACAGACCATCCAAAAGAGTAAAAAGATCATGACTATGTCCCCCCTCCTGCTTCCCAGCCCTGAATGACTCCTGTGTGATTCACTGTATGACCTTCCTGAGCTTTGCTCTGTGTGTGTGTGTGTGTTTGTGTGCACGCGAACACACCTGACACACCTAGGGTCATGCAGTGCCGTCTGTGCAGACATTTGTGACATGAAATTCATTGTCTGGAGAGTGTCGGGATGGATTTAGCCACCCCTGCTGCTTGGTGTTCGGACGCTCCCAGAATTCTGCTCTCATGCCGCACACTGCCTGGCAGGACATGCTGGCAGACAGCTCTCTTCAGCTCACCCCCACAGGAGAACTTCCTCGAGGTGAAAGATGGGATGTTTTGAGATGTTGCTGCCGGGAGGGAGAACAATGCGGCTGAGCAGGCAGGCTCTGGTGGCGGCCGGCTTCAATTCCTGTCCTGTGCCACCGCTTCCAGGCTAGGGGGACCTGGGGCATGTTACCCTACCCCTCTGCCCTCAGTTTCCTCATCTCTAAATTGGGCTCATAGCACGCCTGCCAGAGAGCTGGTTTGAGGACTCAGGGAATTCATCTATATTGCTCGGTGCCTGCCCACAGCCAGCCTCCCCACCGTCACGGTCACCTAGTGCCCTCAGCCACTCCTGCCATAGTGTCCTTATTAGTCTTCCTGCACCCAGTCAGAAGGGAAGGCAGGCAGCGGCCTCTCAGCAGTATTTGCTGAAGGAATGGATGAATACGTGAAGGACGTGTGATAGGAGCCTGTTCTGTGTTGGCTGGACATGGGGGTGGACCCTGCGATGCCTCTGAGCAGCCTTGGGAGCTGAGCAGGTTAGGGACCCTCTCCAGGCCTCAATAAAGTACACATCCATTTATGTGTTCAGTCAGCTGGTCTGCTTTGAGGGCCACTGTGTGCCAGGCTGTGCTCCAGAGGCAGGGCTCCTTCTGGGAGCAAAGAAGAGGAAGAGACCAGCCTCTGTCCTTGGTGCTTGCATTCTAGGGGAGCTAGTGGCCTGTTAGTGCACTGTTAAAGAGATGATGTCAGCATAGTGTCTGGCACACAGTAGGTGCTCAAGAAACTGTGTGTTGCCATCCTCCTTCTGTGTTGTGCCTTCGTCCACTTCGGATCTGAGGCAGGAGATTGACCCAAGACCCATCTCAACCTCAGAACAGGCCCGGGGGGCTTTGTTCCTGGTGGGGAAGGGGTACAGCTAAGAGGAGACTTCCTGGAGCCTGGGAGACTGTTGGAGAAGGTCTTCCCAGGCACCGTGGAGCAGGGCCCCGGCCGCACGAGGCCCTAAGAAGCCCTGTCCCCTCACTGACGTGGCTTCGGGCCTTCTTCCCCAGGCCAGGAGGAGGGGGGCTGCCTGCCCCGCCCCCAGTGCCCCCAGGAATGTTCCTGCCTCGACACGGTGGTCCGATGTAGCAACAAGCATCTCCAGGCCCTGCCCAAGGGCATCCCCAAGAACGTCACAGAACTGTGAGTAGCCCCAGGCCTGGCGTCGGGGGGGACAAGGTGACAGAGAACGGACAGTGGTTGACTAGGGCTTGGAGTTAGGGTGTTGCAGGAGACACGGGTTCCAAGAGGCTTTGAGCTTTGGGGTGACACCCCCTGTAGTCACCCGCCAGCCTGAGTCACCCACAGTGGCTGCTTTCTCACTCTCAGCTGGTGTCTGCTGTTCAAATAAGAAGTAACGTGTGTTTTCCACTTCACATCACCTCCTCAGCGTCCCCTTCTGCGACGAAAGCTCCCACAGACGTGCATTTTTGCTGGCCGTATACTACTCCACCCTGTGACTCCACTATGATCTACATAACAAATCCCCCTTTGCTGGAGAGTTGTTTCCAGTGTTTTACTAGATTGTATTATTATAAATAGTGCCAAGGCGACTATCCCTTCAGGGAAGCTGCTAGTTAAAGAATAATGCATTGTTAGGACTCTTGCTGCCTTTCGCATTAACAGCCTTCCAGAAAAGTCCTTGCCTTTGCACCTCCTACTGGCCGGGTGTGGAAATGGCCTTCCTCCCACCACTACCTCCCCACCCCCACCCCATCAATTCTGGGCGTCATGGTGCTAAATTCTTTGTTGATTTGGATGTGGTATCTGAGCTTACACGGGGGTGTAGATGTCTGTGTGTGTGGCACACAGAGATGGAGAGCTGGGCTTCTTCAACAGACACCCCCAAATAAGAGGACGTGGTCCGTCCCCTGGCCAGGCTGGGCTATTCTTCCTCTGCAAGGAGCACGTGAGGTTTTCATTTGTGTTTCTATCTTTACCAGCGAGGCAGGCTCTTTGCTCCCAAGCACATTAACCACTGCTGTCCTTGTCCTGTGGCCTGCCACCCTGTCCTTTGCCCAGTTTTCTATCATCCCATTAGTGACCTGCTTTCTCCTTGGTGCCTCACAGCAACCCTGAGCATAATGGGACAGGGGGGACAGCCTGCTTTCTTTGACAGAGGTTGCTGAAGTGCAGAGGCTGGGAAGGTCCCTTGACTTCTCTAAGCCTTCGTTTTCCCAGCTGTCAAATGGGACCACTGGGATGTATCAACAACGGGTGTATTGACCCATTGAAAAGGTCACATAAGATGGGTGGGAAGTCACTTTGTGTGACACAGTGATGGGTTAGAGTGAGTAAGGCCCTGGTTTTGCTGCTCTCTGAATCTTTGGAGGTTGGGGGCGGGCCATCCTGAGGGCTGTGGTTGGTGGGGGTCTCGGGCAGGGAGCCCAGCTGTGGTTTCAGCTCCTGGTCCTTGGGTCACTGCTTAGCAAGGATGGCTGGGGGCAGGTAGGTGACCTTCACAGCATCTTGAATCCCAAGCACCATCCCACAGACAAGGGGAAACTTCAGGAGTGTTAGGATTTCTGGTGGCCTTGGCTTTGAGGACCACAACTTGGGAGGTCGTGTATATAGTGGGTCCCAGAAGGGAGACCAAGGTGGGGGAACAGATGGAGGCAGCTGCAGGAGTCCAGGTGTGGGTGATCGTGTGTATTTGGGGGAGATGTGAGTCTGGAACACAGCGACCAGGAGGCGGGAGAGTCAGTGGCCCTGGGGCACTGTTGAGTGAGTCAGAGCATCACCATCAGGGTCCTGAGCCTAGGTGGGCAGGACATGGGTGCAATGCTGGTGGAGTCAGAGGAAGCCCGTTTGGGTGTAAAAGCACTGAGCTCAGGTTTGGGCCTGTCTGGGTCTGGGGCTTCCACAGGACAAGCCTCACGCACTTTACCAGCAGGAGCAGGGGCCCCGCTAGCTGGCGAGGGGCCTGGCAGGTGGGCCTGGGAGGGACTAATATGCAGATCAGGCCTGTCTGGCCAGGAAAATCATGGGACAGAGAGGGTATGGGATGGGTGAGGAGCCCAGCAGTGAGCCCCGGGCAGGTTGGGGGGGTAGCCCACCAACAGGAGGAGGCTGAGAGGGTGAAGCAGGGGAAGGCAGGAAGCCGAGGGAGGCTTTGTGTCTCAGGGCTTCTACCAAGTTCTTTGGCTGGCACCTACCCATGTACTTAAGAGAGTGTATGTTTTCTCCTCCAGTTAGCGATTCTGGACCAGTTGTGTGGCCTGCGTGGAGGAGAGGAGAGGGGAGGGGAGGAGAGGAGAGAAGCGGAGAGGAGCCAGCAAGCCCGCTGGGGCAGGGAGGCTTCCCAGCGCCCACTAACGGTTGTGTTCTCTCCTGTAGCTACTTGGACGGCAATCAGTTCACACTGGTTCCGGGACAGCTGTCCACCTTCAAGTACCTGCAGCTTGTGTGAGTATCCAGGTCTCTCGAGGATCCCAGGCCTGCCTCAGAGGCCAGGGAGCCCCTGGTATCTAACTAACCCTCTGGCTCCAGGTTTCCTGGGATTCCCTACCACCCCACTCTGGGCTGACCAGGTTTTGAATTTTGCCCCTTCCCGCCTAGAAGGTCCGTGCATAGAGCTGTGTTGCCACCTAGTGGTCGTTCTTGGGAATGGCATGTTCCCGGCTCCCTTGGGTTGGACCCTGTCCACTTCTGCCCAGCGCATCACCCCAAGCCTCCCTCTGGGCTGAGAATGATTGCTAACGAGGGTCATCCTGGCAAAGGAGAGAGCCAGAGAAGAAGAGGCTGATGGGAAACTTCTCAGTTCCAGCATGGTCCCCAGACCAAACAGGAAAGATGACAGCTACAAATTCACGTCTGTGAATTTAGGCTAACATCTTTTTCTGTTATTTCACCCCACGAAAGTACATGAGATAAGCCTCAGAATAACTTCAGTTCCTCTTAGCCTTCCAGCCTAATTAACACTTCACCTCAGTTGTCCTGGTCTGCTCATTGGCCAGATTCTCCCCCAAAAGAAGACCAGATGGCATTCCATCTCAGTCGGGCTTGGAGCGGAGCTCTGCAGGTGCGGTAAATAGACCAGGGGTCCCTAGAGAACTGTTGGTCATGGGTCCACAGCTAGATAAGAAACTTGCACCAGAAGGTAAATCAATGTCTTGCTTCCTTCACTGACAAACCTATTAGCTAAACTACGTCATGTGTTTCAGTGTCATAAGTGATATGGACTTTGGTAGAAGTTCCTGATTGTGGGACATTTGGTTCAGGGACCGGCTGCTCTGAGTAGCACTGGCTTCCAGCATCTCGAAGCTCTGGTGTATCTGTCTTTGCTAAAGACCTAGCAGATGTGTTTGGACCGTTCCCATGGTGGGGAGGGGACGGAGGCGGTGACAGATTAGCAAAGACGTAGACACCCTCTCTCCGCTCTGATTTGGGGCAGCTGCACTGGTGGCTCAGATACACCTGGGAGGGAGGGAGGGAGACGGGACCGATGTGCGGCCAGTCCTTGCCCATCACAAGGAGGGGCCACCCAGTGTGCTGAGTGCTAAGGGGAAAAACCTCAGGGGGTCCTAAGAACAAGGGACTGGTCTTGAATGAGATTAGTTAGAAGAATGTTCATGAAGGCAAGTTGAAGGTAGGGCATATGGTTTCATGTTACAAATATTTCCTGAGCCAAGAGAGGGATGAAGTGAGGAGATATAAAGGCCCCTAAGTCATGGCCCTCCCCCCAAAAGTGGTGGTCTGGTGGGCATGCAGAGAGAGTCTTGGGGCACACAAAGTCATGGGACTGATGAGTGTTCCAACAGAGGGAAATGCACATTAGGGCTCTGGCTCAAAGTGGTGGGGTGGGGGGGGGGCGGCCGGTGGTGATCAACTCAGTGTGGGGGGCTGGGGCGGAGGCAGAGCTCACCAGTGGGCAGAGGAAACAAGAGAAGGGCAGAGGGGCAAGAGAATTTCAGGAAGGGTAGCAAATCCACGCCAGGCATGGGGGAGCCAGTGAGGGAGAGATGGGCCAGAACCCAGAGCACTTAGCAGGTGTCTGGGCCAATTTTTTAGGCAAGTGGGGGCCATTGCAGGATTTGGCAAGGAAGTGACTTGGTCAGATTTGTGTCTAGAAGGATGGTGGTGGTGCCCAGCCACATGGAAGATGGGTTGAAAGGGGGCAAAGCTGCAGGTAAGAGACGAGAGAACACCTGAGCCGGAAGCTGGGAGAGAGATGGCTCAAGTGAGCAGGAGAGGAGGAGGCTGAGGGGGCGGGGGGGCTGATGTTTCTGGGTGGGTGGAGGAAGACGCCCAAGATGTGGACTGGACTTGGAATGTCTCTGGAGGAGAGTTCACAAGCCAGGCTGCTGGCCCCACAGAGGAGAGCACTGTTGCCTGTTGTGGGGAGGGAAGCCTAGAGCACTCAGCCCTGTCCCCTGAGGCTCCCAGAGTGGGCTATGCGGAGAGGGGCTGAAGGCAGGGTTGGCTGGGAAAGAAGCTTCCCTAAGAGACTAAGGAGGTGTGGCCAAGGAGGTGGAGGGAAGTGTGGGAAGGGAGTCTGGGTCCGAGGAAGGAAAGATGGGGAGGCAAGAAGTTTGAGAAGAGGGGTGTCAGCTGTGACCTTGGACGGGCTTCATCTGAGACCTCGTGTTTTCATTTGAAAAACGGTGGTTACTGTCTCCCCACTGGATTGTGGCAGGGCTAGGAAGGCGCTAGCTAAGTGCTAGCAAGAGGAGAAAGCCCAGAACCCACTAGATCTGGTAGTTCAGAGGCAGCCCGTCTCCTTGGTGGGAGCATTTCCAGGGAGGAAGGGGGCAGAAGCCTGGGGTGGGGGTAAGGAAATGGAGACAGGCAGCCCTGGAGATGGAGTGGGGGTTCGGGGAGCAGAACAGAGCACTGGAGCTAGTTGTGCACCCAATGCCCCTCTCTACCCCTCCTGCCCCCACCAGCTGCCACCTGGTGGAGGGAGGGCCTCCGTGGGCAGAGTGGGGGAGGGGAGGAGCCCATAGCTGAGAGCAGGCTAGAGTTCTTCCTTTCTAAACAATGTATTTTTGTCTTCCAGGGACTTGAGTAACAACAAGATCAGCTCCTTAAGTAATTCCTCCTTCACCAACATGAGCCAGCTCACCACCCTGTGAGTCCCGGGGCGGGGAGGCAGAGGAAGGGCACAAGCGCTCTGGCCACTGAGACATCCCCCGAGCCCTGCTGGCACCGGCGGCATCACCCTGGGGAGTGTGCCAGGGCCTGCCAGCCGGAAAGAAAAGAACCAAATTTTTTATTTAAGGGAAATATAGCAGTCCTACAGAAAATGCAAAAAATATAAATGTACCATTTAACAAATAGTCATAAAGCTGGCCCATATGTGAATACCTAAGGAAAAAAATAGAACGCAACACCCCAAAGTCCCCCCATCCCTTCCTGATCCTTCCCCTTCCTCCCATCTCCAGACTGTGCCTCGCCTGACCTTTATGGCAATCACTCTTTGATTTTCTTTACAGTCTCGCCATCTACATATGCACGTCCATACAAGGAAGTTTTATTTTGCCCATTTTTGAACCTTATATTGAGCCAAGACCCAGAAAAGCAAGGTCATGAGCCAGCCAGACCCCCCAGGAGCAGGACTGGGCTTGAGGCCATGAAATGCTGTTTCCGCACCTGTGCTTATTTGCTGTGGGGTCTAACATCAGCCGGGTCCCCTGTCAGTCTTCCTGAGCCAGTGTTGAAGCTGCCGTCAGCTGGGCTGATTCTGCCCCCTTGGGAACATTTGGTCACATTGGAAACACTTTGGGGGGGGGCGGGTCATGGCTGGAGGGGGCCAGAGGGAGCCACTGGCCAGGGTTTTGCTGCTAAACACCAACAACGAGTTGTCCATAGTGCCGAGGCTGGGCAGTCCTGCTCTCAGTGATTCTGGCCCCTGCAAGGGGACACAGAGCCCGTCCCTGGGACAGGAGCATCTCCTCACTCTCATTATTTTAGGAAAGCCAGTTGTACTCACTGAAAGCCCACAGGTGGCTACAGCCTGACTTATGTTTCCATCCACGGAACCATCACCGCAATCCATGCAGTGACCTCTTCCATCACCCCCAGAAGTTTCTCTCCTCGCGCCCTGTGACAGCCCTTCCTCTGCCACTCCTGCCCCCAGCACCGCCCACCCAGACGTCTATGGACGAGTGTGAACCACCTGGAGTTTTACATGAAGGGACTCCTCCCACAGTCCTCTCTCTCTTGTTTGGCTTCTGCAGCAGCATAGTTACTCTGACCTTCCTCCCTGTCCCTGCATGGGGTGGCTCCCTGCTCCTGGTCAGTGAGCGGTGGTCTCCCACTGTATGGCTCCATATCTGTCTGTCCGCTGACGGACCTGTGGGGCTGTCGTGAGAGTTGTTTCCTTTACCATCAACCTGCCTGTCTGCCCTTGCTCATTCATTCATTTGGAAGCCTTAGGGGGGAGAGTGATGTAGCCTGTGGACCCAGGAAGCTGAGAAGGTGACTTAGAAAGCCAGCTTAGGGACTTAATTACAGCATCCTGGGGAAGTTCTCTCTCCCTGTAGGGCCTCAGTCCCCATCTTTATGATGGGGGTGGGGGTCACAGCCCCTTCCCAACACCATCACAGCTTCTTCTTTGTCTTCTTGTTCTTGTTCTTCTTTTTTTTTTTTTTTTAACATTTTATTTATTTATTTGAGAGAGGGAGAGGGAGAGAACAGAGGGAGGAACATATTCCCTGCTGAGCAGGGAGCCCGATGTGGGTTTTGATCCCAGGACCCTGAGATCAGATCATGACCTGAGCCGAAGGCAGAGGCTTAACCCACTGAGCCACCCAGGCGCCCCCATCACAGCTTCTTAACAGCACATCACTAGGTGGGCCCAGACCTCACCTGTCGTTTCCCGGAGTGAGGCTGGGACTGGTCAGGGGACAACTTAACAGGGACACCAACTCCGGCCATCACTGGGGCAGCCTCTGCAGGGGAGTGTGCCCAGTGTCCTCACCGAAGACTCACGGGGAGCCTGGGCATGGCGCGGTGAAGACTTCACCTGGGCCATTTCCCCTTACCCACAGGAAAGCCCTACCAAGTTGTCATCATTTTTGTCCCTGCTCTGCAGCCGAGGGAACTGATGGAGGCACGGAAGGGCTGGGGCACGTGGCCGGGTCACAGGACTTACTAGCCTGGGGCTCAGCCTGTGCCCCCTCCCATGCTCAGGCCTCCCTCATTTTGCTGCTGAGCAACACCCCACCCCCTGCAGCCAGCCTGCAGGGGCCCAGTCCCTAAGTTGGCGCCGTCCCCTCCCTGTCCTGGTCCCCCACGCTCCAACCTCCGGTTGTCCCTCATCCTTCTCTTCTCACAGGATCCTGAGCTACAACGCCCTCCAGTGCATCCCTCCTCTGGCCTTCCAGGGGCTGCGCTCTCTGCGCCTGCTGTAAGTCTCCCCGCTCTTCATTCCTCCATGAAAATCCAGCCCATGGTGGGGGGTGGGGGGGGCTGTGATCCACCCTGTGGGCAGACATGTCTCCATGTGTGTGGCCCCAGCAGGGCCAATCGTGTCCTGAGATAGCAGACCTGCCGGTGCTCATTCAAGGCCCCCGGAGGCTGAAGAACGAATGGGAAACTGAGAAATGGAGGGTTGTGATCCGCCCCACATTGTGTTTGGGGGAGCAGTGTGTTGGGGGAGTGCCGTCGAACATAAGGTGGCTCCTTGTTTGCCTGTGAGTTTCCGGTTCAGGTGGAGAATGTTTGCAAGAGACTTGTGAACATTTTCTAAGAATTCCCACTGGGAAGTTTTTGCCCTGTGATCAAAGCCCGCTGTCACGCCTGTTAGGAAGGCCCCTTGACGATTCGTGCATGGGACCCACCCCCGGCAGCCGAGCCTGGGACAAGGGGACATTCTTTACCCTCAGCCTATGGCTGGCCATGGTAACCTGTTCACCCAGGGGGAGCCTACACATCGGGCTCACCAGCCAAGGGAGGGCGGGCACGGGGCCGCACACGTTCCATTGGCCGTGTAAACAGAAATGGAGCTTTGAGTTATTTGTGCTGGCCAAAACAAGCCCTCCAGGAGGGCTGGGGCACGGGGTCGTCTACTTGGGTTGTGAGGGGGCTCCCTCTCCCTTGCCAGTGGCCGGCGGGGCCAGGTCTCTGAGCTGAGGGCCGTCTCCCTCTGGCCATGACAGACCCATGGAGGAGCTCGACACACGCCTCCATCAGTTCTCGGGTCTCTGCCCCTGGGTGAGTCACCAACGGCCTCTTCTCTCCTCAGGTCCCTGCATGGCAATGACATCTCCACCCTCCAAGAGGGCATCTTCACAGACGTGACCTCCTTGTCTCACCTGTAAGTAACCTTGGGCCAGTTCTTGAGGCCTTTTTGGATTTCAACAGAGCTTGGATTCCGAGGAAGACCCCTCCCCCACCTCCCGAGCTGGCAGAGTGGATGGCTTTTACCCTGAAGCTAGGCAAGCTCATGACCTTCAAGCAGCGCCCATCTCAGACCCTTACACGTTGTGTTTCCTCAGTCCCAGCTGTGGGGCTGGAGGACCATTCTTCCTAAGCAGTCCTACGAGGAGTAATGCCCTTGTGGACTGCGTCAGCTGACCTAATCCTCACAGCCTTCCCTCAACGTGGGCACAGTGATCCCCATTTTATACATGAGGAAACAGGCCCAGAAAACGTGAGAAGTTTGCCCAAAGCTGCACAGCTGGTAGGGGCCAGAATCTTCTGGCTCGGAAGCCCATGCTCTTAAGCATGGCTCCTCTCTGGAGCCTCTGACTTCACAGGGTGGGGGAAGAGCTCTGGACATTTACTGCCCCCCCAGGAAGTGCTGTATGCGATGCAGGATTGCTTCCAGAGCCTTTCAGCTGGCAGGACCGTGTGGGGTTGTAAAAGGCAGGATGTTCAGTTCCTCAAAAGGCTAAATGTGGAATTACCCTGTGACCCAGCAAATCCACTCCTAAGCGTCTTTCCCAGATAATTGGAAGCAGATTCTCACAATAGAAAACTCGTACACCCGGGCACATAGCAGTATCCTTCACACAGTAGTCAAAAAGCAGAGGCAGCTCGAGTTGTTGGACAAAAGATGGTGTCCACGTACAATGGGGTGTTTTCCAGCTGTAGGAAGGAAAGAAGGAAGGAAAGCCTGGCTCTGTTACAAACACAGCCAGGCCTTGGTGACATGCTGAGGGACGTCAGCCGGACGTGGAAGGACAGATGTTGTCTGATTCCGCTGACATGGGGTACAGAATGGTCGACTCCCCAGGTAGAGGCAGGGGAGAGGAGGCTTCTGGGTGCCGGGAGCAGGAGCACGTGGGGAAGTCTTGTTCAGTGGGTAGTGAGTTCCTGTTCGGGGGTGACGAAGCACTTTAGAGCCCGAGAGTGGTGAGAGTTGCACAATATTGTGCTCATGGATGCCCCTGAACTGTACACTTAAAATGGCCCAAATGGCAAATTTTTTTTTTTTTTTAAAGATTTTATTTATTTATTTGACAGAGAGAGATACAAGTAGGCAGAGAGGCAGGCAGAGAGAGTGAGAGGGAAGCAGGCTCCCTGCCGAGCAGAGAGCCCGATGCGGGACTCGATCCCAGGACCCTGAGATCATGACCTGAGCCGAAGGCAGCGGCTTAAACCACTGAGCCACCCAGGCGCCCCCAAATGGCAAATTTTGTGTTGTGTGTATTTTTACCACAATTGAAAAAAAAGAAAGAAAAAGCAGCGAGGCCATGACAGGCCCATCCTGCTTCTGGGGGTGGGTCTGGGTGCTGAGCTCACGGTCCCAGGTCCCAGCTCCAGGCCGAGGCAGGGATCAGGCCAGGAGCACGGCAGCCGGGGCGCCGGGGGTTCCTGGGACCCACACTCATGTGCACAGTGGAGCGCTGACACACAACCTCAGAGAGCCCTCTGGAGCCCTCAGCATCGCCATCTGAGGCTCATTCTTCCCGTAATCTCACTGGGTTTTCTCCGTTGAGAAGACTCGCCTTTTCTTCATGCTCGTCTCTGAAATCATAGTGTATCGTAGCGTAGGGAATGAAACCATTACCTATAGTTAACGATCTATTTAATATGATAATATTTCTCCTCACTTCCTGAAGCATGTTACGTCAGTAATGCATTAACCTTAGACTTGAGGAAATAAGTAGTAATATGTACTATTTATTGAGGGCCTGTACTTAACTGTGTGTGAATACTTTATCTGTGGTGTTTCGTTTACTCCAAGACTGAAGTGAGAAGTAGGTATTGTGCTCACCAGTTCTGCGAGTTTGACAGGGACTGATGGAGCCCACAGTGAGGATTCCAGTGCTGGTCTGGACTCCGTGGGAAGAGTGCAGTGACTGATTCGTGATGTCTGCCATGGGATGAAAGGGAAAAAGGGCTCTAGGTTCTAGGTGGTAGGATTTATTATTTTCATTTTACATTTTTTTAAAGATTTTATTTATTTATTTGACAGAGATTACAGGTAGGCAGAGAGGCAGACAGAGAGAGGGGAGGAAGCAGGCTCCCCGCTGAGCAGAGAGCCTGATGTGGGGCTCGATCCCAGGACCCTGGGATCATGACCCGAGCCGAAGGCAGAGGCTTTAACCCACTGAGCCACCTAGGCACCCCTCATTTTACATTTATTTATTTACATTTATTATTTGCATTTATTTACATTTATTATTTACATTTTCCACTCAGGCCCAGGCTCAGAAAAATGAAGCAGCTTCCTTAGGTCATAAAGCTAGGAAATGATAGAGACAAGATTGGAACTTAGGTGTATCTGATTCCAAAGCTATTGATTTATTCTGTATTGCCTCAATAAATTATGGCCTGAATAACCTCAGTGAGCCAAGTGCTGAAGAATTTACTACCAACAACTTTCTGCCTTCTGTGACCATCAGGAATATTATGAAGCAAATTTAAAGGCAGCAGTGACTAACTTTGGGGAAGTCTGAGGAGCTTCACAGAGGGGGTGACGCGGGTGCTGCCATCAGAAAGGGACTAGCTAGGGATTTGCCGTTGGAGAAGATAGGGAAAGACATTCTAGGAGGAGGGAACAGCATGTACAAGGGCAGGATGGCAAGAAATTAGATGACCTATTCAGGGATGTTGTCCAACATAGGATAGTAGGGGGTTGGTTGGGTGAGGAGTGTGGGGTGGGAAGAGATGAATCTGGAAAGGGGCATTGGAATTCCATTGTGAAGGACCTTTTGTGCCATGCTAAGGAGCGTGGACCTTATGTTACAAATAGAAGGGAATAGTGGAACAGCAAAGTTGTAGAAAGGTCCTGGAAAGCCATGGTGACGTGTGGAGGCCGGCTGGCATGGGATGAAGCAGGAGGGAGCCTGGCTAGAGATAGACGGTGGCTCTAGACAAAGGCCAGGCCAGGGCCACATTGGTCATTGCTCATGATGACTCCCATTCAACAGGGCCTTGTTTCCATCAGTATTTGGTGGTTAGTTGTTGTGAGCTCATTTTTTGCTGAAGTTTGGAATCCTGAGGACCTAAATTAGAGATGCTCCTCTCCAGAGAGAGTCTGTGTTTGTCCCGGCGGGCACCAGGGCAGGAGTCACCCAAGAGTTGGCATCCAGTGTCCCTGGCTCCTGGAGGTGCCCTTTGTTCCTACTATGACTCTAGCCTGGGCCTCTCCTCTTCACTAGCAGTATGTGGTGGGGAGGGGCCGGTAGGCAGAGGGTGCAGTGGAGGCTCAGGTCCACCATATTTAAACCTCTTGAACTCTAGAAGATCAGGATGTGTGGTGTTAGGGCCTTGTTCTGCCATCAACTTGCAGTGGGATCTCTGACAATTCATTCATCTCTTTGGGCCTCTTTCCTTGCCTGTACAAAGGTTATTTCTAAGGTCCACTATGGTCCATATACCATAATGATTTTGAGCGCTCATCACCATCCTGGGTTCCAATACCCTGCACACTTCTCTACTGTTGTTAACTTTTATCTTCACTTTGCAGTTAGCTCATCTTTCCTCCACTTGTCTGTCTGTCTGTCTGTCCATCCATCCAACCATCTCTTCATTAGTGAATATTTACTGTGTGCCAGTTCCTGAGCCAGTGCTCCCAACATCATTCTTCATTTCTCTAATCTGGCGTTTTGTTGTCTCTGATTTACTGCGTGCCGGGAAGCTAGATTCCGAATTCATTAAGAATTCAGTGTGAAGGGGCGCCTGGGTGGCTCAGTGGGTTAAAGCCTCTGCCTTCGGCTCCGGTCATGATCTCAGGGTCCTGGGATCGAGCCCCGCATCGGGCTCTCTGCTCAGCAGGGAGCCTGCTTCCCCTCTCACTCTCTGCCTACTTGTGATCTCTCTCTCTCTCTGTCAAATAAATAAATAAAATCTTTAAAAAAAAGAATTCAGTGTGAAAAGTCAGTACGGACGATGAACTAGATCATGGCATGCCCACAGGACAGCACAGCAAGTAGTCAGAGCACTATGGCACCATAATTTACTATTTGATGAAAACGCGGCATAAGGAAGACCCGACACTCGGATTTCGCGGACACACATGTGTGAACACGAGACCTGGAAGGGAATACACAAAAATTAAATTAGTTAGATTTATGGGACAAGGGAGGATTCTTTTCCTTGTGAATTTGCTTTGCTTTCACACTGAGCTCCGTGCGTTCCTCATGCTTTTGGGCAGGGTCAGGGTTAGGCTGCTTCACGGGCACTCCTGGGCTGCCTGCTGGTGTCCTGCTTCAGGGCAGGAGAAGGAGACAGTGCAGGGCACGAGAAAGTTGCTTGAGAAGAGAACAGGCAGAGGAGGTCCGGCTCGGGTGGAAGCGATTCCGAGTACGTGCTAAATCTGGGAAACGGCCATGGGAGAGCTATTTTGGCCGCGGTTACGTTAGCCGAAGCCCGGCAGGGCCTTGGCGTGGACACACCGAGTGTCTGCTGTTTCAGCGATTTCCAGGTTACACCAATGATCAACAACACAGAATTATTTACACTCTGGCGAGGGTGTAAACCTGAATCACAGCCCTTCTGGCTTGACAAGCAGCCTGCCTGCTGTCCCCATCACTGCGCCTGGGCTGGGCCAGTAACTCTCTGCTCCACCCTGAGCTCTCAGTCACTTTGGATGGGAAAAATGGCCCCAGGCGAAAGTGAAGGGGTCTCAAAACCCCAGCCTGCAGGTGGCAGAGAGGGTGAGTGGTTGAAACCAGGTGTGGCTCACAGCTGGCTCTGTAGACGAACAAAGAAAACGCGTGTCAACCCCGACTTAACTTTTGAATAGCAATATTGACTTTGGGAGTTTTTATTATTCTTTACTGTTATTTTTACGTAAAGAGTCAGGAGGGAACACTTAGACTGGAGGTGCACACGGGGCTCCTGGCTGGCTCAGTGCGTGGAGATCGTGACTCTTGATGTCGGGGCTGAGGGTTGAGCCCCACTTTGGCTGTGGAGATTACTTATAAATAATAAAAAATCTTGGGGCACCTGGGTGGCTCAGTGGGTTAAGCTGCTGCCTTCGGCTCAGGTCATGATCTCAGGGTCCTGGGATCGAGTCCCGCATCGGGCTCTCTGCTCAGCGGCGAGTCTGCTTCTCTCTCTCTCTCTCTGCCTGCCTTTCTAGCTACTTGTGATCTCTCTCTGTCAAATAAATAAATAAAATCTTTAAAAAAAATTTAAAAAAATCTGAAGAAAAGATTTGAGGTGCACTTTTGCTGCCCTTTATGGGGGGCGGGTGGACATAGGGGGAATCAGCATTGTGACAATCCTGACCTGTCAAGGTCTCCACATTCACAGTGGCTTCAGTCTCTGGGGCATTTTCTCTAAATGAGCTAGCTACAGGACTGAGAGAAGAAGTCATTTATAATAAACTTTCAGCTCATGGCTCATTAGCAGACCACACTCCTGCAAGTGCATGACAAAAAAAATATTTTAAGTCTGTATTGACATTTTGAATAACGTAATCACATTACGTTGCACTTTTTATGTTAAAAATATTCATCTAGTTAACATAAACATTTTAAATATAGCACAATTTTTGTATTCCTGTTATTCACAGAAAGTCTTTTTTTTTATTTTAAACACGCATAGCTTCAGAAAAATCAGAGCCTCTGAGCTTCCTCGACCTCTGGCAGCCCTGGCCCTGTTCAGTGGAGAAAGGAAGGTGTCGCCCCCCTCCCATTAGCCGGGATGGATGCTGTCAGCAAATCAGGACAGAAAAAATGAAACACACGTCGAGGTTGAACTGGCCTTCTTTTCCACGCTGCGTTATTCCCTTGGTGCCCATCTTAGGTTATTTGTGCTTGTCTTCCTGCCCGCCTCCAGATTGCAGGCTCTTTATCGAGTCGTAAAGTGAGCCCCAGAGAGGGGACGCGGCTTGCTCAAGGTCAGCGGGCAGGGAGCAGCCGCGCTGGGGCCCGAGGCCAAGTTGTCCAGACGCCTTGTCAGACTGTGCAGTCATCCGCTGGCCTATTTTGGGGAATTCCTGCTCAGAGCTGCTGCTGTTATCATCAGACCAAACATACCTCGGGGGAACCACTTCCTCTCTATCACCCAGAAACAGGTGGAAAAGGGCAGCGCAGCCGTTATTTAATAATGTGCCCATTCTCATTATCATCCCTTAGCCTTATACTTACAAAATAGTGTTGATATCAATGAACGGCAGGCTCAAAGCTCTGATTTTTCTCTTCGCTGGACCCAGGAGCTCTGGCCCCTGCATTCTCCCAAAGCCAGCTCTCGCTCCTCTCTCAGCCTCCCACTGTTTGTCAGAGGGTTGCTGAGTGTGGCGGCTGGTTGGTGAACACTGCAGTGCTGGGGGTGCGGTGTTGGGTCGGGGTGAGGGGGCAGGCCTGGCCTGACGCTACTGCCGGCAAGCACGAGCTGATACTTGTTTGGGAGGGCAGCTCTGAACATCCTGCCTGAGCTTCCTCTGTGACCTGAAGCCCACTTCTAGGCACCTGTTCTAGAGAAATGCTCACACCGTTGGAAAACACCAGAATGGCAGTAGGGAAATTGCTCAGTAAGCTCTGAGCTATCCATTCCTTTGGGATGCTATGAAGCGCTTTGATAAAATGAGGGGGGGTCCCTTTGTGCCGACCTGGGAAGATCTCCAAGACGTGCCACTTAGTGACAAGAAGCTGCCCGGTGATGATCCAGGAGGTGGATATACTTTGAGCCCTAGGTGTTGGGGCTCAAAGGTTTTGTATTCCTGTTATTCACAGAAAGTCTTTTTTTTTATTTTAAACACGCATAGCTTCAGAAAAATCAGAGCCTCTGAGCTTCCTCGACCTCTGGCAGCCCTGGCCCTGTTCAGTGGAGAAAGGAAGGTGTCGCCCCCCTCCCATTAGCCCCACAGCGGGGCTGGCTGTGCAGTAAAGGCTCATGCCATGGGGACTATTAGGATTCAGGAGGGCATGTGATGTAACGAGCACTGGCTATTACAGAAGACTGATGAATCTCAGACCCGGACCTCTGAAACCAATAACACATTATATATTAATTAATTGAATTAAAATAATTTTTTAAAAAAGAGCCCTAAGTGTAACTCTGGGAGAAACCGGAAGGCTACAGGCCTGGGAGTGGTGACCTTGTGATATGGGTCCTTCTGTGCTTGGTAGTGATGGGTTGGCAGGGGGGTGGGCAGCCTTTGTATCGTGGATGTATTGTTTCTTTCTACTGCAAACAGTGCTGTGATTAGTACCGCTGCGCAGGTGACTTTACACACCCAGGCAGGTGTATCTGTGAGAGAAACTCCCAAAAACAGAATCGCTAGGTCAAAAGGCCACTGCATGGGTGATTTGATAGACATCACAAAACCCCCTCTGTCTCAGTTAACGCCATTTTGCTCTCCCACCAGTCACAGGAATGGGCCTTTTTGAAGAAATTAAGGGGACGTTCACGTAAGATAAAATGAACCATTTTAATGTGTACAATTCAGTGGCATTTAGTACATTCACCAGGAGGTGGGGACTTTGTTTGCAGTACTTGGAAGGGGTTTACAATGAGAATGCGTTCGTGACTCCTTGTTTAATTAAAAATGAAAAGAAAAATGAAAGAGTATGGGCTTCAGAGTCAGACGGCCCTGGGTCTGGAGCTGGGGGCTGCCGTTCACTGCTGTGTGACCCCAGGGAATTTACTCGGTCCACGTGAGGCTCAGTTCCCCCTGTTGGAGACAGAGAAGAAAGCTCACACCGTGGGACTCATGAGAAGATTCGATGTGGGGCCGTGGGAAAGCAGCTGGTTCCTCTCAGCAGTAAATGGTGGCTCCTTCCCCCCTCCCATGCACTCTGGAGGCGGCCCTGTCCTCAACAGCCCCGGTTCAAATCCCACCTCCCCCTTCTCTCTGTGCCATCGTAGGCGGGTGCCCAAGCTTTTCGAGCCTGTTTCAATATATGCCATGAAAAGAGCAGGCTGTGGGGAGGACTGAGAATATAACACATACGGGGGTGCCTGGGTGGCTCTGTCCGTTAGGCATCTGCCTTGGGCTCAGGTCATGATCCCAAGGTCCTGGGATCGAGTCCCGCCTCAGGCTCCCTACTCGGCGGGGGGCCTGCTTCTCCCTCTTCCTCTCCCCCTGCTTGTGCTCTCTCTGTCAAAGAAATAAAGGAAATCTTAAAAAAAAAGAAAAAAGAAGATACCACATAGGAAGTTTTTAGAGCGGGGCTGGCTGTGCAGTAAAGGCTCATGCCATGGGGACTATTAGGATTTTTGGCAGCCCCTGGCTGAGTGCCTGGCAAGCTCAGTGCCTGCTGGGTGAAGGACCCCATTCGGGATGACTGCTGCCCTCTGCTCTCTGATGCAGGGCCATTGGGGCCAACCCTCTGTACTGCGACTGCCACCTCCGCTGGCTGTCCGGCTGGGTGAAGACAGGCTATAAGGAACCGGGCATTGCCCGCTGTGCGGGGCCCCCAGACATGGAGGGCAAGCTGCTCCTCACCACACCTGCCAAGAAGTTTGAATGCCAAGGTGAGCCCAGAAGCACGAGAGCAGGGGCTGGGGCGGGGCTGTAGGTACACGGTTGCGTCCCCACCACCTGCTACTGGGGGACTACGGGACCTGCCTAATTCTGGCAGGGCCTTCCAGGGGCTCCTGTGTCCCCATGGTGACCAGCTGAGTGGGGGGTCAGGTGGCAGGAATGATGGGCCTGCTGCTTGTTAGCATGGCCACCTTCTTTCTGTTCTTGATGTCCAGCGAATGAGAAAAGCTGGGTAGAACAGCTCAGGCTGTGAAGGCCTTAATCCCTCTCCCTGGGGTCCATAAGGAAAATAAAAATAGTAGCAGCCTCTCAGCAGCGGGAGGGCTCAGGACTCCCTTTGGTAGAAATTGTACTTGGCCCTGATCCCCTCCTCCCTGCCCCAAGCCACTGGACCCCGCTGCCACTCTCCTGACATTTGCAGAAACACAGGGCCCGAGTGTGATTGGAGACTCCACACACTTAGCACTGAAGCTGCCTCACCTGGGGTGTCTGGAAATTCTCCTTCAGAGGTGGATTGGCTGATTGATAGCCTGGGAGCCCAGCTGGGAGGGGAGCCCGGGAGGGGGCTGAGGGCTGCCCCAGGTCCAGCTGTGTGCCCCAGGGGCCAGCAGGGGGCCCAGCCCCTGCACTCTGCAAGCTCACGGCCCTTCATCGGAAATGAAACTGACAGCCCTGAGTTAATGGTCACCTGGCGTGCAGGCTGCTGTCACGGGGGGTAACCTTTCAGAGGGCCCTGATCTGTGGCTTGGCTGTTGGCAGCAAAACATTGGTTCAGTATTTAACTAATGGTTATTAGATGGTATTGGTAAGTTAAGAAAATTTTTTGTTGAAATATAACATGATAACATCGAGGTACACAGATCATAAGTGGGGGGGGGGTTCCCCTGGATTTTCTCAGACTGAACACACCAGGGAAATAGCACCCAGAGGAAGGAACAGAATCCCAGTACCTGGGAAATCCACTCACGTATCCTTCCAGTGAAAAGTGTTTGTCTCTTTTAAGGCTCACGCCTCTTCAGCAGGACTGATATTTCTCCATTTCTAGAAGGAGACCTGAGTGGAAACCTGAGTTTTATTCTTGTGAGGTCCTCATTCCCCTCATAGGTGGTGCCCCAGGCAGCCTGGCTGCTCGCTCCTGGCCCACTTCCAAGTTCAGGGAAGAGGACGCGCGAGTCCTGCAGGGGCTGGAGAAGGTCTTGCCTGTGGTGATGGGACAGACTCTCCCACACCAACCCCCCCTTCAGCCTTGGAGAGAAACAACTTGAAGGCAAATGTACTTTTTCCTCCTAAGCATGGCCCCTCGCAGAGCCGTGCCCCTCCCTGCCGAGGTGGCTGCCCTCGGACTCCTGCTCCTTGGGACGGGGTGGAAAGCCAGAGCCCACCTCGGTCATTGTGATTGTGACGCCCTCACCCTGATGGCTTTGCTCTGACCACTATGTGGGGGCTCCATGGGCATCCCGCGCCCGCCCACTGAGTACATTCCAATTAGCATATTTAGTCCTCATGGCCTCCGAGCAGGTCCTGCGACTAACTTCACTTTATAGAAGTCAAAGGAGGGCATGAACATGACCCAGAGGAAATAGAGGGAGGGCCCAAAATTTCCTTGGGGAGAGGACTTCCACTGCTCTCCCTGAGGGCTGTCCTGCCCTCCTCTCTCCCTTCTGCCCTAACACCTCCCCCCTGCCTCAGGTCCCCCAACCCTGGCTGTCCTGGCCAAGTGTGATCCCTGCTTGTCCAGCCCGTGCCAGAATGAGGGCACCTGCCATAATGACCCCCTTGAGGGCTACAGGTGCGCCTGCTCCAGCGGCTATAAGGTGAGTGGAGGCTGGGCCTGGGGAGGAGGAGGGTTGCTCTTTCCAGCAAGGACGGGGTTGGGCTGGCTTGTTCACCACTTTGCCCACCGTGTCCAGGGCAGGCGCGTGAGGGAGTGTTTAATCAATGATCCAGCATGTGATTGAGTGAATGAATAAAGGAAGGAAGGAAGGGAGGGAGGGAGGAATGAATGAAGGAAGGAAGAGGTAACTCCTGGGCCAGGGCGGCTTCCTGCTGCGGGGCTGGCTGTTTCTGTTGACTCACAGCAATCCCTGGGTCTCTCTGAGGTCCTCATCACTCACTCTGCCCCCCAGGGCCGAAACTGTGAGGTGTCCCTGGACAGCTGTTCCAGCAGCCCCTGTGGCAACGGAGGGACCTGCCACCCACAGGAGGGCGAGGATGCTGGCTTCATGTGAGTTGCCTGGGCAGGCCGGAACCTGGTGGGAGGGGTGTTGATGGGTCTAGCACCCGAGCCTGGGTACCTCCCTCCTCCAAGTAGGATGGCCCCGTGCTCCCTGTGTTGGAGGTGAAGGTGGGGTTGTGCTGGGGAAGGCAGCTAGAGACCCCTTCATGCCAGGCCGGACCCCTGTTGCCCAGAGAGATGGGGTCCTGCTGAGTCTCAGCAGCACGGAGGGCTGGGGCTCAGAGCTGTGCTGCCCATCCCTGCCCCAGCCCTCTCCCTGCTCGTGCCAGGGGCCAGAGGGTCTTCGGATGGTCCTGGCAATCCGTGGCCAAGGGCATATGTGGTGGCAATGCTGAGGGGCAGTGCGGGGGTGTTTTACACCCCTTAATCTCCACTAACTCCCAAGGCCTCTGACCTGAAGCCAAACAGCTGCTTGCTGTGCCCATGTTGCCTGAAGGCAGGGCCCCTAGCCCGCTGCTTCGTATCAGGCAGCTGCTTCGTATCAGGCAGCCCGCAAGGCAGGTGGGGAGGCCTTCCCAGAGGTGGGAGCAAGTCCCAGGTGCGCCATCCATGGCCTCTCCCCATGATCTGGGTCCCACTGGTCACACTTGGGTAGCCGATGCCCACCCCGCCTTGGACTTCGTGAAGGGCCAGCCCTCCTGACTCCTGTCTAACCTTCCCACGTAAGCGCCCCCACCACGGATTTCCCCCAGGCCCCTTCAAGGAGCCCCCTACCTCCCCAGAGCTCTCCTGGACCCAGAGTTTTTCCAGAGGAATATATAGTATTTAGTTGCTGAAAATAAACTGCCCAGTGAACAAATCTGCTCTCTGGAAAAAGATGTTGAATCTGCTTGGCAGGAATGGCCAAACCTGCCTTTGCAAACCCGAATGGCCAGATGTAAAAAATAAAACACAGGCTCTCACAGGTCGTCACCTTGGAAACAACGTCCTTAGAATCGTCTCCCTCCTCCTCTGGGCTTTGGCAGCCGCTCCATCCAGCCCCCCCCCCACCCCCCAACTAGGCTCTTGGGAAGGGGTGTTCTATGGAGCTTGGGGGGCTGAGAGGACCCCTCAGAAATGCCTGCTAGGCAGAGGGCGGGTGCAGCTGCGGTAGCCCCCTCCCAGCTGGAGGGTGGGCCCTGAAACTTTGAGCTTCTTACCGTTATGCTCAATCACCTGCGCCAAACGGGTGTTTAAACAATGTCTCCTCTTGTACGTCCTTAGAGTGACAGCCAGCATTTTTCAGTGTAAGTTGAACTGTTTATTGTAAAAGAGTGAATTTCCAGGATACTGTAAATATGAACCTTTAAAAATCTCCCTTTTTAGTTCACTTTTATCATTTTCCAGTGGAATCTGATGAACACAGCAATTTGATCCCATTTTTAAAAATCACCCCAACAAGCTCATTTAACAGCTTAAACCCATTATCTCCTTCCTTTGCTCCTCGAACTAGTATTTTGATTTTACTCCTCACCCCCACCTCCGTTTCTCTTCCAATGTCTATGTTCTGATGCTCGAGTCTGTTCTTAAGCCCGCTGCCCTACTTCTCTGCCACCCACGTGGGGATGTAAGTTTATAGATTTTTTTTCTTGTCACCATCAACCTCTGAGAAGTATCCTTTGCAGAGTTGTCATTACAATTGTCAACAATTGTAATGATATTGTCAACAATCAGAACCCAACTCTACAAACTTTGGCAATTGTTACACATGAAAGGAAAATGTTATGACTCATAATGAGCTAGGTGGGGCTTTTTGTGATGCTTTTCTTCTACCTGGTTCCTGTGTCCCAGGGTGAATGGGACAGAATGAGAGAAGGCTCAGCATCCAACATGTTCCTTTTTAAAAAAAAATCTATACAGCTAGAAATGTTGGAAAGTTTGTGCACATAAATCACTGGGATTAGAAGTTTTATTGTAGCATGTCACTCAATTATTTGAAACCCTTCCGAGTTTATATACCCAAACCCCAGACTGATCTGTCATCAAAAGTTATTTTTAATGCTCGATCAGCTGACCATTCAGTGATTTTTTTTTTTTTTTTTTAAATACACAGAACTGGAATGTCTTGCAAAAGTGTTTGTCCAGTTGGGAAACCTCTGCCTTCTTAACTGTCCCTTTATTTGGTGCACGAGGGTTTTAGGCTCCAGGCAGTCCCAGCTCACACTCAGGCTGGGGAGGTGTGTGTGCATTTCTGAAGCTCTGGAGTAGGTCTGTTCAGGGAACAGTTCAGGTTCTGTGCAGAACTTGAAGGATCTGGAAAATTCTCAGACCTCTCTGACCCACCTCTCACTTGGAAGACCCTGGGCCCTCCCTGGGGGAACTCTCCACGAGCTGACTCCTGCTCCTCCTCCAGCCCTGTTCTCACTTCATCCCTGATGTATGAGCTAAGAGTCCCCGGCCTCTGTCCACCCTTCCCAGCCTCCATGTGGCACCATCCCAGTACTTCCCAACTCTCGTGTGGTTGCCTGTCTCCTCGTTGTCTCTCCAACTAGATTGTGAGTGAGCCCCCAGAGTCCAGGCCTGTTTGATTCACTCTAACCCCAGCACCTAGTGAGGGCCTGGCCTGAAGTGGACCAGAGCTCTGGGATGAGGATAGTCCCCGGGGGACATGGGCTTCCACCAGTGCCTCAGGAAGGCTGCTGGCCTGGCTCGGGCCCACCTGGCGCGCTCTCCTCGCCCTCCGCCCGCAGATGTTCCTGTCCCACCGGCTTTGAAGGACCAACCTGTGAGGTGAATACGGACGACTGTGGAGAGCACGCCTGTGCCAACGGGGGCGTGTGTGTCGACGGCGTGGGCAACCACAGCTGCAGGTGCCCCCTGCAGTACACTGGTGAGCGCGGTGGGGTTTCATGCCCTGAGCCTGTTCCTGGCAGTGGAAGGGCCGTGGCAGGCTTCTGCTGGCCCAGCTGCCTGGCAGAGCACGGCACCAACTTCTCTCCTCCTTCCTCCTTCTTCCCCAGGAAGGGCCTGTGAGCAGCTGGTGGACTTCTGCTCCCCAGATTTGAACCCATGTCAGCACGAGGCCCGGTGTGTGGGTACTCCAGACGGGCCCAGGTCAGTGTTGCCTGTTTTCAGGGCCAGACAAGGGCATGGGCCTTGAAGTCCCCTCATCTCCGTTCCCCCCATTTTATTTCCTTACTTGTCAAGTGGGCTTGGTCCTGGCTACACAGGGTCCCTGTGAGTCAATATGGGGACAGGGTAATGGTGGATGCCTTGACCGCTCTGAGCCTGTCTTCTCCTCTGCAAAGTGGGCCCCCCGTGGCTTCCTCCTGGGGTGGTTGCGAGGGTCAGATGAACAAACACGTGGAAAGCACTTCACTCCAAGGCTGACCTCTGGTAGGTGCTCTGTAAAGGGCTCTTAGCTTTCCAGATCCACCATTTCTCCTCCACAAATACAAAATGCACAAAACTCTGAAAGCCAAAAGCCCATTTGATAGCAAAATCTGGTCTGACCAGAACATATTTGGTAATAAAACCTGACCCGCACGGTTGGTTACAAAGCTACTTAAGGTCACTATTCTTGCCATGTAGTTAGAACGTATGTAGAATTTGCTGCAGAAATGTGAACATGTTGAACTAAGGGGCTGCCCCAGATCCCATTGCTGTGTTACATAATGCTTTAGGCCGTGTATAACCTTTCCAAAATCCCAAAATTTCAGAATTGCAAAATCTGCCTGGCCCCGGAAGGTTTGGATAAGAGGTCTTTGACTGTTGTCGCCTTCTTTGTTACTGGCTTATATGGAAGTGCATGGTCACAAGAAGACTACATGAAGGTTGTGGGCTTTTAAAATGTTTCCAACTGCAGTTTTGTCAACACAGTCCCATTTCTGGGACCCATTCCACCAGTCAGGACAGCCCAGGTGGTCAGGGTTGAGGGCCTGTGGCTGAGGGACCAAACCCCAGACACTCAGGCGAGGGTGGGGAGTGGAGCCTCCCACGGAGCCCACGGTTCAGCAGGGGCCACCCACGGACAGGGGCAGGAAGCAAGAGAGCGGGGTTCCTGAGGCCTGGTCTGAGACCAAGGGGGTGCATGGGAGCCGAAGCTGCTGCACTTGCCGGTGAGCTGCTGGGGTGGAGTTGGCACGGCAGACCAAGAAGCAGTGGCAGACCAAGGGGTACACCGGCTGCTCAGAGGGGCTGGACCTCAGACAGTGGACTAAAGCAGGACTGACCCCCTCCCTCCCCTCTGGAGGGAGGACGGGACTCACTCTGCTGTGCCTGGGACTCAGCGGGCATTCAGTACATTCCCTGAGTGAGCGAGTGAACGTGAACGTGGGCAGAGGCTTAGCTACCGCAGCATTGTCCAGACTGCAGCACAAGCCCTAGTCGTGGCCTGTGATCCAAACGGTGGGTCCAGATGAACATTAAAAACTAAAATAGAGGGGGATCTGGTGGTTTAGGTCGTGATCTCGGGCTTAGTGCTCAGGGCAGAGTCTGCTTGTCCCTCTCCCTTTGCTCTTTCCCCTGCTCGTGCTCTCTCTCAGGAATAAATAAAATCTTAAAAAAAAAAAAAAACTAAAATAGAGAAACTGAGAATCATGCCATTTTATGTAGTAAGGAGTAGTATTATGGCGTAAACTGACTTTAGGGGTGTGTGTGTGTGTGTGTGTGTGTATATATATGTACGTGTATGTATTATTTGCGTAGAAAAGTATTGAACAGCTTGAAAAACTGGGAATAAAAACATCCAGGCAGGAGCAGAGCATCTGCCTGCCAGGTTGTGTGATTGAGCTGTGGAATTTGCAGTTTAGTTTGGAGGAGTTTCGCACAGGGATCCCTTGATGGCAGCTGGGAGGGCTTCCTGGAGGAGGTGTGGTGTTGCCCAGGTTGGACTGAGGCAGGGAGAGAGAAGAGGATGTGCTAGAATCAATAGGCATGAAGGCAGGGAAGTGCTGGTGGGGTGGGTGTTGCTGCCAGTGGAGATAGCTCTGACCACAGGGTGGGCCTGATCGGGGGGGGGGGGCAGGACAGGGGATGTCTTGCAAGGCTGTTGACTGAAGTTAGATGGAGTGTACTCTGTCTGTGACAGGCAAATGGTTGCTCTCCGGGTGATGGGAGCAGCAGAGTAGAGCTGGGGGCTGGGGACTGGCCTGGCATCCCTGAGCGGGGGCACTAGGTTTGCTGGGGCAGGGCTAGGAGGCTGGTCCAGTGGATATGGGGAGGCTGAAGACAGCTAGTTGAGCCCTATGATGTGGAGTCTTATTCTGTTGAGCAGGTTGAGAGGGGCTGAAGTTTGGCCTTGGATGTTCTGTCAGTGGTCAGGGTGGGTCCTCCATGACAAGATCCCCTTCTCCTGCCACTGGATAGCCAACCTCCCAGCCCAGAATCTGCCCCCACACAGAGGCCCACACAAGCTCCCTTCCTGTACCAGAAAAGGGTCCCAGGATGTACTGGGGGACATCTTTCTCTCTAGGGCTCTGTTTGACCTCCTGGTTGTCCCACAGATGCATGGGCCTTGAGGTTCTCAGTCACACACATGGCCCCCAGGCCCCACAGGCTTCTGAGGGCCTGACTGCCCCCTCAATCCTCTCCCTCACCCGTTTGCCCCCAACTCCTGTTCATCCCTCCACCCATCCCCCCCAACCCCATTCGCCTCCCAGGTGTGAGTGTGCACCAGGTTATGCAGGTGACAGCTGCAGTGAGAACAAGGATGACTGCAGGGACCACCGCTGCCAGCACGGGGCCCAGTGTGTGGACGAAGTCAACAGCTACTCCTGCCTCTGTGCTGAGGGCTACAGGTGAGTGGCCCCAGAGCACTGTGAGCGACTGAGGCCTCCTAGCCTCCAGCCCCAGAGCTGGCAGGAGCACCCAAGCACAGCTGGTGGGAGGGAGTAAGGGTCTGAGCCGGGAAGTTGGATCCTGAGGGTCTATCCGTGGCTATGCCCTCCCTTGGTGTGTGACCTTGGGAAAGTTCCCCAGTCACTGAGACCATAAGCACAGGGTCCCTAAACTGTTTGGTAGAGGGACTGGGAAGTGGGTACAGAGTACTGGCCAGTGCCTGCCACATATCTGTCCAGTGAGCCAATGATGACCCGTCCTGGCATAAAGGTGGCTTCTCTGAAAGGTTGGGGTGGGGCATCCCTCCTCTCCTTCTGGCCACCTACCTCCCATGCTCTCTTTGAGTCTTTTTTTTTTTTCTTTAACAGTTTTATTGAGCTATAATTCACCCAGTTTCTGTATATAACTCAGTGGCTTGTAGTGTACTATCAGGATTGAGAATCTATTAACCATAATCAACACTTTCATTACTCCAGGAAGAAACTCTGTTCCTATCTGTCACCCTCCACCCAGTCTCTGCTCCAGGCAGCCAATAATCTATTACTTGTGTCTATAGAGTTGCTTGTCCGGGATGTTTCCTATAAGTGGGATCACACCATCTGTGGTCTTCTGTGACTGGCTTCTTTCCCTTGGCATCATGGTTTTGGGCTTCATCTGCGTGGTAGTGTGCATTAGAACTGCATTCCTTTTTGTGGCCAACTAGTATTCCATTGTATGGACAGACCACAGTGGTGGATCTGATCCTCTACGGAGAGACCTTTAATTTGTTTCCGCTCTCGGAGGCCGTGAGTCCTGGTGCTGGGGATGTAGCGTGGATCAGAACTCCCTGCTGGTGGTCCTGTCCCCTCTTTTATTTCTTTAGTCATTTGAGTCTTCTCTCTCTTCCTTGTGTCTGTTTTTTTCTCCTGTGGCAATAGTAAATTTGCTGGCAGACTTCACTGCCCTAAGCCGTGAGTGCTTCTCAGACTTTAACGTGCACACGACCTTATTAAGCAGATTCGGGTTTTCCGTTTCTGACAGAGGCCCAGGGGAGAGCGATGATGCTGTCCCAGGGACCACACTTGTTTCTCACCTTGTTCTCAGTATCCTTCTGGCTCCTAGTTCTCTTGGGAAAAGTGTTCGTTAGGAGCATCTTCTGTTTCTCCTGATGTTCAGTATTTCTCTCCAGGACCATGGGAGAGGAAGCTGTCCCCTTGCCCCTTTGCTCTGACTTCTCTGACCTGTGTCTTTCTCCTTTCAGTGGGCAGTTCTGTGAGGTACCTTCCCCCGCTCCCGCCCCCAGAAGCCCCTGTGAGGGGACCGAGTGCCAGAACGGGGCCAACTGTGTGGACCAGGGCAGCGGGCCCGTGTGCCAGTGCCTCCCAGGCTTCGGCGGCCCTGAGTGTGAGAAGCTGCTCAGTGTCAACTTTGTGGATCGGGACACCTACCTGCAGTTCACGGACCTGCAGAACTGGCCCCGAGCCAACATCACGCTGCAGGTGCGTCATGCCCAGTGTGCCCAGTCAGAGAAGGGAGTCAGGCAGGTCAGAGCAGTGAGGAGCATCCCTGCCTGGGAGAACTGGGAGGAGCCTATGTTAATTAAAACCCTTTGGATATGGGTAAAGCAGATGTGGGAAGGTTACTGGCTCACAAAAGCAATCTCCCATCAGGGAAGGAGGGAATAGGGAAAGTGGTCTTGGGGTCCTCTCCCACCGCCCTGTCTCGCCTGCTCCTCGGCACCAGTCTCCAGCACTGCGCACACTCCATATGGCTGCAACACAGCCAGAGTTGGCTCTGGGCTTCAGCTCTGGCCTTATATTTTTAGCCTCCTAGCCCTGGGGCCCTTACTTTGCCATTCCATGTCTTGAATTTCATCTCCCAAGGTCAGTTTGTGGAGGCCTAAAAGCACATCCCCCTTGAACCGCACTGTTTGCCCAACAGTTCTCAGGGAGAAGAGGGAATGGTGTACGATGAAATGATCAAAGTCCCTGTGTCCTCCTTGGCCAGCTCTCTTCCTCCAGCTGCACTCCCCACCCCAGCAGCCACGTCTTCCTCCTTTGCTCCCAGAGCCCCTAAGCCTCCCAACATGCTCACTGTGCTCCCGCATTTCATCACCTCTCCCACATCCCACCCACGTCCACTGTCTACACTACAAGAACACAGCCTAACTGCTTGATAAAATAAATTCCCCCACGTCCTCCGGCACCTCCACAGAGAGGTGGGTCTGCCCTGCTGTCCCATTGCAGGCTCTGCCCTGCCAGCTGGTTGGACAGCAGCCACCGACCTCAGGGAAGATCTCGGACTGGCCTGCCTTCAGTCACTTGCCTGTCCCTGGCCCAGCCATGAAGTCCAGCCTGATGGGGTACTATGTTGGGTCCAGCCTGGGCCCTGTGCCAGCCCTATGCGACCAGGGAGTCAGGCTCTTTACCAAGAAGTGGGGGAAGAGGGACAAGGCAGGATGATGGCCCCTACAGCACTGGAGAGCGCTCTCCCTCCCACGATAGCTCCAGCTTTTGCATGTACGGCTCTGGAGACAGGTACTACCTCCCTCCTGAATGGCTCCTTCCAGCTTGGGGTGGTCATGGCTGTTAAGAGCCTTCATTTATTTGTCCTCTTGGTGGCTCCCAGAGGTCCACAGAACGGGTTACCTCACGCCATCGGACTTTCCTCTCCGGGCAGGTGCCCTTAGGTCTCTTACCTGCCCCTCCTAGCACACAGTTTCCAGGCCTCAGCTGGTCCATCTGACTTCTCCTACTGGTGGTGGATGGCATGTGAGCCAGGGGCTACTAGCTTCTGTCAGCATCCCTTGGAGGATGTATCCCCTGGGTAGGCTGGGTAGTCAGGGGCCCCGCTCTGCACATAGCACTCGTCTTCCAAATGTGGATCCCCCACCTGCCCCACCTCCCTGGGCCATGGCTATGTGGGAGAGAAAGTGCCCTTGCCCCACAGGTCTCCACGGCAGAGGACAATGGGATCTTGCTGTACAATGGGGACAATGACCACATTGCAGTGGAGCTATACCAGGGTCATGTGCGTGTCAGCTATGACCCAGGCAGCTACCCCAGCTCTGCCATCTACAGGTAAGGCTCCATCATGCTCACTGCCCTCCCTCAGGGTCTCCCGGTTCAGGAGCAGGTAGTTATGGGGACCACCAGGACTGGGCGGCTCCAGTGGGAAGGGCCTTTGAACCATCTAGTGCAGCCCCAGCTTGGAGCTGAGGCCTGAGCAGTGGGCCGTCCCTTCCCTATCTCATCTCCTCCTCACTGGGGTTTCTTTAGGGGACGGGAGAGATGGTAAGTTGGAAACCCCTGTCCCAAACTGCTCAGCTTGGCCCAGGGAGTCCTAAGGAGGGAAGCAGGAGGGACTAGACCCTAGGCCTAGGTCTACACACGCTCCTCCCTTAGAGATGTTCCCTGGGAAGCAGCTGAGTAACAGTGGCCTTTCTGGGGAAGGGCCCAGGCAGAAATGGGCCAAACTGAAGCCCATTCCCTGGGGTGGGGGCACCCCATCTTCTTCCAGTGCCGAGACCATCAATGATGGACAGTTCCATACCGTTGAGCTGGTCACGTTTGACCAGATGGTGAATCTCTCCATTGATGGAGGCAGTCCCATGACCATGGACAATTTTGGCAAACACTACACGCTGAACAGCGAGGCCCCCCTCTACGTGGGAGGTAAGGACCTGGCCCAGGGAGAGGCTAAGGCTCACTTAGGTGATGGCGACAGCCATTCCAGGTGGAGCCTCTGTTGCTCTCTGGCCTAAGGCTTGCCAGGAGGGCTGGTGCCCAGGCCATTGGACTGGGGGGGTATTCCAGCCCACTGGTGGATGGCCCTTCCCGTCTGGAATCCAGGCTGACCGAGGATGGGTACCTTGGGTTTGGTCTGAGGTCTGGCCTTGAGGGGAGCCTGGAGCTTTCCTAGTTGTTTTCCAAAGTGGGCACCTTTCCTCTTGGCTTTGGACCAGCAGGAGCTTGTCAAGTGTTCAGGGTCCTTGGGGCTCTCTGAGGCCCAGAGCTGCTGCATGAGGCTCCAGCACGGAGTTCCCACATCAGCTGGGATGCCCCAGCTGGCTTTCCGTGCTTTGTACCTACAAACATTTCCAGGTCCAGACAAGTCAGGTTTCTGCAATAGTGGGGTTTTCTCAGTGCTGTGGAGGGCCTTGGTGAGACTCTGAGCAGGAGGAGAGGAGAGAACCCTGAGTTCTAATCCCAGCTCTGCGATTTATTAGTTGTACAACTTCGGGCAAGTCACTGAGTACCAGATGGGGTTTAGCCATTCTGACCTCAGAGGGTTGCTGCGACGACCACAAAAGCAGGTGACAAAGCTCTAGGCCCAAGTCCTCTGCTGCTCTTGGAGTAAGGAGGTAAGAGCTTGTGTCTCACAGTGCAGGAAGGAGCCTTGGGCGAGGGCAGCCTGAGCTTAGGCACTCGGGGCTCTTTGTCAGCTGGCTGCTATAGGCTTGGCGCCCCTGGGCTCTAGTCATATAGGGCGCAGGTTTTCTTTTTCTTCTGGGAAAGGAGTCTGGACCCTCCAAGGTGGCAAAGGACTTTGGCTCAGGGTTGCGGAGACCGAAGGACTCCAAGGGCAAGGGCAGGAGGGAACCCTGTGCAGATGTCCAGCAGACCTCAGTGGTGAGTGCCAGGCATGGTCTGAGCCTGCCTTGGCCCAGCTCTGTCCCCTCCTGCCCCCCGCCCCCCCAGGGATGCCTGTGGATGTAAACTCCGCCGCCTTCCGCCTGTGGCAGATCCTCAATGGCACCAGCTTCCATGGCTGCATCCGAAACCTCTACATCAACAACGAGCTGCAGGACTTCACCAAGACACGGATGAAGCCAGGCGTGGTGCCGGGCTGTGAGCCCTGCCGGAAGCTCTACTGCCTCCATGGCATCTGCCAGCCCAATGCCACCCCGGGGCCCGTATGCCACTGTGAGGCCGGCTGGGGGGGCCGGCACTGTGACCAACCAGCGGACGGGCCCTGCCATGGCCACAAGTGAGCCCTCAGTCCCTGCCCCACCTGCAGGTTCTCTTCCCTTGGCTGCCAGCTCCTAGCTCCAGGGCGAGGGCTGCTGCATGGACTGTATTCTTAAACCCCTCCAAACTGGAACATGTGGCCCAACAAAGGATTTTAATTTTTTCTAGTTTTCAGTTTTTATTAATAGGAAGAGGGCCCTAGGGGTGGCTGGGGTGACAGAATCCCATTTTGCTCCCTTTTGCTCTTGGGCACAGTATAACATCCCCTGACACCATGGCTGGGATTGTGGGGTGCCCTAGGGCTGGACTGGCTCCAGCCTATTCTCACAATACCTTTTCTCGTCCCCTCTAGGTGTGTCCACGGGAAGTGTGTGCCCCTCGACGCTCTTTCCTACAACTGCCAGTGCCAGGATGGGTACTCGGGGGCTCTGTGCAACCAGGCTGGGGCACCTGTGGACCCCTGTGGGGGCCTGCGGTGCCTCCACGGCCACTGCCAGACCTTGGCCACCAAGGGGGCACACTGCGTGTGTGACCCTGGCTTTTCGGGCGAGCTGTGTGAGCAAGGTCAGGGGCCCCTGTCCTGACATGCCCTCTCCACAACTTGCATTAGTGACTTGACTTCCTCCTCCAAACCTGGCATCCCCTTCTGTGCCCGCTCCCCTTTCCTGCACCCTAGACTGCTCTTGGGCTGCAGTCCTGGGCTTTGAGCCCCACCACCAGACACCTGGCCCAGCTTGCCCTGAAGCCCCCTTACCCAGGGCATGTACCCCCTTACCCATGACCACTGTGGTGGGGTCTCCCCTTACAGAAGAGACTGCCCAGGGTAAGCGCTCCTGCCCAAACCTCCACATCTTGGTCCTATTACTTTGGGCCCCTGGGAGCAGCAGAAGTCTGAGGGTTGGGAACTCTTTCCCAGGCCCTCCCTGGCCCCTGTGACCAAGATGCTCCTGCTGGAGTAGAGACTGCTGAGGCTGGAGAGAGGGAAGTCCAGAATGCAAGCACCTTCAGGGTCCCGCGGGCCCCCCTGCTCCTGGCACAATTTCCTTCTCTATTCTTGCCTTCCCAGCCGCCAGCCTCCTCTTGCACGGTGCCCACTTACCTGGCAGCCCACGCTGTCCTGGAGGGTCCTGGCAGCTAGAAAGTTCTTCCTTCCTACTCACTGGACTGTGGGCCCGGGAGGAAGACTGTGCATGTGCATGTCTGGTGGGGACGGAGGTGGAGTCTGAGCGCTGGAGGACCTGGTCCTTGGAGGCTGCCTCTCCTCCTCCTCCTGCCCTCCCCCCCTGTGCCGGCCTTGGCCCACGGGTGGGCCCTGAGGCTTTCTCTTGGTGTCTGTCCTATCCAGAGTCCGAGTGCCGGGGGGACCCTGTCCGGGACTTTCACCAGGTCCAGAGGGGCTATGCCATCTGCCAGACCACGCGCCCGCTGTCGTGGGTGGAGTGCCGGGGCTCATGCCCAGGCCAGGGCTGCTGCCAGGGCCTGAGGCTGAAGCGGAGGAAGTTCACCTTTGAGTGCAGCGACGGGACCTCTTTTGCGGAGGAGGTGGAGAAGCCCACCAAGTGTGGCTGTGCTGTCTGCGCGTAGTGCCTGGCTGGACAGGGAGGGGTGAGGTGGGCAAGGGGACACGGCAGCAGCGGAGCCCAGTGGCCTGCAGTCGGGCTGGGGGTGTGGGCCAGCGGAGCGGCTCCTGGGCCAACCTCCCAGAGCAAGAGCACTGGGGGCGGGATGGGTGGGCGGGGCCCGGGCTGCAGGCTGCCCTCTCCAGAAGTGCCTTGCACAAATAGGCGCTTAATAAATATTTGTTGAATGAATGTGTGCTTGAGGTCAGGCCAAGAGTGCAGAATGGTGACATCCCTTGCTTGCTTACTACTTGGGTCTGAAGAAGGGACTGGCCCCTTCCCAAACCAGCTTTTCCTTCTCACCTGTGGCCCATGCTGGCCTCAGAAGGTCGTTGCCCCTGCGGATGACCTTGAAGCCTCCTCTGGGGTAGCCAGCCTGGCTCTCTGCTCCGCTTGCTGCAGCAGCATCTGCTAGCAGTAGGCCAGGCTGCAGAGGGGAAGGGCCTCTCCTGCTGGCCAGGAAGGGACTGACCCTTGCTCCCTGGGCTGAGGAGCCCTGCAGCCACTGCTCCATGGGGAAGGAGGCTGGGTCTTAGGACCAGACCTCTAAATCCTAAAGTTAGGGGTTGACCACAGTAGCTTCAAGGAAGGTGGAGGCAGTGTTCCCTGGGTCTGTTTGGGATGGGAATCCCACCAGAGAGAATGGGGGGTGGGGAAGTGAAGGGGAGGTTAGTTCTTGGCTCCAGCTGAATAACCATCCCATCCAGACACTGACCACCGAAGAGGTATTGGTCCCGTGCTCTTCCATCCCCTAGCCAAGGAGGGGTCTGCTCCCATGGACACAGGGCTCAGATCCCTCACAATGCAGACCAGTAGGGAGCAGCAGTCCAGGAACCAGGAAACCTCTGCTGCCTCTGTGACTCTGGGCCTCTGTCTCCTCAGCCATCAGATGGTGAGGTGGTTTGACTGAACATAGGTAGGAGCAATGTAGACCCTCCCACCGTGGCTCCAGAAGGGAGGCTGGAGGAGCCAGAAGATCCACTGTCATTAATCAGATCAACAAGTATTTACCTGCCTATGGGCTGCTGGTACGGGGCTGCTCTACTGGACAGATACGAACAAACGTAGCGCATCCCAGGAGTAAACAGGATGCCTGGGAAGAGAGGAGCTGAGGGCTCCAACCACCAACCACAGATGCTGGCCCAGGCTAGAGCTGCTCACCTAGGCATTTGCAAGGAAGGACTCTTTGAAGAGTCACTGAATGTGTGGCCACGTGACTACAAATGCTTCTTTTCCATGCAGAAAACACAAAAAGCTTATCTTTAAATAGCAATCTGGCTAGAAGATAGGTCACTCTCCTGCCCAGATGTCTTCCCAAGAGAGTGTGGCACCAGGGGACTGCAGTGGGCAAGGGGAGTGAGCGTGTCCCTTTCCTGGCCCCTTCCATCTACAACCAGAAGACAGGGTTGGGGGAGCAGGCTGTGGTGTGGCTGAGGTGGTCTGGTGCCCATATCCTCAGCCACCATGGGCAGGAGCGGGGGAGGCGGGAGCTCTGGATGCTGAACAGCAGAGGGCTGGAGCCCCTTACAGCTGGGGAAACCTGGCATGTTCCACTACACTGGGACTCCGACCACTGAGTTTGAGTCCTGGAAGTCCTGTAATGCAAAGGGGATCTGTCCTGCCCAAGTGCAGAGGTGTTCTCACGGCGGGCTTGGCTTTTCACCAGGGACGGGGCTCTACTGCAGTTCTGAGCAAGGCTGTGGTGCCGCTCCCCTCCATGCACAGCAGTGGAGCCTTTGAGAGGCTTCTCCTAGGCCTGCATGTCATCCCTCTGTTACCTACAGTTTCTGGCCCCTGGGGGACTGCAGCAAGCAGCTCTAGCCGAGGCAGGTGCTGATCTATGGAGGAAAGCTCAAGTGTAACTAGCTCACCCTGTGTGGAAGACAGGCATTCTGGGACCACCGGCCCCGAGACACTTACCTGCCTTTGGCCATCACTGTTCCCCATCGCCCTGGAGTAGATGAGGCTCCCTGGGCTTGAGGGGCACAGACTGGCAGCAGCCTCTTCACCTGCAGATAGGTGATGGCTGCCAGTGGATGCACTCCCAAGTGCCACGGGGTCAGGGGGTCTGTTCACAGGGAGTGCCCTGTGAGCTGGCCATGGCCCTCACCCACCCCTCCATGACACCCCACATCCCAGCCTGGCCCCACGCTTACCCTCTGTCAAGCTGGAAGGCTGGGCTCTGCCACAGAAGTGCAGGCAGCAAGGGGCTGAGCTCCGTGGCCCAGATCCACATTCCCTCAGCTTACCCACCAACCTGCAAGTTGCTAAGGAGCGGGATCAGCACTCCACTTGCCTGTTCACACTGAGGCCCAGAAGACTCTGGCCAGATCATCTCTGCTAAATGACCTCCATACCTGGTCACCCCTTCAGTAAAGACCTTCGTTCGCTTTCATGTCGCCACTGGCTCTCTCCATTAAACACGCGCTGAAGAGACACAAGCAGGACAAGTCCTGGGGTTGCTGCTACCACTGCTGGCCACGGCAGCCCTGGCTTCCTGTGAAGGTGTCAGGAAAAGGCCAGACTCGTCTCCTTTTTTCCTGCTATTAGCCTAACCACGAAAGTATCTCTTTATACAGAATACTTAACAGATTCTAATATATATATTTGTATTTCATTTTGTTACAGTATTTTTATATGTTAAAGTCAATATCTGGTGTCTCGTTTTGCTTTGCAGATGCGGTGTGGTTGTGACATTTTGTTTAGGGGTTTCTGCAGTCTTGTCACTCTTTTAGAGAGACTGGTTTAGAACAGGCCCATGAGGGAGCCACACCCACCCTTTCCCTAGAATTGTTCTAGAACGTGCTGGATATTGTCTGTTGTCTTCCATGTGAACACGACATTGATTCACTCAGATTCTGCCTTGTTGATCTCTTTTTCTGCACCAAGGATGAGCGCAGGGCTGCTGACATGGCCGCCTCCCAGGGCTTGGGGGTTTCTGAGCTGCCCCCACACTGGCCATAATCCAGAGATGGCCCTCAGATGCAGCACAGATAGGACATCTGCCCTTGGAACTCTCTAGTCTTCCTGAAGTGGCAGAGGAGATGGGTTCCTCCTGAAGGGGGATGGCTGGGTCAGAGTGCCCTGGGGATGTCAGGCCAGGCAGACCCCGGCATGGCACAGCATACACAGAGAAGTGGAGAGGCTGCTCAGCCTTGTTTCCCTTCAAGTGTTTCCCACACCCACATTTTGTGTTTGCCAACAGAGCCACATTCACATTTAACCTGGCTCTGAAGGTTTCAGTTCATCAGGGCAACAGATTAGAAAGCAATGTGGCTTCTGAAACTGTCCTATAAGGTTAACCTGTCACCATGAACCAGGGGTTCACAGGGATCAGTGGAGAAAGAAGGCAAACGTACTTCTATGGTAGTTCAACTATGATTTCAGACTGCGAAATTGCTCTTGGGAGTTTTGTAGGATCCATGATATAAG
The DNA here is from genome assembly GCF_922984935.1 of Meles meles. Lineage (NCBI taxonomy): Eukaryota > Metazoa > Chordata > Mammalia > Carnivora > Mustelidae > Meles > Meles meles. The sequence goes on along the minus strand of NC_060078.1, from coordinate 56,627,119 downwards.
CGTCTAGGGGAGACCCAGCCCTGGTAGTCAGGCGGGGCAAGGCCCCTACCACCAAGGGAACCCAGCTGGCCCTCCTCTGTTGCCACAACTACAGAATGATTTCCCACTAGATTGTAATGATGGTTGCCCAATCATACCTTAACAGCACGTGATCACCTTGAAAGTGGGCAGTGATGGTTAACAGCAGTGCCTGCAAAGCAATTAGCCATTTGGGATGCAATGTAATGACCTGGATATAGGAGAGAAAATGGGTTAAAATACGGTTGTAAGCTCAAGTGTCTGGACAGTGGGCTAAGTCAGTCAATCAGCTACATGCCCGTCTGGCCCATTGTTTGTATCACTTCTGATAAAGAGACCTATTTCCCGACTGTTAAAGAAAAAAGGGACTGTGGTGACCTTCAAGGCACACTTTCCAATCTACTGAACTCCAGCGGATCTTACCACGCACTAACTTTACCAGATCTTCACTATCATTTTCTAAAAGAGAAGACAGAAACCAAAATTTTATGTCAACACTCATAGTGTATAATTTTTTAAACACTAGGCTAAATAAAACACACCTGTGAGCCACCAGTTTACAACCTCTGAGTTAAAGTGAAGTAAGGAGCAAATTTAATAGGTCAAAGGAAATCCCCAGCCAAGGAAATGGCCATAGCGGGGCTTGGCTGGGGAGTGGAAGCAACAAAAAGAATGAATGACCATGCTTCCAACTAACATTGCCTAGTTTTCCTGAGATCGGCGCTAATGCGTCCCTATTGTCCCGATGCCCTGCGTTCTTGAGAGAGAATTCTCCCGATGGCCCCTCACCCCCAGCCAGTCAGCCTGCACCTCCGAGATACAGTCTAGTTATTCTACCATAGGATCAATACGGGAGGAAAAGAAGTCTCTTTTAATAATGAAAAGTCCTAACATGGGACAAGATGTCTCTCCTAATCCAGACTGAGAGGTAGCCTGATTGTCAACTGCAGGGTTATGTTTCGGATATAGTTCTCCATGTCAGTGGCCACCGTCCTCTAACTTATTAATGAAATCATGGCTGATTTCACAGGAATCACAGGCCCCCTGGATGCTTACATGGACCCTGCTCAAGCAGAACTGAAAGAACACAGTGGAACAGGTCACAAGGCTAGGAAATGCAAGAATTTCCTGCCAGCTTTCTGCCAGGCCCCAACATGGACTCTAGGGAATGGGGGTAGCCCTCCTCGGGGGCTGTACGAATCACCCCCAAATTTAACAGTGGCTTACCTGGTTCAGCTGCTCTCTGCTGCTGGGATGAAGCACAGGCAACTTTCCAAGTCTGCGGTGGGAATTCCCAAGGATTCGTCCATGGTGTTCTCTTGCCCCCGAAGTTAGGCATACCTCACAAAATGGCCACAGATCTACCAAACAGTGCTCCTTTAAGTCCTGACACTGTGGTTGAGGCAAAAGTATAAAGAAGTACTGCTTTTTGTTCCTTCTGGCAACTTCTCAACTTCGCCAGAGGCTGCAAGTGGAATACCGAGCTTCCATGCATTCTGCTCCCTCTCCAGTAACTACACAAACACACTTTAATATCAAAGAAGTTTAATACGCTGCAATAAAATAAGCGCCTAGAAAAAGCTCATGGAATAGATGTCAATGTTAGAGAAATCCCTCCCACACATCCTCTAGTTCCATACCCCATCCCTCAAACCCAAACAAGAAAATCTGAAACAACAAAGGAAATCCTTCCAAGTTTGGATTTCAGTGAGGGCCCCTTTACCAGTAACAAGAACACAGTTTCCTATATGGCCTAATAGGAAAGTAAAACACAGAAGCACAAAAAATCCACAGATTCCAATATTTAAGAGACGTGGTACATATTCAAAGTTAAAATAACTCCAACTTTTATAGCTATACATATTGTTTTAAAGCAACTTAATATATTTTTAAATTTCATATATACACTCTCAAAGGTTCTTCAGGTGAGGTATGTAAACATTGTCTAATGAAAAATTTTCAATGTTTCAAACCAACAAATTCACAGCATACATTGAATTTTCATCCATTAAAGACACAGTATTTTCCTACACTCACTAACATCATGGAAATCCAGGCCCAAGAGATACATGCTGATCATCCAGATTACCATTTGCAGAATTTCTCAATTCACTGCTTTTGGAAAGACCACCTTCGCATAGGTTAGGAGCACACACTTGGTACTGGACAGGGGCTAGGCCCTCCGGAGACTCTCTCCTTGGGCATCTGGATCACTGGCTAAGACTCACAAGACAGCAAAAAGGAGCACATCTGAACAACTATAAGATTGACCTTGGCAATGACAACACTGGGAGGAACCAGAAAGACCTTAAAGGAACGGTAGAGATTCATCTTAGAGCTCCCTGGATCCATAGCCGGATCAGCAGCCCCTGCCCTAATCTCATTCTGAAGGGTCGTGGCCTATAAAGAATAAAAACCCAACACGGCACCTGAGCTTCAGTTAAATTGCATGGGCCTCCTATGCCCCCCTGGCCCCTGAAAGGCATTGACTCTAGCCTGAAGTAGGACCCTGGGCTGTGCTTTTCATACAGGTTGGGGGTGAATTTCTTAGTATCATAATGCATATGGGGAAATAATGCCATGAGTTCACAAAGATGACCAGTGCCTCCACATAGGCACTGGCCAGTGACCTTGGAGGAGCTCAATTTTGAAAACTACTTGTTCCCTGAGGGTAAACAGCAGGCTTCTATTGAGATTAAGTGAGGCTAATAAGGGGATTATTTATTACAAGGTAATAATACTTGGGGAGCCTCAGGCCATAGTTCTATTTTACTCCCACATAATCTACAATGCCCCCTCCCCGCCCTCCCACCACCACAAGTAGTCACCTTCCCAATGACACAATATAGGTCAGTTTCTTTCCTCTTGCTTGCTTTCAGGCTCAGCAATGGAAAGTTTTATCCTAACGCACCCACTTCAATCTAAAAAAACACTAGTGAAAAATTCCAAACACCATCATAAATACAAAAGAGAAGACATATCCCAAAAGCCTAAAAAACTACATTATTCTATTCATGGTTATTTGGGTGTGGGGTATTTTTCATAAAGTTTAGGACGGTCACAGGAGAGGCTGCTAAACAGCTCAGAAAGCTGTGGAACTGGACACGCTGGAAGCCATGGAAGAGGGACTGCCTGCCTCGCTCAGCTCTAAAGGGTTTTTACCCCAGACATTTCAAACCCAGGCACAGAGGAGGACCCCAGGAAATGGGTTTAGTCTTCAAAGGCAGGGCAGATAGACTCAAAGGACTTTTAGCTGGCAATTTAAATTCCTAATATAAAAAATTCTTATGTTTACAGCCAAATGAGCTTTGCCTCAACTAGATTCTAGAAGCCCTACAAATTCATGGAAAAATGATCATTTTTCAGTCCATGCCCGAATTTTGATGTGTCTGGTGCTGGCAGATTTCTCATCCATTGCTAGAGTTGTATGACATGAAGAAGCGTGCAGACAAACAGAAGCAACAATTTCAAGTATAGCCACCTCTCTGGCAAAGGCAAGAGGTCTTAGCAAGAGCTGTTCTACCCCCACCCTATCCTCTGAGACAAGGGCCAACGCAGAGCCCAGAATACATGTTATTTCCTAGGATCTTATTGCTTATGCGCAACACATCAGAAAGAACACCTGGAAATCTGCTCTGCAGATCTGGGAACTGACCAATTTATCCTATATATTATATATGCACATATATGTGTATATATAATATATATAACATATAACATAACCAGAGGAGAAGAGGGGGCAGTTAAAGCTTGGATTGATGTAGCATTACAGATCAAATGCCCCAAACAGCTCTCAACCTGCTGGTTTCTGTTCTTTCTCCATGTGTGAACTGTGTTATGAAAGTAAGTCCACTGCTCAAAATATATCCTTCTACAAATACTACAGTGCAGACCAACACCACTCAGAACGTGAATCTGTATACAGCACACATAATAAATATTTTTTAAAAACTATTTACAACATTACTTCTTGTGAACATTAGATGAGAGCAAAATCTATTTCCTCCTGCAAAGGTTAAAAAAGTGTTGACTGTTTAGTTCAGTGCTAAATTCCCTGGCACCTAGTTACCCTTTCACATTTCATCTTAAAATCAGATTTGCTTACAAATAGTCACTTAGAAAAAACATTCTCCAGCATTACTGTTCAAGTGTCCTCCTCATTTGTTAGAAAAAAGAGAGGCCATTAGAAAACATGCAAATTACAATTCAATTGGAGGACAAAACCCCCCCTTGTGTCCAGTCCCAAGCACTCTGCCATCCCAGAGCCTTGGTTCTCAGTCCAGCCACTGGGCGGAACGAGAATCATGACTCGGACAGAGGTGCCCAGGAATGGGGCACAGGGAAGAGGAACATGATCATAAAGCCATCAGTTCCTTTACATCTAGGGGTGTTGTGAATCGCAGAGCAAGACTCCTGAGAAGTAAAAGCTGCACGCATCTTAGGACAGACGGTCTCATTCTGTAACACAGGTTACGGGTGGGACTGGCCCACGTCTGCACAGATGCTTGCTGAGACAGGGAGGAGGAGGAGGAAGAGGAGAAGAGTTGAGGTGCCCGTGAGTGCTGCCAAGGTGCAGAAGGAAACACGCTTATCTCCCATGGTTAATGAATGTGAATAGGTGTGTGTCTTTCACAAACATGAGAAAGACTAAAACCTATCTTAATGCTTTCTTTAGGCAGCCAGTGGTTTCTCCATATCCCACAGGTATGGGTTTGGATTTCCTTGGGGTTACAACTAAGGCTCATTTCCCTCTACAGGCTGTTGGACAGTCGGAAGATATTAACTGTATGCAAAACGTGGGCTGCTTGAGGCGAGCCCTGGTGCCATACCTGGCACAGCCATACCGGTGTGGGAGACCCACTTTGTTCTGGGATGGGATGACAGTGGAGGGAAGCACTCAGGCTCCCAATCCACATTGCATATGCCCAAACAGAGGGAAGGTTTCAAGGCTGCACCCTCTGCCTTCACGATGTTGTTTGGGGGTTTAATGGATGAGTATGGTAATTGGGGAAGATGAGTGGCTAGAAAGAACACTTTTTTGGAAAGCCCTTTTGACAGTTAATTTTTTGTTGTTAAAATAAATATTTTCTATAGAAGCATTTGAACAGGAAAATATCACTATTTACACAGTGAAATAAATTCCATGGTGGTGTGTACAACTATGTATTATATAACATATTTGAAACCATAGTCCATATCACAGTCTCCTAGAACACTGGTGAAACTAATAGCCTTAAGCTACAGCAGCTCTAAAACGAATCCCTATCTGTGGTATAAATATACAAAATTATGCGGATCTTGTCTGTAGAGCATCTTTCCCACACACGACCTCCCATATACTACATACAGTTTCAGCAGCAAGAAGCATGAAGTGCAGATTGTAGAAAACAAGTGGGCTGAAAAAGCTGATAAGCTGAAGAGCATCCGGACCCAATGGCTAAATTCTAGAAGGAAAATAGAGTTACGGGGAGAAAAGATGCTTCTAGCATGACATGTCTGTGGTCAATGACATGCTCAGGAGATGGGAGACCGTCTCCAAGAAGATACCTCCTGGAAGGGGGCTGGGTGGCCTAAGCAGAAGAGGGAAGAGGTGAGGTGTCTAGGACAGCTCCCCCAAACGAGCCGAGCTAGGCTGGAGGGCTCTGAGCTGCTGGTGTGCCAACCAGGGCCATCAACATGCTGGTGTTTCTAGGAGAGCTGAGAATAGCTGGGCTGGATTCAAGGTTCAAACAGGCCCAGGCCGGCCAGTTATATTCACAAATAGTGACCAAAGCTTGGGGAGCGAGCTTGCAAATATACTGTACACGGAAAAGAAAAGGAGAGCACTAGGGGGTGAAAGGAGCCCACCAGGGCTGGCCAGGAGAGGCCTATTTCGCTTCAGGTCCATTACTAAATTTGTTGCCACAGAGGAAGACTTAAAAGACATTGTACTTCTAGTTTTAACTACTTATCCTACTAGACGAGATCATGATTCAACAAATATTCAATCAACAAAGGGGAATATTTTCTTTTTCTTTAGTGCACAAGCATTACTCAGAAGTAACGTGCAATAACGGCTGTGTGCCGAGACAGCGTAGCAAGATGCCCTCCCGTCCGAAAGGACAGAAATGGTGTAAGGCTGGAATGCAGGGAAAATGTTTGTGCCTAACTGCACAACTGACCTCGAATGATACACTATAAGGGCCAGGAAACCTTTTTTGTAAATAGCCAGGTGGTGGATATTTTATGTTTTAGGCTGTGTCAGCTACACAGTAGGTCCCGGTTATTTATTTTCTTTTAATACAATCCTTTTTTTTTTTTTTAAAAAAAAAAGGTAAAATGCATTCCTCCAACCTCTGGTATATTATAAAACCACAAGCACCTGTTTTTTGCTGCTGTTGTTGGCTGTTTCATGGGAAACCTGTTTTTTTCACGTACCTTGCCTACTGCTGAGTACCTTGTGTGACATGGACTGGTCTCAGGCAGGGGAGAAAGCCTCTGTGTGTCACTGTGCTTGCCAGCTGGGCATAACCACACAGCTGCCCCGCTGAACACCAAAGCCAAGGATGTCTCCTGAGCACCGAGCAGTACACCACCAGTGCTCTGGGAAAAGGAAGATCAGGCAGACGGGAGGTAATGGAAGGAACTGACCAGCGCTGGCTCAATTCCAAGAGCAAAAGCATAAGCAAGCATACCGTCTGCAGAAGTGCCCCAGGTGGTCCTCTGGGACCCCCGGCACAACATGGCAAAGCCCAAAGTCGGAAGCAGCATCAGAGAGCTCTGGGTTTCTGCCTGAGTATGACTTAATATCATTAAAGGAGAGAGGTCAGACCTTCAAGTCTTCCAATCTGTCCACTGTAGAACAAGCAGTTTGTTCTGACATTTCAAGGGATGAACTGTATTGAAGGTTGCCTCAAAAGGCTTTCCACAATTCTGCTTGTTTTAAATACAATAATCTTTTTATTTTCATTTCTTCCCTGAAAAAGGATTTGGGAGCAAGCTGGGGGAAGAATGCTCACCGCTGGGGATGTGATGACTGCCTTCCCAATGAGATATACACAGACACGATTTCATACTTGTAGGAAAAAATTCCAGCATTTCAGGGGACATCAAGCCATAAGAAAACAAAAATTAATAGCTGAGAAGTCAAAATAATAATTAACTGTTTCAAAATAATTGAAATCATCACTGTTCTGGGGCCATTGACAGAAATTTTTTCACTAACACGACATTCAGCTTCATTTGCAGAACAGTATAGAAGCTTATCCTTGACTTGTTGGGGAGAGGAAAGACCAATAGCTTGGAGGCCGACTGGATTTTATCCAAAGACACAATGGACAACTTCGCAGTCACACTCAGGTTCTAATGTGCTCCAATTTCCTATTCTTTCCTAAAAGCATGTTCAAAGCAAGCCCCTATTTTTTTATTTGTTGGCTTGTCTTTAATGAAGTTATTTTGAAGAGTATGTGACTAAAAAAAGTATCAGTACTGATACATTTTTATTTTCCTAGAAGTTGGTCAAAAACATTACATAATGAATACTTTGGGTTAGTGACTGCACTTTGTTTTCCTTCTGTGGAAAGGCTTTTTCCATATTTTCCCTAAACATGGGGCTCAGAAAACTGAGTCTCCAACTAAAGTATTCTCAACTAATTTTGAAAACAAACAAAACCCCCCCTCAAAAACCCCCAAATCTTGGCTTGTCTGAGTAACACTCAAGATGTGAAGCCAGAGTCAGGTCTAAGATAAGGACAAGAGTGAAATGAGAGGCCTGGGCTGCACGGAGAACTCTGAAGCCCTCCTTGCCTGTGAGGCCTAACTCTGGAGGCTGCCGGAGGCCTCACTGTGGGCGGCTTAGAGAAGGCAGATGTGAGGCTGCGGTAGCTCAAGTGTTAGGAGACGTATTCAGTGTGCTGTAACAACACACCGTGTCTCTTCTGCAGCAAGGAGAAAGAAAGAAATCTAAAAGGAAGAACAAAACTGAGGGAAGATAAGGAGGAAAAAGAAGAAAAGAAGGACGGGGAGGCAAAAGAAAGGAGATCAACCATGCAAAGTTTATTCTTGAGAAAGGATTATTTTCTTAAACAAGGAGGGTCGACAAATTTTTTCTGAAAAGCCCAGACAGTAAATCTTTCCAGCTTTGCAGGCCATATGGTCTCTGTTGTAGATACTCAGCTGTGCTGGAAAGCAGCTATGAAAGATACATAAACAAATGGGCATGGCTATGTTCCAATAAACTTTTATTTACAAAAGAGCAACCAGCCCATATTCTGCAGACCCTTGATAGGGTGTCTGTAAAAAAGATGGCTTGTGTGGGCTGACGACAGGAAACCAAAAGGAACAGGGGTGGTTCCTGGACCCAGCACCCTGGGAAATTCCAAAACAGTCCCAGGTGTGGTGACAAGCCACCAGACTCACGGATGGTGATGTCTGCATTGTGTTGCATGCTGTCCTTTCCTACTTAGCTCTCAGGTCCTTCAATCAGCAAGACGCCGCCCAGAGAGGAAAGTAACAGCTACAGCCCTTACTACACACTCCATCACAAGGCAGGAAAGAGACCAAACTTCAGTTCAAAGCAACTGTCCACTAATATCTACATGAACAGTGAGAAGCGCACAGAGGAGCCCGTCAGGAGCACATCTGTGAAGGGATGTGACATGCACCTCTCCTATCCATCCTACCGCAAGAACCAAACCCACAGCCCAAGATTATTGTTTTCGGAGAAGGCTTGTGTAGAAATCTTTACTGAAATATAGATGTGACAGAACTGGCCTACCTATGGTACCCACGGATCTAGCAACTGCAGATTGACAGACAGCAGTGACGTTCCTGTGCAGGAAGCCTTAAGAGCAGAATAAAGGGTGGCTGCCTCCCTGTGTGCTGTAGCTTGCTTGGGGTCTGAGGGAGTGCTGTGGTGAGGCTCTGGGCCCTGACTAGGGACAGTCTGCATGTTATCCTCCCAGACCCAGGGAGCCTTAGGGGCCAGGAAGTGGGAGCCAGAAGATGAGGTCTCCCAAAGAGAGCCCAGCTCTGGGGAGCTAAGGTAGAGCTTCCGAGACTGCTTCTCTGGAGCTCTCCCAGAAGCTCAGAGGTAATACCAGTGTTCTCTGATCAGCAACTTCAGCTCTGGGGCTGGGTCAGTCACGGTGCTAGCCCCAGGAGCAGAATTCTTCTGTGATTTGGAATCTGGAATGTGGGACAGACTGCCTTTGCATCTGGCGGCCAGCCATACTGTGACAACAGCTATAAAGAGGACGTCTCTGCAAGACAGGTAAAACCAGGGGAGACTTGAGTCAGCTGCAGGTCTGGCTTGGAGGTGTCTAGGAGCAGCTAGACAGCATTGGCTGTAAGTGTAAAAGGGCATTTCAGAGCCAGCCCTCAAGTTCACTTTTTTCCCCCTTCTTCTATTAGCAAAATTAACTGAATCAGCAAAAATGAGATTCAACAAATACAAAAATACCTCTAAACTTTTAAGTGTTCTAATTATGTAGAATCTCAGTCTATTAAAGTGTTGTTACTACTGTAAAATGTTAAGTTGATTTTAAAGATGACCACTGCAATGTATATATAAAAAAAATGCATACACATTGATACCTTTTCTCAACTGCTACCTAAGATGACAGAAAAGGTTATTATCTTAAAGCAAGCTTTTTAAAATGAAAAAGAACTTAGGAAGGTAATGGAATGCGTTATAAGCCTGAAACTGGACGGCTTGCACCCGCTCCCTGCCTCACACCTCTCCCTAACCTCATCCAAGCGGCGCTACAAGGCATCTGCGTGCCGCTAAGGGGGCACCTGGAGTCGGCACATGTGGCCTCGGCAAACCTCAGCTGTTTAAGTCACCGTTAAAAACAGGATCCAGTGACGACTATATGAGAATATTTTTTAAAAACTTCAAAACCACTTTTCAAAGATTAACCGAACCTACTCAAAACATACTAATGCTTCTGTGCAACTTAATGCTGAGAAAGGGCTGCCCAACATACACACTCAGCAGTTTCATTCATATAGGTAGCTCTTGAATGGCCAAAGTCAAAGATATGAAAACGAAAAAAAGACACTCAGGGGATAGAGGAGACATAAAGGGAAAGAAAGTCAAGGCTTCCTTAAAGATAGTCTATGAAATTCAACACAATTCTCAATTTCCCATGAATCGAACGTTTCTCTCCAGTCCTATCCAGTCAGCAGAAGTTCTCATTATATACAGCAAATCTTTAACAGAATGGGTAGAAGCCCTGTTTTATCATGATTTGATGGAACTATGCATGAAAAAAGTCCATCTGGGTTTACCTAAACAGATCTGAACAATCTAAATGGAAACATTTTAGTAAAAAGGACAGAGGAGCCCCTGTCCATACAAGCCTACTTCTGTGACAGAGCACAGCAGAGAAGCCGGTTGGAGCTCTCACAACCAAGCCTGTTTTGCAGAGTGGCCCAGTGGAAATGCTGAGTGCACACTGCGTTGTAATGGAGCAATGTTACAGGCACCAAGGTAAAACCAATGCAACCACCTCAGGCGTCACTCGGGAAAGGCAAACAACATTAGTTACAAACACTGCAGCTCTCACCTTTGAGCCAAGGAACAGAACCTGCCGTGAGAGAGGCAAGAGTGATACTCCAAGCGTTAAGTACCAGTACGGTGCTCATCAGTCAGAAAGCTAACACCCACTCAAAACACGTACATTCACATTGGGACAAGCCAAATGAACATCAGCTCCAGGTAGGAGGAGGGATGTGGGCCCCGCTCTGAGATGCTGAGCTGCTTCCTCCAACTGCGAGGTTGTTCTGACCTTCACGTGACTCTGTGCTGTTTAGACCTTTCTGAGTCTGGCGCCAAACTGGTTTTGCGGATACTCATGTAGAGACCCTGGGCCACATTTAAACCATTTGGCCTGTGCTACTTACATAGCTCATGAACACCCTGGCACACTGCATGGGGAAGAAAGAATTTTACTGTACTGGGGCTGGGAGATATCTGTGGCTGATAACCACAGGCAAATGCACCCAAATGTACATGCACACACAAACTCCTAAACTTTTCTATTACTGGAAATAACAACTTGGCTTTCTTTGAATATGGAAATATTCAGGGTAAGAAAGAAGATTATAACAGTCACTCTTCTAATTGTCAAGTTATAGTTACAAGATGAAAAAAAAAAAAATCCTACATTTCCCCCCCCCGAAGTCAGATGAAAGCCTTATTCGAATGCCAGCAAGCTTGCAAGGCCAAAAATGAAAAGGATGGTAAGAATCAGTAATGTAAATCACCTGGGGGATGTAAATAATTTTTAGAGGTCCTAACTCAATAGTAACACCTCGTGACACATCTTTTGTCCCATGGGTGCATCATTTAGAATACATTTTTCTAAATGACATAAAGTCAAAAGTGGGAGGAGTAACCAATAATGAATCTGATTTTTTTAAAAAGGAGTAACAGAAATACTCATCTTTCATAATAATTATAAATTCCCTCTGTAATCTCCACATACCATAAAAATGATTTGGTTTAGCTTTCGAATATCATTTAAACAAACAAACAAGACAGAGAGGGAAGTTCACTGCTCGGGGTTTGCAAAGAGGAGCATCTGCTCATGGACAGACGCTGCAGGGCGGCTGCTGAAAAGCTACTTTTCTGTGCATGATGGTGATCTTCTCGGCTACAAGTGCTTGTGCATCAAGTATAAAATACAAGCCTTTATCACATAGATCAGCTTTTTAGCTTTTGTAAATTTAAAAACAAAAAGGATAAATAAGGCACTGTACTTTTAAAAACTAAAACTGCTTGGTTCCAAGTTTAAAACCCAAGGAACAACCAGAATATAATATATAACTTCCCTTACTCAGCCTCAGAGAAAGACTCTGCAAGTTCCCTTCTCCATCTGAGATGCATTTTCTGGCATCTTCAGTTGTGGTGTTCTCCGTTAACTGCAGCTTTGAAAGGCTGGATAAGCTTATAAAAGCAGAGTTAGTTAATGCACAATGCAGGGTTACTTCTGCAGGACAGCTTTAACTCGTGGCTGCCAGCCTTCCCATCACTTTGCATCCAGCCGTCTCCGTTTGCTGTGGGAAGAGTCCAGCTTTGCCTTCAGTTTTCGCTTTCTCTGGGCTGCACTGCTCTCCGG